>NC_072473.1:19858181-21175056 GCF_027574615.1 Eptesicus fuscus
AATTGGTAATTGATTGGGTTATTCAATGAGTAATTGAATAATTGGTTGACCCATATATATGTGAAAGTTCAGCTTTTCTTAAGGAAAGGTATTTAGGAAAGTGAAAAGAGTGTTGAGTGTTGGGAAGGGGCAGGGGGAGAGGGCCATCTAAGAATTGTAGGAATGTCTACTTTATAAATAATACCTTCCTTCTTCCATTGAGGGCTTTGCTTTTCTAGAAAGGAATAGCAAAGCCCACTCTGTATTTATTTCCATAATTTGTTCAACTTCTGTCTTAGCCACATCAATGGAGAATCTTTTTTTCTCCTGAAACTCTTTAGGACATGGTCTCCCACCTCTATTATGAGTGATAATATGGGTGAAGCTGGAGAGACAGCTGAGAGAGGCCTACTGTGCCTAGTCAGGGGAACATGGAGATATTTTCTCCATTCACTTCTCGATATCAGGGTGAATAGTCAATATGTGATTGAAATGAATTGGGAAACTCCATTATGGCTGATTTTCTCTTTATCTCTATATGGTATCTGTTGGTAAGAAAACAATAGTTACACATCTAAGTAAGTTAATATCATCTCATAAACTCTTAAGACTCATAGTTTAATATCAAAACTGAATGTATATTGTGATATGAATCTGTGATGTAGGAACTATTTGATGAAAAGTATACTAGTTTTAAAAAATGAGACAATGGCTTAAATATATATATATGTGTGTGTGTGTGTGTGTGTGTGTGTATGTGTGTGTGTATACATATATTGTTTTTCTCAACAAAATATACTCCGTATTCCTTAGAGCAGTGGTTTTCAATTCAAGCTGTGTGTCAGAATTTCTTGTGGAGCTTTTAATTAATAAAGATGGATACCTAAACCCAACCCCTGCTTCTAATTCATTTGGTCTGGAGAAAGCTTAGGCATGTTTTAATGGTGTTCTTGATACAGGGTTACTTACTCTGCCTCGTGGTTACCAAGAAATTTATAATGTTCTTAAGGAAAACAATTTATAATCTTTGCAGCCCTTTATTTTAAGTATTACATAGTCATTTTTTTTTCATAAGTGGCAAATAATCAAAAGCCAATGTGTTTAGTATGTGTAGGGCCTTCTTCAAACAAACTAAGTTGGTGGCAAATAAATTTCTGGCTATCTGATTTTCGGGATATTTAGAAAGTTGTCCCTTTTATAAGAAAAACAACCAAATGCCAGCCAATGAGTAGAGTGTTTGTGAAAGCAACAATACCTTTACGTTCTTTAATGGAAAGGTTTATAATGCAGCTACCTCTGGGAGAGGTAGTTATATTTACTTAAATCCCAAGGTTAAAGGTTAGCTCTGAGTTCTTTGCTTCTGAAGGAAGGGCTTGGTAAAAGGGAGACAGATCATTCATGGGTGTTAGACTACTGAGAAAATACTAGAAGGCTCTCAGGCAGAGAAAAGGGGCACAAAATGGATGAGCATTTGGGGATGCTTAGCAAGTCTCTCATTTGAAACAGAAAGTGTTGAACTTGACAATAGGGAAAATAAAATGATCACAGTAATCTGATGACATATTATAAAGAATAAAGACATTATTAATAAAAAAAGCATTAATGGTATGCAAATTTTAATAATATAAGACCAAAAGGTGAGTTTTGAGAAAGTAGAGCTATTAGTTATACATAAATATTTACATTTACATGTTGTTATAGAGTATTTGTACCTGTTTGTACTGCTAATTTGGGAATTCGAGGATTAAAGTGTCTTCTTCCTATGGTTATTCTCTTTTCCTCCCAGGATTCTTTCTTGGGAAAACCCCAAATTTTGTGCTGCTCTATAAATCTTACTTTTACAGTTAATGGCAATCAGAAAAGCAGTTGGAAGGGCATTCATTATTGGGAACAGCATGGATGAAGTAGTTGATACTACTGGAAAGATAGAACATGACAGACAGAACATGACTATCACAGCAATTACAGTGCACCATATGGTAAATGAAATGATGTGCTAGTCAGAATGGGATAGATTATAATATAGAAGTAAACGGCCTTGCCCCGCTGGCATGGCTCACTCGATGAGCGTCGATTTATGAACCAGTAGGTCATGATTCTATTCCCAGTCAGGGCACATGCCTGGGTTGTGGGCTCAGTCCCCCATGTGGGGTATGTAGGAGATAGCCTATCAATGATTCTTTCTCATCATTGATGTTTCTCTCTCTCTCTCTCTCTCTCTCTCTCTCTCTCTCTCTCTCTCTCCTCCTCTCTCTCCCTCCCTACCCCTCTCTCCTTTCCTCTGTCAAATCAATTAAAGTTTTAAATGAAGTGGTCTTACTTTATATAACTTAAGAAACATGGCATCATGATAAACATTTATAGATATATAGAACTATTTATATCAATCCAAATTAGAAATATAGATAGATAATAAATTATTATCTAGAATTGTAATAACTGAGCTAAATGACAGCTGTTATTCATAGCTGTTTTAGAAAATATTCTATGTTAATAAATGGTTACTTGGAGATGTTATACCTAGTTTTCCAGATATATTATCTCCTTAGTAATCTACCAGTCAGATTTTAGGCAGCAGCTATTAGCAAAAGAAGTTTAGGACACTCACTTCTATTTTTTCAGATTGTAAATTTCTAATTCTGGTCCCTGCAGTTAGCATATTCATCACACATTATTTTTCAACTATAACTTAAATTGAGACTAATGATTAAATGCTTACTTTTGAGAGTTCCTCCTAAGTGAAACTTATTTTTATGAGATCTCTGAGCAGGAAGAGTAGAAATTCAGCTTCTTAGCTACTTTGCGTGCGTGTGTGTGTGTGTGTGTGTGTGTGTGTGTGTGTGGCGGGGAGGGGCGGTGATCAACTTTTCACACAAGCTTCAGCTCCTATTTGGCTTCCTTATTAGGAGTCATTAGCAATTTACATGCCTGTAGTGCTGACATTGTTTATGGATTCAAAGCTGTGAAACTGACAGCAACAACAACAAAAAACACAAAGCTGTGAAACTGGTGATCCTGTATCTAATGCACATGTCCTAGGAACAATAAAGGTCATGACTTTATCCTTAAACTTTTTCCTTTAAAAATCAGTCTTAATCTTATCAGGAGCTTGTATATTTTAAGCTGATGTGAGTTAATTTATTAGAACTGTGAGGAAAAGAGTTCTATCTTTTGGGCACAGCAGGAAAATCAGTGTCCTAGAACTGATAGAAGGCACCTTCAAAGGTGACTCAGCTGACCAGTAGCTGCTGATTTCCTCTGTGATTTTAAGAGCATAGGACAATGAAAAGGCATTTCAAGACCCAGGGGGCATTAGAAGTAGCAAATAACCACAATGACTGCAAAAGCTTACTAAAATGAATAAAAGGAAAGGACTTGAAATTATAAATGTACGCATTTATTGCTACTAGAATGGTAGGACAGCCTTAAGTATTACTTTATAAAACTGACTTCACCAAAAAGTCAATAAAATGTCAACACTAATGTTCTAATAGCAATTATAGATAAAATGTAAAAAATAGATTAAAAACATATTCCGCCCTAGCCGATTTGGCTCAGTGGATAGAGCTTCGGCCTGGGGACTGAAGGGTCCCGGATTCCATTCCAGTCAAGAATACATGCCCAGGGTGTGAGCTGGATCCCCAATAGGGAGTGTGCAGGAGGCAGCCAATCAATGATTCTCTCATTACTGATGTTTCTATCTCTCTCTCCCTTTCCCTTCCTCTCTGAAATCAATAAAAATATATTTTAAAAAACATATTCCAACATAGTAAATCCCTCCAGACCAAATACAAAACAGAAATTAATGTGCACAGTGCAGCAGGCAGATCTAAGTGCATGGTATGCTGGAACCAGGACATGGAAGTAGGAACAGGTGTTCTGGAATTTTTATTCTGTGGGTCTATAGGACTAATATGGCTCTTCATGAAGGATGTTAACTGGAACTAGGCTCACTGGGACAATTGATGTGTAAGAGGGAGACTGATTGGAGAGCGCATCTTTTGGCAGGCTCTCGCCTTTAGGAGGCTGGAGCTGGGTAAACTAGTATATTAGTTTCAGTATTGTTGCTGTGATAAATTGCCACAAACTTACTGGCTGAAAACAACAAAAATATATCATCTCAGAAATCTATAGGTCAGAAATCGAACATGGGTTTCATGGGGTTAAATCAAGGTATGAACAGGGCTGCGTCTCTTTTGGTAGCTTCAGGGAACAATGTGTTTTGTTGCCGTTTCCAGCTTCTGGAATCCACCTGCATTTCTTGGCTCCTGGCCCCCGCTCCCATCTTCAAAGCAGCAACACATCATTCTTTTTTTTTTTTCTTCAGAAAACAGATATCACTTAATTTCACTTGGATCCTTTCTATAAACATGTATTGCACATTACTTTTTTTTAAATTGTATTTTATTGTTTAAAGTATTATAAATAGTAGTACATATGTCTCCTGTTTTTCCCCATTGACCTTCTCCCGGCCTCCCATACCCCCCCCCACCCGGCACCTGCCCTCAACCCGCCCCCCCACACAGTGTCTTGTGTCCATTGGTTATGCTTATATGCATGCATACAAGTCCTTCCATTGATCTCTTACCTCCCCCCCCCCCCACCCAAACATCCCCAGTCTTTCCGCTGTAGTTTGACAGTCTGTTCATGAAAAATGAGACAGAGGGCCGGAGAACCTGGATACCAGGACACAGGCTTTATTGGAGGAGATGACCCTGCCGGCTACCTTCCAGAGGAGAAAGAGAGGGCGTGCCAGGGTGAAAGCGCCTTTTAAGGGGAGGAAAGGAAGGGACTGGGCTTAGGGCACTCAGCACACACTGATTGGTGGTTTCATGTAAGGCACATGATTAGGGACCTAGGGACTTAGGAATCAGGGGCTTAGGGTATTTGGCAGGTGCTGATTGGTGGTTCAATGTACAGTCCATATAAGGTGCCTTGTTAGGTGCTCAGGAATGTCTATGCTGCAGGTACAGGTTATGTTATACTCCGTCCATCAGTTGGGGGAAGGGAGGATCTATCAGTTCAATGCTTCTTTGTCATCATATCTTTTTTACTTACTCTGCTAGCTTTGTCATATGGCCTTCTCTCCCTTGTTACTCTCACTCTTTCATCCCTCTTTTCATTTATTGAAAGAGCCCTAGCTGTAATATGACTAAAGATACTTTGTCATATTTTAAAAAATAATGGTGTCTTCCATTTATCAAAAATGACCAATTAAAATTTTAAAATGAAACAGACAATGAATTAGCACTCCAGATATAAAATTATTCCAGGTGAAATGATCATAATAGGAAAAATTACTAAAATGATTATATTCATGATTGTCCAAGAGATAAAGAGGTAGCCGATCTTAAATTATATTCATGATTGTCCAAGAGATAAAGAGGTAGCCGATCTTAAATTACTAACCCAAAAGAACAAAACTAATGGATATATAAAATAAATTTTATTAATGGAGAAATTTGTATAATATATATTTAAAAGGATTACTATTCTGAATATGCAAATATTTCTACTTAATAAGAAATAACCTAATTTTAAAATAGTGCATATGTTTAAACAGATAATCAAAGAAGCCAATAAATATTCAGAAACTTCTCAGCATCATTAGTAATCAGGCAAATGGAATTAAACAATATATATGTACTATTTTCTACTGAACACATTGGGAGTATTTAAAATGTTACCAATCTGTTCTTGTTCAGAGGAACAAATAATGGATTTCTTGTTCTTTGTAAAACTGTAAAGCATCTTCACTGTTTTGAAGATGGGAGAGTTGGGGAAGTTTCAAAGGGGCTTGTGGGGAAAATGTAATGCACAGAACTAGCAACTGGCTACTTTGAGAATTGTCATTATTTTCATGCAAATGCATATAGAAGGGGAATAGAATCACCCCTAATTCCAACTTGATTTGTTTAAAATTACTTATATGTTATAGTGCATGGTACACAATACGTACTTGATGACTATATTTTGAACTAATAATAATTGTTCTTCTGACCATTCAACTTATTTTAAAGGTCAAGAATAATAGATGATTTATGAATTTAATAGACAATGAATATAGATGAATATAAGTATAATGATATAGAAGAGAGCCATTCATGATCACTGATGTTAAAATATGAACTTTTTGAAGTACAAATAATGGATTTCATTTTCTTTTGAAGCTGTAAAGTCCTTTATAAATGTAAGATTACTTATTGTTATTTCAACAACATTGAAATAATGATTTTAAGGGAGTAAATCTTCCATACTGTTTTAAACTGAATTATTTACAGAGATCAAATGAACTCTCAATTAGGCCTATTTATTATGAATTATGGATGATATGGGAGGAGTTATTAAGACAAATAGCATTCAGGACTACACCTAATTAATATTTTCATTCAGATGATTTCCTATATTTAAAAAATAAAAGAATAGGATGTACCATCTATATATATAAAAGCCAAGTGACTGGAACACCGGAACGACTGGTTGCTTTGACGCACACTGTGGCCCCAGTCAGACCCCCCACCCCGACTGGGGGTGGGGACAGCTGGCCAACTGCCCGCGGCCCCTCCACCTGGCCAGCCCAGCTCTGATCAGCCCCAATAGGGGCGGGCTAGCCGGACCTCACCCATGCATGAATTCATGCACCAGGCCCCTAGTAACTAAATAAGAGACCAGCAGTTTTCTGGCCCTTCGAAAATGAGAAGATTTTATTTTTACAGAGACAGAAAAAGGAAAGAGTCAGGAGGGCCTTAAACAGAATATTTATTCAGCCCAATATCACTTGTTTAAAATAGAGATGTGATAGTCCTTGGGAATGTCCATGGAGACAACTGCAACTCACTTTGAGAAACTATTCACCAGAGATTTTGTTGTCACTGAGTCTTGGCAGCCACTTTATTTTTTAAAAATATGTTTTTATTGACTTCAGAGAGGAAGGGAAAAGGAGAGAGAGATAGAAACATCCATGATGAGAGAGAATAATTGATCGGCTGCCTCCTGCATGCCCCACACTGGGGATCGAGCCTGCAACACGGGCATGTGCCCCGACAAGGAATTGAACCATGACATCCTGGTTCACAGGTTGACGCTCAACCACTGAGTAACACTGGCTGGGCTTGGCAGCCACTTTAAATCTCTCCTAATACAATTTCTGTCCTCCCTTCTTCATAAAAACTGAAAAAAAGTTTACTAGATAATGTAGAAATATGCCTATTCTTCCACATTCTAGCAGTTAAATGTCTTATATTTTCTAGTTAGGTGATCCAAACCATTCATTATAGGCTTTGGGATGGAGCATAAAAATGATATATGTAATCTTATAATGATACAAATGTTCTGACCAGGGTTTGATTGAAAAACAGTGTAACTGAGATTAGTTTTTCTTATCTGTAGCCTATTCTGTTCACACACCTCTTAATATGATCATGAATTCAGTCTCAGAGTCTGAAGAACTTGCCCAAGGCCACATGGCGAAAATATGACACACCTGGAGTGTGTTAACATCAAGGCTCCTTTTCAGGTTAAAAACAAGAAATGCCTTACATTTTGAGCATGTTCGTATAAAGTTCTAAATGGAAAAAATACCATATAACTTCAAAGCCTAACTCTCCTCACTTTATTATATTGCCTCAGGATAAATGAAAATATATGATGATTCGAATATTAACATTTGCCTAATTCACATATTTCCAAGAAAATATTAAACTATTGATTTGGACTAGAAATAACACTACCAAACATGGGTTTATAATTTAGAACCTGTTAATCTAATAAATCCATGTGTGTTGCTATGGATATGTGCGGACATTTAACTAATGTTTCAATATACCCATCATAGGAAAATATGTGAAGGCAGTTCCAGTCTTTAGTGAGGACATAACAATGTCACCCTCATATAGAACAATAGAATAGCTATTATTTGCCCCATCATATGGATGTATTATTAATAAAAGATAAAATTGAATTGGACCCTTAAAGTATAGCTGATATTTAGAACTGTGAGATTTATATTTTAGAAATATTTTGTAGACATCTAATGGGAAAATCCATGATAAAATAAACTTTTATTATTAAAAAATAGCTAAGTATTATGTGTATCTATATATGTCCATACTCCTTAATCCCTAGTTTGCTTCTAAAACAACAGTGATTAATCTAAATTACAAAACAATATGTTCAATGAATATAAAAACTAATTTTTAATATCAATGAAAATTAGATGATTTCTTAGAAAAAAAATCTGAAGGTGAAAAGATGAACAGTTAACTCCACCATGCTATTACTTATTCCACTGGTGAATTTACCATAATATATTTTTTCGCCCACCCATTGCTACTTAAAAGTAAGGAGGTTTTGATAATATGGACACATTTGTTAAGACATTTATTGTAGACTTATAAAAGTGATTTCCTTTATTCTAGCTCTCAGTAACAATGTGGACATTAATCAGTATGAAAACATCTAAAATTTCTGGTTTATTTAGTAAACGCTAGGCTGATTTAATACTCTGTCTGGCTCGAAGAACTTACATACTTATATGCATAGCTCATGGGCACAGGCAATAGGGTAGTGAAGACCTGGAGGGAGGTAGGGGCTGGGAGGAAGAGGGAAGGGAGGGAAATGGGAGGTATCTGTAATACAATCAACAATAAAAATATTTAAAAAAATAAATAAAATAAAAGGGGAAAAATACTGTTTCTTGCTAAGATCATAGCCTTGAACAAAGAAGATAGATGAGTATCATGGAGTAGAAGGAGGGGATTCCATTCCTGAGCCACTTAAGCCTGCCCTGACAAATGATATTGAGTACTACATTGCATTGAACCACTTACCCACAGATAGTTGTGATAAGAGCTTCTAATCTTATCCTTGAATTGCTTTATTGTACTTGTACAAAGGAAAGCAGGAGAAAATATGTGAAAATGATGTGTATCTTATTTGTCCTTTGTCCAAAAGATACATTTAAAATCATTTGTCTAAACAGTTACTCTTGACTGTGTTATTCACAATTGTGATGCTGATTTGAAGTCCCTATTACAAAATTAGAATGTAAAGATTGCATCTTAAGACAAGTATATTCTAATTATATTGAAGCTTAACCCCAATGCCCTTTTACTAAACCTAGAATGCATCAAAACACAATTAATTCCTAGTAGTTAGTATTTATCAGTTAATTCCATCAAGAAGCCTGAGAATATTAGATACCAAGGAAAATATAGCAGTGTATTTCCAGTTAGATTGCAATTTTCCTTGTTCTTTTTATAGATGCTTTTCCAATCTTGTTACCATATCTCTAGATAGTGCCCCACTTTTATTCTCCTGTATATTTCCCCTTCCATAGATAAAGTATCTAATGTTCAGGGAGATATAGATAAAATTGCAATGTGGAACTCCCCCAATTGCATTTAAGGAGCTGTTTTGTGGCATGCAGAGTTTCTTGGAGACAGTGAGGAAAAGGGAAAAGATGAAAGAATGGATATTTCAGTGCCAAATGTTCTTAGCATTTATGCTTCTTTTTGCAATGCCACCATCCTCCGTAATGCTTGTTTCAGAATAAGCGCCCCTGATGGCCTTGGAGTATAATGATGTCCCTTTTCTGTTCATTAGTTTTTCAGTGAATAATTGTTCAGCAACTAAATGCCAAGTACTGTTCTTGATTGTAAAATCTGGCAAGGCCCTTTAAGTCCCCTAACAGTGCCTTTTTATCTTACATGTAAAAACTTTCTCACAGATAATTATGTTTTTTATCTTAAGGATTTTCAGTTCACATCATGATATCACAGGGTTAAGAATTTTATTGTAACACAGCTTTCTGTTTTGTTTTTGGTGTTCCTGATTTTGTTTTATTTTTTATTATTAAACTCGTTTGAGATTAAGAGATTTTACTTTTTTCACTATGTATCTTTTCATTGCAAGGCAGTTATAATTTCTTACGGTCCCTGTAATCATGAATGAAAATTGAAGTATATAATCATTCAAATCAAATGTGTATCTGGTCACTCTAAAACCTATTTGAGGAAGTAAAGTATCATTTATTGGAAGTGGAAGTCAGCATTGTTTCATATAGTTTTTATTAGATACTCTCCAAAGTCATTTTTAAAATATATATACATAATTGATGTAAAATGAATAAGCATGGCCATTACAATTTCTTTATCTTTAAGTTCACAGTACAAGAAAACTATTGTGTAAGAATTGCTGACACTTTTTTGAAATCAGAAATTCCTAACATATCCCCACAATAAAATTGACACAAATCCTTTTCCAAAAGTATTCATTGTTTACAGGCACTGCAGCATGGAAATAACTGTTCTAATATTTTCCACATTGTATGCCAAGTGAATGTTCTATTCAGAAAAAGGTTCCATGGTCAAACAAGTTGGGGAATGTTGCATGATTAATCCCCCCTTAGAAATTTACAATGCACATTTTCCCATAAGAAGATTCTTAGGCTAAAGAATCTTGCTTACGCTTATCTTTATCAGCATTTCTATATTTATTTATTAAATTTATTGGGGTGACATTGATCAACATGAACATATATGTTTCATGTGTGGGTTTCTGTGTTACAGGGTCTGTATATTGCACCATGTGGTCACCACCCAAAGTCAAAACTTCTCCCGTCACGTTATCTTCGGACCCCTTTTCCTCCCCACCCCCTTCCATTTGGCAATCACCACACTGCTGTTTGTGTTCATAAGTTTCAGATTTATATCCCACATATGAGTGAAATCATATATTCTTAGTGAAATCACATATTTCTCTGACTGACTTACTTAGCATAATGTTCTTAAGATACATCCATGTTGTTGCAAATGGCTCTATTTCATCCTTTCTTATGGCTGAGTAGTATTCCATTGTGTATATGTACCACACCTTCTTAAAAATATACACTGAGTGGCCAGATTATTGTGATCTCTGAACGCATAATAATCTGGCCACTCAGTGTATATCCTGTATAATAAAAGGCGAATATGCAAATTGTCCCCTCGACCGGGAGTGCGACTAGACGAGCAGGCAGGCCGGCCAACCGCTCATGTCCCCTCCCCCTGGCCAGGCAGGCCGGCCAACCGCTCATGTCCCCTCCCCCTGGCCAGGCTGGCCGGACCCCACCCATGCACGAATTCATGCACCAGGCCTCTAATACACACACACACACACACACACACACACACACACACACAGAGTGAGTGGCCAGATTATTATGCGTTCAGAGATCATAATAATCTGGCCAATCAGTGTATATTTTATTGATTTCAGAGAGGAAGGGAGAGGGAGAGAGAGATTGAAACATCAACTATGAGAGAGAATCATTGATTGGCTGCCCCCTGCATGCCCCACACTGGGGATTGAGCCCGCAACCTGGGCATCTGCCCTTGACCAGAATCGAACCCAGGACCCTTCAGTACATAGGCCCACGCTCTATCCACTGAGCCCAGCCAGCCAGGGCTATACCACACCTTCTTTATCCAGTCCTCTATCGAGGGACACTTTGGTTGTTTCCATTCCTTGGCAACCATGAATAATGCTGCAATGAATATAGAGGTCCATAGATCTTTTCAGGTACATGATTTTGAGTTTTTGGGTATATACCCCGCAGAAGGACTGCTGGATTGTATGGTAGCATTATTCTTAATTTTTTGAGGAATTTTCAGAGTGTTTTCCATAGTGATTGTACCAGTCTACATTCCCACCAGCAGTGAATGAGGGTTCCCTTTTATCTACAACCTCTGCAACACTTGTTATTGCTTGTCTTATCGATAATGGCCCTCTAATAGGTGTGAGGTGGTATCTCATTGTAGTATTGATTTGCATTTCCCTAATTGCTAGTGAGGTTGAACATCTTTTCATATACCTATAAGCTGTTCGTATGTCTTCTTGGGAGAGGTGTATTTTCAGGTCCTCTGCCCACTTTTTGATTGGGTTGTTTGTTTGGTGTTGAGTTTTATGAGTTATTTATATATTTTGGAAATTTAACCTTTGTCAGAGCTACTGTTTGCAACTATCATCTCTCTTCTGGTTGGCTGCCTCTATTTTGTTGTCAGTTTCTTTTTTGCAGAAGCTTTTGACTTTAATATAGTCCCATTCATTTATTTTTGGCTTTACTTCCCTTGCTTTAGCGTCAAGTTCATAAGGTGTTCTATTCAACCCAGGTCTATAAATTTGGAACCTATATTTTCTTCTATGTAACTTATTGTTTCAGGTCTTATATTTAGAGCTTTGATCCATTTTGAATTAATTTTTGTACATGGGGACAAAGTGTAATCCAGTTTCATTTATTTGCATGTGGCTTTCCAGTTTCCCCAGCACCATTTATTGAAGAGACTATTTTTACTCCATTGTATGTTTCTGACTCCTTCTTAGGAAATTATCTGTCCACTAGAGGACTGGTGCACAAAATTCATGCATGGGGGGGTGTGTCCCTCAGCCCAGCCTGCACCCTCTCCAATCTGGGACCACTCGAGGGATGTCTGACTGCCCATTTAAGCCCTACCAGGATCGGGCCTAAACAGGCAGACAGACATCCCTTTCACAATCCAGGACTGTTGGCTCCCAACTGCTCGCCTGCCTGCCTTCCTGATTGCCCCTAACCAATTCTGCCTGCCAGCCTGATCACCCCCTAACCACTCCCCTGCCAGCCTGATTGATGCCTAACTGCTCCCCTGCCAGCCTGTTTGCCCCTAACTGTCCTCCCCTGCAGGCCTGGTCCCCCCCAACTGTTCTCCCCTGCAGACCTGGGTCCCCCACAACTGCCCTTCCCTGCAGGCCCAGTCGCCCCCAACTTCCCTCCTCTGCCAGCCTGGTCACCCCTAACTGCCCTCCCCTGCAGGCTTGATCACCCCCAAATGCCCTCCCTTGCAGGCCTGGTCCCTCCCAACTGCCCTCCCCTGCTGGCCTGATCACCCACAACTGCTCTCCCTTGCAGGCCTGGTCCCTCCCAACTTCCCTCCCCTGCTGGCCATCTTGTGGCGGCCATCTTGTGTCCACATGGGGGCAGCCATCTTTGACCACATTGGGGCAGCCATCTTGTGTGTTGGAATGATGGTCTATTTGCATATTACTCTTTTATTAGATAGGATAGAGGCCTGGTGCATGGGTGGGGGCCAACTGGTTTGCCCTGAAGGATGTCCCAGATCAGGGTGGGGGTTCCCTTGGGGAGTGGGGCGGCTTGGGTGAGGGTCCTGTGGTGGTTTACAGGCCAGCCACCCCCCCACCCCTGGCGACCCAAGCAGAGGCCCTAGTATCTGGGATTAATTTAGCTTCTATAATTGAAACTTTGTAGCCTTGAGCAGAGCCAAGCCTCCTGCTTGTTCCGTGGCTGCAGCCATTTTTGTTGGGATTTATTTATCTTCTATAATTGAAACTTTGTAGCCTTGAGTGGAGGCCTAGGCCAGGCAGAGTGTGCAGAAAGCTTGGCTTCCTCCATCGCTGGGGGCAACTCAAGCCTCCTGCTCTCTCCTGCTCCATGGCTGCTGCCATTTTTGTTGGGATTTATTTATCTTCTATAATTGAAACTTTGTAGCCTTGAGTGGAGGCCTAGGCTGGCCAGGGTGTGCGGAAAGCTTGGCTTCCTCCATTGCCGGGGAACCCCCAGCCTCCTGCTCTCTCTGTGGCCACAGCCATCTTGGTTGGGTTAATTTGCATACTTGCTCCTGATTGGCTGGTGGGCATGGCTTGTGGATGTAGTGGAGTGATGGTTAATTTGCATATTACTCTTTTATTTGATAGGACATGCATGTGGTTTTATAGCTGGGCTCTCTATTCTGTTCCCTTAATCTGTGTGTCTCTCTGCCAATACCATGCTGTTTTGATTATCATAGCTCGTAGTATAATTTGAAGTCAGGTAACATGATACCTCCAGTTTTGCACCCCCCCCCCCCCCGCTCCCAATCAGGATTGCTTTGGCTATTCTGGGTCTTTGGTTGCTCCATACAAATCCATTTCTTTAAAAAATGACATTAGGGTTTTGATGGGGATTGCATTAAATCTGTATATTCCTTTGGTAATGTGGCTATTTTTATGATGTTGATTCTTCCAATCCATGAACATGGAATATTTTTCCATTTTGCTGTATCTTTTCCAATCTTGTTTAATAATGCTTTGTAATTTTCAGTATATAGGTCTGTCACATTCTTTGTTAAGTTTATTCCTGGGTCATTTATTATTTTGGTTGCAATTGTAAAAGGAATTGTTTTTGTTTGTTTGTTTTCATTTCTTTTTCTGAAGGTTTGTTGTTGGTATACAGGAAGACAATGGATTTTTGCACCATGCTCTTTTATCCTGCAACTTTACTGTATTTGTTTGTTTCTAATTGTTTTCCGTGTGTTCCAGCTTGCTTTCTGGGGATTTTTTATTTTCTTTTTTGTCATCCTTGTTACTGTGGTCATTCATGGCATTTTCTGTCCTCTGCTTATGTATTATCTCTGAGGCGGTATTTCTACTATTTTCTAGTAGATGGTGCTAAATTGCAAGATTTTTTTTTTAATAACCCCTATGGTCTCCCAGTCTTGGACCTCCAATGCTTCTGTAAGACAATCAGCTGTGCTGCTTGGGGGTGGGGTTTGTTTCACCCTCACCATAATGATGACCACTGACCTCCTTTGGTCCTGCCCCAAGCACCCCTCCTGGGGATTAGTCACAGAGGGAAACAGCAGTTGTATTGCAACAGCTCTTGGTTTACAGGGAAGTTACCCAACTGTCTGATGGGGAACTGTTTCCTTGAACCTGAACTGTGTTACCTAGGGAGAGGATAACTCCCAGAGGGCTGTGTGAATTCTCATCTACAGGAACTGCTGCTAAGACTGTCATGGAGAGAGTCTCTATCATCTGACCTATGTCTTGAGTAGACTAATGGCAAGTGTGACTGTCATAGTCTTGAGAATATGAATATTTAGTTGAATATAGGAAGAACCCCTAGAAGGCATTAGAATAATATATTTTTTTACTATTTAAATATGCAAGTCAATTCTCACCTTCTATGTCATTTATAAAATAGAGAAGTGTTTCTCCAAATGTGAAGATAAGCCTCACCAGATAACCTGGAGTATAGATTTTCAGGTCCTATCTTACAACAATTAAATCAGAATCTTTTGGGTTGGAGCCCTACAATGTGTATAGCTGGACAACACATTCTTTAAATTATAATTTCAACCTTCTATGGCCATATAATTCTAATGGTTTATTCCTCCCATTCTACATAGTGTCTTAATGCAATTAAATGGTGATATCTTCAGAAGACCATCCAAGGAGTAAGTAACTTGGAATTTTACAAATGTTAACAGACTGGAAGGGGAGATCTTTTTAGTTAATTCAAATTTGGAGGAACATTGGATCAGTTTGTTATACTTTTCTATATTTTTCCAAGTCCGCTTGGTCCTCTATGATCCTTAAGACATATAGCTTCTTAGTACCATATGATAACTCTTTTTGAAATGATGATTTGTCCTTTTTTCAACATTCTGTCACTATTGTCACTGTTACCTTTATTGTAAGGTAGTGTGATTCCTGCTAGAAGGTCAGAGATTGTATTAGCTCTTACTAAGCTAGTGAAAATCAATACTTTCACTCTCTTTAGAATTAGTTTCATATATTCTTGAGATGAAAGAAAAATTCCATTTGTTGTTCTGTTGAAGTTATTAAGCCTTCCATTAGTCGAGGTTAAGTTTCTGGGGTTTGAATTTAATTTTGGTTTCTAATATTGATTTATATTTCATAAAGACTTTGTTGATTACCAAAAAAACTTCAGTAATTTCTTCCACTTATAAGGCACTGCTTTAGTTAAAAATGAGGAATGTTTCTCAGTGATTCAGTTTCCATTTTAGGACTTAAAATTATTAGAAAATAGAAAATAAAAAAAATGACAGTAATTCAGGTTACCCAAAGAAATTACGCATTTATTTTAGGCTCTTGAATGTAAGAAAACTGAATGAGATTCAACCTTACTTTCTCTGTTTTATCACAATGTTATGGAAAGCTGTTTAAGATTGTATACTCTTTGAGGCCATATATCTTTGACACCTCTGTTTTTCCAACAGTGTTTTCACACTGCAGATACTTATGCACATTTTATAAATGCGTGAACCAATATGTTGTGGAAAAAAAAGAAGAAAAATACTGCTTTCAGACTTTAAGTGGAAGTAAAAAGCAGCACTACCAGTCCTCATATTAGACCCAGCCTGCTAGCTCTACTCTCCATATCTACCCCCTCACACACACACACACATTCAGAAGTTCTCAGATGTCTTTGTTCCTTAACTTAGCCAAGAGTAGTGATCTATAACCCAAAAGCATCTTTCTCTTTCTCTGAGTCAGACTTCCTACTTCCTCAGTACTCCAATCTAAACTTCATGTCTTGAGAAGAGTGATCTGAGACATGAATGAACATAGCTGTAAGAATCACATGATGGTATTTGTACTTTAAAAAATGACAGAAACACTCCATGATATAAGCTTTAAGTTTTCCCAATGGAAAACTTTCAGGCAGTATAGCATATGAAAAAGGCATTTGAGGATGGGATCCTAAAATCATGTCAGAATGTGGCCTCCTTTTCTACCTCCAAGTATTGCTGGTTCTGCTGAAACCTGACTTGATATTTGATTTTATAAGATACTATTTAGAAGTACCGTTCTTCAGAAGAGGGAGAAGAGTGAAGGGGGATATTTCTCACCCTTTGTATGAGTTATTCTCAACTTTGGCTTTACATTAGAATCACCTGGGAAAATTTTAAATATCCTGATGTTCAGGTCATACTCCAAACCAATTAAATTGGATTCTCTGGAGCATGGAATGTAGGCATCAGTATATTGAACTCTCCCAGAATCACACCTTTAAACAAGGATGAGAAATGCAGTAGATGTCAGATGCCTACAGAGGACAAAGAGTTACATTAAGAAGCCATGTGCGGAAAAATGAGAATGGTGGAGTCTGTCGGAACTGGAGAGCATAGATAGTGGCTACTAAACTTCAACCAAATGTTGAAAGGAGAGGAGCTGGCTGATTAAGGGAACAGCTCCGGTGGCAGATCCCCTGGTGTTAAAACACTTTTATGGTCTTTCCTGTGTAAGTTTGAGCAAGTGACTCCTTTAAACTTCAGTTTTCTTATTAGCAAAATGAAGAGGATAATTATAACCATTTCTTAGTTTGTTGTGAGGATTAAATGAAGTCATAAGCATAAAGTGCTTAGCTTTTTGTTGGGCCTGTAAAAATATTCTATAAATTTGTGCTAATTATTGTGATAATGAGCCTGGAAATACCAGAGTTCACTTGTCTTCTTTTCAACAGGCAGTTGGTTTTCAATCTAGGGAGTAGAAAGGAAGAACATGCAAGAGCTAGGGAGAAGGGTATCAAAAGTTTTTAACAATAATCTTAGTATTTTTCAATTATTTTTCTTATTTTTCTATGACCTTGTCCCCACTCTCAGTCCCCCCAAATTGGTGCTATCTTTATATCCTGCCATTTATTGCTCTTTTAGATTCTTAGTTCTGCAGTTTCATGATATCCCCAATAGATTGGAAGTGACATATGGGCATGAATGGGTGAATTAATAGCTATATCAGTTTAGAGTTTGCTGTGTAGCTCACTACCTTGGAACAAACAATAAATATATTGTGGCTTAAAACCACAACTGTTTTGTTTTTCCCTCATTATACTTTGAATTGGCAATTGGATCAGTGCTCTGATGTGGGTTGTTTTGCTAGGTTCACTCATCCATTGAAGTTATTGATCATCAGTGCAGCTCTTTATTTTGGAGTTGGCTGGCTGCAGTTGGGATGATAGGGATGACTGAACCATGTGTCTATCAATTTCGAGCAAGTAAGTCTTGGAGGTTTTACATGATGGTAGCAGCTCCGAGGAGTGGAGGAGTGAAAGTTCTTGAGGTCAAGGCTCAGAATGGATACCACACAGCTCTGTCATACTTTTGGTGAAAGGAGAACATATGGACAGCCCATGTCCATGGCATAGGGGAATGAATTCCACCTTTGATGTAAGTTTCTGCATAGTATCGTGGCCACTTGTTTGTGATCTTTCACAATACCCTGTTGAAGTAAGGCCGGTGGGAGCAAATGAGGACAGAGTGAAGGTATATCAAAGGCAGATTAGAGGTCAGGTTAGATGTCAAATTAGAGGTCAGAGTTTGGGAATGTAAAAGGCATATTAGAGACAGTATTTGATGAGTGATTGGCTGTGTATGGTGAGGGAAAGGGGATTTAAATGAAAGCTGAGGCTTCAGTTATTGAGAATCAAACTTCGATTCAGTGAAATAGGAAAGCCAGAAGGTGGCAAAGGAACACAGGGTCTTATCTATCTATTCTCTTACAGCAGACCCCGAATTCCTTTCTGAAATTAATATTTTTCTATAACCATTTTCTCCCAAGGGCAGGGGATATATTAAACTCATTAATTAAGGACCAAAAGATATTCTTTTTCTTGTTGACTCCTTCATGAACTTTAATAAAATGTATAAATAATATATGTAGTTTATAGTTCAAAAGGACACTCCTATAATCTCTACTCCAAAGCAGGTTATTCATTTTCAAATCCAAATTATCTAACTCTGGATTGAGACCATGTAACATCCTATGATAACTTGAGAAAAATTTATAAAAATAAAAAATACCATGTCACTTAGCCATTTTCTTTATTTGGTTATTAAGTCTATATAGAATTATTCTTCTCCAAAAGTTTATAGACTTTTGTTATAGATTTGCTGTCTTAAATATAATTTTAAATTGCTCTCTTCTCATATGACCATTATATAGGTGACTAGACTATGAAATAAAATAAGATAAAAGTAGATGTATTTTTTCTTTCCTGGTTTACTATTCACAATGATTTTGCTGTAACAAGATGGTCTCTCATTTCTTTGTGATGTACATTACTTCAAGTACTGTTTAAAACAGCATATTTTACTAAATTATTCTCTTTAATGTTAGTTTAGAAATGTCCAATATCAATCATACCAGTGCTTTTTTTTCTAAATATATTTTTATTGATTTCAGAGAGGAAGAGAGAGTGAGAGAGAGATAGAAACATCAATGATGAGAGAGAATCACCTATCAGCTGCCTCCTGCATTCCCCACACTGGGGATCCAGCCCACAACCCAGGCTCGTGTCCTTGACCAGAATTGAACCTTTCAGTCTGCAGGCAGATACTATATCCACTGAGCCAAACCAATTAGGGCCATACCAGTACTTTCAATTGATATATTATTATTGTTGTTATTATTTACCATCATTACTTAAAATGTGTTTTTAAATAAATAAAATTTCCTTTTTTCCCCCTTCCATGAATCTTGGGCACATGTTACCAGCCCTAGTTATATGTGTATATGTCTCCAGGTGGGAAGCTAACTCTACTGAATGGGATAGCCTGGCTCAAGCAGAAGAACCACGTACTTTTATTCCTTATAGTGTTTCCTTGATCTATTAATTAGCTACTTCCCCATTACTGCTGCACAATAAACCATCAGAAAATGTGGTGACTTCAAACAACAATCCCCAATACTCATTCAAACATCTGTGGATCTGCTGGGAGTTGGCTGATCTAGACTGGGTTCAGCTTCATTAGACTCCAAGATGTAGGTTGGATATAGGTCAATGCCATGTGTCTCTTAACCTCCTTGGACCCAGTACAGGTTGTGAAAATGGTATATTTTAGGTACATGGCTATGACAGCAAATTTTCTATTAGCCAGTTTGAATGCAGACAACTAGATGTCTCAATATCTAAGATGTGAAGACAGGAAACAACATGCAAGTTTGCCTTATTGACTTATAACAGAGGAAAAGCAATTCCATTTCCTTTAGGATTGAAGTCGTCATTCTATTTTTTAATTTGAACCTTCTTCATCCATTCATGGAATTAACATATGACTCCTTCTATCTTTTTTTTTTTAAATATATTTTATTGATTTTTTACAGAGAGGAAGGGAGAGGGATAGAGAGCTAGAAACATCGATGAGAGAGAAACATCAACCAGCTGCCTCCTGCACACCCCCTACCGGGGATGTGCCCGCAACCAATGTACATGCCCTTGACCGGAATCGAACCTGGGACCCTTCAGTCCGCAGACCGACGCTCTATCCACAGAGCCAAACCGGTTTCGGCGACTCCTTCTATCTTAATCTAACTCTGAAATAACTTTATATTATGGAAATAAAACATCTTCCATCACAATGTGGTCCAAAATAGGTTAAATGAAATGATTTTCCCTGAGCAAGCAGAGCAAATCTGCAATATAGCTTTCTTTACATATATTATGTTATGTATTCTTTTAGCCTTTATATGAGTTGTATATATCACATAGATATGCATCTATAAATACAAGCACAGGAAAGATGCTGGCATAATACACACTTTAAAATGTGACAAAATGCCAGCAGAGTTTGCAGAGGGAAAAATGAGATACAATTGTGACCTGAATTCTATTATTATGGAGATTTTGTGAAATGTGCTTTAATTCCTAAACTAGTCTTACAGGCACTTCAAAGCAAAGAGCATGTTCTTCTGAACACTTCCCTGGAATCCTATAGTTGACACTAATGTGTCTTATCTTTGAATTATTGTAGCACTTACACATTTTGTCATGGGGATGAAGTTCTGAAGGATAGGAAATATATGTTCTGCTTCTTAGTCCAGAGATTAAGGAAGTACTTGCTATTAATTGCTATTGACTGTCAACTCCCCCAAAAGACAAGCAGAATAACCATTGATTTAGCAAAGCTAAATTTATTAGACCTACTGCAGTAAAGGGATAATACCATCTGGATGGGGTCTTGGTAGTGTGTCAAAAGGCTGTATCTTAAGGGGTTTGAGACCAAGCTGGATAACTGTATGATAGGTCTTGCAAAGTGAGATGGTTGGGATTGGGCTGAGTTTTCATCAAAATAGTTTTGGATGAGTGGACACACAGTACAGAAGTTTTTTTCTTTTTAATTTTTCCTTTATTGATTAAGGTATTACATATGTGTCCTTATTGCCCCATTGCCCCCCACCCCCCCCACACTCATGCCCTCACCCCCCTGGTGTCTGTGTCCATTGGTTAGGCTTATATGCATGCATACACGTCCTTTGGTTCATCTCTCCTTACCCCCACCCTCCCCTACCTTCCCTCTGAGGTTTGATGGTCTGATCGATGCTTCTCTGTCTCTGGATCTGTTTTTGTTCATCAGTTTATGTTATTCATTATATTTCACAAATGAGTGTGATCATGTGATATTTATCTTTCTCTGACTGGCTTATTTCACTTAGCATAATGCTCTCCAGTTCCATCTATGCTGTTGCAAATGGTAAGAATTCCTTTTTACCGCAGCGTAGTATTTATATGATTATTAATGAGTAAGATGTTGGTCTTGTTCAAACACGCATTTGGTTAGTTCACAGTGTTTTTGGTTCAAGAGCAGATATTTATTGGAATGAGTAGTTAAGTTATATTAGTCTGAATACAACATTTTAAGAACAAAACCAGGAAAGTATACATCCTTCCACAATTGTTTATCATTGGAAAACATATTAGTATCAGGTTTCCATATTTACTTATAAATCTGTCATCATGACATCATCCTAAATATGAATTTACAATCTCAAGTTACATGCAAGAGATTTTTCTGACTAACACTCTGAAATATGAAACTATGTCATTTATTCTATAATTGCCATACACTTCACAAGGTCTTATGTGGACCTGGCAATGGTGAGAGGTGCCATTTGAATTTTAGGGAGCAGAAGAGGAGTTTACTCAGTTATTTTTTCATGTGTTATTGAAACTAGTATTTTGAGAGCGAGTCTTAAAAACTAGTGGTGTAAAAGAAATGTGATAAAATTATGTCTAGACCCAGTTCCAACATTCCCTCCTTCCTGAAAATGTTTATTTGGCAAAACCTTTGTTTTTATAAACATTATCCAAAAGAAAGAAGCCAGTGGACTCCACCTTTTGCTATTTATCTTCCCTGGGGAAATTTATATCAAAGGCCAGATAAGATGCCAGATGTTTCAAATGAGTAAGTGATACCAATGGGCCTCTGCTCAAGAATATCTTCTACCCATGTCTGCCAATTGCAACTTTGCTCTTGAATCCTGCATGTGTACACCATTGAGTGCCAAATTGTAGCTCCATTCTCCCTCTGTTTTTCTCTATTCAAACCACGGCAGACACCTCATTTGCACCTTTCATTTTGTTTTATCCACCCAATGCTAGTATCTGGCTCCAATTCAAACACAAGCACAGGTACAACTTTAGCACTAAAATCTGTGGCAATACTTAGTTATATAGCAGCTAATATTTTTGAATCATCTCCAAAATGAAAATACAATATTTTAAAATGTCTCTTATGAACTTTTAAAACTCAGTTTAAGAAATACTGCCCTAGCTCTAGCCGATTTGGCTCAGTGGATAGAGCATTGGCCTGCGGACCAAAGTTTCCCGGGTTTGATTCCGGTCAAGGGCATGTACCTTGGTTGCAGTCTCCTCCCCAGCTTGGGCCCTGGTCAGGGCTCATGCAGGAGGCAACCAATCCATGTGTTTCTCTCACATCGATATTTCTCTCTGTCTTTCCTTCTCTCTTCCACTCTCCCTAAAAAACAATGGAAAAATATCCTCTGTTGAGGATTAAAAAAAAGAAGAAGAAATACTGCCCTAGAGTTCTAATAGCATAAGCATGCTTCTCTTTTAATATATGCAGAAATTCATTTAGTAAATATTTACTGAGCACCTATTCTATTCACTCACGATGCTTGGCATTGAGGATTCTATGTAAGCAACAATTGATAAGGCCTCTGTTCCTATGAATTTACTGTACAATGGATAAGGCTTTCTTTGAATGAACCAACATTACAATGAACCAGGTAGCTAGGAATATGGTCATATTTGTATATAGCATGGAAAACCATATTACTGAGATGGATGGAAGCTCTGAGTCATATGCAGCTTAGAGTGAAGTATGTTAACTACTGAAACATTTAAAAATCTGCACATAAGGGCCTTAGTTATTTAGCAGCAGCATCGCCTCGTCATCATTCACCTTTGTATGTGGCAAGTGTGGTTGAAAGAAGGAATATCATTCTACAGCATGTGACTTCTCAATAAAGCTCATGTTTTGAGAGGTAGCTACACTGTGACCGAAGAGAGAGTACAAGGAGGTAGAAAAGAAGAATAAGGAGAGAATTTGGAGAGCAATAAAGATAAGTTTGGCCTCTATCATTTTTTTCTAGTGCAAGTGCCTAAAGGTTATCTAGGTGAACCTCTGGCAGATGGCCAGAATGCTGATGTCTGGTGAGTTATGTTAAAGTAAAACCAGGCACCAATTGAGTTGAAATATAAATAATGCAGTAGAATGCTTGAATATGTTACTCAATGACATCAGTCTGATTGTTTATGCTACTTGTATTCAATGTTGTTCAGAGCAAACCGTGGTACCTGTGTTCCAGATCCTAAGGGAGAGATCGCCTGAGAGTAACTTATGTAACCCAGGAGAGTCCACCCCTGCTGCTCAAGGTATGGTCCTTGAATCAGCAGCATGGACATCATATGTAGGCTTGCAAAGAATGTAGAATCTTGGGTCCTACCCAGAATGAATCAGAGTCTGCATTATAACAAGATCTCATGTGATCTGGAAGAACATTAAAGTTTGAGAAGCATAGGTCTAGTAAACTGACTCTCTTAGTTCGCCTTATATTGCATTCTCCCAGCTTGTAATTCTACTATGAAATAGTACCTGTCTTAATTTAATTTATAAAGTTATATAGCTTTATTATGTCTCCATGATTCAAAGTAAGTCTTTAAGATGCTTTATTCATCCTTTCATTCATTCAATAGTAATTGAGCATCTTCTGTGTCAGTCACTCCTCTATGTTCTGGGGATAGAGGAATGACACCAACAAGCCATATCTATACCTTCATGAAGCTTTTAGTTTAGTGTATTTTTCATAGTGGTCCTGTTTTCAGATATTTTCTTTGCTTTCCAGAAAATTGACCCTGAACTTTTGTATAAAAGGTATGCAGTATGAGAGTACAGAATTCATTATAGTGAGGTTGAAAAAGCAGGATGTTTTGAGTCAGACAGACCTTTGTTGTAGCCCTGAATGTTCATGGCTTACTAGGTACATTATCTTGGGAAAGCTACTTAAATCTCTTTGATTCCGTTTTCTAAACTGTAGTATTATGGATGAAATAAAATTACATATATTAAATGTCTAGCACATTACCTAGCCTGAGAAACTCTCAACAAATTGAAGGAAGAGTCACTCTGGCTGTTACTTTTAGAGTTTATATGAGAAACAGCATGACATTCTTTGAAGCTAGTTCATTAAATCTGAGGAAGCCACTATTACATATAATGAAATTGCACACCTTTATAAACGCACAAAAAGGTCTAAGCTTGAGTGGGTTGATGCTTTCCCAAGGGCAGTAATTCTTACTCTCTCCCTGCCTTTCTCTCCTGACTGTAAGATTCCTGTGCTCATATAAAGGGGTATTTTACAGGGTTCTGTGTTTAGACTGATGCTATACTGGCCATGACCACCATGTTTCCTGTGAAATCCATCCACAAGCACAGCCTGGGCATAATACTTAAAGGGATGGCAGTACTACCCTGCCTGATTCTTCCCTGCATGTTGACTCTGCACAGGGTTTGCAAGCATGGGTTCTTTAAAGCTCAACCTTCAAACTCCTCCTCAGACATTAATTTGAAAGAGCTCAGGAAGCTGGATCCCTGCAAGTGCCATGGTGACCATGACTATTACCTGTTGGCTCCTGGATGGACCAAAGGGTCTGATTACCTGACCACATAAAATCATTAACCTGAAATGATTTACATATCTACTATGGCTTCTCCTGCCTTGAATGAACTCCTCTAATGTGCTTTCCTGTGAAATATTCAGGGGACTATTTTGTGCTACAACAATCCATAGCCTTTAGCCAAAATAAACAGTTGTTAAAAATCAGACAGCTATTTAACTAACATGTCAAGATCTTTGTATAATGATCAGTTCTCTGGCATTACACACCCTAGAGACATTCACTGTAGGCTGAAGGACACTGGACTATTAGAAACCAATGGTCCAGATAAACAGTTACTTTTACTTCAGGGTAGGAGAAGAGAGGGGAGGTGGTAATGTTGTTGCTGTCTGGTGATTAAATAAAGGTGGATCACATGCAGCTGGCTTGGCTCAGTGGTTGAGCATCAACTTATGAACCAGGAGGTCATGGTTCGATTCCTGGTCAAGGCGCATGCCTGGGTTACAGGCTCAATCCCCAGTGTGGGGTGTGCAAGAGGCAGCCGATCAATGATTCTCTCTCATCACTGATGTTTCTATCTCTCTCTCCCACTCCCTTCCTCTCTGAAATCAATAAAAATATATTTTAAAAATAAAAAAATTAAGGTGACTCACTACTTACAGTTTCTTGGGCAGGCCTGCTTACTACTCAAATGAACAGAAAAGAAATAGTTGAGCTTGACGAAGGCTAGGAGGGCTTCATGACTCTCTATAACAAAGTCACAAATTTGTGGGGTGGACATGTGACAAAGAAGTTTCTGTTAACATAAAGTGTAATGGGCATTACATGGCAAGAAAGGTGTCTTGGGTTTCTACAAGTGCATATTCCAATAAGCTCTAAGTACAACCTAAACACTATCTCCTTCATTCTTGGGGCATTCCTGTGAATTAGCCAAAGACCAGGTTGGGTCCTTCTGCTTAGATAATGCTGGAAAGAGGCAAAGAGAAGTTGAGTCACCAAGTAGAGGGGAGCTGAGAATTACCAGTATGGGGACTGTCTGGTTCCCAGATATACCTCTGCCTCTCCCTCTGTGTGCCACTCTCTTGTCTCTCCACGAAGCTCGGCAGGCCATGGCTTTCACAGCCAATGGCCCAAGCCTCAAACAATCACTGTGAACCAGGCTCAACACACCTAAGCATCTGGCCTACAGGGAGGGAGACATACACAGCTATTTATAAGGGTGGGCTCTGTTCCAGGCACTGTGTTATTCAGCAGTTACCAACACAGTTTGACTTAATCTTTGGGAAAACCGAAACTTGGAGGAACTCTTATTGTCCCCATTTCACACACCAGGGAACTGCTGCTCAGAGGGGACAGGTGACTGACTGTCCAGGATCCCATGGCCAGAACTTGGTGACTGGGGACGGCCAATCCAGGTCCTCTGATCCCAGTGTTGAAGCCGGCTAGGCAGCCTCTGACCAGCCCTGTATGATAGGCCAGAAGGCGGCAGAGAATAGCCCTCTAACATATAATGAACAGGAAAAAATATCAAATGTGGGCCCTCATTTGGGGAAAGTTCGGTGTTCCTCAATGCTTCAGGTGACACTTTTTTTTTTCTTAACATGGCACATGAGAGTGTTTATAAGTATTGCATGTTCTTTCAGTCTGTCACTTGGGACAGAATTTACATAGAATATGCTATACTTCTCAAAACATATTCAACCATTGATAAGTCTATGGTTCTCTATCAAATTTGTGATTTTTAGATAGTTTTGAGGTGTTCCCCTGGGAATGAGATTAATCTTTATGTTTGCAAGATGTACATTTATAAATAAACCTATTCATCAGTAATTAATAACAAGAACTGCTTGAATTCTGTCTTAGACCAGATAAATGGCTTATACTAGTATATAATACTAGAGGCCTGGTACACGAAATTCATGTACAGCTAGGGTCCCTAGGCCTGGCTGGCGGTCAGGGCCATTAGGGCCTTCCTTCATTCTGTGCCACCCCCTGGTGGTCAGCACATGTCATAGTGAGCAATCAAACTCCTGGTCAAACTCTGGAAGGGACAATTTGCATAGTAGGCTTTTATATAAAGAGATTACAACTTAACTTACCAGTGTTTACAGAGAAAACAGAACAATATACTCCACAGAAGAACCAGAACACTAGTTAATAATCCCTGCCTCAAGTCCTTCTTTGGAATGAGGCAGAGAATAAGTAAATAAAAAGTAAAATCAACCTGGCTATAATTCCTATTTTTTAATATTTCATTCTGGTTTCCCCATCACTCTACCATCTTCCCATAAAAGCCCTGCTCTATTAAGTCCAGGTCAACTGATATGACACCCTCTCATCCCCCCCCCTCCACCCCATTGTAGTCACCTTCTAACCTTTAGATATTCCTTATCATGAATAAAGCCTTTGGCACTTCAGTCATGGTCTTTAGCTGCACCCCAACTACCATTCTGACACTTCAATAGGACAAGACGACCCCCAGCCAACATCCTGGCCTCACAAAAACTTGGCTTCCTCAAAGCTAATAAGGAAGTCTTCTCTCCCTGCTATGTAGACTAGCTTCTCCCACCAGGGCCACAAAATTCCTCTCTTAAATGAGTGCCTCAAACACCCCCACACTAACCATACCTTCTGTTCCTCCAATGGGCATGATGTTCCTCTTGAAGAAGGTGATGTACACCACATATAGGAAACTGCAGCTTGGTTTGTTCTTGTAGAGCGGGAACAAGTCAGCTTCCTACACTTATAGAAGCTCTAACATTTCCTTTTATCAGTCATGGTGTTTGTTAGGTTTTGCTCTGATGAGACCTGCTTAATTGTCCTGTTGGCCTGGGCATCTAAAGATACCATTACTCATTTCTAATCAATGTATTTCATTCTCCATCCCATCAGGGAGCTGCTTTTTTTACTTTCTAAATTTAGTGTTGTCATTGGTGTCACTGGGCCTTGATCAGGCTTGGGCATATACATTTTTGAGGAAGGAATATGCTCATCCTAATAACTGAACCCTCTTTTTGAGGAAACTCTTTCTACTTGATTTTAACAACATGGAAAAATAACTATGAGTTTCAGGGAAAAACACTGTATAGAGGACACCACTCTAGGTTATCTGATTCTAGCCCTGCATTTTTCTTGAATTCATTTAAATCGCTTTGTTAGTCACAGGCGACTGATAGATATGTTCAGTGTCTTGCTCATAGAAGTTCAATTGTTTCCTCTCTCACAATGTAATAAAACTAGTTTTGCCTTCATGTACATGTTAATTTCAATATTCTTTATCATTATTCTAGTGTCTATTCTTCAGGTACTTTTTTGCACCACTTACAATGCCTGCCCATTCGCTCATGAGTTAAATTAGAATCTTTCAACATGTGCTCAATTCACATCTGTATGAATGTCATGATTTTATCCTGTTTGAAAAATATATTTTTACTGTTTTGGAAGTTGCAACAAGATGTTCAATAGATTCACCTGACAAAGCTAGGTAAATTTCCATGACAGAGACTGGCACTTCATATGGGGGTGAAAGCCAGATATGCTTTTCTTGGCTCTTTAGGTGAATCTGAAGTACCAAGAGAACATTGTTGACTCTCTGTTTTCCTAGTTTTAATTTTCCTCTCTACTAATTTTGTGTTTCTGTTTCGTTTTGGTTCATTTGCAGCCAAAAAGTTATAACCCATTATGGGCAGCAGTAATTTTAAGGTCTGACAATTTGGAGATCCCTCTGAATGGATTAATGGTTTACAGAAATATAATCTCTGTTAATCAAGAGATAATCTGGTGTGTTAGTCTTCTTGTTTTTCTTTTTTCTATTTTTAAGCTGAAATCAATGAAAAAACATCATGCTATCTGGGAGAAGAACATCTCTTTCATCTGGATGGGCAGTTTTCTGTTTCTGTGTTGACACTTGCCCCATAGTTGTTATTGTAGAATTGAAGCTAAAAGCTCTATTTTCCTGTGCCTATATGTATATGTGTTTGTAATTTAGAAATGCCTTCATCTTTGATTGTGTGGATGAATAATGTTTTCCTACCTCTGGGTGATATTAATATATTAGCTTATAAAGTCTCTTAAATTAGAGGAGCTCTGTTCTGATTAGCATGTAAAAATACTTGCTTATATAAATTGAATTTTCCTAAAATACCTTGAAAACAAGGAAATTGAACTACTGATACTTTAAGTGTACTGGATTAAAAAATGTATATTCTCGCCATAACCAATTTGGCTCATTGGGTAGAGTGTCGGCCTGCGGACTCAAGGGTCCCAGGTTCGATTCTGGTCAAGGGCATGTACCTTGGTTGTGGGCACATCCCCAGGAGTGGGTGTGCAGGAGGCAGCTGATCGATGTTTCTCTCTCATTGATGTTTCTAACTCTCTGCCTCTCCCTTCCTCTCTGTAAAATATCAATAAAATATATTTTTAAAAATGTATATTCTCCAACAATCCAACTCTGAACCAATATTTGAATTTAAATTCATAGCCCTAGATGGTTTGGCTCAGTGGGTAGAGTGTTGGCCTGCAGAATGAAGGGTCCCAGGTTTGATTCCAGTCAAGAACACACGCCTGGGTTATGGGCTCCATTCCTAGTAGAGGGCGTGAAATTTCTAGCTCTCTCTCCCTCTCCCTTCCTCTCTGAAATCAATAAAAATGTACTAAAAGAAAAGAATGCAAATTTATATAACAGGTAAATAATTGGCAAAGGGCTAGTTTAATCTTTAGTGTTTAATAAAAATATCATATCTTCTCTTATTTCTCATTTTTACGTGTTAAGTATTATACAAGCACACTTTATTATCCTATTGTATATGTGTGTTTTTTTCTAAATGCATACAGGTTGACTAATCTCATAAACTAACATTACTTTTAGTTATTGTTATGAAAAACATAAATTTATGTTTGACCAAATTTAATCATGGTTCTGACAATCTTATTTCCACGACAATAATGTTTAGGAATATGTCAGCTTGAAGAGAATTTTTAAGATGCTTAGATAACCTTTGGACAGATATTATATTGAGTTCATTGATAGACATTTGTTAGATGCCTAGATCATTTCTATATAAGATAGAATACTGGAGTATTAATTATTAAGCATAATTTTAAGTTTATATTTCTTGCTGCTTGGTTTTGCTACATAGAAGCTATATCTCTGGGTTTATCATTGAACATGTTCATTTCTGCCATGTTGAAAAATTGTATAAGTGAATTGTGCTGCTGTACGAAGCTGGATTGTGTGTATTCTGAGGTGTGCTAGTCCACCAAAATGACTATTCCCAGTTATCCACCATCTATTTTTCTTTGCAAAATAGAAGCAACTTTGCATAAAAGTTATACTTAATATATGTGAATGGGACTCTACTGTGAGTCTCAAGATAATAAGGCATGTTTTTGTTGATTAAGGAAAAAAAAGAAGATTATTATGCCTTAAAGTGAAATGCCTTTTTAAAAAAACATATTGGTTGATTGATTTCAGAGAGGAAGGGAGAGGGAGAGAGAGATAGAAACACCAATGCTGAGAATCATTGATAGGCTGCCTCCTGCACTGCCCACACAGGGGATTGAACCAGCAACTCAGGCATGTGCCCTTGACCAGAATCAAACCCAGGACCCTTCAGTCTGCATGCCAATGCTCTATCCACTGAGCCAAAACAGCCAGGGCTGAAGTGAAATGACTTTTGTTCCAGAATAAAAAACACTATGGTGAAGGACAACACTGAGCATATTGATAGATCTGTAGGATATTTATGGAAAAATAATCTGAAAAGGAGAACACATTTGTCTTAAAATTTTGCCAATCCTAGCCCAGTACTGATGGCTTTATTCACAAGACTTTCAAAAAGAGCTGTGACTCCTTTAGAATCACATATTTTAATGATGCAAACCTAGGATTTCACTTTCTCTCTGTGACAATGACAATTTCCTTGGAATGTTTGCCTGCTCTTAATAAGAGGCAGAGAAATTTGCTTTTCACCTTGGAGGCTAATTTGCCCAAAAAGCAGACATTCTATATCTCACCAGAATGACATTCTGTTTCTGACATTGTCATGCCCTTGATTATTATCCTTAAATAAAAAAAACAAATGTTTCTCCTTCTAAAAGTCTTAAGGGGTTTTGTTTATTTAAATATTGTGTTGATTAATAGATAGCCAAGTCACAGCCATTCAAATACTCAGGCACCTTGATCCCATTTGAAGTGCTCAATCTCCTGGCAAATTTTGATTTTTGTCTTCCCCAAATCAAATCCTTGTGGAAAAATGGAAACAAAAATATGAAATTTTCACAATCTCTTTCGCTCCTGAACCTCTCCTTAAGATTTCCTATGGGACCCCTGGAAAGACAAAAATTTGTTCTTTTGCCTTATGGAAAGAGACGTTATGGAAATAACAATGTTTGTTTGTTATATTATTACTAGAGGCCCAATGCATGAAATCTGTGCAAGACTAGGCCTTAGCAGCTGGCTTGATCCTGCAGCTGCAGCCCCGGCTTCGTCCAGAAGGTGGTCCAGAAGGTCATCCGGAGGGTGGTTCCACTCTTCGACCATTTGGTCGATTTGTACATTACCCTTTTATTACTATAGATTGTTATAGATTGATGAGCTTCATTGCTGTCACATCAAAAGAGGTGCTTCTTAGTACTTTAAAAAACTACTCTGAATTTGCATGTCATATAATTATTGTTTGTGAATGAGAAAGATTATTTTTATAATTGATAACAATGGTTTTAATCAAATTGAGATACAATAGTTAATTACTTGTTTACTAATGTTTATTAAATAAATTCTAAATAACTAGTATGATTCTTTTTAATGATATTTTATTTTGCCCAGAATTTTGGGAGTGAAAAATCACAAATGAATGAGATAGCTGAACTTCAGAAACCATGATAGGTATTTCAAGCATATTTTCCAACATGCAGATCTTTGTATTGAAATTTGACTAGTCAGTTTTCATTTTTCCTGAAATAAACCAGTTGTTCTTACAATCTAATCAATTGTTTTATTTTTATATTTTCCACAAAACATAGAAATCTTTTATAGAGGAATTTTTTAACAGACTTTGAATTATTTCCAATTTTTTTTAATGTGTATGTATGGGAGTTTTAAGAGACGACACTGATTGTTTTGGGCACAAAATCTCATAATAATGGAAACATTCCAAACATGCCATTTTCAAAATGTTCTCTCTATCATAAAGTGTAATTTTTAAAGTTACATTCTCATTCTTATACATTGAATAAACAAACCGTGTGCCATATATTTATTGATTAAATATCTTCTAGTAAGATTATTGACAGACAAGGTGGCAAGTTTATTTTTTAAAATATATTTTATTGATTTTAGAGAGGAAAGGAGAGGGAGAGAGAGAGAGAGAAACATCAATGATGAGAGAAATCATTAATTGGCTGCCTCCCGCATGCCCCACACTGGGGATTGAGCCGGAAATCTGGGCATGTACCCTGACCAGGAATCAAACCGTGACCTCCTGGTTCATAGGTCGACACTCAACCACTGAGCTACACCTGCTAGGCAAGGTAACAAGTTTTGAACACCCACATTTTTTCATCAAAAGAAAAAATTTACACATAAATTTATATGTAAATTTGATAACTCTTTGAAGTACTTTGCCATGAAATAATCAATAAACTTCCATGTGGTCTAAGGGAATTTCATGATTACACAGCATTTTATTGCAGAGTATTGTAAAGATTTCACTATTTAGGATAATGAAATCTGTAAGTCCCTTTATCTAGACAATATCTCAAAATATGCTGAAGATACACAGAGGCTTGTGGGGGACATGATCAACCCCTTCCCTCTTTCAGACTTAAATTTTTCTCTTCAGATAGCTGGTGTAATGTGAGTGTCTTTTCAGTATCTGACATGGACTGAATAAGGATCAAGGTTAATCTATATATGAAATATGAGTAATCTTTAATTTTTAAATAAAATGAATTTTAAAATAATATTTCAAATATATTATTGTTATACTCTAATCGATTGAGTAGTGTGCCTCATTTTTGGAAGTCAGTGGAATAAATTATTACTTTTGTATACATACCCCCTTTTCATTTCATAGTGGTCACCAATTACTGAATATGAGTTTTTGATGCAATAAGAATGTGCAGTATATGTCAATTAAAAAATACTTTAGCAATCTAAACACACCCAACAGTAAACCCAAACTAGGATGGAAAGTGATTTTTGAATACTCAAAGTCATATGGATTCCTATAAAAGATGTGGCTGGTTGCCTATCATATCTCCCAGCTTTGTCAGTTGTGTTTTTAATACAACTCTTATTTTGGACAAGTTCCACCCTCTTCTGATGGCTCAATACAATTCTGACTCTACTACCCACCCAGACTAACATGGTCTAAGCCAACCATGGCAGACCAGTTCCTTTGTCTGTGATTCATTTTGAAATGGGAACATATTATAATATGAACAATGAGTTGAGAAACACAGACTTTGTAGGGGGATGCTTCTGTGCAGAAATGTCCTAAGACTTGAAAAAAATATATAGGGAAAAGAAGGTTCTTTTGTACTCAGTTGTGTGTTATCAAAGGACATGATGCTTGAAAATACAGTACTCATTCTTCATCTGGGAGGCAAACTAACAGGTGAATCAAGGCCAAAGATGGCAGACTGGACTTATAGTTATTTGTGTTAATAACGTCCCCTCATTCTTTTAAGTAGTTAAATTAGAGTTTATTTTCCTTCTAATTTATAACCTGCCAATAGATACCTATGTATACTTGAATCACATACTTTTATATGTTAGGGATTCACTTATTGTTATTGAATACTATTTGACAATACACTGAGTGGCCAGATTATTATGACCACCCCATCAGTACTTCGTTGGGCCACCTTTTGCCTTCAATACTGTGGCGATTCTTCTTGGCATTGACTCCACGAGATGTTGAAAGGTGATGCGAGGGATCTGACACCATGCCTGATGAATAGCACTGTCCAGTTCTGTGAGATTTGATGGTTGTGGAACCAGCTGCCTGATGGCTCTTTTAACTTCATCCCACAAATGCTCAATTGGATTGAGATCTGGTGATTGTGGGGGCCACCTAAGCAAGGTAAAGTCTCCCTCATGTTCTTGAAACCACTCCTGCACAATACAAGCACCGTGGCATGGTGCATTGTCTTGTTGGAAGAAGCCATCTCCATTGGGATACGCCATCAACATGATAGGATGAACTTGATCAGCAGTGATACTTAGGTATGTTGTGCTATTCAGACGTTGTTCCACACAAATGAAAAGGCCCAAATCATGCCAGGAAAACATGCCCCAAACCATAACACTGCCCCCACCAGCTTGAAGGGTTGTACTCATGCATGTGGGGTGCATGCTTTCATTCTGTTTCCGCGAAATTCTCACTCTGCCATCTGCATGATGCAACTGGAAACATGATTCATTGGACCACATGACTTTTTTCCAATGCTCCACTGTCCAATCCTTGCATTCCTATGCAAATTGGAGATGTTTTATCTTGGTAACTGCAGACAGCAAAGGTGTTCGAACAGGCCTTCGGCTTCCATATCCCATACAATGCAGTGTACGGCTAATTTGCCTACAAACGTCAGGTGGTCATAATAATCTGGCCACTCAGTGTATATTTTTTTAACAAGTTTGCTTGTCTAGTTTTCCCATACATAGCACTTTGAAGCCAGAAAACTTGTAAAGATTAACATTAGGGGAAGGCAAGCAAATGACAGCAGGAGATGTGAAAGCTGACAGGGTACCTTTGAAGGAAGGAGAGGCTAAAAAGGCAAAGGGCTGGGAGACATAGAATTATACCAAAATACACAAAATGGATGCTTATTATGATGATTTTGAGACATCAAGAGAAAATTTAAATTATCTTTTCTATGTAAAGACTGAGAAGAATATATTTTAAAAGATTTCCTTCAAAAAATCTTAAAATGTATTAAATGTGTAATGTTATTCAAAGGGAAAAGTTATACCGAATGTTGATTGACAAAATATCCTTTATTTCTCAAAACCTAGCACAGAGAAAGGCATAGAAGAGATAATTAAATGTTTCTGAAATGAATAAATAAAAGGATTTGGAGGACATCCTACCTAATAATAGACAAATATGCAAACTGACCGTACCTTCGCTATGCCCGTGATTGGCCAGGAGGCGCTGGGGGGTGGGACTCGGGGTGGCTGGGGTGGCCGATTGGGCCAGCGGGATGCTGAGCTCGCGTCGCCAGTGGCGACGCAGCGTCTGAGCCATGACTGTGCTGCAGCACAGAAGGGGCCTCTGGGGCAGCGAGCTCACGTCCCGCCACAGACCATCAAAAGCAGGGGAGCTGGGTGCCTGTCCGCTCAGGCAGCAGGCCTTTCAGAAGCCTTCGCTGCGCCAGAGGCTTCTGAAAGGCCTGGTGCACCAGCGTACAGATACCCAGCTCCCATGCGATCAAAAGCAAAAGTGTGGGAGCTGGGTGCCTGTCTGCTCAGGCACCAGGCCTTTCAGAAGCCATCACTGCGCCAGAGGCTTCTGAAAGGCCTGGTGCACCAGCAGATAGGCACCCAGCTCCCCCGAGAAAGCGAAAGCGTGTAGGGGACCCTACACGTGCATGATTCAATCATGCACTGGGCCTCTAGTATGTTATATAATTGTAATCCAGTTCTATTTTGCAAAATTCCATGTCATCTGACATCTAAATGATCACCTCTAAATATTTTTATCCTCTACTTTTCCATAAAGTCTACCCCCCAAATTTATTTATTTATTTATTTATTTATTTATTTAGTATTTAAGGAAACTATTGCAAAAGTGTTTGGGGGGGTTTACACTCCAAGTTATGCATATATAGCAAGGTGGGATTCCAGGGTCAAAATGAAAGATTAACAACTTAGGAACAATAAGAAAATTGACTAGAATTTGCTCTACGTTTTATTATCACACATACCAGCAATTCTAAACAATGTCTATGATGAAGTATTTCTTTTCACCAAAATATTTTGTAGGTCTAATTTCTAAACAATTTATGTGGCTACTATTGAGTTTAATATTTATGTAAGTTTTAAATTTATACATGTTTATTACTTACCTATGAATAAACATTTAATTCTATATTGCAGTTAACTCAAAGACATCTCTATTACACATACTTGGCTACAATGCATTTATTTCTAGAGTAAATTCATAATAGTTTGAAATTATATGAGCTGACAATGGTAAAATTTGTTCCTCAACCCATTGATAATTGATATTTTTTATTTAATTAGGAGATTTGATATAAAAATGATGGTTATAAGAATGCACAGATAGAACTTGATTTAGTTCAATTTTGGCATTGTATATAACCCCTTAGAGTTTTGTTTATTTATGTTTAAAATTTAATACAGTGAAGCAGAGTGGGAACTACAGGGAGTAATATTTTTTTTAGGAAAGAGTAAATCTTTGATACATGATATATGTTACTGAATATGAAAAAATATCTGTAAGTTGAAATTGCTTTTTAAATGTTATTGTTATATCTTTAGTTCCTTTAAAACTAAAGACATCCAGTAAATAATGATTTATTGGTCATTACATGATTTTTAGTGTGACTGATTTTATTATTTAGAATAAGAGAATGTTGTAATATGATCCACTTTTGGAGTCAAATACCCTAGTTATTCTACTCGGTTATCACTTCCATGTAACGTGAACACTAATATGGCATGAATTATACCAAATAAGCCAGTGTTATAACCTTCCAGTCTCCTGGGATCTGTTTGGGAGCTGGCAAAGAGATCACAATGAGCCTCACAATATATAGACAATCTTCTCATTAATCATGTCCCTGCAATTAAGTTGAAACTGTAAATCTCTCTTCTAGTTCATGCTCTCTTTTGAAATGATTGTGTTCAAGATCAAATATGAGCAAGCACTTACTCTGAGGAAGACGAAATGGGTATGACATGGATATGTTAATGACATGACACCAAATATGTCTTCCTTGAATAAATTAATTCTCTAGATGGTATCAGTGATGTTAAGCCTTTGGAGGCATTTTTCATTCTGTTTATAAACTGTATCCTGTCATCATATGTCTTGGCAACACTCATCACTGGGGTCTGTGTTTCTTGTTCCATAAGATATATTTCTGGGCCTTCATAATTCCAGTGTTTCCATTTTTCTAGTTTTTCTTCTCTATCTCTTTGTTGACTCATATTTCTCTTACTGTTCTTTCCATATGAGACTTTATCTTAACTATGGCCTAGAGTCCTTCCTTATTTCATTTTATATTCTTATTTTAGATAATCTCACACATGTTCTTGACTTCACTGACCACCTATGAGTGAATACTTTCATAATCTCTGCCCCCACTTTCACTCTGAGCTTCAAAGACCACTAACAGCTGGGCATCTGCTGGACTGTCTGAGGGATACCTCAAACTCAATCGTTCTTTTCTTGCTGCTATAAAAACATAGTAGCTAAAACAATGAATATCTATAATATTTTAGAATTTTGTTCATTGACTGAGTGGGTCTTCTGATCTACTTGGTGTGGGGTTAGGTGATCTAAGATGACCCAATTTTCTTTCTTTTTTAAAAAATATATTTATTGATTTTTTATAGAGAGGAAGGGAGAGGGATAGAGAGTTAGAAACATTGATGAGCGAGAACCATCGATCAGCTGCCTCCTGTACACCCTCTACTGGGGATGTGCCCGCAACCAAGGTACATGCCCTTGACCAGAATCAAACCTGGGACCCTTCAGTCCGGAGGCTGATGCTCTATCCACTGAGCCAAACCAGTCAGGGCAGATGACCCAATTTTCCACATAGTGTCTCTTCCTCTATGGCCCCTTCATGTGGCCCCTCTCTTCAACCGGATAGCCTAAACTTCCTTGTAGCATGTCAGCTGGGTTTCAAATTAGTGAAGGTGGAAGCTGCCAGGTCTCCTAAGAACTAGGCTCAGAACTTGCAAAGATCAGGGAAGCCTATTGTTTAACCCAAATGCATAAACTATGAAATTATTCTTATTAAGTTGTAGAAATAGAATAGCTATTGCCACAACCAAAGGAAGTTTCTTTTAAAAATGGAATGAAGGAAGAAAGGAAAGGAGACAGGGAAGAAGAGAGAAAGCAAGGGATGGAGAGATAGAATTTTTTTTTCTAATCCTCACTCGAGGATATTTTTCCATTGATTTTTAGAGACAGTGAAGGAATGAGTAGAGACAGAGAGAGAAAAACAATGATGTGAGAGAGACACATCGATAGGTTGTCTCCCACCTGCCACCGAGGTACCTGCCCTTGACCAGAATCGAACCTGAGACTCTTCAGTCTGAGGGCCAATGCTCTATCCACTGAACCAAACCAGCTAGGGCAGAGAAAGATAATCTTAAGTCAACTTCTCAAAATAAGAGGAGGAATAAATATTTAGCAATAAGGTATGCTATGGTGTATTAGCTTTATTAATGTTTGAAGTGAGAGCTACCCTTTTAAACAATCCCACTTTTGCTACCAAAAAAGGCACATAGAAAAAAACAGCCTCCCTTTGTGTGGTTTCTCCCATAAAGTAGGACATTTTCTTTTTAAAAAAATACATTTTTATTTTTTTCAGAGAGAAAGAGAGAGAAACATCAATGATGGGAGAGAATAATTGATTGGCTGCCTCCTGCACTCCTCCTACTGGGGATCAAGCCCGCAACCCCAGCTTGTGCGCTGACCAGGAATTGAACAGTGAGCTCCTATTTCATAGGTTGATACTCACCCACTGAGCAACACCACCTGGCTGGGCAAGTAGTGCATTTTCATTTTCATTACCACCATCCTCTCCATTCCTTTTCTATCTTCGAATCTGAGATATTATGAAAATCTCATAACTGTCCACCCTGGATCCAATCTTGTCCTGGCTCAAGCTATTTTGCACATTAAAGTAATGATACAGATTGTCTATTGCCTGCACAATACAGTCCAAACATCTTAGTGTGACATTGAGTGTCCTCTTCAAATTGTTGCTCCAATTTTATTTCTAGCCTTCTCATAGACAAACTCTTCCTTAGTGGACAAATTAATATTTTTGCTCCTTGTAATTAGTCAATCTGTTGTCTATGTGAATCATTCTTCCATTGTATCAGTTTTCCCTAATTCTATCTTTTTGTGTGTGTGAATCTTGGCTCAAGTCCCATCTTTCACCTTTCTGGACCACCCTAGTCCTCAATGATACTCTCAGTCATCAGTTTATCAGATCATACAATTTATCTGTATTTAATATTTTCAGAGACAACAGTGATGCAGTCTAACTTAGAAAGCAAGGAAACTTAATGCTAGTAAGAAAAATGATAGTGATTTTATTAGGATGGTTGGAGGTGGAGGCAGAGGATTAACTTAAAAGATGTTCAGGACCTACTTTTAAAATTTTCATCATGACCAGAATTACTTCCAAAAAGACTACATTTCCAGTAGACAAAAAAATTATTGCCATTCAAACATTTTTATAACTGTTAAATTTGTTTTGTCTTTTTAAGATTATTTTACAGTGTTTTAAAGTACTGACTGGGCCATCTGGATCTCTAGGGAAATTCTTGAGAACCAAACCTCTTGGGTGAAACACAGAAAATGATCCAGTGCTTTCTAGCCAAAGACTTACTTTCCTTAATGTTGAAACAAATGCAAGATGTCATTATTTTACTATCATCCTGATCCTATTCAATCTTGCAATAGAGCCATGGCTGGGTAATATGTTTTAGTAAAGGGACTCCTTTGAGATACTAATGACAGCCAAAGCATTCTCTCCCCTAAACATACATTTGCACAAATATACACGATTTTGGAGCATTCATGTGTCCCTGAAGCCTATCTATGGATGTCAGATTTAGGACCTCTTTATTTAAAAAATGTGTATTAAACCCACAAAAGGGCACAGGAGAAGGGATAACTGTCTTTCATGGGAATAAGCGCTTTTTACTTTTGGTTGTATTTCTCTAAGTTATCTCCTAACCAATGTTTAGTTCCATCCCTACATTATATGGCAGCAGATTTCACTAAAATGGAACCAGAACACTGCTCTCAGACTCTGTCACTCCTCCATTCATTTCCCTTCTGTATTATGTGTTAAACCGAATGTCTCTAGTAAGTTACCGAGACTTGTTCCTAATTATTTGTTCTCTTAATATAGCAATGAGTAGGAACAAATCCCTGTCCTCAGAGAGCTCCTAGTCTGAGCAATCCCAAAGAAGTAGGAGAGCTGTCTTAGGGCATGTAGGAGCACATAGCAATAACTCATTAGTATCTGATTATCACTCTTTTAATGATGCCAAGATTGATCAGTAACAATCTGATCCCTGTATTCAGCCTAGAGATTCCTAGGATTTAAAGGTTCTGGATAATGGTTTCTTAAGAAGACTTATTCAGTTTTTCCTTCCATTCTTTCACAGAGCAAACATTTATTCAGTTTATCCTATATAATAAAAGGATAATATACAACTCGACCGAATGGCGTAATGACCAGTTGCTATGATGCACACTTACCACCAGGGGGCAGATTCTCAATGCAGGAGCTGCCCCCCTGGTGGTCAGTGCACTCCCACAGGGGGAATGCCGCTCAGCCAGAAGCTAGGATCATGGCTGGTGAGCGCAGCAGTGGTGGCGGGAGCCTCTCCCACCTCCACAGCAGCGCTAAGGATGTCTGACTGATGGCTTAGGCCCGCTTCCTGCAGACATCCCCCAAGGGCTCCTAAACTGCAAGAGGGCTCAGGAGGGGCTGAGGGACACCCTCCCCCGACTGCACAAATTTTGTGTACCAGACCTCTAGTTTTAAATACTAGGCACTGTGTGTGCGCTACAAATACAAAAATAAATAAACCAAGATGCATGTGGAAGAGACAGAGAAATGATTAACTTTAGTGCAATATGAAAAATGTGCAGGGCTAGATGCAGACCTCTGGGAACACAGAGGAAGCAAGGTCCCTAATGATAGCAGTCAATGGGGCAGTTCATTTAGGTCAGGAGCCATTGGTTATCATGAATTAACCAGCTACTAAAACCCATATGGACATCTTGAATTCTTGCATTTCAAAGCCAGTCACCAATTAAACTTTGATGAGAAGCCCGATACATCAAACTTTCTGGATTCATTCTGCTGGCACCATCAATTTATTTTATTTTTTCAGCTAAAGCTCACATATCTGTACTGGAAAACACTGCTTCAGCCTCTTGAAAAATGGGCCAGTATGCTCTATGATTCTACACTACTGGGTTTATTTCTTTAGAGTTCCTACAGTTGTTTGAATCAGGAATTTAAGGAAGAATATTCCAGGTAGTGTACTTCACCCCTGGGTCCCCACTAATACAACATTTTTAGTTGAAGAATTGTCATCTCTTGCCTATTTTACTTCTCCCAACATTGAGGTTTCAGTGAAGGAAGCTAGCTTTCAAATAAGAATGGTGTTGCCTGCCCAGCCGGCATGGCTCAGTGGTTGAGCATTGACCTGTGAACCTGGAGGTCACGGTTCAATTCTCAGTCAGAGCACATGTCCAAGTTGCCAGCTGGATCCCCAGTGTGGGTCATGCAGGAGGCAGCCTATCAATGAGTCTCTCTCATCGTTGATGTTTCTATCTCTTTCTCCCTCTCTCTTTCTCTCTGAAATCAATAAAATAAATATTTTTTAAAATGGCGTTGCCTGCTGTTGGTTTAGCTGCATTGTAAACCACAGATTATGCAAATTACAAATAAAATCTAATCATTCAAGCAAGAGATGAGCAAGAAGCCCTATTTTCCCCTAGGTCTTATATTCTATAGCCAGTCATTTATGAAAAAATACAATAAAATAACACTTTAAATGTTATCTAAAGTATAACAAGAGGAGTGAACAGAACTCATAACTAGCCCTGAGATTACTCTTTTAGGATTTTAATATTATATTTAAAAAATGCAGATTAGCCTTTAAGTTTCAGCCCTTTTATCCCCTCCCCCCAGCAATCAGCAATTGATTGCCTTGTTTCCTTTCCTCTCTTCCCGCCCCCAGCAATCAGCAGTAGAATGAATGGCTTATAAAAAAACAAAATTTTATTTCTAACAGTTCTGGAGGCTGATAGTCTTAGATTAGGGGTGCCAGCATGGTAGGGTGAGGGCCCCCTTCCATGTCATGTACCACTTGTTGTGTCCCCACATGGTAAAGAGGATTAGGGAGTTCTCTGGGCTTCTTTTATAAGGGAATTAATCTCATTTATGAAGGTTCTACCTTCATGCCCTAATGAACTCTTAAATGTCTCATCTCCTAAAACTATCACATTAAGATTTTAACATCTGAATTTGGCAGGGTGCAGGGGAACAAACATTCAGACCATAGCACTAAGTAAGTATCCTATGGCATATGACACTTTAAAATATTTTACTTTTGGTAAAGATAACATATAGTTATGTTATCCTAGGTTGGTTAGTTTCTTGTGGTTTTTCTAACAAATTACTACAGACTTGGTGATACATTTATTCTCTTTCAGTTCAGGAGGTCAGAAATCCAAAATGTTTCACTGGATAAAAATCAAGGTGTCAGCGTGGTTATCCTTCCTCTGGAACTTATAGGGAAGAATCAGTTTCCTTACCTTTTTTAACTTCCAGAGCTGCATTCCTTGTATTCTTTAGCTCCTTCTTCCATCTTAAAAACAAGTAACATAGCATCTTGCTTTAGTATATCCATTGACTTCTGTCTTTGCAGTCAAATTTCTCTCTGCCTCCCTCTTTTTTTTAATCCTCACCCAACAATATGTTTTTATGAATTTAAAGCAAAAGGAAGATTGAGACATTGATGTGAGAGAGAAACATCGATTGTTTCCCACACTCCCCCCAACCAGGGTTGGAACCTAAAACCTAGGTAGGTGCCCTGAATGGGAATCAAATCCAAAACCCTTTGTTGTATAGGATGACAATCCAACCAACTGAGACACCCTGCCAGGGCTTTGCCTCCCTCTTAAAAAGAGTTTTGTTATTAAATTTAGGGACAAGTTCCAAGGATTAAGACTTGGATATCTTTGGGGGACATTATTCAGTTTACCACACTACGTATTTAATATGGACATACTTTCAACAATAAAGATTTTTTTGTAAAAAGACATTATTCTAATCTGAAGTAGCCATCTTCTCATATAATCCAACCCCTTTTATCTACCAAGGTTGTTTGAAACTATTTTTTTCTCTAGTACATTAGCTGCCAAACATAAATTATTCCTAATGGAATCATTATAGATCTGTAATATCCTGCCTGTTGAGCTTTGGTAAACAGAATCACCTTTAGATTTTAATCACTGTTTGACATACAAAATGATCAATAGAAGAATGTTTCAATGAGTTTTCTAAAACACTATTCTATATTGAAAATGTGATTCATTATGTTGTTGAGCATTTCTTCTGGAAAAAGTCATGATTTAAAAAAATATGTTTGCCCCTGAGGTTTAGAACTTGGATTTGTCAATGCTTATGAGCTAATATTCTACTAGAGCTAAAAAACTCATCCTGATTTTTAAAAATTTGTCTTGACTTCCAGGAAGTAGATGGTAAATTTAGTATATAATTAAAGTAATGTCATATAATTATATGTTCTTCAACCTAACCCCAACAACCATTTCTTTTTTTATTTTTTTTTTTATTTCAAAGAGGAAAGGAGAGGGAAAGTAAGATAGAAACACCAATGATGAAAGAGAATCATTGATTGGCTGCTTCCTGCATGCCCCCTACTGGGGATCAAGCCCACAGCCCGGGCATGTGCCCTTGACTGGAATTGGACACAGGACCCTTTAGTCTGAAGGCGATCCTCTATCCACTTAGCCAAACCAGCTAGGGCAATAACCATTTCTTATACTCCTTGCTATGGTGCTTTTGGTAATTTATCTTCATTTTAACACCCTATTGCTTGGGCCTTTTATTACAATCTACCTCAAAATCCTCTTTGAAAGCAGCATACATAAATAAAGCAAACAAATAAACAAACCTGGAAGATATATAGACCCCATGAATTATGGTCCATCGGCATCTTTTTTGAGTGCCAAAGGCATAAATTCAGCTATGAATGCATTCTGTTACTACAAAATCATTTTAAAATTGTGTTTCTCTACATTGTAGGGCTTAATGGAATATATAGATAGGTAACTTCAGATGTCAAGGATATGCTGATTAATGTCACTATAGCCTATAACTTTCTTGATTTCATTCAATACCTTCCAGTTTTAATAATGTACACCTGGTATCAATGAAACTAACAAAATTTAAAATGGAAATGTGTATGAGCTGTTTTTGGTTAATACTTCCTGAATTAAAGAAACATAAACACAGTTTTGAAATCATAAGTGTATTTTCTGAAGTGTTTCCATAGGATAAAAGCTTCATTTTGGATCTATTTTTTTATCAAGTTCTGATACAAATAATAAATATATTAACTAAATAATTTGTGTGTATCAGAGGCCAAGCATATTGGCTATTATGGAAACTTTAAAATCCTATCCTAGTAGAAAATAACAGAAAAAAAATAAATACAAAGGTCAGGTCAAAAATCAGTGATTTTTGACCACTGATGTTTGACCTTTGTATTTATTTATTTTTGCTATAAATGTTTAGGGGAGAACAATTTTGGGGGGACAATCAGGGGAGAACAATTGTTTAGGGGAGAACAGTTGGGGGGGATCAGGCCTGCAGGGGAGGGCAGTTAGGGGTGACCAGTAAAAAATTTCTACTGTTATTTTTTCTGTTATATGTCTGTTTTTTCATTTGTTCTGTTACTCTACTTTCAGATAGTCATTATGTCAGGATTTCTTGTTGCATATTCAAAGTTACATCTCCAATAAATCTAAATGATGATTAACTTTTAGAAATGGTATATATTAAAACTTAAATCAAATGCAGCAAAATAAATATGTTTGAATGGAATTTAAGATATGCTTAGAAAAAATTCACTGATACAAAAAGCAATTTGGCTTAGGAAAATAAGTATTAAATTGTAACTCAGAAATTCTGAGTTCAAATTGCATATTCACTGCCTCATCTATCATTTTGAGATATCCGTATTTAAAAATATATAATTAACAGTGTGATTACACATACCTAATTCTGTGATTTTAAAGTTATAGTTGTCTAAAAAATTTAATGTAATGTTTCCCAATATTTTCAATTAATGAGCTCCTTTATAATTTTAAAAATGTGAAATACTTCAAACAGATAAAATGATACATCTTATTTAATAAAAGAGTAATATGCAAATTAACCATCATTCCGCTATACCCACAAGTCACACCCAACAGCCAATCAGGAGCAAGTATGCAAATTAACACAACCAAGATGGCTGCGGCCACAGAGAGAGCAGGAGGCTTGGGTTTCCCTGGCAATGGAGGAAGCCAAGCTTTCCGCACACCCTGGCGGACCCAGGCCTCCACTCAAGGCTACAAAGTTTCAATTATAGAAGATGAATAAATCCCAACAAAAATGGTGGCAGCCACAGAGCTGGAGAGAGCAGGAGGCTTGAGTTGCCCCCAGCGATGGAGGAAGCCAAGCTTCTGCAGCCCTGGCCTGCCTTGGCCTCTGCTTAAGGCTACAAAGTTTAAATTATAAAATATAAATAAATTCCAGATCCCAGGGCCTCCACTTGGGTTACTGGGGGGCGTGGCCGGCCTGCAAACCACCACAGGCACCTCACCCAGGCCACCCCACACCCCAAGAGAACCCTCACCCTGATCTGGAACACCCTTCAGGGCAAACCAGCCAGCCCCCACCCATGCACGAGGCCTCTATCCTATCTAATAAGAGAGTAATATGCAAATTGACCATCACTCCAGCACACAAGATGGCTGCCCCTATGTGGTCAAAGATCCTGCCCCCATGTGGACACAAGATGGCCGTCACAAGATGGCCAGCAGGGTAGGGCAGTTGGAAGGGACCAGGCCTGCAAGGGAGGGCAGTTGGGGGTGATCAAGCCTGCAGGGGAGGGCAGTTAAGGGTGACCAGGCCTGCATGGAAGGGCAGTTGGGGAGGACCCAGGCCTGCAGGGGAGAACAGTTGGGGGGGGGATCAGGCCTGCAGGGGAGGGCAATTAGGGGTGACCTGGCCTGCAGGGGAGGGCAGTTAGGGACAATCAGGCTGGCAGGTGAGCAGTTAGGCATCAATAAGGCTGGCAGGGAGTGGTTAGGGGGTAACCAGCTGGCAGGCAGAAGTGGTTAGGGGCAATCAGGAAGGCAGGCAGGTGAGCAGTTGCGAGCCAGCAGTCCTGGATTTTGAGAGGGATGTCCGACAGCCCATTTAGGCCTGATCTTATTGGGATCAGGCCTAAACGGGCCGTCGGACATCCCTCGAGGGGTCCCATATTAGAGAGGGTGCAGGCTGGGCTGAGGGACACACCACCCCATGCATGAATTTCATGCACCAGGCCTCTAGTACTAATATAATGTTGTGCTTTCAAAACATTTTTACTCATAATGCTGAGTAAGAAAAAAAATTTATATCATGTTCATGGACATACATAAATATGCAGACAGCTGAAGCAAACTATCTATAAAACGTGGATTAGATGTACTGCATTTACACTATTTTATTCTGTTTTACTATATTCTCTTCTTTTAAAAATATTAGTGACAAGTTGTTTTTTTAATATATTTTTATTGATTTCAGAGAGGAATGGAGAGGGAAAGAAATATAGAAACATTAATGATGAGAAAGTCATTGATTGGCTGCCTCCTGCACAACCCCTATTGGGGATCAAACCCACAACCTAGGCATGTGCCCTGATCAGGAATTGAACCTGGGACCTTGCAGTCCACAGACCAATGCTCTATCCACTGAGCAAAACCAGCCAGGGGATTAGTTGCAAGTTTTCTAAGTGATTTCATACCCACAATTTGATTCTTGCACCACATTTTAAAAAACAGTGATATTCTATGAACATTTATGGTTCCATCTTTCATTCAGCTTTATAAGACCTTAACGTTTTGCTTTATTTGCTTTAAATAAAAAGAAAACAAGACATTAGCTAAATTTATGTTTGTGTACCCTTTCTTTTCTCTTTTCCTACTTTCACCACAGAAGTAACTGCTATTTTAAATTTGACATTTATTTTTATACATGGTTAACAGTTTTAATTTCTTTTATATGTATCTATAAAAAGGTATAACAAATTTTACATATTTTAAATTTTACATAACTGTGTTATGTTCACCTATTCTTCTGCAACTTTTCAGGCTTTTGTTGTTGTTATTGTTCATCATTATGTCTTGATATTTATCAAGTTTGGTACCAATAGCTCAAGTTTATCCATTTTAACTGCTCTGTAGTAGACTATTGAATGAATATTCCTCATTTTTTATTAATCAACCTACTGTGGTTTGTAACTTAGAACTTGTTGTGGTAATGACAAATCATACTGTAACATTTATGTACATACATTTTTCTGCTCAGGAATAAATGTTTCACTAGGGTTTATAACTAACAGTGGAAGCATGAAACAATAACACTTGCACATTATTTACTTTCTTATATATTTCCAAATTGTTCTCCAAAGTAGTTGTTCTGATTTATATATGCAACAGTGCTGTATAAGAGCTTCTGTTTCTCTGTATCACTGCCAAGTCTAAGCATGATAAAAAATAATGTGAATGAAATCTTGTCTTATTTTAATTTGTATTTTATTGATTAGTAGTGAGTTTGAAGTTTTTCATGATTTTGGTCATTTGAGTTTCCTTCTCTATAAAATTTGCCATTTCCTAAAGCTTGTATGTATGCTAGAAGTATTTTCCTAATTTTCTATCTTTGAGAGTGTGGCCAGGTCTATATTATCAATATGACAGTGAAAATGAAAGTAATTACCAAATGAACAAAAGAAAGGTCTCACACTCGCTGTTCCTGCTTACAATCAAAGTGTAGCTTTTCTGGTTGGTTCCTCTACATTGTTATGAATTGTAATGTAAATATCTGTGTTTTCCGATGGTCTTAGGTGACCCTGATAGTGGTTCTCAACCTGTGGGAGCCTAAGACCACCAGGAAACACAGATATTTACATTAGTATTCATTACCAGTAGCAAAATTACAGTTATGAAGTAGCAACGAAAATAATTTTATGGTTGGGGGTCACCACAACATGAGGAACTGTAGTAAAAGGTCGCGGCATTAGAAAGGTTGAGAACCACTGCTCTACAAGAACAGCATTTCAAATGGGTTTGAGGCTTAAGTTGACCTGATTTAAGTTCATAATAATAGCTCTCCACTTGGAGTAGTAGATAGCACACACCTAATTGTGTTATTTTATTTCTAACTAGAGGCCCGGTGCAAAACATTCATGCACACGGTGTGTGTGTGCAGGTCCCCTTAGCCAGGCCTGTGCCCGTTAGCAGTCCAGAAGCCCTCAGGGGATGTTTATCATTCCAGAAGCCCTCAGGGGATGACTTACTGTGGGGAGTGGGTCTAAGCCACATTCAGACATCCTTAGCGCTGCTGCAGAGGCAAGGGAGGCTTCCACCACTGCCTCTGCACTCATCAGCCATCAGCCCAGCTTGTGGCTGAGCAGTGCTCCTCCTGTGGGATCACTGACCACCAGGGGACAGCTCCTGCATTGAGTGTTTGCCTCCTGGTCGTCAGTGTGCGTCATAGCAACCAGTCATTCCACTGTTCGGTCGATTTGCATATTACCCTTTTATTATATAGGATTTGTCAAAACTGAAGCTGTGGATTAAATCGCTGTGATTTAGATAATTTGCCTCTGATGATTTATTGTTTCCTCTGAATTTAAATAATATATTCTTAATTTTCTCTCAATTCAAATTTTTGGGAAAGTACATTACAATGCGAATGAGGAAAACATATATTTCATATACACTGAGTGGCCAGATTATTATGATCTCTGAATGCATAATAATCTAGACACTCAATGTATATCCTATATAATAAAAGGCTAATATACAAATTGTCCCCTCGACCAGGAATTCGACCAGCAGGAAGGCCGGCCCACCGCCCATGTCCCCTCCCTCTGGCTAGGCTGGCCAGACCCCACCCATGCACAAATTCATGCACCAGGCCTCTAATATATATATATATATATATATATATATATAGATATATATATATATAGAGAGAGAGAGAGAGAGAGAGAGAGAGAGAGAGAGAGAGAGAGAGAGAGATATAGATATAGATACACACACACACACACACACACACACACTGAGTGGCCAGATTATTATGCGTTCAGAGATCATAATGATCTGGCCACTCAGTGTACACCTGCTATGTGCAGTATATTGTAGTGTAAGGATGTTTAGGTATAGATATAGTCTTTTAGACTTAGGATCTATGACATAAATTAAGAATATCTAACTTTAATGAGAATATGGTTTCATTGGTGCCCTAACCAATCTGTATACATGTGCAAACTATATGCTAGATTAGATCTGAATCTGGGGCTTCAGGTTCAGCAACATTCCTTGATGGCCATGTCACCTTAGCATGTCAATTCCCTATAGCTTCTCAACACTTAGGTAGCCCAAGACTACTTCTAAATTGTTAGTATTAAAAAAATAATAAGCCCGGCTGGCATGGCTCAGTGGTTGAGTATTGACTTAAGAACCAGGAGATCACAGTTCAATTCCTGGTCAGGGCACATGCCCAGTTGCTGGCTCCATCCCCAGTGTGGGACATGCAGGAGGCAGCCGATCAATGATTCTCTCTCATCATTGATCTCTCTATCTCTCTTTCCCTCTCCCTTCCTCTCTGAAATCAATAAAATTACATTAAAAAAATAATGACATGCCAAATCAATATCACACATTTATATTTAATATGTTCCTGTGTAACTTATTAACTCCTTTACCATGAAATGATATATGGTGTAATATTCACAAGACAATGGTGAGATTTACTTTTGAAAATACCAATTAATTGTACCACGTGATTAGTATGGACTTGCAACTGAACATTAAGTATAAAAAATGCATATTTTTTCAATTATATCAATAGCTCTTTGAGTGAGCACGTAAATTCATTTGTAAATGATGTTAAGTATAAACTTAATTGAATCTGAGGCATGGGCCAAGGAGTATATTGCCCCTCATCTTTCCCCAAATACCATGGAATTGGCTCTGATCTCACCTCAGTTGACGTATTCCTCATAAGCTGTAAAATGATTTGTAAGATCCCATCCATATCAAGCAGCCCATGGTTTTACAGACATTGTCTTGGTTCTTTGTGATGTTACACACATAGGATTGGATTGTTTGGTGAAAACAGTCTTACTTGATCTTGAAATGCCATTTGACATTTTGGAAAGACAGCAAGCCTTCTGCCCTGCTGTTTCTTGATAGTAAAGTCTCAGAGAATAGAAAACAGATCCCCACCTTAACCCAAGCTCTAAAATGAAGGGCTATCAATATTTTTAATTATTCAAGAAGCTAAAATTTTATGTTTTTTGGTGCCAAGAAATAATCTTGTGGTAAAAGCAACACCTGGTTTACTAAAAATTATTGGCATCCTACACATCCTACAAACGTGAATTCATTACAGAGGAATTCCACTGCAATGCATCTGAGCTGCAGCTTCTGTGAGCTAAAAGAACTGTAATAATGCCTTAGAAGTGTTTAGAAAATATACAAAATACAAAACAATTGTCAATGCTGTAAAAGCAGAGTCAATGTCTAATCCTTTTTGTAACCCCAATGGTTAGCTGGAGTGTGCCTCATAGTAGGAGATCTATAAGAATATTCATGAATTGGAGTATAAATCATTAATTTTCAAACTTACATCCTCTGAATAATAAAGAATTTTATTCTGGTTTTTTTTTCTCAACTAGGTATATGTGTGGCCCATAAGTTTATTACCTTTGCTTTATGTTCCTTTAGACTAGGGAGCTATGACATAAACTAAAGCATATTTTAGGGAAGGTGATTTCTAAAATTTCTAAAATATTTTTGTTACTATTTCAAATGTGCAATGACAGTTTGAAGATCATCAGGGCATAGGTAATTTCTGCAACATCCATGTTTTATAGTAACATCCATTGCTTCCATTTCACATGCTGCCTGTAAGATTTTTTCTCTATATGAGAAATATAACTAAATCAATATTTAAAAATCTATAGGTGATTGGAATCTTCTCTATGACTAGAAAACGTTGCCTATTTTTATTACTAGATACTTATGTTCATGTCACATACAATATAATCTGTAATAATAAAAGCATAATATACTAATTAGACCAGATGTCCTTCCGGACGACCTTCCAGATGAAGCCAGGGCTGAGAGGGCCAAGGCAGAAACAGCCACGGTGGAGGGCGGGGGCCAAGCCCCTTGTACAAATTTCGTGCATTGGGCCTCTAGTATTTTATAATGAAAGAGTTTTAAAATAATTAAGGTACATTAATTTATACTCATGAAATAACCATGAATGATACAAAGATGGTCATTTGAAAACAAGTCCTAAGACAGGGATCCACAAACTTTTCTCAGGCAATCAGATAGTACACATTTTAGTCTCATAGTATATACAGTTTCAGTCACAACTGCTTAACACTGCCTTCACAGAGCAAAAACAGCCATAGACAGTGCATGAAAAAACAGGCATGGGTGTGTTCCAATAAAATTTTATTTATAAATACAGGCATGGATTGCCTTTCCCTGCTCTAAAAATCCACTGACATAGTACCATTTTAAGAATTAGAAATTTTTAATAAAAATGTGTTATTTTTAATATAATTTGTAAGAACACAAATTCTTAAAAAAATAAATAAATGAATTTGAAAAATAACCTCAATAAATTTTATTTTCATTACCTGAATTAAAATGTGATTTTTTATTTGATTATAAATTCATTAAGCCAAACTTATCTGCTCTTACCACTAGACTAGCTGATATTAAAGATATTTAGACAGTAACATTCTTAGATTAGATATCTTAAAAAGTACTTGAATCTTGGACAGGTGTCTCATTATTGAACTTTATGTTTCATGTCTATAAAAATAAAGGGTTAGTCATCATTTCTCTAAGATATCTTCAAACTATATAATTCTATATTTCTGAGTGTTATTTAATTTGTCAGTAAGAACAATGTCTGTTTATAGAGACTTTTTAAATTCTCTTTTTATTGAAGTCATTGGGGTAATGTCATATTTCCAAGAGATCTTATTATCTTTGAAAGTCACTTCTAGTTTCTATATGAAAAAAAATGTTTTTTAAAATCAATACCAGTGAAAGTCAATCAGTGATAGAATGATTACAGGATACCTTGCTTATCATTGGAAAGCTAAGATAATTATCTCTGTGATTATCCTTGCATCTGACTTGAAAGGACAGAGCAGCAACTTTTTCTGGCCATACCACTCCTAATTTGTGAAATGTCCCCATCATAACCACTTTGTAAGATGTTAGCCTGCTTTTATTGCCATATTCTAAAGAGATTAGTCAATATTATGGCCAAAGGCTAGGATATCACTAGCCCTACTCCAATCTTAAATTTATCATAGATTCAGCATATTCATAAGGAGAATAATTCTAAAATCCTCTTACATACCATCTCATTATATTATTATACACTAGAGGCCTGATGCATGAAATTTGTGCAAGGGGCTCGGCCCTTGCAGCCCCTCACAGCCTCAGCCGGCCCTCACAGTCCCAGCTTTGTCCGGAAGGTCGTCTGGAGGTCATTCAGCTGTTCGGTCTAATTAGCATATTAGTTCTTTATTATATTGGATAAGGGAAAATAGTTTCAAAGTATAGAGAAGAATAGATTGCACCAGACAGCTGCTTCCCAAATGTTAAAATTCTGTTTCCATTGCCTTCATTGTACTGTGTTTCCCACTGAATGGCAAAAATTACTCATATTGACATACAACTATTTCCCCTCCACGAAGTGTTCAATGCCTGCAATTTTTTAGCCCATAATAAGAAATCATTGAAATGGTGTCTATGCAGGTAGAAGTTACCAGGTTTATTCTTCATGCATCCTTCTGCATGCCCATATTTCTGAGAACTGGCTTTTCCTTCTGCCGCATCCTTTTGAATGGTTACAGTGGGAGCAACCACATTATTTACAAGGTGATCTCCCCCACCTCATCTGTCGCAATGAAGCCAGAGGTTACATCCAGGCTGAGCTGATCCGAGTTGATTCTCAGGATTTTGGAGTTGGAACTGGGAAATGATCACCCAGTGAAACTCCGAGCTGTTAAGAGGAAATAATGCAAAACTCACAAGATGTTGGCAGGAACTATTTTTTTAAAAATATACCTGATTGATTTCAGAGAGGAAGGGAGAGGGAGAGAGAGAAAGAACATCAATGATGAGAGGGAATCATTGATCGCTGCCTCCTGCACACCCCCCACTGGGGATGGAGCCCATAACCCAAGCATGTGCCCTGACTGGAAATTGAACTGTGACCTCATGGTTCATAGGCCTATGCTCAACCACTGAGCCACGCCAGCTGGGCGGCAGGAACTATTTTCTGACACGTGGTTTTAGAAATAGAAAAAGGCATTCTTCAGAGAGATAGAGAGAGAAAACAAAGAATGAAACAAATATACAGAGAGAGGCAGAGTTAACATTTGAAGAGCAGCTTCTGGCTTCTCTATAGATTTTGGATCAGGTTCTACTTCACCCCACCACTCAGCTGCATCCCTGTTCTTGGGGTCTGTGCATTTGAATAAACTTCCTTTTGCTAAAACTAATTCAAATTTGTTTTCATAACTTAAAACCAAATGAACTAATTGTGAAATTTATTTTATACTTTATAAAATAAAGAATATAAATATAATGCCTATAAAATGTTCTTTTATGATGCTGTTATTATTAAACATAATTAATTATCTAAGAGATATGCCCCAGAGAAAGAGACAACAAAATTTGTGTGTGTGTGTGTGTGTGTGTGTGTGTGTGTGTGTTTTCAAAAAATAAGGTTTGAGTACTTCTGTAAACCAAGCAACAGTGTTAGGTAGGTAACAATGAACAAATACAAAACTGAGTGTCTGTTTTATTGGGGGAAAGATATATTAACCAAATAATTACAGAAATTAGTAATTGATTAAAAATGTGGAAAATGCTATAAAGGAGAGGTAAGGGGCAAGGTGCAGGGTAGAGGAAGCAATTTATATTAAGGTGCTGTAGCTAATTCAAAGAATTCCAGTGTCACTAATCATAAGAACTTCTTTCACAAAGTCATTTATTAATTAGGTCCTAAAAGCATTGTTTCTGATTACCATATTTAGCTTTCATGTAAGAAGAACATTTCTGTTTGTGTTGCAGATTTATTTCTCAAATAATTTAAACCCCATTTCCTTAATATTATTCTAGATTGGCTTGTGGTATGCAATGTTATTTGCACTGGCAAACTACTCAGCATACTCTCTCTTTGTAGTCGGGGGAAAAATAAATTCATAATAATAGTCTTATTGTGGATTGGTGTAAGAATTAGTGATTGCATTAGTGAAGTCCTACTTTGAGCTGTCGGATTGTGGTAGTGTCCCAACACATTATTCCAGGACATTCTCAGCTGCTTCTCATCCAAGTAGGCCCACAAAGGCATGTGAGCCCAGAGTTAATAGGAAAAGACACTATTTTTGGTGAGCTATTCTTAGGGGAGCAGCATGAAGTGCTCTCTTGGGCTAGCATTCCTCTGTTTGTAACCCACAACCAATGCTACTGACACACTTCACTGATATTCTAACAAATGCTGTCAAGGATATGAGAGTACACTTATACCAGTACTGAGGGACGTGTGAACTACATAACTGTGTACACAAAGAACTGTACATTTAGTTGCCATGGCACTGCTTATTTGTTGTCTTTACAGGGAACAAAATGCTCCTTTAACTACTGTGTCTCATCCCCTGAGGTAACATTGAGAAAATTGCCTTTGTTAAAGTTGAACCAGAATGCTTCAATTGGCACAGGTTTTTTGTGCTTTTGTTGTTAATGAAAAGACACTTGTTCATAAACTCAAGCTTAACTGCTTTTCTCAATCATTGATAACTTTGAGAAATGGTAACAAGTTACTGATTCTAACTGTAAAAATTCACACATAATATATGGACAGCAAATCAGATGGCCATCAGGGAAATAGTGTTTTCTTAACATGTGTTGTCTTGAGTTACATCCAAACATTGATGACTGGAGGCATTAATGCCCCTTAGCAATATTTTTTATTTCAGAGAGAGAGGAAGAGGGAGAGTGCGATAGAAAATTCAATGATGAGAGAGCATCATAGATCGGCTGCCTCCTGCACATCCCCTACTGGGGATAAATCCTGCAACCTGGGTATGTGCCCTGACCGGGAATCAAACCAGTACCTGGTTCATAGGTCAATGCTCAACCACTGAGCCACACTGGGCGCCCCCTCTAACCGCCCCCCGTGGCATTATTGATGAGGGACTACCAACTATCTGCTGGGTAGTCTTCCCCTGATAAATCTTCGTGCTCTTCAGCATATGGTCAGGGGAGAGTCCAGTGAATGTTAAGTGTGTGGGTTTAAGAATCTCTCCATCATGATGCACCTTATTGATAGAAAGGATGAATGATTTTAGAACAAATATGAGAATCCATGCGTATACTTATGTGTGTGACACCCTATAAGACCTCCTCTGTATTCCCATAGCACTGTGTCCATAGTTCCATTATGATACTTTTTATTTTTCTTTATAATTAATTTTCTTTCTATGCCATTGTGTTAGCAGCTTTTTTAAGTAGAATATGGCATTAGTATTATATTGTTATTATCATTCTTGACTATGAAGGTTACTATATTATTATCAGAGTCTACTTTCAGAAATCCATGTTCATTAAGCTTTAACATTATGGAGTAGATACAAAGAAAAGAAATAAGTCTGAGAACCAGTGAATTACTGAATGTCCATGACTGATTTTCTTCTAAGGAAATTCTCTGGGTTAAGCTTGGTCTGATAATAATACCTCTGATTTCACCTTATCCAGAGAAGCATTGGGGAAAACATTCTATGCCTGAGAAAGCTCTTTTTCATTTTTATAAAATAATTGATGCCTTTGACAAGTTTTAGAATCATAAAACTGTCCTTTGGAGGTCATAACCCAAGGACACAGACAGTGGGTGGTGAAGGCTAAAGGGGAGGGAGAGAGGAAAATGGGGGGAAAATGGACATATGTAGTTCATTCAACAATAAATATTTATTTAAAAAAAGAATAGACAAAATATTTTCTGTACCTGGCATATTTCTGAGCAAAACAAACATTCTACATCCTAACAAAATGAATGAGGCAAAATTTTAATCACTAATTTTACTTTTCCACTGAAAGTCCTAAGACAGAAATTCAGTTGACAATGGTGAGACAAAAAAAATTGTGCAAATCAACACTGCAAAGACAAAAGTTACAAAATGTAGTGAAATGAAAAAGTATGCATCTTTTATGTTCAGTGATATTTTCTTTTAAATTAATAAAACACACAAAACAAACCCCACTAAAATTACTGTAGGTTATACCAAAAATTTTGTGAAACATAAATGTGATAGAGTAAAAGAGATTACAAATTTTATATTGTGAGACTTTATTTTTAAACTAATATTAGAAAATTACTGTTCATTTTATTAGATATAGTATTAGTATTGTTTTTTCCCAGTCTTATTGAGATATCATTGACATATAATACTGTATTAGTTTAAGGTATACAACATAATGACTCAATATCCTACCTAATAAAATAGTAATATGCAAATTGACCGCACCTTCACAATGCCCAAGCCACGCTCACCAGCCAAAGCCACACCCACCAGCCAATCAGGGTGAGTATGCAAATTACCCAACAAAGATGGCGGTTAATTTACATATGCTGAGGGAGGGAGGAGTGAAGACTGAAGACAACTTAGAAGGAAGAGGGAGGAAAAGCGGAAAGCAAGGTGGCTGCCAGAGGGAAAGCCCCGGGCGGGGCGGAGCGGGGCGGAGCGGGGCGGGCGGCAGTGGCAAGTGGGTGTAGGCGCGGTGGCCGCAAAGGCCATGGCAGCGGCAGCGCACGCGGCCACAACAGCCGCTTGCAGGATTTTCCTGCAAATGGGCTACTAGTATGTATATATAGTGTAATAATTATCCCAATACATTTAGTTAACATCCATCACTTCACATAGTTACAACTTTATTCTTGTGATGAGAACTTTTAAGCTCTACTCTCTTAGTAACTTTCAAATTTACAGTACATTATTGTTACTTGTAGTCACCAAGCTGTATATTACATCCACAGAACTTATTTGTCTTATAACTAGAAGTATGATTATGTTGGCAAACCGCATCTTAATCTGCTAAAGATACATATTAAGCTATTTGGGAGTGAAATAATAACATCTGAGAATCACTTTAATCTTTAACACTCCCCTTCTCCTTTTTAAAAGGTATTTTCTTTTTTAAAATAAATCGTTATTTTTGAAAGTATTACATATGTCCCTTTTTTTTCTCCCAATACCTTCTCTCCCCCTTAACCTCCCAAGCCTTCAAAACCCTATTGTCTGTGACTATGGGTTATGCATATATGCACCTGAGTTCATTGTTTGATCTCTTCCTCCCTGCTCCACCATCCTCTGCCTTTTCTCTGAGATTTGATAATCTGTCCAATGTTTCTGTGTCTCTGGGTCTATTTTTGTTCATCAGTTTCAGGGGTCCTCAAACTTTTTAAACAGGGGGCCAGTTCACTGTCCCTCAGACCGTTGGAGGGCCAGACTATAGTTTTTTTAAAAAAACTATGAACAAATTCCTATGCACACTGCACATATCTTATTTTGAAGTAAAAAACAAAATGGCAAAAACACCCGCTTGTGGCCCGCAGGCCGTAGTTTGAGGACGCCTGGTTTATATTGTTCATTAGATTCCACATATGAGTGAGATCACGTGATACTTATCTTTCTCTGACTGGCTTATTTTGCTTAGCATAATACTTTCTAGGTCCATCCATGCTGTTGCAAATGGTAAGACATCTTTCTTTTTTACAGCAGTGTAGTATTCCAGTGTAGAGATGTACCACAGCTTTTTAATCCATTCATCTGCTGATGGGCACTTAGGCTGTTTCCAAATCTTAGCTATTGTAAATTGCACTGCTATTAACATAGGGATGCATGTAGTCTTTCTGATTGGTGTTTATGAATTCTTGGGATATATTCCTAGAAGTGGGATCACTGGGTCAAATGGTAGTTTTAATATTTTTGAGGAAACTCCAAAGTGTTTTCCATAGTGGCTGCCCTTGTTTGCATTCCCACCAGCAGGGTACCAGGGTTTCCTTTTCTCCACATCCGCGCCAGCACTTTTCGTTTGTTGATTTGTTGATGGTAGCCATTCAGACAGGTGTGAGGTGGTACCTCACTGTCATTTTGATTTGCATCTCTCGGATGATTAGTGACTTTGAGCATTTTTTTATATGACTTTTGGCCTTCTGTATGTTCATTTTGGAGAAGTATCTATTTAGGTCCTTTGCCCATTTTTAAATTGGATTGTTTATCTTCTTTTTTTAAGTTATATGAGTTCCATATTGTGAGATTTTTAAATTGATGCTTCATTGATATAGAAATGAGTATTGAAATCTCAATGTTATTCTAGACATTAATGCTATAAATATAATAGGAAATTATATTTATAAAATTAGATTAGAAATACAAGTATTATAGACTCAAGCACACAAGTATTATCTTAGTTTAGAAAAGTAAGTAGTAGTGTTACATACTTTAACGATTAGCTTTCTAAAGAAATGGATTTAGTTCCTATTCTTCCATGATAACCTCTATGTTATCCTAGCTAATTATTTCTGATCAAATGTTCTCTGTTTTAGTTTATTCAACCCAAACTAATTTTTATTTTTGAAAAAATATCAATTCCTTATCTGTGCTAGCCTAATGACTCCTTCCAAGCTTGGTGGCTATCCCAAAGTCATTTTTGCATCTTCTTTTACCAGTGGCCTGGGATGTTCATCCTGAATGCATTCAAACCTGTTTGCATTTTATCAAAATTCAATATATGGGGGGGGGGGATTTCCATCTCCTTTCTTAAGAAATCTTTATATATCTAAATTATTGTATAGTAAGACTCCATTAATTGAGGTCATTTGGACAGAAGATGATTTGAACTTTTTGAAAAGGAGTTTATTTTTGTAAATGTCTTGTATAACTCAAGGCAAGTTTTTTGTTTTTTTTTAACTTGGAGTGAACTCTAAAGTTAGGAGCTGTGAAATGACTTTCCATTAGAAAGTCTTCCTGTTTGATAAGTACAATGGTGGTATTTGAATGCTAAGGACCTGTCATAACATTTAAATTTTTTGCTGCCCTTAGAAAGTTGAGCATTCTCTGAAATCTTGTTTACATTCCCTAAAGTCATATTACATTTATTAATAGGAAAGAGCATGGCATAAATAACCTTCCTATTTTTAAGATTCAAGAAAAGCACTAATTTTCTGACTTGATAATCTTGTTGATTAGGCGTTCAAGCAGAATAATATTGATACCCTGAATGGCAAGCTGAGACTCTTATTGCAGGGTTCTTGTCCTACGAAGTTTGAAGAATGAAATTCGCAGACTAAACGATTTTAAGTAACTGTGTGGAACTTTATTGCAAGTGTATACAAATTCCTCCAAATGGGAAAAACGTGCTCTCTCTCTCTCTCTCTCTCTCTCTCTCTCTCTCTCTCTCTCTCTAAAATGGGGGGGGGGGGACAGTCCTGTGAGTCTCTTTGTCTATGGGTTGATAACTGCTGGGTTTCTTTGTCTGTTCATGACACTTCCTAATTAGACCCTCCCTTGTTTTATGTCCCCATGCTTTCCTAATCGGCTACTTTCCCCCTTTTTCCTGCATGGTTTGGTTTCAAAGTTTTAAAGCTCACCTGGTGTCCCTCTCTTCTTCTTCCCCTTATCTTGTAACATTCTTGTAAACAATCTGGCAGCTTGGAGCCATCTCCACATCTCCTCCCATCATATATCCATTCCTCTCCGTGGACCACCCCCCTTTCCCTAACTGCCTCTCCTGTCTCTAAAATCCGTTCACATCATATGGGAAACTTATATAAACATGCTATTTCATCCAAAATCTTAATAATCACCAATACACCTGTACAACTACTGGCCTCTTATTTGAAATAAACCATTTAACAGTCCATAGAGAGTAGTTTCTCCAGATATTATTTAAATGCATATAGGCTTAAGTATTTGACTTTTCTGTTTTTTTTGTCTTGTTATTAAATTTATATTTTGACTTTAAAATATTACAAGTGCATTGAAATTATACATTTCAGTTTTAAATGGTTGATTATAGGTAGTCAACTATTAAAAATATGTTTCTATTGTAAGAATTTTTATAGTGACAGAAATAATACAAGTAAATGAAAGCATTGGATTGTAACCTTTAACTAAACATGCACTTCTTGTTAATTGTCTTGGGACTAATGTATGCAACTATTACCTTGATTTCCACCACAATTGTATACCTATTTGGAAAGGCATGCCATATGTTGCAGGTACACAGTTAAAATATCTCAGTGTGATTATAGCTAATTAAATCACATACAATCAAAAACTCTATTCAAGTAATATTTGGTACAAAACTAAATCACTCAAAAAGGCATAAAATTCACTGTGAAGGGTCATATAGAACTGCCCTTGATCTTCCCATGAAACTCTAATCATTGTCAACTGAACTTCTAGTTGTTAATGTGAAAGAAAAACCAAGCCCGGTCTTACCTTACTTTGACTAATTATATATGAGTTTTAAGCTCCTTCCATTTAATTTCAAAAATTTCCCTTAAGCTTATGAAACCCTTCAGAAACACATAAGGCAGATAGAGTTTTGGTATAATTTTTAATCACTTTTTATTTCATTAAATTCAGTGTCCTTGAAGGTAAGTGTTCTTGGTTTGTGGACACTTGAAAAAAAAAACATTTAAAAATTAAAATTGTTCATGTTTATTAGATCATAAGAATATTATTACTCTGGGTGCCAATAAGAAGCAACTCCAAGCAGGTTCATGATTTGGAGATACCAGGTACTTCTAGATGCAAGGGTAATGAGTGGAGCTGAAAATAGTGAGTTTGGTTGCAGTTCTACATAAGGAAGTGAAAACTACAGCCTCCCCCACCTTAGGCATCCAAGTTACTAACCATCCCATACCTAGGCAGAAAGAAAATTAACAATAAATATAAAAGTGGCTCTGGACTTGGGGACATGAGTAATCACTGAGGGAGGGGCTGAGGCACTGTACTGAAACAATCTACATTTTGAATGGTGCAGACCCCTCCTACCACCTCTCTATGCTCATCTACCAGGACAATGGCAGTTGGCCTGCTTCCTTAGTCAAGAGATTAAAGGATTCTTCTCTGGGGAAAACTCTGCAGCCAAAAGGAAATCCCTGCCTTTTCAGGGTTGTGTCCGAATGAAAAACCAATACTTTCCTGACCACATACAGTAAGATCTTATTTTCAGCTATCCCACCATGTACACAGAAGTGTTATTCAACTTTTCAGTACCTCACTTTTACATAGTAGTGGTGTACTGAAGCTCAAAATATAAAAAATATATGTTTAAGCATTCAGTTAAAAAGAACTATGAGAAAACAAAGACTATGCAGGGAGATGAAAACTTCAAAAATTATAATGAACTAGAGGCCCAGTTCATGAAAATTCATGCACTGGAGGGGGGATCTCTCAGCCCGGCCTGCCCCCTCTCACAGCCCGGGAACCCTCAGGGTCAGGAGGTGACCCGGTGATCAGGGGAAGGTGACACCCCCGTTACACCTCTGCTGCTGCCACTGCCGGCAGCGCAAGCCTCAGCCGGCCCTGGTTACCTGAGCCTCAAGTGGCCCTGAGCGGCTGGGCAGCCACCATCTGAGGCTTGTCTGTGCCTCTGGCAGACCCTGTGCAGCTTGGGGGCTGAGGGGACTGAGGGACTCAAGAGGCAGGTGTGCAGCAAGGCTTGCCATGCGCCTGTTGCCCCAGCAGAGCTGAGGGGACTGGGTGCCACCATCTTTGAAGGTGGGGCAGTCAATTAGCATATTCCCACTTTATTGGTTATGGGTACCACCATCTTTGAGGGTGGGACAGTCGATTAGCATATTCCCTCCTTACTGGCTATGGGTGCCACCATCTTTGTGATGGTGTGAGGGTCAATTAGCATATTCCCTCTTTATTAGATAGGATATTCTCAAATACATTAAAGAAGCAATTTATAGCATCCAGGATGCTATAAAAATAGACATTCAGGGAACTCGTAAGAATTCTTGAGAGATTAAAATATTATAGCACAAATGCCCCAGAACATGGGACAAATTATCAAAGAAAATATATTTTTTCAAAAGGTGATCCACACAGGTTGTCTAATTGAAATTTGAAAGAGCTAGAAAAAGTAGAGAAAATATAGAGAAGAGTAAATTATCAAATAAATAATGCAAGAAAGTTTTCTTGATTACTTTGAACATCTATATTTAAAGGGTTCAAAATGTGACCAGTAAAAGGAATTCAAGATGACCCACATCCAGGAATATCAGCCAGAAATTTTAGGACATCAAGAGTAAAGATTCTAGCCACACCCCTCACTCAGCTCTGGTCTGCTTAGAGTGAATGGTGGATTGTGTTGCCTGAACTCATAGCCAAACAGGGTGGGGACAGTAAAAAAAAGTAACCATTCCAAAAGGAGGTAAAGGATACCACATAGCACTGGACTTATCAAGGGCAACATTTGAAGCAAAATTTAACAAAGTCTTCATAATTTTGAGGAAAAATTACTAATTGCTTTCTACTTACAATTCTGTATCTAACCAACCAATCAATCAACTAACCTGTGAAAACAGATTTTCATTTTTCAAATTCTATGATTTTCTTTGCACAATGGACTAATGTTTTTTGCCAACTTCTATTGACTTATTTTCAGAATGAATTTCTAATAAAAATGACAATATAGTGTTTTATGTTTATATGTTTCTTAGCATGTTGAAGATGCTCTAGATCCAATTACCACAGTAAATCTAGGCCAGCGTGGTGATTAATAGGACCAGTTCAATTTCATTTCTCTCATAGATCATTTCTCTCATAGATCAAGTCTTTGTCTTAATGCTGAGTTCTAGAACCTTGAGTGAAATGTAGCATTCCTCTGAGTTACTCATTTGTTTCACTTGAGCTCTATCTGACATTTTAGCTATGTTAATTTCTGCCTGTCCATGCCAATTAACAGTCTTTGAACATCTACTGGGTCCACAGCAGAGTGTCAGTTACCCGCTGCTCATTTAGAGTCTATTTATTAGGCAAAGCTTGACTACAATATGGCATTGTCTTTGCTTTTTTTATTTCAAGTTTCATGGTTTCAGTTGTTCTACTCTCATAAATGGAATATATGCTTTTACTTTTTTCAAAGTTAGCAGAGTTTGCTCAGTTGAACAATGCCCAACTTACAAATGAATACTTTTCAAAATACATGTGGTGGATATCTATGTATATAAAACCTTAAGCAACCAGCCGACTGCTGGACTGGTCGACAGTTTGATCACTATGATGCACACTGACCACTAAGGGGCAGGTGCTCAATGCAGGAGCTGCCCCCTGGTGGTCAGTGCTCTCCCACAGCGGGAGCACTGCTCAGCTGATCAACAGGCGCCAGACACCTGGCTCACAGCTGGGGAGCGCAGCTGCGGCTCTGCAAACCTCTCCTGCCTCCACAGCAGTGCTACTGAGTGGCTGCAACAGCAGCAGGTGCAGTGGGGCCGGGATGAGCCAGAGCAGCACGGTGCCCAACCCGGGCTTGGGCTCCTCCCTGGCCGCCTGCCACTTTGCGCACTACTACATCCCTCAGGGGATGTCAGACTGCCGGTTTTAGCCCAATCCCCAAGGGTCCCGGATTGCGAGAGGGTGCAGGCCAGGCTGAGGGACCCCACCAGTGCATGAATCCGTGCACCAGGACTCTAGTACTAGTATAAGTACATATGTGAATTCGTTTGGCTTCAATGGGGACTTATTAAATATATCAAGTTATCATTTGTGAAAAGAACTGTTAGTAACTTAGGACATCAAGTGTGCTTGCTGTTACATACGTAAAGTGCTACATTTAGCTTTTAAAAATACTTTTTTTTGCTTGCTACTTATACTAAAAGGATGACTTTATTCTTGAAAGTAAATGTGTTATTTAAGAACACTTTTCATAATTTTTTTAGATTCTTTTGTTGTTGTTTCCAGTTTTATCTGCTGTTTCAGAGGTAGGACATACATTACCACACTGCAGTTGGCCCCTCAATGATCATTATCGAGATTTCCTTTGAAATAATACTTTGAATGGAGTGTGTTTTCTTAAGTCAGTTGATTTCTGTGATTGCTAGACTCTATTCACTGTATAACATGTCTCCCAATTAGATCTGACTTGTTATCCTAGGGCTTTGAAAGTGTTGTTTTCAGGTACACTTTTACACATGCACACAAAAGATGTGCTGATTATAGCACTGAATTTTCAGAGTGATCTTTTCATCATAATTAGCATTAAAAACTCCCTGAGTTGAAATTTCCAACCCCCCTTCTCTTTGATGCTTCTGTAGTTAAGAGGCAGGAACAGCCTTAGGGAGTACTTGCTGACTTGGCACCATGAAGCAAGTCACATGTGCCTCTTGATGAGCAGAAAAGCAAGCTGTTTTTTTTTTTTTTTTTTTTTTTCATTTTACCCCCACCTTACTACTATATGGACTGGCTAGTAAGTTACTTGCTCATGTTTCAAAGCTAATCCTTAAAGATTATCTGGCTAAAATTAAAGACCTTATACCCAAAGTTTGAGATATGCATCTGAGATGGCCAGGGTTTTAAGGCAGGATATTTATTTCTTTTTAAATACATTTTTATTGATTTCAGAGAGGGAGGGAGAGAGAGATAGAAACATCAATGATGAGAGACAATCATTGATCAACTGCCTCCTGTATACCCCCCAATGGGGATGGTGCCTGCAAACTGCTCTGACTGGTATTGAACAGTGACCTTGTGGTTCATAGGTAGACTCTCAACCAGTGACCATGCCGGCAAGCAAGGTAGGAGATTTATAATGGCATTTTGCAGGCTCTTATGAGCACAGTGCTAGGCATTTCGGTATCAGAAGGGTTTTTGAAATCCTGCTCAGCACCTGGCATCTTTCAGCCCTCTATAGATCTCTAGTCCAGCTGTTCAATGAAAAGAAATGAAGCTGGAGAGGCATCAGTGTGGCTACATTTGGTGCTATGGAGATTGGTGTTATGCTATCAGATAATACATACATTATTTTTACTGGAAAGCTGCTTTGCTATGTATTTCTAAGACTGTCAGAAAGATTGATTTCTGAAATATTTTGGAAAAAAATGCTAAGTACCAGCTACTTTGGGTACTTACCCAGGGGCATTGCAGCTGCCTGGCATTACTATGTGGCAGCTGAGCAGTAATCATTGTTTCTCAGATTTGTTTGTGCCTTTGTCAGCATTTGAGAGGAAGGAGGTTCAAGCTTATATTGGGGCCTTCACACCCCAGTGATCTCATCCAGCCCATGGTTTGAAATACTTTCTGAGTTGCTAATGACTACCAAATTTATATCTCCAGCCCTGATATCACCCCTGTATCCCAGACTCATATCTGCAGCTGCCTCCTAAACAGCTCAGATTTGAGGTCTAAGAAGTGTCTCAAACTTAAAATGAGCAAAACCAAACTGGTCTGTCTACCCGTATGCACCCCAACCACTCCTCCCACATCTTCCTTCCTTAGAGTGGCTCCAGCTAAAGCCTTGCAGTAATCCTTGACCCCTCCCTTTCTTGACCTTGTGTCCAACTTCCTAAGGATCCACCTGGAAAGTTGATTCAGTATGTGCACACTTCTCTGCCAGTGCTGCCTTAATACAAGCTGACAACAAATCTCATCTGGACTTTTGTAAGTGTCTCCTAACATGTCAGCCTGTTTCCCAACAGTATTTTCCCACAGCAGCAAAAGTGAATCCGAAAACACAAATTAGATCATGTTATTCTCTTCTCAGATAATCACCAATGACCTTCAACCTCAAGGTCCAAATCAAACGTGCAAATCCATAGGTAATCTGGCTCTCTGATATTTTTCTAACTTCATATCCTTCTGCTCTTTCTTAGCTCATTTTCTCAACTCATTCACCTGGATACAGTGATCTCTTCAGTGCACCTCACATATTCCATGCACAGTCCCAACCAAGCATTTTTAAAAAAATATATTTTTATTCGTTTCAGAGAGGAAGGGAGAGGGAGAGAGTGATAGAAACATCAATAATGACAGAGAATCATCCATCGGCTGCCTCCTGCATGATCCCCACTGGGGATCAAGCCCAAAACCCAGGCATGTGCCCTGACCAGGAATCAATCAAACTGACCTCCTGGTTCATAGGGCAACACTCATCCACTGAACCATGCTGGCTGGGCCCGCCTAAGCATTTTTTTATCATTGTCTTCTCTGCCTGGAATTTTCTTCTGATAGGTATTTGCATGGCTTATATCCTCACTTCCTTTAGGTTTACACTCAGATGTCTCTTTATTAGTAGGATCTTCCCCCACCAACCTTTATAAAATAAATATAGCACTACTTTTAATGGCATCTTACCTTGCTCTATTTTCTTAATGGCCTCCCTGTATTTGTCTCCTGCATGCAGGCATTGTTTTGTTCACTGCCAATTGTCCAGTGCTAAGAACATTGCCTGGTGCACGGAGATCTCTCATGAGCATTTGTGAAAAGCACACCCACCTTACTCTTCTTTTTATCTTAATCACCATTAGCTATAAAATGGTACTTAGAATACTGGGTTGTTTTATTTTTAATGAGAATAGCTCTGTATTATCTTTAGCTCTTTTGTATAAAATCCTATTAAAATCTAAGACTCATGGAGGTCATTTCCCTATCTCTGACTTAACCAGTCCATGAAACACATGCTTTTGTAAACTGGGGCTATGTAATGTAGGTCTTACTACATCTTGCATTTCTTGGATGGCCTAGCATTTGGTACCATAGTCATAGTGCCTGAAAAACAAAGATTTTTCCAATGTTTAAAATCATTGTAAAGAAAAACATTTCCACCCTGGCCGGTTTGGCTCAGTAAATAGAGTGTCGGCCCACGGACTGAAGGATCCTAGGTTCAATTCCGGTCAAGGGCCCGTACTTTGGTATCAAGCTCCATCCTGGCCCTGGTCGGGTCCTGTGCGGGAGATGACCAATCAATATGTCTCTCTCACATCGATGTTTTTCTCTCTGTGTGTCTCCTCCTCCCTTCCACTCTCTCTAAAATTTAATGGAAAAAATATATATACTCTGGTGAGGATTAAAAAAAAAAAGAAAAGAAAGGAAGAAAAGCAATTTCCTGTATCTTGGGAGACACTTGAAAGTCTTCATCTCCTAGACTTGCCTTTTGCTTCCACCCACTTTGCAAATAGCTGCAATGTTCTGTGTCCACCTCCCCTCTTCCTCCTGTATTCTTATTTAAAAGAGAAAGAAGTAAAATATCTTACTCTCTCGGTTTTGTTTGTTTGGCTTTTTTGTTTTATGTTTTTGGTGTTTTGTTTTTTTTGTCTTAAAAACCTGTCCCAAGACCTCGGACATTCTGTTTTATGATTTTTTTTTTTTAAATTTCAGATGTGAACTCCTTTTTTTTCTTTTTTACCGCAGGATAGTAAGTATTCCATTGTGTAGATGTACCACAGTTTTTTAATCCACTCATCTACTGATGGGCACTTAGGCTGTTTCCAAATCTTGCTTTATTCTACATTGCCAGTGAGTTTGCTAGTTCTTTGGGGAGCAGGAACCATGAATGAAATTCAATACCAGTGTTTGCTATAAAATTCAGCAAAAGAATTACCTGTGGTACATAATCAATGATATCTGCTTTTTTCAAATATATTTTACATTATGATTACCTGTTCTTTTAATTAGAAATACAAACCTGATTAGTAATTGTTTTTATCTTTTCTTCAAATTTTTATAGTGTTAAAATAAATACAACATAAAATTTACCATGCTAACTAACCATTTTTTATTGTTGACAGTATTACAGATGTCTCCCATCCCCCCGCCTTTGCATCCCTCCACCTAGCCCCTGCTGTACTCCAGGCCTTCACCACACTACTGTCTGTGCCCATGGGCTATGCATATATGCATATAAGTTATTTGGCTAATCTCTTCCTGTTCCCCCTCCCCTCTGAGATCTGTCAGTCTGTTCTATACATCCATGCCTCTATGCCTATTTTGTTTGTCAGTTTATTTTGTAATTTTTCAAGAGGACAAGCCACTACACTTCCCTGATGTATTGGACTGGATATCAACTAAGACACAGCTTTCCAACTGATATGCAGTGGCACATGGGTTGTACCCCAAATGAATTTCAGGAGTGCTAAAGTAATAACTCCTCTAAGCCCTCAGGGACAGCTGGAGCCCCTAGACCAATCACCTCTGACCACAAGAGTTTTTACCCCACAGTGCTATCTATCTATCTATCTATCTATCTATCTATCTATCTATATAAAAGGCTAATATATAAAAGGCTAATATATAAAAGGCTAATATCTCTCTCTCTCTCTCTCTCTCTCTCTATATATATATATATATATATATATATATATAATATATATATATATATATATATAAGGCTAATATGCAAAGTATCCCCTCAGGAGTTTGACTGGGAGTTTGATTGCTTACTATGATGTGCACCGATCACCAGGGGGCGGCGTGGAATGAAGGAAAGCCTGGCCAGCAACTGGCAGCCAGGGAAGGAAGGCCCTGACCAGCAGCTGGAAGGCCTCAATCAGACCTGTTTGCTGGCCAGGTCTAAGGACCCTACCTGTGCACAAATTTCATGCACCAGACCTCTAGTACAAACATAATTTCTAATATGTCATGGCATGAAAAAAGTTTAAAGAAACTTAAGTCCAGCACTGCCTAATATAACTTTTTGTAGTGATAGAAATGTCCCAGATCTATGTGTTCAATAAAGTAACCAAAACACATGTGCTTAATGTGCTCTTGAACTGTGACTTCTGTGACTAAGCTAGTAGCTACATATTGGATAGTGCAGCTCAAGTTTAAATTCTAAACTATATATCAGGAGCTAAAGATGACAAAGAAACACAATTTAGCAATTTATCAAGATAAAAAATATTAATTTGAAGTGTTAATAACCATAGTTGGACCAGAAGACACAAATTTAATTAATAGAGCAGTAACTTGAGAATACTGAATTAAAACAGACGTAATTTTTTAATTCTCACCTGAGGGTATGTTTTTATGGATGTTAAAGAGAGAGGAATGGGGAGAGAGATAAATACCCATGTGAGAGACAATCTGTTGCCTTCCATACATGCCCCCACTGGGGATTGAACCCACAACCTCGTTATGTTCCCTGAGAGGGAATCAAACCCGCAACTTTTTCATGTGCGGGATGACACTCCAACCAACTGAGCCACCTGAACAGAACCAGACCTGATTTTTTAATGTGCCAAATATAGTTGGATATTCCAGGCTGACTCTAGCTGTGTTCTCTTTCTCTCTTGTCTTCTTTTTGTTTGATGATGTGGCAAACTACAGTGCTGTTGCTGGAAAGTGGCTTCAAAGTGAGACCTGCAGGCTGTACCTTATTGAGTTCAGGTGAATTGTGATATCTAAATTGTTCTTCTAATGGGGCATGGAGTAATCAAATAATGTGCCTTTGGGTCCTACAGACGATGTGGTGTTTACCACCCACCTCTCCATCTTAAATGACCTGACAATCTTTGGTGAGGCCAGTGCTCTGTGTTTAGCAGCTCTCTCTTTTTAAAAAAATACGTTTTTATTGATTTGAGAGTGAGAGGAAGGGAGAGGGTTATAGAGATTGAAACATCAATGAGAGACATTTATCAGTTGCCTCCTGCATTACCCCATGGGGAATGATCCCACAACCTGGACATCAAGCCTACAACTCGGGCATGAACCCTGACCTGGAATTGAACCATCATCTTCTGGTTCATAGGTCAGTGCTCACCCATTGAGCCATGTCAGCCTGGCAGTAGTTCACTTTTAAAAAATATTTTTATTGATTTTAGAGAGGAAGGGAGAGGGGGAGAGAGAGATAGAAACATCGATAATTAGAATCATTGATCAGCTGCCTCCTGCACACCCCCCACTGGGAATCAAGCCCACAACCTGGGCTTGTGCTCTTGACCAGAATCAAACCTGGGACCCTTCAGTCCACAGGCCAATGCTCTAACCATTGAGCAAAACCAGCTAGGGCTAGCAGCTCTTTTATGCTAAGTTAATCAGTATGGAATTAACTATAGCTCACAGCTATTGTTGTTTTTTAAATATATTTTTACTGATTTCAGAAAGGAAGGGAGAAGGAGAGAGAGAGATAGAAACATCAATGATGAGAAAGAATCATTGATCAGCTGCCTCCTGCATACCCCATATTGGGGATCCAGCCTGCAACCTGGGCATGTGCCCTGACCGGGAATTGAACCATGACCTCCTGGTTCATAGGTAGGTGCTCAACCACTGAGCAATGCCGCCTGGCCATCACAGCCATTTTTTTTGAAGCATTGTTTAATCCAAGCTAGAGAATTCTAGAATGTAAATTTGTGAATCGAAATTCACTACCTATTTCTAATTCACAATGAGGAAAAACAGATTAGACAACCTATTGTTTATTTATGAATTAGCCCTAAGATATGATTAATATCTGACTTCTACCTCATGAGTTTTATATTTTTTTAATTCTTTCAATAAATATATTTTTGGAGATGTCTATTTGCCTATATTCTCAGGATGACTGATTCAGTGTGTCACACTGTCTCAATAACCTTTCTGTTTATATAATATATCAAGTCCAACTCTATTTCTTTGTTAATGCAGCTACTCCCTTTTTTGGAATGACCAATCCCTCTTCTCTTCTCAGGTACATTTTAGCCTTGCTTCTGGAGGCATTCAAATCCCTAATACTAATCTTAATGCACAGTAGCATATATGAAGTACATTTGCTTTGCTGGGCATAATACTAGCTACCATTACAAGGTAGCTCATTTAAACATACAAACAAGCCTTTGAAATTTCAATTATTTTTAATAAACATATTTTATAAGTACCTTACAGGTAAAGAAAATGAGTTTCAAACATGTGAAACAATTTGCTTAAAACAATCCTATATAATAAAGAGGTAATATGCAAATTGACCATCACTCCAACACACAAGATGGCTGCCCCCATGTAGTCAAAGATGGCCACCTCCATGTAGACACAAGATGGCTGCCACAAATGGGCAGCAGGGGAGGGCAGTTGGGGGCTACCGGGCCTGCAGGGGAGGGAAGTTAGGGTTGACCATGCCTGCAGGGGAGGGCAGTTAGGGGTGACCAGGCTGGCAGCGGAGGGCAGTTAGGGGCAATCAGGCAGGCAGGGGAGCAGTTAAGCATTGATCAGGCTGGCAGGGGAGTGGTTGGGATGATAAGGTTGGCAGGCAGAAGTGGTTAGGGGCAATCAGGCAGGCAGGCAGGCAAGTGGTTGGGAGCCAGCAGTCCCGGATTGTGAGAGGGATGTCCTACTGCCCATTTAGGCCCAATCCCTCGAGGGGTTCCCAGATTGGAGAGGGTGCAGGCTTGGCTGAGGGACACCCCGCCCACGTGCACGAATTTTGTGCACCGGGCCTCTAGTTTTGTAATGAAGCAGAGCCAAAGTTTGAACCTAGGAATTCCTGACCCCAAAGCCTTTGATTTTCCACAGGAGACAAAGAGGTCTGTCTGTTAAAGGAGTCTCATAAAGAGGTCTAGCAACCTTGTACTCACTTTGAACACACTATATGACCTTATGGCTTCCTTACTTGTCTTCTTGATTTCCAAGTCTTGTGTTGTTATCTTACTTCCTGCCTCATGATGCATTCCCATACCAATAGAAAATCAATTATTTGGCAAGTGTTTGAGGCAGACGATGGTAGATGTGGAAAGTCTTGGTCCTTCCTGGGTAACTTGGTTCAGGCACAATTATCTGCTGCATGTATTACATATTGCTCATTTATGAATCTCTCTCTGTTTAATATCCTATCTTTACCATCCTTTAACTTAGAACTGTGGAATCACCCATAGCCAGGACTACATAATTCACCTTGTTATTAAACAGTATCTTTCACTTGTTAAATTATTATTCTTGTCTCTTCAGGCAGAGTGTAAATTACTTGTGTGTGAGTATATTGTTTTGTACTTACTTGGCCTTGCCCTAGGTACCAACCCAAAAGGCTAGGCTAATCACTGGCAGTTTTAACATATTGTTGATTGAGAGATCGATTACCTTCATCTTTACATTATAAGTAGACAAAATGAGAAAATGAAAAATTAAAAGTTATTACCCAGAGATAAGTAATATAGCTGGATATACTAACTCCTGGTCATAAATCACTTGAAGGAAGATGACATATTTGTCATATAACTGTACAAATAGCTGGTACTTAATGTTTTTCAGAGGGTGTTAATAATTGTTTTCTGGATGCATGTAGTGTATTTTCTAGATGAGTAAGTTTCCTAAATTACCTGAAGCTTATCTCATTAGCGATCCAAACTGTATTTTTAATGAACAGGTTTTATTGCAAATCTTTAGAAAGAAGGAGCATACAACTACTGCCTTCTAAAATAGAATGCATAAAATATGATTAAATCTTTCCTTGACTAGTCATTCTACAAAAAAAATTTTAAACATTCACTATCTTCCCTGTTAAGGAAAAACACTAAAAACATGGAGAACAAGAAGGTTAAAATTTAAAAAAGAAAAAACACATAGTTCTTATTCTCAGTGAGTTTATAATCTCCAGATGAAGTCATATTGTAACCGGACAATCAATGGGTCCGTGTTGCCTGTCACTACTTGAGCCAATTCAGCAGAGACAGGATTGAATAACATATGAGTGTTTATTCCAATACTGCCTGCAGTATGGGAGAGCAGCAGGTCATCCACAAAAATTTGCTCTCCACCCCATCATAAGCTGGTTGCTTATATTGGGTAGAAGGACAAAGATTGCATGGGTAAGTAGGCAAAAGTTATGTTAAATGGGCATTTTACAGGTAATGCGGGCTGGAGATTTGCAAAGGCCTTTGTGTATGCAAAGGGCTGGAGACTCTGGTTTCTGTAATAAGGTTTTCATGATAATAGGCAGCTCCTGAATGGAGAGGATGGGCCACATTTCCAGGTGAACTCCCAGGTCCCACCTGCAACTCCCAGCCATGTTAGAATGTGTCTTCTTTAATCAGAAAAAAAAATCACGGTTAACAGAGCATGATTTATATTTCTTACAATTATAGCTGGCCCCAATATTCTATTTCTGCCCCTATCAATATGTACAGAAGAAAAAGATACAACCTAGCCTCTTAAAGGCTGGACCAGAGAGGTTGTGTTTGGGGCCCCCATTAGGAGTCAGGAAAGTTTGCTTATGAATGGACATCTGTGGTAGTTATGGAAGGTAAGTTAGGGTTTGAGAAGGTGTAGCATGGTATTCCTGAAAGAGCAAAGGAGGCACTTCCCAAAACAATCCAAGACAATAGTGAGCTGTGGAAATGGTAGAATTTTCATTGTACTTGATGCAAAGAAGCCTAAGGATAGTTCTAGACTTTAAAGGAGCATAAAGTATTCACATTGGATCTTATTACTTCCCTGCTTACAAACATCCATTGATCTAATATTGGGTGCTGAATGAAAGTGTTAGCTTGCTTAAGGCTAAGAAATGTAAACAAGCTTAGCCCAGATGAGCAAAGCCACATGTTTGACCTTTTGTTGACCATCGATGCATGAGTGAGCTGAGCAAAGATAATTCAAGCCTGAACCAGATGAGCTGGCATAGATGCAATTCAGTTTCATTTAATTTCTTGTTATAAACTTGGCTCGAGATTTATTATTTATGCTTCCCTGTATGGACATATGTAGATATATGCACATATTCCCACTATATGTAACACCAAAAAAAATTTTACCAAAGCCTGAAGCTTTCATAACCGTGATGTAAAAAAAATCCAACTATTTTTATTTTAAGCAATTTCAGGCATAATAGCCACAAAAATAGAGAGAATAGCAAATTAAATTCCATGTACCCATTACTGTTGTTGTTTGTAACAGGCTTTTGTGTTTTTTTTTTTCCTTTCTCTTGAGGCTATCAGTGATGTTTAATGCAACTAAGAATGAATTTTCAGTTTGTTCCTAAAGTGCTGAAAAGAAAATTCTTAAAATGACTAACCACCATTTGTTGCCAAGTTACTCTTAGCTATGCATTTATAGCAAAAGTAATATAACAACATTCACAGCATAATTAGATTTGAATAGCAAGTTTTATTTAAAGAGTACCTGATCTTATCACTCATATCCATGCTTTTCTTTTTGTTTGTTTGTGGGGTTTTTTTTTGGTAGTAATCACGTTTTTAATGACTTGTGATAGTCTTTCATTTTATGAAACAATAGAATACCTCCATGGGAACTCTTTAGTAAGCTTTTAAACTTTGTTGAAGCTGCTTAAAGTCTTTTTGGGGAAGAGGCTATTATTTGTTAAATAATCATTTTTTATAAAATGACTTCTGTAGAAAAGATAATTCCCAAGAGTGTTACTTAGATGAATGATAATCATCTAAGCAGGAAAAAGTGATGATGTAGGTAAGTAAATTATAGCTGCTCCATTTATTGAATAAATGAATGAATGGAAATTTATAGTTCTATTATTTCACTGTATGCAGAATAGAGAAAACAATCATTTTCCTTCAGTTTGCTTTCCAGATATATTTATTGTGAAGGAAGTATGAAATGAAAGGCGAGAGAGATGGAGGTAGGAAGGGAGAGCAGAAATAAGAAAATAAGGACAACATGCATAGTCAATGGACACATACAATAGTGTGGTGAAGGCCTGGGAGGGGTGAGTGTGTGGTAGAGGGGGTCAATGGGAAAAAAGGGGGCACATCTGTAATACTTTCAACAATAAAGATAAATTTAAAAAAGAAAAGAAGGAGGGAAAGAAAGATTTGAGGGAAGGAGGATAAAAAGAAAAGAGGGAAGAAAAAGGAAGAGAAGGGAGGGAGGAAGAGAGAGAGAAATAATTATTTAGAGACATGTTTCTTAAAGCAGTTATGTCATTAAATATTACAGTCAGCCTGTAATTTACCACAGTATTTATATTACTATTAGAGGCCCGGTGCACGAATTCGTGCACATTGAAAGGAAATTAGAAGAAATATTTTAGAGGCTGGGGAGGGACTGTGGGAGGTTGGCCGGCCTGGGAGGGACCACAGGAGGGCTCCAGGGCATATCTTTTCATTTTGGCATCTCATCTCTCCCCTGCAACCTGTCATACTTGACTTTTCTGGGTACTAAACCTACACAGATTTATTGGACCCTCCTTTCTTCGTGGATGTGGTCCATTCTACAATAGGCCAGAAGTCAGCATCCTCCACCATTTCATCAAGCCCCATGTTTTCAATAAGTTTCAATCTACCATAAAATTGAAGTCTTTTGTCCAAATAAGGCTTGAAATACAGGTAACTAAGCCCCTTTTAATATATGATTATCTTAGGGCAGTGTTTCTCAACCTCAGCATTATTTAAATCTGGGACCAGATCATTCTTCTGTGGAGCTTTCCTGTGCATTGTAGTTAAGCACCATCCTTGTCAGGTAGCACCCACCTACACACCAGCTGTGGCAACCCCAATTGAAAATCACTGTCGGAGAGCCATACCAGTGAGTAATTGTGCAAGATTTTGTACTATGAAGAAAAAGCCAGGATGTTTAAATATCTTTTATATCAAAGTACAATATTAATAAACCACCTCAATATAATCAGGAAGGCCATTAAAGTACATTTCAAAATACTATGGAAGTGCAATGTCTTACTGTGATATTCCAAGCCAAGTAGAGAATTAAAAAAAAAAATCTGTGACTTTCAGCAGTAACATGGTAACTTTTGTCTAGTCCACAATTTGTCTTTAACATGCATTTCCAAATACTCTGGGATTTGTCATTTTCATTTCTTGAAGAGCTTTTATCTATTAATAGAAAAAGAAAAATGATGTGCTATGATAATGTTTCTTACTTTCTGATTGCTACAGAAGAGATACTTTCCTTCACAAGACATACAATTTCTCAGAATTGACTGTGGTCCCTAGAAGCCAGTTGGTGACCATTAATTTTTTCCTTGCCTGTCAATGGAAGTGAAAACAGTAGCTGGCATGCTCACCTACATGATTATAGCTATTATATCAATCAGCATGCTTTTCCTAGGGTTCATCATTATTTATCTAGATAATTAGGTATTGTTTCATTTATCTTGCCATTTGTTTTTACTACAAATTTATTTATATGTTTGAAATCAGTCATGCAGCCAGTTAGAATTCATCCCCACAACATTTATGCAAAATCCACTGTATCAATAGCTTAAAAAATACAAGTTTTAAAAATATTAAGTCATCATATCAATTGACACAGAAACAGCATTCAACAAAATCCAACTTCCTTTTTTTGATAAAAGCTCTCAGCAAAGTGGGAATAGAGGGATCATACCTCAACACAATAAAAAACATATACTTGGCCAAAACCGGTTTGGCTCAGTGGATAGAGCGTCAGCCTGTGGACTCAAGGGTCCCAGGTTCGATTCCGGTCAAGGGCATGTACCTTGGTTGCAGGCACATCCCCAGTGGGGGGTGTGCAAGAGGCAGCTGATCGATGTTTCTAACTCTCTATCCCTCTCTCTTCCTCTCTGTAAAAAATCAATAAAATATATTTTAAAAAAAAAACACACACATATACTTGAAGCCTACAGCGAACATCATACTCAATGGGCAAAAACTAAAACCATTTCCCCTAAGAACTGGAACAACACAGGGTTGTCCACTTTCCACCACTCTTATTCAACATAGTACCAGAAGCCCTGGCCACAGCGATCAGACAAGAAGAAATAAAAACTATCAATATTGGAAAGGAGGAGGTAAAACTGTCATTATTCCCAGATGACATGATATTGTACATAGAAAGCACTAAAGATTCCAACAAAAAAAACTGCTAAATTTAATAAATGAATTTGGAAACATAGCAGGATATGAAATTAACACCCAGGAATTGATGGCATTTCTATACACCAATAATGAACTCTCAAAAAGAGAAACAACACACAAAAAAAATCCCATTTACCATTGCAACACAAAATTAAGATACTTAGGAATAAATTTAACCAAGGAGGCAAAAGACCTGTACTTGGAAAACAACAGGATGGTGAAAAAGGAGATAGAGGAAGGTATAACAAGTGGAAGAATATACTGTGTTCATGGACTGATAATATTAACATCATTAAAATATTCATACTACCCAAAGCAATCTATAGATTTAGTGCAATCCCAATGGCATATTTCACAGATCTCAAAAGAAGACTACAAATATATATATGGAACAAAAAAAGACCCGGAATAGCCTCAGCAATCTTGAGAAAGAAAAACAAAGTTGGAAGAATCACAATAGTAGATATCAAGTTATACTACAAAGCCACTGTAATCAAAACAGCCTGGTACTGGCACAAAAATAGGAATATAGATAAATGGAACAGAACAGAGAACCCAGAAATCACCCTAAGCCAGTATGCTCAATTAATATTTAACAAAAGAGGCAAGAGCATACAATGAGGTCAAGACAGTCTCTTTAATAAATGGTGTTGGGAAAATTGGACAGGTACATGGAAAAAAATGAAACTAGACCACCAACTTATAGTATACATAAGAATAAACTAAAAATGGGTGACATAAGAATAAACTAAAAATGGGTGAAATACTTAAATGTAATTTGTGAAACCATAAAAATCTTAGAAGAAACCATAGGCAGCAAAATCTCATCTCTCTTATAGCAATATGTTTGATGATACAGCTCCTAGGGCAGTGGTCAGCAAACTCATTAGTCAAAAGAGCCAAATATCAACAGTACAATGATTGAAATTTCTTTTGATAGACAAATTTTTTAAACTTAAACTTCTTCTAATGCCACTTCTTCAAAATAGACTCGCCCAGGCCGTGGTATTTCGTGGAAGAGCCACACTCAAGGGGCCAAAGAGCCACATGTGGCTCGCAAGCCGCAGTTTGCCGACCACAGCCCTAAGGCAAAGGAAATGAAGGAGAAAATAAACAAATGGGACCACATCAAATTGAAAAGCTTTTGCATAGCAAAAGAAACCATCAACAAAATGAAAAAAGGAGCCCACTGTATGGTAGAACATATTTGTCAATGAAGCCTCTGACAAGGGGTTAATTTCCAAAACATATAAGGAACTAATACAACTTAACAAAAAGAAGACAAGCAATCTCATTTAAAAATGGGCAAAGGACCTAAATAGACACTTTTCCAAAGTGGGCATACAGAAGGCCAAGAGACATATGAAAAAACTAGAGGCAGGCCCGATGCATGAAATTCGTGCAAGAGTAGGCCTTCCTTCCCCCTGCTGCTGGCACCGGCTTCCCTCTGACACACCCGGGACCTGGGCTTCTCTTGCAGCCCCGGCTTCGTCTGGAAGGTCATCTGGAAGGACATCCAATCTAATTAGCATATTATGCTTTTATTATTATAGATTATTATAGATGCTCAAAGTCACTGATCATCAGAGAGATGCAAATTAAAATGACAATGAGGTATTACCTCACACCTGTCAGAATGGTTATCATCAACACATCAACAAAAGACAAGTATGTGGAGAAAAGGGGACCCTAGTTCACTGCTGGTGGGGATGCAGACTGGTATAGCCATTATGGAAAACAGTATGGAGTTCCCTCAGAAAAAAAAAATATGTAACTGCCATTTGATCCAGTGATTCCACCTCTAGGAATATTCCTAAGAAACCCTAAACACAAATTAGAAAGAATATATGCTCCCCTATGTTCATGGCAACACAATTTATAATAGCTAAGATCTGGAAACAGCCCAAGGACCCATTAGTACATGAGTGGATAAAAAAGCTGTGGTACATTTACACCATGGAATACTATGCAGCTATAAAAAATAAGGATCTCTTACCATTTGAGAAAGCATGGAGTAACCTGGAGAGTATTATGCTCAGCGAAATAAGCCAGTCAGAGAAATATAAGTATCACATGACCTTATATATCACTTGTATGTGGAATCTAATGAACAAAATAAACTGATGGACAAAATAGATCTAGAGACATAGAAGCATGGAACAGACTGATAAATACCAGAGGGAAGGCTGGGGTGAAGGGTGGGGCAGAGGAGATTAACTGGAGAACTTATCTACATATATGCATAGCCCATGGACACAGACAATAGTGTGGTGAAGGCCTGGGAGGAGAGGTGGGTGTACATGGAGGGGGTCATCTGTAATACTTTCAACAATAGTACTTATAGCCACCTGATGTTATTTTATGCATGTGCTCATTTACATGTATATTTTCCATCACCCTTTTTAAAATGCAGACCTCCTAAGAGGAGGAATTTTGTCTCGTTCTCTGTTATACTCTCTAGTAACTAGAAAATTGCTCATCAAAGACACGCTTTAAAAATATTTGTTTAATGAGTGAATATGTTTGTTTTATTTATAGTATAAGCTACACACCAATCTATATGAACACAATGTAAGCATTAAAGCTAGTTGATTTTCCTGAATACATGTATTTTGATAGATAGAGTAACAGTTCTGTCCTTAGGAGCATTTGCTCTGTCACTTTGACATAACTCTTACAGATCAAGGTTATCTTTTATATGATGTTAATTGTTAATTTGTTCATAAATTGCTCTTCTCCCTGTACTTCTCTGCTCAGTTGCTGTGCTTCTCCTCTTTTTCTTTGAACCTTCTGAGACTCCATGACTATTCTGTGAGTCACTCTAATTCTTTGCAACAGAAAGGAGAAACTTTGCCTATCCCAGTGCATTAGAGATAAGTGGAAAATAAAGTACCCTTCCACCCAAATCACTTCACTTAATATATGTTGATGTTTTATCCTGTCCATTCAATTTTTCTCCCAAGGACCATGAGATTGTATCTATTTGCTATAGCTCTCACAAGCTCCATGCTGCAATATTAGAAATTAATGTTCAAACATTCCAGGCCAAAGAAAGCAGAACTCAAATCCCATTCTGAGTCATTGAAGCTCTATGTGTAATCCACATTCCCTTCACTAACTAGGAAAATAGGCAGTTGTTTGTCAACTTGTTTAAGTCAAACCAAAATACACAGAGACAACAAAAGAAAACAAAAAAAGCATTACAAAATGGAGTGTGTTAGTGGGATTGCCACAAAGCATGTTTTTTTGTCAACTGTATAAATCAGTAATACTGTGTTATGATGAGATTTAGTTGGTAGATTTCAATGGGGTCATAAAGAAATTATTGCTGAGTATAGCACTCATCACAATGCATCATATACAGTATATGCTTTTATTTTATACTAGAGGCCCGATGCACAAAATTTGTGCAAGGAACTCAGCCCTCGAAGCCCTGGCTGCCTTGTGGCCCTGGCTACCTCACAGCCCCGCCCACTGATCTTTCTGGAAGGTTGTTCTGCCATCTGGTCTAATTAGCATATTAGCTCTTTATTATATAGGATTACAATGGACATCTGTGTACAAATCCTTGTGTGAACAAATGTTATGATTTATTGATTTATTTTAAATACCAAGAGGTAACATTGCTGCGTCTATGGTAAGGGAATGTTTACCTTTCTAAGAAACTGTCAATACATTTTCCAAAGTGGATGCAACAGTTTATACTCCCACCTACATGAGAGTTGTAGTGGCTCCTTATACTTGCCAATACTTGTTATTGTCAGTCTTTTTAACTTTAGCCTTTCTAGTGTGTTTTGTAGAAAATCACTGAGGCTTAATCCACATTTCCCTTATGACTAATGATATTAATCATCACATGATGGTATAGATCTTATTTTTGTGATGTGTCTGTTCAAATATTTTGCATATTTTGAACATTGGGTTGTCTATATTCTTAGCATTGAATTGTAAGACTGCTTCATAGATATTTTCCATAAAAGTCTGTTTTAGACATACGTATTGTGAATAATTTCTCCCTATGACTTGCCTTTTTATTTTCATAATGGTGTCTTTTTTCAAGAGAAGATGTTAATTTTAACAAATCTAACAATTACTTTTTTATGGTTAGTGTTTCCTATGTCCTTCTAAGCTATCTAGCTACCTCCAAAGTAGCAAAGATTTTCTCCTATTTCTTTACCTGTAAGTTCCATAGTTTTAGTTTTTGAGTCCTTTCCTTAGTAGTGGTTTCTTTCTTGGCATCTTATAGTCTCTCCGTATGCACAGAGAGACACCCAGCTCCCCACTTTCGATGGCAGGGGAGCTGGGTGTCTGCTCGTGCACCCGGCCAAAAGCCCCTGGCGCCTCTCAACAGCCAGATAGGCCTGCCCCCCGCGCCTCTCAACGGCTAGATAGGCCACCCTGAGTCCCGCACCCCAGCCTCCCACCGGCCCAATCGTGGGCGTAGCGGAGTGATGGTTATTTGCATATTACTCTTTTATTAGGTAGGATAGTCATATGTCAGACTCCATGTCTTATTAATATTTTTACTTCTAATATAGTGCTTCCTATTTGTAAGTACTTCATAAATGCTCTTGAAATCGAATTATGCTATATAATAAAAGGCTAATATGCAAATCAACCGAACAGCAGAATGACCAGTTGCTATGACGTGCACTGACCACCAGGGGGCAGACGCTTAACACAGGAGCTGCCCCCTGGTGGTCAGTGTGCTCCCACAAGGGGGAGCACCGCTCAGCCAGAAGCCAGGATCACAGCTGGCGAGCACAGTGGCAGTGGTGGGAGCCTCTCCTGCCTCCACCACAGTGCTAAGGATATCCGACTGATGGCTCCCGGACTGCAAGAGGATGCAGGCAGGGCTGAGGGACCCCCATGAGTGCATGAATTTCATGCACTGGGCCGCTAGTGGAGTTATAATTACCTAGGCTTTAAACTCGATGAGTGTTTAAAAGCTGTATTTTATTTCTCTTTAAGTCCTTTACTATCCCAGTACATTGCTTATATATCTAAATATCTTCAAAATGTTTTCATTTAATTGTGTCCTTAAAGATAGATCACTTCTCCTGCTATGGAAACTAATGTTGGAAATATTAATGATTCTTAAATTCAGGAGCTAAATGCCTTTGGACCCTTAGTTAAATATCCAGGTCATTATTTTATGAGAAACACTATTTTTCTTATCAGGCTGTGTAAAATGCTAAATGATATTGTCCCAAACTCTGATGGGTATCATTAGAACAGATTTATTTTTCACTTACTATATCCAGGCACTTAATCTCTTATCCTATTTAATCCTTACACCAAGCCATAAGGGAAAACTACTTATGTCACATTTTATATATAAGGAGACTGAGACTTTAAACTCCTGAGAGTTTAAATAACTTCTACAACTTGCCAAACCAATAAGGCAGAATCAAGAAATATTATACTCGTATCTCCATGAAAGCTAAGTGTATGATTTTCCTTACTATATAATGCTTCTAAGACACAATGCAGAGAAATTACTATTTAAAATACATTTTGAAAGGTATCTATGATTTTAAAATAATAAATTTTGTGGTGGGATGACTACAGGTATCCAAGAAGCATTGAGTATTCTCAATAGTATTTGAGGGATTAGTATTTAAGGGACTAAAATTAAATTGTAGAGGGGTAATTGATCAACAGAAAAATGTATTTTCATTCTGAATATCTCACATTTCTCTCCTTCTTAAAAACATTAGAACATTTCAAGACTACTGGCCCCATTACCCTGGTCTGTTGTCATTTTTGTTTTTGGAAGGTGGGATCCCATTTTTCAGTTTCATAACCCAAGTGAACCTGGAATGGGGGAAAAAAGGAAACACTATATACCTTTATGATTAGTCAGGGAACTTTAACATAAAGAATCAGTCCTACCCAGCTGGCATGGCTCAATGGTTGAGTGTTGACCTATGAATCAGGAGGTCACAGTTCAATGATGTGGGGCAAGAAGGAGGCAGCCAATCAATGATTCCCTCTCATCATTGATGCTTCTATCTCGCTCTCTCTCCTTCCTCTCTGAAATCAATAAGAAATATATTTAAAAAAAGAATCAGTCCTATACACAACTTCATGTATACCCACTTCTAGATGTTTCTCTAATTGGCAGCTGTCCTTAAAATCCCCCTTTTCCTCTGATGAACAGTTTTGTCAATTGGGCTATATTAGTAACTCTGTAAGAAAGGTCTGATTTTATTTTAAATAAATATATCAGCTTTAATGTTGTCAATAGGATGTTCTGAAGAATAAAGTGAGAGCTTGGAAAATGCTTTTGATGGTGGATACATAGAATTACTTTAACATATACTTTACAGGAGAAACATCTCTATTATAATTGTGTTTTTCCCTTGTTAGGATAAAAACAAGATCAGGATTGAAAATCAACCTGTGCTCCATGTCACTACTGTTGGATTTTCTTTAGTTTTTCAATGATTTCAGTTTAGTAAGTCAGTATCTATGTGTGTCTCTGTGTTTGTGTGTGCCAGAGAAGAAGAGGGAGAGGGAGAGAGAGAGGGAAAGGAAAGTGTGGTGGTGTTTTCTCTTACTATAAAATGTCAGTTTGTCTAGTCATGGTCTGATGCTAATTATCTTTTTTATTGTAAGTCATTTGCTGGAATTTCCTTCCAGATACACCTTTGCCCATCCTATATAATAAAGAGCTAACATGCTAATTAGACCGGACTACAGTATGACCTTCTGGAATGACCTTCTGGAACGACCAGTGGGCAGGGGGGGGGCCAGTGAGCCTGCACTGCCAGGCCAGCCATGGTGGTTCCGGCAAACCCCCTTCCGCAGAGGCGGTGGGAGAGGGGGTGGTGCAGTCCCGGTGCCTCCGCAGAAGTGGGATGGGGCACAACCATGGCACTTCAACCTCCCACGGTCCCTTCCCTGGCTGGCTGGGCCCCCGATTGGCCCCCCTCCACCAGTGGGCAGGGGGCGGGGCCAGCGCTAAGGAGCAGCGAGCCCAGCATCTGATTGAACAATGCTCCCCCTGGCAGGTGGACATCCCCCAAGGGGTTCCAGACTGTGAGAGGTCACAGGCCAGGCTGAGGGACCCCCCCCACCACAGTGCACGAATTTCGTGCACTGGGCCTCTAGTGAAGAAAATAAAGAGGGCTTTGTGTTTGTATGTGTGTGTGTTGACTTTGTTTGGTCATTACCATTTCTGTATTTGTTTTCCAGTTGTTGCCTGTAAATTTGATTCAACTCATATTTATTAAACACCATAACGTGTCAGAAGCACTCAAATAATGGATAATTCAGCACATGCTCTTTACTTTGTGGCAGCAAAATTACTCATCCTCAATTGACTATAGAGCTGAGCTACATCTTAGCTTTAATGGTCACTGCTTTTCACAGTCATTTTGCCAGTGTGTCAGATCTGTAGTTCAGCTGTCAAGCTGTGAGTTTCCTGTCCCTTTTATCAAGCACAGGTGAATCATACAAGAAATATACCTAACTGATCCCCGTCATAGCATATCAAAACGTGACATTTGTAGATGATATATTGCACAGTAAGCATACTCTTCTATAGGTTATGGTTACTTAGTTAAATGTTTTTGCTCTCCTAACAGATTGCTAAGTGCTATAGTAGTTACTTGACAGAATTTTTTCAAGGAGTAGGTAACAAAGAATTGGGAGGCAACGATCTAGCAAGCCCTCTAGCTTGAATTTGCTCTGTTACCTTTGACCAGCCAGTTGTTCTAGTTGCACCTCGAATTCTCCATCTCTAAAACAAGGGAGTTGAATATGTACAGCATCTTTTAGTTTTTTTTTTTTTAGTATTATTATTATTTTTGATCACTTTAAATTGGGCCTAAGGGCAGAAACCAAGCTATTCAAACCCCCCATCACAATGCTTAGCACACTATAGTGTTCAATATACATCAGTTGAATTGATCTTTTTAATTTTTTTATTAAAGTATAGTTGGCATACAATATTATATTAGGTTCAGCAGTACAACATAGTGGTATATATATATATATATATATATACATATATATATATATATATATATATATATATATGTTTTATTATTAAATTTATTGAGGTGACATTGGTTACAACATAGTGGTTTGATATTTATATATCTTATGATGTGATCACTACATAAGTTTAATAACCATCTGTCACCATGCAAAGTTATCACAATATTATTGGCTATATTTCCCTTCTCCTCTTCACCCATCTCTCCACCCTCCTCCCCTCTGGCAACCAAAGGTTGCTTTGTTTTTATGAGTCTCTTTTTTTGTTCATTTGTTTTGATTTTTTAAAAACTCCACATATTAATGAAATCATGTGGTAGTTTTCTTTCTCTGTATGAATTATTTCACTTAGCATAATATCTTTGAGGTTTATCTATATTGTCACAATTGGCAGGATTTTATTTTTTTACTAGAGGCCCAGTACACAGATTCATGCACCGGTGGGGTCCCTCGGCCTGGCCTGCACACTCTCGTAATCTGGGACCCCTCAAGGGATGTTGGAGAGCTGCTTTTGACCAGATCCCTGCAGGCCAGGCCTAGGGACCCCACCAGTGCACGAATCTGTGCACCGGGCCTCTAGTATGCATATAAGATCTTTGGTTGATCTCTTCCCGCCCTCACCTTCCCTCCTTCCCTCTGAGATTCATCAGTCTGTTCCATGTTTCCATGCCTGTGGTTTCCGCTCCTGCGTTGAGCGTCTGTCCCCTGGTGGTCAGTGCACGTCATAACTACCAGCTGGTCGACTGGTCGGCTGGTTGTTTAGGCTTTTATATATAGAGATTGTTAAGTGTTGTTCCATTATATATACCACATTTTTTATTAATGCATCCATAGATACATGAATTAATTCATTTGATTAAAATCTTGGGTGAAATGCTGATGTATAACAAAGGCAAAGGTACTTTTGTCAGAGAGGGGTGTGTAATATGACAAGGCACGGAGGTAAGCCCCATTGAACACCCCTTATCTCTATCTTCACTTCATCTGCCCAGAGTGTCACTGTGGAAATCAGGGCTTTAGGGAACACATCCTATATAATCCTATATAATAAAAGCCTAATATGCTAAGTGTCTGGTCATCCAGTCATCTGTTCAACCAATCAAAGCGTAACATGCTAATGATATGCTAAAGCTGCTCAACCACTCACTATGACATGCACTGACCACCAGGGGGCGGATGCTCAATTCAGGAGCTGCCCCCTCATAGTCAGTGTGCTCCCACAGGGGGAGTGCCGCTCAGCCAGAAGCCAGGCTCACAGGGAGCAGGCTGAAGCTATCAGTTGGACATTCACTAAGGGCTCCCGGACTGCAAGAGGGCACAGGCTGGGCTGAGGGACCCCTCTCCCCCCGAGTTCACAAATTTTGTGCATCAGGCCTCTAGTTTAAAAATAAAACAACTTAATAAGCATATCATTTTCTCTGTCTCCAACATTCTACAATTCCTATGCTACTTGGAGTTGCTGCATGAGAATAATATGGAGGGTCTTAAGGATGCAATATTATGTAATGCGCATGGGTGGTGGGTTGGGGTGGAGAAGCCACATGAGCATTTTATACTTTTGAATGAATATGTTCCATAAATATTTTATTATCCTTTTCTATAGATCTTTTCTCATACTATAAATTAGTGACAGATGTGTGTGAAGAGGAATATTTCTTTTAGCTGCTTTGTATAACAAACTCTTGAGTTACCCTCTTGTAACTGCATAATCACAACATTATATGAACCAAGTTAATTTAGTGAATAAGCCTGCTATTTTGATACCAGAGTTGCTTTTGAAGTTCACTGAAATCACTTAATAATCAGAGCCAAAGGAATGTGGCTTTTTGACTTATTGATGGTGAATTATTTTACCAATATTTAGTGAATAAGCTACTTATTTGGCTTGTAGGAGAATAAAAATCTGTTAGGATCACTGAATGTAAGAAATAAGAGCATTTAAGCTTAATCATTGTGATGTTAAATCTTTGACATGAATTTCACAGCAGTTGATATCCTATTGATCCAACTTTTCCTTCCTTTTCATCCCCATCCCTGTGTTAAATATTAGCAAAAATGAATAAATAATGCATTCAATTAGTTATGAACAATGGCAATTGATCTTATGTATGGTTGGTCTCCCAAACAGGGATTCTTAAAACTCACCCTGTGTTTTCTATTAAAGAGAAAGGAGGGTGAGTTGCTGAAGTACATTGAATTCTTGAATCCTCTGATAATGAGGACATGTGGCCAACTTCTGGCACTGCTAGATCAGCCTTCCAGTTATCAGCCAAACTGGCATGTCCTGGCAAGGAAGGCAGAAAGCTCTCAAAATAGAAACATTTAGCTCAGCATCCCTAAATTGATCATTTCTGTACTTGCTAAAGTTGGAAGTTGCAATGACAGATTTCAAGGGACCTGGGCAATTCAATCTTCTGGGGAGGGTGAAGGAGAACTGGCTATTTGTCTAAAGTTCAGATAGTCTAATTTAGCTGGGAATGCAGTATTCATTGGGAAACCTGTCTTCAAGGTGCTCAATAGTAAACTATTAGATCTATAGGTTGATAATTTATGAATTGATGAGCACACAGAGTATAAATGTATAGAAACTTAAAATTCAAAGAGAGTATTTCATACAAATTATTAATAAATACTATAAAATATAATAGATCATGGTAGTAAGGGATTTTGACTAAATGGGAAGTATCTTTTAAAAATATGATCTTGGTGAATACTTGTATGCATGTTTGATTATGCAGCTTGTACTAGTACTAATTTAATCCCACATTGCTACCCTATTTATAGAGTATGTGCATACGAAATACTAAATCTACTTACTAAGTTATGTGTTTGAGTCAGTGTGATCCAGGGTATGAAAACTAAGGATTTTAATTAAGAATAATGAGGCAACTTTATGTGAAAAGAAATCATTGAAATGTCTGATATATATCTTTAATTAACACAGTAAATGTAAGATATGCTTTAAAAAGGGGGGAAAACGTGCAAATAGAAAAGATTTGGTGAAACACAGTCATATGTTCTTAAAGACTGACCAATCATGATGCAGTACTTAAATACTAGTAGTCTCATGTGATTATCAATTTGGAAGTGTTATATTTGACTCATATACAATCTAATAGCTCTTTAGTTCAAAGGCACTGGCTGCAATATGTAAGTCATTATGTGGTAGAATGCTTTGACACACTATTCTGATAATGAAAATTATTTAAGAAAATAAACTGTGTTCTTTCCTTCAGTTCATATAGCATAACTATAGTCAGTATTATTATTATTGTTTTTCAGCTCCTCTGACTGATAAGCCACCCAAGCTTTTGTATCCTATGGAAAGTAAACTGACCATTCAGGAGGCTCAGCTGGGTGAGTAACTCCTTAATTCCAATTATTACACTTTTCTCAATACATTTTGACAGTCAATAAGCCTATATTGTAAACCGATTTAACAATCTGAGCTAATCCCATGTATATGTAAAGGGAGCAAAATTAGAAAATACCAGCAAAAATAGACCATTCCACCCTCTACAGCACATCCATTAAGACCAAGCTGGATATATGGATGTAAAATCTCATGTGTCATTTAGATGGCCATTGAGAAATAAGATGGGCTGAAGGTTTTAATGATGGTGTTATATTGTCACTTTATAAAGCTTGAATTGCTTTTAAAGCAGGCGATATGGAACTATTTGACTTACCTATTGTTACACTAAAATACAGTTTTTGAAAATTGAGGGAAAAGGTATAGATTTGTAAAAATCAATGTTACTATTAGAGTTAAAATAATTTTTAGTTAATCAAATATAATGGGCATTATGCTAGTTAAGTTATGGAAAATATATTAATAAAATATGAGCAAGTGGCTTTTGGTTAAAGGACTAATAGGCTTGGGACATGACATAAGAACATTGACAGTTTATGATTTGACAAATATATCCAGTTGTCTATAAATAAGAATACTAACATAATTACTTTAGAGTTTTGTTTAGAATTTCTGAGTCTGGTTGAACTATATTCAGTTATACCAAATTATGAAAACTTTCCCATCTTAATTATAAATATGTGTAGCACATTTAATGATATTATTTTAGTTTGTATTTATATTTGAAATATTGCATGCATGCCTATATCATCAACATTAAGAGAAAATTATTTGTTTTTAGTGGCTTGATATAAAGGATTAGCAATAGTGTGACTTTAACCATACATTCTTGTTTGTTAAGGAATTTTTTCTTACATTAGCCATTGAGAGTAGAAATCCATTTATTGTATACAACTAAAAAGGAATTGATAGCCCATCTCTGAAAGTTACCAATGTTATTTTTGTTCTTGGAGTTAGAATTTGGATTAAAATTGTAAATCATCTTCAAAATGAAGATTACAGATATAATAATCTTTACCAATAGCATATCCAAAGTAATAGTGCAAAAAGATATGATGATGGTTTTAGAACTTGTACAATTATTTTAGTCATTGGATTTCTAACATTGGAAATACATATATTTACTAATGTTGAGGAAAGAAGATGTGTGGGATTTATACAAGTCATGGTATTAATATGCTTATTTGATGGTAAACTCAAACCTTTGAATTAATGTCATATATATGCAAGTATATTATAATTATCTTTATTTTGAAATAGAAGATTGCCAGCAGCATTAAAGTGGTACTAGATATGAAACAAGCAAATAGTTTAAAATTGTATCACACTCTTTACTCATGCTATGGTATATTGAGGTATACTAGTATTAGATTTGATTGTTATGTTCTAAAAATATGTTTAAATATAAATTATCATAAGTTGCCATGCTCATGTAGACCCTTTACTAACTCCTAGGAAGATGTACTTCTAAGGATTAATGGCAAAATTATAAAATATTGGGCCCAAAATGAGTTGTTTATGATACCAGTTGTCAGTAATGAACATAGTGAAAATGAAATTAATTGTATCTCTTTACTTGACAATAAAAATAATTTCATGATTGATGGCTGCCCATTGGGTTTCCTTATATTTTTCCCTGAAATTGGAATAAATCATATTATTCTCTTCTTCCTACTAAAATGTTTTACAAGATGAAATAAATAATTTGTAAAGCTTTCCTTTTAAAAATTACTTTTTCTTGCACAATAACTAATCAAATAAATTTTAAAATATGAACATTATTATGCAAATGTGAGGGTTAACTATATTCATTTGAAGATACATGGGCATGGCTGTCATCAAAATGCTCCAGGGAATACTCTAATTCCTTTATTGTCACTGCCCAAAGGAACATGACTTCTCTTTAAACAGCAATTAAACTTGAGATATGAACCTGGAATTTGGATTCTATCATACAATTTTTGTTTTGTTTTATTTTCTTATTCTAGTTCTCAGTGCCTAGGATAAAATAACCTTAATCCTTGGATTTTTGAGTAACAGTTGATTTGAAATAATTCCTTTATAATGTTTCTGCAATAGTATTGGAGTAGGTAAGCAGATGATCACAAAGAATAAGTGAAACTAAGAAATAATATTAAGGACAGAAAAGAGTCAAGATTCCTAAAATATACTTGTTTTCTACCATAAGTACTTTGATTTTTCCCCTCCTTGGAGAATTAATTTTTGCTCTTTGCAGACTTATAAAAGATATATATTTCAACAGGCTCAAAATGTGATATCATATCATAAGAAAGAGGGAGTCAGTGAAGAATCATGGGGTGGAAGTAAAGATGGTGGCCAGGATCAGTGACAGGGAACCTGTAAGGGATACCTACTCTTATGAGAAGGTGAGAATCTCCAAATGAAGTTTATTGGCCAAGCACTAGGGGGTCTGACTCAGACTTGCCCTAAACTGACTCAATCTTGACCTCAGAGGATAAAAAAAACCCTACCATATGAGTTATAAGAACAATCATCCGAACTTACACAAAGTTCAGTTGGTACATGTCTAATGACCTAACTTGAGCATCCTGGCTAAATTACACACATATCCACTTGACCTGGGTAATTGCAAATCCAGCAGTTCTCCAGTTTGTCTGAAAAATATATAAAACTCATTAATAATGACTGACAAAATCATGAAATGCATGGATTTGTCTTCACTTCCAAAATTCTCCTTTCTCTGCCATTTGCTGGCCATGCTTACTCTCTCTTTCTCCATCCCGTGTGTCCTCCTTTTCTTGCAATTCCTTCACCTTCTCAAAAGATGATGATCACTTAAACTTTTCCAATGTAGGAAGCAAAATACACAAAAATCAAACTACTTATGGAAAAAAACAAAATAGTAACTAAATTCATATAAAATACTCAAAAAGGTGGGTTTGAATATCAATTAACCTGTGGTCACAGAATAGTATTTCTACTTTTAAGTGGCAACTGTGTGTTCTAATGTGAAAAATTTTTTTTTGTCTTTTTAAATAACTTGCGGGCATCAACAAATATATGGACAGCACTTTCTTGGGCAAAAGGTCCAGAAATCACACTGTACGATTCTGAAGTACAGTCCAGGAGCTGATCCTGACTTAGTCCTTTCAGGCAGCTGTACCTTAAGGGAATCATAAGACAGATACCATTGTCTTGCTGAATTTGAGCCCTGAGAATGTCAATCAGAAATGTATCCTTCTTGCTATGGTCAGGAGCCCATTTTCAGAACCTTCCCGAATAGAGGGTGTTTTATTCATCATTACCAGACTTTCAGAGAGTAGAAATCCATTTTACCCTTGACCTAGTGAGATACATTACTGAAAATTATCATTACTCATCAAGATATGGATATCACTATTTAAATTTTGGTTTTTGCTTTAAAAAATAATTATACCGGTTAATGGTAGAAATTTTGGGGAAATACAGAAAAGAATCTTGTTTCTTACACTTCACATTGTATAAACATTTCACTCCTATTAAATATTCTCAGAAAATATCCTTTTAATGGTTATATGCTATCCATGTGAATGTCCTATAATTACATAAATAGTTGAAATTTTATTATGAATAATGGTGCAGTGATCTTTATACATTTTCCTGTGACTATGATTAATTTAACATGATAGATTCCTAAAAAGAAAAATACTGGATAAAGGAAATAATTTTGTTTAAGTTTCTTGCTATATATTTCTAAAATTCTTAGAGATGTTGTAAAATCTCTCGACAGAAATATACAATGTGTGTGATAACTCTGTAATCTATATCTATCTATCTATATCTATCTATCTATATATCTATATATAAAAAGATAATATGCTAAGTGTCCCTCCAACTGTCCAACCCATTGCTATGATGCGCACTGACCACCAGAGGGCAGACGCTCAATGCAGGAGCTGCCGTGACACGCACTGGCCATTTATAAATAAATGGCACCACGGACCTGGTGCTAACAAAGCACCACTCTGCTCCCCCCAAGTGGGACACAGGCCCTGCCACCACCTCAGAGCCACAGCCCACTGAATCGCAGCCAACTTTGCCAAGACCCCGTGGTGCAAAATGTGGCCCAGAGCCCAGCCCAATCCGGAAACAGTGGCTGTGGGCTCCGGGTAATGACGTCACATAGCAATGCCCAGGTTCCTCTCCCTAGCACCTAGCCTCCTTGGAGTTTCTTCAGCCCAGGAACACAACTTGCTTTATGGCCAGGTGCAAACTTTTTACAGTTTAACCAAATGTCTGTGAAGTATTTTCACATGCCTCATCTCATTTGATCCTCACAGAAGTCCTGGAGTAGGTAGATAGGAGACTCAGTAGAATCCTATTTTCTTTTTATTAGCCAGAAAACAGAGATTTAGAAAGTTTAGAAACTTGACCTGACTAAAAAGAAGTAAGAAATGGTGGACCTTAAAAATGACTTCTGTTTTTCTCACTGTGCAGAATATAGTCAAACACTGTTACAGTTAAATATTTCACCCTTTGTTCTCCCTGCATGATCTACAGTAATAATCTGCTTCGTGTTGGTATTTACTGCTGTGTTGCTGATAATTACCTGAAAGAGAAGTTGGGGTGCTTCATTGGGCTGGAAAAAGTATAGCTAAATCAGAAAGCAGGTCTAATTAAGCAAGTTTATCTATATATATAAAGCTCTCGCTGGTGCCAATCGCACATGTGTGTTTCTATATGTCATTGTCAATCGTGAATTTGGTTGACACTTTTATTATAGAGAAAGGGTGAATAGCTATATTAAAATATTTCTTCTTATTAATTTCCTTTCAATGTGCACAAATTTGTGCACTTAGGCCTCTAGTCTTTAATAAAATTAAGAAAATGATATCTTTGTAACATAGAACTCTTGAAGGAAAAGTGACTTTTCTTCGATATCAGAATTACTTCTTCCTCCCCTGTTACCTCTTTTTCTCTCTCTTCACTAATTGAATATAAGTGGTCTCTCTCTCCTTTTTTTTTTTTTTTTAGGGCTTATCCACATTTGGAGGGTTTCATATAAACCTAGTCCATTTAGGTAAATGTTTACAGTTGATGAGATATAGAAACTTAATCAAATGTCTATAGTGTCCATCTATTTTCTTCTTTTGGATATTTTAATGCTCAACATAGAACTTCCTCTAGGTTCTGTTTTATAATAAAGTACACAGTAATTTTGTGATGTACTCTGAGCACAGGGAATGTCAATAAATACTAATTGATAATGAGGTGTACATTCAACAAAAGGCACACATTTCCAAATTTTCTGCAAGAGAAAATAATGAAACTGAACTGAATACACTTCCAGGCAGTACTCATCTTTTTCTTTAGTATTTACTTTCTTTTGCTAAGTTTGTAAAAAAGCAAACACTTCTGTAACTGAGAAAGTTACAGGGATTCAACAGATGTTAACATGCAGAGGAAAGTGGTTGATGATGTTATTGAAACCTCAAATGTTTAAACATTCATCCTGGTAAAGGGACACATATACACGTAACTTTATCCAACTTAATTACAGGCTAGTTAAAATAAAATGTCACATTAGAACTTAACTAACATACCCTGCCCTATTATAGTATATTATCATTTGCAAAATTTTAAATTCCCTGAGGGGAAAATGTTCATTCATTATATACTAGAGCCTGGTTCATATTTTGATAGGAAAATTCCTTGTCATATAAATTATATTTTTAATTCACTGTGTTGTTAAAATAATTAGGTATTAAAGCACTGTTTTAATGCTTTATATGTTCTGGAGCTGTGTATATGCATATATTTTGCATGGAATGTGTTTTCTTATAAATATGCTAGTTGAGGTTTTAATACAAGGAGACCATCTAAGTAATTATTGTATGAAGTGAAATATAGCTCTGTAACATTTGCTATCTAGGTCTATATTTTCATAGTTGCTATTTTCTTGAAGCAAAACACACCTTTTTCTGAATAGTGACTACTCTATCTTACTAAAATTGGGAAGCCTCTTTGGGTAAAGAAGCAGTTAATATCAATACACTAGAAACAAAACAATTCAAGTGTTGAATTTGATACCTAATTATGAAAGTGCCCTACAGTACTACTGATGCTAAAAAACACTTCGTTGTTGAGGTCTGCAATTGGGGCAAATCTGACCTTCATTTGCAGAGGTAGGGAAGTCAGCTTTGACAAGATTTTTCCATCCACAATTACTCTGGTTGCTGTGAGCAAATGTAATGCTGTTGACTTTAGTTTTACTGTACTACAGGGAATATAGAAGACATATTTTCACTAATGAACTAATTAAATATATATACACTGAGTGGCCAGATTATTATGATCTCTGAATGCATAATAATCTGGCCACTCAGTATATACATGTATATTCTACCTAATAAAAGGGTAATATGCAAATAACCATCACTCCACTATGCCCACGATTAGGCAGGCGGGAGGCTGGGGGGCGGGACTCGGGGTGGCCTATCCGGCCATTGAGAGGAGACGGGGACTTTTGGCCTGGTGCACCAGCGGACACCCGGACCCCCTGCCATCGATGGCAGGGAGCTGGGTGTCCGCTCCAGCACCAGGCCAAAAGCCCCCACCGGAGGCTTTTGGCCAGGTGCACCAGCGGACACCCAGATCCCCTGCCATCGATTGCAGGGAGCTGGGCATTGCTTCGGCCTGGTGCACCAGCGGACCCCCTGCGATTGATTCTAGGGAGCTGGGGGTCCGCTCCTGCCCAAGAGGCTTTCGGTCTGGGCAGGCCTGGGCAGGGGCTGAGCCGGTGATCAGAGGGAGCAGGGCCCAGCCCTCCATTGGTGTGAACTATAGAGGAAACACCTTTTCTGACTGCACATTGGCTAAGCTTCCTGTATGCCACTGGTAATATTCTTAGTAACTTGGGTAATAAGAATCCAAAAAGGTGATCTAAGGTTTTTCCACCACACTTCTAGAGAAAAAAATGAAGGTCTGCTGCTGGAAGGCTAAGAAATGTCATATCCTGCCCTAGCCGGTTTGACTCAGTGGATAATGCCTCAGCCTGCAGACAACAGGGTCTGGGTTTGATTCTGATCAAAGGCATGTACCTAGGTTGCAGGCTCCTCCCTGGCCAGGGCCCAGATCAGGGCTCATGCAGGAGGCAACCAATCAAAGTGTTTCTCTCTGTCTTTCCCTTTCTCTTCCACATTCTCTAAAAGTCAATGGAAATATACCCTCAGGTGAGGATAAAAAATAAAGAAAGAAATCCATATCCTATGAAAGACACATCTTGAAAATGCCTAAAGAAAGTTGTCATTTTTTTCTTGGTGAAGGGACTGGAGTCCGTGTTGATGAAAACACCTTGGTGGTTGCGGTGACTGACAGTGGCTGCAGCAGTGGGGTGATGGGGCTGGTGCCTTCCCCAGACCAGCCTGGTTGCCTCCCACAAAGGGAGGCCAGACTTCGGCTTAGGTACGCTCCCTGTGGGGCGCGGGCCTAAGCCATCAGTAGTACATCCCCTGAGGGCTCCCAGTATGTGAGAGGGGGCAGGTTGGGCTGAGGGACCCCTGACCCCCAGTGCACTAATTTCGTGCACCGAGCCCCTAGTGTGTGTATATATATACATATACATATACATATATATATATATATATACATATATATATATATATATATATATGTATATATATATATATATATATATATATATATATATATATATATATATATTAGAGGGCTGGTGCATGAATTCGCACAAGGGTGGGGTCCAGTCAGCCTGGCCAGGGGGAGGGGACATGGGCGGTTGGCCTGCCTGCTGCTCGAACTCCTGGTCAAGGGGACAATTTGCATATTAGCTTTTTATTATATAGGATATACACTGAGTGGCCAGATTATTATGCGTTCAGAGATCATAATAATCTGGCCACTCAGTGAATATATATATATATATATATATATATATATATATATATATATGCCTTTTTACTCTGTATACAAAGATTTGTATCCAAAGTCTAAGTTTTAGATGAAAAGTGATGTAATTGTTGCCCACTTTAGGACGACATGAAGATCAGCATAGTTCTATTGCCTGAAATAAAGCTTATTAGATATAAATGAGAGCTTCTGGATAAATGGGCATCATAATTAAATCATGTAAAGGCAAATACACACTGCTGTTATAATTATTTAAACTGATGGTGCTTAGTTCACCTCAGTCCAAATTTATCATGCCATGATAAATGAAAGTAATAAAACTTGACAGCTGTTGTGGTCTGATATCTTACTTTTGAAACCACAATCACCTTAAAAAGTATAAGTCTAACCTGAAGAGGAATGTTTTTCATATTAGTATTTTGTTAATATTTCATATCCTTCAATAAATGATAATTCAATAAATAGGAGCTGATATTAGTATTCTTAGATAAGTTTATTACCTAACATATGAATCCCACAGATTCTCAAAATCCAAGCCTTTCTTTAGTGCTAGAGAGGAGGAATGGGTTGGTAGAAAATGAAATTTTGCATGTTTGTTTTAAAACTTTCCATCTAAGCAGAAGTTGAACTTCCTTTTACTAGTAAGTATAAACTGCTTAAGGCCTACTGCTAGGAAAGGCTAGAAACCAAAGAAAGATAGAAATGGAGATTAGAACAATTACTGAAGGCCATTGATATCTGACAGTCTGGAAACCAGTTGAAGCACTTGTTAAAATTAATTAAAAATGGAATAGAGACAATGGAAGTGAGTGTACTTGTTCTCACCTTAGAAAAACTTGTATGCATATATGCATAACCCATGGATATGGACAATGGAGTGGTGAGGGCCTGGGGGGGTATGGGAGTTGGCTGGAAGAGGTTAATTGGGGGGAAAGGAGGACCTATGTAATACTTTCAACAATAATTTTTTTTTAAAGAAAAGGGCCAGCAGTGAGAGAATATACGAGGAACAAAAAGGTCCAGGAAAGAGTGTTGTCACAAAACCAGTGCTCCAAGACCATTGTAATCTCCAACTCCTGATCTAATTCTGGTCTAGCTTGTTGAGCGCTGATGTGACTCGTGCACTTGCTCTTTTGCTACAGCACTAAGACTACTATTTTATTTGTTACTGACCAGTTAAGAAACTAGATAAGTGTAACCCTTCATAAGTCTAGAATGAAGAACTTTAGGGAATGGAGGGGTTTGGGGTAGTTATCAAGTCAAATCCATCTCTTTAACTGATGAGAAAACAAAAAAATTTGGCTACATGTTTTTATATCACAAAATTTATAAAAACAAACATCATTTATTATAATAATAATTATTATTATCTTAGTTATAATAAAGAGGCAGCATATGACTGTGGTTCCCATTTCAAGCCATTCTATCAGACAGATCTGGGTGACAGTCCAGCTCTGCCACATACTCTACTGGTGTAATCTTGAACAAACAGACCTTATTTTCCTAATAAAAAACAAACAAACAAAAAACACAAGAATAATACACACGTCTATGGAGTTAGTGTATTTAATGAAATAATGCATGTAAAGATTAGTACATTGTCTGGTATATATTAAATAGTCAATACATGCTTGCTGCTAGTAGTTGAGCTATTGTAATGCTATTTATAGAATGCTGTATATAGAAGATTCCCGAAATGCATTTTGAATGCCAATGATAGATCATGCTTATATTCTTTCTAGAGTATCATACTTTGGCAGCTGACATGGCTTCATTACAGGACGGATAATATTTTAGCCAGTAATTCCATCTACCCTCTAAGAACACACTAACTATACTAAATTTTATACTTAAATGAAACTTTATCTTAAATAAATTACTTATTTTAGATTACTTAATTCTTCCACAAGTCTATCCAATGCATACTATACTGTAAGTACATATTTGTAAAAGAAGAAAATGATTCCCATCCTTTAAAAAATGACCATGTAATTGACACTATACCACACAAATTTATAAATGACCATCAAGAAGAAAGTAAGAGTGAAAATTATTTTTCTAAACCAAAGAAATTCAGATATAATATTTCTCAAGACAAGGAACATGAGAATAATTTTACAAAATAAAGCATAAAATCATTATGCCTCTCAAGTTTTTCCTGATGGTTTGGCAATACTCATATTCATTTTATAGGAAAACTAGAGGCCTGGTGCATGAAATTCATGCACTTGGGAGGGGTCCCTCAGCCCGGCCTGCACCTTCTCACAGTCCTGGAGCCCTCGGGGGATGTCCGACTGATGGCTTAGGCCCGCTTCCACCACCGCCACTGCACTCAGCAGCTGTGAGCCCGGCTTCTGGCTGAGCGGCACTCCCCCTGTGGGAGCACAATGACCACCAGGGGGCAGCTCCTGCATTGAGCGAGATCAGGCCAAAACCAGCTCTCCAACATCCCCCGAGGGGTTCCAGAGTGCGAGAGGGTGCAGGCCAGGCCGAGGGACCCCACCAGTGCATGATTGGGGCCGGGGAGGGACACAGGAGGTTGGCCAGCTGGGGAGGGACCATGGAAGGGCTCCAGGGTGTGTCTGGCCTGTCTTGCTCAGTCCAATTGGCCGGACCCCAGCAGAAAGCTAACCTTCCAGTTGGAGTGTCTTCCCCCTGGTGGTCAGTGCACAGCATAGTGACTGGTTGACTGGTTGATTCTCTGCCCCTGGTGGTCAGTGTGCATCATATCGAGGAGTTGAGTGGTCTTAGCATATCATTAGCATATTATGCTTTGATTGGTTGAACAGACGACCGGACACTTAGCATATTAGGCTTTTATTATATGGGATACTGCTTTTTCTCTGCTAAGCACTGTTATCACAAAGCTTTCTGAGTCTTTCTTTATGATTAAAGTTTACTAACATAGAATAACGCAATGAGTATCCTATGTTAACAAGAACTCCTTCTGAATTTGCAAAGTAAATGTCAATTTATCAGAAATAAACCTATCAAAGGATGTTATGGTGTAGAATATTGAGTTTCAGAATAAGAGTGTGTGCCACATGACTGATGTTCATTAAAACAGAAACTATAAAAAGACTCACATCATTTAAAATTTGAATATAAAGAGAGTTCTTCATCCATAAATTTTCTCTTGAATTTTGGCCAAATAATGAGCATTCCAAAAGTATGGTCTTTTCATGAAAAATAACTTGTGCTTGAATATAATTAGGCAAATAGGATAACAATGTTTTATGGTTTAATGCTAAAACACTTAGCATTCCAGCCATACCTTACTCTATCAACTTAGTGTGCTCCTATAGATTTGTGGGTATATTGAATGATCATAATTTTAGAGAAGTGTTTCTTTAACTTTAGTTAGTAGTAGCTTAACACATCAGTTTTAAGAGACTCTGTACCCCAGTGTCTCTTAAGCAGCTAATGATCAATGAAAGATTTATGCTCACAAGGGAAATATGCTATTTAAAGAAACTCTGTGGTGAATAATTTCATATAAGAATCCTTTGTAATTGAATAATCATCCCTATAACTTTTCTCTGTGGTAGTGCAGATTTTTACATTTTCATAAGATGAGGTTCCTTGACATGAAACTGCAAGTGGTGTTTCTAACTAACCCAGAGGAATGATCATTCATCCATCACATCATATGACTTCCCCTTGTCTATCAAAGGAAACTGATGTCCCTATTGTGACTTTTTGCCCCCGCTGAGGAAATATTAAATTTTATTCGCCAGTTTCAGAATCACCATTTAAATCTAGTTCTTCAAAAATTTATTCGGTAGGATGGAATATTTGAGGAACTAAAATAACTCATGTTCAATCTTGACAAAAGAGTTTATTTTCATAAGGGAGACACTTGGAAAGCCATGCTTTTGTTGAAATGTATCTTACTACAATGACTGCCCATGGTGTCATTTGTTTTTCCATAGCTATAACTGTGATGAGAGTTCTTATTTCTAAATTGAAAGGGGGCATTTTGAAATTTGATTCTTCTGGAATTTATATGGCCTTTCTCGTTATATCAGTCTGCTGACCACTTCTTTTTTCTTAATGTATTCAAATGTATTTAATAATTATTTTCTTTTTTTGTTTTGTTTTGCTTTGTTTTGTTTTGTTTTTATCCTCTAAACCCAGAACATGGGACATTCAGTTGCAGCCACTTACCAGTCAGAGGTTTTGGCGCAGGGAGGGAGGCTTGGCCTTGAGGTGCCAGAGGACAGGCGGGGGGGTGGGGAATGGCAAGGAGGAGTGGCAAAACAGTAGCCAGGAATCCTACATTGGGGTGTTCATATGCTTCCAAACCTCAAAGGCCATTTCTCTGCAGAAGACAATTATTTTCTTTTTAATATCAAAGTATATGTAATAAAATTTGATTTGCTACTTTATGAATGCCTAAACATCCATATTTTCAGATGTGCCCAAACATATGCTCCAAAACATGCCAGATAAAGCCAATGCATAGAGTATCCAGAAGGTTTTAAAGCATGAGCCTCACAGCAAACTCTCTAGAAGTGGCCTCTTTCCCAATTCCCCACATACCAGCTCAATGTTACTTTCTCAGAAACACTAAGGATTTATTTTTAGTTTAGCAGCTAAAATTTGTAAAATCTAGTTATAGCATATATGATGCCATTGAATAATAAAAAAGAAAAGAAAAAATTGATAAAGCATGTTATTTTCCAAAACTCATCTGCATTGAAATAAGTCTTTGGTAAATAGTCTGGTCAGAAGATACCTCCTAATTCTACTTCGGGAACCACAATGAGCATGAGAGAAAGGCTTAAGTTCCTTAGGATTCCAACAGAGTCAGTAATGTCCTCTCCTCTCCCACTTCCCCAAAATGCTCTTCTCTTCAAACTTACATGCAGGCTGCAGGCGTTCTCACTCTGAGAGAGTTTTTGTTTGTAGTTTAATAAAAGCGGGGTGCCGACCTCAGATTTTCCTGAAGAATTGTACTTATCGAAACTTGGCAGTTATTTGAGTAGGAAAAGAGCAAAGGAAAGTGCATTACTTTTCTAGAAAAATTAATATGAATGCATCCTGTCACATCAAGCCATCGCTATAAATAGGATACTTAGAAAATGATGAGTTCTAGGAAAATTTGAGATTATTACCCCAAAAACTCAGTGAAAAGCCATTATGTAAAATAGCTTAGGGAAAGTTCAGTGAAAGCACTTTTGTTTGCTATACTTAAAGGAAAAACGTTAGTGTTTCTAAGTACCATATATTTGTGATTTGTTGTCAATTATCTTGGCAACTTTAAGACTTTTAATTCATTGATTAAATTTTTTTAATGCTTTCTGGATAATGTACCTAACTTTCGCTAATTTTATTTGGAATGCAATTAGACTAGTATACATTTTACTCATCCTGCACAGCCTGTTTATAAGTAGTATGAATATTTGCTTCAGAATTTTATATCACATATTATATTTAAAAAGAGGTTACTCAAATGTTGTTTTATTAAATATACTAGAGGCCTGGTGCATGAAATTTATGCACGGGTAGGGTCCCTAGGCCTGGCCGGTGATCAGAGCCCATCTGTGGAGTGACTGGTGGGGTGATTGGGGGACTACTACTGGCACCCGCCCTGGCTGGCCTGGGGCCTGCGGGCTGGGGGAAGCTCCTGCGTTTAGTGTCTGCCCCCTGGTGGTCAGTGTGCATCATAGCAACCAATCGTTCTACTGGTGGTTCCGCTGTTTGGTCTATTTGCATATTAGGCTTTTATTATATAGAATATGTAAAGGTTAATGATGAATTTTTTTTTTAAATCTTTCCTGTGAATAATGTATTTTCACCTTATTGCTGTTTATTAGGATTTGCTACTAATTAGAGAGTGAAAGTAACATTTTTATGTAATGGGAGATAAATGAAGTAGGTGAATCTTATATTAGATGAATCATGATTTATTAGCTTCAGGTGAAGTTAAGTGTCACAGAGAGCATCAGTTACTTTGTAGGAAAGAAGTGTTAAATCAAGAGAGAATTCTACTGTTGACAGATTCCAGGGCAGACAGACCTTTATTTTCTTTCAGTCACTATTTACATGGATGAAATATAGAGAATTGAGTCAAGTAGGTAAACAATTTAGAGGGAAGATAATGCAAAAATATTTTGTGTGTGTTTTCTTTTTCTCATTTCTAATAGATGTCCATTTCAAGCAAAAGTTAATTTGAGGCATTTATTTTGGAGCAAATTTTGGGCCTAGACAACTTACATTTGCAGAACCACAGTTCTGATATTTCATTGCCAGGGCTCTAATCACAAGTGACAAATCACTTAAAAGGCAAGAGTGGTGCTGGCCTCAAGGATGACTAGAATGATGTTAGAATTTTCTCTGTCTTCTTTTCTGTTTCTCTCTGCATGCCATCATATATTATAGAGGTGAAGCACGACAGGGACTGGGGGAGCATACACGGGAAGGGCAGCGGTTTACTCAATTCTTCTCACTCTGAGGCAAAGTGGAGTATGGAACTCTAGCTGAAGTTGGACATTCCCTGAGGAGGAATCCTGATTGGCTTTTCTTAGGTCACTGACCTAAAATGTCAGCATATTACTGTAGCATCAGAAGTGAGATGTCTTGACTCAGCGACTATCGTATGCTCTTTCTCCTATGGTGAGGAAACTTGGATGTTTGTGTGAGTACATGAATGTGTGTGTGGTGGGGGGATGGGGCTTGTACCAGCAAAGGTGGGAATGCAGCAGTAGTTATTACAGAGGCTATGCATTCATATTCGGTATTTGTTTTCTTTAAAGTCCTTGGTTAATCCACATCTTATTAACTTAACTGCCATCTTTATTATGTTTTTTCATTATCTGATGGGGGCAGGATTAACCAGCTTGATGCCTTTGAATGTAGACTTTCTCAGACTTAAAACTCTTCCTTGGCTCTCTTTTCAACCAATACTGAGATCCCCTCTGTGTCTGAAGTGTATAATTCTTAGCTCCACCTGCATTCATCTCATCATTGTCTCTGTATGTTCTCTTTCAACCTTGAACTTAATGTCAACTGCAAACCAAATGTCAGATTCTCAGCTGTTAAAGATATTGTCACATAAAAGATATGCTTCTGAAAAGATAGAAATACTACAGCATGGGTTATAAAGTTCATATCATATGTCCAAGGATAATGTAAAGCATATCCAAGGATAATGCAATAAAGATTGGTAGGGGTGTGGGGCAATGGAGGGAGAAGGACACATATGTAATACATTAAACAATAAAAATGAAGAGTGGTAGGGACCATGGTCAAGTGGGAAACATGTCCTACTTTCAAACATACATATATTTTATTGATTTCAGAGAGGAAGGGAGAGGGAGAGAGAGATAGCATCATCAGTGATGAGTGAGAATCATTGATTGGCTGCCTCCTGCATGCCCCACACTGGGGATCAAACTGGCAACCCAGGCATGTGCCCTGACTGGGAATCAAACTGTGACTTCTTGGTTCATAAGTTGATTATTCTTGCCTTACTAACTAGAGCCTACATGTAGTGGCTTTCGTGAGTTCAATGCAACCATCATTCTTATATGCAACTAGCGTTCCCATTGCAGGAAAAATCCTGCAATAGGGTTTCCTGCTGCACTCTACCCCGCCCTGCCTGCTCTCCTCCCTTGTCCCCCAGCCCGCCTTCTCCACCAGCCTGCCTGCTTTTCCCTTCTCCCCTGGCCCCGCCTCCGCTCCTCCCTTCTCCTCCCCACAGCTTGCTTGCTTCTCCGAAGCTTTGCTCCCTTCTGCAGCTCTTGACTTCTTTCTACGCTGTCTTGGTATGCAAATTAGCTGCCATATTTGTTGGGGTAATTTGCATCCTCGTCCTGATTGGTTGGTGGGTGTGGCTTGGCTGGTGGGCATGGCTTGGGCGTAGCGAAGGTGCGGTCAATTTGCATATTTGTCTATTATTAGGTAGGATTATCAGAGTCAAGAGTTAGGGCAACACAGAGTATACCTCCTATAATGGGCATTAGAGTTTTTACTTCATGCACCAAAAATTAAAGCAGAGTGTTTGTCAGAGTCTCATTTTATTTTGGTAAGAAAATTATCTTTGTAAATTGAAATAATGCTAGATTCGCTGATTTAAAATAATATGTTTGCTTGTTGCCTCTAAGATAAAGGCCAATCCCTTGCTGATCTCACCCCATTTTGTCTTCATTGTTTCATTTACCCTCCTACTAAGCTTACACCATGGACCAGGCACTCTTGATCATACTATGGAATTCCATGACTCTATCCTTTGCACATGCAATACCTGCTCTCTGGAATTCCTTCTCCTGCTCTATCCCTTGTGCTAATCTACTGAAATTTTAAGTCATACCCCATTGTCACCTTTATGAAGTCTTCCCTAACTTCAGTCCCATTAGGCAGAATTAAATAACATTTCTCAAGTGCTAGCAAGTCTCTTTTTATACTTTTATTAGAACATTTCTCTCCTCATTTGGTGTGCATATCACGTGTGTCAAATTTTCCTTACTGCACTTGCAAATCTTAAGGAGTAGACTATAGTGAACAAATTGTGTAGCATTTACTCAGCTTTAATATTCATAAATAAAAACCAACATTTATGACTCACCATTTTTCAGTACCTGTATACTGAAGAGTAATTGGATAAACCACACTAAAACTGTTGGTTTTGATTTAATTGCCTGGTATGATCAAAGAGCCTCCTTTATGGATGAAGGAGACAGATAAAGAAGGGCCCAGGAGACTGGGTGAGCTATGAAGATCTAACCTAGAAGCTTGGCAATAAATCAAATCCAGATCAGATGTCTATTGAAGGTCAAAAGAGCAGTTGGTTGAGTTTAGATAAATAAATAGAGGTTAAAAGAACAGTAGCATATGTCTCTTGCCATTCTGTATATCCACTTTGGAAAAGTGTCTATTTAGGCCCTTTGCCCATTTTTTAATTAGATTGTTTGCCTTCCATTTGTTAAGTTATATGAGTTACTTATTTTATTGGGCATTAATCCGTTTTCAGATGTATCATTGGAAAATATATTCTCCCATGCAGTGGGATCCCTTTTCATTTTGCTGATGGTTTCTTTTGCTGTGAAGAAGCTTTTTATTTTGATGTAGTCCTACTTGTTTATTTTCTCCTTCATTTCCCTTGCCCTAGGAGATGTATCACCAAACATATTGCTAGGAGAAATGTCTGAGATTTTACCGCCTATAGTTTCTTCTAAGATTTTTATGGTTTCACGACTTGCATTTAAGTCTTTTATCCATTTTGAGTTTATTTTTGTGTGTATGGTGTAGTTGGTAGTCTAGTTTCATTTTTTTGCATGTACCTATCCAATTTTCCCAACACCATTTATTGAAGAGACTGTATGTTCTTGCCACCTTTGTCAAATATTAATTTTGTGTAATGACTTGGGTCAGTTAATGGGGTCTTTGTTCAATTCCACTGATCTATATGTCACTTCTTATGCCAGTACCAGGCAATTTTGAATATAGTGGCTTTGTACTGTAACTTGATATCTGGTATTGTGATTCTTCCAAGTTTGTTCTTTCTGAAGATTGCTGTGGCTATTCAGGGTCTTCTTTGATTCCATATAAATTTTGGAAGTGTGTGTTCTAGATCTGTGAAATATGCCTTTGTTATTTTAATAGGAATTTCAATGAATCTATAGATTGCTTTGGGTAGTATGTACATCTTAATAATGTTGATTCTACCAATCCATGAACATAGTATATTCTTCCAGTCTAATCATCTGAGAGATGCAAATCCTACCTAATAAAATAGTAATATGCAAATTGAACACACCTTTGCTACACCCAAGCCACGCCCACCTGCCAAAGCCACACCCACCAGCCAATCAGGGCGAGTATGCAAATTACCCAACAAAGATGGCGGTTAATTTGCATACGCTGAGAGAGGGAAGAGTGAAGACTGAAGACAACTTAGAAGGAAGAGGGAGGAAAAGCGGAAAGCAAGGTGGTTGCCAGAGGGAAAGCTCGGGTGAGGTTGGAGCAGGGTGGAACTGGGCGGAGCGGGGCAGGCGGCAGTGGCGAGCGGCTGCAGGCTTGGCGGTGGCAGCAGCAGAGCACAAGGCCACAACAGCCGCTTGCAGGATTTTCCTGCAAATGGGCTACTAGTTATAATGATAATGATGTATCAGCTCACACTTGTCAGAATGGCAATCATCAACAATTTAACACATGACAAGTGCTGGCGGGGATGTGGAGAAAAGAGAACCCTAGTACATTGATGGTGGGAATGCAGACTGGTGCAGCCACTGTGGAAAATAGTATAGAGTTTCCTCAAAAATTAAAAATGGAACTGCCATTTGACCCAGTGAACCCACTTCTAGGAATAGATCCTAAGAACCATGAAACACCAATCAGAAAGAATATATGCACCCCTATGTTCATAGCAGCACAATTTACAATAGCTTAGATATGGAAACAGCCCAAGTGCCCATTAGTAGATGAGTGGATACAAAAGCTCTGGTACAGTTACATCATGGGATACTATGCAGTAGTAAAAAAGAAGGATATCTTACCATTTGAGATAGCTTGAGGGAGCTGGAGAGTATTATGCTGAGCAAAATAAGCTAGTCAGAGAAAGACAACTATCACATGATCTTACTTATAAGTGGAATCTAATGAACAAAATAGATCTAGAAACCTAGAAGCATGGAACAGACTGAGGAATCTCAGAGAGAAAGTGGGGGTGGTGGAGTAGGTGGGGAGAGATGGACTGGGGATCTTATATGCATATATGCATCATCATCGCTCACGGACACAGAAAACATGGGAGGGACAGGTGTGGGGTGGAGGGGTCATTGGGAATAAAAAAGGGACATCTGTAATACTTTCAACAATAAAGATACATTTAAAAAAAACAGTTACATGTCACAGTTCAGCCAGGTCAAGATTATAGGGTTAACTGGAATCTTGAATTTAAGGAAGATCTCTAAAATTTAGTCAAGTAGACTCCACAATCTTTTGGGTGTAGAATGAGAAATGGGTTCGCTAGTTCCATTTACTACTTTGTTATTGAGTATCTACTGTGCACAAGATTTGCTAAAAGATAGATGATAGATGATAGATGATAGATAGATAGATAGATAGATAGATAGATAGATATAGATATAGATAGATGATCGATAGACACCTGTCTACAAATACTTTGCATTGCAATCTTTGTTAACGTCAGGAATAATTCTTGTTCATCAAAAAGAGACCAAGACTATCTGTCCTTGTTTATAGTTTTGGCCATGAGTGAATGTCAGCTCTCATTCAAATAAGCTTTTTAATCAACCAGAAAGTCAAGGCCCTGTAGGTGTAGTTTTCCTTGATTAATTATCATTATCCGTCTTTGCTGTTGGAGTGTCTTGCATTTGAAAGCATTTTCATGTTGTCTCATTTCATCTATTCAACAGTCTATCATGTTTATATTCTTCCTTCATTTTATAGACTGTGGCTAAAGTTATATGCTGTACGTCTTGTGACATTTCTATACACTAGTGTTGTGACTATTGTTTCCTTCTCCACTCTTTTGTTAAATTCTAATTGTGACCAAAGCTATCTTAAATCTGTGGTGACCCTTCTGTAACAGATAGAATGGTCTCATCATTATTGACTACTCATTTTTGTTTTATTCCTCTGTTAACAGATTCTGTCTTAACAAATAGAATATCCAGTCATAATGCAATTAAATATAAACTTGTCCTTGACATGTTAGTCAGGGTTTTTTTCCCCCTATTTGATTGCATGTATCATGGATCTGCTTCTGTTCATCTTTGCCTCCTATTTTACCATTTCAATTTTTTTGTACTTCTCAAATACATTTTAATAGACACTTCTCTTGTTTCACTAAGTTTAAAGCATGAAAATTCTTTTCAAGGCACTTAAGAAAATGGAAGTACTTAGCACATTCATGAGCAGAATGTTCCATGAACTGCAAAGTTAATGTGAGAAAAGTAGATAGAAGAGTCAGCTAGTTTATCAGTTTTTACTCTTTAAAAAGCAGCAAGTTATAGTCCTATCTTTAAAAGCAAGCAAAAAGCAAGTGGTCTCATTTCACTTCTTAAAATAAAATGAAACTAATAATTGACTTGTCAATTTACTGTGACTATTATTTCCCTGCACACAAGTTGGCTTTTGTTAATTTAGGATTCACATTCTCTCTATATATAGATAAGGAGTTTAAAGCCAGCTAATGATTGTTTGATAATTTAAAGTTAAAAACTATGTAGACATTAGTAAATTATTCATTTAGAAAACCTGTAACAATCAGATCAAAATTAATGTTAATCCAGAAGACAAATTGGACTAATGGTATTTTTATGACATTTATAGTGCATCTTGCACATGACTTGTAAATATATTTTAACATTAAAAAACAAGGTTTTCATAGAACTAGAAATACTTTTATAAAGTAAATGTGTGCTATATTAACTTAAAGTAATTTGCATTTTTTTCTGATGGGCTGACATTTACTAGCCATAAACGCTAATATCAGAAACCTTCCACCAGTTGTAAAAATGATTATCAGAATGAAGGTAGCATAGTAACTAAGGGAATACTCTTAAACATCAATAACTAACAGAACCTGAACATTAATTTATATTAGTTTCATAATAGCATAATATTGAAAAGAAGGTGGAAATTGACTTTATTCTAGCTTATGAGAACAGTTTCTCAATGGGGAGAGATTATCATTCTCAAAGTTTATTTAAATAATCTTCAATTGTTAATTGCAAAATGCAATTTTGTATTCAGTTTGATAATTCAGAACACATGTATTTTAATTATTGTAATATTGCACGTTGACATTTTCACTTTTAGTTGTTGTTGGTTTTTTTTTTAACCTCAAAATAAAGAGGTTCTTGGCATGATAGTAGACTGATGCAAGCCATTGGGTCAGCACTAATTACTGAGAATCTCTTCATATGGCCTGAGGCTCTTCAAATCCAACTGTCAGTAGCAATGGTTTCTACTAGGAGTGGATATCATAAGCACCAGTAGAACTTTCACAAAATACATGCACCCAGTTTCATAACACGCCTGCCCCTCTCATACTTGAAATATAAATTTATTAGATGTGGAATGGAGGATGAGAATCACTGTTCTCTGTCCTGATGAGATCTTTAAGGTGTGCAAAAAGAAAATATTTATAGTCACATATCTACAGCTATGTATCTGCATCTATATGTACATCTGTATGTCTTCTGACCTGGTGGGTATGATGTGTTTTTAGTCATAACCATGATCTCTAGACTTTCTGGAGCTTTTACTCTGCATGTGAGGGGACTAACAGACATAGATACATCTGGGTTATTTCATCAGTCAGGCTGTTATTGACAAGAAAGGGAGACTGTATAACTCAGGCACAGATAGTACAAATGAGATTTGAATGCCTTTCAAAGTGGAGCTATATACTGTGCTGGGGAATGAACATGGCATTGAAATAGAGAAAGAAGTTACTTCTCAAAGCATAGTGGAAATTCATCAACAGTTTGAGGCACTTACCTTGCAAAAAATGTATCTTGATATCTTTATTAGTTTTTGTGGCTGCTTTAATTACCACAAACTTGATGGCTTAAAACAGGGGTGCATAGGGTCTGTGGGCCATATAAGGGCCACAAAATCATTTGGTCTTGCCCTGCCAAAGAATTAGGGCTGAGTTAATTAAACATTTGACCAAATATAGCAGATAAATTTTTAATTTGATTATTTCATATGGCCCATGATTGATGTTACAAATACCCAAGTGGCCCTTGGCAGAAAGAAAGTTCCCCACCTGTGGCTTAAAACAACAGAAGTTTATTTATTGTCTCTCAGTTCTGGAGGTCACAAGTCTGAAATCAAGGATTACATTGCCCCTGGAGGCTCTAGTGGATAATTTTTGCCTCATCTAACATTTGGAGGCTGTCAGCGTTTCTTGGCTTGTGGTCACATCACTCCAATCTGCCTCTGTGGTCAACATTACCCTTGTTCTCTTCTCCGAGTTTTTTTTTTTTTTTTTTTCTTTTATTCTGTGTCAAATTTCTCTCTGCCTTCCTTTATAAAACACTTGTCATAAGATTTAGGGTCCACATGGAAAATTGAGGATGACATCATCTCAGGAGCTTTAATTTAATTACATATGCAAAAACCCTTTTTATTTTTTATTTTTGTTGTTGATAATATTAGAGATGTCCCCAATTTTTCTTCCCCTTAACCCCAACTACCCAGTACCCACCCTGCCCCAGGCCCTCACCACCCTATTGTTTGTTCATGGGCAATGCATATAAATTCTCTGGTTAACCTCTTACTGCCCCTCTCCCCCACTCCCTCTGAGATTTGCCAGTCTATTCCATGTTTCCATACCTACTATTCAATTGTATTCATCAGTTTTTTTGTGTTGATTGGATTCCACATATAAGTGACATGATGTGATTTTGTTTTTCTTTGACTAGATTACTTTGCCTAGCATTATCATCTCCAGGTACATCCATGGTGTCTCAAATGGTAATAGACCTTCTTTTTTATAGTTGCATAGTATTCCATTGTGTAAATGTGCCACGGGTTTTTGTTTTTTGTTTTTTCAATTAGTCTGCTGATGGACACTAGGGTTGTCTCCAGATCTGAGCTATTATAAATAATGCTACTATGAAAATAGGGGTGAATGTATTCTTTCTGATTGTTTTGTGTGTGTGTGTGTGTGTTTTTTTTTTTTGTATTCTTAGGATTTATTCCTAGAAATGTGATCACTGGGTCAAATAGCAGCTCCATTTTTAATTTTTTAAGGAAACTCCACACTGTTTTTCATAGTGGCTACACCAGTCTACATTCTCACCAACAGTGTACTAGGGTTCCTTTTTTTTCATAGTCTCATTAGCCTTTATTGTTTGTTGATTTATTGACAGTAGCCATTCTGGCAGGGTATATTCTTCCACTTGTTTATATCTTCCTATATCTCTTTTTTCAAAGTCCAGTAGTCTTCCGTGTACAAGTCTTTTACCTCCTTGGTTAAGTTTATTACTAAGTATCTTAATTTCTTTGTTGCAATGGTAAATGGCATTGATTTTTAGTTTCTCTTTTGGAGAATTAATTATTAGTGTAAAAAAATGCCATTGATTTTTGGGTGTTAATTTTGTATATTGCTACATAGCCAAATTCATTTATTAAATCTAGTCATTTTTTATGGAGTCTTTAGAGTTTTCTATTTACAATATCTTGTCAGCTGCAAATAAGAACAGTTTTACAACTTCCTTTCCAATTTATATGCCTTTTATGTTTTCTTCCTGTCTGATCGCTGTGGCTAGGACTGTATGGGAGAACTTATTTGCCAATGATACATCAGATAAGGAGTTAATTTCCAAACACCATTTTTTTTTCAAAATAAGGTAACATTTAAAGACTTCTGAGATTAGGACATGGACATGTTTGGGGAGGGGGGCACCATTCAACCCACTACAGTATCTGTCATGTGTTTTACTACATTCACAAGGCTGTGATATTAAGTAAAGTTCACAAGATGAATAAACTGTGAACTTTCTACAAAAGCCCTCATTCAATAGTTATCAAGACTTGTTCCCATGTGTGTGCACACAGCAAACATATGTGTGTGCACCTGTGTATATTGTGTTTTGTGGACTTTTTTAACCCAAAGACTAATTTTCCATGTAGCCGTTGAGGTTACCAGTTTTGGAAGACATCATTAGAATTTGTCCATAACACCAGGGTTTTAAAGTGCTCAATTAACGAAGCAAAGGGTCACATCCCTTTAACTGTTTTTCAAGAAGATAAAACATGATAGTCCTGGTAGTTATGAAAGAGCAAAGAAAGTTAGATCCTAACTCTTCAGAGGTAAATTTGGCAATATTCAGTTGTTCTTTTACATTTGGCAAGAGTTGATTCACCTGCAATAGAAAAGAATGCCTGCTCATAAGTGGACGGGTGATTATATCTACTAATTAAAACTGGTCTATTGTTCCCAAACAAAGTCTTCACAAATTAAACATTAGAAATAATATGCAGAGATCTAGAAAAGATGGTGACCGGCAGGAAGGTAGGGAGAGAGAGAGTGTGAGTGAGGAACCCATAGAGGAGAGTGTAGACGTCTGTGGTGTGTGTGTGTGTATGAGCTAGGGTCAGTTAGATTCTGCAGGTCTTCCAAGGGGCTGCCTAACCAGGCAGTCCTAGACAGCAGAGCCCCGTGCACAAAGCGGACACTTCTCGGAGGCTGGTGCGGACATGGAGACCACGCCATCTTGAGAAACAGAGCTGCCTGAGACTAGGATCCTGGCTTCAGACACAAACCAGGACCCTGCAGCCACTGGGACAGAGAACTGCTATCACATCTTCAGACCAACAGACAACAAGAATCCAGACTTCCCGGCAGCAGATTTCCGTGAGTCAAAGAGCCTATCCCCCTCCCCGCAGGCTCTTGGATAGCGCCATAGTAACTTATAGACCCGCCCCTCACCCAAGCTGCAGAGCGCCCTTTAGGGAATTTGGCACAAGGATGTGCTCCCTTTAGGGAATTTGGCACAAGGGACAGACACAGCTCCCCTTTGGGGAAATCTGACAGCGTGCACAGAGGGCTCCCCTTCAGGGAATTTGGCGAGCAGGACTCACTCCGCTCCCCTTTGGGAATCTGGGAGAGTGCACAGAGGCAGCTCCCCTTCAGGAATTTGACAGTGTGCGAAGCCCTAGCCGGTTTGGCTCTGTAGAGAGAGCACACACAGGACGCAGCTCCACTTCAGGGAATTTGGCACGCTGGACACAGCTGCCTGGGATCTCTGACTCACAGTGCATTCACACTAAGAGCCAGTGACTCCAATTGTTGGTGTATGCACACACAGGGACCCTGATTCTCAACGAGAAATCACACGAGGAAACAGAGACTCTGACACTCGATTCTTGGTGCAGACACAGGGAAACTCTGACTCCTGGCACATGCTAAGGATCTCATTTTTGGCACATACCAACAGTGTGGTGCAGACAGGGCCCCTGATTCTAAGTGTGCACACGAGACCGCATGGAATACCGGGGACACTGACCTGGGCAAGCCTGGTTCCCACCAACCAATGGCAGCCACACGTCCTTGTGTCAGAGCACTTCAGTGAAACTTGGGTAGAGCGAAGTCCCTACAGCACATGGCCCAGGTCCAGGCAAACTGAAGCTTGAGCTTTCTGGTGATAGTCAGAATGGGGAGACAAAACAATTCACAGAGGAAAGAAAATGAGGAGTAGCCAAGAAATGAAATTAGTGAAACTGAAGCTTGCAACATGACCGAAAAAGAGTTCAGAGTAATGGTCGTGGAATTTATACATCGGAGGGATGAGAAAATCAACAACTTATGCAAGAATCAGGATGAAATGAAAAATGATATAGCTACAATCAAAAACACCATGGAAAGTTTCAACAGTAGACTAGAAGAAGCAGAGGACCGAATTAGTGAGTTAGAAGATCAGGTACAGAAACAAGCTCAATCTGAACAGCAATTGGAGAAAAAAATTAAAAAGCAGGAGGAAAGCCTAAGGGAGTTTCGGGACAACATGAAACGAAGTAATATGCGTATAACAGGGCTGCCAGAAGGACAAGAAGAGCAGCAGGGATTAGAAAATCTATTTGAAGAAATAATGACAGAAAACTTCCTGGATATGGGAAAGATAAAAGTTACACAAGTACAGAGAGTCCCAAGCAGGATCAACCCCAAAAGACCCACACCAAGACATGTCATAATTTCAATGGCAAATATAAATGATAAAGAAAGAATCTTAAAGGCAGCATGAGAGAGACAGAGAGTTACCTACAAAGGAACACCCATCAGATTGTCAAATGATTACTCAACAGAAACACAACAAGCTAGAAGAGAATGGAAGGAGGTATACAAAGTGTTGCAAAGCTAAGGACTGAATCCAAGAATACTATATCCAGCAAGGCTATCAATCAAAATTGAAAGGGAAATCAGGTGCTTTGAAGACAAAAAAAAAAACTCAGGGAGTTTATCACCACCAAACCAGCAATGCAAGAAATGCTAGAGGGAATACTGTAAAAAGAAGAAACAAACAGGTAAGAAGGAACACAGACACAAAAATAGATATGACTACAAACAAATACCTTTCAGTAATAACTTTAAATGTAAACGGACTAAATGCTCCAATCAAAAGACATCGAGTGGCTGAATGGATAGAAAAAAACATGACCCATATATATACTGTCTACAAGAGACCCACCTCAGAACAAGAGACTCACACAGATTGAAAGTGAAGGGATGGAAAAAAATATTTCAGGCAAATGGAAATGAAAAAAAAAAGCTGGGATAGCAATACTTATATCTGACAAAATAGACCTCAAAGTAAATGCTATAACAAGAGATAAGGAAGGCTACTTCATAATACTAAAGGGAGAAACCCAACAAGAAGAAATAATTCTGATAAACATATATGCACCCAATATAGGAGCACCCAAATACATAAAAAAATACTCCTGGAGGATATCAAGGGAGAGATTAATAACAATACAATCATAGTAGGAGACTTTATTACCCCACTATCACCATTGGACAAATCCTCTAAACAAAAAATCAGCAAAGAAACATCAATCCTAAATGACTCACTAGACCAGATGGAATTAATTGACATCTTCAGAACATTTCACCCCAAAGCCACAGAATATACATTCTTCTCAAATGCACATGGGACATTTTCAAAGATAGACCATATGCTGGGTCACAGGCAAAGTCTCTTCAAATTCAAGAAGATAGAAATTATATCAAGCATCTTCTCAGATCACAGTGGCATAAAACTGGAAATCAACTACAATAAATACAATCCAAAGAAATCAAACACATGGAGACTAAACAGCATGCTATTAAACAAGAACTGGGTCACCAGAGAGATCAAGGAAGAAATAAAAAACATCATGGCAACAAATTACAATGAAAACACAACAATCCAAAGTCTATGGGACACAGCAAAAGCAGTCTTGAGAGGGAAGTTCATAGCTCTACAAGCCTATTGCAAAAAACAAGAAACAATGATAATAAATTACCTAACCCTACAACTCAAAGAGTTAGAAAAAGAGCAGCAAGAAAAGCCCACTGTAACCAGAAGGAAGGAAATAACAAAGATCAGAGCGGAGATAAACGACATAGAGACCAAAAAGACAATACAAAAGATCAACAAAACCAAGAGCTGGTTCTTTGAAAGGATAAACAAGATTGATGAACCTCTAGCCAGGCTCACCAAGAAGCAAAGAGAGAGGATCCAAATAAACAAAATCAGAAATGAAAGAGGTGAAATAACAACAGATCCGATGAGATACAAAGGATTGTTACAAAATACTATGAACAACTCTATTCCAACAAACTGGACAACCTGGAGGAAATGGACATATTCCTAGAAAAATATAACCTTCCAAAAATCAATCATGAAGAATCTAAACAGCTCAATAGGCCAATAACTATGGACGAAATTGAAGCTGTCATCAAAAAACTTCCGGCAAACAAAAGCCCGGGGCCTGGTGGCTTCACAGGGGAGTTTTACCAAACATTCAAGGAAGAATTAAAACCTATCCTCCTCAGACTATTCCAAAAAATTCAAGAGGAAGGAACACTTCCAAGCTCCTTCTATGAAGCCAGCATCACCCTAATACCAAAACCAGATAAAGACAACACAATGAAAGAGAATTACAGACCAATATCCCTCATGAACATAGATGCCAAAATCCTCAACAAAATTCTAGCAATTTGGCTCCAGCAGTACATCAGAAAGATCATACACCATGACCAAGTAGGATTTATTCCAGGAATGCAAGGATGGTACAATATTCGCAAATCAATAAATGTGATACATCACATAAACAAATTGAGAGATAAAAATCACATATTCATATCAATTGATGCAGAAAAAGCATTTGACAAAATCCAACACCCTTTTTTGATAAAAACTCTCAAAAAGGTGGGAATAGAAGGCTCATACCTCAACATAATAAAAGTGATATATGATAAACCCACAGCAAACATCATACTCAATGGACAAAAACTAAAAACATTTCCCCTAAGAACAGGAACAAGATAGGAATGCCCACTCTCACCACTCCTGTTTGACATAGTACTGGAAGTATTAGCCATTGCAATTAGACAAGAAGAAGAAATAAAAGGCATCCAAATTGGAAAAGAACAAGTAAAGCTGTCTTTATTTGCAGACGACATGATATTGTACATAAAAAATCCGAAAGACTCCGTCAAAAAACTAATAGACTTAATAAATGAATTCGCGAATGTAGCAGGATAAAAAATTAACGCCAAGAAATCTATGGCCTTTCTGTACACCAATAGTGAACTTACAGAAAGAGAGACTAAAAAGGCAATCCCATTTACCATCACACCAAAAAAATTAAGATACCTAGGAATCAATTTAACTAAGGAGGTAAAAGACCTATATGCGGAAAACTGCAGGACACTGAAAAAAGAGATAGAGGAAGACATAAACAGATGGAAGAGCATACCATGTTCATGGATTGGTAGAATCAACATCATTAAAATGTCCATACTACTCAAAGCAATCTATAGATTCAATGCACTCCCCATTAAAATACCAACGGCATATTTCACAGACCTTGAAAGAACTCTCCAAAAATTCATCTGGAATAAAAAAAGACCCTGAATAGCCACAGCAATCTTGAGAAAGAAGAATAAAGTAGGAGGGATCTCAATACCAGATTTCAAGCTGTATTACAAAGCCACTATTCTCAAAACAGCCTGGTACTGGCACAAGAACAGACTTATAGATCAATGGAATAGAATAGAGAATCCAGATCTTGACCCAAACCACTATGCTCAATTAATATTTGACAAAGGAGGCATGAACATACAATGGAATCAAGACAGTCTCTTCAATAAATGGTGTTGCGAAAATTGGACAGATACATGCAAAAAAATGAAGCTAGATCACCAACTTATACCATACACAAATATAAAGGAATTCTTACCATTTGCAGCAACCTGGATGGAATTGGAGAACATTATGCTCAGTGAAATAAGCCAGTCAATGAAAGAAAAATACCACATGATGTCACTCATTTATGGATTATAAAGAACATTATAAACTGTTGAACAAAAAGATAGATACAGAGGCAGTAAAGCATCAAACAGTCTGTCAAATTACAGCAGGAAGGTTAGGGAGAGGTGGGGAAGATAAGAGATCAACCGAAGGACTTGTATGCATGCATATAAGCATAACCAATGGACGCAAAACTCTGGGAGGTGAGGGCATATATGGGAGTGGGGTGGGGTGGGGCAAGGGTAAGATATGTACACATATAATACCTTAATAAAAAAAAGTGAAAAAAATAATATGCATTTCTCCATTTTTAGACATCTGGTATCATGACAATAATTATAGACATAAATCTTTAAAACTATAGAAATAGTCACGTTGTTCATCATTCTAGTTCTTAGGATTCCTGAGGAGAGTTGTAATATTAAAAAATATTAAAGTACTAATAATAAATTGTCCATTTAATTAAGCACTTGTTGAATGTTTGCCATATGTCCAGAATAGTGTTAGGTAACATGGAAAGGAAAATCAGAAAGAACTTATTGTGTGAGTTTACCGAGGAAGAGCTGATTTCAAAGCAGGATGAAGTAGAAAGGCCAGTTTTTGGAGAGGCGCAGTAATAAGAATATCAAAAAGAGAAACAATATTTGGGAGGAAATATATTGAGTTTCAGGACTGTGGTACATTTTGGCAAAGCTCTCCCAATTAGAAATGCTAACATAGCATGGGTGAGATATTTGGGCTAGACAATCATTTGAGAGATCCTCCTGGAGAGGAAGTTAAACTATTATTGGACTGAGAGATAATTTATTTTCCTTACTCTGTCTCAAATCATTATTGTAATAATTAAGTATACTAAGTTATGAATGTCTTATTTTCCTCTTGAGGACAGGAGTCATGTTTTATTTATCTCTGAGTAACCAACAGATATGTTGTGTTCAATAGTTCTTGTTTAATGACTGAAATTTAGTTGAAATGTTCCACAAATTATCTTGTTTTTCCAAGTGTAATGGAAATTGTTTTATACTTACTAGTGTGTAAGCATTTTTTGGATTTTTGCTGTAATCATATTACCATATCATAGTATAATATTTCAAGTACTTTTTTAATTTTCAAAATTATTTAAAAGCATAACAACTTGTAACTAAGAAAACTGCTCATTATGTCTACAATTGAGTTATATCCTTTCAAACTCACTTATCCACAAATATGTATTATCAGATTAATATCCTGGTAGAGACATCATGAATTTATGCCTTTTCTTTTCCCTGCTTCATTTTCTTTTCCTTCTATCCAGAAAAGGAAGTTACTATCTATACATGTTGTTAAAATATTTAGTAACTGAATAACTCAAACATAATTTTAAATAACTGGGAATATAGTAAGAAATAAGAGTTAATTGAGTCAATTTTTCAACAATTTATTTAAAATATATAGACAATATATTTTAAACATATAGAAAGATATTTGATTAGTATTGATTTGGAACGATGTCTATTTGCATTTGAATTCCTGTGACCTGCTTACCACTTTTAAGTTTTGTATTGTTTTCTTCTTCCTTTGTCTATCTTTTCATGCTATATTGATTTCTGAGTGTTTGAGAGACTTCCATTTTCCAGTTCATTTAAGTGCATTTCCTCCTGCTGTGTTGGTCATCAGCAAGTCACACACAAAAAATACTACACAAATGGCCATATAATACAATGTGATTTGAAACAAAGGGGAATTGCACTGGTCACAGGTATGGGTTTTTATCCTGGGTTTTTCAATATACTTAGAAAGTAAAGAGTTATCAGATTGATTTTTTTTTTCATAAAAGTAATGAGAATTTTGGATGTCATTTAGAGCAGTGAATGGTTCTAAACATTTAGATTTCAGGAACCAGTTGAACTATTTGAAGGAAGGGAGGGAGTGAGGGAGACCATTATAAACTTGGCAATTTATTTAGTTTGCCAAAAAATGTTATTGCAAAAATAAAGAAACATCTGCTATCAACATAATTTGTAATTTCTTAAAAAGGCCATTTAACATGCAAAATTTGAAGGTTTCTCAGAGAAAAGACCAGCCATTTGTGTTTTTGTTTGTTTGTTTGTTTTCTTTATTGATTAAGATATTACATATGTGTCCTTATCTCCTATTGCCCCTCCACCTCCTCACTCATGCCCTCACACCCCTGGTATCTGTGTCCATTGGTTAGGCTTATATGCATGCATACAATTCCTTTGGTTGCCATTTGAATTGAACACATTCAATTTCATATTTATTTTAAAAGCTCACTACATTTTTCTCCCCCCCACAACATACCCAAATTCTGCATCTAATAATTACCTCAAGACTTTTGCTGATCATGTCCTGCCTCCAGGAAAGACTATAATCATACCTTTCATTTTTTTATATATTAAAAGATTTGATGGCGAAAACTAAAGTCTACACTTGCATTTCTCCTATCTATTTTGGAATGGAGTGTCTTCATTGATATGTATCTATGTATTTCATTTACAATGCAAAGGAAGCTGTTGTCATCATAGTTACATGTGGAGCCATGTTGTGAAAGCCAGCTCATATAAAATCTAAGCACCTCCTCTCTCTCCCCACACACATAGTGTTATCCCACTTCCCAGAGGTAACCACGTGCAACTGTCATAGCTGACTTTTGATATTTCCTTCCACATCTTCAATAATATGCTTGTATGGCAACTTCTTAGGTTTTCTATTACTTTATTGAGATTTATTTATTGATTTCATCTATTGAATTCCTGTTATTATAGATGAAGATTATAGTTCTCTTTCAAATTCTCAATCTCACTACACAATTGTGCATCTCCTACCCAAGAATCCTTTTTTAATGGTAATTTTGGCTTCATTCCACCTATTGGTTGCTTGTAACTATGGAAACTCTAATGGAAGTTGAGCCATCCAGTGTACTAATTTCCCATCTCTTTCTCTTTTTGCTTTACTTTCTGGAAGATTTCCTAAACTTTACATCTTCCAACCCTCTTAATAATGTTTTTTTTTTTTCTAGTACATACTTTAATAGTGTTTTTCTATATACATATATCATTTTCTGTAGCAGCCTATTCTTGTCATATGCGGGCGGTATCATCTCTTCTCTCTGATGGCATTTAAGTTAGTTCTTTTCTTTTGTTTTGTTCTGTTTTAGAGGGGGGTGCTTTTCTCGCTACATATTCTTTATTCTCCCCCAAGTTCTTATTGTCTATTTATTTGCATGTTTGGTTCCCCTCATGTTTAAGGGTTCCCTCAATTTTTTAGTGGTCCTTGATTGTCCACACATTATGAAATGTAGGGCAGTAAAATGATGCTGGGGAACTCTTTACAGCTTGTTGAGAGTGGGCTCCATGGTTCAATTGTCTGGCTAGTTGGGAAACCCCTGCTGTTAGTATCTTTGTTTCTTCTGTTTTGCACTGGGCACATTCACAGAGAAGAATCCTTCAGTATTCTGCCTATCTTTCTGCTTCTGAGAAATGAGTGGGAGCTTGGCAGGTGGGGCTCAGAGGTTGAGCTTTGACCTATGAACCAGGAGGTTACCATTCAATTCCTGGTTGGGGCACATGCATGGGTTACAGGCTGGATTCCCCAGTGGGGGGCATGAAGGAGGCAGCTGATCGATGGTTCTCTCTCATCATTGATGTTTCTATCTCTCTGTACCTCTCCCTTCCTCTCTGAAACAAATTAACAATATATTTTTAAAAAGAAAAAGAAACGAATGGGAAAGGATTGTATATTTAGCATAAAATCACACTTTCAGCTGTGCAGAGACTCTCTAACCTTCTCCAGAGAATCAGCTTCTAGTCTGCCCAGTGGAGAAGGAAATCAGTTTCTAACTGGTTCTTAAGATTTTTGAACAGTCATCTTACTTTTGCCCCATTTTCATCCTTTTTTCCATATGTATCTGGTATCATGAATTTCTTAGCTTTTGAGGGCTTCTGCATTACTGATGCTGAGCAATAACATGATTAGCTTCTGTTATGTTAGGGTTCAGCTTTTTCAGGTCTTCTAAGTGAGTTTCTACTTGTTCATTAACTGTCTAGCTTCCAATATTCTGTTGGTGTGGTCCCTTTCCTGTTTCCTTTCTCATTACAGGTTTATGTCTCATTTAAAAGTTCTTTATTTATATCCCCATGTATTCTCAGAGGGTGTGGGGAGAAAGCCCTATATTTCCAAGGGAAATCCACCATCATTACCTGATAGTCTGCATGTGACTTTAGGAAATTGCTTCTTGACATTTTATAAGGCAACGACATAAAAATAAATTGTCAACAAGTCTTCATAGAGGATTTATGAGCTTGAGCAATAATTATAATACTCTCTATTAGCTAATCTGACACAACTCTAAATTAAAATGAACCCAGTTATTATTGATGTACTATGAACAATGTGAGTGACGGTCATTTTTAATTAGTCCATGCATAATTGCAGTCATGTACCTAAATCCTATTAGTGGCCACTTTTTAACTTCTATAACATGGAAGTACTGAATCCTCTCTTCTTTTATCTTTTTTTTTGTAATGTGTGGAGAAGGTCAACTATGCTTTGTAGGTCAGAATTATTGATAACATACTTGTATTTGGCTTAGCATTTTCATTTCTTTTTTTTTTTTTTTTTTTTTGCTTAGCTGTCCACTGTGAGACTAAGCTTATTAGTGTCATGTAGGATTTGTTAGAAGCACTAGTCACATCTAAAATCCACCTCGTGGAGTGATTTATCCTCATTTCAGGAAAACCCATACAATAGATATAATAAGCAGCTAGTCTTTTTTTACCTTTAAATATATATTCTAGACAGTGTAATCAAAACTGAATCTGTTGTGTTATCTCTTTAAAATCCAGGCACCTTTTATACACTTGGAGAAAGTGTATCCCGACACTAACTATAAATGGATCCTGCTGAGTTCTGATTTCTCTAGATCATCTTATTCTGTCAAATATGAGACTTTTCCCCTCTTCTTTAATTTTTAACCTATAAAGATTTCATTTCAGATTGCAAGTTCAATTTTACCCTTTATTACTGGAGCAAGAGATTCCCCACTATTGATCCAGTTTCCACATTTATGGAGGGCCTAGTGTGCCTGCCATGTACATATAGATGTCAATCAGGGAGCATGTCACTCCAGCAAGGGAAGCTGATGTTTGTGTGTATACATATATATGAAGGATAATATAGTGTGAAGGATATAAATAGAGATCTTTAGGGTATGTTATGGGTAGAGAGCTTTAATGACACTATAGTTGGGAAGGTTATGTTAGCTCAGAAGGGTAGGACAAGATCATTTCAGGTAAGTCGTGCTGGCTTTGAGACTTAAAGATGAGGAATTTCTCCAGGTGGATAAATTCACACTAGACCAAAAAGTAGTAGTAGCAAAGGCTTAAGAGTGGCAATAAATCTGAGTGGCTACAATAAGAATTGCTGTGGAATATAATTAATGAAAATTCACCTTTAGGTCTAACTATTACAATAACTCACATTGACAGAGCATTTCTTTGTGTCAGACACCATGCTAAGAACTTTTCCTGAATATTCTCACTAAAAACACAAACTAGATTATGAGTAACATTTTACAGCAAAGGAACTTTCAGTACAGGTAGGTTTCCCAAGTTGACACAGTTACTAGTGAAAATGAGACTTAAACCCAAACAGTCTGATGCTAAGACTCATGGTATTCATGGCTATGCTAACAACAACTAACAGAAATATAACCTTCTGTCACCTATAATTGTTCTTTAGCCTGCAATGATATCACTTGAGGGTATGGAGTACCCAAAGAAACCTCAGAAGTAGGATTGTGGTTGGTGATGGTGGTAAAGATGCTTCAACACTTACTCCTCTTATATCTAAATAATATCCACTCTTTATACTTTAGTGGAAAACGTCACTATAGATGCAAATGCTTATTTTCAAAGTAAAAATAAATAAAATCTACTTTGGTAAATTTAAATCCCTATTAGTCAAGTGGGTAACTTATGGAAAACCTTTCCCTATGGATACAAATTTAAAGTGAAGTGAGGTCTTAGAAAAGGGTTTCTCAATCTTGGCACTGTTGGCATTTTTGGTTAAATAATTTTTTGTATGTGTGAAAGGGGTGTACTATAGGATATTTAGCAGCATTTATGGCACCTATTTACTAGATGCCAGTAGCACTCACCCAGTTGTGACAACCAAAAACACCTGCAGACATTGCCATATAAGCCCTGGAGGGTGAAAAAAGCTCCTACTACTCAGGTTGAGAATCCAAAAATCTAGTGTGATTCCCTCAACTTGACACATGAAGAGAAATACTGTAATGAAGGTCATAGAACTAAATAGTGACAGAATTTTGATAGATCTCAGGTCTACTAACCCCAAATTCTTATTTCACATACAAGAACCTGCCTAAGGCAGTATCTTCTATTTAAAGCAATGCCTCTACAACATATGGTTTAAAAGGTGCTCGCACACCATCTATAACAACTCAGTAAGAAGATAGGTCACATGGGTGGTGTATACCCAATGTTATCAGTGAAAATGCATGATGAGAAAGGTTATGATTTGTCCAAGGTCACATACTTATCAGGGAATAGAGCCTGGGCACAACACTTAAGATGGCAACTCTGTTGCCCAGCCAGTGTTGCTCAGTGGTTGAGTGTCGACCCATGAACCAGGAGGTCACCTTTCGATTTCTGGTCGGGGCACATGCCTGGGTTGCAGGCTCTATCTCCAGTAAGGGGCATGGGGGAGGCAACTGATCCATGCTCCTCATCATTGATGATTCTATCTCTCTCTCCTTCTCCCTTCCTCTCTAAAAATCAATAAAAATACAGATATTTTAAAAGATGGCAACTCTGTTGCTTTTTCCAAAATCAATGTTTGCCCCAAGTTGGTTGGCATGGGCTTCATTTGAAGGACTAACAGAAGAACTGTTTCTATATCATGGTTTTCTTTTTGAGAACTCTGATCTTGTATTTTTTTTGCAGGCAGAATAATAGCAATAGCCTTTTAAAATTGGTAGGGATAGAGCATTTATAATACCTGCATTTGCTATTTACTAGCTCGTGTCTAGCTATAAATTTTGCTTATACATGAAGGATTAAGAAAAATATTGATTACAAGAGGAAAAGGGGGATGGGGAGGTGGAGGAGAGTTTAGGAGGCATAAATGGTGATGGAAAGAGATGACTTAGGTTGGTGAACACCCAAATACAATATACAAATAATGTATTATAGAATTGTAGAACTGAAACCTATATACTTTTATTAATCAATGTCACCCAATAAATTCAATTAAAATACATAGAAAAATAATAATAAATAAAAGTACAAATGGCCTCAAAAACATGAAAAATAAAATAATTATATATATGGATGCCTCAACTAAAGAGACCTACTACTGATTTCCAAAGACTTATGGAGTTATGAGTGATGTCATGTTCCAAAGCTTTGGCTGTCTCAGATTTTGTTATAGGTCTTGGTTATGTAGTGATATGAAATCTAAATATTAAACTATTTACCTCTTTCCATTATTCACTGTACTGCAAAAGAGAGGCCTCTTTGGAGAGAAATTATCTCTCATTTGTCAAAAACCCTTTCTGAGAAGTGAAGAGTAAGCAGGTCTGAACAGGCTTTCTGGATATTACTGGCCACATGTAGTTGTTTCTCTATTAAAAATAAACTTAATCTGAAAGTTTAAATTCCGTTTAGTTTGTGTAGTGGCTTACATAAAGCTATGTGAATGATTAAAAGAAAGAGCCGTGGTCAGGTGGCTCAGTTGGCTGGAGTGTCATCCTGAACACCAGAAGGTTTCAGGTTGGATTCCTGCTCAGGGCACATACCTAGGTTGCAGATTTGATCCCCGGTCAGGGTACATACAAAAGGCAGATGATTGATGTTTCCCTGTCACATCGATGTTTCCTTCACCCTTCCTCTCTCTAAAATCAATAGCTTATCCTCAGGAGAGGATTAAAATAAAAAAGAATTATGAGCAAGATTTGTATATCTGCATGGTAATATTTTATTTTTTTAAAAGAACAACCTTAAGCTAACTCAAAAACTGTCCACTATATTTGTAACTTACTGCTATCTGTGGGCAAAATGTGTGTGTGTGTGTGTGTGTGTGTGTGTGTGTGTGTGTGTGTGTGAGAGAGAGAGAGAGAGAGAGAGACAGAGAGACAGAGAGACAGAGAGACAGAGAGACAGAGACAGAGAGAAAGGTGTACTACCTAAAACTAAAATTGATCTAGTAAAATAAAATTTTATGTGATGAATTCAGGAATGTTCTGTATATACCACAGACATGTCAAAATAAAGGATTTTTTTAAACCCACATTGCAATGATAAATTCTAGAGCCAGTAGAACAGGATGCACATCTGACCCCTTACATCTAATGAATCACCACTTTCTGTTGATATTTCCTAAATATTCCCCAACCTGCTCACTTCTCTCCTTCCCAGCCCACATGAGCTCATTAGCCACTGTCAGCATCTCATTAGGAGTTCTTCAGTTGCTTTTTAATTGTTCTTCCACCACTCTTGCCTCCTACTGATTAATTTGGCCCAAAGCAACCAGAATCGCCTTTCTAAAATGTAATATGTACCATGGCATCATCCTTCCTAAATCCCTTCCATGGCTTTCCATTGCACTTGGGATAAAATTCCAAATTCTTTTTTCAAATATATTTTTATTGATTTCACAGAGGAAGGAAGAGGGAGAGAGAGATAGAAACATCAATAATGAGAGAGAATCATTGATCAGCTGCCTCCTGCACACCCCACACTGGGGATCAAGTCCACAACCTGGGCATGTGCCCTGATTGGGAATTGAACTGTGACCTCCTGGTTCACAGGTCAATGCTCAATCACTGAGCAACACCGGCCAGGCAAAAATCCAAATTCTTAATACAGAACATAAGATCTGGTATAACCTAGCTCTCCAGAATCTCTTCCTTGCCAACTTCCCACCTGCCTCAACAATCTACATTACACAATGCCATGCATCAGGCTCCTTTCAACTGGATCCTTCACACATTTCCTATTTCTGGAATGTATTTTTCCCATGCCTTCATTTGGCTATGTTTTTACTCATTGTTCAGTTCCAAGCTTAAATACACGTCCTCTAGAAAACTTTCCACAATTCATTTTCTTAGTACCTTATTTCCTTTCATTGTAACAACAATCTCATGTAACTCTAGAATTGTGTGTTAAATGTCTGTCTCTCCAAATAGACTCTAAGCTTCTAAATGGCTAAGGTCTAAGTCAGTTTTGCCTACAGTACACCACTAGTGGCTAGCATAGTGCCCAGCATATAGTAGGCATGTCATAAGAGATTGCTGGATAGATCAAGAAATAAGCCCTAACCGGTTTGGCTCAGTGGATAGAGCATTGGCCTGTGGACTGAAAGGTCCCAGGTTCGATTCTGGTCAAGGGCATGTACTTTGGTTGCAGGCACATCCCCAGCAGGAGGTGTGCAGGAGGCAGCTGATCGATGTTATCGATGTTTCTAACTCTCTATTCCTCTCCCTTCCTCTCTGTAAAAAATCAATAAAATATATAAAAAAGGAAATAAGAAGGAGGGAGCGAGGGTGGCAGGAGAGTGGGAATAAAATAGTTAACAGTGGGCCTGTCTTTAGTAGTCTAACTCTAAACTTCTTTCTTTAATTTTTATGACTTTCTCCTCACAGATCTCAGTCCTATATACAATGAGCATTCCTAACTTGATAACTGAAATAACTTTCAGTAATAGGCCAATAGTTTTAAGTTTTGAAGTATAGAGTTAAAGTAAATATTATGTATACACATAGAACCTGTAGTCAAATTTAATATTAAGTATAGAGTTTCTGTATTTAATTTCATTTTTAGGACTTAATATTTTGTAAATAGGTAATTCTTTCGCTGGAGCATTATTCAGAAGTTGTGGAAGGGCATAAAATAAAAAGTCACAACCCTAGCTACCCAATTCTTCTCCTGAAAAGCAACCAAGGATTCTAATTGCATGCCAAACATTGATTTTGATTTCACAGTTTCTGAATTGGCTTACTGTTTGGTTTCCTTTTATTTTGCTTTGTTATTCTCAGGTTTGGCTAGTCTCAACATTGAAGTAGTTGCCTTATTGCTAATTACTATTACATAACTCATGTCATTGTAATATGTATGGATATGAATATCTTCCAGCATGCTGTATTCTATTATACAATTATTTAATTTTCAAAGATTTCTCTTTCTTGTAAAACAGTTATTTATCAAATGACCTTGCTTTTACAGCCAAACAGGGAGATAATTATTTGACTTCAAAAACATTATTGCAATGATTGCTCAAGTTCTTTCCAGAAAAATTTTCAAGGTTTTATTCCAATGATTCTATTCTTTTTAGAAACCCCAGCCAGAAATCCTAGTTCATAAGTCTTGTCATAAAAAATTAGGTCTTAACTTTCTGAACTCTATAAAAAGTGACTCTCTAATCAAGACATTTTTCACATGTTTTGATTGGACTGACCTTTTCGAGTTGACTAAATGGTAGTGATTTTTAAAATGCTTACCACAGATTCTCTGTGATTGTCTATATCCAGACAGGCCCAAAAGGAAAAGATGGCTTCACCCAAACATTTATGGAAGGAGAATACTGATAAGTCAGTCTTTTTCTTTATAATTTGAATTTTTAAGATACAAATATTGTGGTGCAACTTGCTGCATTACTTTTTTCCTTCTGGGGATTGTGAGCATGGTGGAGAGTGTTCAGGATAGGGAAATCAAGAAACACGTTTCTTGTCCCTATTTGGTATCTCTCTGTGTGATCTTGTGTTATCCAGTTGACTACTTGTTGTCTCTGTTTTTTCTTCTTTAAAAGGAAAGGCATCTGTAAGAAACACCCAGGTCTAAAATACTCCATTGAATGAAAAAAGGAAATGAAAGAAATAAAATCCAAAGAATTTAATGAATTTGAGGCCAAAGACTGGTTTGCTTCTTTGGTATTTGATGCAAAATGTACATCATTCAATTTATACTTCTATCTCATTAGGGGCTATCAGAAATCACAGTATCACACCATGTAAAACATAACATATTAGTTCATAAATTATAGAACATTTTGGATATCTGTGCATGTGTGTGGCACACTGAATAAGTATTTTGCATTAGAAGCCATTTATTTACAAAAATGAGATTCAATTATAGATTTAAATTTCATTCCAGAAGGTACTCACATTAAAACCTACTTGCTTCACTTATGCTGGCAGATACTAAATACCTATTCTTGTTATTATTAATCTCTTGTTTTTTCTCCCTCTGTCTCGTTATATGCTCAAGCGATGTAAAAAATGAAGGTGTCAAGAAGTGTTACAATCTTTGAATAATATTTAAAATTATTAACTTTTATTGGAGAAGTTTTCACAGGCATTTCACTAAATTGTATTCATTTTTTTCTGTCTCAGTAGAGTAATAATATTACATCTGTGTAAGAAGTTTATTTTGTAAGAGAAATGACAAATTCTCACATAGCGTATTTGTAAAAAAGAAGAATATGTTGACAATTTTTTTGTGTGACACATCAGGAGTTGTTAAAGATTGAGCCATATGCAATTATTGTCTGATTACATAAAATTACCATTTGAAAGTGTTCACTTAAAAAAATCAAAGAAAAATCAGTTTGTAGACTCATATCAGGCGACATTGTATTCTAAGTATAAAAATAGCTGAACTGTTAGCAAAATGGAAAGTTCTATAATTTGCCATAAATGTACATTTATCTCTAAAGTGTAATGATATTTTGACATAGTCAAAACTCCTTCTATAGTATGTTGAATAAAAGAAACTTTCAGGAATATTGATTTATAAAAAAAAAAAAACACCAAAGAAAGAGAACTGAAATTTCATGTTAAAAATTGTTCTACCCACAATTCAATCCACTGTTACAGTAAGCCACACATAAGGTCATTTTTATATCTTATACTTGAAAGAAAATAAGCATCCATTGATTCATCTAGAGGCATATTATCAGAGTGGTGAAGAAGATGGGCACTGGAACCAAACCTGGTTTCAAAATCTGGTAGTGTGTCTTAAAAAATTAACACCTTGCTGGGATTCAATTCATCCATCTCATTGAAAACTAAACATTCATGTCTAGTTTATAGCATTGTTGATAGGCTAATATGAATAAAGATGGAAGAACCATGACAGGCAAAAAGCAAGCTCACGAAATGCTAGTTGTTGTGGTTGCTGTTGTTGCTACTAGTATTATTTAATAGGGTGTGAAAATTGAAATTTTTCCTTAAGTGCCAATATATGGCAATTATCAGATGCCCAACTGAGTGTGAGACAGAATACCCTGGAGGAATCCTCAAAGTAGATAAATTAAAAAGAGTTTCCATGAAACTTTTCTTGAAACCTTCACCCACTTTAAGAACATAAAAGAATCTAGAATAGAGAGGCAGAGGGGAGGGGGCTGGCAAGATTTCTTTAGAGAGCTGCTGGGTGGCTCATCTTCCTCTGAGTGAGTAGGATGCCTTCTTTGTAGGAATTCTGAAGGGTGAAAACTTGGAAAAGATCAACCAATGAACTTGTATGCATATGTGCATAAACTGTGACACAGACAGTGGGTGGTGAGGTCCTGGGGGAGAGGGGATGGGGCTGGAAGAGGTTAATGGGGGGGGAAGGAGGACCTATGTAATACTTCCAACAATAAAGATTAAAAAAAAAAAAACTTTAGTGGGACCACTCTGAGAGGGTTAATGTGTGTTTTCTAGAGTAGGGAGAAACAGTGTACTTATGCCTCTTTCACACCTGTGAACATTAAAGCATATATGCTGTGACGGGGGGCTGGTGGGAGAGAGAAAGACAGGAAATGAATAAAAGAGAAGGAGAGGGGGAGGATGAAGCACCACAAAATGATACTTCTGTGGTACAGGGTTGTGGTGAGCAGGACGTGTAAGAAGGCATGAGTGTTTCCCATGAAACAGATTTGGACCACATGGAAGAGTAAGCCTATATGGAGAGGTTTTAAGCCCTGACCAGGAAGAGATGAGTCCTCAGAGATGCTTGTTTTGAGAGGACAGTGACCAACCTAAGGGGAGGCCTCTCACCATCTTAGAAGCTTAGTCCAAGCTGGAGACCAATGACAAACTCACAGAGTACCCTGAAGTTAAAGATTGAGCTAAACACATTTGCCATTTATCAAGCAAATAAGAAGACTTCCGGTCCTTATGTTTCTTTACTTCTCCCTGATCTTTTAAGTTTGATGATTCTGACTTAAGGAATAAATTAAACTTAATCTGGTCCCATGTAACAGATGGTATCTATATTTGCCAAATCAAACTTGCAATCACCTCTTCTAATTTTATCAATAAGTTATCTGAAAATTAAGATAATATCAGGAAATAGTCATTTAGATACATGAATAAAATGACTTGAATATATTTGTAAATACAGGAGCTCCAAGAAACGAAGCCATATACAGCTGGCATACTGAATAATAAATATTTTTAAATAGGACAATACTTGGACAATGGTATCAAGAATCAAAAATAGCCCAGCCAGCATAGCTCAGTGGTTGAGCGTTGACCTATGAACCAGGAGGTCACGGTTCAATTCCTGGTCAGGGCACATGGCGGGGTTGCGGGCTCCATCCCAGGTGGGGGGGGGGGGGCTGTACAGGAGGCATCGGATCTATGATTCTCTCTCACCATTGATATCTCTCTCTCTCTCTCTCTCTCTCTCTTCTCTCTCTCTCTCTCTTCCTCTCTGAAATCAATATATATATAAAAGAATAAAAATAGTTTAATAGATCATAATAAGAACTTAAATCTAATAAAGTAGAAATATAATAGGTCTAAATATGAAGTTCTCCATTCAAGTTCAACAATTCTGTTATATAAATGTGTATATAAATGTGTATTAATATTTTAGGAGTTAGTTTATGACAGCCATATATTAATGCTATATGATTCTATATTTTAATCTATAATTAAATATTTCTCAAAGCCATTTAAGTCATACATTTTATAATAAACTTGTGATAATTACTACAATATTACATATATTACATAGTGTTAAGTGTATACTAAGTTTACAGTTCTGTACCAAGTAAAATACTGACAGGAGAAAACAGCATTTAATTCATGGATTCAGCACTTGTATTAATTTGTCTAGAGCAGTGGATATTCTTAGAAGGAATAAGTGACCTGATGAAATGCAGTTAAAAAGAAGCAAAGGACTTGTATGCATGCATATGAGCCTAACCAGTGGTCATGGACAACAGGGGGGTGGGGCATACGTGGGGAGGGGTTCGGGATGGGAATAGGGGGATGAGGACAATTATGTGATACCATAACCAATAAATAAATTTAAAAAAAAAGAGAGAAGCAAAGAATACAGAGCAAATGTCCCAACGTGTTGCACTTGGAGCAGCATCATAAGCATCGCCTGGGAACTTGTTAAAACTACGTATTCCTGGATCCCACTCCAGACCTACCAAATCCGAAACTCTGTGAGTGGATTCCAGCAAGCTGTGATTTAACAAGCCCTCCAGGTAATTGTAATTCATGCTCAATTTGAGAACCACAGTGTAGACGGCTGGCGTGATTTGATTTGAAGGCAATTCATGGCCACTGCACATCAGTGGAAATAAAGGATTCCGAGATCCCATAGCTTGCAGTAGCAATATGATTTATTGGCTAACTTATGTATGCATAACCCATGGAGCACCTAAAAGAGCTGGTGTTGAAACTCTTGCTTTGAAAAAAATATAGTGTTTTTTTTTTAATCTTATATCTATCATTTCAAATGATAAAGCTGGGCATAGATGTCTTCCAGAAACAGGGCCTATATATTTTGATTCACAGATAATGAATTCTTTCTTCCTCTAAAACAGTGTTGGGTAATGTTCCAAAAGAGTAATTACAGGCCAGTTAGTAAATATATGCTGAGACAGTAGAGTGCCAAATAGCAACAGTTATTAATCAGCTAGAGAACAGACCTATTTTTTAATTTTTTTTTTTTTACTTAATATGGGCTAGGGACTCCATTAAGGAAAGAATCACCGTCTTAGTTACTAAACATGTTTCTCCACTATTTTCATCTTCATAGGTATATCTTTTCTGTTCTTTTGTTGCCTAATAGAATGATAATCAGGGCTGCATATTTTTATAAATTGCTCCTGCATTTCCTGTTTTCCTCTTTTATTCAATAGGCTTATCAGGTTGAAGGAGATTATGCGAAAGTTTTGGAAGTTCCGAATCACAGCAATTTCAATCTCATTTTCATATAAACTGAACAGTAAATTGTTATATTGTAACAGTGTATCACTTTGGACCTAAATTACAGCAAAGTAGTTTGTGAATCTCATAACAAAGATAGAATAGTTCATTTATGCATGCACGTTTCTTTCAGTTTGCTATATAACTCTCAGCTCTAGCACATTTCATATAACATTTTAATATATTGGTTTGGAAGGATATAGTCATAATCTGCTGGGCTTTATGATTTTGTTTCACTCTAACATTTATTGCCGAAGCTGGTGAGAAACCCATTTTAGGATCAGCAGTTCCATATTCTAGGATTATTCCTGTTTTAGGTCAATGGAAACCTAAGAAACACTGTGTCTGGAAATGGAAGAGTCACATCACTCAGTCTACCTTGCTGCTCTTCCTCTTTTTATGCTGTACCTCTATCCAATCATTAGATCCTTGCCATGGCACTTACAGTCAGAACTATGCCTCATGCTCAATAATTGGTCTAGAGTTCTATCTTGATTCTCAGTCTTGCCCTCTGTCTTGTTAAAAAAATTAAGGGCCCTAACCGGTTTGGCTCAGTGGATAGAGCGTCGGCCTGTGGACGCAAGGGTCCCAGGTTCGATTCCGGTCAAGGGCATGTACCTTGGTTGCGGGCACATCCCCAGTAGGAGGTGTGCAGGAGGCAGCTGATCGATGTTTCTAACTCTCTATCCCTCTCCCTTCTGCTCTGTAAAAAATCAATAAAGTCACTTATTATCCGAGAGATGCAAATCAAAACAGCAATGAGGTACCATCTCACACCTGTCAGAATGGATATCATCAACAAATCAACTAACGACAAGTGTTGGCGAGGATGTGGAGAAAAAGGAACCCTCGTGCACTGCTGGTGGGAATGCAGACTGGTGCAGCCACTGTGGAGAACAGTATGGAGTTTCCTCAAAAAACTGAAAATGGAACTCCCATTTGACCCAGTAATCCCACTCCTGGGAATATATCCAAAGAAACTAGAAACACCAATCAGAAAGGATATATGCACCACTATGTTCATAGCAGCACAATTTACAATAGCTAAGATTTGGAAACAGCCTAAGTGCCCATCAGCAGATGACTGGATCAGAAAACTGTGGTACATCTACACAATGGAATACTATGCTGCCATAAAAAAGAAGGAATTCTCATCATTTGCAGCAACCTGGATGGAATTGGAGAACATTATGCTAAGTGAAATAAGCCAGTCAATGAAAGAAAAATACCACATGATCTCACTCATTTATGGATAGTAAAGAACATTATAAAGTGATGAACAAAAAGATAGATACAGAGACAGTAAAGCATCAAACAGACTTTCAAATTACAGGGGGAAAGTTAGGGAGAGGTGGGGGAGATAATAAATCAAACGAAGGACTTGTATGCATGCATATAAGCATAACCAATGGACACAAAACTCTGAGGGGTGAGGGCATGTATGGGTGTGAGGTGGGGGGGTAATGGTAAGATATGTACACATATAATACCTCAATTAAAAAAAATGTCTATATATATATATATATATATATATATATTTTTTTTAAATTTAAGGAAAGTTCTTGCCATAATTTGCAATCCCATTACCTCCCCAGACACTGAGTATTCATCCACGCAACAGGTATTAGATCATTCTCTTTCAAAGTGCCCCAATTTGATTGACACACATTTCAAGCAATCTTGCTTAGTGATCAAAAGAACTTATGTGAACTTCTCCTTTTATTGGTTGTTAGAAAATTTCTTGATTATCACCTGTAGTGAGTGCTGTTGGTACCCCACCTAGATGTTCTTTTCCTGTAAGTACACCCATTCTCCATCTGCCGGGAGTGTTGAATTTTAACTCACAGCTATCACCATCACCATCACCTTTCTCTGAAGAATTGCCTTAGGCCACTGGTTCTCAAACTTTAGCTTGCTTTTGAATCACCTAGAAAGCTTGTTAAAACAGATGGCTGGGCACAGCTCTCAGAGTTTCTGATTCAGTAGGTCTAGGATGGGACCTGAGGATTTATATTTCTAACAGGTTCCCAGTGATGCTGATGCTGTTGGTCTGGATAACTATCTTTGAGAGTAACTGGTCTAGTCTAAAAGTAGGAGATTCTTGTCTGGCCAATATGGCTCAGTGGTTGAGTATCGACCTGTGAACCAGGTCAGAGTTCAATTCCCAGTCAGGACACATGACTGGGTTGTGGGCTCCATCCCCAGGAGGGGGAGTGCAGGAGGCAACCGATTGCTGATTTTCTCTCATTGCTATTTCTCTCTCTCTCTAATTATATATATCTATATATCTATCTATCTATATATCTATATCTATATCTATATCTATATCTATATCTATATCTATATCTATATCTATATCTATATCTATATCTATATCTATATCTATATCTATATCTATATATATATATATATATATATATATATATATATATATATATATATATATTAGGAGCTTCTTTGTCCCTGGAGTCTATGTGTCCCATTTCCTTTCCTCAGGGCAGACCATGCTCAATGACTGATTGTCATAAGCTTATAAAGGTCAGGCCTTCTTGCCTCAAATTGGAAATATTTATGTTTCATTTATGCTCCGGACCTGACTGGTCGGATCAGAATTAGTCACCATCAGAAACCACATTTTGGCTTCACTTCCCCCATCCCCATTTACCTTGCTTCTTTCATTCTCCTTCTCTCAAAAGCCCTTTGTCAATAAATAACCTGAAAAAAATCTCCATCTCAGACCATACTTGTAGGAGACAGGACCAGAACATTGCACCTGTGTGTTTCTGGTTTCTAGTCTCTTTATTCCAATTTATTCAACCACCTTGTATTGAATGTCTTTGAATGATCTGGGCAGAATATGGCATATGGGAAGTATTAAGATCCAGTCTCTCTCTCAAGCTTCCCATCATTTAGTCAAAGAGTGGCTAAGTAAATGTACAAATACAACACGGTGTAGTTGATGCTATGCTATATAAGTGCTGAGAATCTGAGGCCACAGAAGCTTTTATCTGGGCCATGGAGGATGTCATAAGCTGCATCATTTAGAGAAAGAGACCCTGAGATGGAGATTTGTGGCTATGAGGTTTATTGAGGCATATTCTTGGGAGCACCCATAAGAACATGAGGGAAGCATAATTGTTCAGATGGAGAGGTTGGGTGAAGCCTCAGGGAAAGCCATGGGAAACTCTGGAGATGTCCAGAATTAAGGAAAGGGATCAGTCACGAGATGCAGGCTGCCCACCGAGAGGGGCATAACATTGGTAGAAGCAACACCCTTTGGCTGAGGGATGCTGGATGAGGGATTCAACCATAAGGTGTCATTAGCCAGTTCTCCCACCTTCTCAGGAAATAGATGCCTCAGTCCTATGGTAGAGATCTGGGTGGGGAATACAGCATCCAGTACAGGGAGCCAATGGATACAAGGAGAGATAGGTCCTCAGCCCTTTCATCCCAGGACTATACAAGACAAGTTGGACCTTATGAGAAACAGTGTGGGGATCCAGCATGAAAAGTACACACACACACACACACACACACACACACACACACACACACACACACACACACACTTTCCTGGAGACTTGTTATTGTGATCAGCTCAGTAATATATCCTGGCCTCCTGCCAGACAATCATCAATCCTAGTCCACCCACAGAGAATTTTAATTGAGTTTATTCTTAAGCACTAAATTTCTCAAATATTGAAAATGCTAAATGAAAGGTAAACCTGAGAGTTCCTGAAAATATACCCATAGACAGACCTGGAAGAGTTTAAAACCTTATTGAAATGACTCCGAGGAGTCATGCAGCAGGTAACAAATCTACCGACAAGCAGCAATCTTCAGAATAAACATATGTGGGCCCAGAGTTCAGAGGCTAAAGCCGATTTAATGAGAAAGCTGTCGCTATTCTTTTTTATGTGAAATAAATGTATTCCAAGTACCGAAGTCACAGCCTAACAGTAAATAAACTGGCTGTAGGGCTGAGCATTTGTTTTACACTGTTCTCAGGGTCACTTGAAGATGAATGGGAGTTACCTGGATTGAACAGAATTCTATCCAGTGTGTTCTAATGTGTAGTGATAAAATTAGAGAAGCTAATTAAAGAAAACGGATTTGAATGTAAAATTGTTTATTTTGCCGTACATCTCTGCCAAACATTGAAATCTTCTATTGCGATAATAGCAGCATGTCATTTGTAAAGAGGAATAGAAAATCTTAGTGAATAAAGACCAGGCTATTAAAAAGTCTTCGTGAAGTTAATTATATACTGTTAAGACAACAGAAGGAAGACTCAAGAGACCTCATACTTAAGTATCCAGAAAAGTGTCACACAGATTCACAAGTTTTATTTTACAAATTTAGTGCCAGAGATCCAGTCCTTGCACGTGTGTGTGCACGTGCACACACACACACACAAATAAAATAGGTCTACCTCTCTCCTTGCAGTAGCTGGAATCTGTCCTGATGGAATGGCCTCTGGCAATAGTATGAATCAGCATGAAAGAATCATAGACCTGGCCTCTAGAAACTATCTCCCCTCTGAAATGCATGTTTAATATACCTCATGGCAAGGCTAGTGACAATCAAGGATTGAATATGAGGTTAGAAAAATAAAATGTTTCTCCTCTTCAGGGAAGTCTTTTGCCTGATTAACATTATGTAAACATTTTGCCCAAGAAAGAGTAGTACCAAACTTCAGCAGCCAAATTGTTATAGAACAACAAACCACTTCTATGCTTTAGGGGGCATAAAAGTTCAAGGGATGCCGAAACCGGTTTGGCTCAGTGGATAGAGCGTCGGCCTGCGGACTGAAAGGTCCCAGGTTCGATTCGGGTCAAGGGCATGTGCCTTGGTTGCAGGCACATCCCCGGTAGGGGGTGTGCAGAAGGCAGCTGATCGATGTTTCTCTCTCATCGATGTTTCTAACTCTCTATCCCTCTCTCTTCCTCTCTGTAAAAAATCAATAAAATATATTTAAAAAAAAAAAGTCCAAGGGTTAGCAAACTGGCCCTTAGGCCAAATCCAGCCCGCCACTTTTTTACGTTTTTCTTTTGATCTTCTTTTTAAACATATTTTTATTGAGTTCAGAGAGGAAAGGAGTGGGAGAGAGAGATAGAAACATCAATGATGATAAAGAATCATTGATCCGCTGCCTCCTGCACGTCCCACACTGGGGATCGAGCCCACAACACGGTTATGTGCCCTGACCGGGAATCGAACCATGACCTCCTGGTTTAAAGGTCAACGCTTAACCACTGAGCCATGTCAGTGGGGCCCCACCACTCTTTTCTGTAAATGCAGTTTTATTGGAACCCAGATATGCTCATTTGCTACTGTCTATAGCTATTTTTTCACCACAATGGCAGTTGAGTAGTGCAAAAGGGACCATATGGCTCATAAATCCTAAAATAGTTATGGTCTAACCCTTTACATAAAATGCTTACTGACCTCTGTTTTACTCTGTTCTAGTTCAGTATATTCCAGGTTTACTGGTGCTAAGAATCACTTGGTGTACTTGTTAAACCTATAGCTTCTTAAACCCCTTCTTTGAAGATTCTGATTCAGTGAGACTGAATGAGACACAGAAATGTGTATCTTTAACAGGTAGTACTGGAATTTTGGAGAAGCATTGGTTGAGTTATTTTACTCTCCAATTCTTCTGCATACCATTTTTATGTTCATCAAGTCTGCATTCTTTTTTAAAAATTTCTTTATTGATTAAGGTATTACATATGTGTCCTTATCCTCCCATTGCCCCCCATCCCCCACTCATGCCCTCACCTCCTGTTGTCTGTGTCCATTGGTTTTGCTTATATGCAAGCATACAAGTCCTTTGGTTGATCTCCCGCCCTTAACCCCACCCTCCCCTACCTTCCCTCCGAGGTTTGGTGGTCTGATCGATGTTTCTCCATCTCTGGATCTGTTTTTGTTCATCAGTTTATGTTGTTCATTATATTCCACAAATGAGTGAGATCATGTGGTATTTATCTTTCTCTGACTGCGTTATTTCGTTTAGCATAATGCTCTCCAGGTCCATCCATGCTGTTGCAAATGGTAAGAATTCCTTCTTTTTTACCACAGCATAGTATTCCATTGTGTAGATGTACCATAGTTTTTTTTATCCACTCATCTGCTGATGGGCACTTAGGCTGTTTCCAAATCTTAGCTATGGTGAATTGTGCTGCCATGAACATGGGGGTCCATATATCCTTTCTGATTGGTGTTTCTAGTTTCTTGGGATATATTCCTAGAAGTGGGATCACTGGGTCAAATGGGAGTTCCATTTTCAGTTTTTTGAGGAAACTCCATACTGTTCTCCACAGTGGCTGCACCAGTCTGCATTCCCACCAGCAGTGCACGAGGGTTCCTTTTTCTCTGCATCCTCACCAGCACTTGTTTTTTGTTGATTTGTTGATGATAGCCATTCTGACCGTTGTGAGATGGTACTGCATTGTCATTTTGATTTGCATCTCTCAGATGCATTCTTTCCTTTAAAATTTTCCACATCTCTCCACATGAGTGCAAGGCACAGAACAATGTACCGCATGGCATTGCTATGGGTGGGGTTTGCTAGAAGCAAAGCTTATGTCAAGGATTTGGGTGCACACAATTTTTTTGAGGGAGCATTCTCAAGAGTAAGGAAGTTGTGGAAGATGGTAGGGTAAGGGAGAAAAAGCAAGGATGTGGTCTCACTTGGAGACATACTTCAGTCTCATCCCACAGTGAACTCTGCTACATGAATTGCCCCACAGAGTTAATCCCAACTCAAGGCAAGAGTGCTGGCCTTGTGTACACTGTCCTTTCATGCCATCAGTCAGTCGTTTGGATGTAGGGTGTTCTTGAACAGAGGACAGCTGAGAGCTATTAACATCAGTAACTGGGGCACATGCACACCTCTATTAAAGGAGGGTGGGAGGAGATGTACAGCATCCACTACAGGAGTTAAACCCCCAAAAGAATAAGATTTAGATAGACCCATATTGTGCCCTCCAGAAAGCCATAGCTGAGCTAGTCTTGGCATGTGACAAGGGGTAGGGGAGGCTGGGGGAAGGTCAATGGGGGGAAAAAAAGGAGATATATGTACTACTATATGTAATACTTTAAACAATAAAAAAACAAAATAAAAAAATAATAGACAACAGGGGGGTAAGGGCATGAATGGGGGGGGGTTGAGGGGTAATGCGGGAATAAGAACACATATGTAATACCACAATCAATAAAGAAATTTTTAAAAAAACTGAAAAAAATAATAAAAAAAGATATTTTGAAATGTATTTTTAAATGGGTAAATCTTATTGGAAGTACTAAATGCATCTGCTATAATGGGCATCTTCAATCTTCTACCATCTTTGAAAAGTAAGAGGAAAATATGTGTCAGAGAGAAGTGACTTTTCTAGTAAAGAATTATTGTTTTTTGACCAGTGTCTTTGACTGGGTAAGATTTTTGAGTTATGTTAACTCTGGTAGGATGACAGGAGGTTCTTCTGAATTTGAATGTATTGCAAACATGGCAGAGGCCCACTTAGAATAAAACTTACTGTCAGAGAACTTATTTTCGTGTGTGTGTGTGTGTGTGTGTGTGTGTGTGTGTGTGTGTGTGTGGATATGTGTGTAAATATCTATGTATATGTTTGTGTGAGCATCTGGCATGGAAGGACAAATCCCTGTTCAATCCAGGTAACTCCCATTCATCTTCAAGTGACCCTGAGAACAGGGCCTCTGTCAATGGACACTTAAGTTGTTTTCATGTCTGCACTATTATAAATAGTGATTTAATTTCCTCCAGATAAAAGTTTTGTTTTTATAGGTTATACTAGTATTGATCAATGAATTTATATTAATGTTTATGTGTATTTAATTTGTAAATTTCCTGTTACTATCGTTTTGCCTAATTTTTTTCTTGATATGCTCCTTCTTTCATATTGATTTGTAAAAATGTTTTCTATGTCAGTGATATCTGTAATCCATTACAAACAATTTTCTTTGCTTTGCCTTAAAAGTTTACTTTAAAAATGGATTAAATCTATATTTTTTGGATAAATTCTGCCTTTGAATATGTGTTTAGAATGCTTGTTTTTACATCAAGTTGAGAGAAATAATCACCTGTATTTTCTTTTAGTGCTTTTAAAATTAACTTTTATATATCTGAAAAATTTATTGCCAGATTATTTTACCCATATGCATGACACATTTTTTTCAATCCACTACTTGATTGATAAGTTCTTTTCCCTGTGATGTGTGGTGCTATCTGTAGCATATAATAAGTTCCTACACTATGCTTGGCCTGTTTCTACTTTTTCTTCTGTTTAGCATCTCTGCTCTTGCATCACCAGCATATCAGACACATTTATTTAATTACTATAGTCTTGATTTACATATTGAAATCTGCTGCTTCACGCATATCAAAACTTTCTTGGCTATTCTTGCACATTTAATTTGTCCAGACTATTTTGGCAAGAGTTTAAAAATGCCATTTGGATTTTTGTTGAGATTGCATTCAAATATTTTTATTAAATTAAAAACAATTGGCAGTTTTATCATATTAACTTTCCATCCAGAACATATGCTTTCTCTATTTTCCAAGTCTTTTTTAAAATATATATTTTTATTGATTTCAGAGAGGAAAGGGAGAGATAGAAACATCAATGATGAGAGAGAATCATTGATCAGCTGCCTCCTGTGCCCCCCACAATGGGGATCGAGCTTGCAACCTGGGCATGTGTCCTTGGCTGGAATTGAACCTGGGACCCTTCAATCTGCAGGCTGACACTCTATCCACTGAGCCAAACCAGCCAGGGCTATTTTCCAAGTCTTTAAAAAAATTTCTCACTGCACATTGTTAGAGTTTTCTTAATGTGGGTCTTGCACATTTCTTAAGTTTATTCATATTCATTTTATAACTACTATTATTATAAATTAAAGTTTTTTAATTACATTTTGAAATTTATTCCTGGGTATATAAGGAAGCTATAACTTTGTGTACATATTTATTCTTAAATGTTTCATCAAGTGTGATGGAACTAGGATCTTGCCAATTTTAATATGGCCATAAATAGAACATTGGCACACTTTATAATTCCCAAGGATTTCTAACCAATATTTCCTTTGATATGAGTTATTCCTGAGACTTGTACATATAACTCTCTATTTCTTTTTGTCAATATTTTATATAACCTTCCATCTGGACAAAGGAAAAATGAAAAGCAATGTGATTAATGCTAGGATTTACCATTAGATTTTAGAAGACTATACTGCTTCCAAATGAGATAATTTATGTTTTCCACATAATTTAGCAAACAAGTGGGAAATAAGGAAATAAATAAGCCTTATTTTTATTATGTTGATATTTCAAGTTTTCTGAGTCAAATAAGCAGTACAATATGTATTTACTATTAATATGAAGATATTGATATGCTTAAGTGACACCATCCTTGGAGTTGAAATAGGAGTTACAAATCAAACACAGCACTGTTTGTTCCCCAGTCCACTTCATTGTACCCGTGCTCAAATCCCACCCCAACCCAGCAGCTATCTGAGGGCCACTGACCACTCCCTCAGGAAATCTCTGGAGCTACATATGCACCAGACATCAATAGGAATGAATTGTAAGCTATTCTTCCAACTCTCTAATTAGACTTTCCAGCCTAATTGCAAGAGATGAAATTGAGGAAGATCAGATTTACCCAGATGACCACACTAGAATCATTACAAAGCAATATGTTGACAAGTGCAAAGCCAGCATGCACCTGGGAGTAAAACGAAACCTCCTCTGTCTCATCAGAGTATCAGATGGGGATAAGAATAAGTTGTCTACCTGCTTCACATTCTTCTCCATTGGTTTTAAATATTGTCACTTCTATCTTTGCTAATTTCCCAATTGTTTTAAAGTAGAAATGAATATTATGTATTTGTTAAAGAAAACAGTATTATTTAGAGAGTGAATTTCTCAAGAACTGTTTTCCGACCTAACCGGTTTGGCTCAGTGGATAGAGTGTAGGCCTGCGAACTGAAGGGTCCAGGTCAAGGGCATGTACCTTGGTTGCAGGCACATCCCCAGTAAGGGGTGTGCAAGAGGCAGCTGATTGATGTTTCTCTCTCATCGATGTTTCTAACTCTCTATCCTTCTCCCTTCCTCTCTGTAAAAAATCAATAAAATATATTTTAAAAAAGAACTGTTTTCCTGGAAATTAATTTTTAAAAGAATTTTCATAAAAATCTTATCTTTAGAGTGAAGAAAATAGTCTATTGTAAAGATAGATATTATGTACTGAAAACACAATTCACTCCTATGATATAAGAGGTGCTGAGAAAATGTTGCTCTTTTAGTTTAGATTTGGTCTCCTTCATGAGTCTTCCTCCATTGTGTAATAGAGGAAAAATAATTTCTCATTCTGGTTCAGGCTTTTTATTTAGGGCTCCATCTCTTACAAGTAGGGAAGCACAGTCTCTCATTCAGCCTCCCTCTACCTCTGCTTGTTGCAAATAAGATGCTGCTCAGATATGTTGGGTAAAGGGGAGACATCTCCAGCCCTCATGGTTGTAAGGAAGAAGTCCTTGGGAGGCATGGCCCTTGTTCTCTAGCCATTGATGTATGTGTCAGCTAGTAGAATGCATAGTTAGCCTCCTAACTGGATTAGTAATTGTCCAACATTGCTTTGTGGTTGACCTGGATTCCCCTTAAATTGGAATGGCTCCAGAACCCCAATTCTCTGCTCTCTTTTCTGTGCAACCTAGTGGCCAGTGCTCCAGTCGTAACCTCCTCCATTGAACCAACTACTTCTGCCATAGCATACCCACAACAAGCCCCTTGGCAGTGTCCAGCTAGAGTTCATAGTTGCTATAGATGTGTGTGTGTGTGTGTGTGTGTGTGTGTGTGTGTGATAATGGGGTTTTGTATGAGTGTGTCCATAGTTACTCATATCTCTGTCTATACACTAGACTGTCTCACAACATTTTATATGGTAAATTTTGTTTCACCCCAGCTAGGTTAGGTTATGAAATATTCCAAAGTAGAGAGTATGTCTCACTTATTTTTGATTCCCCAGCACTACATATGATACCAGGAATACAAATATTGAATATGTAATCTCTTCATGATTGAGAACATTATTCCAGTCTCACTGATGGTAGGTGTGTGACCACTGAACACGCACATGGTATTAGTGTAAATGCACATAATATTGGAACAAAAGCACAAAAAGGAAAAAGACAACATTGAGTGACATGCTAGGATAATAATACATTTTGGAAGGGTTCCCTCGTTACTATTTGATCCAGCTTCTGAATTTATAATGTAAAATTGGTATTTGTACTGAATGAATTTCTCTACTTTGTAGAATCCTTGCAGTGATACTGGACCAAAATTCAAACAAACATGCTTAGACTTGCACAGTCTCCTCTTTTTTCTCTAGTCATTTTCATGTAGCGCTAAACATATAAATGGTGCTTTACAAAGCACAAGAAAGGGATCAAAACCCTGATCACAAATACTTACATGGAAAAGCTTTAAAGAGGTTTTTCAGGTTTCTGAAAAAGCTAAAGAAAAAAGCTCCATTGAGAAGGGAGTGCAGCTGGGAGGGGGGGAGAAAATAACAGCAAGGAATTCAGAGGCCACTTGACGTTTTGAGATTAAACTGAAACAATGCCTTTATTGCAGTGAGCACTTCTGATGTCTGTTGAAGGTGGGACAGAGTCACTGACTATGACTGCATTATCTCTGGCTCTGGGTTCACAGTGCTTTGCAGTGCTGTTATTTAAAACTAAATAAGTGTTGCCTGCTCTATAATTTGTCTGTGAGATATCTGGTTACTTTCAGACAAAAGAAAATGTCTCATGATAATGGGGTTTTGTATGAGTGTGCTCTTCCAGAAAAAAAAAAAACTTATTTAAGGATTTATATCTGTTCCCATTGAGGAAGAAAAGAAGCTTTAAAAAGTTTTACTACTCTCACCCTATAGCAGTTCTTGTCTGGCTTTCCATCAGGGGAAAATATTACCTTCAGCATATAAAATATTACCTTCTGCATATGAAAGGGACAATGCCAGATGCTTTAAATGGTTATAATTGAGAAGGATATGGGAGAGGCAGTATCTTCCCACTGTTCCATTTAAATGTGGATGAGGAAAAAATATATTAAAAAGAAAAGAACCCAACTCGCGTAGCTCAGTGGTTGAGCATCGACCTATGAACCAGGAGGTCACGGTTTGATTCCTGGTCAGGGCACATGGCCGGGTTGCAGGCTGGATCCCCAGTGTGGGGTGTGCAGGAGGCAGCTGATCAATGATTCTCTCTCATCATGGATGTTTCTACCTCCCTCTCCCTTTCCCTTTCCCTCTCCCTCTCCCTCTCCCTCTCCCTCTCCCTCTCCCTCTCCCTCTCCCTCTCCCTCTCCCTCTCCCTCTTCCTCTCCCTCTCCCTTCCTCTCTGAAGTCAGTAAAATATGTATTTAAATGTGGAAGAGGAAAGCCCTTTGGATAAATTAACACTTGGAGGACTGACCAAAATGAATGAACTCTGACAGAGGCCTCTACGTATCTATTTGATGATCTAGCAAATCTTGTTTCTGGCTTACCCTGCTTTCTAATGCCATGGAGTCATTAAAATGTAAGACGGATTCTCCAGAAGAGAAAAACCAGATGAAGCTTGACTTGCAGACAGTTTGTCTTGCTAAATAGCATTTGTTTCTACTGGCCATACCTTTCCCTTGGTGCAAAATTTCTCTCCCACACACTCATCTGAAAAATCAAAGAGCTGAGTGAATTTCAGTTGCCAAAACCAAAGATCTGTTGGGAAGGCTCTTTACAAGTGATGAGCAAGTGTGCTCTCAAAAACTGAATATATAGGTGATTTTGAATTATAAATTGGTATTCAAGGTGAGCCTCTATTATGTCATAGGAATAAGGAAAGGAGAAATAAAGGCAGAAGCATGTTGTTACTACATTAAGAAAAATAATATGTGTATGAGTCCACTATCCTTTATATAGAATTCCAAAATTAAAAAAAAAAAAGCTCTGAAAGTCAAATGTCTTTGTGGTAAATCATTCTACCTAACTTGGATAGATTTGGTGCCTGAGCTTTTCCTGACCTACAGTGAATTATTTCTCTTTATTTACCTCTCTCGATGTAACCTTTCTTATGCTTCATTGCAAAAATATCAGTGTATATGATCACAAGGCTGTCACAGACCCCACCTAGGGTCCTATAGTATATGGATAGCATTATGTTTACAAATCGGAAAAAAGTCTGAATTTCAGAACAGAAAATTCTGAATATTGGAACTTCCTTGTGAGGTATTATGCTAACTGCTTCATCTCATGGAAGCCTCACATCTTCCCTTGGAGATGGACACTGCTATGATGTCCAGTTTATAGATGTGGACAAAAAGGGGCCACATACTAACCTGACTAACTCAGGGAAGGCCTGCATGGTGGCTTTGCAAACTCAGAAACCTAAAGTAACCACAAAGGATGGTCTGCAATTAAATCTTCAATTTAAAAAAAAAACAAACAGTCTGTGGTGGGTAGTCATGTCCTAGGCCATTATCTTCCCTGACAAAGATCAACTTTGATCTTTACTGAGTCTATTGTCTTTTTGTATCTAAGATAACATACCTGTGGAATGTCAGGGTAACTTGTAACTTCCCTTTTCCCCCAACCCCTCAAGGCACAACCAATGTGCCAGGGTGCCAGGAAGGAGACCACAAATTTCTGCATTGTTATTGTTATCATGTTAATTGTTGACTGTTACCTATGCTCACCTAAGTAAAAAAACTATGTGTCTATCATTTTACTGTTTATCCAATCCCAGAGGTCTCCCTGCTTTGCTTTCTCCCGCCTCCCTAATCTATCACCAATGAATTTCATGTAACCCATTTACATCTCCCCCTTCGATTGTAATATATAAAACAAGATTAAAAACACACACAAACACACACACACACACACACACACACACACACACACACACACACACACACCATTCTCCGGAGTACTATCTTGATACATTGAGATTCTGCTTCCCGGCAATTGTCAACAGTTTGGCTCAAATAAACTCACAAAAATTCTTTACAGGTATGAATTTTTTTTATGTTAACTTAGATGAGGAAATTAAGGATTGGAGAGGTGAAATAGGTTGCTCAAGTTCACTCTTCCAGTTATGTATTGCTGCATACTAAACACCCCTGAAATGCAGTGGCTGAAAACAACGCTTTATTGTTATCACACACAATTCTGTGGTTTGACTGGACTCAGTGGGGTGGTTCTCACATGTGACTGCTGTCAGGTAGGAGCCGGGGATGGAATCATCTGGAGATATCTTTACTCACATTATCTGTACCTCACTTGGAATGCCTTGGAGCTGGTCAGGCATCTCTCTCTGCACGTGGTGTCTCTGCATGGCTACATTGCTTCTACCAGCATGGTGGCCTCAGCATAATCAGACCTCTGACATGGAGACTAGCATCCCGTAGACTAGAGCAAGTGTTCCAAGAAACAAGAAGTGGAACTTGACAGTTTATTAAATGCTGGGCTCAGAAACCAGCACATTATTTGCTCCTACTTTTTTTCAGTGGGTGAAAACAGTCAGAGAGATCACCCAAAGAGGATATGGAATGCAGCCCAGTCTATAGGAATGGAGGCTGCCCAGCTTGTAAGTGAACATCTAGGACTCGAAGTCAGGTCTACCTAATGCCCAAATCTATTCACAATGGTGGAAGCTTTCTTGTTCTTTTGCGTAATATTCCTCTCCCCCCTCCCCCGCCCAGTCATTTTCCTATACTCTCCTATTACTAGCAGACTGACTATACTGTAAGAAGGATATTATATGGGCACACACACACAAAAAAAATAGATACTTGTGGCATATTTAATGGGATGGATAGTGAGAATTTGTTCTCTTTATCCTGCTCTTACCTCATTGATCCTGAATTTATCCCCATTTAAAAAATCCTCAACTCGATAGCAGAAAACCTGTCAGAAAATTAAAAAAACAAGGAGAGACTCAAAGAAGCGTTAATGTGAGGAATGGACAGGAGAAAAAGGGGAGAGTATGCATTCTGGAGCATTCCAACTACATGAGCATCTTTACTCCTCCCTCTACCTCTCCTTTACCCCAAAACTCTAATGTATCTCTCCCACTAAAATATAAAACTTTTCATGTCTTTTTTTAAAATATATTTTTATTGGTTTCAGAGAGAAAGGGAGAAGGAGAGAGAGAGATAGAAACATCAATGATGAGAGAGAATCATTGATTGGTTGCCTCCTGCATGCTCCCTACTGGGGATTGAGCCCACAACCGGGGCATGTGCCCTTGACTGGAATTGAACCCAGGACCCTTTAGTCCGCAGGCTGACACTCTATCCACTGAGCCAAACTGGATATGGTGATTCATGTTTTATTTTTGCAAACATTTACCCCAGCTCCTAGCACAGTGACTGGTATGTATCAGTTCCCATTCTGTGGCAGAAATGATGTATGAAGCTCTATAGGTCAGTGGATATGCTTCTCAGACATCTCACTCATAACCTGTCTCTAGGTCACCCTCTATTCAACAAAAAGTAGGAACAACTAGCTGGGTCATGCTCGTTAGCCAACAGGTTTTAGTTTGGGCTGCAATGAGACCTTGAGCTGTTCTTGCCCTTGTGAGTTAAGCTTTGGAGTCTAGTCAACTTGGAGACAAATAGAGGAGGCCTTGAGAATTGAAGTTACATACTGATTTATGCAGGAATAATCACAGTGCTGTTCAGACGGAGAGTTGATGCACTAGTAGTCTCTGTAGGGAAAATCAAAAATTCATTGGGATTTAGCAAACTGGCAGTCATGATTTTGGGACCTATCCTCATTTGGACAAACCTATCACATGTGTCAATATAGCATGGTTCTTTCAGGGGGCTTTTGGGGTGAGACCCACAGCAGGCAGTTATGCTGATAAAATCTAGCTGAACAGTAGCACTGCATTCATCATTCTTCCTTGGGCATTTGCTTTCCAAGTCCTTTCTCTCCTCACCTTATCTCCTGGATGTTGAACATACAAGCATCCTCCCTCGCCCTATATTCCACTACCTCCCAATAACTACACAACTTCTTATTTCTTCAGCAAACTTCATGGTTTTCTGGCTCCTCTCAATTTTTTTTCTTGTCAAATGAAAACAATTGATGGTTCCTTCCTACAAAAATAAATGTCACTGCCTGGAGCATCCCTGAATTCGAGGTCATTAGCACAGGGTGAAAATATGAAGCATGGCTTTTTATGATTTACCCCTCTGGTTTGAGTGAAGATGCTGTAGTGGTTGAGAACATTTTCTAAGAGAGAATAATGAGCCTCAGGGCCAAGAAAGTAGTTAAGCCCAACAGTTCAGGTTGGTTCTGGTTGCTATGCTACAAGCATCAGTAAAGAACTTGCTGCCTTCCCAGTGGTAGAATTGTTACATATCAACATGGGGGGCCGGGGCTTTCAGATCTCTTTATCCAATTGCGTCATTTTACCTGTTAAGAAATTGGGAACCAACTAGGTAAAGCCATCTTCCCACAGACCTGCAATAATACATTGAGACTATATAACCCCACTCTCCTAATTCCTCCTATCTTAGTGACCATACCACAGTGCTGTATTCAGATCAGAACTATTTTCCTTTGTCCATCAATATATCCTATGTGATTAACTCTGTCCCACACTTGCACATCACTGTGACTTATACTCCAGCCACCTCAAAACTATTTTTAAGTTTCTATATCTCCTTTATAGGGTGGGTGCTTGGTCAAGAGAACTTTCCTTATTCTTGGTTCATTTGCTACCAACATATACATTCATGCCCTCTGCTCATATTGAGTAATTGTGCCCATGTTGCCAGGGAAACTAGCAAGCCTTTTGGCCAAAAGATGGATAAGAATAAGATCAGGTCTGCTGATCATAATGTAACCTTCCCTTTAGTCTCACCATGCCTGGCTGATGGGAGAGATTTGCCCTCTCAGTAAAGATTGTAACTCCAGCAAATAGTGGATTGTATTACCTGCTCTATACTAGCTCATGAGGAGCCCATCCAATGAGGAAGGGTCCTGACATACAGTGTAGCCCTCTGTGGAACCTATGGCAGAAACCCATATTTGAAGCATGTGTCAAAGATGTCTAATGTGAAGATTTACTCCTCACTCAGAGTCTGAAAGACAGCAACTGGTCCAGGTGTCTCCATGGAAGTCTTAGTGAAGGAGCTCCCAGGAAGCAAACAGTACAGGGTGAAAGGGTGATACCTCTGCCTTTGACCTTTCAGCTCAATCTAAAAAACAAAGGGACCTTTCTCAGGAAAAGAGGTTGGAGCTGGCATTTGGTTTTTGGCAACTGGGGTCTGAGATTGAGCAGCTGGTCATATGCTCTGACAGCCAAACTAGTATTTCATATGTCAGGCAGAGGGAAAGGAACTGTGGCATGTCCAGAAAGGAATCTTCTCAAAGGGTCTTAAAACAGAACCTGGACTTACTAGATCTGGGACATAAACTCTTTTTCTCAGCGAAGAGGCCTCATTCTGCTAGTCAGTAGAGGCTCCTTTACTATCTTCCACCAGCTCATGAACCACAAAAGCAGGTATATTTAGTATTGACTCTTGAGGCCAGGGGATTTTCTTTTCCTTAGGCTTCTAAATTTGAGTGGCATATCCTTTTAAAATATGGATATTTATCCCTAGCCGGTTTGACTCAGTGGATAGAGCATCGGCCTGCGAACTGAAAGGTCCCAGGTTCGATTCCGGTCAAGGGCACATGCCCGGGTTGTGGGCTCGATCCCCAGTGTCGGGGGGGGCTTGCTGGAGGCAGCCGATCCATGCTTCTCTCTCATCATGGATGTTTCTATCTCTCTCCCACTCTTTCTTCCTCTCTAAAATCAATAAAAATATATTTTAAAAATATGGATATTTACTTTCCTCAAAATGACTGGAAAATTGGAAGTATAAGGAGCAAGAAATGATCTCCATAGGCCTAATTAACAAATCATACTGTGTGATGGAAAGACAGGTGAGGAATTAATCTTTCTTGGAAGTAATATATGAGAGGATTTTGTTAATTGTCATAGTGTTTCCTCTACTCTTCCCCCTCTCATTCATAACTGTTATAGTAGCTGGAATCAGGCAATATAGGATAAAATAATTTATTTGATCTTAACTTTACTGGTTTTCAGTTTTTATCTCAAATTTTTCCAGAAGGTCAAGCTCCATTTGTGGCTCCACCCCTTTCACATTGTGATCTCAATCTTCCTCTCAAGCATAAACCCATTGCACTTCCCTTCCATCTACCACCCCTTCTATGCCCTAACTCCACCGAACTAACTGAAAAAATGCAGTGGACTTTTAACCCACGGCACATACTCCTTCTTTTAGTAGAATGTATATCTCCTTTTCTTCTACCAGATAAACTGTAACTTGTCCTATAAGTTCCATCTGAGTTACTTAGCCTTCTGCAAGGATCTTATGCATGTATCATATCTTCTTTATTAATACACCTTGGAGAATGTCTCCTTGGCTGATCTGTAGCTCAAAGCAGTTTTACTTCTCCCAAATGATTGGTTTATATTTATCAGTGCTGAATAGTGGCTCCCATCAGGTTTTCCTTTTAACAATGGTTGCCAGAACTTTCACAGCCAAAATTGTAGCCCATGTGCAATCAAGGCTATGAATTTTCCCAATTACATTCCTGGCCATATTTTATGAATGGACCCTTGCTTTTCTTTTACTTTTAAATTTGATATCTTGTCTTTTATGTATCATTTTATGGAACTTCTTTCTGGAACAAGGTGGCCAAGGAAGAAAGGTAGGAAGGGAGGGAGGAAAAGGCATGCGGGGGTGTGGGGGGGGCGGGGGAGAGATGGAAGGAAGAATTCAAACTCAAAAGCTACTTTATTTATAATTCTGTAACCTAGAAAAATTAGTTTTCACTCATGCTCTCCTAGCACTTTGAAGAAGCTTCTATTATTGCATTTGTATCACTTCATGTCAATTCTTCTTTTCTTGGACTTTTATTCTTGTACCTGGCTGCAAATTCTTTAAAAACAAAGACAGCTTCTTACTTGGTATTCCCAGCTTCTGGCTCAGTTCCTGACTCAATTAACTGTTCAATACATGTTTATTGAGTGAGCAGTAGCTGAAAAATAGCTCCAAAGTTTTAATCAAATCACATAAATTGATTTAACTAATTGGGGTTCTGTTCAATATTGAGACTCGTTCTCTAGATCAGACTTCTGACCTTCAGAACTTAATATGTGACTAGTCACAGTCATATTTTTCACTGTACTTGTCTCCAACTGAATTTTATCAAATAACCTGTAGTTTTATTTTATACAAATCAGATCATATTAAATATAATTTAAAATATTTTCATGAAATACGATAAGATCCTACTGGGGCACAGCAAAACCCAATTATACCTTCATGACATATGCTCTTTTTAAGCAAATCCATTTGTGTACACTAAACTCTAACAATCTTTTCTCAAACTTGGTATCGTCTTATAAATAGTGCCAATACCAAATGGGAATTAATAAGCCATTATATTATCTCTATCCTGGATTATTTCTCTAAGCAGAATCATCAACATTGATACACACCAGGGCTTTATTTGAAGTTAATGGAAAATCGGTTACATCAGCATAACAGATAATTATATTCATGCTCTTTAATAGATGATGAAACTCTACAATATGCACATCCCAGTGAGCACAGGCATGTTCAAACTTCCTTTCTTTGCAAGTTGAAACAGGTTTGACCACTACAACATTTATTTATGTAGGTCTTCCAGGTCATCGCCTGAAATGTCATTTGAAACATTAAAATAGAAATAGAATAGCATGAATAAATTATTATTGATTCTGATTTTCTTTGTTATTCAGAGAAGTCACAGGCACAGGAAGAAAGAAGAATGTGTTGTTAGCTACAAAATGGATAACCTTACATGTTGTTTTTTAAGTTGCAAGAATAGAAGGATTTGACAGTTTCTTCACAGTCATGGGCACATTGTTATTTAAATAAAGGACCAATCAAAAGTGAATTAACCATTAATACAGATGTGTGTCTTATACACATGCATTCACATGCATAAGCACAAGTGCTGTGGGTCAGAGCTGCCTCTGGATAAATTATAATGATGTCACAGCAGTCGCCAAAATAGACCGGACACCAGAACAGAGTGTTAAACGGAACTGTCTAATAAGCTAGTGCCAGCTCCCCACCTCTCCAGCATGCTGCCTTGCTGAGTTTCAGTAAAAGAAGACGAAAATTAATCAATATTTGCACCAGATGGTGTCTGGAGGAAATTTACTTCCGAACCTAGTCAATAATTGTAGTTCTGTCAAAGATGCAGTTTCCTTGACAATATATCTCATCAGTGACTTAACCATTTGGAAATGTCTCCTTTCAGTGCTCAGTGTTCTCAAAATAACAGCAGTTTCAGCCAGATTGGGGCCACCACTCCTTTTTATTTCCCTTCTTTCTTGGTCTCAGCATCATCAAAAACTGAAGGGTGGCCCTATTCAGACGGTGTCATCCCATGCACCAAAAGTTTGCAGGTTCAATCCCTGGTCAGGGCATGTACAGGAGGCAACTGATTGATGTTTTTTTCTTACCTCTCTCTCTCTCTCTCTCTCTCTCTCTCTCTCTCAAAATCAATAAAAACATATCCACATATTCTTGGGTGAGGATTACAAAAAAGAAAGAACTGGAGGGCAGGGTAGAAATTATAATGTAAGAAGAGAAATCTAAGGTTGAGTGATAGATATGGCCTTTTAGTCCCCCAGATTCCTAAGGGAAAGCATCTATCTTATAAGCCTTTCACAAGGAGCCTCCTTTAGGTTGCATTCTTATTTTCTCTTCATTCTTCTAATGTGAATCTTTTTACTAAGGCACCTATGGTAGTTTACTATTAATGCTGTAACAGTTACCACAGACTTAGTTCTTTAAAACAATACCAATATATTAGTTTCCAGTTATGAAGGTCAGAAGTCTGGAATAGATCCCACTAGGCCAGTGGTCGGCAAACTCATTAGTCAGCAGAGCCAAATATCAACAATACAATGATTGAAATTTCTTTTGAGAGTCGAAAACTGACTTCTGCACATGGGCCACTAAGTTTCAATCGTGCCTGCACGTGGTATTTTGTGGAAGAGCCACACTCAAGGGGCCAAAGAGCTGCATGTGGCTCGCAAGCCACAGTTTGCCGACCACTGCACTAGGCTAAGATTAAGGTATTGACATGACTACATTCCTTTCTGGAGAATACAGGACAGAATTGGTTTCTTTGCCTTTTCCAAATTATAGAGGCTGCCCAAATCTGGCTCCTCTATTCAAAGGCAATGGCCAGCTGAGTCTTTCTTGTGCTGCATTCCTCTCACAATATCTCTCCTGCCTTCTTCTTCCTCTTGTAAGAACACTTATGCTTATAATTACACTAGAGGCCCAGTGCACGAATTCGTGCATGGGTGGAGTCCAGCTGGCCCTCCCCTATTGGGGGGGGGGCTTATCAGGGGCAGGGCTGGCCAGGGGAGGGGCCATGGGCAGTTGGCTGGTCGGCCCCGCCCCCAGTTAGGGTGAGGGTGGTGATTGGGGCCCCAGTGCACATCAAAGCAACCAGTCGTTCAGTCACTTGGCTTTTATATATATAGATTGGGCCCACTCAGATAATACAGGATAATTTCCATTTTTTAAGGTCAGCTGAATGCCGTCTGATACCTTAATTTTTCCTTAACATGTAGCATAATATACTCACAGATTCCACAGATTAGGACATGGACACCTTTTTTTTTTGGGGGGGGGGCAGCATTATTCTACCTAACACAGCATCTTTCTGGAAGCCTCATCTTCTACTCAAATGGACTCAGCATCCCATTTTTAAATTTCTTAAATTGGAGTCCTTCACTCATTCTAGGCAGTGGTATTTCAGGATGCTAAAAGGCTGCTGCTATTATAAGCTTGGCAAATGAGGAGTGTGTAAGGACTTAAATCTTTGTCTCTTCAGGCCTAAGACCCTAATCAAGGATGCCATTTATAAAGTTCTATCAGATGTCTTCATGTTATTGACATTTTGGGGGTAACTTTGGAATCATTGTCAGTTGCATGTTTGCACCCAATGGAAAATTAGTTCTTAGATACAGAGACTCCAAACAGTCATCAAGCCAGTTGTTTTAAAAAACTAAAAATAGTATAAGACTACAGAGATATTGCAGATAGTGCTAGACTAGTTCTGGCTATTAGGTTAAATTGGTAGGTGTTTGGCAACTCTGCTGCAAAAACAGTGAAACCATTGTCAGCAGTTAGATCACAAGAATGGAAACCGGTGAGAGCATCGACACAACACTGTGTCTACAAAACATTGATTCTAAGTCATCCCCAAGAAGACTCCATATAACCCATGGGAGAGTGGGAAGACAATGTAAGCATTTCTATATTTATTATATCTATTTTAAATAAGAACTTAAGTATTATTAATATTTAAAATACAGATTGACACTGTCATGATCATTTGGTTTATACTTCAGCTACTCACATATCACACAAGTAAATTAAAGCCTTTATTTGAGACAAAGTAGGAATCTCACCCTGCAGAGAGGCTGACCGGGTCTCCTCACTCATATGCTGTCACCTGAGCATGACTAATTGCAATACTCATGGAACCACTAAGTGGGTTGATTGTTATATTATCTAGTTTTAATATAACAAAATGGATAAGTGTTTTAAAAATAGATAAGTGTTTAGAGATTATTACAAGATACTATGGATGGAGATAATACTAAAAAGATGAGCATAGGTAAACATCAAGCCAATGAAAGAAACGACTTTTATCCAACCTCCAGTACTGTCTTCATCAGTCACGAAAATTCCCAATATAATCAGATCTGATACATTCAATTTTGAGCAGAAAAGTATTTATTTTATTTTATTTTTATTTTTATTTTTTATTGTTTAAAATATTACAAATAGTAGTACATATGTCTCCTTTTTTCCCCATTGACCTCCCCCAGCCTCTCCTAACCTCTGGTCACATGCCCTCATCCCCCGTCCCAGTGTCTTTTGTCCATTGGTTATGCTTATATGCATGCATACAAGTCCTTCGCTTGATCTCTTTCCCCCCCTCCCCAACACTCCCAGCCTTCCCACTGTAATTTGACAGTCTGTTCGATGCTTTACTGCCTCTGTATCTATCATTTTGTTCATCAGGTTATAATGTTCTTTATTTTCCATAAATGAGTAAGATCATGTGGTATTTTCCTTTCATTGCCTGGCTTATTTCACTTAGCATAATGCTCTCCAGTTCCATCAATGCTGCTGCAAATGGTAGGAATTCCTTCTTTTTATGGCAGCGTAGTATTCCATTGTGTAGATGTACCACGGTTTTCTAATCCACTCATCTGCTGATGGGCATTTAGGCTTTTTCCAAATCTTAGATATTGTAAAATGGAACTGCCATTTCACCCAGTAATACCACTTCTAGGAATATATCCCAAGAAAACAGAAATACCAATCAGAAAGGATATATGCACCCCTATGTTCATAGTACTTTTTATTTTAAATGAACATGATAAAAATAAAATTATTTTGCATTTATTGATACTTTCATCTTTAGCTCTATTTACATTTCCATATAATGTTTGCAATACATTATCAAAAAGTCTATATTTGTACTTTATAAATACATATATACTTATTGTGATTATATATATTTATATTTGTTTTATGGATAAGGGTGTATCATTTTATTGTTTGTACACTGCTATTCTAGAGGACAGAGCTTTTGGAAGGATGTAACAAAGACCAAAGAAAAGTTTGGACACGAAAAAATGGTGAAAAGGACATCAAAAGAGGGTATACAAGGGAACTCTAGTGTAGGCCACAGGACATGTTACACTAAGTTGGATCTGGCATTGTCAGAAACTGAAGTCTTTTATTGGACCTCTATATAGTACTTCTATCATATTATAGGGTCCATGACATATTTTATAAAGTAAAATGGCTCAGTAAGATCCTTAAATGGCTCAGTAAGATCCTTAAAATTGTAAAATTTCCACTTTGTTTTCTTTTTATTTTTTTATTTTTATTGATTTAAGAGAAGAAGGGAAAGGAAGAGAGATAGAAACATCAATGATGAGAAAGAATCATTGATCAGCTGCCTCCTGCATGCCCCTCACCTGGTACTGAGCCCATAACCCGGGCTTTACTGCCCTGACTGGTAATCAAACCATGACCTCCTGATTCATAGGTTGATGGTCAACCACTGAGCCATGCCAGCCGGGCTCCACTTGTTTTCAATGCTAAAAATAAAAAATAAACTGCCACCAAGGTTACAGAAATATGTCTTTTCCTATTACTTAGAGCCATGAAGCATCTCAGAAATATATTCATTATAATATTAAAATATCAAATAAAATTTTATACAAACTGGATTTAATTGGCAATTTAAGCTGCAGCTAGCATATAGTGAGTCCACCTCATAGTTAGTGAGTCTCTGGACACAGTGATCTTACATTTGGCTACTCTTTATTGACTTAAAAAATTAATAATATGCATTTTAAAGGAAATGACTGGAGAATTTAAGCTACAAAGTGCTCCATCCTATGAAGGTTGGTTATTTTATGAGTTAGGAGTTTTTCATAACTTCTATTTGAACATAATACAGAAGCATCCTTCAAAATGTTACCTTTAAGATCACTGAAGCTAAGAGATTTAAAGGTCAAAGTGCATGTTATCCATTTTCTGGTCATTTTTAACTTACAGGAAAGCCCTCTGATGCCCTCATTTTTTGTTTAATTTTTTTTTCATTTTTTCAGCTGCTTTAGGAATTAATTTCATATCACAAAGGAAGGACAGAAAAACGTTTTTCTTCCTCCTGCCCCAAGCTCACCTTCCTTGACAAGATTTTTATCTGCATTGACCCAGTACTAGTAACCTACACATAGCAGCAACTTCTGAGATGCTCAGTGGAATGTGGAAAGGCCCTTAATGACTGATGAAAGCCATCAGGAAAGCCGGAGATAATTGTAAAGGATTCTGTGGCAGAATGGCCCTACAAGCCTTTTTTGTAAGCCCATGTCATTTCATTACCATTAACAGTTTCCCCCAGCTCTCCCTCCCAATGCAGAGAATCATGGGAATTTGACCCAGCCTCACATGTACAGTTGCATATTCTGTGTGCAGGGATAGAAAGATAAACTCTTCTTCCTTGGTAAGATGCCCTAGCAGAAGTGCCTGCAGGTGTTTCCTCCAGAAGGTATCACATTAGTACTTACTTAAGTACTAGAGCAAAGTCTTCGGTCAGATAATCTAATAAGAATGTGAACAGTTGCCCGGCCCGTGTGGCTAAGTGGTTGAGCATTGACCTATCAATCAGGAGGTCACGTTCAATTCCCAGTCAGGGCACATGGCCAGGTTGTGGGCTCCATCCCCAGTGTGCGGTATGCAGGAGGCATCCGATCAATGATTCTCTGTCATTATCGATGTTTCTATCTCTCTCTCCCTTCCTCTCTGAAATCAATAAAGATATTTTTAAAAAAAGAATTCTAACACTCAACCTATCTCATTTCATCCTCAGATCACAGAAACCCAATTAAGTAGTATTTCCCCACTTCATAGACCTCATAGATCAGGGAAGGGAATTTCTGAAAGGTTAATTGATGTACTGAAGGGCACATAGTAGAGTGCCCTGCTCAGTCCCACATGCCTTTTCATTGTTCTACATTATGCTGTCCCTTCTGAATGGATTATTAGGTCAATATTGCTGTTATTAATTCTGCCTAAATAATGAATGTCATCATACATTTAGAATGTTGTTCTATATCTTCATTCTACTATCATCTGTAATTGAAATTGTTCAGAAATGTTTGATAATCCTGATTTTTTGGAAAACAACTTTTCCTTCCATAAATTTTTTCTTCGGTATTTTTTTCATTGAATATTTCCCCCTTTAGCTTTGACAGTCTTTCAGATTGATTCTCTCTGCCCAAGTCGTAACTCTCTTTCTTTTAACTAGCAGTCGCCATGCAAATGCTGGTGCATCCTGTCATGCTTCTTTAAATGTGATTGCAATAAATATAAGGAGTGTATTTATTCAAAGATTTAATTGTTAAAATGACAGAGCTGTGCTTGTCTTTAAAACATCTTCTCATAGCTCTGTGGTCATAGCTACATAAGGTGCCAACCATTCTTGCATCCTGTGCTTAAGAAATGACATGTGGCAAAGATAGAGCACCTTGCTCTGAGCCCATTGTATATACTAACTCCATAGCAAAATATTCTTAACCAGTATACACACATCATGCATCAAACCATAACCCCTGTCCCAGTGCACTTTACAAATTAAAAGTCCATTGTCAAATAGTAAGTTCTTTGTACTTTGGAGATCTGACATGACCTTAGAATTTAATCTTTCACCTGTATACATTTACTCTTAAATCAGATTCGAATACCAGGGCAACTGTATAGAACTTAAGTTCCTCGTCTCTGGTTTTCTAGTAGAAATATCCACCTGAATTTTTTACGGGCCCTTCCAATTCAACTTATCTAAGTCAAACTCATCCCTCTCACCACTCTCAGAACTTCCTTATCTCACCCTCCAAACTGGTCATTCTCTTAGTTACTTGGGCTTGGACGTGTCATGCTTTAGCCTTTTGCCCCTCTTATTTCATGGCCCGTTCTGTATTTGTAATAGCCTTTCAATTTCCATTGCCACTCTCCTTACCTTTCTGGGACTACACCATAGACCTTAACCAATCTCCCTTCTACTCTCTCTCCTCCTCTCTGCTTTCCAAACTACTCCAAGGTTGATCTCCCTAAATCAACATTTTGCATATACCCTTTACCTCCTCAATACATGCATTTTTAAATCCTCATCTGAGCATATGTTTTTACTGATTTTATTTAGAGAGAGAGGAACATTGATGCAAGAAAAAAACATTGACCGGTTACCTCCTACAGGTGCCACTACCGAGTATCAAACCCAAAACCTAGCTATGTGCCCTGCCCTGGAATCAAACCTTTTGGTGTAGGGGATGACACTCCAACCAACTGAGCTACCTGGACTGGGCAAAACATGTATTTCTTCTAAAATTAAATCCAGAGAGACCACCATTCAAATGTTTTTACTTACGGCTTAAAACCATCACTCCAACATCTACACTGTCCCCTAACATGATAGGAGCAAAACCAAACTCCTTGTCCACATGCTATTTTCATTTCCATTATGGTTCTTTACTTATGACTTATACATTGACAGCACCACAATTTCTGTTATTGATGATAGATAATGACAGGTCAGCCCTCTATCCCAAGTAGTTCCATGGCTCTTTGAGGGGGGGGGGAAATATACAGAAATAGTCTAAAGAAAGAAAAAACAAACATTCTAAACATTGGTATTCTTAGATCTGTTGTCTGGATTGAGTACACACCTGGTCCTATGCCAATCATTTTAAGCAATGCCGGGTAGGTTTAATTCAATAGTTTTTCCCCCTCCAGCTGTTATAAAAGTAAAGAAGGGATCTAGGGTCTGGCATGTGAATATTGTAGGTGAGGGATTCTTAGCTGAGCATAACTCTGGAAGCTTCCCACATCTTAGGGACTATCTGCAGTCATAGGTCTGAGGAGAAAGCCTCGATCTCTCTTTGCTTACCACATGCAATCTTGCATAACATCGTTGCATTTCAACCATCTCACAAAACTGCATTTCTATTATTCTGAAATCACTTTGTCTTTCCCAGAGAGACTGACAGATGAAACAGATTCCTATGTTCACCCCCAGTGCTTGTGCATTATTAATAAACTGTTAGGAAACATAGTTTCATACAAGAGCTATAAACATTATTTGGGGAAGAGGAAAAGTCTGGGTGTGCTAAGACAAAATAGTGCTTCTGATAGCTCTATCTGATGTGTCTTAAACCAAATTATAATGAAAACTCAGGTCATTGAATTTGTAATGACTGGAAAACAAATGAAACAGGGATATAGGTGAATAAATTCTGAATTCCTTTTCAAGTCATTTCAAAGAACATGTTAACTAATACAATTGGTGGCCAAACTATGGTGTAAATGGAGCGAAGGTCAAATTTAGGTTCTATTTGGGGCTGAAGAAAGACCTGCCTATGGCCATTGTTTGCACTCCTAAAACTGATTTGCCAACTCTTGTGTGTAACAAGGTGTATGATGAAAAAACACAGGAAACTAAAACAACAGATTACTCCATAAAACTCTAGATATCAAAACACATGTCTTACAATGGTTAGGTTTGTTACAACAGCTTCCTACAAAACAAAGCACAATGGGGAAAAAAAAACAAAAATCATGCATGAACCAATGAAACATACAGATTGACTCGGTATTGCACCCAGACATCATCCTAACAAAAAACAAAATTTTCGGGGTTGTTGTTTTTTTATTAGTAACATTAAACACACAGTCATCATGCTTCAAATATGAATATTTAGTCTGGGGTTACAAATGTATAAAATCAACCTGCATCTCCCTTTCTTTTCTGAATTTGACAGGAAAAGTGTTTGTGGTGCCAAGGAAGATTAGAGGTCTTAGAGAACCTCAGATTTAGGCTCCAGTTCCAGTCCTGCCTTTTCCTAGTTATGTGTCTTTGACCAAATCAACTAACCTCTGGGATCCTATCCCTTCACCTGAAAGTGTGGAAAAATTACACTTTATAAATGATCATTTTATAAATATACTAGAGGCCCATTGCATGAAGTTCATGCAGGGGGCTCAGCCCTCGCAGCCCTGGCTTGGTCCAGAAGGTTGTCCAGAAGGACAACCAGAGGTCATTCAGCTGTCTGTTCTAATTAGCATATTATGCTTTTATTATTATAGACTAGAGGCCCAGTGCATGAAATTTGTGCACGGGGTGGGGGGTGTCCCTCAACCCAGCCTGCACCCTCTCCAATCCAGGACTGCTGGCTCCCAACTGCTCACCTGCCTGCCTGCCTGCCTGCCTGATTGCCCCTAACCACTTCTGCCTGCCAGCCTGATCACCCCTAACCACTCCCTGCAAGCCTGATCGAAGCCTAACTGCTCCCCTGCTAGCCCGATTGCCCCTAACTGCCCTCCCCTGCCAGCCTGGTCACCCCTAACCTCCCTCCCCTGCCAATCTGGTCGCCCCTAGCTGTTCTCCCCTGCAGGCCTGGTCACCCCCAACTGCCCTCCCCTGCTGGCCCGGTCCCCCCTAACAGCCCTCCCTTGCCAGCCCGGTCAGCCCTAACTGCCCTCCCCTGCTGACCTGGTTGCCCCCAACTTCCCTCCCGTGCAGGCCTGGTCCCCCCCAACTGTCCTCCCCTGCAGGCCTGATCGCCCATAACTGCCCTCCCCTGCTGGCCTGATTGCCCACAACTGCCCTCCCTGCTGGCCATCTTGTGGTGGCCATCTTGTGTCCACATGGGGGCAGCCATCTTTGACCACATGGGGGCGGCCATCTTGTGTGTTGGAGTGATGGTCAATTTGCATATTACATCTTTATTATATAGGATGACACATAGATAATACATATGTGATATAAAAATATTTAAGATAATAAAAATATTTGCTTATTCCATATTAATGTTATATAATGCATTCATAGTATATTAAAATAAGCATGCATATTAATTTAAAATGTATATCATAATATTTATTAATTATACATATTACATAAGTACTAAATATATATGATTGCAGTACTCTTCTATGACCCAACAACATTACAAAGCATGTACATACATATGTAATGTATGTAGGGTCATAGAAGTGTACTCTAATTAAAAAGCTTCTTAATATTATTAGACTATTGGCACATTTAATGCTGCTGGCTTCCAATGTAATCTACTTTAGAAACAGCCATTGATGAGATTATCTCTCTTTATGTTTTTAACTTTCTTTACCTGGCTTGACTTTTATGCCATTATATTAGGTAAGTGTTCATTTTCCATGGGAACAGATTGCCAACAAGCACACACATACAAATAATGCACTGAGAAGGATGGTGCTGGTGCTTACATTTTTTTCTGTAAGGCAACAGAGCTTTTCTCATTACTGCAAATGCATGAATGAATGAGCAACTTTGCAAGCATAGACGTTCCATACATTTTCTCATCAAACAGCCCCATTGCTTCCTCAGTACTTTTTTCTGTTCAGCATTATTGATTTTTCCAATAATTGAGTTTGTTTGCAATAAGCTGAACCGAAGCATAACCTTTCACTAATTAGAAAAAATGTATGGGTATTAGCTTGAGGAAGCAAGAGCACTCCCTGTGTGTTTTCTAGCACAAATGCAAGGTGATGTTTTGTGTGATTGCTATTGTTTCTTTTTTCCCTTGTGACAATGTTAAGTCTGATGCCAAAAAAAGAAAAAGTCTGAGAACCTTTTAAATAACTCCTGCCCATTCCAGGAAATAAAAAAACCTACCAAGGTCAGTGTGAATGGATGTGAAACTAGTACCTTAGAATACAAATCTATGCCATTACTCTCTCTTAGTTCTAAGCCTCTGACATTATTTACAATTGTTTTTACACTCTATTCCACATTAAAATCAAGCACCTTAATTATCTTCTTTGTTTTAACTACAGAATTAAGAAAATATTCATTGATTCATATTTATATTCTCCAGGTAATTAGCACTATGAGATATCTTGAGGTAAGAACTAGGAAGGGTATATTTTTTGTTTTGCTGTTAGTTTTTCACCATTTCTGGTCAGATAGATTGAATTAGCCAATGCAGATTCTTAAACTCAGCAAAATTTAATCATGTAATTACATTTATATAATACAAAAAAATGCTTTACTTCAGCATCTATTTCTGGTGCATGGTGATTAAAAATGACTCATTTTTCGTAAATTCTGAAATCTGATAGTATTCCTTGAATGAAGTAATTTATGTCAGAAATAAATTGAAAATGAGGACAGCAGTGGTCAGTTAGGTGCAAACAAAATGCCACAGAATAAAAGGTAAAATGTAACTTGGAATTATTAAGCGAAAATCAAGGTGCCTATAAAAATATAAACCAGACATTGTTAGGGAAATCTCTATTAGAAGAGGAAGCCAGAAATCATCATATTAACATCACCATAAGTTGTCATTCTATTTTTTTAACTTAACCATGAGACCATCCTGACTCCACAATTCATAAGGAGACTAAACAGAAAATGGTCTTGAATCCATTTCCATAACAGTATAGGTATTTGCAGATGCATCCTTGGCTGAACAAAACTCTGCTTGATAGATACAGTGCTATCACTAAACAACAGAAATGCTAAATGCTAAGAATAAATTAATGCCTTCAAGCTCCATCCTCTGAGTTAGCTCGTTCTCTGAAGACCTTTATCATAAATGGGATTCCATATGTGACAGCTGAAAGGAAGCATGTTAGTTGGACAACTGCCTCTACAAGGACCCTTCTCTGTCTCCTCTGATTTTTAAATAGCTTTGTTCTTCATCAGTTCTTCACTCCTACGGGGCTATATGCTGACTCCTGATAAGGAGTATTCACCCCCATTTAAAATGTATGCATAAAGCAAAGGTCTCTGCTCTGCGCTATGCCACTGTGGGTTTTGGTCACCATAAAGTCACTTGAGTGCTCAGGGAATAGAACTACCATATCCTACATAATTTCTTCCTTTTAACAATCTGCCATTATTAAGATACACATTATTTTTGGACATCAAAATTCCTGCTCTATTACTTTATATCAAACTAGAGGCCCAGTGCATAAAATTCGTGAACTCAGGGGGGTCCCTCAGCCTGGCCTGCACCCTCTCGCAGTCCAGGAGCCCTTGGGGGATGATCAACTGAAAGCTTAGAGTGGGGAGTGGGCCTAAGCTGGCAGTCAGACATCCTTAGCACTGCCATGGAAGTGGGAGAGACTCCCGCCACCACTGCTGTGCTTGCCAGCCATGAGCCTGGCTCAGGGCTTCTGGCTGAGCAGTGCTCCCCCTGTGGGAGTGCACTGACCATGCGTCTGCCCCCTGCTGGTCAGTGCACATCATAGCGACCAGTCGTTTGGCCTTTCAGTCAATTTGCATATTTGCCTTTTATTGTATAGGATTACCACAATGTCAAAAAACAAATTTATGCTTCTTGATTTACTTTTCCTCTTTTTAAAAATGCCATTTTCCAGGTAAAAAAAATAAGGGCAGCATATCTTGTGAAACTAATTAGCTGTATGCAAATTTCCAAATAACACACTGTTCAAATACTATCTTTCAAATCCTAATAACTTTGTAAGAAGTTATAATAATATATTTAAAAGAAATTTTTGCTCAATGCAGAGAGAATGTCAAACGATTAATACATTAGCAAACCACATCATTTAGAAAAATAATTTTATTATCAGAAAGAAACTTAAAATTTTGACAGTAAGCATAATTTAATGAATAATTTTCTGTGGCAAGCCATCATTTCCTTGCAAAAAAAATTTCTCTGCATGCATGGATAGAACAAGTTTCTGTAAAATAATCCAAAATTTGTAAGGAAAAGAAGCTAAAGTATTACCTAAAAATATTCCTAACTTCTTTGAGTTTTCATATGATATTTGATAATGTATTGAATGCCTCTTGGTGAAATATTTAATAGCAGAGAGTGCAAGTAAAATGTTACTTACTAAACATGAACTCTACTTTATAAAATAAACAATAAGTCATTAGCTTGGTTTTACATAATACCATATATATATAAAATACCATAGCATTTTGGGGAACATAGTAGGCCCTCAATAAATAGTTGTTGAAATAGCCAAATGATTAGACTCCATACCAAAAGGCTGAAATGTATTAAGGTAATTCAAGCACATAATGTGACCTTAATTATGTGTCTATTCCAGAGTTGAAAAGAAGTGAGGGGACACAAACAGCTTGATGCTCTGGCCACAGGGCTACTTGGATAGCCATGGGCTTTTTGCTGTTACTCTACTGTGAATTTTTGGAGGAAGACAGCCTAATTAGACATGGAGCAGATATAATTAGACAAGGAACAGTTATTATAAAATATTGTTATGGTGAATGCAAATATTTCCGATAGCACTAATGTTTCAGAGCAATCAGCAGTAATTTCCAAATACTATGCCAATAAAAGGTGAAGTAACATTATTCCATTGGCTTGTCCATGAAGGCATACCTAATGAATACTTACTTATTTACCTAGGGGGTTCTTATTGAACACAGTGAGCTGTCTATCAGTTATCTCCCTTGTGCAGTGTGCCAACTCATTAGGAAGATTCCACGAAGCAACAATGTAGTCACTCTGAAATGACTTTATTTCAAGATCCCGTGTAAAAAGATTTTTGGTAAGCAATCTTTCCCCATGAGGTTTAGGATATCTTTTAGGAATTGGAAATGAGTACATCAAAAATATAAGAACACTTTGTTTTTTATAATAATTTCTTAATTGCTTCTAATTTTAATAGTGGCTTTAAGAAAAATAGTAAATTAAATTAATCCTCAAATTATTTCTATGATGTAGAAGACAAAGGATAACTATCTAGTTGTCTTATTGTAAAGCATTCATTCCCTGTTTGACTTCACTGGCAAATGTGACAATTTACAACAAAAATTGGGCCATTTCAATTGTTAGTGCTACAGAGTTTGTTTTTCCCCCATCTTAAGAGACTCCATGAATATTTTAATGTCAGATTTTACAATTTAACATGTCAAGATAGGATTACTAAAGACTGACCATTCTTGTCTCTGCTACCTCTCAGATTTCATTACTGTCATACATTCTTGGGACACTTCTAAAGCCAGGAACAACAACTTTAATAGAATGTGGAGTGCTATATTTCATTAGTTTCACTACTCATAATATCAAGCATGTTCTAAAGTCTATGTTGACTAGCAGCATGCTTCCAACCTTCATGAAGATATCTTTTTTCTTTTATTTTTCTTTAAAAGATATATCCATGGAAACTAGCATAATAGACAGATCCTACTTAATAATAGACAAATATGCAAATTGACTGTACCTTCGCTATGCCCAAGCCATGCCCACCAGCCGAGCCACACCCACCAACCAATCAGGACTAGTATGCAAATTACCCCAACAAAGATGGCAGCTAATTTGCATATCAAGACAGTGTAGAAAGAAGCCAAGAGCTGCAGAAGGGAGCAAAGCTGCGGAGAAGCAAGCAAGTGGGGGGTGGGGGGGAGAAGGGAGGAGCGGAGGTGGGGCCGGGGGAGAAGGGAGAAAAGCAGGCTGGCTGGCGGAGAAGGCGGGCTGGGGGACAAGGGAGGAGCGGAGGCGGGGCCAGGGGAGAAGGGAAAAGCAGGAAACCCTATTGCAGGATTTTTCCTGCAACGGGAACGCTAGTAATTCAATAAATACATTTGATCAGCAAATATATTTCAGGCACCCCAAACTCTTTGGGAACACACAGTAGAGTTTAAATCTACCAAAAGGACCAGACATGAACACATCTAACTATAATCCATTAAAATGTGCAGTGATGGAACTATGCAATTAGTACATTGGAACACAGTTGATGACACCATTAATTTTCTTTGGGAAGTAATAAATAACAACTAATATTAACTGAGTCATTACCATGGGTCATATTTTCTTTTAAGTATTTTACATGCACTAATAGAAGTAAGAGGGAATGGGTGTTATCTCCATATTTTTAGACTCTAAGTGGCAATGCATCTTTCCCAAGACCATGGAGGTACTAGGCAATGGGACTAGGATTTGAACTCAGGAAGTGTGGTTCTAAAGCCAATGCTTTTGGTCCTAGACCACAGTGCCTCTTTCCTTCCCAAATTCATACTTGAATTAAAAGCCAAACAATAATGATGCCTTTATGAATTATAGAAAGAAAACTTATATATATATATATATATATATATATATATATATATATATATATATATTGATTTTAGAGAAGAAAGGAGAGGGAGAGAGAGTCAGAAACATCAATGATGAGAGAGAATTATTGATTGGCTGCCTCCTGCATGCCCCCTACAGGGGATTGAGCCTGCAACTCGGGCATGTGCCTTTTACTGGAATCGAACCCGGACCCTTCAATCCACAGACCCTCTATCCACTGAGCCAAACCAGCTAGGGCAAGACAACTTTTTAAGCAAAGGAAATACAATGAGAAAAATCTGGAAGAAATGAAAGACATGAAACACAGGTGGGAAATTGTCCAAAGTCTGAGTTGCTAGATTGGAGGGCATGGGGGGCAGGATGGGGGAAGACAGCAGGGAGAATGAGATTGTAAAGGCAGAAGGAGCCCTTTCAAGCTGTGCAATAGGATTTGGGCCTTATTCTATAGGATCCCATCAGGGAGATTGTTATGCTCACTCTGAAGATTATACTGACTTTCTAGCCACATCAATGTACCTTCAAGCTGTCCGTGAAAAGTACACGCTTTAACTTGAAGCAATCAGCCACATAATACAATAGACAGAAGAAAACATTTTACTCCAAATTTTCTTAAGCTGTTTGAATAACGATCTACATATAAATCTTTCACATAATTTATGTAAACTTTCTTTGAAATGAGGTATTAAGTAATTCTTATGTTTAAAATTTCAGTATTTTTAAAAATTAAAATGTTGTTACTGAAGCACCCAAATAACACATACTGGATATAATCTTTTGTGTTGGAAATTCCTTGGATAAAAGAAAACAAACAAACAAACAAAAAACACACACCACAACTACCACCAGCAACAACATCAAAATCTCACTTGGAATGGAACACTTAGCATGAAATTTGATGCAGCTCCAAGATAGTCAGATCTTCTTCGTTAAAAGCATCCAATACAATGTTTAGAAAGTGTTTCTGGAGAACAGAAAACACCAACAGCTAATATTAAGTTTGAAAATTGCATATGGTGGCTGAGGTCCAGTCTCTTGAAAGCTCTTTATTTGTAGCACCTAATCTAATTCCCTTCAAATTCATATGGTAGTATATCTTCCTATCTCCAAAGCCACTGGGCTTCTCTCCTCTTCCTTATTCCCTCATGTCCTGTAGAATGGCCCCTTTCCTTGACTTTAGAGTATTTGGTTTATTTTGTCTATAGTATGCGACTTTGTAGTTTCTGTGCTTCACTGGTGGCTTTGTTCAGTAAATAGATAATTACATCTTTTCCTGAACACATTCAGAATCCTTTCAGAGGAAGCATTCACTCCATTCTTTCCTGGTGGCTCCTCCATGTCCTTTTTTTGTTGTTGTTTAAATATATTTTTATTGATTTCAGATAGGAAAGGAGAGGAAGAGAGGGATAGAAACATCCATGATGAGAGAGAATCATTGATTGGCTGCCTCCTGCACACCCCCTACTGGAGATCGAGCCCGCAACCTGGGCATGTGCCCTGACTAGGAATCGAACCAGTGACCTCTTGGTTCATGGGTCGATACTCAACCACTGAGCCATACCAACAGGGAAACTCCTCTATTTTCCATCCCTTCATTATGTTTGATGCATCCCTTTCTTTATGGAAGTGTATAAAGTCTCACTTATGTGTCATTTTCCTATCAAAATTATCTTTCTATTCTTAGAAAATTTGTAGCTACTTTCTATCCAAGATTTAAAAACAAAAAACATTGTTTCCATGTTTCAATTTTAAGAAAAGCTGCATGGCATAACAATATCCCATGAGGAACAGTCAATGTATTGAGATAAAGTAATTTGCATTTGTACCCACTGTGCTGTGCTGTTCTCCACTTTTTTTTTTTTAGAAACAAGACCATGCCTTTGTATCCAAATGTTTAGAAAACAAATAATTGAGAATAAGTAGTAACAACAATAGGTTGTACCTCAAAATATATTTGAATGTTACATGTTAAATTAAAATATGGATGACTATAGTGTAATTTTGAGAAATTATTTGCATTATTTTTAGTCATTAGTAATAAATTTCCATGGTCACACTAAGAGGAAAAAAAAAGGTTGTGAGCCTCATAAAGGATAACTTTTTTGAACTGTTAAAAGACTGCACCTTTTTTCACTAGGTCAGTTGTCTTTCATTAGGTATTAGTACTTCTCTATCTGTAATGAAATGACATAACTTGCTAAAATAATTGAAGTTTATTTCTGTGAATTATAATTAAATCACCCCAAGACATTTGCAGTCTGATATGTGTCATTTTTTTTTCAAGAAGAAGAGGAATGGAATTGGAATCACAAGCTAGCTTGTCTAGTTATGGCTATAGCATGCCATTCATCTCATGCGACTTAGTGGAAAAAAGGGTGAGAAAAGCTGTCCAGATATGTCACTAAGCATCACAGATATGCTTAGATTCAGTTCTCAAAATATGGTTGAAACAGTGGAAATCAAATGTTTGTTGAAACATGGTGGAGTAAAGTAATCAAAATACTCAACTTTAGTCTCTGCTTATTGCTATGTACAAGATCAAGTCCTTACTTCATTTTAAAACTCGTGTGTGTGTGTATGTGTGTGTGTGTGTATGTGTGTGTGTGTGTGTTAAACAAATAGAACATGAATATATGGATTATATCAGGGCAAGTGAGAATCTAAAACTAGATTGTATGTATAACATTTCAACACATATTAACTAAAAACCTACTGTGTGATCATAAACTCTGAATATAAATACATTCAACATAATCCCTCTCCAAAATAAAGTATTCAGTCTACAGTGGAGATAAGCATTAAATAAGTTATCATTCACTCAGCAAAATTAAAATATGTACCTGGTGATATAGTTCAGCAGGGTCGGAAGTGAAAAATCAGGTCATTCTAGGTAAATTTACTTAATTTGCCTAAAACATTCTGGACAATTAAAACTAATTAGTAAGTAAAATTGTGGGAATCATTAAAGTTATTTTAATTGGGTGTCTAAAACATAGACTAATTCTTGATACCGTTAATGCCTCATTCAATCAAGTGTTTCTCAGAGGCATTCATTTCATTGTTTATTTTTCATCACTCTAATAAACAAATACTTGAGTTTCTGTCATTTGAAAATAGTTGGCATGTCCTACAGAGACATGGGAAACTGATGTAGGCATACACCCGCCCAGCATTTAATGATCTTAATCCATCTCAATGACTTGCCTTTATATTCAAATAACCAGTTTGGGATGTAATTTACTGAAATCAACTTCGTAGTGTTATTTCAACACAGGACAGCATTTTGTGTGACAAGCTATAATATTTAGCTATGGAAAGACCTACCGTGTTTCTCTCCCACTGAGAACTATTTGTTATCTAATGTCACTTATAGACTGCATGTAAATCAAATCATTATTTCCAACCCTGTATGGTGCCTGCTGATTAAAAACTTGTCAAGCTATCAGAAGAATAAGGCCATTTCCCAGCATGAAATGGTGTTATTTATTCCAGGCCCAATGATTGGTACCAGAACCAATACTTAAAAATATCTGTGACCGGAGAGGAAATAATCATTTTAAATGATCACTGTTATCACAGTCCTAAGACATTGGAATTTCTGATAATGCTTCAATAATTGTGTATATTTAAGAAAGTGTATAAGAATTTAGCTAATCTCTCACTGAACTCATTGAGGTCAGTGGACACTATGCAGCTCTCACCACTTATAGCTTCTCAAAAGCATTTAACACTGTTGGCCACTGTCCTCTTGAAATATTCTTCTACCTGGGTCTCACAATCTCTTGGTTCTTGAACTTATCTATTACTTCTCAGTTTCCTTGTCTGATCCCTTTGTCCTCTGGTAAATGTTGTTGATTCCTGAGATTTGTCTTGCATCTCTTCTCTTTTTATTGTACTGGCTGCGCTGGAAAATGTTATGCCTTCATGTGTGTTACTACTTCTTGTATATTCTCCAGGCAAGAGCTCTTTTTGACCTCTAGGCCCATACATCGGCAGACCATAGACTGATAGCTCAAATTCAACTTCCATAAACCAATCTTAGTATCTCCCTTCCAAACTGGCTTTTTCCAGTATGTGGCTCCAAAATTTATGCAGTTGTATGGCAAAATTTTCAGGAATCATCCTAAACCATTTTGTGTTCACTCACATTCCAATCCATTGAAACCTAGTGAGTCAACTTCTTCAAATACTGCTCACCTTATTCTGGGTCTTCCCCACTGCTCAGGCTCATGTTTCCATCAGCTGCCCACCATCACTATCCCATAGGCCTCCTGCCTGCATTCTTGCACATCACTAAGCTGACTTTCAGAGTGTGTTTTCTAAAACACTGCACTGATTACCTTATTTCCAACCTTCAGGAATACCACAGTGCCAAAGACCAAGCCCATTAGTACGGCATAAGTGGCCTTCATGGTCAGATCTCTATCTACATTTCCAGGTTCAATCTTTAGTTTGGATATCTTTGCACTCTAAGATTCCAACAACTATACTATAGTACCAAGGCATAGAAAGAAGTTTCAAACCTGTGGTTCTATTTGTTCAACTGTGTTTTACACAGTTGCCTCTGCTTATAAAACACACTGTATTAGTTATCAATTGCTACATAACAAAGTACCACAGACTTAGTGGCTTAAAAAATATAGAATTGTTATCTTATTTTTGTCAGTTAGGAATCCAAGTGTGGCCTAGCTGGGTCCTCTGCTTCAGGGTGTCTCAAAAGCTGCAATTAAGGTGTTTGTAAAGACTATGGGTCTTGTCCAGCTGGCATGGCTCAGTGCTTGAGCATCAACCTATGAATCAGGAGGTCATGGCATGGTTCCCAGTCAGGGCACATGCCCGGGTTGTGGGCTTGATTCCCAGTGTGGGGTATGCAGGAGGCTGCCGATCAATGATTATCTCTCATCATTGAGGTTTCTATCACTCTCTCCCTCTCCCTTTCTTTCTGAAATCAATAAAAATATATTTAAAAAAAAGACTAGGGGTCTTATCTGAAGACTCTACTGGGGAAGTGTTCCCTTCCAATCTCATTCAGTAGCAGATTTTAAGTCCTTAAGGCTCAAGTTCTAACCAGCTGTTACCTGGAGACCTTCTTTGGTTCCTTGCCTCAAGGGCCTGTTCATAGGCAGCTACCTCACAAACATGGCAGCTGCTTTTTTGAAGCCAACAAGGGAGAGAGTCACAATCTTATTTAACCTAATCACAGAAATGACATCCCATCAGCTTGTCCATATTCTGTTGAATAGAAGCTGTTACTAGATTCAGCCCACACTGAAGGGAAGACGATTACACAAAGATACAAATACCAGGAGAAAGGTTTATTGGGACCTATACTGAATGGCCAGATTTTTATGATCTCTGAACGCATAATAATCTGTCCACTCAATGTATATCCTATATAATAAAAGGCTAATATGCAAATTGTCCCCTCAACCAGGAGTTCGACCAGCAGGCAGGCCGGCCAACCGCTCATGTCCCCTCCCCCTGGCCAGGTTGGTCGGACCCTTCCCATGCACAAATTCATGCACCGGGCCTCTAATATATATATATATATATATATATATATATATATATATATATGTATGTATATATACTGAGTGGCCAGATTATGCATTCAGAGATCATAATAATCTGGCCACTCAGTGTATTTCATAAGCTGCCTGTCACATCCTCCAACCCGTTTCCTCCACCCTTATCCACCTGACAACATCTGTGCGAATTTTGAAGACTCATCTCAATGATCAAGACTTCTGTTCCTCAAAAAAAAAATTTTCTGACCAACCCACCCCAAAGTTGATTATTGCCATTTTTAGTCCCACTGCACCTCTAAAATTATTTGTCAATTATTTGTTCATATAGCTCTCTCTTCTTCCAGTACTTTGAGAGCAGAATTGCAATGTTTTTTCAATATCTGGAATGTTGTGATTCCAAAGAAAGTGCTCATTAAATGTGAAATAATAATATTTAAAAATAACTGGAACTACCAAAGAACCTTTATGGATATATGCATAGCCCATGGACATAGACAATAATTGGGTGAAGGCCTGGGGTGGGGTGGGGGCTGGGTGGAGGGAAGCAACAGGAGAGAAAATGGGGGATATCTGTAATACTGTCAACAATAAAATATTAAAAAAATAAATGAATAAATGAAACTACAAATATTAAGTACATAGATTGCATCTCAAAAGATATTTAATGTTATGTGTTCAATTAAAATATGGTGACTATAGAATAATTTTAAGAAATTATTCACATTATCTTTATAGTCATTAGAAATAATTACCAATGGACACACTAAGAGATATAAGATTATGAGCCTCATAAAGGATACATTTTTGAACTGTTAAAAGACTGTACCATATTTTACTAGGTCCTATTCACTATTACAATAATATCCTCTAGGGATAGTTAAGATCAAATAATCTAACATTGTAGAGTTGCATTCATTTTAGCTGGGGTACAAAAGGCAAACTTCTGTGAGCAACATCACAAAGTGACAGATTTGTCTGTCTCTATTAATTTTAAGTTCCTTCAAGCGAGAGACAACTATAAAATGAAATGCCATGTGACTAAGGGGTTAAAAACACAGGATTTAGCATCAGATTAGGGGATGGAATCTCAGCTTTGACACTATTTGTGTGGACTTGGGAAAGTTACTTTACCTCACTATGCATTAGCTTTCTAGTTTGTAAAATAGGGATAGTAATCAGACCTACAATCATAGGGCTGCTACCAATATTAAATAAAAGGATTAATAGAAAGCAGTTAAAAGAAACCTGTTATATATTAAACTCCTAGTGAATATCAATCATCATTATTTTCTACTGTACTAATATGGAAAGATGCCTATGGCTGTAATAAGAGAAAAAAGCAACTTGGAGAAAAGTATGCAGAGCCTTAATTACCTTTTGTAAAAAAAAAAAAAAAAGTGTATCTACTTGGTTTTTCTATGTGTTTATATATAGGAAAAATTTGGAAAAATACACATTAGACTTTTAATTAATTATTTCCGGGGCTTGGGAGATGGGTGAGGGTGGTTATCTTCATTTTTTTATTTTGCATACTTTTGAATATTGTTTGAATTATGTTAAATAAGCATATATCACTTTTATATCCTGTTATGGGCTGAATTGTTTTTTCCTAAAAGATAAATTGAAACTAATTTCCTATAACTCAGAATGTGACCTTATTTGGAAATTGTGTCATTGCATATGTAATTAGTTAAAATGAGATTATACTGGAGTAAGATGGACCCTAAATGCATGATGACACAGTCCTTACCTTATAAAAAGAGACAAGACACACATACAGAGACAATGAAATTTGGAGACAGAAGCAGAGATTGGAGTTATGCAATAGGTTCAAGCCAAGTAGTGCTGGCAAAGCAGTAAACCTAGAAGGCAACAAGAAAGGATTCTCCTACAGGTTTCAGAGTTGAGCTAAACACTGACAATGCCTGGATTTTGGAATTCTACCCTCTGGAACTCTGAGACAACACATTTCTGTTGCTTTAAACCACCCATTTGTTATACTTTGTTACAACAGCCCTAGGAAACTAATCTATATATATATACTATAGGCCCGTTGCACAAGATTCATGCAATAGGCCTTCCTTCCCCTGGCTGCCGGCACCGGTTTTCCTCCAGCACCTGGGACCCAGTTCTTTGCTCTAGCTGCCACCTTCAGTCTTCACTCCAGACTGAACCTTCAGTCTTTACTCCAGCCAAGTGCCTCTCTTGTAGCTCCCTCTGCCCCCCGCCCTCCCCCTCATAGCAGGGGTCACACCCCGCCTGGCCACTCCACGCCTGCATGTGTACTGCCCAGAGGCCCAGAGCTGCTTGGGGGTGAAGCTGCCACCACCTTTGTTGAGTTAATTTTCATACTCACTCCTGATTGGTTGGTGGGTGTCGCAAAGTGATGGTCAATTTGCATATTTCTCTTTTATTAGTGTAGATAAAGAGGTAATATGCTAATTGGTCTTAAGGGTGTCCCAGTCACGACTGGAGCTGGTGGGTGGGGCCGGTGGCGGGGACTTCCGCCCTCAGCGGATAAATGTGCAGGCCTGTCCAGCGCTAAGGTCATGCTGCCTGTGTGCATCCCCGCCCAGCACTGAGGTGAAGCTGCCTGCTTGTGTCCCTGACCTGGGATGTGGCGCTGCCTGCCTGCGTCCCCGCCCAAGACTAAGGTGAAGCTGCTTTTCAGACTATAACTTCAGCCATCGAAGATCAAACTATACACCCCAAATGCTTTTTCTTGGATGGTCCAGGTGGTAGTGGAAAAACATATCTTTATAAAGTTTTAATACATTATATTAGAGGTCATGGTGGTACTGTTTTACCCACAGTATCTACAGGAATTGCTGCAAATTTACTTCTCGGTAGAAGAACCTTTCATTCCCAATATAAATTACCAATTCCATTAAATGAAACTTCAATTTCTAGACTCGATATAAAGAGTGAAGTTGCTAAAACCATTAAAAAGGCCAAACTTCTCATTATTGATGAATGCACCATGGCATCCAGTCATGCTATAAACGCCATAGACAGATTACTAAGAGAAATTATGAATTTGAATGTTGCATTTGGTGGGTAAGTTCTCCTTCTCGGAGGGAATTATTGACAATGTCTCAATATTGTACTGCATGCTAGGTGATCAGCCATAGTACAAACGAGTTTAAAGTACTGTGATGTTTGGGGATGTTTCAGAAGTTGTCTCTTACAACAAATATGAGATCAGAGAATTCTGCTTATAGTGAATGGTTAGTAAAACTTGGAGATGGCAAACTTGATAGCAGTTTTCATTTAGGAATGGATATTATTGAAATCACCTGTGAAGTGATTTGTAACAGATCTATTATTGAAATTGCCTTTGGAAATAGTATATCTATAGATAATATTAAAAATATATCTAAACATGCAATTCTTTGTCCAAAAAATGAGCATGTTCAAAAATTAAATGAAGAAATTTTGGATATACTTGATGGAGATTTTCACACATATTTGAGTGATGATTCCATTGATTCAACAGATGATGCAGAAAAGGAAAATTTTCCCATTGAATTTCTTAATAGTATTACTCCTTCGGGAATGCCATGTCATAAGTTAAAATTGAAAGTGGGTGCAATCATCATGCTACTGAGAAATATTAATAGTAAATGGGGTCTTTGTAATGGTACTAGATTTATTATTAAAAGATTATGACCTAACATTATCGAAGCTGAAGTATTAATAGGATCTGAAGAGGAAGAGGTTGTTCTGATTCCAAGAATTGATTTGTCCCCATCTGACACTGGCCTCCCATTTAAATTAATTCGATGACAGTTTCCTGTGATGCCAGCATTTGCGATGACTATTAATAAATCACAAGGACAAATTCTAGACAGAGTAAGAACATTCCTTCCTGAACCCATTTTCGGACATGGTCAGTTATACGTTGCTTTCTCTCGAGTTCGAAGAGCATGTGACGTTACAGTTAAAGTTGTAAATACTTCATCACAAGGAAAATTAGTCAAGCACTCTGAAAGTGTTTTCACTCTTAATGTGTTATATAGGGAGATATTAAACTGATAAGTTTAATCACTTTATCAGTCATTGTTTGAATCACTGTTGTTTTCATATCATGTTTTTGTTGTTTTTATATCATGTCTTTGTTGTTGTTATATCGTTTTGTTATTGTTTATTTATTAATAAATTTATATATTATTTTCATATACATTTTACTAATTTCCTTTCATCTCTGACACTTCTATTATAGAGAAAGGGCAAATAGCAATAGTAAATTATTTCCTCTAATTAATTCCCTTTTAATGTGCATGAATTTCATGCACCAGGCCACTAGTATATATATAAAAGCCTAATATGCAAAGTGTCCCCGCTGGAATTCGACCAACCAGGATTTCGATCGCTCACTATGATGTATGCTGACCACCAGGGGGTGGCACGGAATGAAGGAAGGCCCCGGCTGGCAGCTGGCAGCTGCTAGGGACCCTACCCATGCACCAATTTCATGCACTGGGCCTCTAGTATATAACTAAAATAAAATCATTTCTTTCTTAATGTATAAGCAAAATGTTAAAAGTCAGACAGTTAAACAGTTTATAAGAGTATAATCTCATGGTGAAGTTTAAGTTACAGGATCATTTTGACTCTAACCCACTCCTGCCATGACAACAGAATTATTCATTTTCGAAATTTCAACCAAATCCTTGATAGGTAGTTCATATCTTGGTGGGGAAGTACTAAAAGATATGGGAGCTATTTCTTTCCATTCTGTTCCTGAAATTTCTTCTATCAAGAAGGCAGATGGTTTGTAAGTTATGCAACATTTGTTTGGCTTCTGGGACAATATATACAAAATCCTAAAGAGAAATATTGAGTAATTTTTCTATATTATGTGACTCAAGTGATAATACACATTTTAGAAAAATAATTTTAAACAAAAAGTCAATTAATTTCTAGTCAGTTTTTCAACTGTATAAAATATTACAGCAATAGAAAGAACTCTTACCATTTGCAACAGCATGGAAGGACCTAGAGAGCATTATGCTAAGTGAAATAAGCCATTCAGAGAAAGATAAGTATCACATGATTTCATTCATATGTATAATCTAAGGAACAATATAAACTGATGAACAAAAATAGATCCAGAGACATAGAAGCATCTAACAGACTGAAACGTCAGAGGGAAGGCAGAGGAAGGTGGGTGGGAAGAGATCAATCAATGAACTTGTATGCATATATGTATAGCCCATGGACACAGACAAAGGGATGGTGAAGGCCTGGGGTGGGGGTGGGGGTGGGCTGGGAGAGGTCAGTGGGAGAAAAGGGGGACATATGTAATATTTTCAATAATAAGGATTTATAAACTAAAATAAAATATTACAGAAATAAAACTGATCAGAGATTTTCCCCCTAAGTACATCAAAATTATGAAAATGGAGTCAATTAGAAAAAATATATACAAAATAAGCACTCATGATTTTCAAATACAATATCAAATGGACAAACTGTTTAATACAAATATTTGCAGGTAAAGTTAGGGCTTTGAAAAAAATCTTCCTTTAATAGTAAAGATTTACAATTTTCATTTTACTATCTTATATTAGGTTGAAGAATAGGGACAGGAATAAAGAGGTTTTTTCTTTTTTCAACATATGTAACAATGGAAGCTAGCAGAAGAGAATAAGAAAAATTCAATCATTTTGATTAGTAAAACAAATGGAGGAAGCAGTGGATCCCATAACCCCCAACAGTATATCATATTATTATTTCTTTACTTTGCCTATCTCTTTCTCAAATGTCTATCTGTTCATTAAGTAGGCTTTCCCTCCAAGGATCTAAGAATTGCTGTATATTTAAATTTAACTTAATCTATCAGTGCTTTATTCTTTTTCTGGTGAGATTACTTATGTTCTTAAGGTGTTTCCAAATTATTGAAAGTTATTTAAGGTTGAGATCTATAATAATAAAAGCATAATATGCAAATCGACCGAACAACTGAACAGCAGAACAACCATCTGGATGACCACGCTATGACATGCATTGGCACCAGGCCAGCCAAGGTGGGTGCAATGTGATTGGTGGGGGGACCCCGCCATCACCCCAAAATCATCCCACAGAGGGAGGCCCAGACCACTCTCTGCGGGGTGATCGATGGGGGAGCTCTGCGATTGACCGCCCCAAAGAGGGAGGTGCAGGCTACCCGGCCAGCACCACTGTGGTGGGTGGGCTGGGTGTCACTCTGTGCAGCAATCAATTGGGGAGCTCTAGCCAGGTGGGTGGGGCCTCCCTATGCTGGGTGATCAAGTGCAGAGCCCTGCGATTGATCACCCCATAGAGGGAGGCCCAGGCCAGCCAAGTGATATCATCCCATGTGTGTCGCCTGCAGAGGGAGGCCACTGGTGGCAGGAGCGGGGAAGGCAGCACCGAATAGATAGCTAGCAGTGGCAGCAGCAGGAACAGGACTAACTGCTGGCAGCTGGCGGAAAGAAAGCCATGATAGGCCCTGATCGCCGTCCAGGCCTAGGGACCCTACCCAAGGGATCCCGGATTACGAGAGGGCACAGGCCAGGCTCAGGGACACCTCACTGTGCATGACATGCACCGGACCTCTAGTTGGCCAACGAGTTTCTTGTCCTTCAATTTAACATATTATAAAGAATACATATAAGAAAATTATATTACAAAATATGGCAAAAATAGAAATACTGAAGGGAAGAAGGGAAGGAGGAAAGGGAGGACAGGAAGGAAAATAGGAAACTGAAAGTGGAAATGCAAGTCTCTATCATTCATTTACACAAATGTGAAATATTTCCTATTACAGAAAGAGAACAAGGTATGTCATGTTCTGAAGCAGTTACTGTTACTTATTGAGAGAGCAAACTAATAATGTTTTCTTTTTTTTTTTTTTTTTGCTTGGGGTAATGCAAAGGTTAAACAGCCTGGGAATTACCTGTGCTATGGAAATGCACTCTGGGGTTAATAAGCACAAAATATCCATCTTTGAGTTAGTTTAACAACTAAACCCTAGGAACCAAAGCTAAACTAAGGGAGAGTAAAGAAATATAATTACATTGGACACTAATGTCATGAAGAGTTAATTAGGCTTCAATGGGTCATAACTATTTTGAGGCTGTGGCATTTTAGAAAACCACCTAACTCCCTTCATATTACCTTCAGATGCTAAAGGTCTAATTGTTTTTGTTATCGTTTTAATCAGTGCTGCACTTTAATGGTTATATATGTGGTTGTTGTAAGGTCTTTTAAGCTGTTGGGGATTTCAGTGTTTGACTTGAGAAAGTAATTATGACATTTTATAGATTTAATATCACCCTTTACACTTAATAATATTGCCTTTTGGAATGGTTATTATTGATAAAACACATTCTCAAATGGCTTACATATCTGCACCATATTTCTTTTTCTTGGGGGTGATTAGGATGATCTAATTATACCAACATTGCCACCATATTTACTCAATATGTAATGGATGGTTGGTATATTGCAAAATACTGAAAAGGGTAAAACACTTGAAGTAGTTTCTACTTGAAAAACAATCCTACCTAATAATAGACAAATATGCAAATTGATCGCACCTTCGCTACGCCCAAGCCACACCCACCAGCCAAGCCACGCCCACCAACCAATCATGATGAGTATGCAAATTACCCTAACAAAGATGGCAGCTAATTTGCATATCAAGACAGCATAGAAAGAAGCCAAGAGCTGCAGAAGGGAGCAAAGCTGTGGAGAAGCAAGCAAGCCGAGGGGAGGAGTAGGGAGGAGCGGAGGCAGGGTCGGGGTAGAAGGAAGGAGAGCAGGCAGGCTGGCGGAGAAGGGAGAAAAGCAGGTAGGCTGGCAGAGAAGGCAGGGCGGGGGAGAAGGGAGGAGCGGAGGCGGGGCCAGGGGAGAAGGAAGGAGAGTGGGCGGGCTGGCGGAGAAGGGAGAAAAGCAGGGAGGCTGGCGGAGAAGGTGGGGCGGGGGACAAGGGAGGAGAGCAGGCAGGGCGGGTAGAGTGCAGCAGGAAACCCTATTGCAGGATTTTTCCTGCAACGGGAACACTAGTATAGTTATAAATGATGGTAGGATTAATATTTTATTAACCATAGATCCTGATTTTTTTTCCAAACGCTAGGTTATATATTAGGCACATGGCTTGAATTATATGTAGCATAATGAACAGAAAAAGCTTACATCCCTAAATACAAAAGGAACAAGGAATAGGTTTTTGATGATCACATTTAAATATTTTCAAAAAGGGTTTTTTTTCACCCAGCAGTAGAATAATCTATACCAATGAAAGGATAATATGCTAATTAGACCTGGAGATCTTCCCGGAGACCTTCTGGACATCCTTCCGGACAAAGCCATGGTGGCAGGGCTGAAGCAGAGGTGGTTAGGGGCTATCAGGCCAGCAGGGGAGGGCAGTTGGGGGTGATCAGGCCAGCAGGGTAGGGCAGTTGGGGGCGAACAGGCTGGTGGCGGGGCAGTTGGGGGCAAGCAAGCCAGCAGGGGGGGCAGTTGGGGGTGAACAGGCTGGCGGGGGGGTCAGTAAGAGGTGACCAGACTGGTGTGAGGGGCATTAAGGGGTGACCAGGCTGGCAGGGGGGGCAGTTAGGAGTGACCAGGCCAACAGGGAGGGGGCAGTTGGGAGCAACAGAGGCCAGCAGGGGAGACAGTCAGGGGTAATCAGGCTGGCAGCAGGGGGGCAGTTAGGAGTGATCAGGCCAGCAGTTGGGGGCAACCAGGCAGGCAGGCAGGTGAGCAATTAGGAGCCTGCGGTCCAGGATTGTGAGAGGGATATCCAACTGCCGATTTAGGATCGGCCTTAAACTTGCACTCAGACATCCCCCAAGGGGTCCTGGATTGGAGAGGATGCAGGCTGGGCTAAGGGGACCCACCCCCTGTGCACAATTTTGTGCACTAGGCCTCTAGTCATATATAATAAAAGCCTGATATGCTAAGTGTCCAGTCATCCGTTCAACCAATCAAAGCATAATATGCTAATGATATGCTAAAGCCACTCAACTGCTCCCTATGATGTGCACTGACCACCAGGGGGCCGACTCTCCGAATGGTAGGTTAGCTTGCTGCTGGGGTCCAGCCGATCAGGACTGAGTGAGACGGGCCAGGCATGCCCTGGAGTCTTCCTGTGGTCCCTCCCTGGCTGGCCAACCTCCCGTATCTCTCCCTGGCCCCAATTGTGCACTGGTAGGGTGCCTCGGCCTGGCCCTCTCGCAATCCGGGACCCCTTGGGGGATGTTGGTGAGCCGGTTTAGGCCTGACGGTGGAACGACCAGTCACTATAACATGCACTGACCACCAGGGGGCAGACACTCAATACAGGAGCTGCCCCGTGGTGGTCAGTGCACTCCCACAGGGGGTGTGCCACTCAGCCAGAAGCCGGGCTCATGGCTGGTGAGTGCAGCTGTGGTGGCCAGAGCCTCTCATGCCTCCACGGGAAGCGGGCCAAAGCCATCAGTTGGACATCCCCTGAGGACTCCCAGGCCAGGCTGAGGGACCCCCTCCCCCTGAGTGCCGGGCCCCTAGTTTTTATATAATATTTTAAGACACAACATCATCGCTAAGGATGTCCGACTGCTGGTTTAGGCCCATTTCCCATGGGGAGTGAGCCTAAGCTGTCAGTCAGACATGCCCCCCGGGGGATCCCATACTGTGAGAGGGCCCAGGTCAGGCTGAAAGACCCCCCCTCCGAGTGCACAAATTTACTGCACCGGGCCTCTAGTTGATATATAATTTAAAAAGAGGCTATGCTGAAATTATTGTGAAACCCTTTATAATGAGCACAATGGTCTTTATACATTAGTGTTTGGTGGGAAAGCTATCCTTTCCTTTTGGTAAATGGCCAGTTCTTTTACCACTGTAACAGCTTAAATGTCTCTCTAGATTTCCAAATAGCTGCACTTACTAAATCTCAAAAATGGGCAAAGCATAAATTTCTAAGACAGAGACTTAGTGGACTTCTCTTCACTTTTAGGATCTGGATTGAGTTTCAGCTTGCAAGCCTGGCTTCTCCTCTGAAACTAAGAAGGGAGGCACTGAGTGTTAAGATATGGCAGTGGCTCTTCCAGAGACCGAATGTTAGAATCACTGGGGAAGGGGTGTGCAGGCCTCACCCCAGTAACATCTGGATCAGCAAAATGGACTTTTAAAAAAATTAAAACTCTACAGATGATTCTAATGTTCAATCAGGACCTTAGTGATTATTAGATCAGTTGTCAAAATATAGTCTGATTAACATTGTGTCACTGTCAATGTTATGGTTGTGTGATTGCACATGGCTTTGCAGGAGATTACCATTTAGGGAACTAGGTAAAGGGTATATGGAATGGAATCTCTCTGTATTATCTCTTACAGATGCATGTGAATCTATAATTATTTTTAAGTAAGTTTAACTTAATTTTTTAATAGTCTCCTGATGAACTCCATTATTCTCACCTGTGACTCTTAAAAATGCAGAAACTGGGCCTGACCGGCACAGCTCAGTGGTTTAGCATCGACCTATGAACCAGAAGGTCATGGTTCAATTCCTGGTTGGGCCATATACCTAGGTTTCAGGCTAGATCCCCAATGTGGGGTGTGCAGGAAGCAGCCAATCAATGATTCTCTCCCATCATTGATCTCACTCTCTCCCTCTCCCTTCTGCTCTGAAATATATATATATACACACACACACTGATTGGCCAGATTATTATGATCTCTGAACACATAATAATCTGGCCACTCAGTGTATATCCTATATAATAAAAGGCTAATATGCAAATTGTCCCCTCAACAAAGAGTTTGACCATCAGGCAGGCCGGCCAACCACCCATGTCCCCTCCCCCCTGGCCAGGCTGGCTGGACCCCACCCATGCACAAATTCATGCACCGGGCCTCTAATACACACACACACACACACACACACACACACACACACACACACACACACAAACACACACACACTGAGTGGCCTGATTATTATGATCTCTGAACGCATTTTAATAATAAATAATAATCTGGCCACTCAGTATAAATGGGCCCTAGAATCTACATTTTATCAAGCTGTCCAGGAGATTCTATTGCAAATACAGAAACATGATTTATGTCCTTACACTTTTAGATTTTGAGGAATACTGGGCACCTAGCCAGTCCTAGGTAAGAGGGAATGAGACAAATTGGCATTCTAAGTTCTGTCCCTCATTCAGTATTCTACTGCTATTCCCAATTCACTGGTCCACAGAAAGGGGGGCTTTGTATACTTAGGTGTTATAATCATACTCAAGGAAAACAAATAAATAAAACATAATGAATTATTCAATCATTCATTCCATGGAAGCACTTATTTTGTGCCATATACAGTTCTAGGCACTGCATTGAAAAAAATAACATTTGCAAACCAGTTACCTTAGGCATTGTGATAAAAATTTTACATGGCTTTAGCTGGTTTTCTCAGTGATTAGAATGTTGGCCCACAGACTGAAGGGTCCCAGGTTCGATTCTGGTCAAGGGCACGTACCTCTGTTTCAGGCTTGACCCCCAACCCCCGGTCAGGGTGCGTGCGGGAGGCAACCAATTGATGTGTCTCACTCACATTGATGTTTCTCTCTCTGTGTCTCTACCCCTCCCTTGCACTCTCTCTAAAAATCAATGGAAAACCTATCCTTGGGTGAGGATTAACAAAAAAACAAAAACAAAAAACTACATGGATTTCTTATTTAATCCTTACAACCACCTTGGGAGTGTAGGCTCTTTTTTTCTCCCCACTTTATAGAAAGTTAGAGAGACTATGTTCTTTATTGCTAACTAGAGGCCCAGTGCACGAATTTCGTGCATGGGGAGGGGTGTCCCTCAGACCAGCCTGCACCCTCTCCAATCTGGGACCCCTCTAGAAATGTCCAACTACCCGTTTAGACCTGGTCCAAGTGAGATCGAGCCTAAACGGGCAGTCGGACATCCCTCTCACAATCCAGGAATGCTGACTCCCAATCGCTCGCCTGCCTGCCTGCATGATTGCCCCTAACCGCTTCTGCCTGCCAGCCTGATCACTCCCTAACCACTCCCCTGCCAGCCTGATCATCGCCTAACTGCTCCCCTGCCAGCCCGATTGCCTCCAACTGCCCTCCCCTGCCAGCCTGGTCACCCTTAACTTCCATCTTCTGCCAGCCTGGTCACCCCTAACTGCCCTCCCTTGCCGACCTGGTCACCCTTAACTGTCCTCCCCTGCAGGCCTGGTCGCCCCCAACTGCCCTCCCCTGCTGGCCTGGTCCCTCCCAACTGCCCTCCCATGCTGGCCTGATCGCCCACAACTGCCCTCCCCTGCTAGCCATCTTGTGGTGGCCATCTTGTGTCCACATGGGGGCGGCCATCTTTGACCACATGGGGGCAGCCATCTTGTATGTTGGAGTGATGGTCAATTTGCATATTAGGCTTTTATTATATAGGTCTTTGACCACATGGGGGCAGCCATCTTGTATGTTGGAGTGATGGTCAATTTGCATATTAGGCTTTTATTACATAGGATAAGTTATGGGTCTAGAATTAAAATTCAACATCTGAAATCAGAGGCATTCTTTTGTGTGTGTGGTAAAATATGCATAACATAAAATTTACTATTTTAACCACTTTAAAGTTTAGAGTTCAGAGACAGTAAGTACATTTACAGTGTTGGGAAGTATTCACCACCATCCACCTTCAGAACGTTTTCGTTTTCCCAACCTGAAACCATGTGCCCATTACACAATATCAGAAGCTCTTTGTAGGGTGTCCCCCAAAATGTATACACACAATTTGAATAATTAGAACAGCAGTGTTTATTAAAATACAGTTAACTTGCAAAATAAAGCTATCGGCTATTAAAATGTGTATACATTTTGGGGGACACCCTGTATATGATGCTTCCTTCCTAAAAAAAATCTGTAAGGTTAGAATTTCAGGCAAAGGGTAAAGAAAACAATTTGAGAGAGGAGCTCCTTTCCAGTGTTCCCCAAATGACATCGTGTAAGAAAGTCTCTTGCGTAAGGCAGGACTTGATTTGGCCGCATTTATATTGAATCTACAAGAAGGAATTACGAGCACTATTGAATATTGGTCAAACACCCAGCTGTAGAACCAGGCTGCCCAGTTTGAAAGCCAAGACAGCCATTTGTTAGCTGAGTAACTGGTTAAATAATTTAGCATATGTTTGCAACAGTTACTTCTCATTTGTGAAACAGACACACTACTGTTGCCAAATGGAAGTTTTATTGTAAAGATGAAATGATTAATACATGTGAAACCCTTAGAACATTGCCTGGTACAAAGTAAGTGCCCCTACTCATGGCATCCACTCCCAGCCAAAATAGTTATTTTCCAAGTTGTCAATTTTATTGATTTCATTTCATATACATACATTTCTTACCTCTGTTTCATGGATTTTTTAAAAATATATTTCATTGATTTTTTACAGAGAGGAAGGGAGAGGGATAGAGAGTTAGAAACATCGATGAGAGAGAAACATTGACCAGTTGCCTCCTGCACACCCCCTACGGGGGATGTGCCCGCAACCAATGTACATGCGCTTGACCGGAATCGAACCTGGGACCCTCCAGTCCGCAGGCCGACGCTCTATCCACTGAGCCAAACCGGTTTCGGCTTATGGATTTTTTTTAATCTTAAACTTCAGTAGTAAACACAAGGACTAACAACCTAAATTTATGTTGTTATAATTATTTCAAAAATTACAATAATACATCCTAAAATGTAGGTCTCAATCAATTTTGGTCCTGGCAATGTCAACCTTTGGTTCAGCCACCTCGGTTCTTCAGTTCAGGAAAAAAAAAAAAAAAAAAAAAAGAGCCAAGAACTCTAGTGCAAGAAGTTTATTTAGCCTTTTAGAAAGAAAGTTAGAGGCAGAAGAAGTGAGCCAGCTGGGCTGTGTGGACTCAGAAAATAAGTTACAAAGGCAAAAGAAGGACCCTTGGAGCTTAAGAGAAAGAAAGCAAATATATAGGCCTAAGAAAAGAAGGCAGAGAAGTGCAGGTGTGTTCTAGAGAGAGAGAGCATAAGTGTGCACTGGGTTCTTTGCCTTAATGGTTTTTATCTGTTTTCTAAAAGCAGGAATTTTGGGGGAGCTCTCAGGGGAGGATCTCAATAGAATATTCATCAGCTTTCTCTACTGATTGCTTGGTGCTAGGGTAGAGGGTCATTAGTCATTGCATTTGGTCCTGATGCCAGCCATGGCTTTGTCCCATCTGGCCTTGCTACTTTTCTGGGCCTGGAGCTGAAAGACAATTGAGACAGAGTGTTATCTCTAGTTTGACCACAACTCTGTCTCTGTGGTCAATAGACCTGAGACTTTGTTCCTAAAATCATTGGATGCCTGACCAGAACTTCATTTTCCTGAGGGCTTAATACTTTAGGGAGCAGATGAGCAAGGGAGAAGGAGGCAGGTGAGGCAGGGTGCTGGATAAGGCCAGTTTAAATCAGTTATCTGCCTCAGTTTCCCCTATTCCACTTGCCAAGGAATTTTCCTAACTTTTTACTACCTGCCTCAATTTCACTTAGGATGTTCTTCAGGAACTGAACCCAGTCTTTGAGAAAATAGTAGCATATGCCCTTATCCCTGTCTCTAATATCTGAGCACAAAAGAAATTGCTTTCCTGAAGACTTGTTTCTATTTGTCTTCCATTTGAATAGAAAATACAATGTTGATGACAAATCCATGAGCAATTTAAATATATAATTAATTAGAAGAACAAATTGAAATTGACCAGAACTGCTCAAATCTCTCAGAGCTTTGAAAAGACCATTTTTCAAATGGTCAAAACAATTACTTAGAAATCAGGCCTGCATTTATATGCAAGTCAGCATGCAGGGAAAATACAAAAGAGAAACCAGTCTCCCATGATATTTTACATCCTAACCCTGCTCTTTAAAGCAAACTAAAGTCACTTTTTGTTATCAGTAGTTGTCTTCTAGGACAAATAGTTTGGTATTTTATAAAAGGAAAAGAAAAACTTATCAAAAACATTTTTATGAAATGTATCTCTTTGAAAAATTACTCCTTGAATTTGAGTAATTCTTTAGAAACCAAATTATTGAGATGATTCATCTGCACAAAAGAAAAATACTATTTAAGAAGCATATTTGAAGATATGTCATTGAAAATCAAAGATGGTTTTCAAAATAAGCCTACATGGCAAAAAAGAAGACATAAATCAACAATTTAAGTCATAGGTGATTTAAGTTTGGAAATTAGTATCCACTTGTTACTTTATTATATTGTAAGATAGTGATAAGTAAAACAAAGGAAGAGCTTTGGTTTTTATACTAAGAAATTGAAGCATTATGATGCTTAGCAACTGGTATGAATTTTGTTTTGATGGTAATTATGAAACAGTGAGCAGAGTTTCCACTTCCAGATAAAGATGGGCAATGAAGGTCAATTTCTGACCTGCCTTTTTGGATGGCCACTCCCAGCACAATTTAATTGGGATCAGGTAATTGCTCAGAAGGTTACAGTGAATGCATTATCATCCCTCAGTGTCACTCCTGAACATCTAGTTATCTTGACATTGTCAAAAACTGTCACAATGAAGTGTGTTGCACTGAGAAAAATAACCTGTATATCATCATTCAGAGCTTCAATACTAAACTCTAACATGATGAAAAAAATATTCTTTTAAGCAAAGCCCTCTTTTCTCTGAATTGATTACATTGGTCCATCCTGGTAATATGATAGAACATTTTACTAAAATAAATTATTTAGGAAAAGTCAGTGATCTTTGTTTTTCTAGCTTTTGTGTGATTGAATTAAAATGTTCTTCTTACTCTCTTTTGGCATTGAAGAATATTATATTAGTCTTTAATGCCTTTTACACAATACTATGTATTATGTAAATAAAAGGTATAAATGTTGTTTTAAGGGCTACAGTACTATAAATTTTAATTTTATTGCAAAAATATGTTTTCTGCAATTTTCTTATTTTTGAAATAGAGATAAGCAGAAAATTAGAAAATGATTGTGTTCATATTTATATTATTAATAAAAAATGACTATGAGTTCTATAAAAGCCTAATGTTATTGTCAGGGTTGAAAATTTTTCCTTCTACTCTTCTAGGTTCTTTGACTGGTCTAATAATCAAATTGACATAAGAGAGATTAACAGGAGGAAAACAAGCAAAAGTTTAATAACATGTATACCTCAGGTACATATGGGAGAGACCCAAGAATACTGAGTAATTCTTCAAAAATGACCAAAACCATCACCTTAAATACCATCTTCAGCTAAAGACAAAAGAAGATGTTGGGGTTAGGAAGTCAGTTATGGAGGTTACCAGGAATACCACAGTAAAAAGGGTAAGGCTATTATGCAGATTCAAGTCATTCCCTCTTCCATTGATAAAATTCTAGAAATTTAGAGACATCCCTCTCTTCTAGACACAGAGAAAGAAGCACCCTGACAAATGGAGATTTCTTTTATCAACAAAAATGTCTCTTACAAAAGGGTAACTGCTACTTGGTTTTCAGAGGCTTTCCTGTGTCTGAAGTTTCTTAAAAACAATCCACCTAAAATAATTCTTATGCCAAAGAGACATATTTGGGAGGCATAAATTCTATTCACTACATTTCCCCAAGAAGTTTCACAGTCCAGAAGCTAAGTAGATAAATTGCCCCATCTCATTGAACCAGTTTCTTTGTCATGAGAATAGATCAGTTCAGTTAAACAGATGTATCTTTCATTTCTGGAGGTGGTTTACAGATGAACTCCCAAAGTTGGGCCAATAAGACACAATCAATCAGGTATTTAATAAGAGGCATTTCTACAGAAACAAAAGAAAAGCAAAGGCTAATGATTGGAGCAGACTATAAACCCAATCTGAGTCTGGAGTGCAGCCAATTGAGAGAAGAGAAAATTTCTAGATGTAAGAGCTGAGGCATCTTATGCAGTTTGAATGTCTTGAATAATGCCACCCAGTGTTCAGGTAAACTTTCTAAGTGGAACAAAGATTGTCTAAATATGAGCTCTTATGGTGTTCTCTAAAGTTTATATCAAGCTGTCTAGCTTCAGTTTGCAGGGTATCAGGGAAAAAAAAGGGAAGCTTTAGTTCTAGATATGTCCAGGACAAAAAAGATGGAAGAAAATTAGTAATCTTAGTTTGGAGAGTCATATCCAGATATTGGAGGAAACTAGAAGAATTCAGTATCCAGTCAAGTTTACAGCTAAAATAACAAAAACCTCAAAGATAATTAGCAGAACTAGAATCTGTTATACACAAGTGTGTATTAAGTATAATTTCTATTGAAACATACTTTTTCTTTCTAAAAAGCACCATTGTTTCTACCAAAGATAACCAAATTAAGACTAATTTGTTTTCAAAATAAGTCTAGTTTCAATAAACTTGGCCTGATTACTTACATAAGTGCAGCAAGAATAGTGATTTATTATATAAGTTCTTTTTTTTTTCATTAAAAAATTTTTTTGGCCATATAGGCTCTTTCAAATCTGACTTCCTAAAACTTTTTTAAAAAATTTCTTTATTGATTAAGGTATCACATATTTGTACTCATCCCCCCATTCCCATCCCAAACCCCTCCCCACGCATGCCCCTATCCCCCTGTTGTCTGTGACCACTGGTTAGGCTTATATTCATGCATACAAGTCCTTTGGTTGATCTCTTCCCCTTTCCCCCACCCTCCCCTACCTTCCCTCTGAGGTTTGACAGTCTGATGGATGCTTCCCTGTCTCTGGGTCTGTTTTTGTTCATCAGTTTATGTTGTTCATTATTTCCCCTAGATGAGTGAGATCATGTGATACTAGAAATACACTTATAAGAATTGAAAATGAGACAAGCAATAATGGTTATGCTGAAAGGCAAATGAATCAGTCTGTAGTGAGTTTCTTTCTGGGCCAACAGTTCTTTTGAGTCCCAATTTCAATGTCAATCCATTCCTTATGTGTACATGTCAGCAATGATATTTCAGTTCTGGATGGTGAACGGATGGTGGTAATGCAGGTCCAACCCTCTCTGGTTTGGTCCTGGGCAACCTGCAGCGATGCACAGCTGCTGATGTCACTCTAGGTCAGTGGTCGGCAAACTCATTAGTCAACAGAGCCAAATATCAACAGTACAATGATTGAAATTTCTTTTGAGAGCCAAATTTTTTAAACTTAAACTTCTTCTAATACCACTTCTTCAAAATAGACTCGACCAGGCCATGGTATTTTGTGGAAGAGCCACACTCAAGAGGCCAAAGAGCCGCATGTGGCTCGTGAGCCGCAGTTTACCGACCATGGCCCTAGGATATTTTTTCATTGATTTTTAGAGAGAGTGGAAGAGAGGAGGAGAGACAGAGACAGAGAGAGAGAAACATGGATGTGAGAGAGACACATCAATTGGTTGCCTCCTGCACTTGCCCCAGGCTGAAACTGAGGTATATGCCCTTGACTGGAATCAAACCCAGAGCCCTTAAGCCTGCAGGTTGATGCTCTATCTACTGAGCAAACCAGCTAAGGCTACTGGAACTTTTTATAAGGAATCTCAGATTGGATTTTTAAAGGCTCTCAAAGCCAGAAAGCCAAGTCAAGGACTTACCAACAGACTTTGCCTTCATACCTATAGATCTGGGTGAATTTCTTTCTTCTCAAGATACCTAAAATATCCTGAGGTTCCTGCACCCCAATTTCATAAAATTTCTAGAACACTTGCCAAGAAGTGACCTTCCTTACCCACCTGGTTAGGCTGTCAGGAACCCTGTAAGCAAGGCAGCAAGATGTTTTTCCAAGGGGCTTCACAGCCTCCATGAAATCAACTTTAGTTCCTTAAAGCAGTCTGGTCATATCTGATTCTAGGACCATCTCTATCAAATGTGGCATTACAGTCAAATCCTTGGTAAAATAACCAATGTTTCTAATTGTATCCTATTACAAGAACAGATTCTTATTGAACTTATGCAAATAACTACACTGAGTGGCCAGATTATTATGCTCTCTGAACACATAATAATCTGGCCACTCAGTGTATATCCTATATAATAAAAGGCTAATATGCAAATTGTCCCCTCGACCAAGAGTTTGACCAGCAGGCAGGCCGGCCAACTGCCCATGTCCCCTTCCCCTGGCCAGGCTAGCTGGACCCCACCCATGCATGAATTCATGCACAGGGCCTCTAATATACACACACATACACACACACATACACACACACACACTGAGTGGCCCAATTATTATGCATTCAGAGATCATAATAATCTGGCCACTCAGTGTATATTGCAATGAAAATAAGAATATTTACTCACTAAGCGATTCCAAATTCTGCAGGGATAAGGTAGGGAGAAAAATCACTTCATTTATATTCGCAAAGGTACACTTTACCGAATTGCTGTAACTCATAGTTAGGTTAAGCAAAAAGAGAAAAAAAGTTTTCTTAAATATGAAAACCAAACATTAAAAAAAAAGCAGTGTTTCGAACAAAAAGTCATAAAAATCATGATCATCCACGTCAGTTATTTTATTCCCGTGTTATTCTACTCTGCTTGAATCTAGTTTTTCCATCAGTTCTGAAAATCTTATCCAGTTTAGTTTATTATCTTAACTTTATTCAAAAACCTGTATGCTAGAGTACTTTCTGTGAATCTCCTTGAAGATGAAACACTTTAGCAAAAGCATCAGAGTAAAACAGTAACTCTCTGTAAATGACAAAGACTTAAAATTATATCAGCACATTTCTGATTTCTAGGAGTTTCTTCAGTTTTTTTAGAACACTTGTATTAATAACATACACCCACACAAATATAATCTAAGAAGGTTTAGCATCAGTTATTTAACAGTTATTCTCATTTAATTTAACATACAAAATAAGACTAATTTGTGTACCATCTCTATTTTTAATAAGGAGAGAGAGAGAGGAGAGAATTTTTTTAAAGATGATCCAGGAGCCCTTTTAAAATGCCCAAAGTTACTTCTAGGCGAAAAAGAATTTCTTTAGAATTTAATTTTGAAGTTTCTCAAAAATATTAAAAGATTTTGACACCATGAAACATGAATCACAGATCATTATGAAATAATTCTTAGTTACCTATTTAATCAAAATAATAATAAAAGATTTCAAAGGCAAATGCAAAAGGCTACATATTTGTTAGCAAAACTTAGCAGTTTTAATGTTGAGAAGATTTAGTTTAATTAAGTCATCAAAGACTTGATTGAGACAACATGAAACACAGGAAATTATTTTGATGCTACACAAAATCTTTGCTTTTTAATCAGATTACAACAACAACAACAACACCCTTTACAATTCTTATCAGGAGCAGACCAAAAGTCCAAGAAAATTTTGTCTTATTAACAAATAAAGTAAATGAATTCTAACTGTACATAAATATACTACTAATTTTAAAACTTATTTTAGAAACCTTTATAACAATTTGATTTTTTGCCAACTTGACTACCCAAAGTAAAATTTTATCTCTCTTTTTATTGCTTTCCAACTTTGTATTTAATTTGTCCTTTATTTTCCCCTGTTGAAATAGCCAGTGCTACTTTGTGACAAATTTATTTTCCCTAAACAAAAATATATCCTTATATTTCATACATTTTCTTACCCCAAAACATATCCTCCTTTCCTTACATACAGAATTGTTTCCAGTATTATTTCTAGTGCATTTAATTACATATATTAATTAGTATTTATAATCTTTAGAAACCTTGATTTCTAGTGAAAACTAGAAGTAATTGTAAATTGTCTGTTATAACAGCATTCTTTAGGTTGGCAAATTTATTAAGACATTTCATAATTTCTACAAGTGTGGTAGACACTTAATCATGAGCACAGTAAGGACAATGGGCCAGGAACAGATCATTAGGGTGGAAAGCCTTAGGTGCCTGGCAATGAGCAAGACTGGGCTGAGACTTCACCCACAGGGTGACCTTTCCTCCCCTAGTATATTGCTTCTCAGGAGGTTTGGACCCTCCCCTGACCTTTCCTTCCCTGGCATGTTGCTCCTTTAAGGGGGAGAAACTAGGGGGACAGAGAATAGCCCTTAAGCATTACGTCCCCAGGACAATGAGGGTCTGACACATATCAAATATATCTAGGCCTCAGTTGTGTTTGAGCTCCAGGCCCAGAAAATCAGCAAGCCCAGGCAGGGTGATGCCATGGCTGACATCAGGACCAGCTACAGTGACTTAGGACACTCTGCTCTGGTGCTGACCAATCAGTAGAGACCATGACCCCGAAAGGATGCACCTGGAAAGCTGATGAATATTTTATTGGGATCCTCTCTTGAGACTTCCAGATAAATTTTTCTACAGCATGGATGGACCTGGAGATTATTATGCTAAGCAAAATAAGCCAGTCAGAGAAAGACAAATATCCCATGATCTCACTTATATGTGGAATCTAATGAACAACATAAACTGATGAACAAAATAGGTCCAGAGGCATGGATGCATTGAACAGACTGACAGTTCTCAGAGGGGAAGGAGGGAGGAGGGACTCAAAGAGATTAACCTGAGAATTTATATGCATAGCCCATGGACACAGACAGTAGTGCAGTGAAGACCTGAGATGGGGTGGAAGCAGGGGGAAGGGGAGTAATGGGGAAAAATGGGGGACATCTGAATACTTTCAAAATAAAAAAGGGAGGAGGACCCGATGAAGCTCTCTCTATGGAGCACACCAGAGCCTTTTTCCACCCCCTCCCCCCAGGCACCTTTTACTTGCCTCTCTCTTTCTCCTAAGTTCATTTTTATTATATATATGAAATTTTAATTATAAAATGCTTTATTTTCTTTACGCCAATTAAATAGAGCTTTTGTATAAATTAATTTGGGAGTAACAAGTGGAGGTAGAAAATGTATCTCATATCTAGAACATACAAATATAGCCGCACATAAACATACAGACACAAACAGAGACCTTAGAGCTAATGTTTTAAAATTATTTCAATGAATTAGGTAAAATAATTAGGTACAATAATTAGGTACTAGTCTATAAAAGAACAGTTAGATTAAGTTTAACTTTATCCGACTAAATTTTGGGCATGGGAGCTTTTACTAGTATAGCAGTAGTATTTTTAAAGTGTCTTTTCCCTTCTTTTCCTTCTGATGAGAAACATCACCCTAAATTTTTCATTTCAAATAATGGCTCTTAGTTCCTAGACAAGATGGGAGTAGAAAATCAACATCACAAATCCACAGAGAAAATAACCAAGTTTTTTCCAAGATGGAGATGTTTTGTTTTGTTTTTTGTTTTTCTTTTTTTTGGGGGGGGGGAGGGATAGGGGCACATTTGCTTATCTTCAGAAGTCTGTGGTAATTTAAATTTTTTTTCTTTTTTAAGTGCAAGACACTTCTGTTTTCAATTTCCTGATATTTTACAATATCTACAAGCATTTTGAGATGAATAAGGGAGGTTTGAGGATTGGTAAAAATAGGTGGGATTTGAATTGCTTCTAGAGATATATTTCTGGTTTTGTAGAGATTTACAAGACAAAGACAGATTTTTTAAAAACAATTCTTCAAGGAACTGGATTACAGCCTGAATATCAAGGGACTAACCCACCCATTCAACTAAGCCTGCTTCTTTATATCGAGGAGATTTCCATCTGAGATGGAAATCAAAAGATTTATATATTCTAGAACTTCAGGGTTTAATGCATTATGCTTCTAAATAGCTGTCTGCCAAAGGTCTCTTTCTAAGTGCACAATTTAACCTTAGGCCAACTCACCTGTGTGGGGCAGGGTGAGGGGGGGGGGGCTTTCTACTATTGCTCAGATCAGCCTCTGAATAGTAGCTTCCATCTCAGCCCTTTCCTGGTCATCTGTGGGAGTGTTATCAGTGGAAGTGGATTGCTTGGTATGCTTTGAGGAAAAGAATTTTCTGAGGCTCCCACGAGAGACTGGAGTTTTGTGGAAAGCTTTAATGATTGTGTAAAATTAAGGGGGGTCCCCTCTAAGGTCCCATCTTGGTCCTTCCTACCATGGGAAAAGTCCATCCACGTCTTCAGCAGGGCCAGAACTAGAGCTACTGCCCATAGTTTCTGCTCCATATTGAAGTACACTCCAGCATCCTGCGTGTGGAGTCTGTGTAGTCATGGGCCATGTGCCTGCTAAGGCCATATGGCTATGGAGTAAGAACACGCGAACACTCAGGTGACTGCAGGTCATGGAACAAGAGAGAGCATTAGCAAATGAGAGAGAGCTCAGGAACTTTTTGTCTAGGAACATTAACTTTCCAAGATTTCATGCACTTTTGATGGGGTCCTCCTGCTAGCCAATCCATTGTTCCCCAGACTAAATTGACAAGCAAGCCCTTACCTAGGTTACTCCGATTTCACTGTAAATATGCCTATCTCCCCCTTTATTCAATTCCTTCCCCCAGAGATCTGCAGGGAATGGACCACTGGTTCCCTGGGGAGTATGAGGCTGTAGCTTCCTGGTGAAGCTGCCCAGATGACCATGCTTATAATATCAGGCCTCCTCTCTGCTCTCTTCCTATTATTAACTAGCTAATTACAATAATAACAGGAGGATCTGGGAGAAATTCTGGCCTTTCTCTGTGAGAGGGGTTTGAATGGCCACTAACCTAACTACTGTCTAAATTTGGTAGGATTTTCTGAAAGTAGAGGTAAAGAGGCTTCATAAGGTAGAATATCTGCTGCTGTCTAGGGGATATGAATTCTTTGTGGTGGGGATCCAGGATGCATTCACAAACAACATTGCATAGGAAGGCCTAAAGCTCACAGAACTTCATTATGGAGCTCTGGAAAGTAGAAGTTATAAGGACCAGCAAAGTAAGCCCTGCCACGTGTCCTGAGTGCTTATGCTAAGTTAACTTCCTGGCTTTTAGTATTTACATGAATAACCTAAATACTCTGGGCCCAGAGATTGTGTTGAAGTGCTCTCTGTAAATCTTATAGGAAAAGGGAAGCTAAAACAGACAGATGGGGCTAGATTTTGAGAAAGGGAATTTATATTGCACGTGGACGTTAATTTTTGTTTTAATTTCTGTTTTCCAACTTACTAAGAGAGTCCCTAAGGCTAGCCTTTAAACTCTTTCATATCCACTTTTCAACTTTGTCTTTCCATAGGCACCAACAAGACACTTATTTAGGATGAGCGCTCTCTAAAGTTTTTCCTTTAAATACAGCCAATTCAAAGGATCCCTCATCTGGTTATTGACAAGTAGGATCTTATGTTCATCTCAATAGCGACACAGGCCAATAGGCCTTTTTATGGCCCATCCTTATCCCCAAAGAGGGTGCAAAAATGCAGCCCTCACAAGATCCAGAAAGATTACTCCCAGTTAGTCTAAGGAAGCAAAGACACTCATTGTCACAGTTGGTAAGGATGGTGTAGTGCAAACGCTGCCTCCAGTTTCCCATAAGAACATGAGATATCCTGCTAATCTGGGGCAGCAGACAGGTGCTATTGGAATGGGACATTTCCAGCACTAACAAGACAATAAAGATTTCAATGACAAAGGCCCCTGAGAGCTGGCCCAGTTGGAAAAAGGGAATGCTGCTCATCAAATCCACACAGCCAATTCGGCTGTCCTCTAGTTGCATGCCAATACATGTATCCTTTGGGTGGCAGGGACCAGAAAGAATATTCCAGCTGGTTACAAAGCCAAGTTCTTAGGACAGAAAAATACAATAGAGACAAAAGAAAACAATGACTATCTCTGGGAGAAAAGGGATCAATAGAAAACAAGACTACTCATAAAAAATTATCAGCCCGGCCAGCATGGCTCAGTGTTTGAGCGTCGATCTATGAACCAGGAGGTCATGGTTCCATTCCCGGTTGGGACACATGCCTGGGTTGTGGGCTCCATCCCCGGGGAGCGGGGAGGGGGCATGCAGGAGGCAGACAATCAATGGTTCTCTCTCATCATTGATGTTTCTATCTCTTCCTCTCCCTTCTTCTCTGAAATCAATAAAAATATTTAAATAATTTTTTTATCAAACTCCCTATACCCAAAGAATTAATTATCCCAAAGTAGGAGCCCAGAGCAAGATTCGAAATCCCGAGGCACTGCCCACCCTCGAGTCACCGGTCTGGCCCTGCCTCGCTCCCTGTGCCCCGCAGCAGCTGTAGCTGCTGCTGGTCTGGCCCTGCCTCCCTCTCCGGCCCTTGAAGCAGCCAGCTACTGTTGATCAGGCCCTCCCCCAGCACAGGTGCACAGAGGCCCCTGCTGCCCCGCCCCTGAGGCTGCACGTGCAACCTCCTCCTGTCCGGTTGACCCATTATGGCGTCCCAGTTAATTAGCTATTTCTCTATTATATATATAGATATTTTCTCCTGCTAATCTAAATGTAGATAAAGAAAATGACTTTTACCACTCTCACTTCCATCAGAAATCAGGGAAACTGGAATGGTAACAATTCTTAACTTCTCACTTTTGTCAGAGATCCCAAGGTCTCTCAGCTGCTGGCAGCCCTAGAGAGAGCAGTATCCAACAGTTAAAGTCCCTTAATGGTCAGCAACTGTTGGGGTGGAAAATTTTTACTTCTAAGCTTCTAGGTTATTTGGCTGGTCAAATAATCAAATTGACATAGGACAGATTAAAAGGAGAAAAACAAACAAAAGTTTAATAACATGTGTACCTTTTGTATATATGGGAAAGACCCAGAAAAATTAAGCAACTCTCCAAAGTGGCCAAACCTATCACCTTAAATACCATCTTCATTTAACTAAAGACAAAAGATATTAGGGGTCGGGAGTCAATTATGGGAGGTGACCAGGAAAAGTACAGGGCAAGTGTGGAGGCAACTGATAGATGTGTCTCTCTCACATTCACCGATCTCTCTCTCTCTCTCTCTCTCTCTCTCTCTCTCTCTCTCTCCGATCAATATGAAAAATCATATCTTTGGGTGAGAATTAAAAAAAAATCCACCTAAAATAATTCTTAAGCTAAAGAAATATATAAATTCTGCTCTCCTATATCATAAAAATAAAAGTACTTATAATAACAGTGATATATGTATATGAGGAATTCATCTTATTTATAATAATTACAACACTGAATGTTGTCTGAATTCACACTTAAATTTTATTGACATCTATGTCTTCTACCTATTGATATGAGAATTCAAAGAACAGTTAATAATAAGTATAAGATTTCTAGTCTATTCAGCCTAGGCAATAAATCAAAAATTTCTGCTACATTTATGTCTCAGGACATGGTATCAAGACAATTTCTGATTTTGTAAAATGAAAGGACAAAAAAGCCACCTTCACTTTTTTCAGAATAATAGTATATAATATATATATACTATTATATATATATCCTACCTAATAATAGACAAATATGCAAATTGACCATACCTCCGACACAGCCACAAGCCACGCCCACAATCCAATCAGAGCGAGCATGCAAATTAACCCAAACCAAGATGGCTACAGCCACAGAGAGCAAGGTTTCCTAGGTAACAGAGGAAGCCAAGCTTTCCGCCTGCCCTTGACAGGCCTAAGCCTCCACTCAAGCTACAAAGTTTCAATTATAGAAGGTAAATAAATTCAAACAAATGGCGGCAGATTGGAGCTTGAGAGAGCAGGCCAGGGTTGCCGCCGGCAACAGGGGAAGCAAAGCTTTTGGCACACCCTGGCCGGGCCCACCCACTTAAGACAACAAAGTTTCAATTATAACCCCAACAGAAATGGCTGCCGGCCTCGGAGGGAGCCCCAGGCTTGGCTCTGCTCCAGGCTACAAAGTTTCAATTGTAGAAGGAAAATAAATTCCAGATACCAGGGCCTCCCCTTGGGTTGCCAGGGGGCGTGGCTGGCCTGCAAACCACCACAGGCCCCTCGCTCAGGCCACCCCACGCCCCAAGGGAACCCCCACCTGATCCGGGACACCCTTCAGGGCAAACCAGCTGGCCCCCACCCCTGTACCAGGCCTCTATCCTATCTAATAAAAGAGTAATATGCAGATTGACCATCACTCCAACACACAATATAGCTGCCCCCATGTGGTCAAAGATCCTGCCCCCATGTGGACACAAGATGGCCACCACAAGATGGCCAGCAGGGGAGGGCAGTTGGGAGGCACCCGGCCTGCAAGGGAGGGCAGTTGAGAAGGACCAGGCCTGCAAGGGAGGGCAGTTGGAGGTGATCAACCCTGCAGGAGAGGGCAGTTAGGGGTGACCAGGCTGGCAGAGGAGGGAAGTTGGGGGCAAACAGGCTGGCAGGGAAGCAGTTAGGCATTAATCAGGCTAACAGCAGAGTGGTTAGGGGGTGATCAGGCTGGCAGGCAGAATTGGTTAGGGGCAATCAGGAAGGCAGGAAGGCAAGCAGTTGGGAGCCAGCAGTCCTGGATTGTGAGAGGGATGTCCGACTGCCCATTTAGGCCCGATCCTGGTGCCTAAATGGGCAGTCGGACATCCCTTGAGGGGTCCCATATTGGAGAGGGTACAGGCTGGGCTGAGGGCAACCCCCCTCTGTGCATGAATTTCGTGCACCGGGCCTCTAGTATATATATCTAATCTAATAATAGAAAAATATGCAAATTGACCGCACCTTCGCTACACCTAAACCACACCCACTAACCAAGCCACGCCCACCAACCAATCAGGACGAGTATGCAAATTACCCCAACAAAGATGGCGGCTAATTTGCATATCAAGACAGCATCGAAAGAAGCCAAGAGTTGCAGAAGGGAGTAAAGCTTCGAAGAAGCAAGCAAGCCTGGGTGGGGTGAAGAGAAGGGAGGAGTGAAGTCGGGGCCGGGGGCGAAGGGAAACGCAGGCGGGCTGGCGGAGAAGGCGGGGCGGGTGACAAGGGCGGAGTGGAGGCGGGGTAGAGTGCAGCAGGAAATCCTATTGCAGGATTTTTTCTGCAACGGGAACGCTAGTATATATATATATATATATATATATATATATATATATATATTATAAACTTTACACAAATACTGAAATGACAATGGGGAAATTTTTTAAATGTAAGTTTACTGCTACTATATATAATAGCATTAATTCTGAAAGGAAATAAATTTCTTAATGTGTCCTTAGTGAATACATGAGAAAAAGGAATAAAAAATTAAATCAGTCCCTAAAAATAACATGAATGAATTATATAAATTATACTTTTAAAATAGAAAGATCTTCAAAATGTTATGAATAAAGTAGAAACAAATTAAACTTTGTTAGTATTAAAAATTCTTTGCATGATTCTTTTCCCAGGTGAAGTTTCAGGGATTTTCATTGACACAAATTTTGGAAAGCAACATGTAATGAGCCACACACATAAAACAATAAGATTAATTTTAAAAGGGCTTAACATCTTCAGGTGTTACTTGAATTTTTATATTTGAAGAAGATAAGATATGGGTGTAGCTATGAGAGAGAATTTGATATGCAGAGGATTGCTTTGTTTTTGTCTCTGAGTAGCGGGCATGAGAGTGGTTTTAAGGAAGAGGGGCCCTTACTAAGGCAATTATCTGCCTTGCTTTTAGTAGGAGACAGACTTTCCAGCTTGCAATAGGTGCAAGTTGTAAAATTCAAACGACTCTGATGAGATGCCATCTTTCTTCACTTAATTTGAATTGTTATCGACTCTTTTTTTAATGATCACTCTACAGGGAGAGCAATAAGGCAGAGGGATTACCAATCTTCAGCATGAGTTAGAGCTTCGGAGCACAAAAAGGGAGCTTGGAAGTGCCAGGCACACCTATTTTTTCTTAATCATTTTGCCTGGGTTAAAGAAATGCATTTGCTTTGTCCAAGTCACAAAGTCACATGGTGTATTCCACATTCAGCTGTAGTATTAATATGGAAAAACCAACGGTGTTTTAGCAAGCAGTCCTCTGCTCTGGGCTGGACCTGATGGTAAGAGCACACATTTATTTAGCACTCAGAGGCCTGGCAACATGGGGGCGTCTGTTTCATGGTCCTTCTTCTATCAATAAGTGAATTTTCTGTGCCTGGCCAAGTCAGTTGTGGCCTGTGAACAGACTCCCCAGCCTGCTGGAAAATGAGATACTAAACTAGGACAAGAGCGTCTGCTGCAAAGCTCATGGCCAGTATCTAGTGCAAACTAATTAAAATTACTATTAGAATCAATGAATCCTCCACTCATTCAAGTGACAGGAAAGTGAAAAAAAAAGTATGATATGTGCTTCATCAATGGGCGATGTGGCACATTCATTATATTCGTTGTTCTCAAGTGGAATAAAACAAGCATGTGAAGAGTTTTCTTGCTTGGCTTAGAAGTGGTTTTCCTTTTTTAACAGGTACAACTCAGCTCTCAATTGCTTTTAGGTGTGAAGTAAAAGCACTGGTTCTAAGCTTTTTTATCAATAGTTCCTTAATTGTCATCTGGGTTATTAACATGTGAATGCAGAAATTGTATTCTCCCAGATGCTAGGCCACTAAAGCACTGCCAATGGTATAATTTATAACATGACTAATTAAAATGAATTTGCTTGCAGTAACATTCTGTGTGCTCTTTGTGGGAAAGATGTTATTAAAATATGCAGTACAGCAACAGTAAACTTGAATGCAAAGTAATAATAATCATACATTTTTAATTACATGTTTATTACTCATTTGGCTAATATAAAATTATTCTTAAAATTACTTAGGCTCAGCATAATGTTGTTTGTGCTTAGTAGTATCCAAAGGCATCTTTCTGAATGGGCTTATCATATGTGCTGTCATTGAGATATAGCCGTTTAATAATGAACATGCAGTGTGTTTCTGTGATACTTTGTGTAAGGAGTAGCTATTATCAATACAAGTTTATTTTACTTATTGCAGACATATCCTATATAATAAAAGGCTAATATGCAAATCGAACAAACAGGGGAATGACCAGTCATTATGACACACACTCACCACCAGGGGGTAGATGCTCAATGCTAGAGCTGCTCCCTGGTGGTCAGTGCGCTCCCACAGAGGGAGCACCACTCAGCCAGAAGCCAGGCTCACAGCTGGTGAGTGCAGTGGTGGTGGCGGGAGCCTCTCCTGCCTCCACAGGAAGCGGGCTGAAGCCATCAGTCGGACATCCCCTGAGGGCTCCCAGGACAGGCTAGGGACCCCTTCCCCCGAGTGCCGGGCCCCTAGTTTTTATATGATATTTTAAGACACAACATTTGGAATCAATCAAATTTGCATTTTGTCTATTATGCCTCAAATGTACCTTTCTCACTTTCAATTGTCTTTTGCATTTATTTCTCTAACTAGGATGTCCCTTGTGAAACAAATTAATACAAGGTTTAAAAGATTCCCATTTTCCCACCAACTTTTTTGAAAATTTCTAGTCTACAAAAGCTGCAAGACTAGTACAATGAACATGAATAACCCTTTCACCCAGAATCAGTTGCTAACATTTGCACTCCCTTGCACTCTCTGTTTCCTCCCTTTGATCTATATACAATTTATGTAGATAAATTATATATAGATATTTTTATTGATTTCATATATTTATGTAGATACTAGAGGCCCGATGCATGAAATTCATGCAAGGCTTTCGGCCCTCGCAGTCCCAGCTGGCCCTCACAGGCCCTCATAGCCTCAGCTGGCCCTCACACCCTGGCTTCGTCCAGAAGGTTGTCCATAAGGACGTCCAGAAGGTCCTTTGGCTGTTCCATCTAATTAGCATATTAGCTCTTTATTATATAGGATTTTATATGTACATAAATTTTCCTGAACCATTTCAGAGTTACTGAAAAATGTCATGATACTTCACTTCTAAATATTTTACCATGTAGCTTCTAAAAAGAAAATATTCTAGCCTGGCTGGCAACCTTAGAGCCAGGAGGTCACAGTTCAATTCCTGGTCAGGGCACATGCCTGGGTTGCAGTATTGAACCCTAGTGTGGGGGTGTGTAGAGGGCAGCTGATCAATGATTCTCTCTCATCATTGATGTTTCTCTCTCCCTCTCCCTTCCTCTCTGAGATCAATATATATATATATATATATATATATACTTAAAAATACAAAGTATACTACAACACAAACAAAATATAGTTATCCCATTCAGGAAATTCATGGTACTATTATCCAATATGCAGACCATATTAACATTTCACTAACTATCCCAGTAACTTCATTTTACAGTTATTCCTCACTCCCCACCCTCCTCCAGGATTTACTCAAGAATGATGTGATACATTCAGATAACATGTCCGTTTGGTCTTCTTTAATCTAAACAGTCCCTAGCCTTTGTTGATCTTTATATCCTTGATATAATTGAACAATTCATCCCCATTTTAAATAGCTTCAGATGTTGGGCCTTTTTTTAAAGCCAACTTCCTGAGTGGCATAAATTCATACACAACAAACCATGAATAAAGAATTGTCATTGTTAATGACTGGACATTAGCAAACTCTTTGCCAAACATTTTGGGTTTTTTAGCCATAATACCATAAGACATTTCTCCCTATTCATGTGGCAAGCTATTCTCTCAGCTCTTAATTATAAAAAACAGTAAAAAGCATAATTAGTATTCCCAAGGAAATGATCATCTAAATGAGGAAAGGAAATGGAAATATGCGGGAAATCAATATAACATTTGAATAAAATTTAAAGTAAAAATGGAGCATAGGTTACAAGGCAGTTTACCATTCATTGTTAACCACATGGTATAGGAAATATCTTTATCTGAAATTTATATATTATTGAATCTTATAAGGATAATGCATTACTATTCATTTGTCAAAAATGGAAGGAATTAATGTTTACTTGAATAATAATTGTTTACATGTGATTTCAAGGACAATAAGGTAGTGCTGGCTCATAAATATGCATATTTTTCATTGATCAAAATTACTCCCATAAACTTCTGGTGACTGATATTTCAAACTATTACACAACATTGAAGTAATTAAGAAGAGAATTTAGGCAAAATAGACTACTTTTAAAACATAACTTGCATGGTGCTTCATCTTTTCATCTTGAATTAGATCATTACAAATGCTAAGTTTAGTCCAATTATTAGTTCTAAATTTAAAAAAAAAATCCATTATAGAAGCTCCAGTGGCGAAATCAGTTAGCGCGCGGTACTTATAAAAAAAATCCATTATATTTATCAAGCTTTCCAAGCCTTTATTCACCATTTTAAAACATTCTATTTTTTTACTTCATAATCTATGCCAAATAGTATACAATGTTTAATTAAAACTCTTTACAGATTACACTTATTTCTTTATCTTATTATGACAAGTTTTATGATAGTTCTTTTAGAATTCAATAACCTAAGAATGAAAAATTACTGTAGATTCAGTCATTGTAACTTCACGAATCTTCAGCTTACTAAACTTTCTAAAATGCATTTTAAGATGAAAAAAATTGAATATAAGCTAAAACTGCTCAGAGAAGTACATTTTAAAAATATATTTTTATTGATTTCAGAGAGGAAGTGAGAGGGAGAGAGAGATAGAAACATCAATGATGACAGAGAATCATTGATCAACCACCCCCTGCACATCCCCTACTGGGGATCAAGCCAAAAACCCAGGCATGTACCCTGATCAGGAATCAAACCGTGACCTCCTGGTTCATGGATCGACACTCAACCATTGAGCCACACTGACCCAGAGAGAAATACTTTTTATTTTGCCTCTTTATAAAAAAAATGAATGTATAATGAACCCAGTTTGCTCTATAGTGTTCACTGCACAGCTCAGGGCTACAATGCTAGCCCAATGACCTCCCCTTTGTAAGCTACCAATTAGTATTAAGTAACTGATAGATGGAGCACTTGACATTGGTGATCACTAAGATGCATAAACCTGCCAGGCCATTGTGCATGCCTAATATATTATTGAAGATCAATAACAAAAATGATTTTTCAATCAACTATATGTAGACTATCAAATGCCGTCTGTGTCTTCCTTTGTATAGTACCTACTTTTGTTTAATGACTGTGTTTTTCTAGTGACAAATGTTAATGATGTATTTTCTCTAAGACAGAAAAGTTATATTGCATTTCCTTCTTACTTGGTTTTAAAATTCATTTTTAAAGAGTTTATACTTTTCATATTATTTAACAGGTACTCACATGGAGCATTTTCAAGGCACTGCCGTAAGTGCTTTAAATATTAATTAATCTGAAAGACATGAGCAAGATGCCATATATTTTTATTGTGAATTCAATAACTATCATGCTTTTAGTGAAGGCTGTTTCTCTTTATAGACCAGTTCACAGGACCACTGCTGCTGATGCTCTCATCTTCTATTATAGTATGGTGTCCAATATGGCCTCCTCTCAATGAATCTCAGGGCACAGGGAAAAGAAACCCTATATATCTTAGCAGTCACTTCCCATTCCCTCATCCCCAGCTGCTAGAAGTTCTTAATCTGTTTTCTGTCTCCATGACTATGCCAATTATGGACATTTCATATAAATGGAATCATATAATAAATGGCCTTTTATGATTGGCTTCTTTTATTTAATACTAGAGTCCCAGTGCACGAAATTCATGCACGGGGGGGGGGGGGGTCCTGCACCCTCTCCAATCTGGGACCCCTCAGGGGATGTCCGACTGCTGACTTAGGCCCAATCCCTGCTAAACCGCAGTAGGACATCCTTAGTGCTGCCATGGAGGTGGGAGAGGCTCCCGCCACTGTCGCTGCACTCGCCAGCCGTGAGCCCAGCTTCTGGCTGAGCTGCGCTCCCCCTGTGGGAGGGCACTGACCACCAGGGGGCAGTTCCTGCATTGAGCATCATAGCCACCAGTTGTTCTGCCGTTCAGTCAATTTGCATATTACCCTTTTATTACTAGGACTAGAGGCCCGGTACACGAAATTCGTGCATGGAGATGGGGGTCCCTCAGCCCAGCCTGCACCGTCTCCAATCCAGGACCCCTCGGGGGATGTCTGACTGCCAGTTTAGGCCCCATCCCAGGGACCACTGGCTCCTAACCACTTGCCTGTCTGCCTGCCTAATCGCTCCTAACCACTTCTGCCTGTCAATCTGATCGCCCCTAACCACCTCTGCCTGCTGGCCCGATCACCCCCTAACTTCTCCCCTGCTGGCCTAATCACCCCTAACTGCCCTCCCCTGCCAGCCTGATCGCCCCTAACTGTCTCTGCCTAGGCCCCTGCCACCATGGCTTTGTCCGGAAGGATGTCCGAAAGATGTCTGGTCTAATTAGCATATTACCCTTTTATTAGTATAGATGAGTGGAATTGCTGGGTCATATTTTTGAGGAGCTGCAAAACTGTTTTTCAAAATAGTCACACTTTACCTTCCCAATAAACCTACTTTTATGTTTCAACTGACTGATAACATTTAAATATACATGGCATATAAAAACATTTTCACTTGATGTTACACCTGAAATATCTGGCTGTATTTGAAAGTGGATATTCAGTAGTTAACAATAAAATCTAAAAATATGCCTTTTTATATGACTGACATTATTATGCTGGATGGCAACTACATTGGTGAAGCACAGTTTGAAGGATGTCAGAAATAAAACTGATGGAGGTATGGGCCATGCATCGTTCAAAAGCACAATTTGAAACTAAACAGCGGATTTTGGTCCAATGTGGAGGTTGAAACTGAAATTCAGTGCATCTATCTTTCTTCTTGCCTTGCTCTATTCCAATATCAAAATAAAACAAACAAAACGCTCCCTTCCAACTTGTTTTTCAAGTTTGAACAATTGCATGATGAGAAAGCTAAAGTACATAGTAGGTAAGGAAACCAGATTTAGATATGTTTTGTTGAGTATAAAACTGAAGAGTAGATTACATTTACTGAAAGCTCACTATAAGCTGGACATTATAGTTTCCATGATGAATCTAAGCCTCTGAGGTAGGTACTATTGTTTTTCCACATTGTACAGATAAGGACATGAAGGCACACACAGGATAAGTGTCAGAACTAAGTGACAGAGCTAGACTTAAAATTTTTTAAAATATATATCTTTATTGATTTCAGAGAGGAAGGGAGAGGGAGAGAGAGATAGAAACATCAATGTTGAGAAAGAATCATTGATCGGCTGCCTCCTGCATGCCCCACACTGGGGATCGAGCCCGCAACCCAGGCATGTGCCCTGACCAGGAATCGAACCGTGACCTCCTGGTTCATAGGTCAGCGCTCAACCATACCTGCCAGGCAGAGCTAGAATTGAAATCTAAGCAGGCTGTCTCCAGAGTCTGCTCTGCTACATGGTGTCTGTTACCACCATTATCTTACTGTAAACTTCCAATTAATTTATGCATTAACTTGACACATAGCATTTTGTATACAAAATTAAGTAAATATCTCTAATATCTAACTTTAAGATTCAAATGTGTAGATCTGCTATTGATATCTGAAGGGCACTTTGATCCACTAACAAACTATTGATTTGTGTCTTGTTTTGTGGGAGAGTAGAATTCAGTGGGAATTTCCACAGGATAGAATCAGGATTGAGTGCTCTATGGAAGTGGTGATTCCATTTCAACATTCATAGCTCAAGCAAATTGTTGTGTCCTGAGAATGTTATTCAGCCTGTTACCATATGTACCTGCCATGTCTTTTTCCTGAAAAAAGAATGCTGACCTCATGTGTTCTAAGTTTTTTATGTTATCATGAATGTCACCTCCACAATTGACATATTTGAAGCAAAAGAATAGTGAATTTTCAGACATAAAATTGTGTCCAAAATAAGTATCCACCTTTGATGGATGTGGGTGAGCATGATGGTGTGTTACAGATTAATTAATCATAGATTGTAGTATTCTGTTCATTCTTTCCTCCCAACAGTGCCTCATCATTTTTTCAAAGGAAAATGTTGTTATATCATTTCAGATTTAGAAAGTTGCACCGAGTGATATTTTTGTAAATAAAATGGAAGAAAAGTAATACTTCCATAATTTGTAGATTTAAACCCTAGCATTGACCACATATCTGTACGTAAAATCAGTCAAGGTTTTGCAGTAGATAAGGTATTTGGTAGGGCTTCTCTATTGTTTGAATTTCTATCACAGGAAGAAAAGTAAGAAAAATAAAACGAATATCTCTTTTCTCACCTGTTCTTCAATAGTTTGGGATCACTGTTTGGGCAATCACAAGAAACTATTATAGCTTGAATAAATAGTAGAGAGCAAAACCACTTTAACCTTTGCTGTTTATATATTTGCTTCTACCACCAATTTCAGCTCTAACTTTAGGAGAAAAATGCAACATAACATTCCTGACCATAATATTCCTGTATCATGTTGAAGGACATTTTTTCTCCATCCTTGGAAACAAATCTTAACCCAACTTTCAAAATATAAAATTAATTCAATATCAATTTGATTATATAATTATGACAATGATATAGTTATTGTGTGACATAGTCTGATCAGACAGTATCTGTTCATCCATAAAGGGAAGCATATGAATATTCTACATTAATGATTATATCCCCACCATTACAAACCATTTATGACTTTCTTTGTGCATGTTCCTGGATGTGTATGCATTTGTATATATGCCAAGCTTTGTGAAGGACGCCAAAGTCCTGTTTAGTATTCTTCTCATCTTTTTATTGGAAGTTCTGAAGTGTGTGGTGAAAGCCAATGTCAAGGAAAGCCCTTAACTTCGTTATTGTGCTTTCTGCTAAATTCAGACAGCATTGTATTGATTTACTTGTTTTATTTCCAGTGTAGATTTTAAATGTATTTTTACATGATAGTGGTTAGAAGTTAATTTCCATTGTGCATTGGAGCGGAGGGTGGCAAGAAATGGGTTGGCAGGAAAAAGGAACTGGTGATGAGTTTTCCCTCCTCTTGCTTTAGCCTTGATAAATAGGCACCTTCCACTTTCATTTATAACCCTGTCACAGAGGAAAGGCTCTTCTCTTTGGGGAAGAATACTTGTGTGTCGTTATCATTTCCTCATGAATTCTTTTAAAGGCTTCTGTAATAATGATATAATTGCTTTACCCCTTGCTACCTATTCAGTGACATTTCTAGTTTCCTGAAAAAAAAAAAAATCATGTGGGAGAGAGACTTGATAATATTACAAAAGGAAAAAAAAATAATGCTCAAAATGTGAGGATGTGAAGTAATGCTAGTGGAGGGAAATACAAGAAAATTAACTATTAAACCTACAACTTCACTAAAATTACAAGGAAATATTGCAAGGTTACTTAAACAAAGAGTTTCATTCCAAATGTTTGTACCTAAGTTATTGTTCCTTCTGAGTTGGTTGTCTACATGCAATTAGAGATGGCACTGAGGATAAAGACACTTCAACCTTGTTTTCACCTCTTTCTGTTGGTTTCCAGCAGTGACATGGGCTTTCTTTGCATTACTTATTTAAGGACCCATGTGCTGAACTACCATTGCTTCTCTCTGTCTGCACCCACATATTTGTAGCTTAGAAATTTGCCTTTTAGTTTACATAGTAAGGAAATTTTATGTTACTCTGTGGTAGCTTTAGCATAATTGCATTTAGGTTTAGAGATTAAAGTTTATAACTTAACTAGAGGCCCAGTGCATGACATTCGTGCACTGGGGGGGGGGGTGTCTCAGCCCGGCCAGCGCCCTCTTGCAGTCCAGGATGCCTCGGACATCCCCTGAGGGGTCCTTAGCTCTGCCTCGGAGGTGGAAGAGGCTCCCACCACTGCTGCTGAGCTCTCCAGCTGTAAGCCCAGCTTCTGGCTGAGCTGCGCTCCCCCTATAGATGCAGGGGGCAGCTCCTGCATTGAGCATCTGCCCCCTGGTGGTCAGTGCCAATCATAGCAACTGGTCGTTCCACCATTTGGTCTATTTGCATATTAGCCTTTTATTATATAGGACTAGAAGCCTGGTGCACAAAATTCGTGCACGGGGCAGGGGGAGGGGTGTCTTTCAGCCCAACTTGCACCCTCTCCAATCTGGGACCCCTTGGGGGATGTCTGACTGCCTGTTTAGGCCTGATCCATGGGATCGGGCCTAAACAGGCAGTCAGACATCCCTTTCACAATCTAGGACTGCTGGTTCCCAACTACTCGCCTGCTTGCCTTCCTGATTGCTCCTAACTGCTCTGCCTTCCAGCCTGATCACCCCCTAACCTCTCCCCTGCCAGCCCGATCGATGCCTAACTGCCCTCCCCTGACACCCCGGTCACACCCAAATGCCCTCCCTTGCATATTCCCTCTTTATTAGATAGGGTTTTTTCTTTAGCATATTGGACAGTCCTAACTGGTTTGGCTCAGTGGATGGAGCACTGGCCTGCAGATTCAAGGGTCCTAGGTTCGATTCTGGTCAAGGGCATGTACCTTGGTTGGGGGCACATACCCAGTCGGGAGTTTGCAAGAGGCAGTTGATCGATGTTTCTTTCTCATAGATGTTTCTAGCTCTCTATCCCTTTCCCTTCCTCTCTGTAAAATATCAATAAAATATATATTATAAGAAAAGAAACATTTAAGATTCCTCCATATCTGCCTGGCTGGTGTGACTCAATGGTTGAGACCCCAGGCTGCCACTGCTTGAGGGGTTCTGGCCCTGGCCAGGCTGAGACCCCAGCCCAAGGCTGCCGCCTCAGCCCACCCAGATGACACCACATCTCAGCCTGGCTGTGGATAGCCCGGTGGGTGCCTTCCCTGGCCTGAAGATCACACATTGGGGGTGCACTGCGCTGCTGGCCTGACACCCCAGCCCCAAGCCTCACAGCAGGCTTCGCCCCAGATCGCGCACGGCTCAGGAGGCGGGGTGCTGCCGGCCTGACACACCTGCCAAAAGCCCTGCAGCCCTCTTTGCCTGGATCGCGTGTGGCTCAGGGGCAGGTCACTGCCGGCCTGACACACTGGCCAAAAGTCTCGCGGCCTGCTTCACCCAGATCGCGCTCATCTCAGGGGCGGGGCGCTGCCGGCCTGACACACTGGCCAAAAGCCTCGCGGCCTGCTTTGCCCTGATCACGCTCGGCTCAGGGGCAGGTCACTGCCGGCCTGACACACTGGCCAAAAGCCCCACAGCCTGCTTTGCCTCTATGGTGCATGGCTTGGGGGGCTGGTTGCTGCCGGCCTGACGCCCTGGCCCCAGGCCCCATGGCCTGCTTCGCCCTGGATCCCGCAAGGCTCAGGGGGCGGGTCGCCGCCAGCCTGACACCCCCGCCAAAAGCCCTGCTGCCGCTTTGCCCCGGAGGGCGCGCCGCTGGGGGGGGAGGGGCGGGTCGCTGCCGGCCTGACAAACCGGCCAAAAGCCCCGCAGCCTGCTTCACCCCCGATCACACGCAGCTGGGAGGCAACCAGCTGAACACCCCGGACTGCCGCCACTGGGCGGCAGGAATTGCTGTGTGTGGGGTGGGCGCCTCCCAGCTAGACACCCTGGACTGCCACTGCTGGGCAGACTTAGGGACTCCACTGGAGCTCGGGGCTAAGAGGACTGGGAGCCACCATCTTGTGGCCATGGGTGCAGCCATTTTGTCACGGAGTGATGGTTAATTTGCATATTACCCTTTTATTAGATAGGGTTATTAATACAACTACATAAGAAAGTTAAATTTAATATTTTAATTCAACACAGCTGAACTCATAAGTGTTCTTATTAAATTGTCTCTCATGGAATACATCCTTGTCATTACCTTGGACATCAGTGCTTTTTTACAATTGCAGGCTATAGCAAAATAAAAATGCAGACCTGACTTCAGTCTGAGTTGGTCTTCAGAAAGGGCAAATGATGACATAGTCATCATTATAGTTCATATGGGTTAATAAATACCTGTGTGTGGGTGTGTTGTGTGTGTGTTTGCATGCACTCATATACACATATGTGTGTCCTGCTATGCTAGGGCCTGGAAAACTAACTTAATTAAAAATATATCTGGCTCGCCCTAACCCATTTGGCTAAGTGGATAGAGCGTCAGCCTGCAGACTAAAGGGTCCCAGGTTTGATTCTAGTCAAGGGCATGTACCTTGGTTGCGGGCATATCCCCAGTGGGGGTTGTGCAGGAGGCAGCTGAACGATATTTCTCTCTCATCGATGTTTCTAACTCTCTCTCCCTTCCTCTCTGTAAAAAATCAATAAAATAATAAATATATATAAACCTGGCTCAGCCAGGTGGCTCAGTTTGTTGTAGCATATTCCCATACATGAGAAAGATTCAGGTTTGATTCTAGGTCAACACACATATTTAGGTTGCAGGTTTGATCCCTAGTTGGGGTGCATTTGGGAGATAACCTATTGGTGTTTCTTTCTCACACTGATGTTTCTCTCTCTCTCCCTTCCTCTCTATCTAAAACCAGTAAACATATACTCAGGTGAGAATTACATTTTCATATATATATATTAAAATGTGTGCCCCACGAGCACACAATGCTATATACATATATATAGAACATTATACACATACAGTATATACCCTTCAGTAGTACCTTTCACCCTTCCTTCCTTCCTTCCTTCCTTCCTTCCTTCCTTCCTTCCTTCCTTCCTTCCTTCCTATCTCTCTTCTTCTTTCCTTCCCTTCTTCCTTCTCTCTCTTTATCTGTAAAAAAAAAAAAAAGAATGGTTAAGTCAGGTAAATAAATTCTAAACTGTTTTTTTAAAACAAACTTTTTAATCGTGATTTTATCTAAGAAAGAACTATACTTGGAGGACTATGGGGGAATGATCTGTGCATGTAAAGCTTTTTATTATCAATGGAAATCATTTGTCATCATGTGTACAGCATCAGAAACAGGAACATTTTCACTGTCTCAAATGAAAGTTTAGGGAGCTTTGTGAACTAAGTCCCTTGCATAAACAACATTAAAGCAACAATAATACGCACTTAAAATATACATGAGCATCATGCTAAGGTACCATATGCTTATTTCTCTCTCCTAGTTAAAATCTTAATGTATAAAATTTTAGTGGATATAATTTTTATATGTAAAAATCCCCCAATATACAAAGAATTATTTGTTATACATTTCACTGCCAATGATTTTGAAATAGAAAGGCATTTCTATAGAAATAATGTGGTTCAACCTTCTCCATCAAGTACTAGTGAGTTGTTTGTGTTGGGAAGACATGAAGGCTGTGGTGGGTCTGTCAACAGCCTGGCTTCACACTGAGTACCTCCACTTTGATATATTTGGATATGGGTCTTCATGAATGTTTTCTTTTGAAATAAAATGTTTCAATTATTTTCCAATATTTGAAAATCAATGGTACAATTCATGGTCAAGTTTCCAGTTTAAGCAGACTTCTCCTTGCTGTACTACACATGAAGTACTGTGCCTTTGTAATAAAAATAGCAGTCAGTCACAGAAAGACAAAGACTAAAAGATTCCATTCATATGAGGTCTCGAAAATAGTTACATTCATGCAATCAGACAGTGGAATGGAAGCCCAATATGTGACTGCATATAGAGATAGGCCCTTTAAGGAGGTAAAGTGAAATGAGGTCGTAGGGTGTGGCCCTAATCTGATAGGACTAGTATCCTTATAAGAAGAGGAAGATACCAGATATCTGTCTCCCTGGGTGCACACCAAGGAAAGGACATATGAGGACACAGAGAGAAACTGGCAGTCTGCCAAACAGGAAGAGGAACCATCTCTTACAGCACCTTAACATTGGACTTCTAGCCTCCAGAACTTTTAGAATATAACTTTCTGTTGTTGCTTTTTCTTTAAGAGTGGAATGATGGTTGCTAGGAACTGGGTGGGGGGAGGGGCAATGGGAAGTCACTAATCAAAGGGCATAAAGTTTTGGTTAAGCAAGATAAGAAAGTTCTAGAGATTTTCTGAACAACATTGTACCTATAGTCAACAATACTGTACTGTATACTTCATTTGATAACAGGGTAGAATATTACCACAAGAAAATAAAATTGAATAAAAGTGAATTAATTAGAAAAAAAAAGATAATTGAAACAGTGCCATAAAATAAGGGTAATTGAAATCTAAACAAAATCACTAAGTAGCATGCCTTGAGAACAATGCTTAAGGAAAGCAACACTAATTAGGGAAAGGCAGGAGGCAGATGAAGACTTTGGTGGGAATTCTAAACAGAGAATTAGGGCATTTTCAAGGGCTTTGAGCTTGAGAGAGTCATTATATCCTAATTCACTTTCCATCTCCTACTTGTTACTTTCACTACTCCTATGCTTATTCATCACTGGGGTTGTTTGGGAACTTACAAGTGAGTTAAAGAGCTTGGAGCAAATGGAAACATGGAACAGGACTGAGGAATCTCAGAGGGAATGGGGAAGGAGGGATGGAAAAAATCATCCAAAGAACTTAGATGCATATATGCATTACCTATGGACACAGACAATAAGGGGGTAAAGGCCTGGGGTGGGGCCGGAACTGGGTGGAGGGGGGCAATGGGAAAGAAAAGAGTGACACCTGTAGTACTCTCAACAATAAAGATTTAAAAAAATAAAAAATAAATTAAAATAAAGAGTTTGGAGTGAGACATCTCCTATGATGATTAGATAAGCAAGGAAGGAAAGGAAGAAATTAGAAGAATTGCATGCTTTTGTGGGGTGCAAATAGTTTACCCTGTTATAAACAAAAGGGAAACACAGACAGATCATATGCCATTGCTCACCCCTTTGAGGAAGAATTTCATCCATATTCATTCACTTGCTGAATTGTTACTAAGCATGTTTGTATGAACATGGAGTTCTAGGCGAAGGGCACTCACTGCAGAACAAGACCTGCCAGGATCTTTCAGTCCGCTGGGATGGCAGACATAGAATAAAGAAACAAAAATCATAAGTGCTAAAAAAAAATAGAGCATAAAGTGAGAACCTGTGATGAGGGCACCTCTGAGGAAATAATGTCTTAGTTGAGACCTGAATGACGCATGAGAGTTAACTTATATGTTGAGGTAGGGGAACAGTGCTCCTGATAGAGGGAATAACCAGTATTAAGCCAAATTGTCCCTGTTGTATTTTATACATATGAACTAAGACTTACTCTTTCTTTATCTCTCCTGAATAATGTGATGGATTCGGCATCTTTCCAGTTACAAAGCCAAGAATTTTGACAGTCATTTTGGACCTACTCTCGCTGCCACCCCTAGCATCCCTTCACCCTTACTCTAATCACCATATCCATTTAATCAACAGTTACTTCTCTTCCTGTCTCCAATTCTCTCTCAATCCCTTCATCCTCAAATTAATTCAGGTCTTAAACACTTATTGCTGAGTTGACTTGCACCAGAATTGACTTTGAGAAATACAGGGTGAGGCAACAGTAGGTTTACAGTTGCGAATACCCAAAATACAGAGTTTATTCTTGCATTATGATGCATCATATTATTTTCCAGAATAACTGTAAACCTACTTTTGCCCCACCCTGTATTTCATCATGCCATCCTCAGCACAAACCTATTGAATGTCATAGCCATGAGTATGGAATAAAGACCATCATCTCTATATGTTTTCTTGATATAATCTAGATCCCTCCTCATCTCCTGAACTATCCTCACATTTTGGCCACCTGCACCTCCTGGCTATTTTCTGAAAATAGCAGGCACTCAAGGCCTTGAGCATTTAAAGATGCCATCATACCCTTCCTCCCCTAGTTACCAGTCGAAGTTCTTCAGTCCAGCCTGTTGCTTTCCTAGTCATCTTCCTCAGAATGCCTTCCTTTAGGCTGGATGGCATGGGGGCAAGGGGGGGATATTTGCCTTAATCTTGCCTTCCTTCCTGTAATCCCATCACACTTACCAGCTCTCCTGCTCTTCAGCATTTACTTCACTCTGCCTTATATTATAATGTGTCATTTATAATCTCTTCCACTAGTTTTCAAATTCCATGAGATCAAGGAATTTGTCTTAATCATTTTTCCCTTCCCTTTAATTCTTGTTTCTATAATGTTCCACAGTTGGAAGTCTAAATTTGTATTGTAGACTTTTATCAACTTCTAGCACTGAAAAAGTGGGGCTGGGGAAGGGAAGACATTTAAAGGATATTTGGGAAAAGTAATTTACACTATTTTATGCTTTATATTCACTTCTTGATCAGCTCTGGGTTCCCTCAGAATATTGGTTGTGGATAATGATCTGACATAATTCATAAAATAAAATCGATTCAGACTTTTCCTGTATGAGGCCAAAAATCCACATTTTAAAAAACTGAACATTTTTAGCAACCACATTTAAGGTCCTTGATAGCATGATATCTGGTGCCCAAGCAAACCTTTTTAAATGCTTGCTTTCGGAAATTTACATTATAAAAATTGAAGATTAACGATTTCAGACAAAATGTTACCCAATATAATTAATCAATTCACCAAATACTGATTGATTACTCATCGAGAATCAGGTACAGTAAAAACCAAAACTCATTCTAGGCTTTGGTCAAGTTTTCTTTATTCCATTGCTGATTGAGTGTTAAGGCTCAGCATAGACCTATAAATTACCTGACCACTATTTCAGACTTTTTCCCTAACCCTGACACTAACCACACATGGGAATCAGGGGATGGAGAGCTAACAAATTTTTGCTCATCATAGTCAAACTCTTTTTATTCTGAACTAGTGCTTTGTACAAATCAAAGACATTCAGGCAGAAAAACAAATTAGAATTAATTTGAGTTTCTCAGCCAACAAGAAAATCCTATATAATAAAACCCTAATATGCAAATCGACCAAACAGCAGAACAACCGGTTGCTATAACGTGCACCTGGGACAGACACTCAATGCAGGAGCTGCCCCCTGGTGGTCAGTCCGCTCCCACAAGAAGCACGCTGCTCAGCCAGAAGCTGGGCTCACAGCTGGTGAGCACAGCATCAGTGGCGGGAGCCCCTCCTGCCTCTGCTGCAGGCGGGTGGTAAGGAGTGAGGAGTCCTGGACTGCGAGAACCCCAGACTGCAAGAGGGATAGGGCCTAAACCAGTAGGCGGACATCCCCTGAACAGACTGCGAGAGGCTGGGCTGAGAGACCCCCCCAAGTGCACGAATTTCTTGCACCAGGCCTCTAATGATTAAATACATTAGAAGTATATTTAAACCTAATTATTGTGTAAGGTCTGTGGCTTGAAAGCAAGGGTAAAATTGTTTACATTCATCTAAATGGGGGAAGCTTTTGTGTTGTACTTTGTCTTTGTTAATCTATGCTGGCATGAGATGGGGTAACTATTTCTGACTGAATATAGCTACTCATATTTAATTATAGACAATATTGTTTGCAAATTATCCTTTTATTTTATTATTTATGAACCACATGGACATGTCAACTTGGACAATTCTTATCTTTTCCCTTTATTTTGAGTAGTTTGAAGTCCAGACATATTTGCTTAGCAAATCTATTAGAATCAGTGATAATGGAAATTGCTAACAGAGCCTGAACTTTTTTCATTTTTCCCCAAAAGTTTAAAATTTATAAATTATAATAGAAATGGCAATTAGAGTAACTGTAAAAAGTTTTCAATGAAATACATACTAATGTAAGTTGGGTTTTGCTAAAAAGTATTATTCTAGATATTCAATAAAATTAATACTGTTAAATTACACTAAATGAAATGATCTAATCTGCACAAATTAAACACTGAGCATTGTTTTGTGTGTTTTATCTTATTTAAATCTTTATTGTTGAGAGTATTACAGATGTCCCTCTTTCCCCCTCCCCATTGCCCCCCTCCACCCAATTCCTGCCCCACCTCAGCCCTTCATCACCCTAATGTCTATGTCCATAGGTAATCCATACTGTATATGTACATAAAATCTTTGGTTAATCTCTTCCTGCCCCCTCCCTTCCCTCTGAGATTCATCAGTCTATTCCATGTTCCCATGCCTCTGATTCTAATTGATCCATCAGTTTATTTTGTTCATTAGATTTCTTGTTCTTTAATTTTTAGATTCAATTTGTGATAGATATATAGTATTTATTGCCTTCTTCTTCTTCTTCTTCTTCTTCTTCTTCTTCTTCTTCTTCTTCTTCTTCTTCTTCCTCCTTCTCCTCCTCCTCCTCCTCCTTTTCCTCCTCTTCTTAAAGAATACATTTCAACATTTCATGTCATACTAGTTTGGTGATAATGAACTCCTTTAGCTTTTTCTTATCTGTGAAGCTCTTTATCTGACCCTCAATTCTAAATGATAGCTTTGCTGAGTAGAATAATATTGGTTGTAGGTCCTTGCTATTAATCACTTTGAATATTTCTTGCCACTCTCTTCTGGAATGCAAAGTTTCTGTTGAGAAATCAGCTGACAGTCATATGGGTGCTCCCTTGTAGGTAACTAAGTGCTTTTCTCTTGCTGCTTTTAAAATTCTCACTTTGTCTTTAACCTTTGGCATTTTAATTATGATAGATCTTGGTGTGGGCCTCTTTGGGTTCCTCTTGTTTTGGAATCTATGCTTTCTGGACTTATAAGCCTGTTTCTTTCACCAGGTAGGGGAATTTTTCTGTAATTATTTCTTTAAATAGGTTTTCAATGTATTGTTCTCTCTCTTCACCTTCTGGCATTCCAATAATGTGAATGTTGGTACGCTTGAAGTTGTCCCAGAGGCTCCTTATGCTATCTTTATATTTTTGGATTCTTTATTCTTTTTGCTCTTCTGATTGGGTGTTTTTTGTTTCCTCATATTCCAAATTGTTGATTTGATTCTCAGAATCCTATACTCTATTATTGAATCCCTGTAAATTATTCTTTATTTCAGTTCATGTATGCTTAATTTCTGACTGTTCCTTTTTCATGTCTTTGACGTTCTCATTAAGATTCTTGAAAGTCTCACTAAGTCCCATGACACTCTCATTAATTCCCTTGAAGCTCTCATTAAGCTCCTTGAGTAACCTTATAACCACTGTTTTGAACTTTGTATCCAATGGTTTGCTTATTTCCAGTTCTTTCATTTTTAACATGTTTATTTGTCTCTGCATTTTGGCTACTTCCCTGTGTTTGTTTCTATGTATTAGGTAGAGCTGCTATGTCTTCTGGAATTGGCAGGTTGGCCTTTATTAGGTGTCCTGTTAGGCCCAGTAGCTCAGTCTCTTCAGTCACCTGATCTGGGCACCCTAGGTGTGCCCCTGTGTGTGCACAGTCTTTTTGTAGTTGAGCCTTGATTGCTATTGACATCACTGGGAGGAATTGATCTCCAAGCCAATTGGCTATGAGGACCAGCTGTGTCTACAATGTAAGATCTGCTGTGTAGGAGACACCTCTATGGGGCAGGAATTGCTTCAGTGGGGCTTTAGTGCTCACTGAGTCTGCCCCTTGAGTGTGTTGCTTGTGGATATGTAGAGTTGTAATCTGGTATAGTATAAATCTGTCTACCAGGTGCACTATTGCAAATACCCCCAGGGAGGTGCAAAGCCAGCCACTGCCCGGAGCCATCTTGTAGGAGCTACAGAGTGATCTGCAGATAGCTGCTACTTGTATTGGACTAGGAAGTGCCCAAGTGAGGCCAAGTTGTGAAGCAAGGCAGGCTGGTGCTAATGCCATGTCTTGGGCCTTAATTGATAGGTTTGGGGCATGCTGACTCCAGTTGCTGCTTGTTTAAGATATTTTAGCAAAGTCTGAAGCCTAAACTAGGACAGGCCACTCATATGGAAAAGCAGCTGCAAACAGCTTGGGTGGGGCTGCAAAATTGAATGGGGTGAGGTCTCAGGGAATCACCATGGCAAAATGAACAGTGTGAGCCATGCTGGTGGAAGCTCAGATATGGCTACCAGTCACTTCTGTGAAGTGGGAGGTGCCAGCACAGGAGGTTTGAGCACCCCTGTCTGGGAGAAAGCCACCCCCTGTGAGTTCTTGCCCCCATGCCATACAGTTCAGTTCCTTCCTCATATGTCCCTGGATCCCCCCAAAACTGCTGCTCAGTGCTGGAGCTCAGAGAAAGCGGAAATGTGTAAGTTCATGCTCTGGCCTTTTAAGATGAATACTTGGATCTCCAGCAGCTTTCTTATCACAATCCTCACTGGTTTTTACAGCTGGAATTTACAGGGACTTCTCTTTCCAACTATGGAACCCTGGGCTGGGGGCCTGGTGGGGGGCTGGTTCTCCCTGCTTCCTACAGGAGGCCTTGGAGATATCCCTCCCCATTAAAAACAAAACAAAATACAGCATGTGGGTGTCTGATCAGCCTGTTCTGCACCTCCGCACCTACTGCTAGTCTCATTGTGCTTTCTTCTTTACTCCTCTAGTTGTAGGACTTCCATTCAGCCAGATTTCAGGTGGTTATGAATGATGGTTGTTCTGTATTTTAGGTGTAATTTTGATGCGGTTGTGAGAGGCGGTAAGTACTGCATTTACCTATGCTGCCATCTTGGTTCCTCATTCAAGAGCTCATTAAGTTTCCTCATACTTGAAAAATTTAGTTGGTCACCAAATCAGAGGTCACATAAGTCTTTTGGTGTTTTAGAAAGTACTTTCATGAGGAGTAGAAGAATCTATCACTAGCCCATCTCCATTCTACCCTCTTCCTTCTATTTCCCTGACCCATGTTAGCATTATGAGAGCAACATATGGAAGCTTCTCCTGATACAGGTTTTAACAGCATGTTTCTATGTGGAGGGCATAAAAGGAAAACCAGGCAACATAATTGCTGAGATAATTAGGCTCAGATCATTAAAGATCTTAAAATATCCATATTATTATTATTATTGTTTATATCATCTGAATATTGTTTCACTAATTACCAAGTACTTCTTCATATTTTTTTCATATCACAGATTATGAAATGCTAGCATTATTATCATAATAATATTAAATAATATTATTTGAATGTTATTTGAATATTACATGAATCCTAATTTTTAAGGATGCCATCTTGTTTCCATAGTGACTGTGAGTAACTAATTGCTATAGATTCTCAAACAGTACTTCCTTTTGAGAGCTGACAACAGATGCTGGCATTTTAACAAGGAGTAAATTAAATAATCCAAGGCATGCTCAGAGAATTGAAATGGTTACTAGGAAATTTGAAAAATCTTAGTGGTGCTTGGGTGATGCCTAGAATTTTCTGATACCTATAAGTTGTTAAGAGGGCCAAGCAGGCCTCTTTTCTACTACTTTTCCTGGCAATCAACACTGAGAACTTTTATTAGACATTTAGCTAATAGCCCTCTATTAAAAAGCATAAATATTTCAACACACATGAAAATGATAATACATTAGGTATTTTGTTGTCAGTTGGTTTCATTTGTTTGCTTTGATCCAAAGTCTGAGCCAAAGTTTGTGGACAGAGAATAGGCATCTTGCTAATAAGGAAAGAAGATAGAGCCATAGAAAAGTGGTGAGTACACAGTACTAAAAGGGGATTATCAAAGTGTGTCAAGAAATGGAAGGGCAGCACCCAAACAAGAGTTGTAAGGGGGCTTCTCCTTCCATTACACCTGAACAAAACCCATAAATTCTGTATCAAATGTATTGTTTCAGTTGAATAGTAGTAACTATTTTGTCTGTGGAATCCTGAACTTCTAAAGTGACATAAGCAAAGACCTAGACAAGTGAAAGTTGATTTTACATCTATTAAAAGTTCTCACAGAAGAATACTATAGTGTTGGAGATGAGGGGTGGTGAAAAGAAAGATGTGGAGGATAGAATGGGTGAATAACAATATTTGAAGAGGCTTTTTATTCCTTCTCAGTGTGCTGGAGCTTTTTATGCTAGACTAGAAGCCTGATAAATGAAGATTCATGCCAGAATGGGCCTTCCTTTCCCTGGCTGCCGGCACCACCTTGGCTCTGGCCTGAGCCGTCTTTCCATCTTCCCATGCTGCCCAGAGGCCCAGAGCAGCTGGGGGTGGTACAGAAGTGTCCCGCCCCACCCCTGGCCGCTTGGCACCTGCATATGCAAATTAACCCTCCATCTTTGTTGGGTTAATTTGCGTACTCACTCCTGATTGGCTAGTGGGCAGCACAAAGGTACGGTCAATTAGCATGCTACTCTTTTATTAAGTAGATAATAGGAAGTAGTAAATGTTTTTAGGGGAGATTATGAGTGATTAGAAAGGCAGTGTGGAGCTGTGAATAGCAGTGGGAACAAATGAAGTCAAGCAGTTTTTTAGGGAACTTTAGGGATTGGCCAAGGAGAGTGGCTGTAAGAACTGAAGCAACTGGCAATAGGGAAGAATCAGAAGAGAAATAACTGAAAGCTATCCTTGAAGAAAATTTTCCAATTAAATGTGAGTGCTCAGAGAACAAGATAAGTTGAAAGTATGTAGCTTGAGATACAATGAATAATTCAAACCAAAACTGAAATCATGGAAACTACGAAGAGAAGTATTTTCTGCAGTCCTTGAGAAATGTATAAATTCTGTCATAAAATTTTATTTTCCATATATATTAGTTGGGTATTTGAACCAAAAAAATTACTAACCACTATAATTAGTGCTGCTGCTATTATTATTGTTATTATTAGAGATAGTATTTTGAAAATGTGAATTGCCTTATATTGCCATGAATACTAGGAATAACACTAACAACAAAAACAACAACCTTGATTTAATGCAAGAAAAATGCACATTTCTTTTACCTTGTTTTTTCTTAGCTATTCTATAGAATCATGAACCAATATTTGTTTAAAAAAAACTGTTGCCATCCTGGTGAACACATTAACTACAGAGTTGCCCTGCACATAATACAATTAAGTTTGTAAGCAGCTCTGGAGGATAACAGCCTTAAAAAAAAATGCTACTGAAACCTTCCCAAATCATGTATATCACATGTGCTTTATTTTAAACCGCACCATTCCAGACCTATCATCCAAGTTTGGTTAAAATCTATGTAACCATTTCACATAACATAGAAACTTAAATTTTTTTTAAATATATTTTATTGATTTTTCACAGAGAGGAAGAGAGAGAGGGATAGAGAGTTAGAAACATCGATGAGAGAGAAACATCGATCAGCTGCCTCCTGCACACCCCCTACTGGGGATGTGCCCGCAACCAAGGTACATGCCCTTGATGGGAATCGAACCTGGGACCCTTGAGTCCGCAGGCCGACGCTCTATCCACTGAGCCAAACCGGCTTCGGCAGAAACTTAAATTTTATTACATAGGTTCTATTGCTTCTATCACATTGTTACTACTTGTCTTCCTTGTTCATGATTCCAGTTTCTCTGTAATTCTGCATTTATGTGGATGAATATCCCAGTGTTTAACCCCACTAGATATCCTAATTAAAATAGAAACAGACCTCAGGCTTCTTCTGTTCTTTGGTTGGTTGCCCAATCTACTTCCCATATGCTAAGCAAAATAAGCCAGTCAGAGAAAGACAAGTATCAGATTATCTCACTCATATGTGGAATCTAATGAACAACAAACTGTTGAACAGAATAGATCCAGAGACACAGAATCATGGAACATAATGTCAAATCTGAGGGAAGATTGGTGTGGGTGGGAAGATATCAACGGAAGAACTTGTATGTGTATATATGCATAACCCATGGACACAGACAATAAGGGTGGTGAAGGCCTGGGTTGGGGGGCAGGGGCAGGCTAAAAGGGGTCAATTGGGAGAAAAGGGGGGACATATGTAATACTTTCAACAATAAAGATTTTTTTAAAAAGTAAGTTTCTAATGTAATATATTTAATTTAGTAAGATACATTCCAACTTACATGGGTTACTCATATATAGGCATATCTTGTATTCAAAGCATAATAGCATTTTTTTATTTAAAAACCATACTGATTCAGAGGTCTTTTTATTGTAGTATTAGCAAAAATTAATATTGCACTTTGAAGAATATATGTTAATATGAAGTATCATGAGTAGCTGCTCTACTTTATCAAATTCAGAATTAAAATAGGATTTGTGATTAAAAATAGAGGCATCTTCAGTTTATGGTCTTTCTTATTATCTTAAAAAAAGTGATAGTTAGGCTTCCAGCTGAGAGGAATGGTTGCAAAAACATTTTGTTCCAGTTAGTTAATTTTTCCCTACATGTGCTATATTCATCATATCCATTTTAAAAGCAAATGAGCCATCTCTATCTCCTCTCACATTTGTGGCAAACTCTTGCTGTGCCAATTTCAGATTACATGTATCTTAGGGAGAATGAGATGTTCTAATTTTGATTATAATTTTAAATTAAAAGAATGAAAATAGTTCAATATGAGGATATTGATAATATGCACTAGTCAGACTGCCTTTGTTCCTTTAAAAAGAAGCATGTGTCTAAATAGGATGGTATGTTCCTGTATTAAAATGTGTAATAAGATGCACTATACTGTGAATGCTGGTAGATTTCAATTCAATCAAGTAATCAGTTCATCCAAGCTAAAAATTGTTGGTAAATGTGCTGTGTACTTGAGATTCAGCCATTTTGCAAGTAACTGCAGCAAATTTTCAATGAAATTCTTTTCAATATAAGAACAGATACTTCCCAAATGAAGACATAAGAATGAATAATAGGCACATAAAAAGATACTCAGCATTATTAGTCATCAGAGAAATGTAAATTAATGCAATTCCAATGAGATTCCACTACACACCTATTAGAGTGGCTAAAATTTAGAAGATTGACCATAACAAGTGTAGTAATGATAAGGAGCAAGTGGAACACTTAAACATTGCTGTTGGAAATGAAAAGTAGCATAATCACTTTAGAAAATTTTGATTGTTTCTTATAAGTTTAAATATACATCTATTTGCCCAAGACCCCAGATTCTACTCTTAAGTATTTATCCAGGAGAAATTAAAATGGTGTAACTTAAAAGACATGTTCACAAATTTTCTTAGCATCTTTATTCAGAATATCCTAAACCTGGAAACAAACCTAATGTCCATCAACAGGTGAATGAATAAACAGGTAGTGATACAAGCATACAATGGAAAACCATATACCAATAGAAAGGAACAAACTACTGGTACACATATGAACATGAATGAATCTCAAGCCATTATCTTGAGCAAAGAGGCAAGACACAAGAGTGCATAGGCATTAATATGAAAACTAAGTTGTGGTGATAGAAATTAGATCAGTAATTGCCTGTAATGAGAATACCTTGTATCTTAGACAATATCACCAGCTCCAACATTTCAGAATGGAGAAGATAATTTTTTTAATATATTTTATTGATTTCAGAGAGGAAGGGAAAGGGAGAGAGAGATAGAAACATCAATGATGAGAGAGAATCATTGATCGGCTGCCTCCTGCACTCCCCACACTGGGGATCGAGCCCGCAACCCAGGCATGTGCCCTGACCAGGAATCGAACCCTGACCTCCTGGTTCATAGGTTGACACTCAATCACTGAGCCATGCCAGCTGGGTTGGAGAAGACATTTAATTTTGAATTACCGTAAGATAATCTGTTCAGGCCACAGAGATAGAAAAGAAAGGCACAGTATAGAAACATTGTACAGTTAGGACTACAAGTCCCTTGTGAAAACTGAAGCAGGAATGAATGATGAGGTATTCATTTATTCAATCAACAACCAAATGGTTATTAATGTGTGAATGACGAGCCAGGCCATTCAAGCACTGGGGATATAGATGAAATCTTTGGCCTCATCTAATTTACACTTCGGTGGGCTGAGACATACAGCACAAGCACCAGATGAACAGAATGAACACAGAACTCTGCTGTGAAGGAAGCAAGGGTACTTCAGACAGGAAGGGTGGCACAGACCCATTTCTGGAGAATCCCTGGAGCAGGGTTTATCAGTTAGGGGCAGAGTGAATGTGAAAACCCCAAGATGAGAAAGAGCTTAATTGTTTTGAGGAGCCAAAAGGAGAACAGTGAGCCTAAAAGGTGGATGGACTTGTGTGATGAGTAGGGAGAGCCATGCAGAGAGGTCTGTTTCCTTTAGGCCTCGTAAGCCACAGTAAAGCATTCACATTTTAATCAAAGTGAAATGGGAAGCCATTATGGAGTTTTATGTTAGAGGTGCAATACCTATTTAAGTCTTTTTAAAAAGGCTCTGTTTAATATGTATATTGAAGTAGAAGAAGAGAAAGAAGTCGCAAAGACTGGCGCAATGAAAAGAAAGCAGGGAAGCACAGTGTGAGAATCACATGAAGGGGATCAAGAGGCACAAACTTCCAGTAACAAGATATGTAAGTCATGGAGATGTAATTTACAACACAGGGAATCCTACCTAATAATAGACAAATATGCAAATTGACCATACCTCCGACACACCCACAAGCAATGCCCACAAGCCACACCCACCATCCAATCAGAGCGAGCATGCAAATTAACCCAAACCAAGATGGCTACAGCCACAGAGAGCCAGGTTTCCTAGGTAACAGAGCAAGCCAAGCTTTCCACCTGCCCTTGCCAGGCCTAAGCCTCCACTCAAGCTACAAAGTTTCAATTATAGAAGGTAAACAAATTCAAACAAATGGCAGCAGAATGGAGCTTGAGAGAGCAGGCCAGGGTTGCCGCCAGCAACAGGGGAAGCAAAGCTTTTTGCACACCCTGGCCAGGCCCACCAGCTTAAGGCAACAAAGTTTCAATTATAACCCCACAGAAATGGCTGCCAGCCTCGGAGGGAGCCCAGGCTTGGCTCTGCTCCAGGCTACAAAGTTTCAATTGTAGAAGGAAAATAAATTCCGGATACCATGGCCTGCACTTGGGTTGCCAGGGGGCGTGGCCAGCCTGCAAACCACCACAGGCCCCTCGCTCAGGCTGCCCCACGCCCCAAGGGAACCCCCACCTGATCCGGGACACCCTTCAGGGCAAACCAGCTGGCCCCCGACCCATGCACCAGGCCTCTATCCTATCTAATAAAAGAGTAATTTGCAGATTGATCATCACTGCAACACACAATATAGCTGCCCCCATGTAGTCAAAGATCCTGCCCCCATGTGGACACAGGATGGCCACCACAAGATGGCCAGCAGGAGAGGGCAGTTGGGAGGCACCTGGCCTGCAAAGGAGAGCAGTTGAGAAGGACCAGGCCTGCAAGGGAGGGCAGTTGGAGGTGATCAACTCTGCAGGAGAGGGCAGTTAGTGGTGACCAGGCCGGCAGAGGAGGGAAGTTGGGGGGCAAACAGGCTGGAAGCAGAGTGGTTAGGGGGTTATCAGGCTGGCAGGCAGAAGCAGTTAGGGGCAATCAGGAAGGCAGGCAGGCAGGCAAGCAGTTGGGAGCCAGCAGTCCTGGATTGTGAGAGGGATGTCCGACTGCCCATTTAGGCCCGATCTAGCCTAAATGGGCAGTTTTACATCCCTTGAGGGGTCTCATATTGGAGAAGGTACAGGCTGGGCTGAGGGACAACCCCCCTCCGTGCACGAATTTCGTGCACCGGGCCTCTAGTGTAGACAATAATATTGTATCAACTTTGTATGGTGACAGATGGTAACTAGACTTATTGTGTGGTCATTTCATAATGCATATAAATGTTGAGTCACTACATTGTACACGTAAAACTAATATTGTATGTCAATTATAACTCAACTAGAGTCCTCATGCATGAAATTCGTGCAAGGGGCTCAGCCCTCGCAGCCCCGGCTTCGTCCGGAAGGACACCTGGAAGGTCATTTGGCTGTCCGGTCTAATTAGCATATTACACTTCTATTATTAGAGATTTTCTACAGAATAGAGCAGTTAATAGGTTATTGCAATTCCAGGTAGGAAATGAGGGTTGCTTCAATTAGAAGGCTGGCAGTAGAGAAAAAGAGAAATGGGCAATTTCAAAATGTATTTTAGTGGCAGGCCGGACATGATTCACTAACAAGATGTGGAGGAATGAATGATTCACCAGTTATGCTTAAGCTTTGTACCATTTACAGAGATGAAGAAGTCTTAGTGTCTAAAGCAGGACATCAATGTGAGAAAGTCAATGTGTATCTAGTCAGAGCTTTAGCAGGAAGGAAATAGCACTCGCAAAACAGGTAAGGTAAGAGAGACTATTTACAAAGGTATGGGATGTGTGGAAGAACAGCAAGGATAGTGTTGGGCCCTAGGACTAGCACCAATAGGGGTTATTACTCTCCCTAAGCTATAAGAGGAAAGGGAAACAAGCAGGATTGTTTTACAGAGAGGCCTTCAGACAGGAGATGAGGTCCTCAGTAGAGGAACCCCACAAACCCATAGAAATATGGCAGGAGGGGCCTCTATTCTTCTTATGCCTGGAGAATATTTTCATTGACCAAACCCAACTTGGACCTAAAGGAATACGGGATGGTGGAGGGCTGTGGGGGGGGGGGTAGCAATCACCTAGTACTGAGAGCGTAGAGAGTACATTGGCAGGGCATAGCAAGATATCTAGCATAATGCTTACATACTGAATTCTGAATAATTTAAAAATACACTAAACTTTCCCAAACAATCTAAACTACAGCCAAACATATTTTGCAGCAACATAGACATTTTTGTTATGAAGAAAATGAGCTGGGCTTTTGTAGTTATGTATTAGTCAGGTATTATTATTATTGATTTTAAATATATATTTTATTGTCTTCAGAGAGGAAGGGAGAGAGAGATAGAAACATCAATGATGGGAAACATTGATCAGCTGCCTCCTGCACAACCCCCACGGGGGATTGAGCCTGCAACTGGGGCTTGTGCCCTGACCGGGAATCGAATTGTGAACAGCTGGTTCATAGATTAACGTGCAACCACTGAGCCAAGCTGGCTGGGCACGGTATTATTGTTTTAATATTGATTAGAGAAGCCATTCCCCTTAGTATTTTAAAAAGTAGTCATTACTTAGTTAAAAAGCAAAAGTGTATGAAAAATTATGGGATGCTGAAAACCTGAAGACAACTTTCGGGTTATAGAGGATCCTGAGAGTACTAGACAGATGGAAGTGAAGAATGCATCCGTTTCTGTACCATTAAGACCTTGCATAGGTGTTTGTGACATTTGGAGTTGGGAAAAGAAAATCAGGTTTTATTCCATATGTTCCAAGTCTTTATTATGTTTGTCACTATAACATAATCTTTTTAGATATCACATGTAATTCTGTTTCTATATTTTGCTGGAATTATCTAACAAAGACAGCATCTTTACGTTTTATAATACAAGCTAGCCAAGGTTCACGTCAGCTACTATAAGCTCTCTTCTGAACGTTTACTTAATAATAAAGCATTGTTGTCAAAGCATTGATATCCATTTTAATGATATTTAAAAATTACTTATTTAAAAATTAATTACTTAAAACAAATAATGCTTTCCTGATTTTTGTTGCTCTGTGATATTTTATTCAATCTATCAACGTGCACTGATTGATGACCCACAGATAATAAAGGCATTGGAAATAAATGGGATTTAAATTAAATATGTATGTTTGCATGAGTATGTACAATTATTCAGTGAGGCATTGGTTTTGGATTTATTCAGAACTAAGAATATTCATTGATTTTACAAATATTTATTGGGTGCCCACTATGTTCCAGGCACTCTTGTAGGCACTAGGTTTTCAAAATAGACCCATATTTTTATGTTTCTGTAGATATGATAGTTTAATGAGAGAACACAGACAACAAAAAAAACATGTAATAAAAAATAAACTAGATAGCATATTAGAAAGTGACACATTCTATGGAAAAATTAAAGCTTGTGCAAAATAAAGCAATATTCATCAGGGTCATGAAGCAATTATAACCCTACTCTAATCTAATCTCATGGAATTTACAATAGAAACTTCTGTAGTGTTTGTAATCAGTTCTTAAATGGTAAAGCCAAAATCTTAATAAAAAATCCCTGATGCAGGATATGGAGGGATTGAGCAAAAAAAGAAGAAAGAAGTCATGGAAATAAACAATGATGTAGTGATTGCAGGGTGCAGGGAGATGGTGGAGGTAGAGGAGGCTATAGGGGGGATAAATTGTGATGGAAAAAAAATAAAGAAAGAAAAAATAAATTTTAAAAACCCTTAATTCAGTCATGCTTCGTATTAATGTTTTGGATCACTAAATAAATTTAAAATAATAGACCAGTCTTTCAACTTTAGTTATTAAATTTTCCATAATTAACTATGTGACAAAGAAAGCAAAAATAACTTATATGACTTCATTTTATAATCAGTCAGAATATCTATATTGTACCTTTTCATTGGTGCATTATTTGTCTCATTATTTACACATATGCTTAAAGCAGAGAATCAGGAACATAGTGTTATGCATTGCTTGTTTTTTGAGGAATTCCCATGAATTTTAATCTGCATTGATGTCTCTATTCTTGAATACAAAGGGGAAATTATTTTGTGTGTGTGTGTTGGATTTGAAGAAATCATAGTTACATGAGGTTTAATCCACCCTAAAGTTTCATTTTTATTAAAGCTTATGGGAAATTGCTGAAGTAGCCCTAACTTGTTTTGCTCAGTGGATAGAGCGTTGGCCTGCGGACTGAAAGGTCCCAGCTTCAATTCTGGTCAAGGGCATGTACCTTGGTTTCGGGCACATCCCCAGTAGGAGGTGTGCAGGAGGCAGCTGATGGATGTTTCTCTCTCATCGATGTTTCTAACTCTCTATCCCTCTCCCTTCCTCTCTGTAAAAAATCAATCAAATATATCTTTTAAAAAAGAAAGAAATTGCTGAAGTAAAGTTTCATGATGCGAAGTCACTAAGTTACCAAAAATGAAAACTGTTAGGCAATAAACTGAGGGCAATCATCCCTTTAGGCCTTGGTCAAACTGCCCAATTTATGTACCCTGAACTCATTCAACTAAGATATTTATATATGATACCAGTGTCTATTAGACTTTACTTTCTTTTAACCAGCTTTATTCTAGGTATAGACTCCCACTTTTTATTGCAAGGTACACTGGAAAATAGAAAGAAAAGATGCTCTAATTCTGGGTGATCGGTAACTTTGGAAAAATTAAATTTCTTTGTTATCTTTCTGGCAATAGTTTGAGGTGAAACAACTTTTTTTGCAACAAATTGAAATCACTTATTTTTTTATTTCAACAAAGATTTATTAAGTATCTTTTCTGTACTCACCTTCCCACTATGTAACAATATACAAAGCTGACTGGAGTATGATTATTTACTCAGAGTTTGCATTAAACATCAGATAAATGATTCTTCTAATTTGTCTTGGCTTTCAGCAAACTATTGAAAAAAATATTTCATTTATTTTTATCTTTCTTCATGAGATTTTTTTATATATCGTAAGGTGTTTTTGAAAATTGGAGGTGGGCTACCTAGTTCATATTAAGAATCTAACAGAAAACATACCATTCAGCATTTGAGCTTTTCAGATCAAAGTGAGTAGTTAAGATAAAATAATACTATGCAAGGTTTTCTGATCATAAGAAGACAGATAGTTACTAACTTTGGGCAGAATGCTTATATCAGTTACACATTGAACTAACATGTGTAAATCTAATATTCCTGATGAATTTCCCTGTCTGGTATATGTCTATCAGGTATATAGCTCATGAGGATAAAGCAGTATCCAATCAGCATAAACAATTTATTACTGAAATATACTTGGTGCCTTTTTGTTTCTGTAAAGTAAATAAAGTTGCTCTTTCATGTTTCCGTAAAGTTATATGATTTCATTGAAAGTTAACACTAGGCTTCACCATGAATTACAGCAATACACTAAGTGCTATTCAGAAAATATTTGTCCCTTTCCCTGTTTTGTGAATGTTTATTTCCTTTTAATATCTCTTTAATTCCCCTCATTTAAAGCCTATGTCTCAAACATTCATGGTTCTTATTACAAACTATAAAATAGATGCTTAATGTCATTAGCCTTTTTATAAATTTCCCTGAATCCTTATAATTTAACTAGAGCCCAGGGCACAAAATTCGTGCACTGGGGTGGAGGGGTCCCTCAGCCTGGCCTGCATCCTCTTGCAATCCGGGACCCCTTGGGGGATGTCAGACCTAAACCAGCAGTCAGACATCCCTCTCACAATCTGGGACACTGCATGCACCAGTGACCATACTTTTCATACAGGTTTAAGGCATCTTGCTGTTGTATGGGCAGCTACATTTTTTTGCCCTGATTATAAAAAGTAGTACATAACATGATCTTTCTGAGGCAGTGGTACCATTTTCCCCATCTTATGGGTGGAAAAACTGAAGCAGGGACAAGTTAAGTAATTGGCTTTGCCACACAGTTATAAGTGTCAAAATCAGGGCTGACCACAAAATGTGCAAGGCAGAGTCCATGCATACCATCGCTGCATCATCCTGTTTTTTCAGTGTTAGAGGAGCCTTGCCAGGTTTTAATTTTTAAATCTAATAGACTGTTCCCAATATATAGGGTAGGGCCCCTAGGCCTGGCTGGCGATCAGGGCTATCTGTGGGGTGACCAGCAGGCAGGGTGATTAGGGGACCCCTGCTGGCACCTGCCTTGGCTGGCGGCCTGGCGCCACCCGCTGGCCAGCCTTCATTCCCCCCTCCCCATCACCACCACAGGTCGCCTCCCTCTCAGGGAGCAGAGGACGCTCAATGCAGGTCAGTTTGCTTCATAGCAACCAGTCATTCTGCTGTTCCACCATTTGGTCTATTTGCATATTAGGGTTTTATTATATAGGATTGCACATCTTGCCTGTATCTAAAATTAACAATATATGTAAATCGTCCTCTGATATCAAATCCATCAAATCAGATTGATTATGTCTCAAATTTGGCCCTGTACCTGTCTGTAAGTTTTCTGTCACCCTCTTATTACAGGCTTCCTCCTGGGTCTTTCTACAATCCATTCTCTGCATAGAAGTGAAAGTTACTTCTTTGAGGGAAATCAGAGTGAGCCACTTTCTTACTTAAAATTACTCAATGACTTTCTGAAACCAAGTCCAAACTCCTTATCATATGCACCTAGTCCCTACATCAACCAGTCCCTGCTTCCTTCCCAGGTGTCATCTCCTGTCACATCCCCTTCTGGTCACATACCAAACTCATTCCCACTTTAGGGCTTTGGCTCTTGCTGTTCCTTCAGTTCCCTCATGTTTTCTCCCTTCTTGTCCAGGTCTAAGCTCAGATATCACCTCTCCAAAGAAACCTTCTGACCATCCTACCCAAAAAAGCCTCAGATCAATCCTTTTTAAAAAATATATACTTATTATTGATTTCAGAGAAGAAAAGAGATAGAGAGAAAGATAGAAACATCAATGATGAGAGAGAATCATTGATTGGCTGCCTCTTGCATGCCCCACACTGGAGATTGAGCCCGCAACCCGGGCATGAGCCCTCAAACTGTGACCTCTTGGTTCATGGGTCAACACTCAACCCCTGAGCCACGCCGGTCGGGCACCACAGGTCAATCTTCATCATGTCTCCCAATGCTATTTATTTCATTGCAGTTAGCTCCATCTGAAATTACTTGTTTGTTTATGTATTTATTTGTTTGTTTTTTTGTTGCTTGTATCACCAACTCCCTCAACCCCATTATAACTTCCAAGAGAGTAGGGCGCTTATCTTGATGCAATACCTGTGATCCTTGGTCAGAATCTGGCACATATAATTCATGCTCTATAAAGATATACTGAATGCATAGTTTATTAATATGTCAAAATTCGGAGTATCTGTTGAATAATTTTTTAAAGTATTGAGTCTTAAACATTTTCATCTGGTGAAACTGTCAAGTTACCTTACTCTACATGAACTCCCTTTCATAAAGCATATTCAGTGTTATAGGGCTTTTCCGCTCATTAGTAACACATTTCTTAGCAGTAGAATTTAATTTTGGTAAAATGTTCAGCAGGTCTTCAGGTTTATAAATCATGTTTGAACTGCTTTAAATCAGGAGACCAGGAAATTGACCTACCCTGTGCTGTGACTTCAAGGGTTTTGGAAGCATCTGAACACTTCCTTCCACCTCCATCCACCCATCCTCATGTATGCCTGAAATCCCATGTTTAGAGTTTTATTTCTTTAGTTTACATTTAGATCCATATTAAGATAGAAATACTCATGGAAGGATTAACACTTTAAACTAGTTCAACCATTTAAGTATAAGGTCTGAGAAGGAAAAGAGGCAAACATTAGAACACCAGGAAGCTAAGAGATAGGCAGAAGGGAGAACCTAGGAAGAAGTTGGGGGTCATTCAGAAACCTTGGTTTGCTTGTAAGTCAGGTGGGAAGTAATCTGTATTCTGGTTCTTTTCCTGGTTCTACCACTAACTATGTAAATTTGGACATGATATTCAATCTTTATGTGAAAAATTACAAGATTCAGCTGGATGATCTTTTTTAAAAAATATGTTTTTTATTGATTTTAGAGAAGAAGAGAGAGGGAGAGAGAGAGAAACATCAATGATGAGAGAGATTCCTTGATCAGCTGCCTCCTGCACGCCCCCTATTGGGGATCAAGCCCACAACCCAGGCATGTGCCAGGACTGGGAATTGAATGGTGACCTCCTGATTCATAGGTCGACGCTCAACTGCTGAGCCACGACAGCCAGGCTTAACTGGGTGATCTTTAAACAATTCCAGGTTGCATGATTCTAGACTCAATAATTTTATCCATCATCAACCCTCTTTACTTATCATGGATAATGGAAACTATGAGAGCTGATGTAATTAAAAGCCAATGTGGTTTTTATAAATACAGTAATATGGGGTAAAAAACAGCAACAGACCTTGAATTCAATTTTTAGCTTATGTATTTCATCCCACATATATTCAGACATGAATGTGTGTGCATGTACTAGTACATACTTACAAGCATATTGCTTCCTTCACTGAGAAATTACAATACCATTATCCATTCAGAGGCACTGATTCTGAGAAATGTGAAACAGAAGATACTTCTCTCTTACACAATATCCAATAAACGATTCCAATTTCTGATTTTCTTCATTATTTTACATTTTATGTATCATATTAAGTTGAGTCAGACTGTACAAAGCCATAGCAGGTTGAGAAGGTTAACAGGAGATCATCTGTTTCTTTCCTCAACTCAGCATCTTTTCAGATAACTCATTCTTGATGATTCTCTTTTTAAATTAATTTCCTTCCTTTTACCTATGCCCCTGATTAATCTATTAACATAGAGTCAATTGTAGGGAATCCTGGCAATGTAATAGCAATTAACCATCACTATTGCACTAACAAAAGAATTTTTTTTCTCAAGTAGGGTCACAATTATATTTATTACATTATTACACTTAATACACTTATTATATTTATTACAATAGTCATGATCAAAAGAATGGCTCACTGATTCTGACTCTCAGGAGGCACTCAATAACTATTTGAGGAGTGAATGAATAAATGCAACGTTGGAATTAAAATACACTCTCAACATTTCAACAAAACACTTCATTAAAAAACATGGGGGTAGGAAAGCATGGGGTTGGAGGCTGTGCACTGGAACAGTTATATATTTCTCCATAGCATGAGATCCTGTTCTCATTAAAATGCATATAGTGTGAAGCCATTGCTCCAGGAGGACCTGCTGTGTCCTGTTGAAATTACCCTCACCAATCCCTGGGTTTGCTAGCAGTAGGAGAGGATAGGACTGATACTTGTCTATGACTGTGTATTTAGATAACTGCAGAAAGGAAGTTATAGGGATTAACTTTCTGCTTTTGCAAGTACAATTATATGTTTAACACAGACACAACTTTATTTTTTAGTGTATTTGATCTGTGCATTATGAATGAAATGTCCAGATCATGCATTTTGGCATTTATTTTCTATTTTTGTGGAATAGAAGTAAACTCATCCAATTTATAAATGCAATACAAAACTGTACTTGAAAATGAAAGAAGGCATTAGTTTTGAAAGGGTAAGTATAAAGAAATCATCAAAACTTTAAGTGTTCAAAAAATAATTTAAGCCCTCGCCAGCATGGCTCAGGGGGTTGGGCATCATCCCATGCACCGAAAGGTTGCCGGTTCTGTTACTGGTCAGGGCACATTGCCCAGGTTGCAGGTTCGGTCTCTGGTCCGGGTGCATACTGGAGGCAACCCATTGGTGTTTATCTCTCTCCCTATCCCTTCCTCTCTCTCTAAAAATCAATAAAAAAACGTATTTAAAAGAAACATAATGGAGGGCCCCAGCTTCCTTTTTAAAAAAGTTTAAAGACATACTTACCTCCGTCTGCCATTTCTCCAAGTAGTTGCTTTAAATGTTTTGAATCTCTGTTGTAAAAACTAACCTAGGCCAATTTGACCATACAGAAATTTCCAGGTTCTTTAATTAGAATCCTACTGTTAGAGACAGGTGGATGATCCATGGCAACATACCGGGTAGCATGCTAAAATTAAAACAAGACTTAGAACAAGTAGACCAAATTCTGTCAAATGTGCCAACAACATTTAGGAGCATTTTAAATAGGCACAAAACAGTTATTGAGCTTAGATCTTGAAGTTCTCACTCTCAACACATGGGAACTGCCACTAGTTCCCTTGCAAGAAAGGTTCTCTATGAGGAAGATCAGTTGATGGAATCTTCCATGAAATAGAAGTCAGACCACAGGGAGTTTAGAACTAGAAGTAGTGCACATAGCAGAACGTATTAGGCTCCTGGTCTTGCCAAGAGCTTATGCCTTCTTCATGGCAAGGTCCACAAAATATATCAAGATTTGGTAAGGCTCAACATCTTGACCAACACTCACTTCATCCATGAATAATTATTTCACGCATCCCTTTTTTGAGTTAATAAATCTTCTGGTATATATTTTGATAATGATACTTAAAATTCTTACATAACTATTTTAAAGTGGATTTTTATTAGGGAATTTAAAATGCTAACCACCTTAAGTATATATCAAAGTTAATTTACAGATACATAATTCAAAGGAAAGTCTTTTAAGGTTTAAATAAATTTGTTAAATATTATAACAATAGCGTTAATTTGATTTGAACTGTAATGTTATATCTCCACCAAGAAGATATTGATGGAAATATGTAACATTTAATAGTTATCCTACCCATGTCATTTCATATATATTCCTGTTCCTACTATGATAGTATTTATTTAGCAGGTGTATTTATTCAGATGTATTTATTCAGCTCCTACTATCATTGTAAGGACAGGAATCACAGAAAATGAGGTCATTTGAGCCAATGCCCCTTTTGTGTGTCAATTATTTTTATTTATTTTTTTAATCCTCACACGAGGATATTTTTCCATTTATTTTTAGAGAGAGTGGAAGAGAGAGGGAGAGACAGAGAGAAATATTGATGTGAGAGAATCACATTGATTGGTTGCCTCCTGAATGAGCCCTGACCAGGGCTGGGAAATAGCCTGCAACCGTGGTACGTGCCCTTCAACCAGAATCAAACCCAGGACCCTTTCAGTATGTAGGCCAACGCTCTATCCACTGAGCCAAGCCTCCATCAACTTTCACCCAGAAAGCTGTGTTTTCCACCTACTAACTCTCCCTTCTTCTACTGTAGCTCTGCTTCTCTGGTTAACAAAGCAACTGAATGATAATGAAAAAAGACATCATGTTACTCCTTTTGTTAGTAGCCTCTTACAGCTTGTCATGGAATGAATACAGACTTACAATAATGGCCTACAACCCCCCACCTCCAATCTCTGGCCTCTCAGATCTCACCAGTTTCCCACACACTCTGGCCACATGATCTTTTCTCCTGTCCCGAATAGAAAGCCAGGATAGCCCAGCCTCTGGACCTTTGCACTCACTGTTCCCTTTGCCTGGAAAGATCTGGTTTATGATGTCACATTTCTAGTTCCTCAGTATCCAAGTCTCAAGCCAAATGTCACACCACTGCGAGGCCATTGCTACCAACTTATCTCAGGTAGCTCAGCAGCACCCTAAGCCAGGCACTCAACTCTGAATATAATGTCAATTCCATAAAACCAAGGATCTTGCCTCTCTTCTGCTCTACTCTATTTGCCTTAGCACATAGTAGGAGTTTTGTTGAATAAAGGAATGAGGACTCCCACCTAGAAAGTTTCTTCTTTTAAGAAAGGGAGGATCAAAGTGACCTTTCCCAATATAGTTAAGGTACTTGGTAATATGCTCACGTGGCAGACCTGTTCTGACAGCCCCTCATTAAATCCAACTCCGAATATATTAACTGCTCAGGAAGCCACCAAGGAACCAATAGGATCAATTTGAGTCTCATTCCCACCTGGGAGCCTCGTCATCCTTTGTTTGATAAATCACTGCAGGAGGAAAATGAGTGGCATCATATTCAATGACAAGGATGGCCTCTGATAATTTGCATTATCTCTGAAGAGAATTCAAAGGGACTAATTCAATCTCAGGGCCCTAGGGCAGTTCTTCTCAAAGCTTGGTATCCAAGCCAGCAGCAACAATACCATCTGGGAACTTGTTAAAGGTGCAGATTCTCAGATCCCACTCCTGACTTGCAGAATCAGAAACTTGAAATCTGTTTGAACAAGCCCTGTGCTAAAATGGGAGAACCGCTGTGCTAGGGCAACAGTGCCCACACTTGTGCTCTATAATCACCTGCTGAGCTTTTACAATTTGCATCCTGAGCACCTGTATTAGAGGTTCTGATTTAGTTGGTCTGTCACAGGCCAGGGCTATATTTAATTTCAGTTCTGCTCGGTGATGCTGATGGATCTCCAAAGTTTAGAATCATTGCCCTAGTGTGGGAACAGGGTAGTTTCACGTATATCCCGGTACTTTGCAGAAGTTTCTCCTACAAAGGACTATAATTTAGAATTCAAAAATTGTTCACTTCACAGTTTTACAGTCAGGGAGAAGGGAAAAGGCTTGGACTAAAGTACAGCATATGGTTATAAATGCTAGGGTTGTATAGCCCCATCCAAAGCATCGATTCATAGGGAACCACATTAAAGCGATGTAATGTTCAAAAGCAAGTTCCGTGGTAAGCAGCTGCTATAATAGAATGACTTATTCCAGAAGGAAAGTTTCATTTCAGAGGCACTTAACATGATATCAAATATGTTTGGAGTTAATGAAAATGCAGGAAGCACCAAGTTAATAGGGCACTTTTAAACCATAAAACTGAATTTAACTGCACTAAGAATGACAATTCTCTGCACAAAAGGAAGTTTCACAACCTGATTGATCAAATTGAGAATTCTTAGGATGCTGTGTGGCATCTCCTTTGAAGAAGCTGAAATGACTGGGAGAGGCAGGCTTCTTTAGAATATGGTTATTTACTTCTTAATTCAACACAGAATAATTAAAAAGAGATTTCACTTGATAAGGCCACAGAACAGCTTGTTTGGTAAAATTGTTATAAGCCTCCAGACTCTCATTTCTATTTTAGTAGTGATTCTTTATATTTGTTTTCAGAAATATTTCAAATAGATATTATTTGGTTTCTATTTTTATATTTGCCTTTTTAGTTGTTAGAAATAAGATAAAGTTAGAATGGCAAGAGAAAGTGTGTTTATTTTTACAATAAAAACTTACTTTGTATAATATTGAAACTATCTCTTTTGATATAGGTAGCCATATATTTTAGCTGCTTAATTTCATATTGAATTATTTAGTTGAAAAATTAAAAGTAAATCCTAATAAAACAAAGTTACTTGTTTTTCTCATTTTATGGATGTGTTGTAAAATATAAAAACAGCTGTTTCATTTTCCGTTTCCTGAATTGAATCACCTTAAGGGCTTTGCTGAAATTATATATGATTAATAGCACTTTTAAAACTTCCCCTATAAAATTTATTTGTAGTATTTTCTTTTCATAGAAAAAGGGATTACTACTGTGTGTGTTAGGCATTTTGTTAGGTCTCCTTAGTTCATTAGGCTGCCAGATCATGATTAGCAATACATATTAGGCCATTTACTAAACAAAGAATATTGGGAAAATGCCACATGCAAAGCATTGTGTTACAAGTGGTTCAACTTTCTAAATTTGAAATTAGATTGAGAACATAATACATTTAGAAAATATGGCTAGTTAAATTTAAAATAATTAAAATTAAATAACATTACAAATATAGTTCTTCAGTCACACTTGGTACGCTTCTAATGCTCATAGCCATATGTGGCTAATGGCTACTACATCGGACAAAAAAGTTATAGAACACTTCTATCATCCCAGAAAGTTCGACTAGAGAATGGTATATAGACTAGTTTGTGAGGAAATACATATTTTTAAAAACATTGTTTTCTAGGATATTTTAGGATAGTTTTAAGCATTTTACAATAGAATGAAATTAAATATTAAATAAATAAGGAAATATGCCACCCAGAGTATTTTTTTAATCTTTATTGTTGAAAGTGTTACATAGCTCCCCCTTTCCCCCCCATTAACCTCTCCAGCCAGCTCCTGCCCCCCCTCCGCCAGATCCTCACCACCCCATTATCTGTGTCCACAGGTTATGCATATATGCATACAAGTTCATTGGTTGATCTCGGCCCACTCACCCTCCCCTGCCTTCCCTCTGAGGTTCAACAGTGGAGAATTTTTAAAAATAATTGACTCCCTAGAAGGGGAGCCTGCTAGCATAGTTGATTGCCTAGAGCTTTTGTACATCTCAGCTCCATAACTAGGTCATAGGGTATTGCAGGCCATATCCTCTGTTTTATACAGTGTCCTCACAGCGCCAAAAAGTGTGACATGCAGAAAGAGAGCACTCAGTGAATCTTTACTAAAAGCACTAAAGAAATTGAAGCAAGGAGAGACTCGATAAATATTGGCTTTGAACTTGAACAGTAGTTTGTGACTCCTAGCTAAATCTAGCAGTCTATTGCAGGGTCATTCTGCATGATCTCCCTCTGGGTCAGATGCTTCATGATAGAGTCACAAGACCAAGTGCCCCTTTCAATCACTTTTTTGAACTATATGCTACCTACACTAACACAGAACTTTGATTCCCCACTATACTCTCTTTATATCTGCTCCAGGACCAACCAAAGTAAACATAGACTGGCTTTCCAGGATTCTCATAATTTAATTATTCAGCTTCAATTACTATATGACTTCCTTCAATTAAGACCCTACTCTAATTCTTTCTGTATTTTTTCTTATTATAGGACATGAATACTCCAAACTCACACACACACACACACACACACACACACACACACACACACACAAAAGCAGCAATGAAATCCCTCCCTACATCAGCAACATAGTGTTGTTTCAAAATATTTGCAATGCATACATTTCAAAAGGTACTCTGACCTTTAATTTAAAATTTAATTAAATAAAGATTACTGTACTCAGAAAAAATTATTTTTGAATATTAGTTTAAAACCTACAGAGCCACACACAAACACCTCCATGCCTAGATTCAAGCAAGGCAAATATTTTCAAGTATTTTTTTTTAATCTCTTCATGATTGCTTAACCCAAAATACTGTATCTCCTTTCCTACTAGACTATATGTATCTAAAAGGTACAGAGATTATTGAAAAAGGAGGCAGGGTAGGAAATATTAATACAACTTTGGTCTGAAAGCTTCTCTTAATCCATCCCATTTATTTTTGAGACAGATGTTTGGAGGACATGTTTTTAGGGCAGAACAAGTACCAGTGTAAAGCTATGCCTGGACCCCTGTTAAGCCCTTCTGTGCCAGCTGCTTATGGGAATGTACACATTCCCATGTACAACATTAAAATAGCTGCTGCTTTTGGAGGTCACTTTACTAGGGTTGAGACTCACTTCCCACAACCATAAAACCACAGTGAGATATCATCTCCCACCTGTCAGAATGGCTATCATAAATAAATCAACAAACAAGTGTTGGCAGGGATGTGGAGAAAAGGGAACCCTTGTGCACTGCTGGTGGGAATGCAGATTGGTGCAGCCACTGTGGAAAGCAGTATGAAGGTTCCTCAAATTATGAAAAATGGAACTTCCATTTGACCCAGTGATACCACTTCTAGGAATATATCCCAAGAAACTAGAAACACCAATCAGAAAGGATATATGCACCCCAATGTTCATAGCAGCACAATTCACCATAGCTAAGATTTGGAAATAGCCTAAATGCCCATAAGCAGATGAGTGGATTAAAACACTGTGGTACATCTACACAATGGAATACTATGCTGTAGAAAAGAAGGATTTCTTACCCTTTCCAACATCATGGATGGACCTGAAGAATATTATGCAGAGTGAAATAAGCCAGTCAAAGAAAGACAAGTATCGCATGATCTCACTTATAAGTGCAATCTAATGAACATAATAAACTGACGAACAAAATAGGCCCAGAGGCATAGAATAGACTGACATATCTCAGAGGGAGAGGGTGTTGGGAGATGAGAAGAGATTGACCAAAGAACTTATATACATACTAGAGGCCCGATGCATGAAATTCGTGCAAGAGTAGGCCTTCCTTACCCCGGCTGCCAACTCCAGCTTCCCTCTGGTACCTGGGACCCAGGCTTCCCTCACAGCTCCGGCTTCGTCCAGAAGATAGTCTGGTCTAATTAGCATATTATGCTTTTATTATTATAGATATGCATAACCAATGGACACAGACAATAGTGTGGTGAAGACCTAGAGTGGGGCAGGGCCTCGGAGCAGCGGGGGAAGAAGAGGGAGATTGGGGGACATCTGTAATATAGTCAACAACAATAAAAAATATTTAAAAATAGAAAATCCTGCCAATGCCTGGCCTTAACATTCCCCCTATAGGTACCACCAAGGTACCTACCCCATGAGGACAACATGTTAAGATACTTAAATTTTCATCTGGATGCAGATCTGAGTTTAAGCCGGGGCTTTGCCTGTTCCCACTGAGGGATGCCTCAGTTTCCCCCTCTGGAAAGAGAAAGAGTTCATTTTCTGACACCCATGGGGGCTGTTCTGAGACTCAGCTGCTTCCTATAATCACCCCCATTTGTTAAACACTTGCTGTGTGCCAGGCTCTGGCTGTGCCTGCTCCATGTGCCTGTTTGCTAATCTGAGAGACAGAGCTAATAGGTAGAAAGATTACAACAGGAGAATATTGGTGGAGCTCCCTGCATGGTGCCTATCACCCTGTCCAATGCTAGAAGCCTGGGAGCTGTGATGAGCCCCGCCCTTCTGAATCCTGTCATCACAGTGCAAGAGTAGGCCTTTAATGCATCTAGCACTGGTCTTGCACACAGCCAGGGCTCAATAAATGCCCTCTTTGGAATTAAATAAGCCTGGGATATAATCCTGGCTGTAAGGCCTTGGACACGTCACTTTCTCCTCCTGAGCCTTGGTTTGCCCATCTGAGAAACGGGCTCACCATGGGCACTGGGCAGGAGCAGTACCCAGCACGCAGCAGAGCCTATGACTGAATGGCCAGGATGGCAAGTGTTGGTTGTAGTGTTCTTACATAGGTTGGGTGGCAATAACCTTGCTCCCTGGCAGGTCAGGGGGCCAACCTGCCCTTCAGATTGTTACACCCTCCCCCACTCATGACCTCACCCCCAGAGTGGCCAGTGGAACCCTGAGGGGTCTGTGAGGTCACCCCATTCCGCTCCACAAACACTCTCGTGGGGCAGCAGCCACTGGCTGTCTCTGTCCCAGTTAAGCTTCAGAGACCTTGGGACTCAAGAGCCGTGGTCAGGAAGAAGCTCCTGAGAGGAACACGGAACATTGGGAATCAAGGACACTCCAAGTGCTGACCCGGGGAGGCCAGAACCAGGAGCAGAAGTCTTGTGGGCATGCGGAGTGTCATTCAGCAGTTCCAGGAAGCCTACCGCCACCAGTTCACCATGGTCCTTGGCTGGCTACTGCTCCTGGTGATGGCTCTGCCCACAGTCATGACAGGCATCAAGATGTGCATCTTCTGTGATCTGACTGACTCATCCTCGAACTGCCCCGGCATCCTCATGACCTGTGGCGACAACGAGCAATGCTTCACTGGCCAAGGAATGATTCCCGGTCTCGGCCCTGTCACCAACAAAGGATGCATGCTGTCCACTTCATGTAGCCGCCGTGTAGAGCCTGTCATCTACCAGGGTGTCACCTACAAGTTCAACTCCACCTGCTGCAATGGCGAACTGTGTAACCGGGCCCCCACCCCCGCAGGCAGCCTGAAGGCGGGGGCCACCTGTCTGCCACTGGGCGTGCTGCTGCTGCTTCAGTGACTGTGACCAGGTAGAGGGCAGGGCCTGGGACTGGTTTCAAGGCTCCGCTGCTCCTTGTGACCCCTGCCCCTCCTACTCCCTCTTCCCCCTTTTCCCTTAAATGACCAGAGGCCCTAGACAAAAAAATAAAATAATAATGATTATAAAGCTTTATAGTACTTTTTCATGGAAATGATAGTGTAACAGTTTTTAGATATCAGTAATAGTTCTCATGCTGTTATAGCTAAGAGGAGTGATGAGTTGAGAAAATTATCCAGATAATCTAGGACCAGAGGCCAGATTTCTTTAGACTGTGAAAGGTGATTGCTTAAAAAAATACAGGGCATGGTTGGCTCAACTGCATGTAGATCTCTCGAGACTGTATCACATTATCTAGTGGTTCTCAAACTATTAGAAACAACTGCCACATTCAGACCAATTAATTCATGATCACTGGGGGTGGGCCCCAGGCATTGATTGTCTTTTAAGGTTCCCTGAGAATCACTGGCAAAACAGAATGAAGCATTCTGTCCCAAGAAGATATATGAACAGCCAATAGATATATGAAAGGATGTTCAATCTCACTAACAATTGGGGAAATGCAAATCAAAACTACAATGAGATACCACCTCACACCTGTTAGAGTGGCTGTTATAAAGACAAGTAATACCAAGTGTTGGAGAGGTTTTGGAGAAAAGGGAACCCTCATTCACAGCTGGTGGGAATGTAAACTGGTACAACCACCATGGACAGCAGTCTTGTGATTTCTCAAAAAATTAAGAATAGAGCTACCATATGACTGACCCAGCAATCCCTCTCCTGGGGAAATACCCGAAAAACTAAAAAACATGTATTTGCAAAGATATATGCATCCTTATGTTCCTTGCAGCATTATTCATTGTGGCCAAGACATAGAAACAACCAAAGTGTCCTGCGATAGAGGATTGGATAAAGATGTGGTACATGTACACAATAGAATACTACTCAGGCATAAGAAAGGATGAAATAGCAACATTTGCAACAACATGGATGGACCTCGAGAAGATTATAAGTGAAATGTCAGTCAGAAAAAGCTAAGAACCTTATGATTTCACTCATATGTGGGATATAAAACTGAAACTCATGGACAAAAATTACAGAGTAGTGGTTGTCAGAGGGAAGGGGGTGGAGGGTGAAGGGGGTTCCTAATATATGGTGAGAGGAGAAGATTTGACTTTGGATAATGGGCACACAGTGCAATATTTAAATCATTAAAATTGAATATAAATAAGTATAACACGTTATAAAAAGAAAAAGAAGTGTTTGAATATATGAATAAGAAGCAAGAAAATATAGAAAATGACTAAGCAGATTTTAAAATGAAAACTATAACTTTTAGAAATAAAAATATAATAATCTCTCTATATATAACCCTAATATGCAAATAGACCAAACAGCTGAACAACCAAACAACCTTAATGTAGCAGATAAAAGCAACATTTTATTAGGATAAATTTATTTAATGATATTAATCTTTTTAAATTTGTAGAGTTTCAAGAAGACCCAGTGTGTTATTAATTTTCATTAATGCTCCATATGTGTTTGAAAAGCTTTTATATTCTGAAATTATTGGGTGTATTAGATCAAATGTGTTAGTTGTTTATCTCAAATGTCATATATTGTACTGATTTATCGTTTTCTTTTGCCTGCTACATCTATAAGTTGGTAGGAGGAATTTTGAAATCCTATCACTAAGGTGTTCTATTTGTGCATTTATCTTCATAATCTGTCAAAACTTACTCTATACACTGAGTGGCCAGATTATTATGATCTCTGAATGCATAATAATGTGGCCACTAAGTGTATATCCTATATAATAAAAGGCTAATATGCAAATTGTCCCCTCAACCAGGAGTTCGACCAACAGGCAGGCCGGCCAATCACCCATGTCCCCTCCCCCTGGCCAGGCTGGCTGGACCCCACCCATGCATGAATTCATGCACCAGGCCTCTAATACACACACACACACACACACACACACACACACACACACACACACACACACAGAGTGGCTAGATTATGATGCGTTCAGAGATCATAATAATCTGGCCACTCAGTATATATTTTGACACTGTTTTTATATGCATAATTACATAGTCTCAGTATGTATCACAGGTATATCTTTTTGAGAAGTGAAAATCTTATCATTATACTAGAGGCCCAGTGCATTAATTTGTGCATGGGTGAGGTCCGGCCAGCCTGGCCCCAATCGGGGCAGATCGGGGCTGGGCCTGTTGGGAGGAGAAGATGGTGGGAGGTTGGCCAGCCAGTCCGCCCTGATCTGGCCCGATCAGGGCCTGGCCAGCTGGGGGAAGGGGCTGTGGGCAGTTGGCCAGTGGGCTCCACCCCCGAGTGGGATTGGGGGGCCTTGGGGTTGGGGGGCTGATTGGGGGCAGGGCCGGCCATGGGGAGGGCCTGTGTGTGGTGGGCCAGAAGGCCCCACCCTCGAATGTGATAGGGGTGCCAATCAGGGGCCAGCAGCTTGGAGGAGGGGCCATGAGTGGTTGGCTGGCTGGCCCTGCCCCTGATTGGGGTGGAGGTTGGTCAGGGGTGGGAGGGGGAGGGGTTATGGTCTGATCAGGGTGGTAGGGGCCATTGGGGGTGTGGCCAGCTGGGAGGAGGGGCTGTAGGAGGTTGGCTGGCCAGCCACACCCTCTATTGGGGTGGGGGTGTGATCAGGGGTGGGTCGGCCAGGGGGAGGAGCTGCATGCCTATCATGGTGGGGTGGGCTGATCAGGGGCAGGGCTGGCTGGGGGGAAAGGAGGGGATTTTGGCTGGTGGCCAGCTCTTGATCAGGGTGGGAGAGTCTGATCAAGGGCAGGCCAGCATGGGGGGAGGGGCTGCGAGGTTGGCCAGCCGGCCCCACCCCCTGATAGGCAGTTTGCTGTCCACAGTGGGTGTCATAGCGACTGGTCATTATGGTCGTTATGGCCATTATGGCTGTTATGGTCGCTGGCTTTTTATATATATAGACTAGAGGCCCGGTGCACGAAATTCGTGCACGGAGGGGGGGTTCTCCCTCAGCCCAGCCTGTACCCTCTCCAATATGGGACCCCTCGAGGGATGTCCGACTGCCCGTTTAGGCCCGATCCCACAATCCAGGACTGCTGGCTCCCAACTGCTTGCCTGCCTGCCTTCCTGATTGGCCCTAACCACTTCTGCCTGCCAGCCTGATCACCCCCTAACCACTCCGCTGCCAGCCTGATTGATGCCTAACAGCTCCCCTGCCAGCCTGTTTGCCCCCAACTTCCCTCCTCTGCCGGCCTGGTCACTCCTAACTGCCCTCTCCTGCAGGGTTGATCACCTCCAACTGCCCTTTCTTGCAGGCCTGGTCCCTCTCAACTGCCCTCCCTTGCAGGGCTGGTCCCTCACAACTGCCCTCCCTTGCAGGCCGGGTGCCTCCCAACTGCCCTCTCTTGCTGGCCATCTGTGGTGGCCATCTTGTGTCCACATGGGGGCAGGATCTTTGACCACATGGGGGCAGCTATATTGTGTGTTGCAGTGATGATCAATCTGCATATTATTCTTTTATTAGATAGGATAGAGGCCTGGTACAGGGGTGGGGACCAGCTGGTTTGCCCTGAAGGGCATCCCAGATCAGGTGGGGTTTCCCTTGGGGTGTGGGGCGGCCTGAGTGAGGGGCCTGTGGTGGTTTGCAGGCCGGCCACGCCCCCTGGCAACCCAAGCGGAGGCCCTGGTATCTGGAATTTATTTTCTTTCTACAATTGAAACTTTGTAGCCTGGAGCGGAGCCAAGCCTGGGGCTCCCTCCGAGGCCCGCAGCCATTTGTGTTGGGGTTATAATTGAAACTTTGTTGCCTTAAGCGGGTGAGCCCGGCCAGGGTGTGTGGAAAGCTTTGCTTCCCCTGTTGCCGGCGGCAACCCTGGCCTGCTCTCTCAAGCTCCATTCTGCCGCCATTTGTTTGAATTTGTTTACCTTCTATAATTGAAACTTTGTAGCTTGAGTGGAGGCTTAGGCCTGGAAAGGGCAGGCAGAAAGCTTGGCTTCCTCTGTTACCTAGGAAACCTTGCTCTCTGTGGCTGTAGCCATCTTGGTTTGGGTTAATTTGCATACTCGCTCTGATTGGATGGTGGGTGTGGCTTGTGGGCATGGCTTGTGGGTGTGTCGGAGGTATGGTCAATTTGCATATTTGTCTATTATTAGATAGGATGGTGGACCTCTCTATCTCTAATAATACCTTTGCTTCAAAGCCTGTTTCATGTAGTATTAATGCGGTTAAGCCAGCTTTATTTTGTTTGTATTTATTGTGTATACAACTTCTAAATACAATTTGTATACTTTTAATTTATGTGTGCCTCTTATGAACACATTGTTTGATTTTTATTTTTTTATTCCTGTCTGACAGTCTTTGTTAACTAGAACTTTTTAGTTCATTTTAATTGTAGTAAGTAGAATTAGAAATATCTCTACTATATTTTATGCTTCCTATGTGCCTGCCTTGTTTACGGTTAATTTTCTCTGATTGTTTTTTCCTTCCTTTACATTGATTGAGTTTGGAAGTTTTGTACTTGATCTCTATTACTTTCATTATATCCTGGAAAAGTCACACATACATGCTTAACTTATCAAAATGTACTTCATCTATAGTTTCATTCTCCTTTAGAACAAAGTAAAGACCATAGAAGACTATTTCTGTTCTCCTCTCATTATTTTAGCCATCTTTTTCTCTTGGTCCACAACAGGTGCAATGTTATTGCTTTATAGTGTCAACATACTCTCACTGAAGGAAATTTTCTGTCTAAAATGTTGGTAGTATTTTGCTTTTACTTATGAATGATACTTTGATGGTTATGTAATTCTAAATTATTTTCAGCACAGTGGAATATTATTCCACAGGCTTTTGATTTCTATTGCTGCATCTAATAATTTGATTGTCAGTGTAATTGTTACTCTCTTGAAGGTATTCTATCTTTTCTCTCACTTTAAAAGTTCTCTCTTTATATTTCATTTCATATAATTTCATTATACACTAGAGGCCCAGTGCACAATTAAATCGTGCAGGTAGGGTCCCTAGGCCTAGCCTCCTGCGATCAGGGCCATCTTCTGCCTGTTTGCTAGTCCCCAGGCCCAATTCTGCCTCCGCTGCCACTGAGCTGCCAGGCTGTTGGGATCACCAGCTCATCCTCAGCTGCTGCCGTTGCTGCTGGGGCTTGAGGTGCTGATGAAGGGGAGCATGGCAGGGGATCCAGGTGCACACACGTCGCGGACAACTGGCTCCCCACCTCCGATGGCAGGGGAGCCAGGTGTCCGGGGGGTCCAAGGCAGCCCCCCTCAGCGGCCGCCAATCCAGCCGTTGAGAGGCGCAGGGGGCGGGAGTCCTGCCCCCCGTGCCTCTCAATGGCCCGATATGCCACCCTGAGTCCCATCCCCCAGCCTCCCGCCACCCAATCGTGGGCATAGCGGAGTGATGGTTATTTGCATATTACCTTTTTATTAGGTAGGATATGCAGCAGTGGATTTTTACTTATCATTTTTGAGAGTTATTAGTGTTCATGAATCTTGGAATTGGTATCTTTCAAGAGTTATGGAAAATTTTCAGATATTTCCACTTCAAATATATGTCAGCTTCATTCTTCCATTCTTTTTCCCCTCTTCTTATGGAAGTCCACTTAGAATAAGACATACCCATGTTTACTCCAATCTCCACATCTTAAACCCAAATTTATTTATTCAATCCTTATATCTAGTCTTATATTAAATCAGGGGCCCAGTGTACAATATTGTGCACCTTGAAAGGAACTGTGGGCCACAAGGCTGCAGTGGGCACAGGGCTGGGTCTCAGCCCATCCTCTGTGCCCCCGCCCGGCACCTCCACTGCAGCCCCTGGTCTCCTGTCTGCCAGCAGCCCCGCTCCCGGTTTCTATGATGTGTGTTGACCACCAGGGGGCACACGTGGAACATGGCGGGCATAGGCAGCAGGCATTGGCCACAGTGGGATGATGGGACAGGTCAGCAGGGGCACCAGACCAAGGCAGGGCACCAGTTGCTGTTATCAGGGAGAGCCTCTGATGGTTACTGAAAATTCAGCTGCCACTCATACCTGCTGCTGGCACCTGGCCCTGGCCCCAATTGCTTGGCACCATCAACAGGTGTGAGTGCCAGCTATCAGCTCCAATCGCCCCTCAGGGCTTCTCCACCTCCCCCTGCTCCTGAGGGGAGATTGGGGCCAGCAGCTGCCGCTTAGACCCACTGCTGGCAATGGCCCCGCTTGCACCTGCTGCCAGCACCTGAGCCATCGCTCGCACTCATTGCCAGTGCCAGCCCCACTCAGACCTGCATCTGGTGCCAGAGCTGCCACTCACACCTGCTGCTGGCACCTGGTGCCAGTCCTGATCACTCGGTGCCATCAGCAGGTGCAAGCAGCAGCTTCCAGTCCCGATCACCCCAGAGGGCTTCTCCACCTCCCCCTGCTCCTGAGTGGCGATTGGTGCAGCAGACATGGCTTGCACCCACTCCTGGTGCTGACCCCAATCACTCTGCAACATCAGTGGGTGTGAGTGAGGCCAGCATAGTCAGCGTGTGGGAGTAGTGGCAGGGGGCGGACCTAAGCCGGCAGTCGGACATCCTTAGCACTGCTGCAGAGGTGGGAGAGGCTCCCACCACTGCTGCTGCACTCGCCAGCCATGAGCCCAGCTTCTGGCTGAGCGGCACTCCCCCTATGGGAGCACACTGACCACCAGGGGGCAGGTCTTATGTTGAGCATCTGCCCCCTGGTGGTCAGTATGCATCATAGTGACCAGTTGTTCCGCCCTCAGTCCAAAACCAGCTCTCCAACATCCCCCGAGGAGTCCCGGATAGTGAGAGGGTGCAGGCCAGGCCAAGTGACCCCACCAGTACACAATCAGGCCCAGAGACGGATGCAGGAGGTTGGCCAGCCAGAGAAGGACTGCGGGAGGGCTCCAGGGTGTGTCCGGCTCATCTCACTCAGTCCTGATCAGCTTTGATTGGTTGAACGGCCGACTGGACAACTGGACACTTAGCATATTAGGTTTTTATTATATAGGCTAGAGGCCAGTTGCACGAAAATTCATGCACTGGGAAGGAGGGGTCCCTCAGCCTGGCCTTCCCCCTCTCACAGTCAAGGGGAGCCTTCAGGGGATGTCCTGGAGTGGGCCTAAGCCATAGTCTAGCCTCCCTCTGCGGGAGGCAACCAGACTGATCGAGGGAAGGTGCTGCCCCCATCACCCCACTGCTGCTGCCACTGCCAGCTGCAGTGGCTGCTGGCCCTCTTTGGCCCTCACAGCCATTGTGGCTTTGTTCAGAAGGATGTCCAGAAGACATCTGGTCTATCTGGTCTAATTAACATATGACCCTTTTATTCGTATAGATTATTGACTGTGCCCTGGCCAGTGTGGATCAGTAGGTTGAGTGTCACCTTGTGCACTGAAAGGTTACCAATTCTATTCCTGCTTAGGGCACATGCCCAGGTTTCAGGCTTGATTCCAGGTAGGGGATGGCAGGAGGTAGTGATTGATGTTGCTTTCACTTCAATGTTTCTCTCTCTCCCTTCTTCTCTCTCTAAAAATCAATAAAAAATATTTTAAAGAACTTCAATATTATTGACTGTATTCCCTATGGTGTATTTCACATTCCCGTGACTGTTTTGTAACTGCCAATTTTTATTTCTTAATCCCTTCACCTTTTTCACCCAGCTCCTCAAACCCCCTTCTATCTCAGTTTCTGTATTTGTTCATTTGTTTTGTTTTTTAGATTCCACATACTAGTATAAGTGGAACCATATGGTATCTGTCTTTCTCTGTTTGACATATTTCACGTGTTTGGCATAATTACCTCTAGGTTTATCCATGGTGTCACAAATGGTGGGATTTAATTCTTTTTGATGGCCAAGTAATATCCCATTGTGTATATGTACCAATCTTCTTTATCCATTCATCTAGTGATAGGCAAATATACCAGTATTGCTTCCATATCTTGGCTATTGTAAATAATGTTGCAATGAACATAAGCTGGAACTAGGTCATGGGAGTCCTTCAAGGATTATAGTAGTGTTCAAGGTCAGCAGGCCTTTATCAGTTAACATGGACAGGTGTGGCATCTCCAAGGTCCCTTGGTAGAAAGGGCTAGTCCCAAGACCAAAGACAAATGAAACTGGTGCCCAGTCTACAGGGGGACAGTCCATAGGCCTGCCTTCTCAAAGTGCCCCTCCTTGGTCCTAGTCTCCACTAGAAATTTGGAACTTCCTACCCAGATACGAAAGTTTCCACAAAGGCACTTTTGTCCATAAATGGCTGCCAAATATTTGTTTCTGTGGAGGATCTGGGCTGTGTATCTCCTATGCCTTCATTTTGCTGATATCACTCTACCATATTGTTTAAATGACTGTAATCTATGACATTGTTATTTAGTATGGCAAGTCCTCCTGTATTTAAATTTTTAAATATATTATTAACTATTTCTTTCAAAAGTGCTTTCAAATAACTTTGTCAGTTTAAGAAGAAAACATAATTGGATTCAATTAGAATTGAGTTTGGTTGAAAATCTTGGGAGGAATTGTATGCCTTTCCATATTGTTATTTGCTCTCCCACTGAAGAATGCATACATGTCTCCATATATTGAAGTATTCACCTATCACTCAGAGTCAAGATTGTAATTTCTTTCCTATGTCTTCAACTTCGATAGTTGTATGTTTGTGTCTGTGCATTTGTAGAGCAAGAGTGAGAATGAGCACAAGAGAAAGACTTGAATCTAATACCCCATTTTTTGTAATTGTTTATTACAAATGCATTTACGTCCCTTTCATTTCCTGATTGCTTCATCTGAATTACATGTATTTATGAGGTTATATGTCTATTCTCTGCCTCCTAGCACTCTCATTTTTCTATATATTCTTTTACTTGGAACTTTAAAGACATTTCTTCATTTACTCCTATACAATTTGTTCAGATTTTTCTGTTATTTCATATTATACCTTTCTTTAAATGCAGCTTTTAGATTTCTAGTTGCATTTGGTTTTCCTTGCATTCTTTTCCTCACTATGACAAGTTCTTTTGCTTCTTTGCCCTTCATTTCTCACATTGCCCTCTAGGGCTCCTGACTTTTTTAAAAAAAATAGTAATGATGTATTTTTCTTTACTTTTGAGGATACAAAGATGTTTTTTAAACTTTTCACCTTTTAGTGGATACATACTTTCAGAAATATGTAGCTACTTTGAGCCTTCAAAAACTTTCTTTTCTCTTATAATGCAGAATAATTTTGAAGATACCATTTAGAAATTTTAAACATAGACCTGTTTTCCAATGGATATAATCTTATGCAGGCATGGCACGCATGGAGTGTTTTAAGCACCATGCACTGCATTCTTGGATGAACAATTTTCAAGCTGGAGTGTGTGTGTGTGCGTGCACATGCATGTACATGAGCGCACATTTGTATGTAACTGTATTAAGGGAAGCTTAGAGAGGCTATATGAGTCATACCTCATCTGCTACAATGTGACCCTGGGAATTCTCCATTGATAAAATATTTAATATTGTTTCATTTGTAAAAATGGAATGGTGATTTACATATTGCACAAATTAAAGTGCATGTTTCACTGTGTAATATTGCAGTAAATGATAAATAACTGTAATCTGTCCCCACATCTTTCACTAAGTAATATTTTGTCAATTAGAGAATAACATTTTACAAAAAGTACGAATATTCTGAACTTGAATCTACAAATAAAAGATGTGCTATTTAACCAAAATTCAGTTTACTACATGGTGAAGGACAATACTTAACTGTCAGAATCTTTCTTACTAAATTAGTGGGACATACAAAAGTTTACATTTTATTTTTTTGCATGATGATTAAGGCTTAGATGCTGAGCCTTAGAGAATTATTCAAACACAATAATATATATTTAATTATTTTTAAGGAAGGAGGGAAATGCAATTCATACTGTAGTTTGGTCAAACTCCTTGGTGAGGCTATCAATGATCAAGTCAGTTCACATTGAGCTTGAGCTTCCTCTTCTCTGAAGTCCTCGTATATATAATTAGAAAACATACAAGTAGGCCCATTGATATATAATATCTTATTCTGCATTTTACATGTCTTTATTCCCCCCCCCAAAAAAAAGGAATGAAAATGTGGACCCTCAGGGTCCTAAAAATGTGAGTCCAAGGTAGATTTCACAAATATTCTATTATTTGTTTCAAATTTTGCATTAAATTTGCAATTATACAAATAAAAGTAGTATATATTTTGGAAAAAATGATATATGAGTTGTGATTAAAAACAGTGGCAATCACGGGTCTGATTTTATTATTTCTCATATATTGTAAAATGATAAAATCTGCCTTAAAAGGAAAGGTTTATATAAATCAGTTCATTCTGGTATGAATTTGTCTTAAAACCAAAATAAAGCACAGTAAATTAGGAATTACAAGAATTGGATTCCAGGCCCAGCTTTCCCAGTTAATGGAGGTGGATGTTCAAACTATCAGATTCTTGAGCTTCCTCTTGCCTTTATTCATCAGACCTTGACATTTAGAATAATATGACCAGTTGTTGACTTGATTTTAAACACAAGCACAAACATGGGCCTTTATACATCTGTACTTTCTGGTCTACCAGATAATAGAGAAAAATGTTTTATTATTCTAAAAATGATCATAAAAATAAAACCACAAAATTCATATCCTACCTTATAATAGAGAAACATGCAAATTGACCACACCTCCGCTATGCCCATGATTGGGCCTGCCAGAGGCTGGGGGCGGGACTCCGGGTGGCCTATCTGGCCGTTGGGAAGACCAAGATGGCTGCGCGCAATCCTCTTAGTTCCGGGGGTCCCTGGGGCGATCGCCACCCGGGGGGGCATGTCCGGGCCGAGCCCGGCGCTCCGCGGGGGTCCCGGGGGCCATCGCCACCATGGGGGGCGTGTCCGGGCCCAGCCAGGCGCTCCCCGGGGGTCTGCGGGGCGATCGCCACCCGGGGGGGCGTGTCCGGGCCCAGCCAGGCGCTCCCCAGGGGTCCGCGGGGCGATCGCCACCCTGGGGCGGCGTGTCCGGGCCCAGCCAGGCGCTCCCCGGGGGTCCCTGGGCGATCGCCACCCTGGCCTAAATGGCTGGTGCTGAGAGGGATCAATGGGGCCCGTGGAAGGATCGGGAGGTAGTTGACCAATGAGGGCATCTGCAGCAGCCGGATGCAGAGCTCCGGTCCGCGTTCTCCAGGTTGGCCTCCGAGGGGTCCGCGTTGCACCCATAGTGGCCGAGTGGGGATGCTGCATGAGGCCAGCTTCCCAAGCCAGGTTGCCGAAGGAGGGAGGGCCTCTGGGCTGGGAGCACTCCCCCACCCCAGTGGACAGGACACAGACAGCGAATTCAGAGAGCTACTAGGGGTGGTGGGTGTGGTGGCCTGGCTTCCAAGAGGCTGGCTTCAGCTGCTGTGGCCTGCGCTGAGGTGGCTGGTGGTGGGGGCAACTGCGGGGGCGCATCCGAGGCTGGGGCACTGGGAGACGTGGGACTGCAGCCCAGAAAGCGAGGCTCCGGAGGATCTGGTCACCGACCCCCGGCATTGAAGCCGCCTCCTACAAGATGTATCCTAGCCTAGGTGTGTGGGAAGCAGGTTCAGGAACCTCTCCCTTTGCTGCGCCAGAGCCCAGGCCTGCCAGCGCCCCAGAGGAGACCCCCGCCAGGATCGGGGGCTTGACCAGTCTCTAAACCAGGGTGGCCATTAGCCCAGGCCTACCAGCACCCCAGAGGAGACCCCCACCAGGATCGGGGGCGTGACCGGCCTCCAAACCACCCGCAGCCCTAGCCCAGGCCTGCCAGCACCCCAGAGGAGACCCCTGCCAGGATTGGGGTCATGGCCAGCCTTCAAACTGTGGCAGCCTCTAGCCCAAGGAGGCCTCCTGGCTGAGGACGCCTGAGTCTGTTCTTGACCTAGGGCCGGGCTTTCCCCGCAAGGGACTCAGAAGCCTCCAGAGTCTAACTGCCAGTCTCTGGGAGTGCATCCACTGTCAACCAAAAAGTAGGGCCATCAAACCATTCAGTCTCAGTGCAGGCACAGGTCCGTGGCTGACGGGGTGGAGGCCAGACCAAAACAAAACAGCAGAAACACCCTGCCCACCTAGGCAGGTACTGCTGTAGTCCACGTGGCCTGGGCAGTGTAGAAAGCGCTACCTTCTCCCAGGTCCTGTGCTGGCACCGCTGCCTCGCTCACCCTCAAGCCCCCCTGAGTCCTGACAGCAAAGTGTGTGGGGCATTCTGCAGGAGTTGTGCCGTTCTGGGTGCTTTTGCCCAAAGACACACTTTGGGATGAATTCAGAGCCACATCTCATTTCCCATGAGACTGGAAGAACCATGTAAAAGGATTTTGACAAAAGCTTTCCACATCTCTGTTTATTCTTTTGAATCCATAAAACGACCTTAAAAAAAAGTATTCGGGCCACCTAAGAAAGAATGCACTTTCTGGCCAGAGCACGCAGGATTCTTTTGCCCAACAGGTTAAAGGGAGCAGAGCTGGCACAGTGGGAATGGCCCTGGTGCCCTATGAGGAGACCGGGGGAATGGGGTTGCCGAAATTCCATAAGCCTCTTGCCACCTTCTCCTTTGCAAACCACACCATCCAGATCCACCAGGACTGGAGGCAACTGGGAATCACAGCCGTGATTTGGGACATGGTAAGCAAATCTTGAGGGGCCTCTGAAAACATCTGCAACTGATTATAAGACTGGTCTTTATTTAAAAAGAAATAAAAGAACAGCTTTGTTGAGATATAACCCATATACTGTACATGTCACCTAAAGTGTACAATGAACTGGTTTTTTAAAGTAAATTCAGAGTGGTACAACCATCACCATGCTCAATTTTTAAATATCTTCATGACCTATCCCCTCCAAAAAAAACTTCTACCCACTGGAATCACTTTCCTGATCATCTTCCCCAAAATAGATTGCACTTTAAAGGTGGGTAAAGGAAAGTTGAGGGAAGTTAAAACACTGCACAAAGGATATTGTAAGATGACAAAGCCCAAAGTGAAGATCATGTGTTTTCTTTAAAATATATATATATTTTTAAAATTTCAGAAAGGGAGAGGGAGAGAGAGATAGAAACATCAATGATAAGAATCACTGATCAGCCGAAACCAGTTTGGCTCAGTGGATAAAGCGTTGGTCTGTGGACTGGAAGGTCCCAGGTTCGATTCCGGTTAAGGGCATGTACATTGGTTGCGGGCACATACCCCGGTGGGGGGTGTGCAGGAAGCAGCTGGTCGATGTTTCTCTCTCATCGATGTTTCTAGCTCTCTATCCCTCTCCCTTCCTCTCTGTGAAAAATCAATAAAATATATTAAAAAAAAAAAAAGAATCACTGATCAGCTGCCGCCCACAGGCCCCATACTGGGGATTGAGCCCGAAACCCAGGCATGTGTGCCCCTGATCAGAATCAAACCTGGACTCTTCAGTCCACAGGCCGATGCTTTCTCCATTAAGCCAAACTGACCAGGGCCATGTGTTTTCTTCAAGTTCTGCGTGGTTGTAATGGTCCCCAAATCTATACTAATAAAAGGGTAATATGCTAATTAGAGTGGTTGTCTTCTGACATCTTTCCAGACAAAGCCGCAGTGGCTACAAAGGCCAAGGCTCAGGCAGCCATAACCAGCTGCAGTGGCAGCAGCATTGGGGTTATGGGGGTGGTGCCTCCAGAGGGAGGCCAGACTGGGGCCAAGGCACAGGCAGTTTGGGGTGATCAGGCTGATAGGGGAGGGCAAGGTAGGGGCAATCAGGCTGGCAGGAGATCAAGGTAGGGGCGAGCAGGCAGGCAGGCAGTGGGGTTAGGGACAATCAGGCAGGCAGGCAGGTGAGTGGTTAGGAGCCAGCGGTTCCGGATTGTGAGAGGGATGTCCGACTGCTGGAAGTTGGACATCCCCTGAGGGGTCCCAGATTGAAGAGGGTGCAGATTGGGCTGAGGGGCACACCCCCCCCTACTCCCCCTCCCACCAGTGCACGAATTTCGTGCACCGGGCCTCTAGTACATATATATAAACATACATATAATATTTTGTAGGTATAACTCTCTGAGAATCAAACTAAGTAGAGTAATTCTATTTAAAATGTGGCCCATAAATCAAAGCCAGTATACAAATTGTTTTTATTGTCCTTCAATAAAAGAAGTATATAAAGTGAGATTAGCCCTCGCCGGTTTGCTCAGTGGATAGAGTGTTGGCCTGCAGACTGTAGGGTCCCAGATTCTGTTCTGGTCAAGGGCACATATCAGGGTTGCAGACTCAATCCCCAGTAGGGGGTGAGCAGGAGGCAGCCTATCAATGATTCTCTCTCATCATTGATGTTTCTATCTCTCTCTCCTTCTCCCTTCTACGCTTAAATCAATAAAGATATATTTTAAAAACAAAAACAAATACAGTTCCAGAGACAGAGAAACATCGATCAGACCATCAAACCTCAGAGGGAAGGTAGGGGAGAGTGGGGGTTAGGGGGAGAGATCAACCAAAGGACTTGTATGCATGCATATGGGCCTAACCAATGGACACAGACAACAGGGGGGTGAGAGCATGAGTTGGGGGGATGGGAGGGTAATGGGGAAATAAGAACACATATGTAACACCTTAATCAATAAAGAAATTTATAAAAAAAAGAAGTGGCCATACCATATGTTTAAAAATAATAAATAAATAATAGAGGTTATGCGTTTAGTAACTTTTATAGCAATTTGATAATTATTTTAAATGAAAAAAAAAAGTCTGGCTTGTATTTTTGTATCCCTTTTTAGAAATTATTGTTTCTAGTTATTGACTTTTATGATATTTTACCAAATTATTGGGCCTTGAGGGATTGGAAATTAAAGCAAAACAAAACAAACAATCTGGTACTTAAACTCAGGTAGTTTCATAAGCATTGGTGTATTGTATTGTTATTAATGTTATTAAAATTTTAAAGGCTTAATTAACATATTTTTTATTTCTTGTCTATGAATAAAGCTTGGACAACATCAAGCTTGCTTTCTTAACTTTCAGTTTCTCTATCAAATTTTTCTCTAATGAGTCTATTAGAAACTAATTACTAGACATTCTATTTTCTTTCAATGATGCATATATTAAGCAAGCTGTTCAAATGTATGGGACAGAAATATGATCAATGGCCCCCATTAAGTCAAACACAGATAAACACATCCATACACACAAGAATATGCATACTCTCGGACTATTCATTCATAACATACCCAGACACTATTCATGATTATTTAAATGTTTAACATTAACATGTATTAAAAATCATTAAATTTCCTTTTTAATACTTTATTTATATTTCCTTTAAGTATAAATACTTTTCTAAACCTTTCCTTGGTTCATTTTATTCCAAACAGTAATTTTTAAAATGTTATGATATAACGACTTTTAAAAAGATATGAAATTGAGAATGTCTTATAAAACAAATCCTTCTATCTCTTTCTAGACCATTGAACTACATCACCACCATCCAATTTACAAAACAGTTACTACCATCACACTCTCAACAGTTAAAAAATTTCATAAATTGAATACTGGCACTTAGTAACATTTTGCAAAGATGATAAAAACTTAGAAGGATATTCAAAAGATCCTCACATTGACACACTGTCATTTCTAAATATCAAGGACTTCAAGCTCAGCTTATAAAAGTGAAGCTCACACTTGAAGACAATGCTGCCTTATGAAATAAATCTCTTTTATTGAATTTATTGGGGTGATATTAGTTAATAAAATTATATAGGTTTCAGGTGTACAATTCTATATACTTTAAGGGTCTGGTTTTATTATTTTTCATATATTATAAAATCATCTATATATTGTATTGTGTGTTCACCACCCCAAGCAATGTCTCCCTTTATCACCATTTATCCCCCCTTTCCCTCTGGTAATAATCATACTCTTGTCTGTTACTATGAGTTATTTTTTTGTTTAATCCCTTCACCTTTCAGACCCAGCCCACCCCCTCGCCCCCACTTACAGGTGTCAGTCTGTTCTCTATGAGTCCATTTCCATTTTGTTTGTTAGTTTATTGTGTTCATTAGATTCTACATAGAAGTGAAAGCATATGGAACTTGTCTTTCTCTGACTGGCTGTTTCACTAATCATAATACTCTCCAGGTCCAATCATGCTGCTGCAAAAGGAAAGACTTCCCTCTTTTGTATGGCCAAGTAATATTCCACTGTGTAAATGTACCATGGCTTTATTATCCACTCATCTCCTGATGGGCACTGGGGCTGTTTCCAGATATAGCTATCCTATATAATAAAGAGCTAATATGCAAATGGTCATCACACCCTCACACCATCATGCTGTAATAGCTTAGACACTCAACACTGGGGAGAGAGGAATGGGTACCAGCCAGGCACAAATGAGCTCACGAGAGAGGAATGGGGACCAGCCAGGCTACGGCCGGGAGAGAGACAAGCTGCCCGCCCTGTGGTCCTGGGTGCCAGTGGCTGTGCCTGCGCCTGTGCCTGCAACCCGGGAGAGGGACAAGCTGCACGCCCCTCAGTCACGGGTGCCAGCGGCTGTGTCTGCACCTGTGCCTGCGCCTGCAGCCTGGGAGAGGGTCAATCCTCCCGCCTTGCGGTCCCAGGCACCTGTGGCTGCGGCCTGGGCAAAGCTGCCCGCCCACGGTCCCCTGTGGCTGCAGCTGGCCTGGGCAAAGCCAGCCTAGGCCCTGGGCGCCTGTAGCCGGCAAGAGGGAGGGAAGCCCATGTCCCGGGTGCCTGCAACCAGCCGGAGGAGGGAATCCTGGGTCCTGGTTGCAAGGCGAGGCAGAGGCGGTTAGGGGCTATCATGCCACCAGGGGAGCAGTTAGGGGTGATCAGGCCAGTAAGGGAACAGTTTAGGGGGATCATGCAGGCAGAGAGAGGTGGTTAGGGGCGATTAGGCAGGCAGAGGTGGTTTGGGGCGATCAGGCAGGCAGGCAGAGGGGTTAAGGGTGATCAGGCAGGCAGGCGAGCGGTTAGGAGCCAGTGATCCCAGATTGTGAGAGGCAATCGGACAACCCCCGAGGAATCCCAGATTGGAGAGGGTGCAGGCCGGGCTGAGGGATCCCCACCCCCCATGCACAAATTTTGTACACTGGGCCTCTAGTTGTAAATAATGCTGCTATGAACATAGGGGTGCTTATATTCTTTCTGATTGGTGTTTTGGGCTTCTTAGTGGGATCACTGGGTCAAACTGTAGTTCCATTTTTTTTTAATCTATACTGTTTTCCTTAGTGACTGCACCAATCTGCATCCCAATGAGCAGTTACTAGCATTCCCTTTTCTCCACATCCTCATCAGCACTTGTTTTGTGACTTATTAATGGTAGCCATTCTGACAGGTTAAGGTGATATCTCATTGTAGTTTTTAATTTGCATCCTTCTGATGATCAGTGACATTGAACATTTTTTCATATGTCTATATGGACATCTGTATGTTCTCTTTGCAGAAGTGCCTACTCAGGTCTTGTGCCCACTGTTAGAATTGGGTTATTTGTCTTCCTTTTGTTGAGCTGTATGAGTTACTTATATATTTTGGAAATTAACCCCTTATCCGATGTGTCATTGACAAATATGTTTTCCCATACAGTGGGTACCCCTTTCATTTTGAGGATGGTTTCTTTTGCTGTGCAGAAGCTTTTTAGTTTGATATAGGCCCATTTGTTTATTTTTTCCTTTGTTTCTCTTGCGCCAGGAAATGTATTGGTGAGAATTCTGCTACATGAGATGTCTAAGATTTTGCTGCCTAGGATTTCTTCAAGGAGTTTTATAGTTTCACTACTTACATTTAAGTCCTTTATCCATTTTTACTTTATTCTTCTGCATGGTGTAATTGCTGACATTTGGAGGACAGAACCAAGGACAAAAATCTTTTGGGTGTGCGGAGTGCCATTCAGCAGTTCCTGGAAGCCCAACAAGTTTGTTTGTTTGGTGTTGAGTTTTATGAGTTTATATATGTTGGAAATTAAATCTTTGTAGGAGCTACATTTTGCAACTACCATCTCCCATCTGGTTGGCTGCCTCTTTGTTTTGTTGTCAGTTTCTTGTGCTGTGCAGAAGCTTTTTAGTTTGATATAGTCCCATTCATTTATATTGCCTTTACTTCCCTTGCCTTTGGGGTCAAGTTCATAAAATGTCCCCTATGACCAAGTCTATAAGTTTGGTACCTATATTTTCATCTATGTGATTTATTATCTCTGGTATTATTTTTAGGTTTTTTATCAACTTTGAAATAATTTTTGTACATGGGCACAAACTGTAATCCAGTTTCATTTATTTGCATGTGTCTTTCCAGTTTTCCCAGCACCAGTTATTGAAGAGATTATCTTTACTCCCTGGTGTGTTTCTGACTTATTTGTCAAACATTATCTGTCCATATACATGTGGTTTTATAGCTGGGCTCTCTATTCTGTTCCATTGATCTGTTTGTCTTAAATACCATGCTGTTTTGATTATCACAGCTCTGTAGTACAATTTAAAGTCAGGTAAGGTGATACACTCTAACTTTGTTCTTTTTTATCAGAATTGCTTTGCTATTTGGGGTTTTTTTGTGGCTCTGTACAAATCTGAATATTTCTCATTCTATTTCTTTAAAAAATGACATTAGGACTTTGGTGGGGATTGCATTAAATCTGTATGCTGTTTTGGGTAATATGGATATTTTTTAAATTTTTTATTGTTGAAAGTATTACATATGTCTCCTTTTATCCACCATTGACCTCTCGCCAGCCACCCCCACCCTGTAGCACATGCCCTCATCGCCCTAGTGCAGTGATGGCGAACCTATGACACGCGTGTCAGCACTGACACACGTAGCTATTTCTAAAGACACGTGGCCGCTGAGGCGGCCACATGCCGAGGATGAAACATTTGCTGCTCCTGAGGATGAAACATTTGCGAAATAATGTTTTTTCCTCAAAGTGACACACTACCTGAGTTATGCTCAGTTTTTTGGTGAAGTTAGACACACCAAGCTCAAAAGGTTGCCCATCACTGCCCTAGTGTCTGTGTCCATTGGTTATGCTTATATACATGCATACAAGTCCTTTGGTTGATCTCTTACCCCACCACAAACCCTTCCCTACCTTCCCTCTGAGGTTTGACGGTCAGCTCAATGCTTCTATGTATCTAGATCTACTTTTGTTCATCAGTTTATGTTGTTCATTATTTTTCCACAAATGAGTGAGATCATGTGATACTTATCTTTCTCCAACTGGCTTATTTTGCTTAGCATAATGCTCTCCAGGTCCATCCATGCTGTTCAAATGGTAAGAGTTCTTCCTTTTTTACAGCAGCGTAGTATTCCATTGTGTAGAGATGTACCATAGTTTTTTAATCAACTCATCTGTTGATGGGCACTTAGACTATTTCCAAATCTTAGCTATTGTAAATTGTGCTGCTATGAACATAAGGGTGCATATTTTTTTTTCTGATTTGTGTTTCTGATTTCTTGGGGTATATTCTTAGAAGTGGGATTACTGGGTCAAATGGAAGTTCCATTTTTAATTTTTAAAACTCCATACTGTTTTCCACCGTGGCTATACCAGTCTGCATTCCCACCAGCAGTGTACGAGGGTTCCTTTTTCTCCACATCCTCACCAGCACTTGTGGTTTATTGATTTATTGATGATAGTCATTCTGACAGGGATGTGATGGTATCTCATTGTCATTGTGATTTGTATGTCTCAGATGATTAGTGACTTTGAGCATGTTTTCATATGTCTCTTGGCCTTTTGTATGTCCACTTTTGAAAAGTGTCTACTTAGGTCCTTTGCCCATTTTTTTATTGGATTGTTTATGTTCCTTTTGTTACTTGTATGAGTTCCCTATAAATTTTGGAGATTAAACCCTTATTGGATGTAACATTGGTAAATATGTTCTCACATGCAGTGGACTCTCTTGTTTTCTTGATGGTTTCTTTTGCTGTGCAAAAGATGGTTTCTTTTATTTTTATATAGTCCCTTTTGTTTATTTTCTCCTTAGTTTCCATTGTCCTAGGAGACGTATCAGTAAACATACTGCTATGAGATTTGTCTGATATTTTCCCTCCTATGGATTCTTCTAAGATTTTTATGGTTTCCCATTTAAGTCCATTTTGAGTTTATTCTTTTTTTAATATATTTTATTGATTTTTTACAGAGTGGAAGGGATATGGATAGAGAGTTCGAAACATCAATGAGAGAGAAACATCGATCAGCTGCCTCCTGCACACCCCCTACTGGGGATGTGCCCGCAACCAGGGTATATGCCCTTGACTGGAATCGAACCTGGGACCTTTCAGTCTGCAGGCTGACGCTCTATCCACTGAGCTAAACCGGTTAGGGCATTTTTATTTTATTCTTGTGTATGGTGTAAGTTGGTGGTCTAGTTTCATTTTTTTTTTTCATGTATCTGTTCAGTTTTCCCAACACCATTTATTTTAGAGACTGTCTTGACTCCGGTGTATGCTCTTGCCTCTTTTGTCAAATATTAATTGAGCAAAATGGCTTGGGTTGATTTCTGGGTTCTCTGTTCCATTCTACTGGTCTATATGTCTGTTCTTGTGCCAGTACCATGCAGTTTTGAGACCAGAGGCTTTATAATATAGCTTGATATCTAGTATTGTGATCGCTTCAACTCTGTTCTTTCTCAGGATTGCTGCGACTATCCAGTCTTTTTAATTCCATATAAATTTTTTGAGAGTTTGTTCTAGGTCTGTAAAATAGGCCTTGGTATTTTAATGGGGAATTCATTGAATCTATAGATTGCCTTGGGTAGTATGGACATTTTAATGATGTTAATACTACCAATCCATGAACACAGTCTATTCTTCCAATTGTTTATATTTTCCTCTATCTCTTTTTTTAATGTCCTGTAGTTTTTTGAATACAGGTATTTTACCTCATTAGTTAGGTTTATTCCTAGGTATCTTAATTTTTTAGTGCAATGGTAAATGGGATTGTTTCTTTAGTTTCTCTTCTGTGAGTTCATTATTGGTGTATAAAAATGCCATAGATTTCTGGGTGTTAATTTTCTATCCTGCTAAATTCCCAAATTCATTGATTAAATCTAGTAGTTTTTTCATGGAGTCTTTAGGGTTTTCTATGTATAATGTCATCTGCTAATAATGACAGTTTTACTTCTTTTCTAATTTGGATACCTTTTATTTCTACTTCTTGTATGCTCACTGTGGCTAGCACTTCCAATACTATGTCAAAGAGGAGTTGTGAAAGTGGGCATCCCTGTCTTGTTCCTGTTCTTAAGGAAAATTATTTGCCCATTGAGTATGATGTTGGCTGTAGGTTTGTCATATAAGGCTTTTATTATGTTGAGGTATGATCCCTCTACTCCCAATTTGCTGAGAGTTTTTTTTTTTTTTAATCAAAAAAGGGTATTGGATTTTGTCAGATGCTTTTTCTGCATCAATTGATATGATCATATGCTTTTTATCTTTCAATTTGTTTGTGATGTATCACATTTATTGATTTGCAGATATTGTACCAGCCTTGCATCCCCAGAATAAATCCCACTTGGTCATGGTGCATGATCTTTCTAATGTAATGCTGGATCCAATTTGCTAGAATTTTGTTGAGGATTTTGGTGTCTATGTTCATGATGGATATTGGCCTGTAATTTTCTTTCTTTGTAGTGTCTTTATCTGGTTTTGGGATTAGGATAATGCTGGCTGCATAGAAAGAACATCGAAGTGTTCCTTCCTTTTGAATTTTTTGGAATAGTATGAGGAGGATAGGTGTTAGTTCTTCCTTGAATGTTTGGTAAAACTCCCCTGTGAAGCTGCCCAGCCCAGGGCTTTTGTTGCTGGATTTTTTTTTTTTTTTATCACTGCTTCCATTTCAATGGTAGTTATCAGCCTATTCAGTTTTTCTGATTCTTCCTGATTGAGTTTTGGGAGCTTGTATTTTTCTAGGAATATGTTCATTTCATCTAGGTTGTCCAGTTTGTTGGAATAGTGTTGTTCATAGTATTTTTTTACAATCCTTTGTATTTCTGTGGTGTTGGTTGTTACTTTACCTCTTTTATTTCTGATTTTGTTTATCTGGGTCCTCTGTCTTTGTTTCTTGGTGAGCCTGGCTAGAGGTTCATCAATCTCATTTATACTTTCAAGGAACCAGCTCATGGTTCTTTTTATCTGTTGTATTGTTTGTTTGTTTGTTTTTGGTCTCTGTCATTTACTTCCTCTCTGATCTCTATTATATCCCTACTTTTACTTACTCTTGTCTTTTCTTATTGCTCTCTTTCTAATTCTTTAAGTTCTAGGGTTAGATAACTTATTAGCAGTTTTTATTGTTTTGTGAAATAGGCCTGTAGTGCTATGCGTTTCCCTCTCAAGACTACTTTCACTGTGTCCCATAGATTTTAGATTGTTGTGTTTTCATTTTCATTTGTTTTCAGAATGTTTTATTTTTCTTCTTTGATATCTTTGGTAACCCATTCATTGTTTAATAGAATGCTATTTAGCCTACACGTGTTTGATAGTTTTTGATATTTTTATTGTAGTTGATTTCTAATTTAATGCCATTGTGATTTGAGAAGACGCTTGTTATAATTTCCATCTTCTTAAATTTGTAGAGACACAAATTAGCATGTGGTCTATATTTGAAAATGTACCTTGTAGTACCTTATCATGTGGTCTATATTTGAAAATGTCCCATGTGTACTTGCGAAGAATATATATTCCATAGCTTTGGGGTGGGATGTTCTGAAGATGTCAATTAAGTCCATCTGATCTAGTGGGTCATTTGGGCTTGCTGTTTCTTTGCTGATTTTTCATTTACAGGATTTATCCAGCAATTCCAATGGGGTATTAAAGTCCCCTGGTATGATTGTATTACTTTCAATCTGTTCCTTGATAACTTCTAGAAGTTTTTTTTATGTATTTGGGTGCTCCTGTATTGGGTGCATATATGTTTATCAGAGTTAATCCTCTTGTTGAATTGCTTCCTTTAGTATTATGAAGTGGCCCTCCTTATCTCTTGTTATGGCCTTCACTTTGATGTCTATTTTTTTAGCTATATGTATTGCTACCCCAGCTTTTTTTTTTTTTTCATTTCCATTTGCCTGAAAAATTTTTCCCCATACCTTCACTTTCATTTAGTGTGAGTCTTTTGTTCTGAGGTGGGTCTCTTGTAGAGAGAATATATATTGGTCATGTTTTCTTATCCATACAGCTACCCTACGTCTTTTGATTGGAGCATATAATCCATTTACATTTAAGGTTATTAGTGATAGGTACGTTTTTGTTGCCATTTTGATTCTTTATGACTATGTTCCTTCTTCCCTTTCTATTTCTTTTTTTTTTTTTTTTTTGCAGTAGTTCCTGTAGCATATCTTGCATTACTGGCTTGGTGCTGATATACTCCCTTAGCCTATTTTTGTCTATGAAGCTTTTGACTTCACCTTCAATTTTGATTGATAGCCTTGCTGGATAGAGTATTCGTGGATTCACGCCCTTGCTTTGCATCATTTTGTATACTTCATTCCATTACCTACTGGATTGATGTGTTTCTGTTGAGAAATCAGTTGATAGCCTAATGAGATATCTCTTGTAGGTAACTTTCTGTCTCTCCCTCACAGCCTTTAAGATTCTTACTTTATCGTTGATGTTTGCCAATTTAATTAGGAGGTGTCCTGGCATTGGTCTTTTGGGGTTCATCTTGTTTGGTACTCTGTGTGCTTCTTGGACTTGTGTGGCTTTTTTCTTCCCCCAATCAGGGAAGTTTTCTGTCATTATTTCTTCAGATAGGTTTTCTATTCCTTGCTCAGCTTCTTCTCCTTCTGGCACCTTTATTATGTGGATGTTATTTCATGTTTTGTTGTCCCAAAGCTCCCTTAGGCTCTCCTCCTGCTTTTAAAGTTTTTTTTTTTTTTTTCCAGTCGCTGTTCTGCCTGGGTGTTTTTACTACCTTGTCTTCTAACTTGCTGTTTTGGTCCTCAACTTCTTCTAGTATACTGTTTAAACCATCCATTGTGTTCTTTATTGAAGCTATGTCATTCTTCATTCCTCTTGATTCTTACACATGTTGGTGAATTTCACCCAGCCTTTTAAGCCTCCTTATAACCATTGCTCTGAATTCTTTCTCTGACAAACTGCTTGCCTCCATTTCATTTATTTCATTTTCTGGTAATTCCTCTTTTTCTTTCATATGGGGGTTGTTTCTTTGTCTCCCCATTTTTGCTGTTCTTTTGTGATTGCTTCTATGTATTAAATCAAACTGCTATACCATCCAGATTTTTTTAGTTTTTCTTATATAGTAGATGTTTTGTGGGACCCAGTGGTGCAGTCACTCAGGTCTTCTGGGCTGGGTATTCTACGAATGCCCCCTACTTGAGATATTTGGGTTCTCTTGCTGTAGTTGAGTTTTGAGTGTTATTGTCCTGTTCATGGATGGAGTCTCCTCTCAGAGGTCTCGTTATGTGAGTCACTCTCTACCACATTGACTGATCATCATTAAATACAACTCAACAAGACAAAATACAAAGGGAACAAGATGTGAATGTACACACGACACCAATAACCCCAATAAAAGTGACCACCAGAGAAAAGAGAATTAAGAGAGAGAAAATAGAGCAAAAATTATATCGAGAAAAGAAAAAAAGGTAATAGAAAAAGAAAGAAAAAAATATGGGGAGAAAACATAACAAAACAAATAAACCAAAAAGTGCAGCAAAAAAATACCCATAAAAAGGGGGTTGGGGGGCAGAATCTGTAGAGGCAGAGCTTAAATACAGAAAATGAGGTTAAGGAATTGGATGAATATAGGTAAGACCATGGTTTAATATAGAGGAGGGAGAAAGAGACTGAATGGACAGAAAGAAAATAAAATGTATTTTTCTTTGGGTGGGGGGAGGGAAAAGGAGGATAGAGGAGAGTGCAGATAGGCCTGAATTTATGAAGTGATACCAATTAAAAAATAGGAGAAGAAAAGAGCAAGAGATGAGAGGGGGGAAATTAGTAGTGAAGAAAAAGAAAAGAGGAGGGGAAATGCAACTGGAGCAGGGAAGAGGAAATTAAATATATGAATAGGCCACAGAGACTACAATAAAAATAACACATCAATAAAGCAGATAAAGAAGAGCAATTTTTAAAAGGGGGTAAAAAGAAAGGAAAGTGAAAAACTAAAATGGGGAATGAGAAGAAAAACAGAATGAAAAAAGGAGAAACAAGGAAGAAAAAAGTGAACAAAAAATCAAATAACAATAAAAAATAAAAAATAATAATAAGTTAAAAAATAAAAAAGTGAAGTGTTGTTTGCTTCAGCTGAGTTTTGATGCCCCATGGGAGCTGGTTTAGGACCCCACTCTTCTGTTCTGTCTGCTAATTCTGGGCTTCCTGTTAGGTAGTTAGGTTCTGACCACTGTCAGGCACTGTCTTTTCGCTTTTAGCTCCCTATTGAAGTTCCAAGCAATCCACTACTCCTCTGCTTGTGTCTGTCTCCATAGGCCTTGGCTGCAAGCAGGCAGGGCCAATCTTCCAGCTTTGCCTGTCTACCAGCTGTCAATCTTAATCACTGACAGGGCTTTAAGGTGTGGTGCTGTTTCGTTTTTCAGGAATCAGATGGATGTTTTTTCCCTGACCCAGAGCTACTCCTCCATGAGTGCCCCAAAATATTACTCTGGCCTTGGTTGGTCAGAGATCCTTGTATGGAGATCAATGGGGTTGGCTGGAAACCTGGAGTTTTTATCAGTCTGGTTCCTAGAAGAGCAGGGCATACCGGCCCTTCTTCCAATCCAGTCACTGAGAGCTCTGTGGGTCTATTCAGTCTCATAAACTTGGCCTCTGCCTTTGTTTCCTTTGTATAACTCAAAATGCAGGCAAGATGTGGCAGCCTGTATTAACCGCCTTGAGGCTACTGGGAGGGGCTGGCTGTTCAGGGGAGAAATGGACAGTTAGGTTTGGAAGCTTTATGAAAGTCCCAGTGCCAGAGTCCTGGCCACGTCTCCCTGCCCTGCTTCCCTCCCCAGCCTCTCCTCAGGCACCTCAAGTCTCTGGCTCTCTCCCTGTGCCGAAGTCTCAGCTGAGTCTTTGCAATTGAAAAGTCCTATGTTCTGGGTTTAGTGCATAAAAGCAAAGGCAAAACCAAACCAAAACAACCAGGAAACTGAAGGTTTCTCTCCCTTCTGCCCTTTTCGTCATTTCTAGATTCTTATTTTCAATATCACCAATTCTGTCCTCTATCTAGTTGGCTTTGTTTTCTATGCTCAGTACTTCACTCCTAATCTCCTTAATTGCATGCTTCATTTCCAGGATTTTTGATTGGTTCTTTTTAAAATTTTCAATCTCTTTGATAAAGTACCTGTTTTGTTCATTGATTTGTTTTCTGAGTGCTTTGAATTGCCTGTCTTGTTTTCTCGCAACTCGCAACTCATTGAGTATTTTCAGAACTGCAATCATGAAATTGCTGTCTTTTTTTTTTTTTCCTTTATGAGTTTTATTGGTTCGCCAGTCAAAATACTATTGGTGCAGCCATGAACTTTTCCTAACATATATTACGAATAATATTTTAATTTAATATATGTCTTCTTTTTCCCATTTTATTTTTTTCTTTATTGATTAAGGTATTACATATGTGTCCTTATCCAGCCATTCCCCGCCCCCCCTACCCCCACTCATGCCCTCACCCCCTGTTGTCTGTGTCCATTGGTTAGGCTTATATGCATGCATACAAGTCCTTTGGTTGATTTCTCCCCTTTACCCCCACCCTCCCCTACCTCCCTTTCGAGGTTTGACGGTCTGATGGATGCTTCTCTGTCTCTGGATCTGTTTTTGTTCATCAGTTTATGTTGTTCATTATATTCCACAAATGAGTGAGATCACATGATATTTATCTTTCTCTGACTGGCTTATTTCTCTTAGCATAACGTTCTCCAGTCCCATTTAATTTCAAATTGATCATAATCCTAGGTACATGCTGATGCAACCTCCACACATCACTGTGAGATTTTGAATAGAACAGACACAACTTTGTTACACATTAACTCCCTCTTTATTCCCAAGATATAATCATGCACCTGAAGGAACTTGATATGGGCAGAGACCACTTAGTTGTCACAAACATAATGGAGCAATCAGCTTTCATACTGTTGCCTTCATTTGTAATTTTCTAAAACCCAGTCTTATAACTTTTCCTCTTTTTTCCTTTTGTTTTACTTCTCAGCATTTAAGTTATTAATATCCACAGGATAAAAGACTCAATTAAATTGCTTTAATACTGCTCTCAATAAAACATGAATCTTATTGTCATTCCTTGCACTGGTTGTGGAGATTCCTCATGCTGCCCATTATAAATTTCTATAAGCTTTATCTATACCAATAAAAGGGTAATATGCTAATTAGACTGGACATCTTCTGGACATCCTTCTGGACAAAGCCACAGCAGTGGGGGCCGAGGCTGAGGTGGTTAGGGGTGATTAGGCTGGCAGAGGAGGGCAGTTAGGGGCAATCAGGCTGGCAGGCAGGCGAGTGGTCAGGAGCCAGCGGTCCTGGATTGCAAGAGGGATGTCTGACTGCCAGCAGTTGAACATCCCTAGCGGGGTCCCAGATTGGAGGGGGTGCAGGCTGGGCTGAGGGACCTCCCCCCCCCCCCCGTACATGAATTTCATTCACCGGGCCTCTAGTGTAGTATATATAAAATTATGAGGAACAGGCTGACAAGAAAGTTCTTAAAATGCCAGATTGATTAACATAATCGCCACAAAGTTAACTATTTCCTTAGACATTACATCACTTCTATTTTTAAAGTTATCATATTTCCCACAAACAATTAAAAAACAATGTATCTAGTTACCACAAAGATTTCAATCAAGTGACCAATTTCCCCTCAAACCTTGTATGTAAAAAGCCAAACAAGGGCCTAAAGTTAGTGCCTGTCATCCTACTATAAACCATAAACTACCTATTTGAATTAAGTAAAATATGAAAGTCAAAAGTGTAAAATATAAAATAAGTATATGCAGAACAATACTTGGAATATTATTTTTAATTTATTTTAAAATAATCCTTATTGTTGAAAGTATTACATTTGTCCCTTTTTCTTCTCTATTTGACCCCTTCTAGCCCACCACAACTCCCCACCCCAGGCCTCCACCAACATATTGTCTGTGTCCATGGATTATGCATATATGCATACAAGTTCTTTAATCTTTTCTTAACCACCCTGGCCCTACCTCTGAGATTTGACAGTCTGTTCCATGCTTCTATGTCTCTGAATATATTTTGTTCAATAGTTCATTTTGAAATCTCTGTCATTTATATCACATATTTCCATATATTCCAGCTTGCTTTCTAGGGATTTTTCATTTTCTTTCTGGTCATCCTCATTACCATGGTTATTCATGATATTTGCTGCTCTCCTTTGTTTAGGTAGCTTCTATGGCAGTTTTCTTTCTCTGGAGAGGTCATTCTACTATTCCCAGTAGATGGTGTTTAACAGAAGATTTTTTTTATTTATTTTTTACCTCTGTGATCTCTCAGACTTGATCCCCATGGCTTCTGTAATCCAATACAGGTGTGCTGCTTAGGGTGGGATTTGTTTTCCCCTCACTGTAATGGCAACCCCAGACCTACATGGGGTCCCACCCCAAGTATCCCACCTGGGGATCAGTCACAGAGGGAAACAGCAATTCTACTGCAATAGCTCTTGGTTTACAGATAATGGGCTCCTCTACCTAACACCAAGGGCAATGGGAGGTGAGTTTTGGGAGTCCAAGGGGGCAGCAGGGCTCTGTGGTTCTGTTTCTTTGTCTGAAACACCAACGCCCAACAGTGGAGAGCCACACAGCAGGCAGCTGCTGGCCCAGTCACTGTTTGCTCCACTTGCCCTATTGGACTGCGCCTCCCCTCTGCCCCGCCCCCCCCCCCCAGTTCTCTGTTCCTCCAAGCTGAAGGAAGCACCTGCTACTGCCAGCTTCCTCCCCTTTCCAGGCTGAGCTGCAATCTCTCAGCTGCAGGGCTGTGTCTGTGGGCCATCATCTGAGCTGTCTTCCCTTCTTGTCTCCCCCATTTATTCCCAGTTGCCCACTTTTAGATGTTTCAATGTGCAGGTCTCTCAGGTATGCCTCTGTATTGAGTAGAGAACTCTTTCTTGAATTATAGTTCGTTACCTTGCTGAAATTTCAGGTGGGAGAGGCCAAAGGGATCTCTCATACTGCCATTCTTCTGATGTCACTCTCTGAGATGACTTTTAAAATAATCTTCTCATAGAGGATTTCAAGCATGTGAAGAAAATTGTTCAGAACTGCTGAGAGTCTTGTGGTGAATGTAACAAGGTTATATTCCAACTTTTGACATGTTCATCATTAACATTTCTGTGGTCCCTAGCCTATCTGAACAGAGAGATGAATTCATTAGAGATGGGTAAATAAAAAAGTGATTTTCTCTCTAATATAATGACATACTTTCATGATGAATTTTCTAAATCATTTTGGGTTATACCTTTGTCTCTGTGAGTTTAATTATCTTTGCCATAAAAAGCTTTTTTTTCCAATAGCCAGCCTTTACCCATTTTTCATAGTCTAATTTAACTATAAAGCTGTTAAAATCCCATTTTAAAGCTGATGATAAATTGCCTTTTAACCTATTTGAAATTTTTAAAATTACGTGGTATAATATTCATAGTTATAACCTTACCAATTATGAGGAGGGAACCCCTCAAAAACATAAATATGTCTTTAACCTTGAATCCTGACAAGAGTTTGGATAAGAAAGAGATGAGCCATTTTATGAATTTAAATTCCTCTAGACTCCTAGCTACCTGAGGGACACTGTTATAATTAGTCCCTTTTAGTACTTATCTTCTTTTTCACACTAAATGTGTGAAAAAACATATGTTCTCTATTGTTAGTGACTCAATAATATTTTACTCAAGAATTGCATTATCTGAGAAAGGTTTAATAATAAAAAAATTCACATTAGCATTTCCTGGTTATATGTATATGAATTTCACACCTTTCTCTTTGTAGGTAATCAAAATGGTGTGAAAATTCAGACTGAGGCTTAGAACAACACTATCTTTTACTCTAAATCTCTTAGAAAAGTTTCCTAAGAGTAATCACAAGTGGACTCTAAGTTTTATATTTTAAAGGAATACCTGCTAACATTTCTTTTATTTTACCATGCCATCTATTAACCAAATGCCAAGATTTTGACATAAGACAGTGAATAACTTGTAAAACTAAAATAAGAGAAACTCCTAAAAATCAATTTGTTTGGGGCTTTATTTGAGCCATTGTTTTCTAGCATTTTACCAATTCATTTGTATTTGAATGATCAATGATGCATTTTCTTATTCTAACCCCCTTTTTAAAGGGCATTTAGTCTGCCTCTTTTTTCTAACATTTGCTTCTACCTTGTGACTGCTGTTGTAGATAACAATGAGCAGGTGTCTCTGGAAACAGTCCAATGTCATCTCGTAAAAGAAGTGCTGCAGTAGCCTGTATGTTAATGTTATTTATCCTTCTGGCTTATTACCAAGATATGTGAGCATGTTTTTTTTTTAATTCTCAAAGTTCTCTCTCTCTCTCTCTCTCTCTCTCTCTCTCTCTCTCTCTCTCTCTCTCTCCCTCCCTCCCTCTCTCTCTGTATCTCTCTCTTTCTTCCTCTCTCTCTCTCCCTTCACACACACACACACACACACACACACACACACACACACACACACACACAATCTCACCAGAAAAGGTATATTTTCATTTGAGATCCTTAAAACCCTGCTCAGGCATTTTAATTCCTACATGCCACCTCAAGTATAGTTTGAGAACTGTGGGAGTATAATGATGCATTGTCTATTTCTTCCTGTTTGGCTTTGCACAATAGCTTTTGACTTGGAGGCAATTTTATTCTATTTGCTGCACAATTAGCCTTAAATCCAGTTCATTTCCAAGGGTGCCTTTGGCTGCTTTGGTGAAATGTTTTGGCAGCCTGTTGGTTAATGCATTTCACATTACTTATCGCTCAGTTTTCCCAGTACAATGTCGCCGGTGACTTTCCACTTGTTTACCAGATTTGTAGAAATGTTTCCAATAGATCTACATTGCACCTGTGGCTTATTTCCCTGTGTTGGCAAAATCCTGAACTGGAAGGAGTGCGAAGTATAATGCTATTTCTTAGCACATTCTTGGTAATAAGTTGGCTCTAAATGTGCTGATGAACAAAATTCATTTCTTCTATAATGCCTCTCTGGGAAATACCATTTAATTTGAGTTATAATCAGCAAAGATAACAGCAATAGCATAAACCCAAATTTCTCAGAACGTTTAAGAACAAAGATTTCAGACAATTCATAAGAATTAAGATGCTTTGGGCTAAAAGTAACAGAAATAAAAATTCCAACTGACTAAAACAATAAAAAGAAATAATCTCACTTGACTGGAAATTCAAATATGGGGTAGGCTTCAGGGCAGAATGATTCATGGATGTCACCAGGGGCCGTGTGCTTTCCATCTCTGTGTTCTGCAGTTCTAAGTGTGATTGTATCTTAAGTGTGATAGCAAGATGGCTGCAGCAGTCCTAGGTATCATATCTACATTTACTAATGTCCAGGGGACATTCCTATGACTAATTCATAGAGACGAAGAAATGTTCTCTTAGTCCCTGGAAGACTTCCCATTACACTTTAAGTCAAAAATAGGGTCATAAGCTAGCGATACTGGAACCTGCGAGCAGGAATCCTTCCCGGGGTCCTGTCTCACAGAATCAAAGAATGAAGCCGCAGACCAGTGGAGTTCAAACAAAGCAGGAGTTTATTGCAAACACAGGCTCCTCACTCAGGGAGGGGATTTAAATGGGCTGCCCGGAAGCATTCTGCCCTTCTCCTTACATCTGCTAAAGGCCTGCTCTTTGTCTATCTGTGCCGCTCTCTGGTTCCTGGCCTTTTTGTAACATTTTATTTTACACTTGAAAGGAAAACATCCTTGTTTCAAAACACTCTGTTTTTCTGCTATCCATCCTGTTTTTCGGCAAAACATTTTGTGGTTTCAGCTAGCTAGCAGGATTTCTCCTTCTTCCACCCCTTACCCAGTCTGCCTAATCCTGCTTCTAACTCCTCTCACTAGTTCTAGAACCAATCATAGGCAAGATTACCCTTGAAATAATCCCTTCCTAAAATTAGGATGGTTTCAGTTTCCCCTGAGACATATGGCTACTTGGATTTGAGGAGCTATCTGATCAAAATTGGGGTTCTACTGGTACAAAAAAATAGAGAAATGAATGCTGGGTAGGCAGCAAGTAATGTGTACTGCTTGGTGTTATCATCATAACTGAACTCTGATATATTACAGGGGGAAATGAGAGGCCCTGTGGCCAACTTGCTTTGACCAACATGTGTTTCTAAAGCAAAAAAGGAGGGCAATGAGATTGCCCATTTTTTTATCTGAGTCTAAAATAATTAATTCCTTAGTAAGCAGATACTAGAGTTTGGCTCATTCAATATTCTTTCCAACCCTATTTTCCTGTTCTATAGAGACTGGAAAATAATGTCCTTGATTTTGCAGCCTCTCTAGCAGCTTGGTTTGGCCATGAGTAGAGTTCTGGCCAATGATATTTAGGAAGAAGTCCCTGGAGCAGGATTCCATTCCAGGAAATAAATGTCATATTTGAATATGGGGGCTGGAAGTATAGTATCTGCCTTGAAACCAGGAAATAAGTCACCTCCTAAGAAAGGTGGAGCAGCCCAGTTGGCATGGCTCAGTGGTTGAGCATCAGCCTATGAACCAGGAGGTCACAGTTCGATTACAGGTCAAGGCACATGCCTGGGTTGCAGGTTTGATCCCCAGTAGGGGGGCATGCATGAGGCAGCCAATCAATGATTCTCATCATTGATATTTCTATCTCCCTCTCCCTCTCTCTTCCTCTTTGAAATCAATAAAAATATTTTAAAAAGAATGGTGGAGCCAGGAGTAAGCTAGGCTCTCAATGACATCATTGAGCTTGCCATTCAAGCCATGAACTCTCTATCCCCAGACCTTTGATTATGCGAGAAAACATAAGTCACATTAGTAGCTGAAAGTGATACTAGGAAATATAGAGTGCCCAATTCATTATATAAATTCAATAATATTTTGTCTCACTTAACTTAGCCTTGTGTTGTTTCCCAAAAGCCAAATTAGAGCAACTCCTCAAATAGCATATATCACAAGTAACTAATATGAATCCAGGAATCCAACTAATCAAAATTTTTGGTGTCTAAGCAGAAATGACTGGGGCTGAATGTGCCAGGCATCATTTATAAGGATAAAACATGGCATACCTAAACCACCACAAGTTTCACAAATCACCAATCTAGTTTGAGCCTACATGTCAGTCTCATTAAGGCACTGAATGAAACTTAACTTAAGAAAGAACAGTTAATTATATCTTATCATGTAAAGTGATCTGGAACTAGGTCTGGAAATATTAACATACTTGAATGTAGTTGTGTTCAAGTAAGGAAGTGAAAATTTATATTAAGGATATTTTGTTTAGCAATAATATTTGAACCACTAATGGTCACATAATAAGGAGACAGTCCTTTCTTCCTATATTTGATTAAAAATTCAAACCACACAGGGTGCTTACAAAATATGATTTTTGACTACATGAAACCAGATGACAGAAGATGTTAGCTGGAGGGAAATTTGTTCTCAACCAATAAACAAAATGTACCTTTAAAATGTGCCCTTATAGGGGAAAACGATTTTTGGTTTAGACTAGCGTTACAAATTCTGAATTGCTTTAATACCACAGCTTCCTTCCATTTGCCTCTTAACTATTCTTGATGGGGCTTCTGCTGCAGTCTATTGACATATATAAGAGTTTCCATTACCTTTGAGACAAAACCAGCAATCGTTTTCAAAAGACATTCATATTGTCAGTGTGTATCACTAATATTAAGCACTCATTATGTTACTGCATGGGTGCACACACCTACTCATTGGAATAAACGTACATTCTCAAAATGGAAAGAAAAAGCTATCAAAATTAAGATTTAACCAAGTTCTTCAGTACAGATGTGATCTTAATTAAAGTAGGGAGAAGTGGTCCCTGTGAGATATTTTACCAAGATATTTATGCTAAAGATAAGGTTCTGTTACATTCGGGATCTGATTTCCATCAAAATATCTCGTAATTATCTAATTGCCTACAGGTAAAACAGGAACATAAGGATTAAATTAGGTATATGAATTGGTTTTAACATGTGCACCTTTGTACAATTAAAAGTATTAATATAAGCTGTTATATGGTATATCGTTACCTTATTCTCCAAGTAACACAAACCATTAATATATATCATGAGAAAGAGATGACATGTTTAAGATTCAATAATTACTGGGGCATTTACCAATAATAGATGTATGTAAAAGTTAAAGACAGTGATTGTGAAATTTTTCATATTACTATTTTTAATAGTGTAATCCTTTCTTTTTAAAAAATATTTTTATTGATTTCAGAGAGAAAGGGAAAGAGAGAAACATCAATGATGAGAATCACTGATTGGCTGCCTCTTGCACATCCCCCACTGGGGATCCAGCTGATCCCATTGGCACCTGAGGCAGCTCTGCAGAACTATTAGAATCCTTCCTAGGGTCCTGAAGAAACTTGGGACCCAAATAAATGTTTTCTCCTGTGTCCTAATAACTGTACCTATTTTAACTTTCCCATGAGGACAATTTAGGTGGCCAAGAATAGGGAAGAGGGACCCCACTCTAGGAAAATGGGAAGTGGCCTGAGTTCCAACTGCACTTCGTGCTATCTCTGTAGTCCTCTTTGGACATCTGATTATTTGTATAAAAGGGATATCTTAGGATTCCTGGTGATTTCCTAATTGGAAGTTTCATCTCACACTATATTGCTTTGATAGCTGTATAAGGTCGATACTGCTATGAGATTACTACACAATAGAGATATTTTTCTTTCTTTTTTTCCTCTGTTTTCCATTTGGGCTTCCTTTCTTTTTCTTGTATCATATAGCTTTGGATATTATCCTAGCCTGTGTGTGTGTGTGCCCACGCATAGGTGTGTATGCTTCCTGACCTGAAGTTTAAAATCCTCCAATTAGCTTTAGGCCAATTCTGAGAGGTCCATTGAGCTTATGTTAATGCTACTCTAAAACATTACCGGTGAGACCTATAAAAGCAGAGTGGACTATAGAAATGGAGTGGTTGTGCTATTTTGTTCTGTTGAGTTGAGTTGTTTAAGCAGAGAAACTAGCCTCCATGGCATATGTAAGGAATCACACAAGAGGTGACACAGGGGCAGATGCTGTTTTGACAGACCAGCTGCAAACTGAAACCCATTCCTCATACTTTGAGTCACCTAGAATCTCCTCTTGTGCCTTTACTTCAGATTGTACATGCACATTGATTTCTCCTAGTTAATACCTGGGCTTCTCTATGACATACTAGGCTTTCTGTACCAACAGGATACACTTGGACTCTGAAGTACTCAGTGGGAAAAATCAACAGAACTTTGGGGAGGAAGAACATGATGTAGCTGTTGTGGCCTTTGATAAAGAGGCGCAACCAACCAAAAGGTGCTCAGGAGGGACCTGGGAGAATTAATATATTGACCCTATTTCTGCCCCACTCTCTGACTCCCATTGGCCATATTTAGACTGAACCCAAAGTTTTCTCCTGGGGCACAGAGGAGGGTTAAGAAGGATTGGAAAGTGGAGGAATAAACAGGAAAAAAGTCTAGCGCTCTTGGGGATGCCTTTCCTAGATAAGTGCTTTTATCTGGGACTGCCAGTATCAATAACAAAAGGTACTATTTATCTAAAATGTACCCTATTCCAGTCTCTGGACTAAGCCTTCTATAGGTATTATTTTAATTTATTTCTCATCTAACAGCTTTAAATTCCAATTACTATTATTCTTCCTGTTTACCCATGAGGAGAATAAGGATTAGAAAGTTTGAGTTATTTTCCAAGGTCTCATATGCAAGTAAATATTAGAGCCAAGCCTAGAACTTAAATACGAAACTCATGTTTTTAATCAATTTCATGTAGTCTTCTATTGATACCCCAGTAGCAGATCATTTTTGGTGTGTGTTTTTTTCTGCTGAAATTCCTAAATTCTTAGACTGCCTTCCTTTAAAATATAAGGCTGAACCAATAGAGCTCCATATTGTTGCTTAATGGTGACAACATTGATGAGACAATTACAACGCTTTTATTTGTTTTTGGTGGAAAGATGATATAACATGTAGAAGTTGGCAGGGAGTGTACAAAAAGTTCAGTAATATCTGCAGATCTAAGCATCCAACAGTTAAAATGATGAATGGGCAACCTTCCAGAAATTGAAAGAAAATCTTAATTCTTATTCAGACAAATACTAATGTGGCCCACCCCATTATTAACTGATCATTTATCTCTGACTTGGATACCATAAAGAATGGCTTTTGAAATTACATCCTTACTTAGAACATTGGTTTACTTCCCGCAGGTCACTTACAAGATGCCACTTATTTATGACAAATTTCTACCATGACATGACCCATGTCATTAGCCTGGGTCATTAAGAGTCTAGATTCAAGCTCATTCTGTTCAAATGGCTAAGACTAGATCTATTTAGAAAATTAATTTAACTTTTAATGTGTGAAAGAATTTTGTACAGCAATAATGACTTGCTATTTCAAAAGGGAAAGTTTTGTTATCTGAAGACATTCATTTTCCAAACTAGAACAGACATAATCCTATATCTTAAGCATTTTATTCACAGTTCTCCAACTTTTGTTGAATTATAATAAAAGGTAGGTTGGATCTGGACTGAACTTCATTTTCTCATGACAGCAAGTTGACATTGATCTGAATTATTTTATATGCTGTTGAATCTGCCATTCAATCTTTCAGCAATCTGTGTGTGCAACATATAAGTGTCAGAGAGAAACAAAGTTACCTTAGTAATCTTCTAACTCCTGGCTTACAATGACTCAGAAAATGCAGTCTAGGATTTCAAATTTTTATATTAATTATTCTTCTATTTAGCATCATGGTGAATTACACTCTGAATACTTAATCTAGTATTCTACTTCTCAATTAATGTGTTTGAAATTATGTGAACAAATCTTGTATTGCAAAAAAAATACATTTAATTATAATGGGCTCTAAAGAAATTCAGATTAAAACATATGTGTTAAATATTTGCAGAAAAGTAATGCACTTAGCAAACATGTGCATATTATAATATTAAACAACTAAGAGAATTAATTAACAGTGAAAGTTTACCAGGTGTGAATCATAGAAAGGTATAATAAAATTATTAACATTAAAACAATATACAGGGTGTCCCAAAAATGTATACACCCTTTAACAGCTGATAGCTCAATTTTGAAAATTAAATGTATTTTAATAAACATTGCCTTTATAATTATTCAAAGTGTGTGTATACATTTTTGAGACACTCTGTATATCTGCAATTTATATAAAATAAACTTTAAAATTTTCAAATTGTTTTGGTTTTGTGTTTTAAAAAATGTACTTCGTGCATTTTTGTCTGCACATGTGACATTTCGATTTTCTGAAGGTTAATCTGGTAAACTCTAAATAGAAGTTACTGATTTAATTTATCATGTTATAAACAGAATTTTTATTATTGTAAAGGGGCTACTCATTTATGTATTCCACATATATTCTTCAGTACCAATAATGTGCCTGACATTATAACAGATATTGGGAAGTCAAGGATTAAGCTTTATTCAATTTGGCAACTTCCTTAATGTCTAAAACTTTGCTTTCAAAGTTATTGGTGTTCTGCAAATATTTGTTAAAAGAATGAAGACACGGTCTCTTACTTTGGGGATTTACACATGCAGATAATAACAATGTTATACTACAGTGGGAGAATAGTTCTGTTATCTGTAGAGCTCAGAAAAACTTCTGGTGGAACAAACCAGAAGTTTTGGAGATATTATAACTCCATACTTAAAAGATGGGTAGGAATTTGATAGATGGATATGGTAACAGGTGATAGTGTGGTCAAATATGCAGCTTCAGAAAAGAATGAAGTATCTATATTTGAATAATGCAGTATAGAACAATTTGACTGGACATAGTCCCATGGTAAAGGAAACAAACTTGGGAAGGTTGTGCATGTTCTAAAATGCAGGTTGAGAAGTTTGAAATTTATTTGGGAGTCACAGGAACCGTTTGAGCATAAGCATAAGATTGAAGTGTCATTCATGAAGATTAATCTAGCTGCAGTGTATGGGATGGATTGTTGCAATGGCAGTTGAAAATGGGGAAATTCACTATAAGATGAATGTAATTATTCACCTGGAGGATACTAATAGCCTGAGTGGCCAAGTAGTATTCATATGTTTGAGACGGATTTTATTTCTCCAGAATGCTTCAAACGGTTATTAAGAGATTTCAAGATGACTCAAGTCTGAAGCAATCACTGTTACTCTAACATAGTGACATGTCATGTGAAGCTATGCCACTTTCTCACTTCTTTAACAGAGCAGGCATCTTAAAATTGGAAAGCACTGGAACACAGTTGCAAATCTGAATTTTTGCTGGTGTCCATTGGATACTAAATTAAGCCTTCACTGGCAGTCTATTTAAACTTTTAAACACACTTTAATGAACCATATTACATTGATTTCCATATATATGTGATTAGAAAAGGCTAATAAGAAGGTGAAAGCAAGCTATCAAAATGTGCAGGCCCACTCATGTAGGCACAACAATGCCTTAATAAATTGTGATGCTATTAGTATACTCTGGTAAATAATAATTCATGAAAAGCTTAAACTATTTTTCACAAATTTTGTTAAAGATAGCTATAATATTTACTTTGGGGAAACTGAAACTGTGTATTTCTTGTTTTTGCTTCATAATCAACACCAGTGCCTTGAAGAGTAAAAATTGAAGTTTGAGATACAAATAAGACTTTATAAAATAAAGGCTCAAGACTTAAAAGTAGATTCCAGGCCCTGGCAGGTTTGGCTCAGTGGATAGAACATCGGCCTGTGGACTGGAGGGTCCCTGGTTCTATTCCGGTCAAGGGCACATGCCTGGGTTGCGGGCTTGATCCCCTCTCCCCCAGTAGGGGGCATGCAGGAGGAAGCAAGTCAATGATTCTCATCATTGATGTTTCTATCTCTCTATCTCTCTCCCTTCCTCTCAGAAATCAATGGGGAAAAAAAAGTAGATTCCTGGAAAACATTTTCCAAGGTAGAATTTAATACCAAATAATGATGAATGTCAAGATGTCCTGATTCCATATTTATCTCTCCATGCATATACCTTAACTTTAAAAATTGAGGAACTAGATTTCATTCACTATTATTTAATCTTTCTATGTTTGTTTGATTTTCTTTTCTCTGAAGAACAACTGCTCTAAAGCACAGTCAATATTTATTCCATTGGGATAACTACTTCTCAAAAAATTGAGCAACTCTATTCCAACAAACTGGTCAACCTAGAAGTAATAGACATATTCCTAGAAAAATACAACCTTCCAAAACTCAACCAGGAGGAATAAAAAAATCTGAATAGGCCGATATCTATGGAGGAAATTGAAGCAGTAATAAAAAACTTCCAACAAAAAAAAAAGCCCTGGACCAGACGGGTTCACAAAGAAGTTTTATCAAACATTCAAAGAAGAAATAAAACCTATCTTTCTCAGACTATTCCAAAAAATTCAAGAGGAAGGAACTCTTCCAAGCTCTTTCTACAATGCCAGAATTACCCTAATCCCAAAACCAGATAAAATCAATACAACAAAAGATAATTACAAGCCAATATCCCTCATGAACATAGATGCCAAAATTCTCAACAAAATTCTAGCAAATCGAATCCAGCATTCGAAAGAGGACATACAGAAAGCCAAGAGACACATGAAAATATACTCAAGGTCACTAATCATCTGAGAGATGCAAATCAAAACAACAATGCGGTACCATCTCACACCTGTCAGAATGGCTATTATCAACAAAAGACAAGTGCTAGAGAGGATGCAGAGAAAAAGGAACCCTCGTGCACTGCTGGTGGGAATGCAGACTGGTGCAGCCACTGTGAAAAACAGTATGGCATTTCCTTAAAAAATTAAAAATGGAACTGCCATTTGACCCAGTAATTCCACTTCTAGAAATATATCCCAAGAAAACAGAAACACCAATCAGAAAGGATATATGCACCCCTATGTTCATAGCAGCACAATTCACCATAGCTAAGATTTGGAAACAGCCTAAATGCCCATCAGCAGATGAGTGGATTAGAAAACTCTGGTACATCTGCACAATGGAATACTATGCTGATGTACAAAAGAAGGAATTCTTACCATTTGCAACAGCATGGATGGAACTGGAAAGCATTATACAAGCGAAATAAGACAGTCAGTGAAAGAAAAACACCACATGATCTCACTCATTTATGGAATATAAAGAACATTATAAACTGATGAACAAAAACAGATACTGAGGCAAAGAAGCATTGAATAGACTGTCAAACTATAGTGCGAAGACTGGGAAGGGTTGGGGGGGGCGGGGATGTAAGAGATCAACCAAAGGACTTGTATGCATGCATATAAGCATAACCAAAGGACACAAGACACTTGGGCGGGGGGGGGGGCGGGTTTGTTTGAAGGCATGTTCCAGGGGGTAGGGGAGGCCTGGGGAAGGTCAATGGGGAAAAAAAGGTGATATATCTACTACTATTTGTAATACTTTAAACAATAAAATAAAAATTTAAAAATCCTATATAATAAAAGACTAATATACAAATCGACCAAACGGTGGAATGACCAGTTGCTAAGACATGCACTGACCACCAGGGTGCAGATGCTTAATGCAGGAGTTGCCCCCTGATGGTCAGTGCACTCCCACAGGGGGAGTGCCACACAGCCAGAAGCCGAGTGCAACAGCAACAGCAGTGACGGGACCCTCTCCCACCTCTGTGGCAGCACTAAGAATGTCCAACTGATGGCTTAGGGAAGCAGGCCTAAGTCATCAGTCAGATATCCCCTGAGGGCTCCCAGACTGTGAGAAGGCACAGGCTGGGCTGAGGGACCCCTCCCCCCCGCTCTGAGTGCACGAATTTCATGCACCGGGCCTGTAGTAAAATATAATAGTGTAATTGAAAAAAAAATTTTATTGCGAACCTGCTAATTGTCAGGCACTGTTCTAGACTTGGGGAAATACATCTTTTAACAACATAGAAAAAGTGAAGCTTATAATCAAGTGAGAGAAGATAGGCAATAGATAATAAATAAGCGTGGGACATGTCAGGTGGTGATATACACTCTGAACAAAACTGAGAGAGGGTACAAGGCTAGAAAGAAAACAATAGGGAAAGGTCAAAGTGGCCAAAAAAGGCCTCTGAAGAAGTGAAGTTCAATCAGGGCTATGGGGGTAGTGAGAGCAGGAAGGGGAGATTCAACGCACATTGTGGTAAAAGCCTGGATTCAAGCCAAGAAGAGTTGAAAACTTATCACTGGCCTTCTTCTACTTAACTGGATCAAATTACTTAACTAATCTGTGCCTCATATTCCATATCTGTAAAATGGGGGTAACATCTCTCCCATAGTATTGTTCTGAAAATTAAATTAAGTAATATGTGTAAGGCATTAAGAGCTATGCATGGCATATGATGTTATATAAGAGGTACATTTACTATGAGAATAACAAAGTTAAAATTCAATCTCCTCAATTATACTGCTTACCATATAGAAGGCCTTATCTTCTGAGGCGCTCTATTGAATTTTTGTATACAAAGTATATTCTTTTTATAAAGAGATCTCAAAATTGTATAAACCTTATGCCCCACATACCCTGTACCTGCCCTTGATCCTATTTACTATTTTCAATCTCTGGGTTAAATGATTCCAGACAGAACAATAAGAACTGCAAAGACCCAGAGGCTGGGAGAAAATCAAGGAAGGGCATTGTGACTGTAGGAGATTCAGTGCAAGACAAAGAGGCCAAGTGGCAGGAGTGAGATCTGAGGGGACCATTTGGGAAGATCATAGGCCTGGAGCAGGCCCTGGTAAAGTACTTTGTTATTATGAATGAGATAGGGAGACACTGGAAGGTTTTGAGAATAGGAGAGATATGAACTGGTTGACATTGTAATAGGATCACTGTGACTGATATTTAGAGAATAGATAGGAAAGCAAGATTAGAAGCCAGAAGACCCATGAAGAGGCAACAATCTACAGAGGAGATAATGGAATTCAGAACTAAAGTAGAGGTGGTAAGATGGTAATGGATTCTACATATATTTTGATGCTACAATAGATAAGATTTGCTGACAGATTGGATGTGGGACAGAGAGAGCTGTTATGGATAATTGGAAGGTTTGGGTTTGAATAACTGACTAATGAGGATAAGGACTGGACATGTGTGTGAAGTAGAAATCAAAAGTTTGGTTTTGGACACGTTCGTTTTGAGATGCCTATTTGATATGTATGATTCTAGTTTATTCCCTGGAAAAGTAGCCTTAGTATACATGTTTCAGAATTGTTACAACTAAATTACTTCCTAGTCATGTACCTATTATAAAAGTCTATATGGAATGTACCCTATAGACTCTTTGAAGTTATAATACAGACAACCTGTGGCAAATTAACTTTTGAAATAAGATGGAAGTAGCTTTCTTCTAATAAAGACTTTACTATCTTTATCCCTTGACTTTTAGAAGCATCCAAAATATTCTTTATCTTACCACCTCACACAGTATTTCTAGTCTATTTTCTTGTGAATCTCAATACACTATGTTTTATTTGAACTTAGTTCTTCTACCATGCACAGGCTTTAAGATCTACCATGAGAATGGGACATTTAACATGTTAAATGCCCAGCCTGTTTTGTCTTACAGATGGAAAGTATAGTGTCAGTAACTGGTGAATGACATGGCACTTAACGTGTTAAGGATGCTAAAATACATGGAGGTTTACTTTATCTGAAAGAGCTAAGTTTATTATTATTTAACTAGAGGCCTGGTGCACGAAATTCGTGCCCGGGGGAGGGGGCAGGCAGGGTCCCTCAGCCTGACCTGCGCCCTCTCACAATCCAGGACCCCTCACTCCTTACTGCCCGGCTTGCTGCTCCTTAGCGCTGCTGCAGAGGCGGAAGAGGCTCCCTCCACTGCCGCTGTGCTCTCCAGCCGTGAGCGCAGCTTCTGGCTGAGCAGCGCTTCCCCTGTGGGAGTGCACTGACCACCAGGGGGCAGCTCCTGTGTTGAGCATCTGCCCCCTGGTGGTCAGTGCGCATCATAGTGACTGGTTGTTCTGGTCATTCCACCATAATGGTCACTTACGCTTTTATTATGTAGATGATATCATCATTGATCCCAGAGTTTCAAGTGTTAGCTATTCTTTACTCAGAGATATACCATTGAGCTTTTTCTTTTATTAAAATATTAAATATGGTAAGAGCATATGTTGGGGGATAGGTGGTCGGGGAGAGGTCAATGGGGGGAAAAGGAGACTTATGTAATACTTTAAACAATAAATAATTTAAATAAAAATATTAAATATGTCCAACTTATAAAAGGTAAAAATAATGATTTAAATAATATGCCTATATATTCTCATTTCTCTAGGTCTCTATTGGTTTACACTCTATGGCATTATCATGATTCTGTCCCCTTTATGTAACAAGATATGGAAAGTTTCAATTTAAACTCTATCAACTAACTAGATAATAACATTCATATTGTTAATGATATTTTGTTCTCTTAGACTCTAAGGTCCTGGGGAGAAAGGTCATGTTTATTCATCTTCATAACCTACTGCCTACCTCTGTGCTTGACCACAGTAGGTGCTAAAGATGTTACATGAATAAAAGTTGAAATAATGTACATGAGAATGAGGTACGTGGGTATTTTATTTTTGTCTAGAAGAAACCTATCCATAAGGCACTGACTATAGACAACAGTTTAGGAATAGGTAATGTGGTGAAAGCACGTGACTTCAAGTTCCAAATATATCAATTATTGGCTTTATTAAATCTGTCTAGTCACTAATTTATCTGAAAATTATTTTTAAAATAGAACTAGCTTTTGTCCTATTTCACAGTGTTGAATAAAATAATATATAGAAAAACATGGCCCTAGCCAGTTTAGCTCAGTGGATGGAGCGTTGGCCTGCGGACCAAAAGGCCCCAGGTTCAATTCTGGTCAAGGACACATGCCCAGGTTGTGGGCTTGATCCCCAGTGGGGGCTGTGCAGGAGGCAGCCAATCAATGATTCTCTCATCATTGATGTTTCTATCTTCTATCTCTCTCTCCTTCTCCCTTCCTCTCTGAAATATATATATATAAACATGACTGGGGGTGGTGGAATGATGTCAACAATAAAAATAAAATTTTAAAAAAGAAAAACAAGACCAAAGTACCAAAAATTATATTTGGACCTATCTAATCTGGAAGAATTTTTATTGACAGTGTCTAATCCTTATTCTGAGAATAATGGAATTTACTCTGAAATTATTCTTTGGTTGGTTGGCAAAGTGTGCTCAAGTTGGTCAACACTCACTTTTCAGTGCCCCACAAGAACAAGGTGCTGGTAACAAAAAAAGTGAATAAGGTCTGGTTTGTGCCTTCCAACAATAGGTGATTAAGTCTCTCCCTGGAACTCAGCTCAGAGGAAGGAGTACTTACATTATTTTCCAGACACTTAGCATAGAGTTAGTAAAATGGACTTTCAAAAACTTCATTTCCCTTCATCTAAATTACAAAGGTTTGGTCATTTAAATTCAACTCCCATTAAAATGTCAGCTGCTTTTTAGACTAAATTAGCTCTCTTATTCATATGTGGGAAATAATCTAGTACTGGAAGGCTTACTGAAAAAGTCCTCTGACATTTCAACTCACTTATTCTGAATTTAAGGTTTAAATCCGTGAATAAATTTGGGGGATAAAATGTCCCTGTACCTTTTCATATCTTTCATAACCTCTTACACATTGGCCAGAATTAGAAAAAGAAATAATCATCTTCCCTGCCTTAAGTTAAAAAAGAATAGTTGGCACATTTAAACAATAAATGATGAAAATAAATGACATTGATAAATGTTTTACTGAGTCATTATGAAGTCCATCATAGCACCATTGGGTTTTAATATGCAATTTCTATATAACTCAATACTTTATCTGAGTATTTCAAGTAATATTTGTTGTTTGAATATATTTCCTTATTTTCCCGTTATTCAACAAGTATTAACTCACCATTTACCAACTCTCATACTCTTTGAAGGGATAGCTGAATGGGGCTGACCCAATCAGTGCAGCTCCCAAGGGGCAGAATTTGGGAGTTCCTTATGCTCACATCTCTAGTTCTATGGTAGCAGAAAGAGAAAACCATGCTTAAAATAATGTAAGGCCCCAAGGGTAGGAAAGCTGGTCTTATCCAAATAGGTTCTCAAAGCCAGGACAATGTGACACAGGGTTTGGGAGATGTGTTTTGGAAATGGGCCTGAGAGCTGGGTAAAGTATACAGGTTCTAAATTAAAATTCAAGAGAAAAATTACAGATAATGTCCCTGGAGACCAAGGACTCTGTCTTGTTCACTGCCATACTCTCCATGGATAGTGCTTTGAAACGTAAATATTTGTTGGTTGACAAAATGCTATTGTATGTCCCCCTGCTAAGGTGTCATGTGAGAAAAGCAGACATAATGAATAGACTAAGAAAAGAAAGAACAAGGTGCTGGTAACGAAAAGGTGAAGAAGGTGTGGTTCTTGCCTTCCAGCACTAAATGTTTAAGTCTCCCCATGGAACTCAGCTCACAGGAACCAGTACTTACATTGTCTGGAAGAGAAGGGTCTCAAAGGATGATTAGAAACTGATAAGCCCTAACTGGATTGGCTCAGTGGATAGAGCGTTGGCCTGCAGACTGAAGGGTCCCAGGTTCGATTCCAGTCAAGGGCATGTATCTGGGTTGCGGGCACATCCCAGTGGGGGGTGTGCAGGAGGCAGCTCATTGATGTTTCTCTGTCATCGATGTTTCTAACTCTCTATCCCTCTACCTTCCTCTCTGTAAAAAAATAATAAATAAATCTATTTTTTTAAAAAAGAGAAAGAAACTGACCAGCAGACAAAACAGGAATGGAATCCCAGGAAGAAGCAAAATTATGTGCAAAGTCTTTGAGCTGTACAAAAGGAAGGCTTATTTTGAAGAAATATTGTTTAATTTGAATGTGATGACAAATGACACTGGAAAAGTAGACATGAATCAAATTCTGAGGCATCTTCAATGTCGTGCTAGGGAATTCGAACTTAGTAACAACTATACCCAGTTCAGTGTGCTAAAAGCAAATCATCATCTTGTCATTTGACTACTAAGATAGCTTACCATAACCATAAAAAATTTTGCTTAAAATTACATTTTTATTTCTTGTTCTATATTTAAAAAGCATTGCTTATCAAATAAATACCCTTTTTCTACTTTGAAGATTTTGTGTCCTTATATGTCTGTATGGACATAGGTAATACTATATTGAAATATTGATGACTCCAGTAGCAAGTGCAACAGCACACAGTTGACACAAAAACTGCTTATATTTGTTAAATGGAAATCCAGTTCTGGAAATGTCACAGCACAGCCCCTCACTCCTACCCCCTGTCAAGAGGCTGTGAGACTAACATGATTTATTTTCCTTGTATTTTTATTGGGTGATGTTCTTTTAAGACCTAGTTAGTCAAGGTGAAATGTTATGACTTTTCATTCTACTCAAGTCAAAATTCATGTGCCCTCATATAATAGACTTCCAGAATGTCCCTGCATCAATCAGTAGAACATCAAATAATATACTTAGAATCTGTCAATGTAAAATGATTCCAATTGTGAATATCTTCCATCCATACTACATAACTGGGTAGGTAAAATCATGCTGCCACAACTATTGGTTTATATAGGATTCTATCATTCCATTTTATATGCTGGGTTATCGTGTATCAATTTTATATATATACTAGAGGCCCGGTGCACGGATTCGTGCACTGGTGGGGTCCATCGGCCTGGTCTTAGATTGCGAGAGGGTGCAGGCCAGGCTGAGAGACCCCACTAGTGCATGATTGGGGCCTGGGAGGGACCACAGGAGGGTTCCAGGGTGTGTCCAGCCTGTCTCCCCCAGTCCCAATTGGCTGGACCCCAGCAGCAAGCTAACCTACCAGTTGGAGCATCTGCCCCCTGGTGGTCAGTGCATATCATAGCAACTGGTCAAACAGTTGAACAAATGGTCAGACACTTGGCATATTAGGCTTTTATTATATAGGATATATATATATATATATATATATATATATATATATATATATATACATATATGTTTATATGTATATAATATATATATATATATATATATTATAACTGTTCACGTTTCCTTTTATGACAGCTGAACAAAGTCCATGTATCAGAGATGTATATCAAAGTACCTGTTTTGACACTAACATGGATTTCATGCTTGTTTCCCAGCCCCTTGGCCAAATATTCAAAAGTATTGTAGTACTCAGTAAATAACAATACAGAAGCAAAATCCAGAGACTGTGTCTATTATTTCAGAGCAAAAATTATGAGATACAAGAATGCACAATCCTTTTCTACATTTTGCATTTACTTTATATCCTGTGTTTTTAGGATTAAACTATTTGGTTTCTCAAATTCAAAATGTCACTGAAGGCAAAATAAAAGGCTTCTTTAGTGGTTTTCTCTTACTTTTAAAATGAAACATAGTGCCCGGTTGGTGTAGCTCAGGGGTTGAGCATCATCCCATGGGCCAGAAGATTCCAGGTTCTATTCCCGGTCAAGGCACATGCCCAGATTGCTGGCTTGATCCCCAGTAGGGAGCGCACAGGAGGCAGCCAATCAATGTGTCTCTCATTGATGTTTCAATCTCTCTCTCCTTCTCCCTTCCTCTCTGAAAGCAATAAAAATATATTTTTAAAAAAACATATTGTTTTATCATCAGTTGTCTTCATTTTTTTTCCATCTATGTCAGGCACCCATTCCTAAATTTTTATAAAAATTGTTAAGTCTTAAAATGACCCTATTAAGTAAATTCTATCATTACTCCATGTCACAGGTGAGAAAACTGAGGCACAGAAGAGTTAAGTAACATGCCCAAGATTCCAAAATTAGTAATAGTATGAACAGGATTTGAACTCAGAAAGTCTGGCTCCAGGCCCACAGAGTTATAACCAATCATGCTGTCCAGTATATAAAACTTATAATGAAAGTGAAGGGTACTAAATGTACTATAGTACTAAAGTTTTTTGAGCCCCTACTATGTACCAGGAATTATACAATCAACATCAGCAATCTTACTTAATCCTGACAACAGTTCCATTGGTTAGGAGCCAACCTTCCTCCATTTTTCAAGTACAACATGAAAGTTTAAGCAAATAGGCAATAAAGTTAGAAAAGTTAAGAAGACCTTAGTTACACAGCTGATAAGGGAGAAAAGCTAGATGAAAACTCCTATTTGCCTATATCTGAACTAGACAATCTTTCTGCTTTCATATCCTCTCTATTGTGAAACAAAATCGAACCTTGATAAAGTGTTTGACTAAACTGTCTTCCCTACCTTTTCATTTCCATGATCTTTCTATATTGAAAGTCCAAGAAACTGAAGGGCTTTGGGTGAAGCAATATACTACTGTGTCTGCAGGACACATTGAAGTTATTTTAGCGTCATCTGGTGTTAATTTTTTCTTGGAAATTGAGTGACATTGTTGGTGTTTTGAAAGGCAGCAAATATAACTTCATATTATATCATAAGAATAGACAATTATGAAAACAGTATAAGATAAAGTACCTTTACATGAGCTGTAATTGCAACTGGTAATTAAACTGAAGTGTTTCATTTTCCTAGTCAGCTCATCAGTGACACCAGAAAATAAACAATTTGAAAGTGAAATCCTTAGGGGCAAACAATTGTAATTAATGGCATTTTCCAAGGGAAAAAACATTTCTAAAGTCAGTTTGGGGTGGCCTCTTGAGTAATATACATAGTGATTTACACTGAGCACAGTGTGGTGTTCAGAACCAGACCTGATTTAATTTGAATATTCATGAAGTCTCCAGCATGATTTATACTTCAAATCTATCTCCATTGTCAAATTTATTCTCTTAGGTGATAAAAGAAAGCAAATTTATATTCTGAATAAGTCTCTTTGCACAATGAGATGATCAGCATGGAAGACTTTATCATGATGGAAACACAAAGTGGTGCTGCTGTTAATTCCTTCCAACTTGGAATCTCCTCAAATACCAGGAGTACTTTTTAGAGATGCTTGAGAGCTGAAATGAAAATATTTATGCATATAAATCTGGGTCCATATCTCATAAGCCTATTGGATTAGAATCATAAAATTCATGCGGTCTGGTTTGCCCCTGTTCTTTTGCATAGAGAGCTACATTTGGGATTTGTGCACATCTTTTTGGCTATTTAGATTATATGGAACAAATTGCTGTGACTTTAACTCTGATCCATGCTGCTGGCTCCAGGACCTGACATGAGGTGAGTTTTTAAAATATATATTTGTATTGATTTCAGAGAGGAAGGGAGAAGGTGAGAGAGATATAAATATCAATGATGAGAGAGAATCATTGACCTGCTGTCTCCTGCAGGCCCCCTGCTGGGGACCAAGCCTGCAACCCGGGCATGAGCCCTTGACCACAATTGAACCCAGGACTCTTCTGTCCGCAGGCCAACGCTCCATCTACTGAACCAGCTAGTGCTAAAGTGAGCTTTTTTTCTATATCATTTCACATCATTTAATCAAGAGCTCTAGTATTAATTTCTCTTCTCTTTTTTACTTATGATATGAATATTGCCTTTGGTCTGAGATAGGCATGAGTACAGAGCCCAGCCCCACTGCTTGCTTTGTATCAGTTTTTACCATGTAGCAAGGAGTCCCAAAATATAGTGGCTTAAAACAGAAACTATTTAGCACATGATTCGGCAGAAAGGCAATGTAAGCTGGGCTCATGTAGGTGGTTCTTCTGGTCAACTCCAGGCTCACCTGATCTCAACTTGCATTCACATTTGCATCCACAAGTAACTTCCAGGTTGAGGTAGGAGGGGTCTAGGGAGGCTTCAGCAAACATGATTTGTCTCAGCTCTGTGTTGTCTTTTCTAGCAGGCTAATCTGAGCTTTGTCAAATGGTGGTGTGACTGGGATCCCTAGATCAATAACAGAGGGCAAGCCCAAACATGCAAGAACTTTTCTATTGTTGACAACTGTTATTGTCATGTTGGCTTAATGGCCAAACCCAGAGGCAAAGTGAAGGGTACTACCAAAAACTGAGAATACTGAGAGGCATGAACAAATTGGGGGCCCTTACTACAAGACTTGAACACATCCTATATAATAAAACCCTAATGATGTGCACTGACCACCAAGCGGCAGACACTCAACGCAGGAGCTGCCCCCTGGTGGTCAGTGCGTTTCCACAGTGGGGAGCAGGCCTAAGCCGGCAGCAAGCGGACATTCCCCGAGGGGTCCCAGACTGTGAGAGGGGGCAGGCTGGGCTGAGGGACCCTCCCTCAGTGCATGGATGTCATGCACTGGGCCTCTAGTATGTATGTAAGAAACCATGGGTTAGTTTCTTAATCCCTCATCTCCAATTTCAGCAGCATCTCATAAGGTTTGGGGATTAAAAATAACTAACTAATCTATGTAAATTAAAAGGTAAACTGTTTGGCATGTGGAAGGCACTTAATATCAGCTATTTTTTCTCATATATATCTATGTAGACACATTTGGTTATACAAAACAGGTATTTTAAATATGTAAGCAAACTGCTAGTGGCATGTAATCCCACCGACCTCTAGAATTGTTCAGTACTTAGATGGTGAGGCTAGTGTCTCCTTCTACCTTAACAATTTCATATTAATTTCTGCTGAAGCTGTGCATAACCTAGAGGATAAACTTCTGCAAAGAAGTATATTCCTAAAATTGGGTATGAATGAATGCATTTATGTATAATGTATTTCCATAAAACTAAAATTTATTGAGCCATTTATTTAGTTCCTCTTTTATTTCCTTACAGCCTACCACCAATCAGAGGCAAAACTAGACCAATACAATCCATGCACTGCATGGGGGTCATAGGCTAGAAGACGTTCAACGTTTTTAAAATACTGATCATGGCCATTGAAACAGCAAAGGCATTTTAAAGTCAGCTTGACATTATAAGCAAGCAATCAAAAGAGCCCTTAAATTGAACTCAACTTTGGCCTGATTGTCTTTAAAATATGGCTCCAATATTAATGCACAATGTTCACATTTTTAATTTGGAACTAGGCCACCAACACAATAGAGTAGATGAGCTTCTGTAATTTCCAAGTGCACCCATGCTTTTTCGGCCATTGATCTGTGGATAATAGATCATTCTATTTGCTTCTCTGCAGAATTCAAATAGAATCTGCATAATTCAAAACTAGTCAGTAAGTATAACACCCCAAGTACCTTGACATAATGATCATATAAATGAAAATCTATTCAAAATCATAATAGACCACTATTCTTGCCATATTTGCCCCATGAAATATATAATTTGTTTATTTTACCAAAATGTTGTTCTCACATATCTGTTACTTTATAGGTCATTGAAACAGTGCAGAGTATATCAGGTTTCTTATTAGTGTGCAATGAAAGCTCTCGGTTTTTTAGGACTTCTAGGACCTCTCTGATCTTTGCTGACTTTAGCCAAAAAGAAAAATAACATTTGGTCAGTATGGGTTGAGTCAAAGTACTGTAGTTATACTTGACAGTCTTCTAATAGACTGTTTTGGGGATAGGGGATGGAAATAATTTGAATATGTCATTGGGATTATATATTAATAGGTGACAAGGCAAAAAACTACTTTATGAAATATAATCTTACTTGTCTTAAAATATTCTCTTTTCTATTATTCAATGATAATTATATAGATAGATAGATATAGATATAGTTATAGATATAGATAGATAGATATAGATATAGATATAGATATAGATAGATACTGAGTGGCCAGATTATTATGATCTCTGAATGCATAATAATCTGGCCACTCAGTGTATATCTTATAAAATAAAAGGCTAATCTGCAAATTGTCCCCTCGACCAGGAGTTCGACCAGCAGGCAGGCCAGCCAACCGCCCATGTCCCCTCCCCCTGGCCAAGCTGGCTGGACCCCACCCATGCACGAATTCATGCACCGGGCCTCTAATACACACACACACACACACACACACACACACACACACACACACACACACACTGAGTGGCCAGATTATTATGCATTCAGAGATCATAATAATCTGGCCACTCAATATCTATCTATCTATCTATATCTATCTATCTATCTATCTATCTATCTAGATATATAGATAGATAGATAGATAGATATAGATATATATAGATAGATAGATATAGATATAGATATAGATATAGATATAGATATAGATAGATATAGATATAGATATAGATATAGATATAGATATATATATACACACATTTTGATCAGTCTGTTTTCATGAGTCAATCTGTTGGTTCTGTCATCTTAGAACTTTCTGAGATGAAAAGATTATAATTGTATTTTTGTAGATACTTAATCATTTCTAATCAGATACAGGATGAATGAAGCATGACCTTTGTCCTTTGTGGAGATGACTATATATACTATATTCATCTATAAAAGTGGTATCAATTAAATGACTCAAAACAGTCAAGTGAGTGATTCTTCTGGATTGGGGGGAATGAGAATGGCTTCACAGAGAATGTGATGCTGGAGCTAAGAATGCAGGAGGATAGGGGTCCCCAAGGCCACCCCCAGGTTCAACAATTCACTACAAGGACTCATGGGACTCAGCATATAGTTGTACTCATGGCTATGATTTCTCATAGCAAGAGGATATTAAAAAATCAGCAAAGAGAAAAGGTGCATGAGGTGAATTCTAATGGAAACCAGGTACATGGTGCCAAGAGTCCTCTCCCAGGCGAGTTTACACAGGATGCACCTAATTTTTTCAGCAGGACTTGTAACAATACATGTGAAATGTCTGCCACTGAAGTTCATTAGAGACTCAGTGCCCAGGGATTTTACTGGGAACTGGTCACAAAAGCACTTCCTGCTTAGCACATATCAAAAGTCCAAACTCCCAGAAGAAAGCAGATTCTCAGCATAAATCATATTGTTTGCACAATTCATTTAGGCACATGAGCCATTCTTATCAGGGAATGATGGGAACCATCCTGAAATCTAGGTTCTCAGAAGCCAACTGAGTGTTGACCTTATAATCAGGCCTCAGTCTTAGCCCTGGTAGGGTAATTTTTTTTTTTTTGCACATGTAAACAGGATTTTTCCCAGATAGAGTTGGTGGAAAATGAATTCAGGCTGATAAAACATAAAGAAAGGTCTCAGAGTTATGGAAAAATGATTCAAAACATTTTATTCATGATATATTGAAGCCTAAATGTTACTGGAACTATTTGGAATGTCAAATACCTGCGATGATTTTGGTCCCTGAATAGGCATCATCTTGTAAAGAGGATTAAAGCAGTTATCATGTTATTCAAAACAATTTGCCTCGATTGTCTACTTCATGCATGTAAAGATGTCTTTTTAGTTTGGAATGTCTGGATATTTGTCTTGGGTCAGTGTTTTATTTTCACTGTGTGTACAGTTTCTCACCATAGCACATTTGAAGTTGTATAGTTTAAAGATCTCTATTATCATATAACAGAGAGCTTAATGTTGCCCTGGGGGGAGTGTGTATCATCTGTGACAACATTTCAGAATATAGTACATATATAAAAGTGATCGACACAAAATGCCATTTTTGTCTCTAGTACTTACAACATTAACTATAAGCTATGCTGTTTCTTTTCCCTAGTCAGATTAATACATGCTTCAATGTCTATCAGATCCTATACTTGCACAATCTAACGGAGAACCATCCCTCTATTCCACTAGGAGAGAAATGAAAACTTAAGCTTATAAATCTTTCACTACAGATTGCTCTGCGTTAGCTGCTCAATGCTGAATTCAGCTGCTCTGAAATGCTGATGATTCTCTTCTGAGGGCTTGAGGACAACCTCTATTTCAATAGATATTATGACTTATACTGATTTATAAGTTCCATGAATTCACTGACAAAAAAGATGGAATATGTTAGTCTTATTAATGTAATTAGTACAATGTACTCAAAGAACTAGGCCTCAATTTTAGAGATTTAGCTGCCCAGGTATACTACCACTATAACATTCATGGGCCTTAGTGGCAGAGAAATATCCTAATAAAGAGGGAATATGCTAATTGACACTCACACCATCGTAAAGATGGCAGCGCCCACTGGGAATAAGGAGGGAATATGCCAATTGACTGCCCCGCCCTCAAAGATGGCAGTGCCCACAGCTAATAAGGAGGGAATATGCCAGTTGACTTCCCCTCCATCAAAGATGGCGGCACCCACAGCTAATAAGGAGAAAATAAGCTAATTGACTGCCATGCCCTCAAAGAAGGCAGTGCCCACAGCCACAAGATGGCAGCACCAAGTCCCCTCAGCTCTGCTGGGGTGGCAGGTACACGGCAAGCCTGCCTCCAGAGTCCCCAATTCCCTCAGCAGCCCAGGTGCCCAAGGCTGGCCCGAGGTGCAGGCAAGCCTCAGATGGTGGCTGCCCAGCTGCCTAGGCCTGGCTTGAGGCACAGGCAAGCCTTGGATGGCAGCTACCCCAGCCACCCAGGGCTGGCCCGAGGCACAGGCAAGCCTCAGATGGTGGCTTCCCAGCCTCCCAGGGCCACCCAAGGCTCAAGTAACCAGGGCCAGCTGAGGCTTGCACTGCCGGCAGTGGCAGCAGCAGAGGTGTGATGGGGTGTCGTCTTCCCCTTATTGCCGGGTTGCCTTCTGCCCCTGAGGGCTCCCAGACTGTGAGAGGGGGCAGGCTGGGCTGAGGACCCCCCCCTCCAGTGCATGAATTTTCATGCACCAGGCCTCTAGTTTATCTTATAAAGCAGTGTGCAAATGATATTTCTGCTTTAGTTTGGAAATACATACATTTTGCATATCTTCCATTTTGTTAATACTCCTAAAACATTATAAATTAACTAGAGGCCTGGTACATGAAAATTCATGCACTCAGAGGGCGGGTCCCTCAGGGGATGTCTGACTGACAGTGCGCCTAAGCCACAGCCTGGCCTCCCTCTGCAGGAGGTGACCCGTGGGCCAATCGAGGGACAGCGCCAGGCATCTAGTGGCTTTCCCCACCCCCCATAGCCCCACTGCCACTGCCAGTGGCCTCCCTCTGTGGGAGGTGACCAATGGTATGATCAGGGGACTGTGCCGGGCAACAAGCAGCTGCCTCCCCCCCCCCCAATCGCCCCTCCACCGCCGCTGGTCGCCACCACACCCAGATTGCCATCCCCTCCCTCTGCCTACTGGCACCCACTTTGGCTGGCCTGGTGCTGCCTGCTTGCTGGCCCCAACCCCCACCCACCACCTACTGGTCATTCTGCTGCTTGGTCAATTTGCATATTAGGCTTTTATTATATGTTTCTAAACCTGAATAAACAGCATAAAAACAGGATTCTTATCATTTTTTGCTTCTTTACTAAAGACTTAGAAAAAACATTACCACCTTATATTACTGTCCTATTACTGCTGTAACAAATTACCACAAACTTAATGGCTCAAAACCACACAAATATACTATCTCACAGTTGTGGAGGTCAGAAATTCAAAATGGGCTTTACAGAACTAAAATCAAGTTGTGGTCTCGGCTATGTTTCCTTCTGGAGGCTCCAGGGGAGTATCTGTTTCCTTGCCTCTTCCAGCACCTTGAGGTTGCCTACATGCCTTGGCTTGTGACCCTCTTCCTTCATCTTCAAAGCTAGCAACATAATCTCTTCTCTCTCTCTCTCTCTCTCTCTCTCTCTCTCTCTCTGCTTCCACCATCACATCTCTTTCTTTGAGTCTGACCCTCCTGCCTCTCACTAATAAGTATCCTCATGATCGAGTTGGGCCCAGCCAATAATTAGATTCTTTCTCCATCTCAAGATCTCTAACTTCTGTAAAATCCTTTTACCATGTAACATAGCATAGCAACAGGTTCTGAAGATTTTCATATGGACATCTTGTGGGTGGGTGGGGGAGGGTGTTATTCTGTCTATCACAACCCCTATATCTTTGTTTTGTGTTATCATAAATACTATAAATTATTTGATATCAATCCATGTTACTCAACCAAATTTTGGCCATTTAATAAATATTTATTTAGCATCTATTTATCCCTTGTAATGTTCCTGATGCTGAGGAACATCACTTAACCAAACAAAGTCTTTGCTCTAATGGAGCTTACATTCTAGAAGGGGAGAGAAATAATTTTCATATGTTCTGTATATTTGGTGCTATAAAAGAAAAGAGTGCAGGGTTAGATGGGAGAGTGTGATAGTATATGTACTACGAGTAATGTTATTTATTACTGACTGTGGCCAGTAGTGGATTCTCTGAAGATGCAACATAGAGGGTTGAAAAGTGGCCGCCAAAAGATATATCCAAGTCCTAAACCCGTATCTGAATGTGACCTTATACGAGGAAATAGCATCTTTGCAGATGTAATTAAGTTAAGGATCCTGAGATGAGATCATCCTGGCCTTATCCCTAAATCCAATGTTGAGTGTCCTTATAAGAGACAACAGAAGAAGACAAGGAGAGAAAGGCCATGTGAAGAAGGAAGCAGAGATTGGAGTGATGCATCTATAAACCAAAGAACACCAAGGATTGCCGGCAACCACCAGAAGCTAGGAGAGAGGTGTGGAAGGAATTCTTCCTCTGAACCTCCAAAAGACACCAACTTTGCTGACATATTGATTCTGGAACTCTGGCCTTCAGAACTATAAAAGAATACACTTCCGCTGTTCTAAGCCACCCAGTTTGTGATGATTTGTTACAGCAGCCTTACAAAACTAATACAGGCAGCCCTAACCGGTTTGGCTCAGTGGATAAAGCGTCGGCCTGGGGACTGAAGGGTCCCAGGTTCAATTCCGGTCAAGGGTGTGTACCCTGGTTGCGGGCACATCCCCAATAGGGGGTGTGCAGGAAGCAGCTGATCGATGTTTCTCTCTCATCGATATTTCTAACTCTCTATCCCTCTCCCTTCTGCTCTGTAAAAAATCAATAAAATATATTTAAACAACAACAACAAAAACAATACAGGCAATGTTGGAGCCTGATTGAAATGAGTAAAACAGCCATGCAGATATTTGAAGGAAAAGCAAGATAGGCAGAGTGCACAGTAAGTGGGAGAAACTTTATGGTTTCCAAATAACAACCAGGGGGACAGTGTGACTGGAATCCAGAAAGCACTATCTGGATTCCAGTCAGATGATTTCAGAACTATCATATAAATCAGATCTGGTAGGGAGTGCCTTGTGGGCCATAGTAAGGAATTTGGATTTTATTCTGTCTATATGTTAGAATAATTGTGACATAATAAAATATAGACTTCCATATTACATAGTTTTATCATTATTTTAGGCTATATAAAACGTGGAAAATGTTTCATTTTAAAATATCACCAATGTTATCGAAACAATCTATCTAGACACCTACAAGTGATCTAAGTCCAACTTATATATATATATATAGATGGCATACGTAGACTACATATAGTACTTATGTTCTTTATCTTGAGTGTGAAAGGGTTAGCCATAGTTGTAAATTTTGTCACTGAAGTTGAATGCCTTGGAGTTAAACATAAATTAGTATTTTCAACTATAATTTTATATCTAAATCCACTTTATCTTTTGTTTGCCATAGTTAAGATTTTTATCTTATGCACAGAAATAAAAACCTTTATGACCTAAAGACATTTTTAGGTTACTTCCCCCATGCTTTCTCATTATGTTAATGGCTTAATATACAAAAAAATTTAAAGAAAAATTCCTGCCAAATTTATCTATTTTTAAGTCTTATTCTTCAAATATGATTCATTAGGGTCCTTCTTTTCAAATACTACATATGTCTATTTAAAATAATCCTATATAATAAAAGGCTAATATGCAAATCGACCAAACAAAGGAACAACCAGTCACTATGATGTGCACTGACCACCAGGGGGAAGACGCTCAATGCAGGAGCTGCCCCCTGTTGGTCAGTGCGCTCCCACCAGGGGAGTGCTGCTCAGCCAGAAGTCAGGCTCATGGCTGGCACGTGCAGTGGCGGTGGTGGAAGCCTCTCCCACCTCTGCAGCAGTCGGACATCCCCCAAGGGCTCCCGGACTGCGAGAGGGTGCAGGCCAGGCTGAGGGACTCCTCCCCCGGCCAAGTGCATGAATTCCATGCACCAGGCCTCTAGTCTGATATAATGAAGAGAAAAGCAGATGCATTTTCTTGTCCAGTACACACTATTCTCCAGTAGAAATCAATGCTTTGTGAGTAATCAGAAATGTGTTTCTCTGAAAAAAATGTGAAACTTAAAAAGTGACCACTTTTCAGATCAGGACAACTACAAACAGCAATGGAGACTATTATAGGAGAATGCACATTTATATGAGGTGGGTTGTAGAAGAATACACACACCAGGTTGTAGCAAAGTAAACACCTATTATCATACTGATAAATGGAAACTGTTGACTCATCCTAGAAATTTGGAAGATCTCTGTAGACTATTTTTCTCCCCTTCACATAAAAGGCCAAAGCAACTGGGTCATTATTTTTTGTTCATATTCAATATTATTTTGTTTTGATGCTTTGGCCATGTTTTTTCCAAAAGGAAACATGAAAGTTTGATGAAAGTTTATATGGAGTTTAGACTGGACCGATGTCAAGGGAGCTGTGCTCTGGTCTGAACTACATCAATGACTTATCAAATACCTCTAGTTTCTCCGCCTTTAAAATAAGAACCCAATTATCTGTCACAGCATCAGACTCATTGTATTTATTTATTTGTTTATTTGTTTATTTATTTATTTAAGAGGGTGGGAGCTATTGGTCCTGCAGCCTGCTTGATATGCACTCTCCTAACCTCATGATTTGTGTATGATTGAGGAATGGAGAAGTACTTTTGAACTGCAAAGCTCATTAGCATCATCCTTTCTTAAGGCCACACTACACAAGAATGATGGCAACTCTCAACAGAAACATCCAGAAACAGGCCTCTAAAATAACCAAAAGGAAGAGTAAAAGGCCACCTGTGGGTTCTGATTAAAAGGGACAAAACTCTTCAGTGTACAGATGTGAAGGCTGAGAGGGCTGTGATTGAGGCATCCACTTAGTTACCAAGGCTTCTCCATTCTACCTCTGCAAGTATCTATTTTCCATTCTCTTATTTCATTCTTACTTCCACTGGCCTTGTCCAGTCCCCAGTAAACAATGCCCTCCCTCAGTGTGCTTCAGCCAATCCATCCCCCACACTGACCCTGCTCATGCAGCTCTCTCCTCCGATGCCCTTTACCATCTCTTTCCCTCCCACACAACCAAGGACTTGACTTGAGCTCAGCATCAAACCTATTGTAATAGATTCTCAGGCAGTTCTAAATGAAGCACACATGGCTATGTTCACATTTAGGCAAATGAGAAATAACTTCCACCTCAAGTGAGCTCTTATGACAAGGCATTCTGATTACATAATAAAGTGGGGATCAACTGCTTTTCCTTTCACTCTTTACTTCCCTGGGTTAATCCCAGGTCATTTCATTTACTTTACATTTGCAACCATTTACTTTCTTTCTGTCTACTTCCCTTGCTCACATCTCCTTCTAAAACAAATTTCAACTGAGTTTAAACAAACAAACAAACAAACAAAAAACAGCAAAACTTGCTTTTATCAACCTCATGGGGATAATTGCAAGAAAAAAAAATGAGGTAAGCTGCTGGAATATCTTTTTATTTTTTAAGAGGAAATGCCATTTGCTCTTTTTTGCTGTATTATAAAATTCTCCATCATGTTTTGATTTATATTAAATTTTTAAAAATGTAAATGATTGGTAGTTTGCCTTGAGGCTGCTCTCTAATACCAGAAACTTGAAGGGTAATCTCAATCATATAATCTTTATTTTCTGAGATGTACTATGAAGCAGGACCTCTTCTAGGTGCTGGAATACCTATTGAACGAGACAAACCAGTCCCCCTAGAAATTTGTATTCCATGCAGTAGACAGACTATATAATTAAATATAGTTACCATTTTAAAAATAAAAGAAAGCCAGATATTAAACAGAAAGTGTCGGAAGAATGGAACACTTTCATAGACAGGTCAGAGAAGACCTTTCTGGAATGGTGTCATGACTTGAGACACAAAAGTTGAGAACAGCTGAGCCATCCAAAGGTCTTAGAGAAAGACATTCTAGGCAGAGGGAACAAAAGGGTATCAGGCCCCTGAGACCTGAAGGGGCTTGCCAAGGAGGAACTTGAGGATTACTGGGCTGAAGAGAAGTCAAGGTAGGAGAGAGGATTGGATCGGGTTGAAGAGGCATCCAGGGGCCACATTAGACAGGCCTTACAAGCCATGGCAAGGAGTTTGCATTTCATTCTGAGAACAAAGGGAAGCCATTGTGAAAATAAGCAAATTGTTAAAACAATTTTAAAAAGTTCCTCAACATGACAGAATTGGGGCGGGGAGTGTTTACTTAGCATATTGCCCAGAAAACTTTGCCCCAATTTCTCCACAGATGTCTCTTTCTCTCGCTAAAGTTTTCTTCTCTTGAGTGGCTAAAATCTTAATCTGCCTCTCTGTCCCTCTCTCAACAAGAGTGAAACTGTTCAGTTGCCTTCCCCTTTCACACCTTCCTCTTTGACATTTAGAGTTCCTACCCTCAGCCCTTCTTGCTGAGTATAGTCCCTTATAAGTATAGTTCCTCTTCTCTACTCCTCCTCTTCCAATGGGAATCTTCACACTCTTCAAAAAAAGAAATTCTGGCGAGTGAAATTCTTCTATTCTGCACACTGTCTACCTATTTAAACCTTGCAGTCATCTGCCAAAGACACACATTTATCTGTACATCCTAATCAGAGTCTCATAACCCTCCTCCTCAAGGGATCTTTCTCAAGGGTCTCTAGAAATGGTTCCAGGTTAGACGTGGCCACGTATTTTGAAACTTGGTCCATCAGTTCTGGTGACTCTCTGACATGCAGCTACCCATATGGGTCCTTTTCTGTTCTTATTGCTCTTCTTGTGACTCTGTCTCTTTTTTCTTTCAAATCCCACACCCACAATTCTGGGAAAGAAAAATAAGAATAAGAAGTCATTCTTTTTTAAATATATTTTTATTTATTTCAGAGAGGAATGGAGAGAGAGATAGATACATCAATGGATGAGAGAAAGTCATTGATTGGCTGCCTTCTGCACATCCCCTACTGGAGATTGAGCCCATAACCTGGTATGTGCCCCTGACTGGAATCAAACTCAGGACCTTCAGTCCGTAGGGCGACACTCTATCCACTGAATCAAACCAGCTAGGGCAAGAAGTCATTCTTAAAAAAAAAAAAAAAAAAAAAAGCATTCTTGTTTGTGGCTCATTGCTATAAAAAAACTCAATTTAATTTAAATATGGATAGACCAGCTACTGAATAATTCTTAAAACAGCATTAAGCTCTTAAAATATTTTCGCATGAGCTATCTGTTTTTATTCAAACTCACACAGAGGCTCTTGAAAATTTTCCCACAAGTCCAGGAGCCATGACTCAGATTTACAGCAATGAAAATGTAAATGATTCTTCTCACTTAGGGGTGACCAAGCTGTGGAGAAGTGATGAATGCCAAGCCAACTTACCAGAAACTAATTTATAAACCAGAATGCTGATTCATTAAATGAAATGGAAGATGAATCTGGTAAGATAACTGGCATCAATCATTTCAACGGGACACTCCCTCTTAATGAATAAGTCCATTGAAGAGACTAACTTGCAGATTAGAAGAATTTTTGGTACAGAGAATTAATTAAAAGGAGTGTTAAAGGGTATTCAAACTCAGATTGCTCAGCCAATTTATTTCTCTCCACTCTGGGGGTCTTACAGTTTGAGAGTCTGGGAGCTGACATTGCCAGTTCTTACCTTTCAGCTGACTTTTATCTCTTCTCCATTCAGACCATCACCTTTGTCTGAGGGCAACAAAGCCCAGTATTGTTAGAAAGGTTTAGGTCAAAGTTTATTTTGCACTCATGTAATATGGTCTCCTGTGGTTTTAGGACATAAACTAGAGAATCCAGTAAGGATATTTGGGAAGCACCTTAAAATAACTAGCCACCTTTTATATAAACCATTTTATAGTGAGTTATTTCAAGAGATGAATAACCATGTCTGCTTCAGTTTAATGCTTATTAGCTTTAATTTTCAAGAGGTGATGGGTTTTCCTAGTCAATTTAGTAACTACTTACTAAGCCATCCTCAAGAGCAAGAAAACTATCCAGAGGAAACAGAAATGAACAAGTTAGCCCTCTATAGACGCTTACAGCACAAGAAAACAAAGGGTGCAAAAATTATGGTACATAATTAAGAAATCACACAAGGGAATCTGTTCCATAAAATGAGGTAATCATATATCTGAGTGTGAATATTGGTGGCGTTTGAGCTCGACCTTCTAGGGCACAGGGGGTTTGCCAAGAGGCTGCTCTGAGCAGTTGAAGAGATGTGGGCTGTAAGCCACAGCGTAGAATGAGAAAAGTGCCAGGCACATTTATAGAAAAATGATAGCATGGAACCTAGTTGAAGACTGCAAGGAGTACATGTAAAAGGCCTGATCTGTCAAGTCTATTATTATGGCTTTTAAAAAATTTAACAAACAAATATACAAACACCCATGAAAACCCTGTCCCTAATTGTAACCACAACTGGTTAAGTTAGCTGTTGTAGTTTTCTTTTCTTTTCTAGATAACACTTGAATTTTAAAAGCCAGAATAGTTAAAAAGAAATTATTGCCCAGCCGGCATGGTTCAGTGGTTGAGCATAGATCTATGAACCAAGAAGTCATGGTTCGATTCTGGTCAGGGCACATGCTCAGGTTGTGGGCTCCATCCCCAATACAGGGCGTTCAGGAGGCAGCCGATCAATGATTCTTTCTCATCATTGATGTTTCCATCTCTCCCTTCCTCTCCCTTCCTCTCTGAAATCAATAAAAATACACATATTTTTAAAAAGCAATTATTCTGTCAATAAGGGTAAGATTTAATGATTAAATGATGTTAAGAGCAACTTAATTATAACTGGTCTTCAATTGCTTTTCTATATTTAACCATTTGTTCCTGAGAATGTGTTCTTAGTAAAAAGGAAGCAGGGAAAATTAACATAAATCCTTTAATTTCTGAACTTTTGGCAGTCCAGTTCATCTTTGGAGTACCTGGTTATATGTCAATTTCTATTATATGATTTCACTCAGATGTGCTATCTTTTGCAGTATTGTAATTGCTGAGAAATCAATAGTTAATAGGAAGATCGTTTTAACTATATGACAAGATTATTTTTAAATGCATTATTTTTAGCTAATTAAAAATGAATAACATTTTGTTTTTACCTGTGGCATTTAAAAATGGAAAGGAACCTCACTATATACACCTTATGACTTCTTTTCTGAGTCCTCTCTCATCCTCTAAATTTTTGAGGTAAAAAATTTCTTTCTGGATTCACATAAATTACCCCTGAAATGTTTCTATAGTTAGTGACAGCTGTCCTCCACTTACTTCCAGGAGGAAACCTCTAGTCACACACTGTTCAGGCTCTTTCACTGACTACAGCAGCTTCCAACAAGGAGAAGAATGATGTGACATTATCAAAGACATTCTGTGGCTTTTACTTTATTCTTTCTTTGAATAACACATACTGGTGCCTAAACGCTGAGGGGAGTGGAGATGGAGTGAACAGAACTGAGTGAATTTAACCCGTGGACAGAGATAATTTCTAAGATGAAGTACAAAAGTTGTTGATAAGATATGAGCCATTTTAAGGATAAATATTGCATATATGTTTATTTTAATTCTTTCTTGATTCAGCTCAAAGTGAAAGTGCAGAAATATTGAAGAATATTATTCCCCCTAGACATTAGAATTGGCAAGCCACCAAAGGACAGGCTTGTGGGCAATTCTGGTTTTGAAGTCAGATGGCCTAGTTTTAATACCAACTGCCTTTATAGCTAACTGTTACTTTGGGCATGTGACTTACTTCTCTAACAGATTAATTTTCACACCTATTTCAATAGGAATAGGAATATTTTAACACCTATCCAATAGGAATAGTAATACTTTCCTGGTATTATAGTCATGATTAAATTAATTATATATATAATTATAATTATATATATATAGATAGAGATGATAGAGAAGGGGCTGGGGGCCAGCCAACCACCCCCAGCCCCAGCCCCTTCCCCTGGCCAGCCCCTCCCCTATCACATTAGCATTATATATATGATATATACATGATTTATATATATGATATATACATGATTTATATATATGATATATACATGATTTATATATATGATATATACATGATTTATATATATGATATATATGATACATGATTTATATATGCATATATATTTATATATATATGTTAATATATACACATAATTTATATATATGACATATATATGATATATACATGATTATATATATGATATATACATGATTATATATATGATATATACATGATTATATATATGATATATACATGATGTATACATATATGTGTGTGTGTATATATATATATATATATATATATATCACATTAGCACAATGCCTGGCACAGACTGATCAAGTAATCGTATATAATAAAAGGCTAATATGCAAATTGTCCCCTCGACCAGGAGTTCTACCAGGGGTCAGGGCCGGCCAGCCAACCACCCCCAGCCCCTTCCCCTGGCCAGCCCCTCCCCTGATCACCCTCCCACCTCGATCGAGGGCGGGGCTGGCCTGCCAACCTCCCACGTCCCTTCCCCTCAGCCAGCCAGGCCCAATCGGCCCCGATTGGGCAAGGCCAGCGGGACCACACCTGTGCACCAATTCATGCACCGGGCCTTTAGTAAATTATATTTATTATTAACATGAGAGGTATTGTTTTTTTGTAACACCTATTTATTCTGTTTGTATGCCTATTTTTAAAAATATGTCTTTGTACACTATAGGACACCCATGGCTACTACAGAAATACAATTTAAACACATACTTCACCTGCCTAGGGAAGAAATAGTAAGAGAGGAATTGGGGGACTGGTATGCAAACCAATGAATCATGAAGACAGTATTGGTACAGGAGATTTCTATCTAGCAAATTTATCTCTGTAGGAGAAAATTCTCACACATTATTTTTTTAGTGAGAGAAATGGTAAGCATCTACTGCACTTTACCCACAGTAGCCCGGATAGTATTTGTATGTGCACACACACAAGTACAGCACCTACATTTATGCTCATAAACACATGGGATGGGAAAGAGATTGGTTGATTAATTTTTATATATTTAAATATACCCCCTTGTATTCAGAATGCACTCAGTGGGAATCTGACAGTTATTTTAAATATACTTAGGTTATTTAGACTCTATGTAAAGATTCTGGGTCTATAAGTCAACCCACTAACATTCTGATGTGAATTGTTTATTTATATAAGGATACTAGAGAGAATGTGAAGTCTTAAGACATATGTTTTTAAAACCCATTTATACAGGGTAACTAATACTATAATTTCATGGGGGGCATAAAGGCAGGGTGAAAACTGAGCTCTTAAAGCAATATCTTCTTAGATCAGATTTTTGGTATTTTCAGCACACATTTGAATACCCAAATGTTAAAATGTTTAATTATTCCTGCAACCACCATATTCTTTACCTATGCCTCCTGATGAATTAGAAAATTAATGCACATAGTTCAATGTCTCTCCACATAATTGCTCAGAAAGTGGTAGCTATTATAATTTAATTACCTTGCACTGTATCTGACGCTCTCCATTTTCTACCATCAGTGTGATTTTCTTACTGCCACTACTTCTACAAGGCTATTTTCAGTCTTTTCTGGGTCACAGGGCCCTTGGGAATTTCATGAAAGTTATGTATCCTCTCTTAAAGGAAAGTGCATATACCTATATAGACACAACATGCACAATTTCCATACATATTTTAGAAGAATTACCTAATTCATGAATTTAGTCTCTGGACAACAGGTTAAGAACTGGCACTGGTTCAGAAACTCCTCTTTCCTAAAAAAATAGACATCTAGTTAGAGATAGAGATAGAGATAGAGATAGAGATAGAGATAGAGATAGAGATGGAGATAGAGATAGAGATAGAGATAGAGATAGAGATAGAGATAGTGATAGAGATGATAGAGATAGAGATGATAGAGATAGATAGATAGAGATAGAGGTAGAGATAGAGATAGAGATAGAGATAGAGATAGAGATAGAGATAGAGATAGAGATAGGGGAAATATAGATAGATAGATGATAGATAGGTAGATGAGAGAGAGAGAGAGAGAGAGAGAGAGAGAGAGAGAGAGAGATCCTCTTGATGAGGCTGTGGAGAAAAGGGAACCCTTGCACACTGTTGGTGAGGATGTAAATTGGTGCAGCACTATGGAAAACAGCATGGAGGTTCCTAAAAAAAATAAGTATAGAGCTACCATATGATCTAGCTATTCCACTTCCATGTATTTATATAAATAATACAAAAACACCAATTCAAAAAATATATCTGTGCCCCATATTCATTGCAGCATTATTCACAATAGCCAAGAAATAGAAACAACCTAAGTGTTCATCAACAGGTGAATGGATAAAGAAGATGTGAAGAAACTCAAAGAAATAGAGTAATATGGTATTTGCCATGGGCTAGGTGGGTGGGGGAAATGGGGAGATGGTGGGCAAAGGACACAAACTTTCAGCTATAGGATGAATAAATTCTGGGGGATCTAATGTCATGGTGACTATAATTAACAACAGTTTATTTTGTACTTGAAATTTTTATGCCGTAAGTGTCTATAGATGCAAGCAGTGGACCTTCCCCCACGCCATGAGAGTCTATAGCTGCAAATCCTCGCATATCAACTATGGTTGCCCAATTTTAAAATCAGACTTGTTAGTGACATCTATGGGTTTGTAAAGAAAATTATGGTAATTTAACTTCGTAAATATTCCAGCGCATATGGAAGAAATGGGGATGGTTTCCGTATTGGATGTGTGGCAGTTAACTGGTTAAGAGAGTAGTTCTAAAAGTTATCACCACACAGACACAAAAAAATATGGTAGTTATGTAAGGGGACGGAGGAGTTAATTAACCATATTATGGGAACCATTTTAAAATATATATGTATAACAAATCATGTATACCTTAAACTTACACAATGCTATATATTAATAATATCTCAATAAAGCTGAATACTCACATATATACATGGGGGAGGTAGGTTTACAATGTTCGCATGGAAAATAATACAATCCTATCTAATAAAAGAGTAATATGCAGATTGACTGTACCTCCGCTATGCCCACAAGCCACACCCACCATCCAATCAGGAGTGAGTATGCAAATTAACCCAACCAAGATGGCTGTGGCCACGGAGCGAGCAGGAGGCTTGGGTTTCCCCAGCAATGGAGGAAGCCAAGCTTCCTGCACACCCTGGCCGGCCCTGGCCTCTGCTCAAGGCTACAAAGTTTCAATTATAGAAGATAAATAAATCCCAACAAAAATGGCTGTGGCCACGGAGCGAGCAGGAGGCTTGGGTTTCCCTGACAAAGGAGGAAGCCAAGCTTCCTGGCCTGCCCTGGCCTCCACTCAAGGCTACAAAGTTTCAATTATAGAAGACTAGAGGCCCAGTGCATGAAATCCGTGCACTGGGGAGGTGTCCCTCAGCCCAAACTGCACCCTCTCCAATCTGGGACCTCTGTGGGATTGGGCCTTAACAGGCAGTTGGACATCCCCTTCACAATCCTGGACTGCTGTCTTCCAACTGCTCGCCTGCCTGCCTTCCTGATTGCCCCTAACTGCTTCTGCCTGCCAACCTGATCACCCCCTAACCACTCCCCTGCCAGCCTGATCAATGCCTAACTCCTGCCCTGCTGGCCCCATTGTCCCCAACTGCCCTCCCCTGAGAGCCTGGTCACCCCCAAATGCCCTCCCCTGCATACTCCCTCTTTATTAGATAGGGTTTTTTCTTTAACATATTGGACAGCCCTAACTGGTTTGGCTCAGTGGATGGAGCATCAGCCTGCAGACTCAAGGGTCCCAGGTTCGATTCCAGTCAAGGGCATGTACCTTGGTTGGGGGCACATACCCAGTGGGGAGTGTTCAGGAGGCAGCTAATCGATGTTTCTCTCTCATCGATGTTTCTAGCTTTCTATCCCTTTCCCTTCCTCTCTGTGAAAAATCAATAAAATATATATATTTTAAAACATATTGGACAGTGTACCTGCTGTGGTCTTGACAAACCAGTAAAAATGTAAAACCAAACTAAAAGTGTCATAAAATAAACTCCTTAAACAGGAATTTCATGAGACCTTGGAAAGGTGATATCATGTGGTTGTTTCTTCCTTTTTTCCTTCTCTTTCTTTTTCTTGATGTTTAATCTTTTGTCCTTTCTTTCTTTTTTTCCTTTTATTCCTTTTCTGTCCTCTCTTTCTCTTAACTTTTCCGTTGGTAGAATCGTCAGTACTTGAATCTGTCTTGATTCCAGAAGACAAAGAAGAGGGAAACACACCGTCATCTGAAGAAAAAGATGATCTATGTTGGGATTGGTGGTGTTTCTGGTTTTGCTCTTTTCCTGGTTTCTTTGTCATTTCTGTCGGCCCCGGCATCTTCAGGACTTGTGCGTAGGCACTTCTTATTCATGTCTACAAAACCTCCCTGCCTTGGTGAAAACTGTAGGGGAAAAGGCCTTCCTGGGTGGGCTTAAGCGCTGCCCGAGGTGCTGAGGAACCAGGGCGGGAGGCACCCGCCAGCGCCGTTGCAGAGCCCACCTCCGGGGTACTCTCCAGTAATGTAATTTCAATGTCACAGTTTGCCTTCAGAAATTAGTTGTAAGTTACTTCCAATGTGAAACCCTACCTCAGACATTTCCTTTGTGGTTTCTAAAGATTTTAAACAAAACCCATTTACCTCCCTAACCTGATCAGAAGTTTCTACCCAATGTGAGAGGTTTGCTGGGCAACGTGGCCCAGATACTCCCCCTATGCCCATCTCCAATCACTCAACTGGGGGCAAGGGAAGTTCCAAGGCAGACTCCCCTAGGCTGCCAGTGGGGCAGGATCACTCGCTCAGTCGCAGGTGATTCTGAGGCTGAGACCCTGAGGCTATAGGTATGTGTGTGGGGGGATCACTTCACGGGGGTGCGGTCGTCTCCCAGGCTTACACCCCAGGCTGCCGCTGGGAGGGGATCACTCTGTGGGGGTGTGGGAACCTCCCAGACAGACACCCCAGGCTGCTGCTGGGAGGGGATCACTCCATGGGTGTGTGGGAGCCTACCAGCCTGAGACCCGAGCCTGCAGGTGTGTGTGTGTGGGATCACTCCGTGGGGAGTGAATTTGGTTTTGTTTTTTATAAAGGGTAAGGAGGGCCTCTGGGCAGCATTCTGCCAGGCCACTTATGCTGCCAGCTCTCAGCTACAGCCCTCCCTAGGACTGGGGGACTCCAGCGGGGCTGAGAAGACTGGGTGCCGCCATCTTGTGGCTATGGGTGCCGCCATTTTGTCATGGAGTGATGGTTAATTTGCATATTACTCTTTTATTAGATAGGATAAATAAATTCCAGATACCAGGGCCTCTGCTTGGGTCACCGGGGGGCGTGGCCGGCCTGCAAACCACCACAGGCCCCTCACCCAGGCCACCCCATACCCCAAGCGAACCCCCACCCTGATCCGGGACACCCTTCAGGGCAAACCAGCTGGTCCCCACCCATGCACCAGGCCTCTATCCTATCTAATAAAAGAGTAGTATGCAAATTGACCATCACTCCAACACACAAGATGGCTGCCCCCATGTGGTCAAAGATGGCTGCCCCCACGTGGACACAAGATGGCCACCACAAGATGGCCAGCAGGGGAGCGCAGTTGGGAGGGACCAGGTCTGCAAGGGAGGGCAGTTGTAGGCAATCAAGCCAGCAGGGGAGGGTAGTTAGGGGTGACCAGGCTGGCAGAGGAGGGAAGTTGGGGGCTACCGGGCTTGCAGGGAAAGGCAGTTGGTGGGGACCCAGGCCTGCAGGGGAGAGCAGTTAGGGGGACCAAGCCTGCTGGGGTGGGCAGTTGGGGGGGACCAGGCCTGGAGGGGAGGGCAGTTAGGGGTGACCAGGCCTGCAGGGGAGGGCAGTTAGGAGCAATCAGGCTGGCAGGGCAGCAGTTAGGCATCAATCAGGCTGGCAAGGGAGTGGTTAGAGCAGGCATCCTCAAACTATGGCCCGTGGGCCACATGCAGGTGTTTTTGCCATTTCGTTTTTTTACTTCAAAATAAGATATGTGCAGTGTGCATAGGATTTGTTCATAGTTTATTTTAAACTATAGTCCGGCCCTCCAATGGTCTGAGGGACAGTGAACTGGCCCCCTGTTTAAAAAGTTTGAGGACCTCTGGTTTAGAGAGTGATCAGGCTGGCAGGCAGAAGTGGTTAGGGGCAATCAGGAAGGCAGGCACGTGAGCAGTTGGGAGCCAGCAGTCCTGGATTGTGAGAGGGATGTCCCATATTGAAGAGGATGCAGGCTGGGCAGAGGGACACCCCCCGCCCCATGCATGAATTTTGTGCACCGGGCCTCTAGTTATAAATAATAATATAACAATAAACTCAGGCCCTAGCCAGTTTGGATCAGTGGATAGAGCATCGGCCTGTGAACTAAAGGGTCCTGGGTTCAATTCTGGCCAAGGGCACATGCCCAGGTTGTGAGCCTGATCCCCCCAAGTAGGGGGCATGCAGTAGGCAGCCAATCAATGATTCTCTTTCATTATTGATGTTTCTATCTCTCTATCTCTCTCCCTTCCTCTCTGAAATCAATAAAAAATATTTAAAAAAGAATAAACTCAGTTTCATGTACTCACAACTGTAAACTCAGTTTTGTGTACTCAACAACTGCCATATACTAGTATATATGGCACAAAGTAAAAACGTCCTCAAAGGTTTAAATCCTACTTAAAACATGAAAGGAAATACATAATAATAATAATTAATTAATCAAACCAGATGTTTATACCATTTATATTTATTCATCTATCTATCATATTATAGGCAAGCCATTGCTAAAATTATTATCAAGATCCTAATGACTTTTTCTTCCTTTTAAGGAAAATCTAACTTTTAGGTATAGATTATGCTTTCTTCATCTTCCTTCTATCAAGAATCAATTGCATTTCTCTGATGATTAGTGAAGTTGCACATCTCTTCATATGTCCATTGCCATCTGTATGTCTTCTTTGGAGAGGTGTCTATTTAAGTCCTTTGCCCATTTTTAATTGGATTGTTTGTGTTTTTTGGTATTGAGTTTTATAAGTTCTATATAAATTTTGGATATTAACCCCTTATCAGAAATATCTGCATGTTCTGTCAAAAAAATAAAAAATGAAAACCTTTATGATATATATAAAAGAATCTGTTATATACCTACTGGTGCTCCAAATGTGGCTTTGTAAAGCTTTGAATCTAAGAATCTAAGGGGAGTACCAGAAATACCCTGCTGCTAGAAGAATTTACAGTATAGTTAGAAAATATGCCACTAGGGACATATGAATAAAAACTGTACACAATGTGCCATAAAATGATTTGCACATCATAAGAGTTGCTTGGTTATCACACATTCACGTTCACAGCTAGTACCTCTGAACCCTTATTTTTTTAAATTTGGCCTCTACCCAGAACCTGGAACCACATGTGCCTTGGTGGTGGTGGGGTGGGGGTGGGGGAGTTTTAAGAATAGAAAAAATAAAAAAACACACACACACATACAAAAAAAGATTTATTACCTTGAAACATATGAAATTGCCACTCTGTAGGTCTGAAATAGCAAAATTCCAGCCATTTCATATGGCTCATTTTAACATAAGACAACTTGATCTAGGATCTATTGTCCTAGGTGCGTTACTCTTTTGTTCCTCTTCTAACCTTGATCTTGCACATTTTGTACTGCAGCAACAGCCACTCGCGATCATGAATTAGTCCCTAAAATCAATGTGCCTCCAGACCTCCACAATACTAATTATTTAACCCGGAGCTTGGTCGTTGCCCGGGCATTTTTTGGTTTTGCTTTTGTTTTTATTAATCCTCATGGAAGGATATTTTTTCCATTGATTTCTAGAGAGAGTAGAAGGGAGGGAGGGGAGAGAGAGAGAAAGAGGAACATCGACATGAGAGAGACACATCAATTGGTTGCCTCCCTCAGGCGCTTCTACTGGAACTGGGGAACCTACAACCTAGGTATGTGTCCTTGACCCTTCGCTCCACAGGCCACACTCTAACCACTGAGCAGACTGGCCAGAGTGCCTGGGCATTTTTTATCTATCTACTCTTCTCTCCAGACTTACATGACCCTGAGAATGAGTGCTTTCTTAAATTTTGTTCTCTAAGTACCTTGTTTGCCTCATCCTAGTCCCAGCCCTGCACAACATCACACTTGATCATCAAAACAGAGCTGTCTGAATTCAGCCATCAAGTTTAATTGAAAAGTTCTCTCTCTTTTTAAATGAATTTATTGAGGTGACACTGGTTAATAAAAGTATGTAGGTTTCAGGTATACAATTTTATAATACATCATCTGTACATTGTATTGTGTTCACCAACCCAAGTCAAGTGATCTTCTGTCACCATTTATCCCCCATTCACCTTCTACCCCCCACCCCGCTTTCCCTCTGGTAATCACCATACTGTTGTCTGTGTCTATGAGGTGGTTTTTTGTTTTATTTTTGCTTAATCCCTTCACCTTCTCACTCTTAACTAGATATTTTCACCTTAATCATATTACCTCCTCTGATTCATTAGACACTATGAGTTACTCTTGTTTTTCCAAAGGTTCCCTTTCATAAGCCATCATAAAGCAGCCACTTTTATTTTCTGTGCACCTATGCTACTCTAACAAACAACCTCTTGGAGCTACCCAAGGCTTGGTCTTCTCTCTTCTCCTCATTTAAATTCTCTCTCGACAGTCTCATTCCAGAGCAGCTTTGACCACTAATGGGTCTCTAAACCACACCTCTAACCCAGATTTCTTCTCTCCACTGCCATCCCAAGCTGGAGGTACTACAAGGATCACAGGCACAACTGTTCCTTCTCTTCCAGTGTTTTCTTTCTCAGTTGGTGACAGTAGTCAACCAAGATAGAACTTTGGAATTCATCTCTGATCTCTTCCTTTATCTTGCTTCCCCATGATGAATTCTCTGCCCAGTTTTCTCTCTATTTTTTAGCTAAAGGCTTCTTTGAACTATTTCTTCCTACCCATCTTTTCTGTACTTGCAATGGAGATCACCAAAGGTTACTGAAATTTTCCTTTCACCTGAGACCAGCATGAGAAACATCTAGAAACTGATGCTATGCTAGCATGAATGATTTTTTGTATAGATTTGTATATAAAAATTTCCCATAAGAAAATATTTTCTATATTGATTTTTTTATACATGTTAAAATTGAGATAAAATGGTTATGCCTTTAAACATTTTTGAACAGTGTTTCTTGAAGAGGTAAAGATATGCCATAAACAGTGAGTCCAATTGCCATTGCTTTTTACTATAAAACACAATTGATAAAATGCTAACACTGGTGGAATAAAATAAATGCTTACACAGAAAGGATTTCAAAAAGACATTAAAGTCCCATTTAATATCTTATAAATTTATATTTAAAATAAATTTGATGCACTTTTAAAAATAGACCTTTACTTTTAGAGCAGTTTTATGTTCATAGAAAAATTGGGCAGAAAATACAGAGTTCCCATATACCTCCCATCTCCTCACATGCATAATCTCCACCATCATCAACATCCCCCAACAGAGTAATATATTTGTCACAATCAATGAACCTATATTAACACATCATATTCACCCAAACTCAATGGTTTACATTAGGTTCACTCTTGGTACTATATACTCTTTGGGACTGGACAAATGTATAATAACATATAACACCATTATAGTATCATATAGTTTTAGTGCCTTAAAAATACTCTGAGTTCAACCAGTTCATCCCTCTTTCCATCTAACACCTGGCAGCCATTGATCTTTTTACTGTTTCCATAGTTCTGTCTTAATCAAAATGTCCTGTGGTTGGAATCATATACGATGTAGCCTTTTCAGATTAGCTTCTTTCATTTAGTAATATGCATTTTAAGTTCCCTCCAAGTCTTTTCATGACTTGATAGCTCATTTCCTTTTAATGTGGAATGATATTACATTGTCTGGCTATACCATCATTTATTTATTCACCTACTGAAGAATGTTTACAACCCACTTAACTAAATACCAAAGAGAGTTGACTACTGGACGTATGGTAACAGTATATTTAGTTATGTGAGAAACTTCCAAACTATCTTCTAAAGTGGATGCACTATTTTGCATTTCCACCAGCAATGAATGAGTATTCCTGTGGTTCCACATCCTTGTCAGCATTTGGTGTCATCAGTATTCTGAAGTTTGGCCATTCTAATAGACTAGAGGCCTGGTGCACAAAATTCGTGCTTGGGGGGGCGGGTGCATCCCTCAGCCCAGCCTACACCTTCTCCAATCTGGGACCCCTCGAGGGATATCCGACTGCCCATAGGATCGGGCCTAAATGGGCAGTCGGACATCCCTCTAACAATCTAGGACTGCTGGATCCCAACTGCTCACCTGCCTGCCTTCCTGATTGCCCCTAACCACTTCTGCTTGCCAGCCTGATCACCGCCTAACCACTCCCCTGCCAGCCTGATTGATGCCTAACTGCTCCCCTGCCAGCCTGATTGCTTCTAACTGCCCTCCCCTGCGGGCCTGGTCACCCCTAACTGCCCTCCCCTGCAGGCTTGCCCCCCCAACTGCTCTCCCCTGCAGGCCTGGGTCCCCCCCAACTACCCTTCCCTAAAGGCCCGGTAGCCCCCAACTTCCTTCCTCTGCCGGCCTGGTCACCCCTAACTGCCCTTCCCTGCAGGCTTGATTGCCCCCAACTGCCCTCCCCTGCTGGTCATCTTATGGTGGCCATCTTGTGTCCACATGGGGGCAGCAACCTTTGACCACATGGGGGCAGCCATCTTGTGTGTTGGAGTGACAGTCAATTTGCATATTACTCTTTTATTAGATAGTATAGAGGCCTGGTGCATGGGTGGGGGCCAGGTGGTTGCCCTGGAGGGTGTCCAGGATCAGGGTGGGGGTTCCCTTGGGGCATAGGGTGGCCTGAGCGAGGGGCCTGTGGTGGTTTGCAGGCTGGCCATGCCCCCTGGTGACCCAAGCGGAGGCCCTGGTATCTGGGATTTATTTATCTTCTATAATTGAAACGTTGTAGCTTTCATCAGAGGCCAGGGCCAGCCAGGAAGCTTGGCTTCCTCCATCACCAGGGAAACCCAAGCTTCCTGCTCGCTCTGTGGCCGCAGCCATCTTGGTTGGGTTAATTTGCATACTCGCTCCTCATTGGCTGGTGGGTGTGGCTTGTGGGTGTAGCGGAGGTACAGACAATTTGCATATTAATCTTTTATTAGATCGGATTTGTAGTGGCATCCAATTGTTGTTTAATGTGTATTTTCCTGATGACATATGATGTTGAGAGTATATTTCATACATTTATTTGCCATCCAATTAGCTTCTTTGGTGAGGTATCTGTTAAAGTCTTTGGCCCATTTGTTAATTGAGTTGTTTGTTGAATTTTTATTGTTGAATTTTATGAGTTCTTTGTATATTCTGGAAAACAGTCTTTTGTCAAATGTATCTTCTGCAAGTATTTTCTTCCAGTCTTTGGCTTGTCTTTTCATGATCTTGACAGTGTCTTTCACAGAACAGAATTTTTAATTTTAATGGACTCCGGCTCATCAATTCATTCTTTCATGGATTGAGCCTTTGATGTTGTATCTAAAAAGTCATTGCCAAATCCAAATCATTTTTCCTATGTTAACTTCTACAAGTTTTATAGGTTTATGTTTTACATTTAGGTCTATAATTAATTTTGAGTTAATTTTTGTGAAGGGTGTAAGGATCATGTCTAGATTCATTTTTTTGCATGGCGATGTCTAGTTGTTTCAGCACCATTTTGAATTTATTGGGGTGACATTGGTTAACAAAATTATTCAGGTTTCAGGAATAAATTCTATAGTACATCATCTTTCTATGGTTTTGTGTGTTTACCACCCCAAGTCAAGTCGCCTTCCTCCACCATCTGTCCCTCCTTTACTTTCTTCTACTTCCACACCTTCCTTCTGACAATCACCATACTATTATCTGTATCCATGTGTCTTCCTTTTTTTTCTTTCGTTAATCACTTTATCTTTCTTACCCAAGCCCCTACCCCTCCTCTCTGACAGCTATCAGTCTGTTTTCTGTATCCATGAGTTTGTCTCCACCTCATTTGTTCGTTTATTTTGTTCATTAGACTCCAAATATAAGCAAACTCATATGGTACTTGCTTTTCTCTGACTGGCTTATTTCACTTGGCATAATACTCTCCAGGTCCATCCATGCTGCCGCAACTGGTAAGATTCCCAGAAGTAGAATTGCTGGGTCATAAGGCAGTTCCACTTTTAATTTTTTCAGTTAATTCCATAAAGCTTTCCATGGTGGTTGCACCAATTTCACATTCCCACCAACAGTGCACAAGGATTTCTTTTTCTCTACATCTTCACCAACACTTGTTTTTTTTATTAATTGATGATAGCCGTCTGACAGTGTGAAGTGATATCTCATGTGGTTTTAATTTGCATTTTTCTGATGATTAGTGACACTGAGCATCCTTTCAGATGTTTCTTGACCATCTGTATGTCCTGTTTAGAGAAGTGACTATTCATGTCATTTGCCCATTTTGTAATTGGATTGTTTGTTTTTGGTGTTGAACTTTTTAAGTTCCTAATAAATTTTAGATATTAGGCCCTTATTAAATATATTGGTGAATATGTTCTCTCATTCAGTGGGTTGTCTTTTAATTTTGTTGATGGTTTCCTTTGCTGTGCAAAAAGTTTTTAGTTTGATGTAGTCCCATTTGTATGTTTGTTTTTTTTAGTTTTTTATTTAAAAATTTTTATTCTGACATTATTACAGATGTCCCCCATATCCCCCTCTTTGCCCACCTCCATCCACCAAACCCCGTATCTCCATCCTATGGCCTTCACCACACTTTGTCCATGTCATGGTGCATGAATATATGTTCTTTAGCTAAACCTTTCACTTTCTTTATCCATTCACTCCGATCCCTCTCCCCTCTGGCACCCGCCACACTGTTCCATGTATTCATGCTTCTGGTTCCATTTTATTCATCAGTTCATTTTGTTCATTAGATTCCACATATTAGTGAGATAATATGGTTTTGTCTTTCTCTGACTTATTTATTTTTCTTTTGTTTCCCTTGCCCAAGGAAATATATCAGTAAAAACATTGCTATTAGAAATGTTTGAAATTTTGCTGACTATGTTTTCTCCTAGGATTTTTATACTTTTTCAACTTACATTTAAGTTTTTAATCCATTTTGAGTTTATTATTGTGTATGGTGTAAGAAGGTGGGCTATTTTCATTTTTTACATGTATCTGTTCAATTTTCCCAATACCATTTAGTGAATAGACTATCTTTATCCCATTGTATGCTTTTGATTTCTTTGTCAAATATTAACTGACTATAAAGAAATGAGTTTATTTCCAGGCTCTCTATTCTGTTCCATTGATTTTTATGTCTGTTTTAATGGCATGACTATGCTGTTTTGATTACTATGGCCTTATAGTATAGTTTTATATAGGGTAGTGTGACTCCTCCAAATTTGTTCTTTTTTCTCAAGATTGCTGTGGCTATTTGGGGTCTTTTGTGGTTCCATATAAATTTTGTGTTTATTTGTTCTAGTTCTGTGAAATAGTCATTGGCATCTTGATAGGAATTTCATTAAATCTATGGATTGCTTTAGGTAGTATGGACATTTTAATAATGTTAGTTCAGGCAAAAAGAAAAAAATAAATGTCATTTTTTATTAGAAAAGGAGAAGTAACTATCATTATTAGTACATGATATTATACTACAAAGAGATAATACTAAAGATACCACCAAAAAACTACTAGAACTGATAAATGAATTCAGTAAAGTAGCAGGATACAAAATAAATATCCAGAAATCAGTTGCATTTTTATGCACCAATAATCAACTATCAGAAAGGGAAACTAAGAAAACAATCCCATTTACAATTATTTTTAAAAATACCTAGGAATAAACTTAACCAATGATGTAAAAGACCTGTACTTGGAAAATTAAAAGCCACTGAAGAAAGGAATTGAAGAAGATACAAATAAGTGGAAGTATATGTCATGTTCATGGATACAGCACCATTTTTTGAAAAGATGATCTTTGCTCCATTGTAGTGCCTTTGCTCCTTTGTGTAAGATCAGTTGATTATACTTATATGGGTTTGTTTCCAGGCTCTATTCTATTCCATTGACCTATTTATTTATTCATTCCCTAATAGCACAATGCCTTAATTACTATAGGTTTATAGTAATTCTTGATATCAGTTAGCGTCAGTCCTCCAACTTTATTCTCCTTCAGTATTACATTGTATGTCTAATCTGGGCCTTTTGTCTGTACATATATAAACATTAGAATCACCTTGTTGATATCCAGAAAATAACTTGTTGGAATTCTGATTAGAATTGCATTAAGTCTATAGATCAAGTTGTGAAAAACTGAAATCTTTGAAAGTATTGAGTCTTTCTATTCATGAACATGGAATATCTCTCCATTTTTCAGTTCTTTAATTTCTCTCACCAGATTTTTGTAGTTTTATCCTATGGATCTTATATATATTTTGTCATATTTGTACCTAAATATTTTATTTTCAGGTGTGATGATATAATGGTATTGTGTTTTTAATTTTAGATCCACTCGTTCATTACTAATTAGTTCCAGGTTTGGGTGGGGTTTTATTGTATATGCTTTCAGATTTTCTACATAAACAATCATGTCATCTGTGGACAAACAGAGTTTTATTTCTTTCTTCCAAATATGTATATCTTTTATTTCATTTTCTTGACTTATTGCATTAGCTAGGACTTCCAGTGCCATGTTAAAAGGAAGTCATAAGAGGAGACATCCTTATCTTGTTTCTGATCTTATTGGGAAAGCTCTGAGTTTTGTACCATCAAGTATGATGTTAGCTTTAGGTTTTTGTAAAGGTTCTCAATCAAAATGAGGAATTTCCCCTCAATTCCTAACCTACTGAGTGCTTTTATCATAAATGGATATTGAATTTTTTAAAAATATATTTTTATTGATTTCAAAGAGGAAGGGAGAGGGAGAGATAGAAACATCAACAATGAGAATCATTGATTGGCTGCCTCCTGCAAGCCCCCTCTGGGGAACGAGCCCACAACCCGGGCATGTGCCCTTGACCAGAATCGAATCTGGGACCCTTCAGTTTATAGGCAGATGCTCTATCCACTTGCCAAACCAGCTAGGGCTGAATATTGAATTTTGTCAAATGCTTTTCTGCATTTATTGATATAACCATATGATTTTTCTTTTGTTAGTATGTTGATGTGATTGGTTACATTAATTGATTTTCAAAAGTTGAACCAACTTTGCACACCTAGTATAAATCCCATTTGGTCATGGTGTATAATTATGTTTATTATTTAATGTACTTTTATTAGATTTGGGAGTTGAATTGAAGACCTTTTCTTAAAATAAACATAAATGAGAGTGTCAGTATGTGAGGAGTGAGGACTGAAAAATGGTAGAAGATAAGTTTAAATCTTAATAATTATGCTATTTTTTAACTAGAGTTTTAACAAAGAAAATTGAAAATCTTTGATTGTATGAAATATATTATTATTATATATTGAGAACCTTTATTATTTATGACCAAAGATATCTCACAAAATCTAGTAAGCATAGCATTTTATGTCAAGTCAACCTGTCTAGTCAACCCTAAGTATTACTTAAGAAGTTACTAGGACTAGTGATGTGTAAAGGCACACTATGTTGGTCTTATTTCAAAAGAGTTTATAATTTAGTAGTGTAAATAAAATATAAAAATACAACTGTAACACTCTAACTGCAGATGGTGTGGGTTATACAAACCAGTCACAGAAAATGAAGTGTTACAACTTGCACAAAAATCACTAAGTTTCTCTCCTTTACTTGCCTTTGGAAACCACTTTTGAAAACACTTCACACATTTTTGTCCAAAAATAGTATAGAAGAAAAAAGTATAAAGAAGTAGGAAGAGGAGAGAGTAATAAACTGTGGTTAAAAAGTAAAGACTTTAGTCCGGCCGCTGTGGCTCAGTGGTTGAGCATCGACCCATGAACCAAGAGGTCACTGGTTTGATTACCATTTAGGGCATATGCCTGGGTTGCAGGCTCAATCCCCAGCAGGAGGCAGCCAATAGATGACGTTTCAGTCTCATGAATGTTTCTATCTCTCTCCCTTACTCTGTATCTAAAAATCAATAAAAATATTTTTAAAAAACTACAGACTTTGTGTGGGAGTAAGGAATATATGGGAAATCTTTGTGCCTTATTAAATGCTGTCAATCTAAAACAGTTCTAAAAAAATAAAGTCTTTAAAAAAGATTATAGCTTTTTCAAAAGAACACTTTATCAAAGGCTTCTAGAGAGCTCAGGAGTTTATGTGAACCCAATGCTGCTCTTTTTAGGTGACAATGGATGTAAATAACTTCTAGGAAGTGTTCTTTTTTTCTTTAATAGTGGGAAAAATTATTCCTCTAAGTGAATGAAAAAAGAATGATATGCTCAAATATTGAGGACTTGAAGAGAAAATAAAGACAAAAATATTATAGAATGAAGGGATTTGTTCCCTTTTCCTCTACTTTTTTTCATTCTAGGAAGAGATTCTCAATATTCAAGTCACCTGTAGAAGCTTGTAAAGATCCCTATTCTTGAGCTCCACCCCAGAGAAATTAAATTCAAATCTCTGGGGATGAAACACAGGCATTGGTATTTTAATAAACTCCTCAGGCAATTCTAAAATGCAGTCAGAGTGGAGAATCATGTCCCAACAGATCTATAAAGGAGATGCCAAGGAAGACTTTTTAAATTAAAGTTATTGGAGTGACATTGATTAATAAGATTACAAAGAATTTGAGAGGAGATAAATACATGACCTTCAGCTAATGTGACCTAACCAGGCAATGGTAATATTAGTAGGACAATAGCAACCAAAATAAGCAAGAGTGGTCCCATATCTTTATCAGTAAAAATGAGTGTATTGTATTCAACGATTTAAAAAATTACCATTTGCTATAGCATTTTGAACTGATGCTGAAGCAATATAGTGAGGGGGGGGAGAGAAGTTTCCCTAGCTATTAAATTCCTGATGTATATTTCTTCTTCTAGCCTGCATCTAAAATGTTCAGTCTTGGTCCACTAATAAATATACAATCACTGAAAGACACATTAAATGATCTAAGCATTTGGGAAGATGTTTAGCTTGGTATGTGGGTGGGTGATTTCAAAAACTCTTAGCTCTTGATATCAGTAAATGTATTATATGTTTCCTCCCTTGTAAAATTCATGCATTATTTATTGCTTGTATGGTACTTTTGGGTGTGTGAAGGCACCTCTCACTTAGTTTCATTCTATAAATGTTCCAGTTCCTTGGTACACACGTAGGGAAGCTAGAGTTGGTTATAAAAACGTGATGGATGATTTAGGTGGCTGTATTCGGCTGTAAGCAATAAATGCTGAGCTCGGCAGAAAGTACTATAGGCAAAACGCAAGTGATTTACTAGCTATCTAAAGCACACGAAATTTGTAATGCATGAGACCCTTAGGCCCATCACTTATCTTCAGTAATGGGAAACAATATTTTGGTGAAAAATGACACATTTATTTTCAACTTTGTGTTGTAAAACAAAAAGGCAGCCTAATTTTTGTTTTATTATTTTTTCATAAAGCATCTTTACATCTTATTGGAAGTAAAAATGGTTTCTTAAGCAGAAACAGTAGAGCATGTTATAAACAATATCTATTGGTAGACATTTATTACTGGCTGCATGTTTGTACATGGTTGAGGCTATCACAATGAGAAACTCAGAGTTCTGTGACGGACCCATTGTATTCTGATGGACTTGCAGAGAACTGAATCTAATAGTTTAGTGCTCTTTAAGTCAAATGTGTATCCAGGTGATTGCCATGGCTACATATGGAAAATGAAAACAGTCTTGGCATCCTCCAAAAAAAAAAAAAGTTAAAAAAGTAGTAAGAGAAAAAATATTTCCCATTAAACTGAGAGTAAAAAATGTAGTCACAAAAGATCATGAACTCAAATCCCAACTCTGTTAATAATATAGAGTGTGAATGCCACACACTTTCTGCATCTCAGTGTACCAGCTTATGAAATACTGACCTATTTTGCAATTTCAATGTGAGAGATAAATAAAACCTTTTCCAGGGCACTTTGAAAATAGATTCTGCATTTCAGAATAAATGTAAAACAACAATAATAATGATGGAATAGCGGACACAATGCAAATTTTAAATAGAGCAGAGTAACTTTCTAACTACAGGCTACATTTTATTCTAAGTGTAATTAGAAAGCAACCAGGTTCCTTTAATTAGAAAGTTAATTAGATTATGACCTCTTTCCCCATCTTATTGTCTTGGACTGCAGGCAAATTACAAATCCCACTACCTATGTGAGGATAGTCCCCCAAAATAAGACTGGTTAAACATAAATATGATTAAAAGGAATAATTTGGGGACCTACAAGCCAGAAAGGACCTTCATAAGATATGAAATGGATCTCCCATTAGAGAAAATTTTATCTGGTTAAATGAAGAAGATACTCTTCCAGACCGAGTATAAAGTCCCTAAATTGTGTTCTTCAGAATGCAGGTTGTCATACTTTAGCATGCATGCGTAAGAATCACCTAAAGGACTTATGAAAGCACAGACATCTGGGCTCCACACATAGAGCTTCTAATTCAACGAGTCTGGGGTGAGAGTTAAGAATTCACATTTCGCCCTAACCAGTTTGGCTCAGTGGATAGAGCATCGGCCTGTGGATTCAAGGGTCCCAGGTTCGATTCCAGTCAAGGGCATGTACCTTGGTTGCGGGCACATACCCAGTAGGGAGTGTGCAGGAGGCAGCTGATCGATGTTTCTCTCTCATCGATGTTTCTAACTCTCTATCCCTCTCCCTTCCTCTCTGTAAAAATCAATAAAATATATTTTTTTTAAAAAGAATTCACATTTCTACCAAGTTTTCAGGTTATGCTGATACTGCTATTCTAGACAACACTTTGAGAACTATTGTCTTAAAATATTAATAGTGTAAGGCATAAGTTTGATTTTATTATCAAACCAAGGGCCCAGTGCACAAATTTGTGCACCTTGAAAGGAACTGTGGACTGTGAGGCTACAGTGGGCACAGAGGCTCTTAGAGTAGAATAAAATTAAGCAAGTTTATTTACTGTGTGAGCCTTGTATATGTTACTACTAGTGGCCCAGTGCATGAAATTTGTTCACATTAAGTGGGAATTAATTAGAGGAAGTATTTTAATATTGCTATTTGCCCTTTCTCTATAATACAAGTGTCAGAGATGAAAGAAATTAGTAAAATGTATATGAAAATTTTCCTTCTGTCAGAGTCTGGGGTGTGCAACGGGACCCAGAGTCAAGTCCCCACCCACCCATGGCACCTCAAAATTGCGTGAGACCCAGACCCAGCCGGCCCCACCCCCATTGGGCGAGATCCAGACCTGGATGACCCCAACCTCGTCAATCCCCGCTGGGTGGGGGTTGCAGCCTCAGGTCCCCTGGCCTGGTGACGGGGGGCTGGGGGGGCACAGCCTCAGGTCCCCCAGCACACCCTCAGGTCCCCTGGCCTGGGTCCTGGGCAGGGGGCATGGCCTGAGGTCCCCCAGCCTGGAACTGGGGCAAGGAGAATGCCTTGAGGTTCACTGTCAAGCCCTGCTGGGTGGGGGGCATGGCCTGAGGTCCCCTGGCCTGGTGCTGGGGTGGGGGGCACGGCCTGAGGTCTCCCAGCCCATGCCAGGGTGGGAGGTGTGCCTTGAGGTCCCCCGTCAAGCCCCACTGGGTAGGGGGCACAGCCTGAGGTCCCCCAGCCTGGAGTCGAGGCGGGGGGCATGGCCTGAGGTCCCCTGTCAAGCCCCATAGGGCGGGGGTGCAGGCTCAGGTCCCTGGTGATTACTCCTTAAGGCTCGTTACAGGAAATTGGCCTCCACTGTGGGTGCAGCCATCTTGTGTCATAGAAACCCTGCCTCCACTGTGGGATTCACCATCTTTGTGATGGTGTGATGGTCAATTTGCATATTCCCTCTTTATTAGATAGGATGCTTTGGGAATCTTCAAGAAGAAGGATATAGTATGCATTGTGTCCAGCCAGTGTGGCTCAGTGGGTGAGCATCAACCTATGAGCCAGGAGATCACAGTTCAATTCCCAGTCAGGGCACATGCCTGGGTTGCAGGCTCAATCCCCAGTGTAAAGTGTGCCTGAGGCAGCCAATCAATGATTCTCATCATTGATGTTTCTATCTCTCTTTCTCTCTTCCTCACTGAAATCAATAACAAATATTTTTTAAAAAATAAAGTATGAATTGCTTCTCAAATGTATTTTCTCTCCCCACCTGTTAGAATTTCTATGGTTTAAAATACTTAAGAATTGACAACATGACAGGCTATATGTATTACTTAGTTTATAGTAAACTGTAGAAGTGGTGAGTTGCCCTTAGAATAATAATTTCCAAATATGATCCCTATAAGCACTTTGGCTCTCTCCTCAGAGCTATAGTCAGAGATTTTGCTATTTTGTATACTATTGTTAAAATGGTTTGTTAATTAGCATTAATAGCAGAATATTGGAATTTTTATGGGTGTAATTAGTGATTTTCCCATGTGTGTATTGGTTATAATATTGTAAAGAAGCTTTCTACCCTTGTATGAACAGGTTATACAAATCTAGTAAGACTTCATTCTTTAAAGATGAAGAAATATGAGAAATGGTATTCTAAATTTGATTGCCAATTCTGGAAACTTCTTGATAGTCTGGCCCCTATTACTCTAATAGTCAAAATTCTTTCTCTAATATTATCATATTTGCCTTGGGTGAAATTTTCATGCAAAATGATGTTGTATCCCTTTAAAAGAGGTTTGTGAATTCATAGAGTTTACTAGCTGTTTTGTACTTGCTTGTTAATAAATGTCTAAAGACGAATTTTAAGGTTTTCCCACATTGAAATATAGGGGCAAAACTCCTAGAGGAAGAGGCAAACCCTTCTCCACCATTGCCAGTGGCAGGTATGGATATCTACAAAAAAGAACATAATAGTCGCTGAAACCGGTTTGGCTCAGTGGATAGAGCGTCGGTCTGCGGACTGAAAGGTCCCAGGTTCAATTCCGGTCAAGGGCATGTACATTGGTTACGGGCACATCCCCGGTAGGGGTTGTGCAAGAGGCAGCTAGTTGATGTTTCTCCCTCATCGATGTTTCTAGCTCTCTGTCCCTCTCCTTTCTTCTCTGTAAAAAATCAATAAAAAAATATATTTTAAAAAAAAGAACATAATAGTCGTGTAAGATGAGATTGCCTTAGGTCAGATCACAACACTGCCCCTACTCCCCACTCCTATTCTTGTTTGAGTCTTTGTGAAGTATTTCATATGACCAGTGCTCTTCAAAAACACTTGGAGAGAAAATGTCTGATTATTTTCAACCTCTTAGAACACAGGAGGCCTATTTCACAGAAGAACAAACAGCATTACTAAACTGGTCTGTAGCATCTCTTTTGTGTTGCATGTGAAAATTCCATGCAGAGAAAAATAGAAGCACAAGAATCCCATAGAAGCAAATATGTGAAGAGGTAATGATTTCTTGTTTATGTTCTTGGAAGCAGTTTCCTAGGGAAATAATAACTTGCGAAAAATAGTCAATTTGCCTGACTTGGTGGTAAAAATTGTATATTGTCTAGGAAAAAAAGTGCTCTAGAGCGGAAGTGGTTGGCTAAAAAAATTGTGCACATGAACAGTACTGAGAAATTCAGAGATATATCTTTAGGCTGTTCTTATTTTGCTTCATTGAAAGCAAGATGCTCACATTTACATAATCTCATTATTGAGTAAAATTAAGAAATCTCATTCCCAATATAAGGTTACATACAAAATAGGTGCTCAGTAGATATCTGTGTTTGCTTTGGAATAATTCTCATTGAAGCACTGTTGTCATTTCTATTTCACTTATTATATGAGCTTAGAATACATTTTTTAAAATGGGTATTTTGATGGTGCAATGGCCCTCATCTACAGTAAAGCTTAATGAGTATAATTTTAGGCCAGAATTAATGGAAAACACTCTGCTTTGGAGTTAGATTTTAGTTAAATTGTTGGTTGCATCACTTATTAGCTCAGTTGAGTGAGGGAACACCCGGGAAAATTCCTTGATTTATTTAAGTTTCCTTTAGATACAACCCCAAATGTGACTAATAAAACCATACCCCATAAGGTGGCTTATTCATTCATTCAACAATCATTTATTAACTACCTACATATAACAGACACTGCTCCAGGACTGGGGGTGTAACAGGACAATCAATGAATGGGTCCTTGCTGCCTGTCACTACTTGAGCCAATTAAGCAGAGACAGGATTGAATCATTATGAGCATTTATTCTAATACTGCCGGCAGTATGTGAGAGCAGCAGGTCATCCACAAAAATGTCCTCTGCACCCCACCATAAGCCAGCTGCTTATATTGGGTAGGAGGACAAAGATTACTTGGGAAAGTAGGCAGAAGGGCAAATGGGAAGTTTACAGATATGCAAAAAGGGCTGGGGTCTTCAAAGGGCTTAGTGATATGCACGGGCTGGAGATCTTCAAAGGGCTGGTGGATCTGGTTTCTGTAGCACAGTTGTTCATCTTCCCATGATAATAGGCATCTCCAAATGGGGGTGACAGGCTGCATTTCCAGATAAGCTCCCAGGTCCCATGTGCAACTCCCAGCCAGGTTAGAATGTGCCTTCTTTAATCAGAATAAAGCAATAATGGTTAACAGAGTATGAGTAATATTTCTTACAATTCTAGCTGGTTCCCCAACATTCTATTCCTTCCCCTATCAGGGGTACAGTGCTGAGCAAGCATATTATCTACTTTCATGGAGCCCCATCAAGCCAAAATGACAGAAAAGACCACCTGCAAATATACTATATAATATCTGGGGATCATGAAAAATAATGTCAGGATAAAGGGGCAAGAGAGATTAAAAGGATGATATTATATTAGTAATCAAGCACAGCCTTATGGTAAATGGACATCTGAGCAGACTTTAAGGAAGTGAGGTCTTTTGTGCTGTAAGAATAAAGTGAGGTAGAATGTATGTAAAACACATTGTGAAGTATCTGACACAAGATCAATACGCAGCAAATGGTATATGCTATTCTATTATAATCACTGCTACCAACATTACCATTGATGTTAACACATTTTCATAAACACTTAACTCATGCCCATGTTTAGTAGACAAACCTGATGAAAGAATTCCTAAAAGGCCCTCACAAATGAGCTATTACTTAAGAGAGGGACCAGACTTCTTAATATCCCTGCAACAGAACTCTGAGCTCTGGTCACTGCTTTCGGTGAGGCCTTATTATGATTATTGCAATAATTTGTGTTCCCAGGATTATTGATAGAGAAAATGTATAGGATAGTAGTTATTAAAAATGTCAGGCCCTGACAGGTGTTGCACAGTGGTCAGAGTGTTAGCCTGCACACCGAAGGGTTGCAGGTTCAATTCCCAGTTAGGGGCACCTACCTGTGTTGCAGGTTTGATCCCCAGCCCAGCCAGGTGCCCAGATGCATGTGAGAGACAACTAATCAATGTGTGTCTCACACCAATATTTCTCTCTCTCTCTCTCTCTCTCTCTCTCTCTCTCTCTCTTTCTCTCTCTCTCCTCTCTCTCTCTCTCTCTCTCTCTCTCTCTCTCTCTCCCTCCATACCTTCCTCCTTCCTTCCCTTCCTCCCTCCCTTCCTTCCACTCTCTCTACAAATCAATGGAGAAAATATACTCAGGTGAGGATTAACAAAATAATAATAATAATAATAATAATAATAATAATAATAATAATAATAAATGTCAGAAACCACCATCAATAACTGCTTTTTATGGATCATGCAATGTGCTAAGTGCTTTATATTCACTATTTCTTTGAATTCTCCCAATAATTCTATAAAGTAGATATTTAGAATATTCTAAAATAATTTGCTCAGGATCAATCAGATACTCTAAGACCTGGGATTGGAGCCTGGAGTGGTTTGAAAACAATGCCCATGCCCTTATTCACCACATCCACAATGTAAAATATATTGGCAAAAGAAAAGAAATTATAACACTCTTGAAGTTGTATATATTTCAGTTGACATTATAGAATAAAAACCTGAACTTTTGCTCCTGACTTTGGAACTGAATCTTCTGTGGGGTGTTATTTTGTTGTTGTTGTTGTTGTTATTTATTTTCAAATGAAAAATATATTTTAATACTAATTAACAAACATAAAAATAAACTTTTAGAGAATATATGTGTGTACCTGGAACTTCCTAGAGATAACAATTTTTTTTAATTCTAAGCACTGATAGAATAAACAATGTACTTTGACTTTTGAAAATAATATAGTCTTCCCTCAAATCAATATTTACCCATCATCTCTCTACACAGTGTTGTAGGTCACAATCAAACTCCTAACTAGAACCATTCATACAATTCTAAATCATCACTAAGGCCTATTTAAGACAGATATTTTGTAATTTAGGTGTTATTTAAGAAAGCAAATACCTAACAAAGACAGCTTATTAGTTTTTGAACTCTATTTAGCAGAATGACCTCTGGTGGTGCAAATACTATAAACTGGTTTTGAATTATTATTCAGGATGGCCTGTGGCTGGCCATGAATAGACAGACAATTAGGTAGCGAATTTATTACACACACAAAATCCCTAGTGACCTACTGTTTTTCTTTCCCAGTGAAGTTTCTCAAAGCATAATCCTATCACTTTTGACTTAAATGAACTAGTCACTCTCTCCCAAGCTGAACTATAACATCACATGGAAGTTTAATTTTATTTTATTTGACCTTGAGTAAGCTGGATCATAAAAAGGCAATATGATCTCCAATTCTAAACTTTAAGCATCTTGTAACTACTCCACCCAGCATGATTCCTCAGGAGAACTGTGAATTTAAAACAAAAATTGGTCAAATTTGCCACCTCTCATTTTATTGCCCTAGATATTTAGACATGTCTTTTTTTTTCATCAGTGCCTCTCATACTTCAGTGCACCAAGTAGACAACTCTATGTATGGGAGAGAAACTTGCAATAATAAGTACCAGACATTATCCTCTTTAGCTGGGCACCTTGTTCTAATGCTTAACACAATTTCTGGCACATAGTTGGCACTCATATAGTGTCAGTTGCCACTAACTGAGTGAATTAATGACTGCATCAAACATCCAAAAAACAGAAAACAGAAAGTTCAGCTTTGACTTTCATTTGTTTAGAATTCAATTCAGGACCAGAGACCCAATGGGGAAAAGTACTGTATGTAGATATAGCAGAAAATAATTAATGATTTACACTTTTTGGAAACTTATTTTTATTTTAACCTGACTTTCTGTAAACATCAAACTGAAGGAATGCTTAACTGGAAATTTCAGGTTCTCGTTGAGAAAAATCATGAGGGAGAAAAGGTGATTGCATGTGTTTTTGCATCCTTCCCAACATCCAGGCTCCTAGAGTGTAAAATATGAGTCAGATTCCCACTCATTCTGTTGGAATTTCAGATTTCCCAAATTCAGCTATTTCTATTTTCTCTTTATACTCTCATCTTTATATACACAATTCATTTGGAAAGCATAACATGAACACCACTTGAGGTAGAATATGGACAGGCCAAAGATGCTACTGAAAACCTTCTTTTAATATAGTAATTTCTCACTCTGTGTACCAGCACCCAAGAATGTATAATTCCTAGAATTTTAAAGTAGTAATTATAGTGTGACAACACGATGTTAAGTAATAATATACATTTCAAAAATTTAAAGTACACTTAGAATACATCAGTGCCTATTATTTGGTAGCTGTGAAATTAATGTACAATCAAAAATATCCTTGGCATTTTAGTATTATGTTAATATTGCAAATACTTATTGCATGTTAGGACATCAAAGTACCCACATTCCCACCTCCTACTGGAGGGAGATTTCAAGAAGGGGAGGCACTGTCCCTTAGCTTCTCGAAGAGCCCTGGTGATGGTTAGTGCTATCGATAAGCAGCAAAATGGAAGTCACTAGATCCAACTCCATTGGGGTGAGACAAAGAGCACAGGGCCAAGCCTTGTGAGCCATGGGCTTGAGCAGAAGCTAAGAGTCTCAACATAAAACTCAAATAGACTCAGACTATTTCAAATAAGAATTAGGATACTGACATGAGCTTCTTTCTATCATTCCCTCCCTCTTGTAAAATTTATTTTACTTCAAGGAGGGCTACAACTGCAACTGCTATTCTCTGGATAACCAGGGTGAGCATTATACATTATCATTCAAGTACTATGAACTATTTGAGAATTGTTGGTTTAGTTGAACTTGAGAAAAAAATAGAACAAGAGGCCCTCTTTGGCATAGGCAGAAGAAGTTACATAGGCAGAAATGAAAAAATGGGGTGGAGGGTGGGCTTCCCTAAGTACAATAGAAATAGTAGTGACATCAAGGAGTGAGTGACAAGATGACAGCTACTTGGGGAAGTACCTTAGAAGGTGGCTAGTCAGGATCAATTCTGGAACAAGACTAGTGAAAGATACTCACCATGGTGAATGGACATGGCTCAATGGTAGATTGGATAATTGAGCAAATGATAGAGTGGTATAAAACATTATTCAAAGTCAAGGAATCCAACTATTGCCAATGACAGAGAGACAGATAAATAAGAGGGAAAACATATAAGAAGAGTTTTTAAATGATTATTTTCAGTTTCTACATTATTTCTTCTGCTTTGGAGTCTCCCATCTTACCATATCTGGGGAGAAAAGATGGTCCCACCTAGAAGATCATGACTGAGGCTGAGGGTACCAAGGCTGCTATGGCCCCTCCCATTCAATAGAAGGTTTAACATTAGTTATGGGATATAGGATGCAGATTTTGAACTGAACAAATCTACTCTCCCTCCTAAGGCCTCTCAAGTCACAAATCCAATAGACTCTGTGTGTTCCACTTCATAGGAGACCTCTTTCACCTCCTTTCCTGTTATCCTGGTTTATACTTATCACTAGAGGCCCAATGCATGAAATTCATGCAAGAGTAGGCCTTCCTTCCCCCAGCTGCCAGCACCGGGTTCCCTCTGGCAGGCACCTAGGACCCAGGCTTCCCTTGCAGCCCTGGCTTTGTCCAGAAGGTCGTCTGGAAGGATGTCCAGTCTAATTAGTATTATTATAGACTAAAGGCCTGTTGCACAAAATTTGTTCACTGTGTGTGTGTGGGGGGGGGGGGGCGTGTCTCTCAGCCCGGCCTGCGCCCTCTCGCAGTCCAGGAGCCCTTGGAGGATGCCTGACTAACAGCTTAGGCCCGTTCCCCTAGGGAAGCAGGCCTAAGCTGGCAGTTGGACATCATTAGCACTGCCATGGAGGTGGGAGAGACTCCTGCCACCTCTGCTGTGCTCACCAGCTGTGAACCCAGCTTCTGGCTGAGTGGTGCTCCACCTGTGGGATTGGGCCAAAACTGGCTCTCCGACATCCCCCGAGGGGTCCCAGATTGCAAGAGGGCGCAGGCCAGGCCAAAGGAACCCACTGGTGCACGATTGGGGCTGGGGAGAGACACAGGAGGTTGCCCAGCTAGGGGGGGACCGTGGGAGGGCTCCAGGGTGTGTCCGGCCCATCTCATTCAGTCCTGATCAGCCAGACCCCAGCATCAAGCTAACCTACTGGTCACAGCGTCTGCCCCCTGGTGGTCAGTGCATGTCATAGGGAGCAGTTGAGTAGCCTTAGTATATCATTAGCATATTATGCTTTGATTGGTTGAATGGCCAACTGGTCTACCGGACACTTAGCATATTAGGCTTTTATTTTATAGGATAATTCCCTATAGACAGAGCCCTTTCTTCTCCTTGTGTTCTGATGGTGGTGCTACATTATGAATTGTTCTCCTGATAACAACCCTCTGCTTAACTGGTTCTCCAGGAATCATAGCATATATATTTTTAGCACTCTGTATCATTCATGTGGTCAAAACTCACTATCTCATTTTGGATTCTGCCCATTGATCAATGCCAAGCATAGGACCAAATTGTGGCTTGAAAAAAAATGTTCTTAGAAACTATGTCTTGAATTCTGACTATCTGTCTCTAAGTATGTCTCAGTCTTCAGGTCATTTTCCCTAGCTTCTGCCTCATTCTAGAGAGCTGCTATTGTTTTATAATAGTTACAACCTACTATATGTAAGACTATATGTAGTACTCCCTGCTGTGTACTTTGCATACATTATCTCATGTAATCTTCATGACTAACCTGAAAAAGTAAACATTACTACTTATTTGTGAAGATGACAAAACTGAGTTTCCCAAATATTAAATAATATCACATATAATGCAAGACATAGATAACACAGCCCATACTTAAAGTGGGGTCTGTTTGAATTCAAGGCTTGCCTTTTCCAGTGTGCTACAGCAAAATATGGATGGGAAAGGTATTAGGAGACCGCTTCCTGCCTGTTGCCACCGGTTCAGGCTGAACCATGAGAGTTTGTATCTCAGATTCAGGACCATTATATTATCCTCTTTAATTTAAAAATTACGAAGAGATATCTATAGTTTGATATTCAATAAGCAAGAGGAAAGTTAGGAAAGAATGAGTACAACCAGAATACTAGAAACATGGATTGGAAATTTGTCTACATTCAGGTTGCATTAGATTCCTATTGCTGCTGTAATAAATGACCACACAGTTAGAGGCTTAAAACAACACAAATTTGTCATCTTAAATTTCAGTAGGTCAGAAGTGTGACATGGGTCTCCTTGGATAAAATCAAGGTATCAGCAGGGCTGAATTCCTTTTGAAAACTCAAGGGGAGACTCCGTTTCCTTGCCTTTTCTAGCTTCTAGAAGCTGCCTACATTCCTTGACATGTGACCCCTTTCTCCATCTTCAAAGCTAGCAACAACTCATCACTATGACCCCTATACCTTCATTATATCCCTCTCTAACCACAGCAATAAAGATTCTTTGCCTTTAAGGACTTGTGTGATTAGAACGAGCCTACTAGAATAATTTCCCATCTCAAGGAACATAACCTTTATATATCTGCAAAGTCCCTTTTGCCATGTTAGGTAGTATATTCATAGGTTCTGGGGGTTAGAATGTGGCCATCTTTGGGGAGCCATTATCTGCCTTCCACAAATACGTTTTCTGTACCAGTGAAAGCAGATAAGAGTATCATATCCAATATCAACCAGAGCCATTTTGATACACAACACAGCCATCCAAATGACAAGGAAGTCCTCTGAGGCACTGTAGACAGCGATACTCCATCTTTAATTCTAGAGAACTATATAATTTACCTGTGTGGTGGCAATATTTTCTTGTCTCAAAGTGACAGTGACCTTTATACCTTGCTAGATAATGCCACACCCCCCATTTCAGCCCATCTAACTATTAGAAGGGGAACTTCTTTTTTTCAATTGAAGTAAAGGGATTCTTGTTATTGTTTCTTTTTCTCCATAGGTATCTGATTTTGTGGTATTTTGAAATATATACCTTTTTCTAAGTGATTACAGTTGACATTTTTCTTCCTTGCCAGTTTCTTCTCATTTGGACAATCATGGATTAAAACAGGAACACATATTAAGCACTGTTTCTTCTACAGGTTGAATCTATAAAAGAATGAGTATTGATAGTGTCTTTGTAGCCCCTTCTCAGATTCACAAGTTATCCATTTGACCTGCTTATCCCTTATATTAGTTCAGTCTACCCTAAATTTCTTCAGAGCAGAACATTCTTCAGGAGGAATATTATGTCAGGTAGCTTTTCAGCACTAAACCTATAAATAGCTTGCCTTATATAAGAAGGAAATTGTAGCAAGTGCTGGGTTATCTGTTGTCAGAAAGCACCTAGCGTGTCTTGCCTGCAAATTATCTTTCACCATTTCTTTTTCTGACTGAGTAAGTAGTTGTCAGATTCAGCTAACAATCTCTCCTTTTTGACTCATAGACCTGCTTTCCCAGGACTGACTCCCATGTGCCTACATAGAACAGCCCAACATTATTTCAGACACTCAAACTAGGTCAGAGTGAATTCAGGGCCTTTATCACAAAACACTCATCTCAGTTGTATATTACTATCAATATCAGAATTCTAGTTATACTTCATATTGGCTGAGAGAGCAGAGTTTCTAATTTCAAATAAAGGATGGAAGAAAGAATGGAAAAGTAACAATATGGAACAGCGTGTGTACTTATTTCTCCTTCCTTTCCTTTTCTCAATAATTGCCCTGGCTGGTGAGGCTCAGTTGGTTGGAGCGTTGACCCAAGCAACAAAAGGTTGTGGATTCGATTGCCGGTCAGGGCAGGTTGCATCTGATCCTCACCTGGGGCACATAAGAAAAGCAACCAATCTCCCAATCTCTCTCTCTCTCTCTCTCTCTCTCTCTCTCTCTCCTTCTCTCTCTATCTATATATCTATATCATATATATATATACTGATGATCTCTGAACACATAATAATCTGGCCACTCAGTGTATATCCTATATAATAAAAGGCTAATATGCAAATTGTCCCCTCAACCAGGAGTTCGACTAGCAGGCAGGCTGGCTGGCCAACCGCCCATGTCCCCTTTCCCTGACCAGGCTGGCCAGACCCCACCCATGCACAAATTATATATATACTAGAGGCCTGGTGCATGAAATTCATGCGTGGGGAGTCCCTCAGCCCGACCTGTACCCTCTCCAATCCGAGAGCCCGCAGGGCATGTCCTGCTGATGGTTTAGGCCCGCTCCCTGTGGTTCTCTGCTCTCTGCGGGCCTTGCCTGCTCCACACCATAGCGATGGGCAAGCAAGCCCTGCTGGGTACTGCCTGCAGTTGTGCTTGTCTGCTCCTGGGTCATGGCAACAGCCAAGCAGGCCCTGCTGGGTGCTGCCTGCAGGCCCACTTGCCTGTTGTGGGTCACCTGCAGCTACAGCCAACCAGGCCCTGCTATCTGCTGTCAAGCAGCGCTGCTGGACCCACGCCCAGGCCCACCCTGAGGTTGCCTGTCCAGTCCTGCCTGGCTCCCAGGGCCCTACAGCAGCTGCGGCCGCTGGGGTCTGGCCCTGCCTCCCTCTTTGGCCCTTGAAGCAGCCTCGGGGCTGCTAACCAGGCCCTCCCCGGGCGCTGCTTGCGAGTCCCGCCCCCTGCGCCTCTCAATGGCTGGATAGGCCACCCTGAGTCCCACCCCCCAGCCTCCTGCCGCCCAATCGTGGGCGTAGCAGAGTGATGGTTATTTGCATATTACTCTATTATTAGATAAGATATATATATATATATCTCAGTGCATATCCTATATAATAAAAGGCTAATATGCAAGTTGTTCCCTCAACCAGGAGTTCGACCAGCAGGCAGGCCGGCCAACCACCCATGTCTCCTCCCCCTGGCCAGGCTGGCCGGACCCCACCGATGCACAAAATCATACACCGGGCCTCTAATACACACACACACACACACACACACACACACACACACACACACACACACTGAGTGGCCAGATTATTATGCATTCAGAGATGATAATAATCTGGCCACTCAGTATATATACTGGCACTTTGGTGAATAAAGGCACTTCCTCAGTGCACTGTATGTATATATATATATGTATATATATATATATATATATATATATATATATATATATACACATATATACATACAGTATATATATATATTGCACTGGTGGGGTGCACTGAGGAAGTGCCTTTATTCACCAAAGTGCCAGTATATATACTGAGTGGCCAGATTATTATCATCTCTGAATGCATAATAATCTGGCCACTCAGTGTGTGTGTGTGTGTGTGTGTGTGTGTGTGTGTGTGTGTGTGTGTGTGTATTAGAGGCCCGGTGTATGATTTTGTGCATCGGTGGGGTCCGGCCAGCCTGGCCAGGGGGAGGAGACATGGGCGGTTGGCCGGCCTGCCTGCTGGTCGAACTCCTGGTTGAGGGAACAACTTGCATATTAGCCTTTTATTATATAGGATATGCACTGAGTGGCCAGATTATAATGCGTTCAGAGATCATCATAATCTAGCCATTCAGTGTATATAAAGGTGAGGATCCTTTTAAAAAGCTATTTCTCTGACCCCTATTTCACTCCCCCCATTAATTTGCTTCAAATTGAATGTGCTTTCTATCTTCTCAATATCCCAGGTTTGTGGCGCTCATATTGCCCTTAGGATTCCCTCAGTTGAGTGGATTCTGTGAAATAACCCTTGGCTGGTAAAACCTTGGTTACTCCTGTCTGAGAATTGTCCTGCCTAGGTGACAATTCCCTATTCTAAACCCCTAGCCAAGTGGAATTACACTCCCACCCAGGCCACTCATAGACCCTCCCTCTCCCTGCTATTTCCAACAAGCCAATGAAGTGTTTCATCAATGCTTGTGTTTTTGTGGGAAAATATATGCTCTAAGGTGCTTTAAGTCTATTCTTTAAAATAAGAAAAGTATTCTTTATTATATTCATTCATTCTAAGACATTCTGCCTCCCACCTTCATCTCTTCAGCCATCCGAAATAATAATGTGCAATTTCCAAATTTTCTTCCACAAGTTCACGCTTTGTTAACTGGACTACATCAAATTATATTAGCATTCCTGGGATCCTTGAAGTGATCTTTGGGAAATCACAGTGCAAATAGATATTATAAAATAAAGGTGCTTACATAAGAGGAATGATTGCTTGCCAGCCACTTATAGATTCGGATTGAAAACAAATGCTCACACATTTCAACTCTAGCTTTTACTAAAAAGTACATTCCATTGCTTCCTTCATAATAGGCTAATGATACACTTTGGCAAATCATTTTAAGAGACTCTTCTGGCAACATACTAGGAAACAGTGAAATACATCCTGCTGAGATAGATGCTTTGAGTATCTTATGGATAGAAATTCCCACCCTCCAAATTCTCTCATTAGCATTTATCTTTGAATTAGGGTGGTCAATTTTAAATATAACTGGCTCTTTTGATAAAATGCATTCCTTTCACTTTTTTCTTTCTGTTAAAGAAAATACAATTTTAAGGATTTTTTTGTATGTTTGTTTTTGTAAATTGATGTAATGGTTACAACACTTACCACCTACTACTTTCCTAACACACACATAGTTTTAAAATTCCCAATTCTTAAAAAAAATTCTCTGGTCAAATTCTTGTTTACATGGTGTGAATGTCTTGGACATACTGCCTCCCGGTGGTGTGAATCTGTTCTTTTCTAGCTATCTCTCATTGCCCCTAGAGTGATTTCTAGAAAGCCATCTATGATATAATCATTTCATAATGGTTAAATAATCAGAAAACTGGTTATTTCAGAAATATTGGCAAATTGCCTTATAAAAGCATACATTTAAGGAAACTATGTAGATTTTAAGACACTACAACCTCTGTCATCAAGTAATCTGAGTACTTTCTTCATCGGCTTACTCTGGGGTTCTTGTTACCAAAATTAATTCCAGAACCTGCTATAGACTTACCAAACCAGAGTCTTTGAGAATGAGGCCAGAAAAGGGAATCTGCTCTAGTGATTTTCACACACACTAAAGTTGAAGAACCATTGAGCTCAGAGCCATTCGAAATCCAGTTTGAGAGGGTCTAAAATTCTATAAGAGGCAATCACAACATGCCATCTGAAAAATTCTTAATCCCAAATCTGTAAATTTCAGTTTATTTCACTGCAAAATCTCTTATCCCTGGAAAAGAGCGGGAAATGATAGTGGGGAAAGCTTTGAAGGAAATGTGTGGTGATCTGTAGTATGGGTATGGTCTGATACTTTTATTATGTCAAGGAAGAAGGGAATGCTAGAGAAAGCAGATACTGACCAACTCCAGTTCAGAGACACTTCTGTCCTCTTTGGCTATACAACTGTGTGACTTATACAACTTAAGTAACTTTGATGCTCAATATTTGGATACTACTATGTACCATGATGTTGTTGTAAAGATTAAATGACTGATGTAATCGTCTCAGCACAATAGTAGACATGTAGTAGGCCCCCATGTATTAGTTAACTTTCTTCCTGGTTCTATCACTACTACTCAAAAGGGAGACTTTTAAAACTTCAACAGAGTTCTGATGGCAGAGGCAAAAGTTTATTTAGGTGCTGTCTCTAGTTCATCATATAGAGATATAATTTGTTTGCCAAAAAGTGTAGTCTTCTGTAAACTTCAAAAAGTGAACACCAGTGTGCTTTATCCAATAACAGCCATGCTAGTCTAATATTTGCCAATTTCAGGGTGGGGTACCTCTTAAAAGTTCCCAAGGATTCAGTCACATAAATAAAAAAGACTGCACCTAAGAAGTAAGCTGTACAGAGAAGACTCTCCTACAGTCCTTATTTTTACTTTCAGGATGGAGAAATGTTAGGAGAGACAAGAGCAAACAATCCTAGAAAATGGCAGTAAAGGAGAATCTATCTATATCCTATCTAATAAAAGAGTAATATGCAAATTGACCATACCTCTGCTACACCCACAAGCCATTCCCACCAATCAGGAGCGAGTATGCAAATTAACCCAACCAAGATGGCTGCAGCCACAGAGAGAGCAGGAGGCTTGGGTTTCCCTGGCAATGGAGGAAGCCAAGCTTTCCACCTGTCCTGGCCTGCCTTGGCCTCTGCTTAAGGCTACAAAGTTTCAATTATAGAAGATAAATAAATCCCAACAAAAATGGCGGCAGCCATGGAGTTGGAGAGAGCAAGAGGCTTGAGTTGCCCTGTCGATGGAGGAAGCCAAGTTTCTGCAGCCCTGGCCTGCCTTGGCCTCTGCTTAAGGCTACAAAGTTTCAATTATAGAAGATAAATAAATCCCAACAAAAATGGCTGCAGCCACAGAGCAAGCAGGAGGCTTGGCTCTGCTCAAGGCTACAAAGTTTCAATTATAAAAGATAAATAAATCCCAGATCCCAAGGCCTCTGCTTGGATCACCAGGGGGCGTGGCCAGCCTGCAAACCACCACAGGCCCCTCGCCTGGGCCACCCCATGCCCCAAGGGAGCCCCCACCCTGATCTGGGACACCCTTTAGGGCAAACCAGCCAACCCCCACCCGTGCACCAGGCCTCTATCCTATCTAATCCTCCTATTTAATAAAAGAATAATATGCAAATTGACCATCACTCCAACACACAAGATGGCTGCCCCCCATGTGGTCAAAGATGACTGACCCCATGTGGACACGAGATGGCCACTACAAGATGACCAGCAGGAGAGGGCAGTTGGGAGGGACTAGGCCTGCAAGGGAGGGCAGTTGGGGGTGATCAAGCCTGCAGGGGAGGGCAGTTAGTGGTTACCAGGCTGGCAGAGGAGGGAAGTTGGGGGCAACTGGACCTGTAGGGAAGGGCAGTTGGGGGGGACCCAGGCCTGCAGTGGAGAGCAGTTGGGGGGACCAGGCCTGCAGGGGAGGGTAGTTAGGGGTGACCAGGGCTGCAAGGGAGGACAGTTAGGGTGACCAGGCCTGTAGGGGAGAGCAGTTAGGGGCAAACAGGCTGGCAGGGGAGCAGTTAGACATCAATCAGGCTGTCAGGGGAGTGGTTAGGGGGTGATCAGGCTGGCAGGAAGAAGTGGTTAGGGGCAATCAGGATGGCAGGCTGGCGAGCAGTTGGGAGCCAGCAGTCCTGGATTGTGAGAGGGATATCTGACTGCCCGTTTAGGCCCAATCCTACCTGAATCGGGCCTAAACGGGCAGTCGGACATGCATCGAGGGGTCCCAGATTGGAGAGGGTGCAGGCTGGGCTGAGGAACACACACCCCCTCATGCATGAATTTCGTGCACTGGGCCTCTAGTATATATAAAAGCCTAAGCCACTGTCCAACCGTTCACCTGGTAGCTATGACACTCAATGACCACCAGGGGGCAGATTCTTCAACTAGTAGAGGAGATAGCCCGATTCCTCAGGGAATCAGCCTTGGGTTAGGTTGCTGCTCGGGCACTGTTGGCCCCAAATCTGTTTCACCTGCACCCCAAACCCAAAGAAGAGAGAATCTGAGTCCAGGGTGTGTCACTCAAGAACTGCCCTCTTGCAATCTGGGACACCTCGGGGGATGTTGGAGAGCAGGTTTTGGCCTGATCCCTGCAGGCCAGGCAGAGGGACCCCACTGGTGCACGAACCTGTGTACCAGGGCTCTGGTAAGTAGGATAAAAGAGACTAATAAAATAAATGGAATACAGAGGAGCTAAGTAGACTAACAACTCATGATAAATGCTCTTTGTATTTTGACTCCTGAATCTTGAATCAGAATCCTCCACTAACAAATTACTAAATATGTTTTAGCACCCTCTATGAACAGAAGAATGTACTAGACCGAATGGCCCAGAAAAAAACATGACCCATCTCTGCCTTCTAGTATTTTGCAGAATAACAGGAAACCTCAACAAATTTGGCACCATAAATGGGTAGCTCTAGTCAGGAAAAAATAGGCTTATCTCAATGTACTTAGTCTAAGAAGAAACAACCCCATACTTCTTGATAAAAAATAAATGTGGTTTAATTGCTCAAAGATATCCCAGGCCACAGATTATCACAGTAAATAATAGTACACACATCTCTGCAAATCACAAAGCAGCCTACTCCAATCACCTCAGATGCCTTTCCAAATCACCACAGAGGGAGACTTTTAATCATTTCAACAGCCCGAGCCCCAGCTTTGTACTCAGCTAATGCTGGAAGGTTTCTGACATCTGTGCTATCTGTAGCACTACACTTTTTTGGCTTTAAATTGGCAGGAGTTTTGTTTGCTTGTTTGTTTGTTGTTTGGTCCATTTTATCATATTCCAGGAGTAAAATAGGCCTGTAAATTAATGCCACAGGCACAAACTATGCATATATTCTCCTCTTCAAATTTCTGTTTGATGGATTGGGACTACATAGTGGCTGGAGGTATTGCCTGCATCTGTCTTTCATTCTTAATATGAGCAAAATGAGTGGAGATTGACTTTTACACATGCCTTCTTAAATTGAAGATCTGAAATGATCGCTAGTTATACTGCTAACAGCATGGAACCACTTGGTGAGCATCATTGCTGAAGAATAAACATTCCATTTTATTTATCCCTAGGAAAGATGACAAATTATGGACACAATACAAATGGTCACATTTGCAGAATAACAGGAAAGGGGTCACAATACAAAACACAAAATAAATAAGTGAATCTTTTTCATCACTACATTTTCAATAACATTCTCCTGAAATGAGTAATTAACAAATTATATGTTAACCTAGAAAAAGGATATAATCACTATATAATCACTAAGAAGACATTAGCTACAGATAAACAGGTTTTTGCATGTTCACACACATATTCTTATCTCAGGAATCTGATTCATTAATCTGTAAAATGACTAGAATATAGGCTAATGGGCGAGTCCTTGCAGTGATAAATGTCTAATGTGAGTTCAAGTTACCTCTGATTTTCCAAAATTATTTAAAAAGAAGTCAAAACTGTTTTAATAATTTGTAAATACATTTTTACACCTTAGAGTTTTGGTTTAAGGCTTAGACCAAAACCATCATGGAAGAAACACAAGCGTCTAGTTCTGAATCATTTTGACTTATATGAGAATGTCAGATCCAAGAGGACAGGCATTTTTGTTGATTATTGATCACCAATGTATCTGCAGTGCCTAGAAGAGTGCCTGGCACAGAGTGGACTATTAGTGAATTTTCCTGAAACAAACAAATGAATAAACGTCATGTTTCAAAATAATTTCTCTGTCAGAATTATCATCATTGGTCAAGCCAGGCAGTAGACATGGAAATCTTTCTTGGGAGTAATAACCACAGGAAGATATGGTACTGAAAGCTAGCACAGGGAAGGCATGGATTAAGGTGTCTCCTGTTACCCTGTCTCATAATGGGCTCTACACAACCATAAGCCCAACCAACTAGAAAATTAGGACAGTCATTGCCTCTGTCATTTCTCTTGCAACTTTCACACTTTGTTGCCCACTAAACACAATTCAGGGAGATCTCCTTCCCATTTTTCCTCTTCTTCACTTTGCTTTATTAGGAACTATTTACATCCAGTCCTGCCTACTGTGTTTATATCTCTCTAAGAGGATTAAATTTGTTGATCTTGTAACTTCATTTTTGCAGTTCATGCACGAACAGAATCTGAGGCGCTGATATGAAGAAAATTGGGGCAAATTATTTGAATCCACCCTCTTTTCCAAGCCCATTCTTTAGTTTTTCAGATTCTTAATGAGGCCAAAGGAGATTTCAGATGTCTTTGTGACAATGAGAACTCTGAAATCATCATCCTTGGTTTTGTGTTATCTATAATCACAAACCTTTTTATTTTTATTAACTAAATAATAAGGTAAAATATTTTTCTCTTCTCTCTGAATGAAAGGCAAATGTGTTGTTTTTCTGTCAGTTTCTAGAATGTCATTTCTGAGAAATGGCATAAAAATGTATCAGTTATACAAGAGGACTTCTGTTTACCCTTTAGGTATTTTATCAGTGCTTTGATTTAATGTTTAAAACATCATTCATGTTTTTTATATAGTTAAACATACACATACCATCTGCCTGGCAAATCCATTCTATAGTATTTACCATAAAAAAATGAAAACTTATGTTCCCACAGAAATCTGTACATGAATACTTATGATAGCATTATTTATAATATCCCAAAACTGTAAGCAGCCTAAATGGTCTTCACCAGGTAATTGCATAAATAAACAGTGATTTATCCATACAATAGAATACTATACAACAGTAAAAAGGAGAAAACTATTTTTTAAATGTGTTTATTTTATTTCAGACAGAAGAAAGAGGAGGGAGAGAGGGATAGAAACATTAATGATGAGAGAGAATCATTGATCAGCTGCCTTTTGCAAACCTCTACTGGGCATCAAGACATCAACACAGGCATGTGCCCTGACCGAGAATTGAACTGTGACCTCCTGGTTTATAGGTTGATGCTCAACCATTGAGCCACACCAGCCAGGCAGGAGCAAACTATTGATAACAAACCAACTTGGATAGATCTCATTTAGTATACTGAGTGAAAGAGTCCAGTCTCAAAAGGTCACATACTGTATGATTCCATTTATATGACATTCTGGAAAAGGCAAACTATAGTTATGAGAACAGAGCAATAGTTTCCTGGGATTAAGAATAGAGGAAGAATGGCATTCCAAAAGGATAGTACAGGGGAGATTTTGGGGTGATGGGACTCTTCTGTAACCTATTTATGGTGGTGGTCACATCCTATATAATAAAAGGCTAATATGCAAATTGACTGAACAGCAGAACAACTGGTTGCTATGATGCGCATGGACCACCAGGGGGCAGACACTCAATGCAGGAGCTGCCCCCTGGTGGTCAGTGCGCTCCCACAGAGGGAGTGCTGCTCAGCCAGAAGCAGGGCTTATGGCTGGTGAGCACAGCATTGGTGGCATGAGCCTCTCCTACATCTGCGGCAGTCAGACATCCTCCAAGGGCTCCCAGACTGCGAGAGGGCACAGGCCAGGCTGAGGGACACCACCCCCACCACCAAGTGCACAATTTTTGTGCACCGGGCCTCTAGTGTATCTATAAATGTGTTAACCTTTTGCACTCGGATGTCAAGTGTGACTCGAAACGGTTAGCATCGGTAGCAGCTCGAGAAAAAAGCAAGTGAGTACAAAGGGTTAACACATATAGAACTGTACACCAAAAGGAAACAAATCAATTTCATAGCATGAGAATTTAAAAAGTAAATTTTTAAAGTAATTTTTAAAATAAAAAGAGTCATAATGTGTTTTATGGCTCTACACCTATAGAGAGATACCCGGAAGGGTATTCACCAAAATGGTATTTGTACATGGAAAGTCTTCAGAATCAGGATGTATTTCTGGTATTATTTGAAAGTATCTATTTCATTTTTTAAAATATTGCGAAGTAGGTTTATTTTTATTTAGAAATGGCAGGTGCTTTTTTGTTTGTTTAACTCAGGTGCTTATTGCTTTTATCACAATGACCTACGATCATTAATAATTATTTTTATATAATATTTTTCTAACATTAATACTATTTGTGTATAGTGAGTGTTATATTGTTTCCTGCCAAACTTGGAAACCAAGATGACAAGTGCCGTAAGTGCTAAAAATATGTAAAATTAACAGTTTCGTGCCTAAGAGCCTCTTTTTGCACATGAAATTAGTACACCATTGGTAATTTCATTTTGTAGTATAATTTACCTCTTCAAAGCTGGAATGGCTGAAATGCTTGTAATAAATTTAGAAAATTAGGTTATTACTACCATGAAGTTTTCAAAATTTTACCCATTCAAAAATTTTAGCCATATTATTTGAAATAAAACAGATAGAAATACAGGCACTATCAATATTTCTCTTCCTTCCCTGAATTTATCCTCTTATGCCTTAAAATGGATTTATGATATGATATTACATATGCACACATGCATGAGCATCTAAAAAATGAACGAGTGCATATTTTTGTAGCCATATCTTTGTTCTACATTTTAATTTCAGAATATAATTACCTTTTCTTATGTTAGAATTTCAGCAAAAGAAAATTAAATGGCCTTTAATTAAATTAACGATTTCCTTTTATTCCAGGGTGGGTTTGCAATGCATGTAATGTAACAAGTTTATTGGGGTTTTTTTTCCACTGAGATATATTAAAAGGAATCCTTAAAATGATTATGAAGCATGGTTTCTAGAAGAACTATGTGCAATATGCAACTCAGATTAAACCAGAGTAATAAAATGAGGTATTCAAGTGGATACTGAGAGGTGAATGAGTTGGTATGTCCATCTCATGACAATATCTAAATATTTCATGTTTCCATTTTGTGTCAAAAGTTAAACTTTAACTAGAATAAAAAAATCTTTCTGAGTAAAAGCAGTTGATTTAGCAGTTTTATGCATGAATCAAAGCTTTCAATCAACACTTTGTTCTGTCAGATTTCCCTTTTTATGGGAAATTCTATGCCTGATTCTTTTTTCTTTAAACATCATCGAAAAGAATAATAAAAGAACACTAAATGTTTCTTTTTGTTGGAAGGGTTTTTAAAGAAACACCACACTAACCCTTTGCTTTTATGTTTGGAAGTTACCTTTATAAAAAGGCTAATTTTACCCTGTAATCTACAATTAATATTGTGTGACTGTTTCACTATGAATCATGATCACCGACAGGGTCATTGTGTATGGCAGAGCTGAGCGATGCTTTCAAAAACCATTCAAGGACAATTATCTGCATGAGTTCTCGTTTAATTTACCTTGTTTTCCTGGGGAAAATACCTTTCTTTCTTCTCAAAGCATTCCCTTGCACTTTTCCCTGGGTTTTCCTTACATCTGAGTTCCCCCTCTTCTTACAGCCTGTGATACTCTGTAGGGTTAAAGGCTTGTGAATCTGGAGGGTTTCTTGAGTCACTTCCACAATTCAATTCCCATTGTTGATTACTCATGACAACCCACAGCCTAAGGCAAAACAAAAGTGAGGGTTAATTGATGGTAAACAAGGCTGAGATGATCCAGAAAAGTTGCCAGGGACCAGGCCAGTGAGTTGATAGAATCCACAAAGTCTTAGAGGATGTGTAGAGCCAGAGGGAGGCTGACTTATTTTGAAGTCATCAGCTCAGAGCCAAGGAAAGAATATTCTGGGAATTCGGCTCTGTCAAGACACAAGTAGGGCTTTTACAAGAAAATAAGAACATTGATTTGGCTATACCTGAGAATGAGAATGGAACGGAAGCAAAGAGAAGAATGAGTGAGTGGATTAAAATACTGTGGTACAGCTACACAATGGAATACTATGCTGCTGTAAAAAAAGAAGAAACTCTTACCATTTGCAACAGCATGGCTGGACCTGGAGAGCATTATGCTAAGCGAAATAAGCCAGTCAGAGAAAGATAAATATTACATGATCTCACTCATTTATGGAATATAATGAACAACATAAACTGATGAAGGAAAATAGAGCCAGAATCATAGAAGCATTGAACAGACCATCCAACCTAAGAGGGAAGGAAAGGGGCGGGGTAAGAGATCAACAAAAGGATTTGTATGCATGCATATGAGCATAATCAATGGACACAGAGAGTAGGGGGGTGAGGGCATGTGCTTGAGGGTGGGAGCAGCTGGGGAGAGGTCAATGGGGAACAAAAGGAGACATATGTAATACTTTAAACAATAAAGAATTGAAAGAAAAAAAAAGAGAGAATGGCAAGAGTTTTAGCAAAAGGCAAAGCAATTGCTGAAAGCCTTGTTATAGCCAAATCAGTGTTTCATTCTCATTCTCAACTTTCAGAAATATCTGGTTCATATTATTAAAGACAATAGCATTTGTTGAGCAGAATTTAACATATGAATAATGTTTTCTTTTTATATGTATAAAGCAATGTGTGGGTAGAAAGAGGTCTGGCTGGGTTCAGATATTTACTCTGGTACCAGCTACTTGGTGATTCAGTCAAATAATCTGAAACTCAGGGATCAAAGTTCTGAAATATCTATGTACTATACTATAAAAGATAAGTGATTCCATAGAGGGGAACCCTTGCAAAAGTTACATGTTCTCTATTGATATACACTGAGTGGCCAGATTATTATGATCTCTGAACCCATAATAATCTGGCCACTCAGTGCATATCCTATATAATAAAAGGCTAATATGCAAATTGTCCCCTTGACCAGGAGTTTGACCAGCAGGCAGGCCAGCCAACTGCCGATGTCTGCTCCCCCTGGCCAGGCTGGCTGGGCCCCACCCGTGCACGAATTCATGCACTGGGCCTCTAATATATATATATGTATATATATATATATTAGAGGCCTGGTGTATATATATATATATACACATACACACACACATACACATTGAGTGGCCAGATTATTATGCATTCAGAGATCATAATAATCTGGCCACTCAGTGTATCTTATCTGTAGTAGAACTGATGTTAGACTGTTTCATTTATATAGCATTGATGACAGGTGGACTTAATTTTTTATCTTAGCAGTTGAAGTTGCTTACCAAGAAATAGTTTGTCTAGGTACATGAAAAAAATTAAACGAGACCACCCACTTACAATATACATAAGAATAAACTCAAAATGGATAAAAGACTTAATTGTAAGTCATAAAACCATAAAAATCCTAGAAGAAAATATAGGCAGTAACATCTCAGACATTTCCTGTAAGGGTATTTTCACCAATACATCTCCTAGGGCAAGAGAAACAAAGGAAAAGATAAACAAATGGAAGTACATCAGACTAAAAAGCTTCTGCACAGCAAAATAAATCATCAACAAAATGAAAAGAGAACCCACTGTATGGGAGAACATATTCTCCAATGATTCATCTGATAATGGGTTAATGTCCAATAACATATTTAAAAAACCATGTACAACTCAATACCAGGAAGACAAACCATCCAATTTTAAAAATGGGCAAAGGAACTGTATAGACAGTTCTCTAAAGAAAACATACAGACGGCCAATAGACATATGAAAAAAAAATGTTCAAAATCATTAATCATCAGAGATGCAAATTAAAACAATAATGAGGTATCACCTCACATCTGTCAGAATGGCTACCATCAATAAATCAACAAACAAGCACTGGTGAGGATGTAGAGAAAAGTGAACCCTAGTACATTGCTGATGGGAATGAAGACTTGGTGTAGCCACTGTGGAAAATAGTAAGGAATTTCCTCATAAAATTAAAAATGGAATTTCCATTTAACCCAGTCATCCTACTTCTGGGAATATAGCCTAAGAATCCCAAAACACTAATCAGAAAGAATATATGCACCCCTATGTTCATAGCAGTGTTATTTACAATAGCCAAGATCTTTAAATAGCCCAAGTGCCCATCTGCAGATGAGTGGATAAAAACCTGAGGTACATTTACACAGTGGAATACTACTTGGCTATAAAAAAAGAAGGAACTCTCACTCTTTGTGACATCCTGGATGGACCTGGATATTATTATGCTAAATGAAATAAGCCAGTCAGAGAAAGACAAATATCACATGATCTCACTTACATGTTGAATATAATGAACAAAATAAACTGACAAACAAAATAGGATCAGATGCATGGATACAGATCTCAGAGGGGAGAAGTGATGGGGGACTGGAAGAGATTAACCAAAGAACATACATACATATATGCATAGCCCATGGACACAGATAATAATGTGTTAAAGGCCTGGGATAGGTCAGGGAATGGGTGGAAGGGAACAGAGAGGAGGAAAATGTGGGACATCTGTAATAGTGTCAACAGTGAAAAACTAAAAAGAAAACAAGAAATAGTTTGACTATATCCATCTCATTTCCTTGAACTTGAATAATAAAATGTTGCTAAGTATATAAGGATCATCCTGGTTTTATGAATACAAGTTTCTCTATGGTATGACACTTGCATTACTTCTGCTAACATGGTGACTTTCTGACATTATTGGGAAGCATTGTATGTGATATTGAGATAAAAAAAAAATTGGCAACTAGTCCTGGATTCAGATTTGGGGTCTGCTTCTTTCTAGTTTGTAATCTTGGGCAATTTCTTTAACTCTTCTGATCTTCAATAACTCTTCTTCCATAAACTGGAATAATACTGCTACTAACATCAAAGGTTGTGAAGATAATACCCTTATAGACAAGAGTACCTTCCGAGACTCCCAGTGGATGCCTGAAACTGGATATAGTACCAAACCCTATATATCCTGTTTTTTCCTATACATACACACACTTTACAGCTTCTCTTTGGCATATCAGAATTTTCAGCAACTCAGAATGGTGCACAATTTGAAATTCATGAATTGTTTATTTCTAGAATTTTTCACTTAATATTTTTTTAAAACATGTTTTTGTTGATTTGAGAGAAAGGGAGAGGGAGAGAATGATAGAAACATCAGTGATGAGAATCATCAATTGGCTGTCTCCTGCACGCCCCCTACTGAGGATCGAGCTCGCAACCTGGGCATGTGCCCTGACTGGGAATCAAAGTGTGACCTCCTGATTTATAGGTCAACGCTCAACCACTGAGCCATACCAGCCAGGCTTCATTTAATATTTTTAGGCTGTGGTTGACCACTGGTAACTGAAACTGCAGAAAGTGAAACTGTGGATAAGGAAGGACTACTGTAACCTACATCAAGAGCCAACAAACATTTTTTGTAACAGACCGGATAGCAAATGTTTAGGCTTTACAGATCATATCATATAGTGTCTTTCACAGCTACTCCACCCTGTCTTTGGTGTGCAAAAGCTGATCTAAACAATATGTAAATTAATGGGCATGGTTCCAATAAAACTGGATTTAGCCCACGGACCCTAGATTGTTAACCACCTATCTACATTAATGCTTAACATAGTTCTAAACATTAATTTTAATTTATGTAAGTTAAAAGTATATTAATTCGGATTCCAGCATGCTAGACTGACAGCTGCCAAAGGGGAGGGAGTTGGGGGCTAGGTAAGAAGAGTGAAGGGATTAAGCAAAGAAAAAAAGAAATAAAGAAAGACTCCTGGACACATACAAGAGTATGGTGATTGCCAGAGGGAAGTGGGGGTGGGGTGGTATAAGAGTATACTAGTAAAACGGGGTAAATGGTGATGGAAGGAGACTTGACTTTGGGTGGTGAACACACAATACCATATACAGATAATCTATATATATAAAACCCTAATATGCAAAGAGACCAAATGGCAGAAATCGAACAACCAAACAACTGGTTGCTATGAGGTACACTGACCACCAGTACATGGCGGGTGTCGGCCATGGAGGGGTGGTAGAGCAGGTGAGCGGGGGCTCCAGACTAAGGTGGGTTTCCAGTCGCTGTCATCAGGGACAACCTCTGGTGGTTACTGAAAATTCTTTGCTCCTGTGCACCACAGTCCTGCCCGGCACTTGCACCTGTTGCCAGCGCTGGCCCCACTCGCACCCACAACTGACACCGGAGCTGCCACTCGTACCCGCTGCTAGCGCCTGGTACCAGTCCCTATCGCTTGGCACTGTCAGCAGGTGTGAGCGGAGGCCTGCGCTGTCAGTGCATGGGAATGGCAGCAGCGGGAGCAGGGCTGCCAGAAGACAGGGGACAGGGGGCCATGAAGATGGGAGGGGCCAGGTGGGGGCGGGGAGGATGGGCCAAGACCTGCCCCTGTGCCCACCGCAGCCTCGCAGCCCACAGTTCCTTTCAAGGTGCACAAATTCGTGCACTGAGCCCCTAGTGTATTATAAAATTATATACCTGAAACTTACATAATTTTATTAACAAATGTCACCCCAATAAAAAGTATATTAATTCAGTGACATAAATTTAAACTTATTCAGTTATTCAAGAATATGTCATGGCCCAATAGTATTCCATTATGTAACTGTATCACAGATTTTTTATCCACTCATCTCTTGTGGGCACATGGACTGCTTCCAAATCTTGGCTATTGTAAATAATGCTGCAATGAACATAGGGGTGCATACATTCTTTCAAATTAATGTTTTGTGTTGCTTTGAATCTATGCCCAGAAGTGGAATTGCTTGGCCATAAGGCAGTTTGTAAATTTTTGAGGTGACTCCATACTGCTTCCCACAGTGACTGTACCAGTCTGCATTCCACCAACATAGTATAATATATACATGATGTATTATAAAAACTAAAATCCATATAATTTTATTAACCAATGTCACCCCAATAAATTCAATAAAAATAAAAAGATAAAATAAAATTGAGATGGTAATATCAAAAAAGAATATACTCCAATCATATGGGGCCATACTCTATTTTTTAAAATATATTTTATTGATTTCAGAGAGGAAGGGAGAGGGAAAGAGCAATAGAAACATAAATGATGACAGAATCATTGATCAACTGCCTCCTGCATGCCCCACACTGGGGATCGAGCCCACAACCCAGGCATGTGCCCTGACCAGGAATCAAACTGTGACTTCCTGGTTCATAGGTCGATGCTCAACCACTGGACCATGCTGGCTGGGCCATACTCTATTATTTCAGAAATAGAAAATCACTAGATCATGAAGGAAAATATCATCTTTTGAAGATTTACGTTTTTGAGGACTTCTGCATTAGACTTTATTGCTCTGATGAGAAAGAATAATCATTACACATTTGGCAGGCATTCCAAACCAACTAAATAGACCAACATGGTAGCATATTGAAACAAATTCAGTTAGATGAAATTTTTTTGTAAGGTGGGGCCACATATTTATTCATTCTTCAAAGCATTTATCCTTTGACTGCCATTTCCTTCCCAAATGTGGGTAAACTTGTGCACCTAATAGAAGCCTAATGTTCTGAACTTGTAACATTATATTCTTGTCCCTTGTCTTCATAATGTAATAAAGCTGATTATATTCCTTGTTTTATAATGTTCATCCTATTAGGATAGGGAAATTCATTGGCTACCCAGCACAGCCTTATGTTCCTGTTCTTATCATTAGCACTGCTATAGCTATGGAGCTGTCAGCATATTCAGCCAAAATGCTGCTTTCAGGACTTTGCAATTCAGTCATAAAAATTAGCTGCAGGGAGAAACTTGACATATGAAGTCCAGACTCAAGAGAAAAATTTTATTACATGTTTAACAGGGAGAGGGAAGTGCGTTAGCCATTATAAAAAGCATAAATATCATTGTAGTAGACTTGCTCTGAATCTTTTTCTGTCTTGGCATAATTTAAGATTGCATTTGTATTCTGCCTCCTTCATGGCCCATGTGTCCATGGAGAAACTTTATGGATTTCAAGTGTCAGATGACTTTGCAAGTTTCCTTAAAGCTACTGTTTTATTTAAGACTAGTAGCCCATTTGCAGGAAGAATCCTGCAAGCGGCCACTGTGGCCGCCGCCTTTGTGGCCACAGCACTTGCACCCACGCACCGCTGCCGCCCACCCCACACCGTCCCATCCCGTCCCGCCCCGCCCTGTCCCGTCCCGCCCAGTCTTTCCCTCTGGCAGCCACCTTACTTTCCGCTTTTCCTCCCTCTTCCTTCTAAGTTGTCTTCAGTCTTCACTCCTCCCTCCCTCAGTGTATGCAAATTAACCGCCATCTTTGTTTGGTAATTTGCATACTCACCCTGATTGGCTGGTGGGCGTGGATTTGCTGGTGGGCGTGGCTTGGGTGTAGCGAAGGTGCGGTCAATTTGCATATTACTATTTTATTAGGTAGGATTGGCCCAAAGCAGCTTTTTTGAGTACCATTTGTCAATGGGAAAAGGAAATCTTAACCTCTTACTATATATAGCTTTCTATGAATTCAAATTTCAAATCATTCTTCTGCCATAATAGAGCAACACAGGATATGACCTGCATCAAACTTCATGTTTTATGCTTAAGCTGCAGAACTGGCTTATGTGGGCAAAGATAATTTTTTGATGCAAGATTGAATTAAGGAAGATTAATTAACATTTTCTAATTAAATACTGCATTGTGAACTCAATCTCATTATACTCTGCAACATTGATGAGATTGCTTTATCTTTATTTAAATAAATAAGATGGGTTATAGGATTGAGAGCTTGGACCGTAACCATCCCTTTTCTTCCTCAGCTGTCACCCTGTTTTCAGAAACATTTTTAACCTTTTGTACTCGGATGTCGAGTGTGACTCAACATGGTTAGCATTGGTAGCAGCTCTTTTTATACTCTTTGAATGTATCAGTAATTTGAAATATAAAAAAATCCAAATAAATAAGTTTGTATGAAAAGAAACTCCAGTTTTTTATTCTACTGCCACACTTTGTAAAATCTGGGGTATTTAAAAAATTAAATCCTGAGTAGAATAAAGGAATCGAGAAAAAAGGGTTAACCACTCATCTAATTGCAGAAATTTGGTCAAAACACACATTTCTCATGGATGTTAAAAATTATACTTGATCTCATGACGGAGAGTAGTGTTGCACCCATCCTATCTAATAAAGAGGGAATATGCTAATTGACCATCACACCCTCACAAAGATGGCAGCACCCACAGCCAATAAGGCTGGAATATGCTAATTGACTGCCACACCCTCAAAGATGGTGGTACCTACAGCCACAAGATGGCAGTGCCCAGTCCCCACAGCCCTGCCGGGGTGGCAGGCACGTGGCACAGCTGGGCATGCCCCCAGGAGGATCCGGCCATTCTGCACACCTGCCTCCAGAGTCCCCCAGTCCCTCCAGCCCCCCAGCCACCCAGGGCTGGCCCGAGGTGCAGGCAAGCATCGGATGTCGGCTTCCCAGCCACCTAGGGCCGGCCCGAGGCACAAGCAAGCCTTGGATGGCAGCTGCCCAGCCACCCAAGGCCACTTGAGGCTCAGGTAATCAGGGCCGGCTGAGGCTTGCGCTTCTGGCAGTGGCAGCAGCAGAGGGTGATGGGGGTGTTGCCTTCCCCTGATCGCCCGGTCACTTCCTGCCCCCGAGGGCTCCTGGACTGTGAGAGGGGGCAGGCTGGGCTGAGGGACCCCACCCCCAGTGCATGAATTTTCATGCACTGGGCCTCTAGTTTAATACATAATTCAAGGCCATTCTATTCATTAAACACAATGCCTATATTTTACTCCATTTAAGCTTATTTTTTATATAGACTATATTATGTAAATATATATCAAGTAATACATATATGTGATTTCCTGTGACCTTCATGTTATTCAATTTAATGACCGGTGCACCATTCTCATCTCACATGGCCTGAGTATAGCACTCACCCTCCTCTTCTGTGATACTGCTTCTCCCTTAGCTTCCATGACACCTCACCCTCTGGTTTCTCTCACACCTCATTTTCTTTTGATGATTACTCCTGTTTCCCCTGACCTCTTAATATTGCAAAGACATGGGTCTTCAGATGATTTCATCCCATCTATATCCCAGTGACTCCTACGTATATACCCAGTCCTGATAATTCTCTAAAGTTGCATATCTAACCACCTACCCAGCTCCACTAGAATAGACACCCAAAACTCCTCATCTTCAAAACTGAGCTTCTGATCTTTCCCTATAGGCCTGTTCCACCCACAGCCTCTACTATCTCAGAGACAGTAACTTCAGTCCTAAATTCTTCAGGCCAAAAACTTTGAAATCATCTGTGACCTTTTATTCTCTCACTCTTCACATCCAACCTGACTCTAACTTTAAAATTTTCCAGAATTTGACCATTTCTCACTTCCTCAACAGTTACTATCCTAGTGTGAGGCTCTTGATTTGTATGCAACAGTCCTTGCAATGATCTACAAGCCCTACTCAGGTAGTCTCCAGGCATTGTATGACCACATCTCTGCTCTCTCTGACTTCCCCACTCCACACCAGCCCCTTGGTCTCCTTGCTGTTCTTCTCCCAGTGACATGCCTGGCACTCTCCCTTCTTATGACTTTGTACTCACTGCTCTTCTACTGCAAAGCTCCTCTGTAACATACTCTCCTGGCCTATTATCTCACTTCTTCCAAGTCTTTTCTCAAATATCACCAGTTCAATGCATCTGATTTTGACCCCTTATTTATAACTGCAAACTCATCGTTCTGCCAGAATTTCTGGGTTCCACTTTTTCTCCTTTTGCCTTATATCTGATCACCTTTGACAAAATATATAATTTTTGCTCATTCCTTATCATCCTGCACTAGCATGCAAGTTCTCTGGGGGCTGAAAGCTTTGTTTTGTTGTCTTACATGTCCCAAGAACCAAGAGTAGTGCTTGGCACCTGGATCAACACAGTAAATATCTAAAATATTAAAGCATATATAATTGTTGAAAAAATTGTGACATATAATAATAAAAATTCAAGCATTCACAATGGATAGCTCAATGCCAAGTGTTTTGTTAAACATTTTTAATTTAGGGCACATGACCCTTTATAAATAATGTTTGTTATAAATTATTCTTATTTATATTTTATTATTCTTAATCCTCACCCCAGGATATTTTTTCATTGATTTTTAGGGAGAGTGGAAGAGAGAGGGAAAGACAGAGAAATATCGATGTGAGAGAAGCACATCGATTGGTTGCCTCCTGACCAGGGCCGGGGCCAGGAAGGAGCCTGCAACTGAGGTACGTTCCCTTGACCAGAACTGAACCCAGAATCCTTTGGTCCACAGGCTAACACTCTATCCACTGAGCAAAACCAGCTAGGGCTCTTATTAATATTTTAAAAGATTGATTTTACACAATTAAAGATGGAGGAGGACATTCTATATTAGGCAAGTTTCAAAGAAATAATAGTTACATTGTCATAGAGTTTGAAATAAAATTTTCACATGGGAAATTAAGCATGTAAAGCAATTGCATCCTTATGATATAGTTTAACAAAATATCCAAAAGAGATAAGCTCAGTTGTAGATTTAACTAAGTGACTCCTGACAAAAACCATTATGTATCATGGCAACAAAAGCAAAAAGTTTGGAAAATTTTTCTCCAAATTTTTGAATGTTATTATTTATTCCTAAAGCACCATAATTTCTTTAGCTATGTTTGCTTACTAGAAGCAAGCAATCAGCAATCTTTTTAATCTCCGGTTTATACTAGTAGAACCTCCTGCTCTGTTGATATGTTTTGCCCCATGTTCTGCTTCCTCCACTCCAGAGGTTTTGATCATATAAAATTTCCCTTAATGAAGATGATTAGAGAGAATAACTTTGGGGAAAAATAAAAGATTTCCTTAGGCATTGAATTCTTACCAAGTTAGGTAAAGATATTATTGACACGTATTCATAATTGTATATTAAATTATTGAAAATCTTTAAGAATGATGATTTTGGAGTCACTGCTAATAACTTAATGACAATATAATATGTTGAGTGCTAAAAAAAATAGATCTGTATTACAACTCCTGACTCAAATAACTATTATAATTTTTCCATAGTCACCATTCCCAGAAAATAATTTAGATAGAAATAAAACAAGAGTTAGAAAATTATAGTTCCTAATGTAATTGTGTTGCAGAAGCCTTTCATTAAAAATATAAACTATGAAATAAAATTTGTATGAAGTCCTTATTGAAATTCCATTTTTATACACTTACTGTTTTGATGATTTACATTTCTAATTTTATATCTTTAGTTGAGTGTGCCTTAAGTGAAACTATAAAAACATGTTTCTCATTAGAGCACTTGGAATCCCTTCATAAAGCTGATCCAAATCAATGAGTAGGAATTTCCTTTCTGCAATGAATATTGCTGCTATCCAATAAATGATATTTTACTTTATATATTAAAAATGCTTCAGCAATAATTCTTTAGCAATTAAAATAGCCTAATCAAGTCTTGCAACTCTCACTTATCAAAACAGAAAAAATATTAGAGTAAATTCACTATAGAAGTATCTTCTCAAATAATAAGAACAGAAAATTGTAAATGTTTAGCAAACTATATTTTAATAGCATTCAAATGTTTTGCTTAAAGCATTAATGCTATAAAATTGTATTTGGACCTCTTTGCATAATAACATTGAAGATACCTTAGAGCTGTGTTTCTTCAACTTTCCACACCAGCATACCTAACAGAGGAGTCAATTTGGGCTCTTTATGCTTATTTCAACATTAAAGCTATTTAAAAAAAAATAATCTACCCTTTAAAGTTTATTGTTGTGCTGTTTAATGAATGAGATCCAGTTACACTGAATCACTCAATTTAAAAAAAAATAGCTGACACATGTTTCAGGACCTCTCTGATGAGGTGTTGCAATATTTTGACCCAGCAGACTTATGTAACTACTAGAGGCCCGATGCATGGAATTCGTGCAAAGGGCTCAGCCATCGCAGCTGCAGCAGTTTGCCTCAGCAGCTTGCCTCGGCCTTTGCAGCCTGTTTCGTTCAGAAAGTCATCCGGAAGGATGTCCAGAAGGACGTCTGGAAGGTCATTAGGCTGTCCAGTCTAATTAGCATATTACACTTTTATTATTATAGACTAGAGGCCCAGTGCACAAAATTCGTGCATTGGGGGGGGGGGGGTTTCCTCAGCCCGGCCTGCACCCTCTCCCAATCTGGAAATCTGGACTGCTGGCTCCTAACTGCTCACCTGCCTGCCTCATTGCCCCTAACCACTCACCTGCTTGCCTCATTGCCCCTAACCACCTCTGTCTGCCTGCCTGATCACCCCTAACTGCTTGCCTGCCTGCCTGATTGCCCCTAACTGCCTCTGCCTCGGCCCCTGCTGCTACAGCTTCATCTGGAAGGATATCTGGAATTACGTCTAGAAGGTCGTTTGGCTATCCAGTCCAATTATCATATTATGCTTTTATTATTATAGATGAGGATACAAATAGAAAGATATTGTGTTTGTTTTTCAACTGTTTTGAGCACAGTCAGAAACATTTCTGAACAGGGACACCCAAAATGATTCCAAGAGGTAGAAGGAAGCAACATTTTCAGGCTATTGGTGGATATTTTAATAAGTTCATCCTGTTTTAAGAGGTCAAGTCACCTGTGTCCAGTGATGGATGTAAAGGATCCATGATACACTGATTAGTCTTCTTCATTGCCTCAGTGAAGAATAAAAAGGGCTTTATTGGTAAGAATAAATGACTAATGGAGGTATATTTTTATAACTAACTGTGTACTTTTAATTTGTTGATAGACTAATCCCAAACAACTCAGAATCCCCATGTACTCTTCACCCAAAATTAGATATTCATTTTTTCTATAGTAATTTTATCATGAGTAATAAAAATATTTATAGCTTTGCCTTATAGTTGTCAACAAATTTGAGGGGACACCTTATCTGGGTTTCTACTCTTTCTTACTGTGCTAGTTTAGATAATGATAACTAGTCTAATATAGAAAAACTACAAAAAAAAAGGCTCAGAAGCTTAATATAATAGAAGTTTATTTTTGGATCACATGAAATGAAGTCCATTGGTGGCAGGGATTATTGGTGGGGTGCTCTGCTACATGTAGTAATGTAAGGACCCAGGAATATAGGGACTCTGTCACAGTCAATAAATGGCTTCCAAATTCACCCTATGTGTTGAAATCCAGGCTGGAAATCAGAGAAATGAGTCAGTTTTTTAGAGGAAAGAATAGAATTAATAGGTCAGGCCTGGAAGTTTCATTTACCACTTCTGCCTACCGTTCATTGGCCATAACTCAGTCATATGGTTGCATTTAACTACAAGGAAGGCTGGTAATGTTACTTGGATGTCTGCCTAGAAGGAAAGGAACACAGATTTAATGAATGGCTAACTAGTCTGCCATAGTCATGTTTTATTTGTCTGCGTGTCTGCATGAAAACAATTAACAATTCTGCATAGAGTTTGAAAATTCTTTACTGCACCATATATCATACATGTGTACAATAAACAGGTTTTTAAGGTCACTTCCCAATTTGATACCAATATGTCTAAAGAATGATAATTTCAGCCCCTGTTGCTTACAAAATTTATGACTTTTACCACTGTGCTGAGCTCCTGGGAAAAAAATCAAATGATGAACTCTTTGAGATGGTGTCATTTGAACAATGCAGTAGCTGAGGAATTTGGGGTGAAAAGTAGCCCCAATGAAGGCTACCGTATTTCAGCTGTCTTTTGTGATGCGACCCTTTTCATGTACATATCCACCTGGTTGCCTTAACATTAATTTTATGTGCACTTAAAAAATGTATACTTTCTTGAAATATTTCAGCAACTGTTTTTCATCAAAAATTCTTCACAGGTCTTCAGAAAGATTATCATTCTGAATATTGAGCATCAAAGACGGATAGAACACCAAATCATCTAGAGGTTTAGTACTGCTCTTCTCATAAGCTTTAGTAAAACTATAAGGTACAAAACAGATGTAACCTCAACCTAGAAACCAGTTGAGCTACAATGTTTCTGAGCACTTTAAGAGATGCCCCGTACACCAAAAGGTTGTAGGTTCGATTCCCACACAGGGCACAAGTTGCTGGTCAATTCCTGGTTGGGGGATGTACCAGAGACAACTAATCAATGTTTTTCTCTCACATCAATGTTTCTCTCACATAAATGTTTCTCTCTCTCGCTCTCCTTTCCTCTCTCTCTAAAATTAATAAATATATCCTCTGGTGAGAAAAAAAAGAGAGAGAGAGATGATCCTTGTCAGTGTCTGTAAATAAAACAGCTTGGCTCCCTCCTTTTGGCTTAAAATAGATTCTAGCATCTTTGCAATCCAAGATTTCAAACAAATTTTCTCTTATAAGAAATTCACCTTCCAAAATTATATATATACTGGAAGCCCGATGCACGAAGATTCGTACTAGAATGGGCTTTCCTTTCCCTGGCTGCCGGCACTGCTTTTGCTCTGGGCAGAGCCACCTTTCTGCTCTGGGCCTGGAGCCACCTCTTTCCACTCTGGCCCTGCCTTCCCACTCTGCCCAGAGGCCCTGAGAGACTGGGTGTGGGGTGGAATGCCTGAGTCGTCGCCATGGTGACAATGCAAGCATCTCGCCCACCCCCATCGCTGGGTGCCTGTGTATGCAAATTAACCACCATATTTGTTGGGTTAATTTGCATATCACTCCTGATTGGCTGGTAGGCATAGCGGAGGTACAGCCAATTTACATGTTTGTCGATTATTAGGTAAGATATGTCTTTATTGGTTTTTAGAGAAATAGGAAGGGAGAGAGCTAGGGAGATAGAAACATCAATAAGAGAGAGAAATATCATCAATCAGCTGCCTCTTGCACTCTTTCCACTGGGGCGTGATCAAGCCTGCAACCCAGGCATGTGCCCTGACCTAGAATTGAACTGGTGACCTCTTGGTTTATAGATCGATGCTGAACCACTGAGCAAAACCAGCTGGGCCATCTTATACCTTTCTTAACTGTTAGGTTTTTGTTTTGTTTTTTTTTACCAAAACCATCTAATTTGGCATGTTATTTATTCTGTGTGTGTGTGTGTGTGTGTACACAGAGTGCAGCAAAAGTAGGTTTACAATTGTTCATATGGAAAACACTACAATAATCTATATATATAAAAGCCTGAGCAACCATCACAACTGAACGGATGACCGAACAGGCTGCATGGGGCAACCAGGCTGGCAGGGGGGTCAGTGAAGGGTGACCAACGACCAAGCAGCAGGCTGCGTGGGGTGACAAAGCCGGCAGGGGGGTCAGTGAGGGGTCACCAAACAACTGAGCAGCAGGCTGTGTGGGGAAACCAGGCCAGCAGGGGGGAGAGCAGTTGGGGGCAACCAGGCTGGCAGAGAGGCAGTAAGGGGCAACCAGGCTGGCGGGGGGGGGGCAGTTAGGGGCAGCCAGGCTGGCGGGGAGGGGGCAGTTAGGGGCAGCCAGGTTGGCGGGGGGGGCAGTTTGGGGCAACCAGGCCAGCAGGGGGGCAGTAAGGGATGACCAGGCTGGTGGGGGGACAGTTAGGGGTGACCAGACCAGCAGGGGGGACATTTGGGGGTGACCAGGTCAGCAGGGGGGGCAGTTAGGGGCAATCAGGTAGGCAGGCAGGTGAGCAGTTAGGAGCCAGTGGTCCCAGGCCTAAACCGGTAGTCAGACATTCCCCGAGAGGTCCCGAATTGGAGAGGGTGCAGGCTGGGCTGAGGGGACCCCCCCCCCATGCACGATTTTCATGCATCAGGCCTCTAGACTATATATATAAAAGCCTAAGCGACCATTACAACCAAACGACCAGAACAACCAACTGGAATGACTGGCCGACCAGTTGCTATGATGCTCACTGACCACCACGGGGCAGACACTCAATGCAGGAGCTTCCCCCTGGTGATCAGTGCACTCCCACAGCCAACCTCCCACAGCCAGCCAACTGCCCACAGTCCCTTGCCTTAGCCAGCAGGCCCCAATCATTCTACCACCCACCCGCCACAATGGTGGCGCAGCAGTGAGGGAAGGAGGAGGGGAGGCGAGGAACTGCACAGTGGTGGGGCACAGATGTTGGCGTCCAGCGTCCATACCTTCTGCGCCCACATGGTGACCATTGCCTCCTCTCCTGACTCCACTGGGACCTTTGGGCCCCAAGCTGGGATGGGGAACTGGGGGTGGGTGGCGGCATATGCAGCCCCTTTCCCGGGGGGCGGCGAGAGCTGGCTCCCTCCTCGGGACTAGCAGCCAACCTCCTGTGTCCCATTCCTCCCCCAACCCCTGCCCCGCCAGCAGGCCCTGTTTGACCTGCCTGTCATGGTGGCAGCACAGCAGCGAGGGAAGGAGGAGGCGGGGGAGGCAGGGAACTGCGACCGACGGCGTTTGCCATCCTTTCCTTCCGTGCCTAGCCCGGTGACTGTTGGCCAGGACTAGGGACCCCACCCATGCACGAATTCGTGCACCAGGCCTCTAGTTAATAAATAATAATACAAGAATAAACTCTCTTTTGCATACTCACAACTCTAAATCTATTTTTGCTTTACCCTCTATATATATATATACATACTAGTATATGTAAATGTATATACTGTATATGGACCCTGTATATATATATATGTATGTATCATATATACACAACCTTGTAGTACCTGTCATTAAAGAAGTTTTAACATAACTAAGGGATAAGAATGTTAAAGATGGAGGTAAACTTCAAGATCCAAATAACTTTGAAGTGTTTAAATTTTGCTTTTCATTTCTACTCTGCCACTGTCTATTCCATTTATCAGCTAAGTTCCTTCCCACCTGAGAGTTAAGAGCAGCAAATTCTAGAATCACAGCTAGGAAGCATGTAACTGGGAATGAGGCCCTACCTTTAAACTAGCTAGCCTCCATGGGAACTACATACTAGAAATTAGCAATGGTTGAAAAATGTAATTCCAACCCAATCCCCTTCTTTTCTAATTACTCAATGTTTCTTAAGCGCTTAAAGCCATGCTGCAGTGACTGGGGTATGGAGAGGGAAGAACTTTTTGAAAAAGGCAATGCTTACTCTGGAATAAGGCAATGCTCATCAAAAACCCAATTGTAACTAAAATGACATAAAAGTTCCTACTACTTGCATCAAATTCATTCTAACCCAGGAAAAAGATGATGATTTTATCTTAATTATGCTAACAGCACTTTAATAGCCTCCAGAGTAAATGCCTCTTTTCCAAAACGCAGATCGTTATATTATACTGTCCTATTGAGCACCAAGAATTCAAGGCTTATCCTAACTTTATTTGGTTTTAGCCACCCTAGGATTCCAATCCGTAGTTTCCTCATAAAGTCTGCACACTCTTAAGTGCCTAAGACACAATCTCTAGAAATAAGGGTCTTCAAGCCTTAGTGATTCCTTTGATCTGCTCAAGGTTCTGGCTGGCCTCAGGCATTGCACCCACTCTGAATGCCCCACTTGCTGCCTCTGGTGTCCCAGATTAGTCTCTTTCTGTCACAGCAGAAAACAAAACAGAGGTTCCCAAACCTGCTATGTATCTAAGTCATCAGGAAAACTCATTAAATAAATAGATTCTTGGTTTGAAAACTCGTTAAATAAAAAGCCAGGTTTGAAATCCCTTCCCTTACTTCTGAGTCCTGCGTACAGAAGTACCTCCAAAGCTGCCTCATTGCCAGCCTTTTCCCTGACAAAGGGGTCCCTACACCCCACTGTGTGTAACTGCCTTTGCTATACATAAGCTGCCTTCTATTCCTTTAACTCCCAGCTTCCTTTTTATGAACTATTTAAACCAACTCATTAAGAACAGTATAGGGGAGGGGATCAATTGGGGTAAAAGAAGACATATGTAAAACTTTAGACAATAAAAACAACATTATATATCCATTACTCCAGAAAATTCTCATGCGCTTTCCCAGTCAATATTGCCATGTTCTATAGGGAACCATTTTTTTTTTCAACAAAGATTAGTTTTGTCTGTTTTAAAACTTTGTATAAATGGACTAATACAGATGTACTCTTTCATTCTTTAGCTTAGAATAAGGTGACCAGACATCCCGCTTTTGGCGGGACAGTCCCAATTTTTAACAATTTGTCCCGCGTCCCGCGGCGTTTTAAAAAAGTCCCGATTTTTGGAAAGAATGCACAACAAGCTAGGGAACGGCGGGAGAATGGGAAGGGAATATACGGTTTTTGGCGGCCATGTGGCTATTTAGCCAGGATATGAGTTTTATATTATTTTTGTTAATTTTATAATGTTAAACTTTAATAATAACAAATAATTGTTGAGAACTGATTATCGAGAACTGCTTATCAAAGTTCGCATTGTTGATCAGTTGTTAGAATTCGACCACCATTGTTTGGACTTAATGAACAATGGCATTTTTTGGGGATTGGCAACGACGAAAACATTTTGTAACTGTCTCTCAGACGATACACATCGTGCTGTGTGCTAGTAAGCTAGTTAAACAAGTGATGTCATTACAAATCAGCTATTCAGATAATTCAGGTAAGTAATTTATTTATTTATTTCATAGATACATAAATTTTCTTGAATTTAGCAGAGAGTACTCATATTATTTATATTTTATAGTGGCGGCAAAAAGTATAGCGCCGGCCTTGAAAGTGACACTTACGACTTACATTACAGCAAATTCATGACCTTTTAAACAATGACAGAAATCTACTAAAAAAAAAAAAATTCACTCAAATGAGAAATATGCCAAAGAATAAAATAATACTATACATAATTTTTATTTATTATATTTGTAAATTGTACTTACGTTGAAATTTAAAAAAATATATTACAATACTATTTTTGCGTTCTATGAAAATTTTTGTTGCTCCATATAGACCAAATTTTTAATCAAGACACCCCCCCCCCCCGTCAATGGTGTCCCGCTTTACCAATGTTAAAATCTGGTCACCTTAGCTTAAAATAATGTCTGTGAGAATAAAAATAAAAAAAGAAAAAAAAAAAAGAACAGTATTAACAATGCAAGGACCAAACAGAATAGCAGTGAGACCTTTGCTTTAGACCAGATTTCCCTCTGTTCTTCTGCTCCCTGAAGAGAGCCTATTGCTTCCGGACTCTTTCTTGATTCACAATGAGTGTCCTGCTTTCCCAAATGACCATGCGCAAGGACTGAGGCATACTCACCATTCATATCCACTGAGAGGCTTTTTAGTCCTAAATTGGAAACATGGCTTTTAAGCCCAGAATCCTCCTCACAAGCTCTGAGGCTCAAGACTCTATGAACCCACGCTAATAGGTCTCATTCAGAGGATGTGTTGGTGATGTCATTGATGGACATTGTTATATTCTGTAGGCTTTAGGAAGGGGATTTCTGTTCACTAAGAACTACCTAAAAGATTATTTTGCACACTCTTAGGAATGAATAAGAGGCCTAGAGTTAAATCACCTTCACTTAAAAATTTTGAGTTTGATTTATAGTTTATTTTAATCTTTACTGTTGAAAGTATTACATATGTCTCCCTTTCCCCCATTGACTCTCCCAGCCTGCCCCCAGCCCCCACCCCAGGCCTTCACTCCCATATTGTCTGTGACCATGAGTTATGCATAAATGCAAACAAGTTCATTGGTTGATCTCTTCCCACCCACCTACCCTCCCCTGTCTTCCCTCTGAGGTTTGATAGTCTGTTTGCAGCTTCTCTGTCTCTGGGTCTCTTTTTGTTCATCAGTTTATTGTTCATTATATTCTACAAATTAGTGAGATCATGTGATACTTATCTTTCTCTGACTGGCTTATTTTGCTTAGCATAATACTCTCCAGGTCCATCCATGCTGTTGCAAAGGGTAAGAGTTCTTTCTTTTTTACAGCAGCATAATATTCCATTGTGTAGATGTACCACAGATTTTAATCCACTCATTTGCTGATGGGCACTTAGGCTGTTCCCAAATGTTAGCTATTATAAATTGCACTGCTATGAGCATTTATTTATAGTTTATTTGCAACACCTGTGAACATCTTCCTTGGTTACCTTAGAGTTTACATAGGAGGATATGATCATTTTAAAGTAGAAATGAGATGAGTACAATACCAATGTAATTTCTTTTAAAAGGAGTTTAACTGATAGTCAAGAACAATTTGAGAAGTTTTTCATTAATTGCAGGTGACTATTAATACCATTTCAAAGAGTTTGATAAATATAGAAGCCTTTTAAAATAATTTTACACATAATACCATACTCTTAACACATTTGAAACATAATGTTGGGAGATGGTCCATTAGGCAAAGTTATGAATTTATTAATGATCTAGGCATAGTTGTTCATAGGTTCCAAAAGTGTTAAATATAATATTGTGGCATTGATTATATATTGCATTTTTTCTCATGTAAATGTGGTTTAATATAATCACCTAAGCTCAGGTTCTAATTTACCTGCCTTGGATTCTTACTTAAGTATACAATACTTTTTCAATATGGAGAATAATATGTTACTATAATTAGTTCCTGAATATAGGATACTATTTCATAGTGGGCATTGAAGATTTTTTTGTTATTTGTTTAACTTGTTTGCTTATTTATTTATGAATAAGCATAAAGTGAATTCTCACAGGGCAAGGAAAAATAAAGTGTGCTGCCTTATGGGTTAATCTCTGAAACTTTTACAAATGATACTCCAGGAGTCCTTGGAGCTAAAATAAGCAGGTATATAGTTCATGAATTTTTATTTAGATGCAACTCTTGCTCACAATTAAGTTTATCATCAGGTAAAGAGGAAAAAGATACAATTTGGTCATAAAGAACTTGAAATGGGCTAAATTTAGATGGTATCTTGAGGATATAGCAAGAGCTTATATGGCCACTTGGGAACATGATGGGGAAAATGATGGAAATACTTGAGAAAGGCTATACTGGATGGGCTGGATCAAGTCAAAGTTCTAAAAAACAAGCATGAAATGGCAGGTATGAGAGCAACTTGAAGTGAGATTGGAGATGGGGAAATATCTTGAGCACAAAGGATGGCAAGAGAGGGTGTGACTCAAGATGAAATTTGTCAGGACAGGGTAAAGCAGTGAAGAATGTTCACTTCAGTGGACAGCACTTGTTCTGTCACTCTTTGGATAGGTTTACCTTGAGTTCAGCAGTGCTTTTGGAGACTGATACAGAACGAAGGGAAACAAGATGCAATCTCTTAAATTAAAAAGCCTGGCCCTGGCCTGTGTGGCTCGGTTGGTTGGAGCATTGTCCCATACACTGAAACGTTTTGGGTTCAATTCCAGTCAGGGCACATATCCAGGTTGCCAGTTCAATCCCCATTTGGGCAATTGTGTAAGGGAGTTACCAATCAATGTTTCTCTCCTGCTCCCCTTCCTCTCTCTAAAATCAATAGAAAACATACCCCAAGTGAGGAATTTTTTTAAAAGCCTGGAAACTTTGAGTGTGTTAAAGGTTAACTTGATGTGTGAAAATTAAGTATGATGACTTTTGTTTGCAGAAGGCTAGTTCTGTATTATCAAGAGATACTTTTCAGCATGGTACCTAGTAGGCACTTTATTTGTTAAGACTATGTATTACTTTTACTAGTACTAACACCCACTATTTCTTGAGCCATTACTCTCTCTTCAAATGTGCATATGCTAAATCCTTTAGATACCTTGTTCATACATTTAATCCTCATAATAAACCTAGGAGTTAAGTATTTTTACATTCAGTCTTGCAAATGAGAAAATTAAAATATTAAAGAAGTTAAATGACATAAATTGCTTAAAGAGATAATAAATGATAAAGTCCTATTTGGACATAGATCTAGTTGACTCAGGGATCTGGATTTCAACCACATTTGTGCTTTAGGATAGGAACTGCAAATTTGTGACTGGAGCACCGAAATCAGCCTGGAGGCCTGCTTTGTTGAGCCTACATGGCATGTTTTTAGAGAATCTGAATGTGCATTTTTATAGAGGTGACTGTTAACTGGAGACACCATGCCTCATTGCCTTAAACCATCTTGACATTTGAGATTGGCTTAAGGTTTCAGGTTGAATATTCTCCCTATGTTATAGATAGATAGATAATTAGATACATACATACATATACACTGAGTGGCCAGATTATTGTGATCTCTGAAAGCATAATAATCTGGCCACTCAGTGTGTGAGTGTGTGTGTGTGTGTGTGTGTGTGTGTGTGTGTGTGTGTATATATATATATATCCTAAAAATAGAGAAATGTGTAAATTGACCATACCTCTGCTACGCCCACAGCCAATCAGAGTGACAGATGGTGGTTAATTTACATACATACCTGGGTCCCGGGAACCTCCTCGGCACCCAGGTCACTCCCAGCCAGGCATCGGAGGTGGGGGGGGGGCGGGCATTCCCACGCCTAAAGCCTAGGGTGGAGGCTTTAGGCTTGGGAAGGGGCCAAGCCTGCGATTGGAGGGGCAGGGGTGCCCACTTCCCAAGCCTAAAGCCTGGGGCAGAGGCTTTAGGCTTGAGAAGGGGCCAAGCCTGACACCAAACACAGACCATCCGGAAATCAGCTCTGGGTTACCCAGCTGCAGCCTGGTGACCCAGCACTGACTGCCCAGGTGGCTGAGACCCAGAGAGAGAGGCAGGGTCTGATCTGCAGCCTCAGTGGAAGGTGTTGATCAGTGTACTTACCTCTCTCTTTCTCTCCCTCTTTCTTTCGGATCTTCGCCAGTAGCCAGGCTTTTCTTTCTCTCCCGACCTCCACGGGGGCTGCTGTTAAGCCCAGCCTCTTTGATTAAGCCCAGTGATAGGACTGGAAATGCTGACTGGCATAGGAGCCGACCAATCAGAACCAAAGATGGGTACTGTGGGGACCCAATGGCTGCCTAGGAGGCGGTGCTTTTGACGCTGACTGGCAAAGGAACCGACCAATCAGAACCAAATCTGGGTACTGTGGGGAGCCAATGGCTGCCTAGGAGGCAAAGCTTTTGATGCTGGCATAGGAACTGACCAATCAGAACCAAATTGGCCAGCAGAGGAGGACAGTTGGGGGCGACATCAGGCCTGCAGGAGAGGGCAGTTAGGGGTGATCAGGCTAGCAGGCAGATGCAGTTAGGGGCAATCAGGCAGGCATGCAGGTGAGCAGTTAGGAGCCAGTGGTCCCAGATTGTGAGAGGGATGTCTGACAGCTGGTTTAGGCCTGATCCCTGAGATCTCAGGGATCGGGCCTAAAATGGCAGTCAGACATCCCACAAGAGGTCCACTATTGGAGAGGGTGCAGGCTGAGTTGAGGGAACCCCCTTCTGTGCATGAATTTCATGCACCAGGCCTCTAGTATATATATATTAGAGGCCCAGTGCATGAATTCGTGAATGGGTGGGGTCCAGCCAGCCTGGCCAGGGAGAGGGGACATGGGTGGTTGGCTGGCCTGCCTGCTGGTGGAACTCCTGGTCGAGGGGACAATTTGTATATTAGCCTTTTATTATATAGGATATACACTGAGTGGCCAGATTATTATGCATTCAGAGATCATAATAATCTGGCCACTCAGTGTAGATGATATAAATATAGATGGTATATATAGATATAGATATAGATATAGATATAGATATAGATATAGATATAGATATAGATATAGATATAGATATAGAGATAGAGATATTGATACTTTTAATATATATAATACAATATATTTATATCAGCACAATACATATTTAAAGAAGGTTCCATGGTGTATGCTGAAAAATGCAAAGTGAAAACATTTGGGGAAAATATTACCACATTCTTAAAGTACCCAGATACATTGATGTTGCAATCTTGAAGGGACAAATTTCCAAAGATTACTTATATCTCTTCTGATTTCACATATTGCTTTCCATTAATAGACACAGCCAGAGGTATTCCCTTCTGTAATCCCAATCCATATGCTTCTGCCAACCAACTAATTGCTGATTAATGCATCAACCTGGGTTTAATTTGTTGACAGACATTGCATTTAAAAAAGAGGTTGTGACTCTGTTGTATGCTCTTGCCTCCTTTGTCAAATATTAATTGAGCGCAGTGGCTTGGTTTGATTTCCCGGGTCTGTGCTCTGTTCTATTGATCTATATGCCTGTTCTTGTGCCAGTACCAGGCAGTTTTGATTACAGTGGCTTTGTAGTATAACTGAAGTCTGGTATTGTGATCCCTCCAACTTTGTTTTTCTTTCTCAAGATTACTGCAGCTACTCAGGGTCTTTTTTTATTTCATATAAATTTTTGGAGTATTTGTTCTATCTCTGTGAAATATGCCATTGGTATTTTAATAGGGATTGTATTGAATCTGTAGATTGCCTTGAGTAGTATGGACATTTTAATGGTGTTGATTCTACCAATCAATGAGCACGGTATATTCTTTCACTTGTTTATATCTTCCTCTATCTTTTCCATAAGTGGTGTTGATACATGAAAATTGGGAAGATACATGAAAAAAAAAAGAAACTAGAGCACTAACTTACACCATACACAAGCATAAACTCAAACTGGATAAAAGACTTAAATGCAAGTTGTGAAACCATAAAAATCCTAGAAGAAACCATAGGCAGCAAAATCTCAGACATCTCTTTTAGCAACATGTTTACAGATATATCTCCTAAGGCAAAGGAAACTAAGGATAAAATAAACAAATGGGACTACATAAAATAAAAAGCTTCTGCACAGCAAAAGAAACCATCAACAAAACGAAAAATCAGCCCACTGTATGGGAGAACATATTTGGCAATGATACATCTGATAAAGAGTTAATATCCAACTTATACAACTTAACAAAAGGAACACAAACAATCCAATTTAAAAATGGGCAAAGGACCTAAATAGACACTCTCCAAAGAGGACATACTGATGCCAAGAGACATATGAAAAAATGCTCAAAGTCACTGATCATTAGAGAGATGCAAATTAAGATGACAATGAGGTATCACCTCACACATGTCAGAATGGCTACCATCAACAAATCAACGAATGACAAGTGCAGGTGAGGGTGTAGAGAATAGGGTAACCTAGTGCACTGCTGGTGGGAATGCAGATTGGTGTAACCACTGTGGAAAGCAGTATGGAGTTTCCTCAAAAAATTAAATATGGAAAACTGTCATTTGACTTAGTGATCCCAATTCTAGGAATATATCCTAAGAAAACTGATGCACTAGTCAGAAAGAATGTATGCACCCCTATGTTCATAACAGCACAATTATGATAGCTAAGATCTGGAAACAGCCCAAGTTCCCATCAGTAGATGAGTGGATAAAAAGCTGTGGTACATTTATGCCATGGCACATTATGCAGCAGTAAAAAGGAAGATTCTCTTACCCTTTGAGACAGCATGGAGGGATCTGGAGAGTATCATGCTAAGTGAAATAAGCCAGTGACAGAAAGACAAGTATCATATGATTGCATTCATACGTGGAATCTAAGCAACAAAATAAACTGATGAACAGAGTGGATCCAGAGACATGGAAGCATGAAACAGAGTGCAGAATCTCAGAGAAAAGGTGGGGGAGAGTGGTGGGTGGGAGGTAATCAACCAAACACCTTGTATGCATATATGCATAACTCTTGGACACTGACAATAGCATGCTGAAGGCCTGGGGTGGGGTTTGGGGGTGGGCTGGAAAGGGTCAATGGGGGGGGGACATATATAATACTTTCAACAATAAAGAATTATTAAAAAATAAATAATAGAAAACTCAAAAAAAGAGGTTGTGGATATTGTCCCAATGGTCCTGCCTACTCTGGAACATAAGGGAAACCATAATCACAGTGAATTCAGTGTCAAATTTCTTGTCTCAGGTATGTATTTCTAGCTACTGTGATAATTTTTCATCAATGTTCTATTGTGACTATATCTTGCTTTTAGTTTACATTGTTCTCCATTATGGAACTGCATTTTGTTTTCAGAATAGGCACATTTTGAGGGAAGTGGCTATTTTTTCATTCTTTTTTTTTTTATCTTTTCCATAAGTTGGTAGACCATTTATTGTTCAGAGCTTTGTAAAATTATTTAATTTTCCTAAAAATCTATGATAAATCTATTAACTGGTGAAAGAATGGTTGAAATTTCAGATGATATGACCAGTAATTTTAACATAGAAGTGGTTTTTACATTTTAGCACATTAAAACAATTTTAAAATTGATTTATTAAATTAAATCTAAACATTATGCTAAAACCTCACAAGTATCTTAATATCTGAAAATTAATAGCTTATTTTATTTAAACTTTTTGCTACTTTATGATAGATAAATCATCAACGTTTCCATTCTTTGGTGTGTTTTTTTCTTCAGAAGTCCCAGTAGAATAGTTATGTTTGTTTTGAAAAGTTACTCTATTTTTTTATTCCTATTAACCCAAATAGATAAACAATATATATATATATAGATAGATAGATAGATAGATAGATAGATAGAGATAGAGATAGATAGATATATCTATACCTGAAAGAATCATGAATCTCCCAATACCTTCCTGTGAAATTGTAACTCACATACAAGTTCACAGGCAGGCATTCTGGAAAGGAAGATAATAAGCAGGATAGAACCCCACGAACATGAGCTGGGCTTGCAGTCCACAAAGTAGACAGGTGGGAAGGTTATGAACAGGCTTGAATTCAACTAGGATACTTAAATGCATGTCAGTTCCTATTGCCTCTGATGTTAGCATCAAGAATGAGCAGGGCCTCTCATCATAGAGCTAAACACACATATCTCTGGCCAAGGAGCCAGAGACACTGATGGAAGATCCAGGAGAAAAGAGCAATTTCAGTTCCCACTGCTACTTCATGTGAACAAAGTGAGGAAGCATATTATATCAGCAACAATGTGTGTACACATGTGTGCACGAATATAAACACATAAATACCTGCTGCCTACCTTCCATTCTCCTATTAGTGTGAAAGAATCTCTCTTGTAGTCGTCTCTAACTGGATACATGAGAAAATGGAATTCTGGAAGATTTAGTTCAGCCTAGCCAAGTTAGTACATTACAAAGCTATCATAATGTCCATTCTCAAAGATGGCAAGCTTTGGTGGGTGCTAGAGTAAGGGGTCTATGTAATCATTGTTCTTCATAAATGTACTGGCACTTGGGAGATAAATGAAGGAAATGATGTAGAAATTGAAGGATGCGACTATAAATCAGTTTGTTTAGTCTCACAACATTTCCAAATGCGTTGTTCACATGCATGCATTCAAATTAGGTAAACAAGGGGACTAGGAAATAATGAATTTACTCAATTTATCTCTCTATTATCTTGCATTCTAAACAGTGACTCCTAATATTGAAAGGATATGTCCACTTTCCACTTTTTCGGGGGGGGGGGGTGGCAATATTTTTCTAAGATGAATTGTCTTGGTTATCACAATGAAAAGAGAAGACTCTCTGAAAAATTTAAGAGAGTGGTGGAACAAATGGAAGTGACAGTGTTGGCTTAAATAAATACATTTCATGCCTCTTCTTAGGCTCTCCAAAAAGAACAAGTAATGCTACAGGTTATAACGTTATGTAATGTTATGAAAAAGTGGGAGGGTTAGCCCGGCCAGCTTGGCTCAATGGTTGAGTGTTGACCTATGAACCAGGAGGTCAAGGTTTGATTTCTTATCAGGGCACATGCCTGGGTTGCAAGCTTGATCCCCAGTGTGGGGCATGCAAGAGGCAGCCAATCAATGATTCTCTCTCATCATTGATGTTTCTGTCTCTCTCTCTCTCCCCTTCCTCTCTGAAATCAATAAAAACATACTTTTTAAAAAGTGGAAGGGTTTCATTCATACTGTACCAAACCCCTGTTTTTTGGAGTAAGATGTTGATAGAAAGAAGGAGCTAGTCTAAAAATAAACACCAATTCAACAAAGCTGATTTAAAATTTTCATTTGTGTTGTGGAAATCCACAGTACTTAACTATGGATGAGGAAGATGTCTCTTCTAATATTTATATTGTTAATGCTCTGCTTCCAGTAAGTATCATTAATTTATAGTCTATATAACTGCACTTTTTTCAGCATTTTTAATGGAGTCACATAACTGATCTTGACTGAGGGAGAGTTGTTTCTCTAAGGGCCTTCAATGACTATAGTCTGTTGGAGACAAGAGATAGTAGAGGAAGATGGTGCATCATCTGCTGTGCTACCTTGAATTGGAATATATTATGACATTTTAATGCTATACTTAATTTTTTTCTAAATAATAAAAGCAATATTTTTACATTGCATCAATTTCTGAAAATAAATACAAAAATACAAATAAAGATAAGAAAGGAGTAATCAAGATTGTAGAAAATACTTTAAAGCTTCATCCAAGAAATCTTAAGAATCTCTCTCCTATTTCAAATTAGAAAGTTAAGAAGCATAACTCTTGAATAAGTAATGGTAAAAAAAAATACTAATTAAGAAATGTTGCAGAATTATGATTTTTCTGCTCACAAGACTCTAGTTAGGTTTAATAGCTTTATTAATTTTGTCTTAATTTTTGCTATACCTATTTTTATTATATGGAAGGCATGGTCACAGTAAATGAAAGTATCACATTTGATCAAGTTAATCATATCAATAAGTGTTTTCATTAATCCAAAATGGTCTTTGATTCAGGACTCACAGCCTATCAGCAAAACTTGCCACTAATTTTCAATACAAGGTATTTCAAAAGCTAGCTCCAAGAAGTTAATGTGTTCTAAAACATTATCCAAATATGAACAAATGGCTTTATTATTTCTTCTATCTTGGGCTGTGTCAAAGTTTCCAGGGTTTCCTAGAAAAGATTTAAAAGGAATTGCTACATATTACCTAAATTGATTAGATATACTAAAAGACTTTCCCCAGGAGATTCAAGTGTTGGAGGGAAAAGCAAGTTTACTCATATAACTACAGCTAGAACACCAATAATGTGAATGATTCACAAATATGATGGAGAAAGTTTTTATTTCTGTGAAATGATACAAGTGGTCATTTTCCTAAAGACAGGAAGACTCAGTTTTTTTTTATATTTTATTGATTTCAGAGAGGAATGGAGAGGGAGATAGAGACAGAAACATCAATGATGAGAGAGAATCATTGATTGGCTGCCTCCTGGACACATTCCACTGGGGATGGAGCCAGCAACCTGGGCATGTGCCCCGACCTGGAATAGAACCATGGCCTCCTGGTTCATAGGTTGATGCTCAACCACTGAGCCATGCAGGTCAGGCAAACACTGAGTTATTTTAATTTACTTCTACAACTTTCCACTCAGTTGCTAATATTAGAACACCAGAGGCCTGATGCACAAAATTCGTGAAAGAGTAGGCCTTCACAGCTGCGGCTGCCTGGATCCCTCCCTCACAGCCACAGGCGGCTGCAGCCCCAGCTTCATCCCAGAAGGATGTTCGGGAGGATGTCCAGTCTAATTAGCATATTACACTCTTATTATTATAAACCAGTGGCCAGTGCACGAAATTTGTGTACATTAAAAGGGGATTAATTAGAGGAAATATTTTAATATTGCTATTTGCCCTTTCTCTATAATAGAAGTGTCAGAGATGAAAGAAAATTAGTAAAATGTACATGAAAATCTTCCTCCTGTCAGAGTCTGGGACGCGCCGTGGAAGCTAGAGTCAGGTCCCCGCCCATCCGTGTGCACCTTGAAATCACGTGAACCCAGACCTGGCTGGCCCCACCCCCGTCAAGCCCCGCAGGGCAGGGGGCGCAGCTTTAGGTTCCCCATCAAGACCCACCTAGCAGGGGGTGCAACCTCAGTTCCCCCGTCAAGCCCCGCCAAGCAGGGGGGCGCAGCCTCTGGTCCCCTGGCACCAGCGCGAGGGCACAAGGGCATGATGACCATTTGCATATTAGCTCTTTATTATATAGGATAAGTTTGTTTTTAATCACAGAATGATAGTGACAGGCACAAAAATAGACTTCAGAAAATCATACACAGTCTTTAGGTAAGAAAGCTGTAATGCTATTCTCAAGCAATAACTTTCATTGGATGCCGACAAGTCTCAGATGCTACTTTACAATCTCTTTTATTGAAGACATGTTGAGAGTTATAAACCTTCCAGATAGGTGTCTCATAAGCCCAGCATAAGACAGTTGTGATTTAAAACCCTGTGAAATTTTCCCAATAGCTCACAGAAGAATAACCAATGTGGGTAGTATTTGTGTGTGTGTGTGTGTGTGTGTGTGTGTGTGTGTGTGTGTGTGTGTGTGTTTTAATAAGATGCTGGCTTAGGATAAAGGCCGAGAGTAAAGCTAACACCATGAGGGAGAATAAAGTTATAGAAAGTGAGATAGGAACCCGCAAAAGAAGGAAAAATTAAGAAGAATGTCATAGCTTCTCAAGAAATTTCAGGTGTAGAAATAATAAAATACTTTTAAGCAAGGGAATAAATGTCTCTTGAACCTGAGGTTCTATGATCAGGAAAAAGGAATGAAAGTTAGAAGAACAGAGTTACTTTCAAGTGATTTTATAAACGCCAATAGTAGAATGGACTGAGAAGGAGGCTGGATACAGGTTCCAAAGAGAAATACTGTGTCTTTTACAAGAATGAAAATAACTGAGAGAAGTAACTCTGGTCATACACAGGAAAGGAAAATAACAGTGAAATTTTTAAATACTATAAATATTTATGAATGTTATCAACTTCTGAAAGTTTTTATGATTAACTCAGCACAGAAAATCCCCTTTCATTTTGAACTTCAATTTTTCAAACTGCTTCCATGGCAGTTCAAACCGAACAAGCTCCATAGTGTATTTTAGGCTCAGAAGCTGTCAGAAGTATTTTACTAAGCCTCTATGGAGAGAAGACAAGCAGAGTAAACCAATGTATGAAACACCGGCAATTTTACTGAGTATTTTTAATATAATGCTGACCAAGGAAAGCCCTTAAAACACAAAACAATGAGTTCACTGATTGTTCATGCACATTTTGAATAATCATGCATGAGTTATCATTATGTCCTCCACTCCCCATGTTTTATAAGTTTGTGAAACACCTAAAGAAGATTTCATTAACCTTAAAAGCCACATAAACTTAAGGATTATGAGTTCTATATCTTAAAACATAAGAAAAGCAGGCTTTGTACATTTCTAAGTTATCTCTTAACACCTTGCGTGTTAGGAAACTTAAGGGGAAGTGAGGTGTCTTGTTCATTTGCACAAATATAGCAAAAGGCAACTTGAACTTGACCTTTCATTTTAGCATGACCAGCCCATGTAAAAAAGAACAAAAAATATATATATTATTGCCCTGGCTGATTTGGCTCAGTAGGTAGAATGTAGGCCTGCGGACTGAAGGGTCCTGGGTTTGATTCCTAGTCAGGGCACGTGACTGGGTTGTGGGCTCAATCCCCAGTAGGGGGCATGCAGGAGGCAGCCGGTCAATGATTCTTTCTCATCATTGATGTTTCCAACTCTCTATCCCTCTCCCTTCCTCTCTGAAATCAATAAAATATATATATATTTTAAGTACATTATAGAGGTACTAGTTAGGTATAGCCTAAGCTGAGTAACAAAATTACCCCAAAATACAATGTTTTCAGTAAATTAGAAGTATATTTCTCCTCATTTAATAGACTAGTAGAGGGAAGCCTAGACTGATGGGGAGATTATGTGGAGAAAAAGGAACCCTAGTACTCTGCTAGTGGGAATGCAAATTGTTACAGCCACTATGGAAAACAGTGTGGAGTTCCCTCAAAAATTTAAAAATGGAACTTCCATTTGATCTGGTGATCCCACTTCTAGGAATATAACCTAAGAAACCTGATATACCAATCAGAAAGAATATATGCACCCCCTCTGTTCATAGCTGTGTTATTTATAATAGCTAAGATCTGGAAACAGCCCAAGTGCCCAACAGTAGATGAATGGATAAAAACAAACAAACTGTGGTACATTTACACAATGGAATACTATGCAGCTGTAAAAAAGAAGAATCTCTTACCCTTTGAGACAGCATGGAGGGACCTGGAGAGTATCATGCTAAGTGAAATAAGTCAGTCAGAGAAAAACAAGCATCACATGATCTCATATATGTGGAATCTAATGAACAAAATAAACAGACAAACAAAATAGATCCAGAATCACGGAAGCATGCAACAGACTGAGGATCCTCAGAGGGAAAGGGTAGAGGGGTGGGGGGGAAAGGGGTCAATCAAAGAACTTAAATGCATGTATGCATAACCCATGGATTCAGACAATAGTGGGATGAAGGCTTGGGGAGGGCAGGGACTGAGGAGGAGAGGGGTTAATGGGGGGAAAAGGAACATCTGTAATAGTTTAAATAATAATGATAATTTATAAAGAAACTAAAGAAATGTGTTGTGCCTGAACCGGTTTGGCTCAGTGGATAGAGCTTCGGCCTGCAGACTGAAGGGTCCCAGGTTTGATTCCAGTCAAGGGCATATATCTTGTGCAGGCACATCCCCAGTAGGGGGCGTGCAGGAGACAGATGATTAATGTTTCTAACTCTATCCCTCTCCCCTCCTCTCTGTAAAAAATCAATAAAATATATATTTTTTAAAAGAAATGTGTTGTAAGATAGTCTGAAATACATTTTCATAAAGAAATCTGACACTAAGCTGAACTGTGATGAGCAGATTTAAAAGTACATGTCTTGTTTTTATGTGATTTTGTTCCCTTGAAATTTCAGCAGAGGTTGTTATATCCTGCAGGAGTAACATCCTTAACTATGAGCTTAACATAACCTATCCCTTCCATTTCTTTTCTTTCTTTTGGAATCCTTAGATAAACCTCTGATTTTCAAAGAACTCTCTGTGGTTAGATGCTAGCAAATATTATGTGCCATTGGTCCTGATATTTATTTGGGTTAAAGATCTTGAGGAAGTTACAAGGGAGCTTTATTTGTCTGTAGGAGAGGGGAGGTGAAGGGGGAGAATAAGAGAGAGATTTTTCACCTCTGAATAAAGCTTTCTGGAAGAGAAGCCATTCCGTGTAACTGATGACAAAAGATAAATATGTTTTGTAAACCACTTTGCTTTTATCTTAAGTGGAGAGCCTTTTGCAAAACATTTATCTTTACCATGACCAGAGAGTAATTTTAATATGCATGATTAATGGTGCAAATGAAATTAAAATCCCCCTACTATTCAACATCTTCTTTAAGAACAAAATGCTCGCTATATTCTAATTTGAATGAGTAAGATTTCTGAATACTGATGCTTTTTAATTAGGGAAGAAATGTTCTTTTAATTAAGAAAGAGGGTTTTGTTTTGTTTAATTTCTCAATAAGTTAGAGAGTGTCCTCTAGTGGAGAGAATCTCTGTTCTCAGCAGTTTTAGAAATGGCCAAATGATCCCCAAATAGAAGGCTGCACTAAATCACAAGTGAACCTACTAACTGCCCATTGGAATACAATGGTTGAAGGGAAGCTGTATTATTTTTCCTCTCAGCACTGCCCCAGCCACACACACACACATTATAGCCTACTGGAAATCCTGCTATATGACAAGCATTGTTCTCATTTTAGATAGCAAATGATTTTTTTATGATCAATTTTAGAGTGCTTCCTTCGGAACCTGGTAAGATTGAGCTGATGGTGCACCTTTCTGGCAAAAAGGCAGCAGAAGCATTTAGTGCAATTTACTGTAGCTTTTACAGATACCAGCCTGAGACAGCAAGAATGCTATTATCTTCAAGACTCCAGGCCTGGCTAACTGATATATTTGATGTGTGTAGCTGCCCAGGTCATAGCTTAAATTATTCTGTTATTGTTTGAAGGCAAGCAAAGAAGCAAAATTGAGAGGAAAATGAAATTAATATGTCTTTCTCGGCTATGTAACTTATGGAGTACTCATGCTCATTTCCCGTATTTCTGGTCAAGTGTAGTAAATAGTATTAGCACTATTATTTGGGTGTCAGAGGTGAAACTGGAGGTGTTTTTTCAATATCTAAATGGAAGAGGATAAGGAAGAGCTATGGTGCTTGACTCTCTGAATCACATGGATTGCCTTCTCAGAAATTGCATGGTACAACAAATTAGGGCCAAAGATAGAAATGATGGATAGATTTTTTTATAACAAGTAAAATCATTTGGACTTAAACAGAGTAAAGGTAAAATATTATTTCTGTTCTTATATTTGAAAAAAAGAAAAAGGAATAAAGTATTCATCAAATCCTTCAGTAATCCAACAAATGTCAGAGATATCGCACAGATATATAAATACTGTGTGTTGCTTATTTTAAAGGTAATGATAAGTAATGGGGCAAGTGTTGTATTTCTGTTAACAGGTAATTTTCAGAACAATGTACAATCATTGCTTTCATACAGATATAGGAATGAACACATGTTAAAGAAATTTTGGCCCTGGCCGGTTTGGCTCAGTGGATAGTGTGTCGGCTTGCAGACCGAAGGGTCCCAGGTTTGATTCTGGTCAAGGGCATGTACTTCCTGGCTCATGCAGGAGGCAACCAATCAATGTGTTTCTCTCACATCGATATTTCTCTCTGTTTTTCTCTCTTTTTCATTCTCTCTAAAAAGTAATGAAAAAATATCCTCAGATGAGGATTAAAAAAAATTTGCTCATATGATATGAAGGGAGCAGACAGATTATGACTGAATCAAAGGTAAATTTAAAACAGCATGTTTATACAGAGTAAATAAATGTCAAGAAGAATTCCATATATAGGAAAAAATAGGGGAACAAAGAGAGCAGAGGGGGAATGAAGTTAATTAAATCACTACAAGACGTGAGAAAATTTACATGTCAGTTACCTACAATTTAAGAGTCAAAAATAGCTCTTAAACAGTGAAAAGACTAAAATCAGGTAACTCAAAAAGGTGTGCAATAGATAAATTAGTGGTTTTCCACTGAAATACAAATTCTTTCCTCCATTTTTTTTTTGAAAGAGAATATGTTACTGTATCTTAGATGGGCTCATCAGTGACTCAATTGTACTTCCTGTATCTCATCTACACCAGCTACCTCTCCACCCACCTCTCTACCCATTATTATGAACATGAACACTTTCCTCTTTCCCAGCCTCCCTGTCCTTGCTCACAGCTTAAGGAACAAGCCTGAATATTTTCCGATCATGTTGCTTTTCTGTGACCCAATTCCACTTTAAACAGAGTCCAAGGTAAAAACAAATTGTTCTAGACTGTTAACTGTAACCACTTGCATGAAAATCTCCTGGGAGTGCTTCTTAAAAATGGAATTCCTTGGAACATTGCATACTTGTTGAGTCAAAATCTGGTGGGGGCAGGGGCAAGTTTTTGGACAATAATTTAGAGACTCACTGGCTTAAGGACAAAAGATATATAACATGATTAACCCTATTCATCTAAACTAAATAAGACTGAAATCTCAGGGGGAAAATGGGCTTGGGTGGGTGGTAAGAGATCAACCAAAGAACTTATATGCATATATGAATAACCCATGTATAGAGACAATAGGGTGGTGAAGGCCTGCGGTGGGTGTGGGGGTGGGGGCATGCTAGAAGGGGTCAATGGGGGAGGAGAGAGGGGCATCTGTAATACTTTCAACAATTAAGATTTAAAATAAAAAGAAAGTTGGTGGAAATTTCCAAAAAGCATGTTAATGGTGGAATTAGGAGATGCAATACTAATGACCTTCTCTATAATTTCTATCAAAAATCTGGCTATGATTATTTGCAAGTTGAGTATCTGGGACATTAATACATTAATGACCTTTCTAGGCACTTGGCTAAGTGTTATTTTATCGTGTTTCTTTTTTAACTGAAAATATACTCAGACACACATTAGATAGCAAAAACAATAAAGAAAAATTCATAATCATTCTCTGTTGTTTTCATTTTCTTTGTATTATTTTCCACTCTACTGCAGTTTAACTAATTATTTATTCAAATATGTTGATGTTGAATTTTCTTATTATGTCAAGGCTCAAATTCTAAGAAATTATTTTTCCTTTTCTAGATAGCATATCTGTTTCATAATAACATTTAACTCTAATAAATTCCAATTTTGTGGTATCATATAAAATTAACTTTTGTTTCCAGATCATAATTCAAATTCTGATAACCCATTGCCTAGACTTAATCTGCTCCTATTTTTATGCATTACAATTGGTTCCAAAGAGCTATATCTCTGCCTGCGGGATGAATACCATATTATTATTATCATTAGAGGCCTGGTGCATGAAATTCGTGCACGGAGGGGGGTTGTCCCGCAGCCCAGCCTGTACCCTCTCCAATATGGGACCCCTCAAGGGATGTCCGACTGCCCGTTTAGGCCCAATCCCGGAAACGGGCAGTCGGACATTCCTCTCACAATCCAGGACTGCTGGCTCCCAACTGCTTGCCTGCCTGCCTTCCTGATTGCCCCTAACCTCTTCTGCCTGCCAGCCTGATCACCCCCTAACCACTCTGCTGCCAGCCTGTATGTCCCCAACTTCCCTCCTCTGCCAGCCTGGTCACCCCTAACTGCCCTCTCCTGCAGGGTTGATCACCTCCAACTGCCCTCCCTTGCAGGCCTTGTCCCTCTCAACTGCCCTCCCTTGCAGGCCGGGTGCCTCCCAACTGCCCTATCTTGCTGGCCATCTTGTGGTGGCCATCCTGTGTCCACATGGGGGCAGGATCTTTGACCACATGGGGGCAGCTATATTGTGTGTTGCAGTGATGATCAATCTGCATATTACTCTTTTATTAGATAGGATAGAGGCCTGGTGCACAGGTGGGGGCCAGCTGGTTTGCCCTGAAGGGTGTCCCAGATCAGGTGGGGGTTCCCTTGGGGCATGGGGCGGCCTGAGCAAGGGGCCTGTGGTGGTTTGCAGTCCAGCCACACCCCCTGGCAACCCAAGTGGAGGCCCTGGTATCTGGAATTTATTTTCCTTCTACAATTGAAACTTTGTAGCCTGGAGTGGAGCCAAGCCTGGGGCTCCCTCCAGGGCCGGCAGCCATTTATTTCTGTTGGGATTATACTTGAAACTTTGTTGCCTTAAGCGGGTGGGCCCGGCCAGGGTGTGCAAAAAGCTTTGCTTCCCCTGTTGCTGGCGGCAACCCTGGCCTGCTCTCTCAAGCTCCATTCTGCCGCCATTTGTTTGAATTTGTTTACCTTCTATAATTGAAACTTTGTAGCTTGAGTGGAGGTTTAGGCCTGGCAAGGGCAGGCGGAAAGCTTGGCTTCTTCTGTTACTTAGGAAACCTTGCTCTCTGTGGCTGTAGCCATCTTGGTTTGGGTTAATTTGCATACTCGCTCTGATTGGATGGTGGACATGGCTTGTGGGTGTGTCAGAGGTATGGTCAATTTGCATATTTGTCTATTATTAGGTAGGATTGCTTTTAAATATATTTTGCAATGAACACGGGAACACAGATATCTCTTCAAGGTAGTGATTTTATTCCCTGTGATACAACACCAGAAGAGGGATTACTGGATCATATGGTAGCTCTCTTTTTGTTTCTTTGAGGAAATGTCATACTGTTTTTTCATAATGTCTACCTATACCAATGTACATTACCACCAACAGTGTAAAAGGGTCCATTTTCTCCACATCCTTTCCAACAGTTGTTATTTTTTTTATTATAGCCATCCTAATAGGTATAAGGTGAGATCTCATTATGTATTTGGTTTGCATTTCCCTGACGACTGGTGATGTTAAGCATCTTTTCATATACCTGTTAGCCATTGATGATAGCCAAGATACAGAAACGCCTAAATGTTAATTGACAGATGAATGGACAAAGACATTGTGGTATATATAATGTTATATTATTCAGCCTTCAAATTATTCACCATTTGCAACAACATGGATGAATCTGGGAAATATTATGCTAAGTAAAATAAGCCAGATACAGAAAGAAAAAACTGCATGATCTCACATGTGGAATCTAAAAAAATTCATATACATAGAAGGACAGAGTATAACAGTGGTTAGGAGACCGGGGGTATACGGAGATGTTGATCAAAGGGTACAAATTTGCAATTATGTATGATAAGCAAGTCTAGAGATCTAGTGTACAATATGATGGCTATAGCTAATATCACTGTATTGAATGCTGGAGATTTGCTAAGAGTAGATTCCAGGTGTTCTCATCACACACAAAAAAATTAAAAAGTAACCATGTGAAGAGATGATATGTTAATTAGCTTGACTGTAGCATTATATGTGTAAAATGATAATGCTTTACACCTTAAATATATGCAATTTTTATTAAAAACAAAATATACAAAAATCAATACACTATACTTTTTAGACCATGCACATACTTATACTTCTTTAGGAAAGTTATTGACAATATCTATCTACTTAAATTTCTAAGTGAATATAGAATTATTTTCTTGAATTCTGTGACTTATTGAATTTTTATTTGCAGCAACATTAAATCTAAAATATAAATTGGGAATGGGCCACAAAATATTTAGTTTTTTTTATCCAAGACTTTGCAAACATTCTGTATATATATATATATATATATATATATATATATATATATGTATGTATTTCATAAAACCTTTGATCTGACTCAATATGATTTTGTGGTTCATTTATTCAAACCATTTCTGATCATACTTTATTTTTATTGTTAGTATAAATAATATCTCTACTATATTATATTCAGTTGCTATGCAAATCATGTGTGATATAGATTTTTAGGTAACATAGACCATTGCTAGCCACAAGGTTTTATTCTTGAGGCTGGCAAAACCATAATAAAAATCATTGTCTCTTAGAGAGTATGATTTAAAAAATAGTTTAAAGCCAAATTCACTATAGCTAAAATATAAGAACATTAATCTGTTATAAATCATCTAATTAAAAAGAACTCAAATTTGTCAGACTTCTATTGTCTATTGCCATAAGGCCCCAATATGCTGAGATAGATCCTCCTGCAATTTCATATTGGGCATACTGCATCTCATTTTAAAATTTCACAAGCCAGATTTTAATGATTTTAAAATTAATGACCTTTAGATTTACATTCTCTGTTGTTTTTTGTTTTGCATATTCTGTCTCTATTGAGCTCTTTAGGGGCATTTTAAAAATATATTGTTTTATTGATTTTTTTAACTTTTTAGAGAGAGAGGAAGTGAGAGAGATTAGTAACATTTTCTCCACAGGCAATCATCAGAACAATAAATCATATCTTGATTTGCAGCATTTGGCAATTTATGGGTCAATATTCCCACCGTGGTTGATTGCAAGCTACCAACATAATTTCACTAAATGTGCAGCTGGGGAAAGATGTGCAGTAGTACACTATTATACAATATTTCTGCCATATGGATACTATAGATGAATAATGTAGCAAAATAATTAGGGAGTTTTGAGTATCTATTAGCCTTTGTTTTTAATATGGTATTTTAATTGTATGCTTCTATAATTTAATTTCAAATAATTACTGTGTTTAACAACCTGCTTACCGAATTTCTGAAAATGTAATAATGGACTCTCACAAGCTGGTATGAACTGGCTCCAGCCCGCAAGTGAAATAAAATCTGAATGAGGAGGCTCTGCATATGCAATATTGAAGGCTAGTTTATAAGATGGACTTAGCCTACTGAGATAAGTTGCAGACAAGTTACCTTTAATTAATGAAGCTTTTATAAAAGTAAGCCATGGAAAATGCAAGTTTGAAAGATATTAAGCATGTTATTAAGTGATTTGAAATTATTTAATGAGCTACTACTCTATTTAAGATACTGTAATGTGCCCTGGTAATATATAAAGGTAAATACAGATATAATTTCTACCTTTGGAGAATGAACACTCTAGTTGCTGGATTAGACCTGCAAACAAACCAAATATTGTAAGGAATCTATATATATAAAAGGCTAAGCGACCATCATATCCGAAACAACTGAATGAATGACTGAACAGGCTGTGTGGGGTAACCAGGCTGGCAGGGGGGTTAGTGAGGGGCAACCAAATGACTGAGCAGCAGGCTGCATGGGGCTACCAGGCCCTCAGCGGGGGAAGTTGGGGATGACAAGACTGGTGGGGGGGCAGTAAGGGGTGACCAGGCTGGCAAAGGGGGGCAGTGAGGGGCAACCAGGTTGGCGGGGGCAGTTGGGAGTGACCACACCAGCAGGGGGTGCAGTAAGGGGCGACCAGGCCAGCAGGAGGGCACTAAGGGGTGACCAGGCCGGTGCGGGGGGGGGGGCAGTTGGGGGCAACCAGGCCGGCAAGGGTGAACAGTTGGGGGTGACTACGCCTGCAGGGGGGGAAGTTGGGGGTGGCTACACCTGCAGGGGGGTTAGTTGGGGGTGACCACGCCAGCAGAGGGGGGCAGTTAGGTGCGATCAGGCAGGCAGGCAGGTGAGCAGTTAGGAACCAGTGGTCCCAGATTATGAGAGGGATGTCCGAGGGGTCCCAGATTGGAAAGGGTGCAGGCTGGACTGAGGGGACCCCCCCCCATGCACGAATTTTGTGCACTGGGCTTCTAATGTATTATGATAAATACAGGTATGTTCTGAGAGCTATGGGAGGAGATGACAGAATGACTGACTGACATCACCTCTGTGGTACTTTCCCAATAATTTATAGCCTCAACTTAATCATGTGAAAATATCAAGCAAATCTATATGGAAGAGCCTTCTATAAAATAACTGACCAGTCTTATTTACAAGTTCTTGAGTCGCTATCATTTCATTCAAAAGCTGTTAAGCCCAGTCACTGTGGTTCAGTGGTTGAGCATCGATCTATGAACCAGGAGGTCATGTTTCGATTCCCGGTCAAGGCACATGCCCAGGTTGTGGGCTCAATCCACGTAGGGGGCAAGCAGGGGGCAAGCAGGAGGCAGCCGATCAATGATTTTCCCTCATCATTGATGTTTTTATCTCTCTTTCCCTCTTCCTTCCTCCCTGAAATAATATTTTTTTAAAAATAAATAATAAAAAGCCGTTAAAAACACACATTTTATAAATTTGACAAAGGTTGAAAATATATTGCTTTTAAAATATGTTTTTATTAAATCAATGAAGTGATTAAAATGTTACCTGCTAGCTTGTCTAAAATAAAAGTGTACAGATAGTTTTATAACATGTCTATCACTCTCTTGACAGGTGACTCAGCTAATCTAACCTGCAGAGCTTTCTTTGGGTACAGTGGAGATGTCAGTCCTTTAATTTATTGGATGAAAGGAGAAAAGTTTATTGAAGATCTGGATGAAAATCGAGTTTGGGAAAGTGACATTAGGTAAAATAATTTTTTTTCTTTTACCTTGTAGTCAAGATTAACATTTACTCTGTTGGTGTCCAGAAAGTAAGCTAAAAGGAAAGAAGTTTTTTGTTTTGTTTTACTGTTATAATAATGAAAACATTGAAACATATACTGGCAACGAGGAGAAACACTGTTAAGAGACTAAGCTTATAAAACATGAATGCCATTTGTAAATAATTTAAGAGAAATAAAAAGGAGTTTTTCATTGAGGAGTGAACTGAATGGGAGACATACCAAAATACAGTTGAATATAGAAAATGTGATATTGTGCCTTTTGTTTGTAAAAGCTTTTTTTAATTGTTAAGAGGAAATACTAACAAGATAAAAGGACTCAACCAAACACAATCTATGTCATTTCCTTTTATATGTTTTCATATTTGAGGCAGCAAGTAGACTATAAAGTACTTGGTAGGAATGATAAAGGATACATAAAATTTTTTAATTACCTTTTTAATTTGACTTTAAGGTCTAAATATGAATATAGTGGGAATGATAGAGAATAAACACTCAAAATACCATCTATTTGAGGACATGATTCTTAAGTCTCTTTTAAAAAACAATTTAAGTATTGAGGTATTCAGTTATGACTAAAATTATGCTTGGGCATAGATACTCATTTTTTATTGATCTTAGAGAAAGGAGAAGGAGAGAACCATCAATGTGAGAGAGAAACATCAATCAGTTGCCTCTGGCACACGCCATGACCCGGGATCAAACTTGCAACCTGGGTACGTGACCTAACCTGGAATCAAACCTGACACCTCTTGGTGTATGGAACAAAGCTCCAACCAACTGAGCCATACGAGTCAGGACCATAGATACTGATTTTTAATCATAATGTACACAAGCAAGGATAGTAATAATAATTAAGTTAAGACTAAATCCAAATGCTGATCATTTGTCAACACTCTCATCTAAAGGTCACAACTGCTGGGAGTACATGAGCATTTTATCAAAGATTCCTCTTCTTGGAAGAGGACACTTTTAATAACGAGGACTTTTAAACTTGATCAAAGGTATAAAGGAAAAAGTTTTTCAGTAAAATATAAAAACACATAAAACTGTCATATAAGGTTATTTCTACTAGAATTTTTTTTTTCCTGGCAACAGCTACACAAGAATCTTATACTCCAACTGCTTTCTGAAATGCCCAGATGGGCAATCCTCCAATATGTACTAAAGTGTTCCTCTGCCATTTATCATTTACTCATACACTTTGAAATGCTAACGTTAAAGAAGAACAACAAATCTCCTAACTTCCCCCCTTTCCCTTTTTGTGGGTGGTCAGGGAATGTTCTAGAAAGGTATTATTCTTTAATTCTGCATTAGAAAGTGTTGTGCAGAGAAGAGTTACCAAACAGATGGGTAGGTAAAGGAGGCTGAAACTTTTTGAGCAGGGAAAGGGAGCTTTAACTCTGAAATTTTCCATCTGCTCAGAAAGATTGCTAAAATCTTTGACAGTGAGATTAGTGAACATTTACCATTAATTTTAAATGTCACAATTAAGCACTTCATCGGAATACTTTGTCTACATGTTTATAATTTCATATTTCTTTAAAAACAGGCAATTGATCTGTATCATTTTTTAAAAGGCCAGGTTGGAGGTTTCAACTGAAATGTCAAAATAACTCAAAATTTTTCTATTCTTCCTTTTTTTATTAACCTGTATATAACTAGTCCTCTAGCCTAAGCCATCAGAATATCTTATCTCACCTTTACATCATATTTCTTCTTAAAGGGAAAGCAATTCCTAAACTTTTCTTCAAGGTCTCCCTCACCTCTTTAGTATGACAGTGCGATTGTCCTGTTAAGAGAGATAATGAACTGCAACTTCATTAACATCTACAAAGACAAACTTACTCATTAAAAATGAGAAGGGCATGATATAATTTTGTTAAGATAGCATAAATCCATAGCTAAATTTGAAGTAAAGATGCTGTAGGTATTTTCACATCAGATTTAGATTCATCTATTTTTTTTTTTTTTTGTCGTGTATGTGTATGTTTGTGTGGGGTTTTTTGTTTCGTTTTGCTTTATATTTTAGAATTCTCAAGGAGCATCTTGGGGAACAGGAAGTTTCCATCTCATTAATTGTGGATTCTGTACAAGAAGGTGACTTGGGAAATTACTCTTGTTATGTTGAAAATGGAAATGGACGTCGGCATGCCAGCATTCTCCTTCACAAACGGGGTGAGTATAACCTTCTAAGCTTGAGTGGTCAACTGAACCTATAATGAGAGGGAAATAAGTGGGAACCAGAAAAAAAATTGTTTTTCTACATAAATTTATTCTAAATAAAATAATCACATTAACATTCGGTTTATCAAGGCAGTTGACACAGTAGATGGGAGACTAGCTCAGACTCTAGAGTCAAATTTGGATTTATTGCTTTGCTTTAATACCAACTGTATAACCTTGGGCATGGTATCTAACTTCCCTGTGCTTCAGTTTCCTGATATGTGTCAACTCTTCAGTGTGTTTTAAGGATGAAGAAGACAAGAAGTAGAGTTAGGCATAAAGCATATACAGAGGAAGTATTTAGTTAAATATGACTTATTAGTGTTAGAAAGAAGCAAATCAATGAAAAATAACTGAAGCAGTTTTTTAATATATTTTATTGATTTTTTACAGAGAGGAAGTGAGAGGGAGAGTTAGAAACATAGATGAGAAACATCAATCAGCTGCCTCCTACACACCCCCTACTGGGGATGTGCCCGCAACCAAGGTACATGCCCTTGACTGGAATCGAACCTGGGACCCTTGACTCCGCAGGCCGACGCTCTATCCACTGAGCCAAACCGGTTAGGGCTGAAGTAGTTTTAAATCCAAGATTGTGTTCCTTATTAGAGGGTTATTCCTTTAGTGTAAAAATATGTCCAATGGATTCCCCATTGTATTACTTATTGATATTTTTTCTGCCTTGGATGACTTTTACATGTGCAATATCATCCCATGATTAATAACAATTCATTCATTGTGCATTAATGAATTATTATTCAACTATAATTTATTAACAATGATCAAGTAAGATAGGTTGTGGATGATTGCAACATCTGCCTCACTAAATCTGGTCCCACAACAGCCCTAATGCCTTATGTACAAGGTTAAAATATTATATATAAATATAATATGAATTGTTTGAAATTAGTAATAATTATAAAAACAAATAAATTGTTTGAAATTAGTAATAATTATAAAATTTGATCCATTTTAATTGGTGAAATTTTTCATATACAAGAGAAAAGTATTTTTCCATATTATACTAAGTGAAAACTCTCTAGTTTTTGCAACAACTACTCTTGGTGTTCTCTTACTCAGCAAATTCACAATGATTTTAAATTCAAAGTATATGTTTAATCCTAGACTCTTTGAGGTTTGAAAACAAAAAGAACATTAAAGACTATATTCCCCACTTTATTGGGCAATAGAATCCCTTTGAATAATGTTACTTAGAACTATTAAAACAGACACCTCTGTTGTCAAGGTGACCGCAATATTAAAATACTCTACTTTGGAAGAATGTGAGTAAAGGAAAGGTAAACAACAGTTAGAAATATGATTGTTTCTTTCTCCAGCCAACATATATATTCAGTCAATGGAGGAATTTAGAGTAGTAATATATTATATATGTAAAAGATTAGAAATTGCTTTTCAGGGCTGGAAACAACTTAAATGTTATGTAATTGAACTACTCCACAACATCTTCCCAAATTATCTAATAGCTTATACTGGATCATATTCCTTCTCAAGGAAGCCAATTCTATCTTTGGAAAGCCTAACTATTAGAAAAGCGTCCCTATTTCACTGTCTGCCCCTTGACTGCAGTTCTAGACTTTTAATCTATCTTTCCCAAAACAACCCTTTAAAAGTTTGATGACAGTCACCATGATCCTACTGGGTCTTTACTTCCCTAGATTCAACTTTTTTAGTCTTATTCACTCTTCCTTTGTGTGCATAAATTACTTTCACTATCCTGACCATTCTCTTCAATAAACTCTAATCAAAGAGTCTAAATTATTCCCCAATAAGGGAAGTAGTAGAGAGAATATGTAAGGCATAAATAAAAATCTGTTAACTTGGACAACATATATTTTATTTTGGGACAAGGTAGGAGTGACAGTTAAGTATTATAATAAGGAGAGAGGAAGAAAAATGAAATGTATCTAAGGAGGATACAACTATTAAAGTTCTGTTCTTATAAGAGGCACACAGCCAGGAAAGGTTGAACACCCAAGGCTATTTTTAGCATGTGTCACCTAAGGTTAAGTTGCCCATAGCTAGAAAAACTTCCAGTACCACAAAAATAAATGGTTGAAGAGTCAAGGAAACCGAAAAAAACTTTCACAATAATGTCTGACTATCTAAAGATAAGGAGGAAAATTGTGGCCAATGTTAGAGCACCTTTCAATAGCTATATCTTCCACAGTGGTTTACAAATTTCTATTTATACCAACAGCATTTTATTCTTAGTAAAATAAAAGCATTAAGAAACCAAAAAAAGAATCCTCCAAGGTCATATATTCTAAAGGTCCATCTTAAAGTTAGTGAGTGCCTTCTTTTTTTAAAAAAAATTATTTTATTGATTTCAGAGAGAGAAAGAAAGAAATAGAAACATGAGTGATGGGAAAGAATCATCAATGAGCTGCCTCCTGCACACGCCCTACTGGGAATCAAGCCCACAACCGGGCACTGAGCCACACGGGCCCTCGCTATTCCTTCATTCTAAGGGAGCTACAACAAATAAGTCATCAATTCACAAAGGCAACAACACATCCAATGTCCTGTCCTTGAGAGATTTATAATTGTGTGAAATTGTTATCAGGGAAATGCGTGGATGGTCTTCCAGTATTGCTGGTGGGAGTGGGGTTCATGGTGTACTACTGGGATAAGCATTTCCGGAGGCCCCCATGGGAGGGTGGAATGTGGTAGAATGCTTCATTTTTATGGAATTACATCCCTCAGATGGCAAAGTCCCATTTTCCTTAATCCAGTCCTGGAAGAGGTACAGCTGGGGATTAAGCAGAGGTAGAAGCAAAGCCAGTGTCCAGAGTGTCCGTTCCATGGTAGATCTGGGTCTGGTTTAGCATTAGGCTAGTTACAGTCTATCAGTCCATTGTATGTGGGGTCCACATGGCCATGGGCCATATGGGAGAATTTAGGGGAGCTAGGAAAGCACACCTCCTGCAACAAGAGTCACAAGAGTCCCGAGAGAGCAAGATAGAGAACTCCTTTGTTTAGGAGCTTAAGTATCTGAAATCTTCCCACTTGCAATTGGCCAAGCCTACTCCTGCCAGTGACCGGATCCAAGGTGTAACTGACAGATAAGGACCTTCCCTATTTCACCCAGACTTTGCTGGGCATGTGTCTAAACTGCAGCTTCCTGGAGAAGCTGCACAAATGTCATGTCTATAAAATTTGGCCTTCCCTTTGCTCCTTTCCTCTTATTAATAACCAGGTTTATTGCAATGGTATCAGAATGATCTATCCCAACTATTTGTGGAAGAAAAAGAGATGACGTTGGTTAACATATGGCATTACTGCAAGTTCACCAGCTCTGCAAGTTTCCAAAGGTTCGGGCACACACAGAGCATGTAAGCTAATAGTTTGGGTTTTTGATCACAGTGTCCCTGAAAGAGTCAAATTGCTGTCTTGCTAGCAATTAGGTCAATTATCAGATGAGTTGCTATATTACTCACAAGACTAAAGCTGAGAGAAGGAACTGGAAGCTGTCACTATTAATCATATTTTACTGCCATTGATTCATAAATCCCTTAACTTATCATGCAGGCCTTCAAAGTCTTTCTTTTTAAAACCTCCCTAGAGAAGTATGTTAAAGCATTTGAAGAGCTCAGATTTTTTTCAAACCACAAATTATCAGTTCTGACAAGTGAACTTGCCAGGACACATCTTTGCCAAAATTACCTAAGCATTTTTTCTTCCACTGTTACTTTTTCTTCAATATTGTTGATCTAATAAAAGTGACATTGGAGCCTTCCAATGGGTGGTATGAGTTTTTGGAGATTTTATTCACATGTATGAAATGAGTCTTCCTAAATGCAAAGAGGATACAGCAATAAATAATTCAGCTAGAACTGAGCTGGGCTAGATTCTGGACCAACCTTTTATCTAGAGAGAAAAAAAAAAAGCATAGTTCCACAAAAACTGGCTGAAAATTTACCAGAGAATTAGACCATTGAAAACCTTTCTTGAGAATATTCCAAGTTGTTTATTCCTGCAGAGATGATAGGCATTTGGACAGTTAGGATTATGGCAAACCTTCAATATAAACATATTTCACATACTATACAGAGAACTAGATGCAGTGAAAGAGAGACAGAGAATTTTTTAAATTGTATTGATATTAAGCATTCCTAAGGGCCATTGGGCCATATTAGTCTTTTTTTGTCCTGCCCCTTATTCCTCACTCTAGTCCCTGGCCTGACAAGCTTGAAAATTAGACCCTGGCTTTACAAAGAACCAAAGCACAGTTGATACATTCACTACTGTGTCAGTTCTTGCCTCATTATTGTTCATACATGACTGAGTTCCATATATGAATCTCTGAATATTTTACCCAGATGCGCTTGCTTTGGTTTCTAATTGCGGGGGTCTAACTTGACTTGCATCAAATACTGACCTTCAGTTTTCCTCCAAAACCCTGAGCTTTCCAGTTCCCTCCATTTTTACAATTTCCATTTCCCTGACGCAAACAATTCTCCAGATGGAAACTGTTGGGATTCAGAGTAGGCCAACTCAAAATATCCCATAATGACATATTGATTACTTTGAATTTAAGTCACTTAGGAAACTTCCAATGCAAGAACACTCTGACCTCTCTCTTTCTCTGCCCCCTCTTAAAGCAGAAGATGAATCTCCCAGGTGAATAATGCCCACCCTGCATCTGAAGGCTAAGAGAGACACCCTTATCATTAGAGTTTAGGAATCCAGAACAAAAAGCTCACATAAACAAACCTTGGTGCCTCTTCATTAATTTATTGCCCAAGCTCAAACCTTGCTTAGATTTCTTACTAATGAATACTAACATTTTTTGTCCTGTCAATTCCTCAGAAGTTTATTATTTCTTAGTCTAAAAAATATAAAAAGGTTCCCACTTCAATCATTTCTCTAAGCATTATTATGTTATCTTGAGTATCATTTATGATTTCCCATGCACACACATTAAATTGGCTTTTCTCCTCTTAATCTGGTCTTGTGTCAACTTTATTATTAATCTATCCATAAGAATTCAAGAAGGGCAGAAGGTAAATTTCACCCTTCCTAACAATACCCAGTAGGACTGGCTCTGGCTCAGGCCTGACTGTTCTTACACTCATCAGCCAGTCATAAATTTCTTCTTCATTCTCTGTGGTTTTGATCCATACTCTAACTGTGGCTGACCTCAAAGTGTGGACATCATTATTATCTGGAGCAAAGCTGTTTAATGGTTTAAGAGTATGAACTCTGGAGCAAGGTTATCTATTTAAATCCCAACTAGCTGTGCTATCTTAGACAAATTACTTAATTTCTGAGAGCCTCAAATTTCTCTTCTATAAAATGGTGATGATGATGATAATAATAATGACTTCCATAAAGAGAAGCTCTGAAGATTAAATAAACTCATATATGTCAATACAAATCACTATAGCTGACACATGTTTATCACCCAATAAATATTAGCAGGTAATACATGATTTCTCTGCTCCAACTACATGATATTCTGGGCAATTTAGGTTGCAGCAATAATGTGTTTCATTAAAAAAGTCCTCAAATCTAATTTATCTTTCATTAAAATGGTCAGCTTTACTTCCAGCAATTGTATTCAATTTGATTCTATATTTCACCTTTTAGTAGATTTACTTTAGTTTGAGTGTACTGTCCTAAAGGAGATCTTCACTCATTTATTCATGCAGTTAATGATAATTATAAGAGCCTACTATGTGTCTGGCCCTGATAATATCAAATGAATGGGAAATAAGAACCAATATACTTTGGAATGCTATCATCTACTTTTTAAATTGCATTGATATTAAGCATTCCTAATATTGTGCTTGTAGGGAATGTTTGACTTTGAAACTGTCAAATTAAGGGGATGCTTATTATCAATCCTATTCTGAATAGTTATGTTTAAATACATTGATTACAATAATATGGCAGTTCATTCATCATGAAGTAGTTTGGGAATTAGCAAATTACCTATCTAAGAGACTATTACTAGTTAATAATGATAAACATTTAGATTTTCTCTATTCCCCCTCAAACTCATTTTAATTCTTGCACACAATAGTCTCTCCCCCTCCAAAGAAAGTAATCAATAGGAATTAGAGTTGTTCAATAAACTCCCTAGTCCTCAGAATATCTTTAGTAATGTAATTAACATGCACATTATTTAGGATGAATTGTTTTAAAGCTGGATGAATTTAGACCAGGTGGACTCCTTATCCCTTCTTCTAATGAATCTTTTTTGTAATATGTACCTCTATCCTTGTTAGTATTTACCTAGTGCATTTATTTACTGAGAGATACAGTAAGACCAAAGAACTATTTAAACCTCTCTCAGGACTCATCTTTGACATATTTAATCACTGGTTTTAGAAAATGGGAAAGCCAAACTTTCCTAGATATCAAAACTTTCTCATCATCTATATGGTGGCATCTCCCTAGAAAGACAATGACCCATTAAAAACGGAAGAGGCATCCAGGAAATACTCACTCAGTCATTGCTGTGGGGGAGAAAAAATAATTTTCCCTTTACCCTTCTAGGTTCTTGGCTGAGATACCCCCTGTAATAAGAAACCAGATTAACAGGGAAAAAAGATACAGAATTTCAATAGCGTGTAAACCTCCTGTATACAGGGGGGATACTCAGGAAAACTGAGTAACTTCTCCGAATGGCCCCAGCCACCACCTTAAATACCCTCAAGCTAAAAGCCAAATATGATGTTGGGTTGGGAGGCGCATTATAGGAGATTACCAGGAAAAGCACAGTAAACAAAGAGGGTAACTTTGTTATGTAAACATAAGTTAATGCCTTCTCCAGTGATAAGCATTTCTAGAAATTTAAAGTCATTTTTCTCTTTCTGATACAGAGAGGGAGGAACCCTTACAAATGAAAGTTTTTTTTATAAATGTAAATGTCTCTTACAAAAGAGTAATTTCTTGATTTTCAGAGTTTTTCCTGTGTCTGCTGTTTCTTAAAAATAATCAGCCTAAAATAATCCTTATGCCAAAAAGGCATATTTTTGGATGGTATATTCTGCTCCCCTTATAGCTTATGCAGTGACAAAATATTAAGGAACTTGAGTTATGTTGCTGCAGCATCTGCAAATCAGAGCCATCAGGTTTACCAAATTATCTCCTTGGATGAGATCAGACATTTTGCATTCAAAATTTTCTTCTATTCTATAGCAGTTTTCTTACTTTTCTGTTCTCCAATTGTATAAGACATCTAAACAGCTGACCCAAACTTTTGTTCTTGTTAACTAAATGCCAAAAAAAAAAAAAATACCCAAGAAGAACACCTGGAGGCTATTATGAATCCAGGAGCACATACTGTCCACTACTAGTGATTTCATACATTTCAGTTTCTTGATATGGGTATTCCAACATGGTTATTTGATTGCCACCAACATTACCAGCATGGAAACTAAACTTTTCAGCTATTTCCTTAGACATGCAGCATATGATTTAAGTGAGCTTAACTCCAACTTATTTTTTACCTCTACACTGGGACATCTTTTCAAAAGTCTGTTGATTGTAGTTTTTTTCTGATCAGCTACAGCATGGAGATTTATTATGTAGCATAGTTTTGCATTTTAGTAATTTTGGTCATTCAATTTTATTGAGTGTGGACTAGAATATCCAAGCAGCATCTTTGTTAGGAAAAAAGAACCACTGGTCGCTGATAATTAGCTTATTTCTCAATTAATAATTAACCACTGGTCACTGATAATTAGCTTATTTCTCAATTAATAATTAACGGGGATGATCCTGGACAAAACCAAGATTGGGAGTCAAGAATGATAAGCCCTTCAGTTTTTACCATTCTTGGTGAACTAATCCAGTGGGCCAAAGCTCTTAGTATTTAATTATACATGGGCATAGCCATTGGAAGTTCTTTATTTGCTCTATTGTATTTTTCACTTGTTTTCTCAACTAAATGTAAATTCTTGATAAAGATCTTTCACTGGTACTTCTTGTTATATGTTTTATTATACATAACCCACTGCGATGAGTGGGATGATTAAGTGTATACTGAGTAAAATGAACTTTGCAGCAGGATTTCTCAATCTTGTCACTATTGAGGTTTTTGGCCAGGTGATTATTTGTTGTGGGGTGATTCAATGTGTTGTCCTACACATTGTAGAATGTTTAGCAGCATTCCTTGCCTCTGCCCATTAGATGCCAAAATTATCTTTCCCAGTTGTGACAAATATTATCTTAAAGATTGCTAAATGTCCCCAGGAAACAACATTGTCACCAGTTGAGAACCAGTGACTGATAGTATGGATATCAGAAGGATGAGTATTTTAATCTTGAAAACCCTCCAAGATTATATCAGATGTAATTGGAAGTTCAAGAGAATGGGTGCTTGTTATGCCATGGGAAATGATGAATAGGTTCCTTGTGTTTCCACTCTTGGAGAGTCAACTAGAAGTCACTAGAGCAATGCTTCACAATCTTTTTGTTGTTGTTACTGCAATCTTTTCAGTACACACAAATCACCTAGGGAGTTTGTTAAAAAGGGATTCAAATTCAATAGTCTGGGTGAGCCTCAAGACTTTAATTTCAAACAAGTTCCTTATTTATGCTGACAGTGTTGGTCCGTGGACCACAATTGGCATATCAAGGTCTTTGCCTGGACAATAGATCCTCTAATAAACTTGGCAGTATCTAATAGGTAAAGAGCAACTAGCTCTCTTGAGTTCACTGTTTCCATGACAGAGAAATGAAGGAGGGAGGAGTAAAGCCAGTCACTGGGACTAATTCCAACTAATTGCCTCATTCTTCTTACATGGTCAACACTTTTGAACCTATTTGAACATTGCCCTCATACTCTTAATGAGGTTACTTGTCTCATGTATTCAAAGAAATTGTGCTTTATAGAACACATTTGCTACTCAGAGAGATGTCTGAGGGGGCACTCTCTTTAAGTATTAAATAATTAACCTTTTAAATGAAGAGAGCTCTCATTGTTGGACATAGTTCTTATATAATTCTCTTTAAAAAAAAAAAGGAAATCTGCCTGACCAGTGTGGCCCAGTGGTTGAGCATCAACCTATGAACCAGGAAGTCACGGTTCAATTCCTGGCCAGGGCACGTGCCTGGGTTGCAGACTCGATCCCCCAGTAGGGGACATGCAGGAGGCAACCCATCAATGATCCTCTCTCATTATTGATGTTTCTATCTCTCCCTCTCCTTCTGTGAAATCAATACAAATATATTTTTAAAAAATAAAAAAGGAAATCCACTTAGAAATGTCTCAACAACATATATTTGGACATATATTTCAGCCTATGTGAATAGCAATTACCAAGGAGGAACAAGATATATGATGGGCAGTAAATACTGCTAATTTCCTGTTTTGAATATTTATATTCAGCTAAATTTCAATTATGCATAGTAAGGAAGAACTGGCATAGTATGAGAAAAGCACTGCCATATATTATTAATCAACAATATGACAGCAAGAAGGCAAAGAAAAAATAACACACTAATACCAACTGTATAAATAGTTACTATGTGTTCAAAAGTTCAATTCATTTTTATTTTTTTAAGTATAGTTGGCATACAATCTTATATTGGTTATATTAGTTTCAGGTGTGCTATATAGTGATTCAACATTTTGTTAACACAAAAAAAAACATTCAAACCTGTAAAGAATTTTTGGGAGTTTATTTGAGCCAAATTGTAGACAATTGCTAGGAAGCAGAATCTCAATGTATTGAGATAGTGCTCCTGAGAATGGTAGTTTTGCCCCTTGTTTTATACATTACCATCAAAGGAGGAGATGTGAGTTACATGAAATCCATTGGTGATAGATTAGAGAGGAGGGAGAAAGCAAAGTGGGAAAACCGCTGGGTTTGGATAAAAAGTGAAATGTTAGACACATGCTTCTTTTACATAAGTGGGTAAGCATAGTTAGCAGTAAACAATTAACTTGATAACAACAACAATGAGGGAATCTGTGGTCTTAACCAGGGTGCCAGGTCTGTGCCCTGAAGGGTCCAGAAAAAGGGAAGTTACAAGTTGCCCTGACGTTTCACAGGTAAGTTATCTAAGATGCAAAAAGACAATAGGTTCAGTAAAGATCAAAGTTGATCTTTGTCAGGGAAGATACTGGCCTAGGACATGACTACCCACTGGAAACTGCTTTTTAATTAAAGATTTTAATTTAAGACCATCCTTTGTGGTTACTGTACATCTCTTGAGTTTGCAAGGCCGCCACACAGGCCTTTCCTGAGTTAGTCAGGTTAGCATGTGGCCCCTTTTCGTCCACAATTTTTATACACAGTGTGATCTCCCTACTGATTCTATTAATTATCTGTGATCATGTAAACTTATCATAATATTATTAACTATATTTGCATTCCCCTTTTCAACTATCCTCCACCTCTCATCTGTCTAGCATCTAATAACAGAAGTTATAAAACACAAGTAAACCTAAGGTGAGGATAGAGGGAATCCACTGGAACTCACATCTTTGTGTGTTAGAAAATGACAGACAGGCAGTTTAAAAAATAATAATTCAGTTTAAGGTATTTGCAAGAAGCCCACCAATATCATCTAGCACACATTTCCATATATGTGATCAGAGTTCACAGACAGGATAGTATATTCATGGCCAAACACATCACTTATTATTCCTTCTCAGAACTGCCTTCATTCTAGGTCAAAACAACTTATTGACTGATGATGTTTCATAAGCTGCTCAAAATCTCAATCCACTGCAGGCTGCTTAGTGATGATTCATATAATGTTGTTGTATAAAAAGCAACAAATCATTCCCATTCACCAAATATACTTTTGAGTGCCAGCTATGGGCAAAGCACTGGGTTGGGTGTCCTTAGTAGTTGAGTCACTACTGCCTGAGGCATGTCTACCACCATCCTGGGGCATTAAAGTAACATTATTTGGAAAAGAGAGATAGCTGTGCATTTTTATGGTTGTGAATTCCTGCAGTCAGTTGAGAAATGGCACAACTGGGTCATGAAATGCAAGGTATAAGTTTTAATAAGAAGTTTCTGTATATCGAACTTTGACTATCAGATCAGTAAGTGAGAAATTACACATGACACATAAAAACTGCTAACTACTCTCAGGTCATACGGTAAGGAAGAAATGTGTTGATTTCCAATAAATTACTATGGTAACTTGTATTAGATGTTATTGTTGAGAATTGCATTTGCCATCTGTAAGAAATATTTTAGCTATTTGTCTCTATTTTTAGGGCACATATACTATTTTCAGCATGTGTTCTATGAAGGATGATAAATCTGTAGGTTGATTTCTCTAAATTAAAAGTAGACATTTAAATGTTATTAAAGTTGATTTTATTTCTAGTTCACAAAATATCCAGTGGTATGTTTAAGAAAGCACACAAGGTAGTTTTTAAAGCCACCCAAGAATTATTTTACCATGAATTCAAATTTGATATGAATGAGAATTGAGTGAAAGAAACTGAACTGTGAAGAAAAATAAAACCAGTTAGTTACATGAAAGTGTTTTATTTTTTACTATTCACCTGTTTGTGACCTAAGGAAGTCTCTCCATGCCACTGTCCTTCATTTTTATCATTTGTAAACTAATTGCCCTTAAGTTCCAGAGCAGAAATCCTATAAGAACATATTAAACCCTGGGTGACTGATGTTACATACTAGAGGCCTGGTGCATGAAATTCATGCATGTGGGAAGAGGTCCCCTCAGCCCAGCCTACACCCTCTTCAACCGGGATATCCTTAGGGGATGGAGCCTAAACCGGCAGTCACTCATCCCTTTCACAATCCTGGACCACTGGCTCTTAATCGCCCCTAACTGCCCCCCCTGCCAGCCTGATCACCCCTCACTGCCTCTGCATGCTGGCCTAATTGCCTCTAACTGCCCCCCCTGCTGGCCTGGTCACCTCCAACTGTCCCCTTCCTGCTGGCATGGTCGCTCCTAACTGCCCCCTCCCCTCACCAGCCTGGTCACCTCTTACTGCCCCCCCCTACCAGCCTGTTCGTGCAGCCTGTCCACCCCCAACTTCCTCCCCACCGGCCTAGTCGCTCCTCACTGCGCCCCCTGCCAGCCTAATTGCCCCTAACTGCCCCCCTGCTGGCCTGGTCGTCCCCAACTCCACTCTCCTGTTGACCTGGTCACCCCTAACTGCCCCCCTGCCGGCCTGGTCGCCTCTTATCGCCCCCCCTGCCAGCCTGGTCGCCCCCAACTGATCACCCTGCTAGCCTGGTCGCCCCACGCAGCCTGCTTGTTCAGTCATTTGGTCGTCCCTCACTAACCCCCCCTGCCAGCCTGGTCGCCCCATGCAGCCTGCTCTTTAGTCGTTTGGTCATCCCCCTTGCCAGCCTGGTTGTAGGCAGCCATCTTGTGAGGGTGCGAGCATCAATTTGCATATTACCTCTTTATTATATAGGATTAGCCCATTTCTCAGAGTTTACAGATTCTAGAGTTTTGTGTCATTGTACCTCATTTTGCAAATCTTGAAAGTGAAATAAAGCAGTTGCTCTTTCTAGGGATTTTCTTATAGTTATGTTTGTAAAATTGCCTGGGATCTTTAGATGAGAAGTTCTTATAACTGCACAATAGAAATTACAATCCTTTGCCCTAGCCGGTTTGGCTCAGTGGATAGAGCGTCAGCCTGTGGACTGAAAGGTCCCAGGTTCGATTCTGGTCAAGGGCATGTATCTTGGTTGCGGGCACATCCCAGTGGGAGGTGTGCAGGAAGCAGCTGATCGATGTTTCTCTCTCATCAATGTTTCTGACTCTCTATCCCTCTCCCTTCCTCCCTGTAAAAAATCAATAAAATATATTTAAAGAAAAGAAATTAAAATTCTTTAAGATATGCGAATGAAGTTAAAAATACTGACTGGTCAGTGGGGGAAAAAAGAGACCTATGTACTACTATTTGTAATACCTTATACAATAAAATTTTTTTTAAAAAAGTACTGACTGGTAATGCTTGTCAAATTCATGGAAACTAAAATGGAAGAGGCCATTATCAAAGCTTAAAAAAATGGCACACATAAATTGCCTGACTTAAATCAGTTTGGAATTCTAATATGTAATGTAAATTGAGTATGATTTGAACACTCATTGTTGCTATCCCACAGTTTCAAGGTAATGAATCACAACTGCTTGGGTGCACTTTTAATTTTCCCCAAACAAGTGTGTGTATATTGTATAAATATCTCAATATTGAAAATAGCTTAAAGGAATATATTAAAGATACCAAAATTGCATGCCATATTGGCTGTCTTCGTAAGTAGACTGCTGTCACTGGCAACTCAGTAGTCACATAAAAATTGATATTATTAAAATGTATTTTCAACTGTTGAGTGCTCACATACCAGTTTAGTTTCCTCATCTGTAAAACACAATTTAACTAAATGAAATTTGAAATCCATCCACATTTTCTCTAAAACAGGATTATGTTTTAACCTACTTTTTCAGTGAATTCTTGTAAACTGTTTTCAATATGATTATTTATATGGAGAAAAGTAACATAGTGGTATTAAATAATTCCTGCTGGACTTACCTTGCTGACCCAGGCATCTATAAATGATAGTTGGATAAATAGATAAGCGAATGAAAATTAATTTGGCTAAAGAGTTTACCATGACTCTTAGCAGAAACACAGATTGTAAACCACCTTGAGCAATTCTATTCCAAACTGCCCCGAGTAAAAGGCAAAATATAAGCTATTTTGTAGTATTAGTATTTAAAGATATACATCACTTCCCTCAGTTAAGGTTAATATATTCAAGAGCTGTATGAAATTTTAAGTAATAATAGTGGTTATGTCTCAGAGCAGTTTGATTCCATGTGATTTTTAATTTATTCTTCATATTCTTATATGATTTTTTAAATTCTTTACAATAAGCATATTTTGTAGAGTCAGGAAAAAAGGTGAGAAAAAATAATTCTATTTTTGTTCAGCCACTGAATTTTTTTTAAAATACTTACAGGAAACCTATTATTATTCTGTTTGCAATAAAATCAAGTTATTTGCACATTTTAAAAGTATATTAAAAGCTATTTGCTTGGGGAGAACCCAAGATGGCGGCGTAGGTAAACACCTAAACGGCGGCTGTGCACAACAATTTCAAAAACTACAACTAAAAGACAAAACCTCTATCACCCAGAGCCATGGGAGGGCTGGCTGAATGGAAGCCCCACAACTAGATGGAAAGAGAGAGGAGCATTCAGGACACAAACGCTGAAAAACTGAGGTACCGGGCCACGCACGCGATACGGGCTGGTGGCGGATCTTTCTTCATCCCGAAGGGCGTTGCTTTCTTCATCCCGAAGGGGAAACAAGCGGGACCCAAACTCCTACAGGGAGAAGCATCCTCGATGCTTCTCTGTCTCTGGACTGTTTGCCATCGGGTCAGAAAGTGAGGGTGGCTTGCTTGCAGAACTGTGCGGAGGAATAATTGTTGGCTGCACTGGGGCACAAGACGTGGGGCTGCGCTTGGAGATGCGGGAAGGCTGGCTCCCAGCCATTGCTGTTTGCCATGCCTTAGCCTAGTGACGCCCTAAGACCCCACCCTGCACAACCTACAAACTCACCCAAGCTCTAAGCAGTGGCTTTTGCATATGAATGGATCGCTGCTTAACCTAGCAACCAGTTCAGACAGCTCCAAAATCTCCAAATCCCAAGCAGGGAGGAGAGGACTGGAATTCTCCTATAGCTCCTGCAGAGTGGCCTCAGACAGTAGCTGACCTGCACCCCATTGGAGATCCAGAAGCCAGTGAACCTAGAGGTCAGTGTGAGACACAGACTTCAACTCCTCACATCCATAAGTGACACATTCAGGAGGTGGACTCAGAGAGCACCAAAGCCCCACTGAAACAAGTCCTGCACCAGAAGCGTGTCTCCAGCGCAGCAGTTATAAACACAGCAGGTCCCCACAGCCAATTGGCCTGGAGGACAATTCCACCCAGTGTACCAACAGCAATCAAGGCTTAACTACACCATGACTTTGCACTCAGCTCATAAAGGGGTGCACCAAGACCGTCCACCTCAGGTGATTGGGGAGGCTGAGCTACTGGCCCTATAGGTCACCTACAACACAAAGCTGCTCCATCAACACAGGGAGGCAGCCAAAATGCGGAGGCACAGAAACATGTCACGAATGAAAGAAATGGAGGAAAGTAAACTATGGGATGATATAGAGTTCAAAACCACATTTATAAGATTACTCAAGAATCTTCTAAAAACTGTGGATAAACTTGATGAGGACTTCAAGGACCTCATTGAGAATGTCAAAAAATGGAAAAGGACCAGTCAGAAATTACGCATACACTGTCTGAAATAAAGAATATACAGAAACTCAACTGTAGATCATCGTACCCCAAGAATCAAACCAAAGATCTGAAATATGAGGAAACAAAAAACACCCAACCAAAAAGTAAAAAAGATCCAAAAATATGAAGATGATGTAAGGAGCCTCTGGGACAACTTTAAGCGTACCAACATCCGAATTTTTGGGGTGCCAGAAGAAGAGAGAGAGCAGAATATTAAAAACCTATTAGAAGAAATAATGACAGAAAACTTTCCCCACCTGGTGAAAGAAATATACTTACAGGTTCAGAAAGCGCACAGAACCCCAAACAAGAGGAATCCAAAGAGGACCACACCAAGACACATCATAATCAAAATGCCAAGGGCAAAAGACAAAGAGAGAATCTTAAAAGCAGCAAGAGAAAAACAGTTAGTTACCTACAAGGGAGTACCCATACGACTGTCAGCTGATTTCTCAACAGAAACTATGCAGGCCAGAAGGGAGTGGCAAGAAATATTCAAAGTGATGAATGGCAAGAACCTACAACCAAGATTACTCTACCCAGCAAAGCTATCATTCAGAATTGAGGGTCAGATAAAGAGCTTCACAGATAAGAAAAAGCTAAAGGAGTTCATCACCACCAAACCAGGATTACATGAAATGCTGAAGGGTATTCTTTAAGAAGAGGAAGAAGAAGAAAAAGGTAAAGATAAAAATTATGAACAACAAAAAGACATAAAATACATATCTACCAACGAGTGAATCTAAAAAGCAAGTGAATAAAAAGTCTGAAGAACAGAATGGACTGGTGAATATAATGGAATCAGGGACATAGAAAGGGAATGGACTGACAATTCTCAGGAAGAAGGGGGTCTGAAGGGTGTGAGAAAAGATTGGACAAAGGTCTTATACCTATGGATAAAGACAGTGATGGGGGTGAAGGCATGGGTGGGGTGGGGAATCAGGTGGAGGGGAAGTATGGGGGGGAAAGACGAACTCTTGTAATAATCTGAACAATAAAGATTTATAAAAAAATAAAAATAAAAGCTATTTGCTTGGATATACAATCTTGTTCCTGTGTTATGTCTATCTATATTAGAAAATATTGCATTTAAGGGGATACCTTTACTTCTACATTATTTTCTCAAGCCACTGCTAATTTTCATCCATCAAAAATCAGTACACAGAGTGAGATAATAAGATAATGCCTTATTCTTTGTGAAACAGGGCTCTGTTGTTTCCATTTTGGTAACGACAATTTATTATTAAGGACATACCCTTCATATACGTATCCCAGCTACACAGGCCGCTGAAATGTATGTCACCCACTTTATTCTTAACTTTGTCATTGTTTAAGGAGTCATTTAGTGTTCCATTGGGAGGAATCAGGAAATGGTAGTTTCTGCTAGTGGTAGCTCCCAAAATATGCCTATTTCTTCAGAGTATTAATAGGAGAAAAAAAAACTTCAACAGGTGTTAATAAAGTCTTGTATATCTTTACAAAAATGAGAAAGTGGCAAACTTACCACAATGTTCCTCAGCATTTTTGTTTTCTGAAAACAGAGAGTGATCAAAAAGATTCAAGAGGGATAAGAAATGGATTCTTCTATTACATCCATTGAAGGAAATGAGCCAGCATATGGTTTGATTATTGTTTTTTGTCTTAATAGTCTCTAGCTCTGTAGAATCACTAAGATATTGAATAAAAGTTGTCTCATGAGAGACACAGCTTTTGCCAAAAACATTTTATTCCAATGCTTTCAATACTAAGGAAATGTGTTAAACCCTAATGGAGGGAAATTATAATAATAACATAAAATTCTAGAGTTCAACAAAGCATTTTATTTTGTATATTGCAATGCAATCCGTTTTTATGTGTGTAAAATATTTTATAAATCTATTTTCAACCATGGAATGTACTACAAAACACCTTCCATTTTTTTTTAGAAGTGTTCAATGTTTCTGTAGAAAATATGGCTTCTTCTGTTGGTTATCTAAGCAGTCCAGATGTTCCGGATTCTCTGGCCAATCCAAAGTGTTCCCAATAGAAGACCAGATTGTTCTGTGACATTATATCCTCTGGTAAAGGGTTGCTTTCAGGATAAACACTGCAGCTCTTAACAAAAGGCAATGCCACCTTCACTCTGACAGTTTTCTCTCAAGAGATGTTTTGTAACATTCCATCTGTGCCTGGCTATTTGTATGACATGTCCAGAAGGAAATTCCTAGTGGAGGGAAAGCAAATACTTTTTCTTTAAAGAGATTTTCTTTTAGGCATCAGTGAAGTTTGACACCTTGATATACAATAGCCCTGTCTTCTAAGCTGGTCACCTGAGGCCCATTTTGCTCATCATTATAGCATTCTCTTCCTTCTTTGTCTTCTTTCTCCCCCATCAAACTCAGTTTTATAAGATCAAACAGGAAGGAGGCTTCCTGTGAATACCTTGTATGTTTGTATGTGTGTAAATACATAATTTCTGTGTACATCCACTGCTTTTATAGTCTAAAGGGGAAATGTTTCAGCAATAGAGCTCTGTGTTAGTAATACCAAATTGTACATTTATAAAATATGTCAACTTTCCACTAGAGATAATCATTGTCCTATTTTTCTGACCTGATTTTGGGAACCTGGCTTAACTGATACCATGAATCCTTCAAACAAATACTTATTGACAAGGTACATGCTGGTTGCTTTGAAAAGGAAAAAAAAACAAAAACAGCCTTAGCCATTTTGGCTCAGTGGATAGAGTGTTGGCCCTCAGACTAAAGGGTCCCAGGTTCAATTTTTGGTCAAGGGCATGTACCTCGGTTGCAGGCACATGAGGGAGGCAACATGAGGGAGGCAACCAATTGATGTGTCTAGTTCACATGGATGTTTCTCTCTCTGTCTCTCCCCCTCCCTTCCACTCTCTCTAAAAATCAGTGGAAAAATATCCTTGAATGAGGATTAACCAAAAAAAAAAGGAAAAAAACATAAACAATATCTTCTAGCTAAGAAATCACTACAAGAATTTGCCTACCATCACCCATCACAACATACATTTGCTTTTCCTGTGCTTCACACCAAAGTACTTGCCAAAAACCTTTGCAGCCACTGTGCTACATTGTACCAATGTCTGACCCTATCTCTAAAATCCTCCAACAGAAACAGGAACACGCAGAAACAACACAAAAGTTGCTCACCTATGATTATGATACTTACAGTAAAACATTTCTTACACCCATATAAAAGGCCTAGCAGAGTGACATTTAAGTGCACAATAAATAGTAACTTTTATTATTTTGTTCTAAAACATTGCTTGCATGATTGACTCTACAACTAGACATGGTCTCCTTTAAGGCAAGAAGCATATTTAATTTGTCATTTTATCACTAGAACTCAAAGCACTATACTTGGCACTTATAAAACCAAAAGAAATTGAATGAATGAATGAAAAGAAAAAATGAATAGCATTATCAAAGATATAAAACAATAGATGATTTATTTCTAAATGCCAATAGAATACAAACTTTCCTAGTTCTATAACACTATGTCATTGTATTTATGAATGAAAGACTATTTCTAAGTCAATACTATGAAGTTGACTATTTTTCTATAGAATGAAGTTATATTACCAAATAAATGGACTGCATATTAATAATTATACCTCATTAATTGCTTGAACCTCCTGGTTGCCTGTAAAGAGATATTTTTGAAATTGTAGAAAGGGATTATATAAAAATCTAACTTTTCATTAGAAAAATTGAATTTGTTTTTAATCATCCAATCATTCATTTAGTCAACAAATATTCATTGAGCACCTATTATGTGTCAGGTAGTTTTCAAGGCACTTAGGTCAATAAAAAATGTGAACAAAATAGACCCAAAAATTTTCCTGATAAAATTTATTTTTTAAATATGTGTTTATTGCCCTAGCTGGTTTGGCTCAGTGGTTGAGCATTGACCTGCGAATTGAAGGGTCCTGGATTCAATTCCTGATAAGGTTACATGCCCGAGTTGTGGGATCGATCCCCAGTAGAGGGTGTGCAGGAGGCAGCCGACCTATGATTCTTTTTCATCATTGACGTTTCTGTTGCTCTCTCTCTCTTCCTTCCTCTCTGAAATCAACCCAGGCATGTGCCCTGATCAAGAACCAAACCATGACCTCCTGATTCATAGGTCAGTGCTCAACCACTGAGCCACACCAGCTGGGCTCCCTGATGAAATTTAAATGGCAGTAGGATGATATAGACAATAAACAATAATAAACTTATTAATAAAAATTAAATATGGTATATAGTGATAAATGCTATAGAAAAAATAGAAAAAGAAAAGTGGAAAAAATTACAAGATTAGGACATGTTTTTAGAAGATTAAACTGAAGGCTTTGTACAGATTACTCTAGAATAGCTGTAAATAATAAAATTTTAATTCAAAAGTAATCAACCCAAAATACATTCTAATTACAATAACACTTTCAATAATGTGATCTTACCTTTTGACCTATCTTTTATTTTTTAACTTTTTATTTTGAAAAACAACGTGCAGACATTACAGAAAAACTGCAAAAAAAATAGTATAATAGATTTCCACCTATCCTTTCCAACTAGAACCTCCAATTATTAACATTTTGCCACATTTGCCTTATCTCTCTTCGTCTAAGTAGGTAAGTAAAAAGATAGAACAACACTCTGTATAGTAACACACAATAAATATTATTGATGAACCACATGAGAGTAAATTATAGACATCATGACTAATTTCATCAATGTGAATTTCCTAAAAACAAGGATATTTTCTTACAAACTCAGAGTGTACTTATCAAATTCAGGAAAATTGAAAATAATAGAGTGCTATTATCTAGTATATAGTCTATTTTTACATTTCAAAGATTATCCCAATAATATCCTTTATACCATGTTGCCCATTCAGGATTACACATTGCATTTAGTTGTCATGTCTTTTTACTCCCTTTTAATCTGGGATAGTTCCTCAACCTTTCATCTTTCATGACATTGACATTTTTAAAGAGCAGAAGTCATATTTTATTTTTTTGTAGAATGTCCCTCAGTTTGAGTTTACCTATTTCCCCCTCTTTTTTTTTTTGGATATTTACCTCTTCCTGGCTGGAACACTACATAAATGATATTTTTGCCTTCTCAATGAGGAGGTACATGATGCCAATTTGCCCGATTACTGGTGAAGCTGATTTTTGTCACTCCCTTAAGACGGTGTTTCATTTCCCCTTAATTATTTTTTTTATTGTTTGAAAGTATTACAGATGTCCCCTTTGTTTGTTGTTTCTTTCCCATTGACCTCCTCCACCCTGCACCAGCCCCTCCCAAGCCTTCACCACTCTATTGTCTGTGTGCATATATGCATGTGGGATCACTGGGTCAAATGGCAGTTCCATTTTTAATTTTTTGAGGAAACTCCATACTGTTCTCCACAGTGGCTGCACTAGTCTGCATTCCCACCAGCAGTGCACAAAGGCTCCTTTTTCTCCACATCCTCGCCAGCACTTGTCCTTTGTTGATTTGTTGATGATAGCCATTCTGACAGGTGTGAGGTGATACCTCATTGTTGTTTTAATTTGCATCTCTTGGATGGTTAGTGATTTTGAGCATTTTTTCATGTTTCTTGGCCTTCTGTATGTCCACTTTGGAGAAGTGCCTATTTAGGTCCTTTATCCATTTATTAATTGGATTGTTTGTCTTCATTTTAAGTTGCATGAGTTCCTTATATGTTTTGCTAATTAACCCCTTATTGGATGTATCATTGGCAAATATGTTCTCCCATGCAGTGGGCTCTCTTTTCACTTTGTTGATGGTTTCTTTTGCTGTGTGGGAGCTTTTTATTTTGATGTAGTCCCATTTGTTTATTTTCTCCTTAGTTTTCTTTGCCCCAGAAGTATCGGTAAACATATTACTATGTGAGATGTCTGAGATTTTGCTGCCTAAGGCTTCTTTTAAGATTTTTATCGTTTCACATCTTTCATTTAAGTATTTTATCCATTTTGAGTTTATTTTTGTGTAAGATGGTGGTCCAGGTTCTTTCTTCCTTCCTTCCTTCCTTCCTTCCTTCCTCCTCCTCCCTCCCTTCTTTCTTTCTTTCTTTCTTTCTTTCTTTCTTTCTTTCTTTCTTTCTTTCTTTCTTCTTTCTTTCTTTCCTTCTTTCTTTCTTTTTTTTTTGCATGTACCTATCCAATTTTCACAGCACCATTTATTGAAGAGACTATTTATACTCCATTATATGCTCTTGCCTCCTTTGTCAAATATGAATTGAGAATAATGGCTCGGGTCGATTTCTGGGTTATCTGTTCTGTTCCATTGATCTACATGACTATTCTTGTGCTAATACCAGGCTGTTTTGAGTACAGTGGCTTTGTAGTATAACTTTATATCTGGTATTGTGATTCCTCCAACTTTGTTCTTTCTCAAGATTGCTGCAGCTATTAGGGCTTCTTTTTGGTTCTATACAAATTTTGTAGTGTTTGTTGTAGATCTGGGAAATACGCCATTGGTATTTTAATAAGGATTGCATTGAATCTATAGATTGTTTTGGGCAGTATGGACATTTTAATGATGTTGATTCTACCAATCCATGAACACGGTATATTCTTCCATTTGTTTATATCTTCTTTATATAATAAATAGTCAGTGGGAAGGTACTTTAAGACATTGTGAACATCCAGTCTCATCAATCTTTCACCCAATAATTTTAGCCTCTGTTGATAATTCCTGCCTGAATCAATTATTAGGAAGGCAGAAAAATGGTGATTTCTAACTCTATCATTCCCTTTTATTTACCAATTGACATTCTGCTCTAAGGAAGAGCTTTTCTTTTTCTTAATTCATAATTAGTATGAACTCATGGATTCATATTTTATTCAATCACTGTCGTTATTCATTTTAACTTGTCAACCTGTCTTTTAATATATATCACTTATGAATATTTCCTACTTTATAGGAAAAACAAAACAAATCACCCTTCCTGTCTGGTTAGAAAGAGGAAAAACACATTCCAAGGGTAAGCTCTAGCAAACTGTAAAGTGAATGATGCAGCCCAGCCGGGGTGGTTCAGTGGTCAAATGTCGACCTATGAACCAGGAGGTCACAGTTTGATTCCTAGTCAAGGAACATGTCAGGGTTGCAGGCTTGACCCCCAGTATAGGGCATGCAGGAGGCAGCCTATCAATGGTTCTCTCTCATCATTAATGTTTCTATCTCTCCCTCCCTCTTCCTTCCTCTCTGAAATCAATAAAAGTATATTTTTAAAATAAAGAGAATGATGCATTTTTCCCTTTAGTATTTCATTTTTTATTTTTTTTATTTTTAATAGTTTATTAACATGTAACAATTCAGTTCTAAGGGGTTGTGGGAGCTTAGTTGAACTAGGCCTTAATGAGGGATTCTACCCAATGACCATATGTGCATTCTTGATTGGCAGTAATTTAAAAGTTAATTTGGTACTTTGGCTGAAAACTTCTTTCTAAAATTGCAAAGTATATTACTTTGAAAGTAATCTTTTGCCCAAATGTTTAATTTAATTCACCAATCAAGCTTCTACATTCAGAGACCATTATTATTATTATCATTATTATTAGGTATACTCTGCCTTGTTCCAAAAAGCACTTTTGCAAGAGCAAAATTGCTGTCTTTACGTACTAGTTTGTACCTTCCCAAAACATTTTCTTGCTGTTATGTGAATAGCAATTCAGCTTCTTAATGTGTTACCAAAAAAAATTATAACTACTTCTAAATTGCATTGATGTATTGTAGAATTGAGTTGAACATCTTTGTAGGCTGAATGTAATAATTCTCCTGCCAGGAACAAATAAGTTATACTGCTCCAGAGAAATAAATATGCATATGAATTTATGTGGATGGATAAATCCTTATAAAGTTAAGCTCTTTATAACACAATGAAAGAAGAGGAAATGTACTTGGTGAAGCTAATGAATACACTGGGATCATTATATTGTCTATCATGCATTTTCCCCACAAACTTGCATTTTGCTGCATATAAATCAGAACAGAGCATTTTAAATGACTTTATATAATGAATGAGGCAATTTTAGGATGAACTATATAAGAATAAGCCACCTAAAATATTTAGTCATACCTTAAACAAGATTATATATATCAGTAGACAGAGAGATACAAAATGAAAACTTTAAGTGAAGAGTTCAAAAATACATATAAATTTTCATTTAACTTTGTTAGCATCTTTACCTCTTCAAAGATACCTAGCAGAAACTGTTTGCACACAATAACACCAGATACAATAAAAAAAATAGGATCCCAAAATATACGAAGTAATTGCACCAAGATTAGTGTAAACCAAATGCATTTATTATTTGCAATGTAATCCAATATACTAAGAGATGGTGTGCGCTTTATTTTAATTAGCTGTTTCTTTTAAAGGGTTGCTTGGTCCAACTGTCTTGATAAGAAAAAAAAATTGTAGTCATTGCTCAAAATGCTTGTAGCAAATTTAGTTTCAAATTGAAGCAATTTATTCCAAAAGCAATCTACTACTGCAGCAATAATCAATGTGTTTTCCCTTAGCCCATACTGGAGCTTTTCAAGGACTATTGTTAGCTGCCTTTAACTAAATAACTACTGGTGCCCTTAAAAGTAACTCTTGGCACTTTTTCATTTGTTGCCTTTAACCAAATGTCAGTTTCCCTTAGGTTTGCCTAGCACTTTTGCTTTACAATTTTCAATATTCAGTCTCAGTCCTTTAAAGTGGACAAAGTCTATCATTTTAACAAAATAAAAAAGACGAAACAGATTTTTAAAGGTCTGCACTTTCTCTTTCCATCCTCTGATGTTGAATTGTACTGAAATGGAATCTTTTTTTATTTTTTAAATGCCGCCACTACAAGCATCTTGAACTTGAGCCGAAAAACCAGGTCCCAATTCAAAGGATAAAATTACATTTGCCGGGGGGGGGGGGGGCAACACCATTCACATTATAATGCAAAGATATTCTTTGGAATTAGTGTTTTGAGTTTCTTCAGATATATTCCCAGAAGTGGAATTGCTGGGTCATAGGGTAGTTCATTTTAATGTAAAGATAAAACACAGAAGTGGGCCCAAGTCTTTTCTTTTAACTGTAACAGAATTTAACCCCTAGTAATTTTGTCCTCATTCAATGTATAAGCAATATGGGTAGCACTCATATTAATGAATGTGTCCAGCTTGGAGCAAAAGAAATGTAGCAATTAAATTTAATAACCGTTTTCTTTAGGAGTTTTTATATATGCTTTATAAACCAATGTGAATAACTTAAATCAAATGAAATTTTTTTTAACCTGCACATATTTATAATGTGAAAGCATATAAATTACTCTTGCATAAAAATAATGTAACTGAGAAGCAGGCACTGGTGTGTGTACTATTTGAAAAAAAAAAACATTTCTGACTTTCAAGGATGTTATAAGAACACCATGCTTCTGCATGTAATTTTACAGAAGTATCTGGGAACAGTCTGAGATAATCTCAGGATTTCAGTATCAATTAGCTCCTCATAAAAGCTGTTTCTTTGGACACGTTTTTGCTATTATTATTAGTAAATGATTATCATATGGCTCAGAAAACTTATTCTTGTTTATTGCCTATACTCTAGGTATATATAACTTTTCACATGTTTGTACCTTAAAGGAAGTATTCATGTGACACAAGACCACTTTGTAATTGCTTAGCTACATCGACCCTGCTCTCTTTTTCTCATTACATTTCAGACAATACTATTGATTGGCCTAGTAAATAGTGTATAAAACTTTCTGAGTGACTCATGACATCTAGAAATGGGAATCATTCATATTTAGGCAATTACTTCTCTAAAAATTTTTAAAAACCTTATTTTTATATAATTTTCTCTAATTTATACATGCTCAATTTTTACAAGATGAAAAAAACACTATATAAAGACCAATATTATAAATTCCATTTGAAGAAAATGAGAACTCTGCTTATTGAATTAATAGCATTATGTTCTAGGCATGTTTTTTTCATGTTTCTAAAGGTATTAGACTAGATAAGGGTGCAGAGGACATGTTGGATGCCCAAGCCCAGTGCCATGGCTCCGGAATCAAAGGGTGTGCTTGGGGGCAACACAGAAGAACCATTCCCTGCCTGGGAAGTTATCTACAGCATAAAAGCTGTCCTGACTTCCATTTCTCTTTACAGCTTCTCCCCACATAGAATGTGTGTTAGACCTTACTAGTACAATGGCTCTTTAATATTTTTTTTCAAATAATTGAAGTACGTTTAACATAATAAAGTGCATAAATCTTAAGTGTTCAGCTCAATAAGTTTTGACAAATGTATATACTTGTGTATCCACACCCGACAAAATAGAAAATATTTATTGCACCCCAGAAAGTTTTATCTTGCCCCTTTCCAATAAATATTATCATAACCCATCCACAAAACAATCATTTTGTGATTTCTATAACTATGCTTAATTTTGCCCTGTTCTTAGGCTTCATTTAAATAGAACTGTACAAAAAAAGTATTATTTTATGTCTGGCTTCCTTCACCTAACATAATTTGTGAGATTCACGCATGTTGCATGTATCTGTAGTTTATTCCCTGTGCTGCTGTGTATATTCTAGCATATGGACACACAACAGGTTGTTCATTATCTCCTGTTAAAGAGCATTTGGGTTGTTTCCAGTTGTGGCTACTTTGAACAAGACTACTGTGAACGTTCTTATACAAATCTTCTTGTGGACATCTGCTTATATTTCCTTTGGGTAAATACTTAGGATTGTAATTGCTGCTGATAGGGTGCATTCATATTTAACTTCATTAGAAACTACTTCAGATTTTCTAATATAGCAGTGCCATTGAGCACTTCCACTAGCAATGTTTGGGAGTGGAAGTTAAGCATTCTCCATTAGTTTTCCATTTCTTTTCTCCCAAAAGAAATTTTAGAGTGATAAATTTCAACTGTTTAATGTGTTAACTTAGAAAAGAGAATGAATCTTAAAAGGAGCCATAATCTCCCATCATAATCAGTGTAATTTAAAGCAGGTTTTTCTGATGCACAAATTAGCCTATGGGCATGTTAGAGCATTATGCGGGCTTCTTTGTGTGGTGAAGTTTAACACACATAGAACAGGTCTTGAGAGAACAAGACTCACAGTATTATCTACTCACTTATCCTTTCTTTTCACATACCATTGGGAAAACATTATGCTGAATAGCATTTTATATTTCATTTCTGGTATTTTTGTGGTACCATTTTGTATTGTCTCTCACAAGAGTCAACAGATAACACTGTCTGATATTTATAAATCCAAAATATTAAATTTCCTGGAGGTACATTTCAATATTTCACACTTCATATTAATTTACTTACCCTAAAAGATTTAATAGCTCACTTTATTTTTCTTTCTTAAATTCATAAAGTCCAACCAATTTTTCTAATATTTTCTTCTAGTCCTTTTTAATTTTAATAAGAGCAGGAAAACACACTTGATTAAACAGTAGTTATATGTGTTTGTTTATTAAACTGTTGAATTAGAAATGAAGGACTAGAAAATGAGAAGTATGGCTGAGTTTTTTCTACAATACAAACACACACACGCACACACATGCACACACACACACACACACACACACACACACAAAGTCCTTGTGAGAAAATGATGGCCAAGCTTTTCAGATTATTTATCACTGATACTACACTACATCCATGATTATTTCACCCCATTACAAAATCTCAGGAATGGTCTTGTAATCCCAGAGTAGTCATCACTACAAAACCATACATTGAAGTTCCCAATCTAAGCCTATTACAAAATTAGATAACCCACTAGTGGCACCTAAATTACAAAATCAAAAATACCATTATTATAGAGCCATAATTTCAGGAATATTTATCTTTAGTCATAATTAAGGAAAATAGTACTTTTCAAGGTAGTTGTCAACTGCAGCGAACAATGGCTACCCATCAGTATGGACAACATATGGACTCCAATGATCAAGAACAACATGAATGCAAAGGCAGTAATATAAAATGAGTTTCAAAGTCTGTGAAGTCTGGCTTAATGTGTAAATGCAAGTAGACTTGAATTTGTTACAATGTCCATGAATTCTAAAGAAGAAAAAAGCTCTAGCTGGTTTGGCTCAGTGGATAGAGCATTGGCCTGCAAAGTAAAGGGCCCCAGGTTTGATTCCAGTCAAGGGCACATGCCTGGGTTGTGGGCTTCAACCCCAGTAGGGAGCGTGCAGGAGGCAGCTGATCAATGATTCTCTCTCATTGATGTTTCTATCTCTCTCTCCCTCTCCCTTCTTCTCTGAAATCAATAAAAATAAATTTTAAAAAATAATAAAATAAAGGAGAAAAAAGAAGTGAATATTTTATCCTGAAAAAATTGTCTGATAATTTTTTATGTCATGTAGACATTTAATAGGAATAAGAGAACTTGTGTACAGTGAATAGCAAGAAAATATTTTTTTGTTTTAATAGAATGTAGTAACATGTCTAGTGAAAGGGGAAACAAAGAAAAACATTTTAAGTAGCTTAGTGAAAGGAAAACACTCCCAACACAGTCATGTAACATCTACTAGGTAGACTATTTCTTTAACCCTAGTAAGCAGGCAGCCTCCAAGACTATGGTAGGTCACACTGGCACTACTTTATTCAGAAAGATGTAGGACAGGAGTAATTGCTCCTGGCAAGAGCCAGCAGACAGTATTGATTAGGTGGTCTACCCAACACTCTGTAATAGTCCACACTGCCCCTCAGAAACTGTTTTTTCACTCATCGCCCCTTAGTCCCAGCCCCCAAGTGACAGCTTAGGTGAGAAGGATAAAGATTCACATTAGGGCCAGCCGGCGTGGCTCAGTGGTTGAGTGTCGACCTATGAACCAGAAAGTCAGGGTTCCATTCCAGGTCAGGTCATATGCCCTGGTTGCAGGCTCAATTCTCAGTGGAGGCAGCCAATCAATGATTCTCTCTCATCATTGACTCTCTCTCTCTCTCTCTCTCTCTCTCTCTCTCTCTCTCTCTGAAATCAATATATATATATATATATATATATATATATATATATATATTTTTTTTTTTTTTTTTTAAAGATTCACACTGGGTGAGTTCAGAAGACATTGTGGCTTAAGCTTCATATTGACAGAAACCAACTCTATAAGCATAGCTTGCAGAATTCTTACAAGGGTTTTGTTTGTATGTAAGAGTTATTTCACTCAGGCAAGCCTAAAATTATTTTTTTCCTAACAGGTATTTATAATTCTGTCAGTCCAAATGCAATCTAGGAACATAGGTTCATTTTTACCACAGCAATGTTGCTTAGCAATAGTTACCATATACCACCTCATCTGGTTACCAAGGAAACCAAGCTAGAAAGTTATTAAAAGGCCAAATTTTCATGCAAAAAGGAAAGGGATTTGTATTAATGCATTGCCCACATCTGGTCTCATCCACAAAACTGTGAAATCAAGTTGAATGTGTGATTTTGGGTGTGAATATGGTATAAATCTCTCTTGTGGTGTTTTTCCTAGAGCTGATGTACACAGTTGAACTTGCTGGAGGGCTTGGTGCTATCCTTTTGCTGCTTGTTTGTTTGGTGACCATCTACAAGTGCTACAAAATAGAAATCATGCTCTTCTACAGGAATCACTTCGGGGCTGAAGAGCTGGATGGAGGTAAGATGAGTTCCCTCGTTTAATGTTTTTCTGAATTTTCTTATTCGTTTTCTGTCTTTGTTTTATTGAGGGGGAAGAAAAGTTAATTTCATGAACTATTGATAAGAGCTTTAGAATCTTTCAGTGTTCAGTTTGTAACTTCATTTTTTACATAGAACTATATGTGTGATTCTTTGGAGCCAACAGGTATTTTCCTCTGAAAATTGTAAAGCAGCCCTAACCGGTTTGGCTCAGTGGATAGAGCATCGGCCTGCGGACTCAAGGATCCCAGGTTCGATTCTGGTCAACGGCATGTTCCGTTGACATTCTGGTCAACCTTGGTTGCGGGCACATCTCCAGTAGGGGGTGTGCAGGAGGCAGCTGATCGATGTTTCTAACTCTCTATCCCTCTCCTTCATCTCTGTAAAAAATCAATAAAATATATGAAAATTGTAAAGCAACACCTACCCTCTTTTGAATTGTATTCCAAACAGCACTTGTAATTCACAAGTGCTGATTACAATGCTATCAGAGTATTCATTTTCTCTCACATTGTAATCAGTACTGAAAGGCCAGCTTTACTTTTCTATATAGATAAGGAGTGTCTCTTTTAATTGTGTTCCCTAGCCTGGTAGTTTGAAGTGAATCTCAATTTGTTCCTTGTTTAAACTGATCAGTTATAATAAACTGTACTGAACATTTTAGAATTCACCCAGCAATCTTTTCAAGCCTGTTTATTTAGCTATAATTAGGCAAGCTAATTTTTATTCTAAGTGTGGACCAACAGATAGGAAAGTACACAAGCATATTGTTTTCATAATTATACATTTATTAGTTTTACTCAAATTGGACAAGTAAATATTATTTTCATAGAAATTGTAATTGTTTTTGCCTCTGGTCAGTCATAAATATGCATATAATCTAAGAGGAATTTAGATTGCTAAAAATTGAGCTCCTTAAACCACCTATTAGAGGACTTAAGGTTTGTTTTTTTCCCTTTTTGGTCCTTTGAAAACGGTTCGTATATAAGATAAAGTTGCTATACAGGAAGCATATGCAAATTGACAATAAATAGTTCAGATGATGGTTTCTCGATCATATTTATAAGCTTTTTTCATTAACTGTCAGTTTTACACTAAATAGTACAAAGAAAAAATGCATGATACCACATTTCCAGGTCCTCTGGAAGAAATCCCCAGGGAGAAGTATAGGTTGCCAGACTTGTGAGGGGGAGCACCTCATTTAGCATCCCTAACACTCCTCTCTATTTATTTTGTTTTAAATATATTATCATTGATTTCAGAGGGGAGATAGGAACATCAATGATGAGAGAGAATCATTGATCGGCTGCCTCTTGCACGCCCCACACTGGGATTGAGCCTGCAACCCGGGCATGTGCCCTGACCAGGAATCTAACTGCGACCTCCTGGTTCATAGGTTGATGCTCAACCACTGAGCCACGCCGGCTGGGCTTTAACACTCCTCCCTCTATTTATCCTCCCCTTTCCATTAGGGTGAAATCTGTGCTGCAGCAAAATTGTATTTCTTTTCTTTTAAGTGCTAATTTGCCTACTTCTTCTTTGTTCCTAATTTTCTTGCCTGTATATACAAATTATTCATATTTTTGCTACTGCTTTAAAGAGATATGAGAAAAGTGTCAATGTCAGAGCTGTTGTTGAATGGGTACCAACCAATGTGCTAGGCATTCTTAAAATCATTCTTGCTAAACCTCAAAAAATTCTGAGGCCAGTTATCATCTCCATTTTATAGATATAGCAACTGAGGCTCCCAGAGGTTAAATAACTTACTGAAGAAAATATCACAAGTATTATGGTTCATGGCCAAGATGGGATTTGAAAATAGGTGAATTTCCAAAGCTTTTATTTTACTGAACACTGAATCCCTGTTATTTTTAACCCTTTAAAAATTTGGTATGTTCAGTATAATCTAAAGATCCACTATTATTTGCACGATTAGCACGATAGAAGATACTTGGAAAAGCAGTTTACCTAAGCAAGTCTCACTTTATCTATTAACCCTATGTTTAATGTATTTATTTTGTGTTCTAACGACATGAATGATGTTACCCAAGCTATCAATTTCTAGTATTTTTTAATTTAAATTCTTTATTGTTGAAAATATTACATGTCTCCTTTTCCCCTCTAGTATGGTATGGTTTTTATTTGTCATGTTCTAATCTAAATGGTAGGAGATTCTAATGGTTTTGGATGCCTATGAACCTTAGTCACATCTCCTTGGATCCTTCAACACATGCTGTTGTGGTTGAATGATTATCTGCTCTGTCAGTGGCAGAGAATTTCTCTGACATCATCAAATTCCCATTATCCTACCTGTCCCTCAAATCCTTCCACCTTCCAAAGAAATAACTGTTAAGAAGAGACACCAGGCTTTTCATATTCTTGATTTGGCTTCTAAAAAAATGCAACTTGAAAGTCAAAACTGAGCAATGTCTCCTTTATCTTGAGCACCTTTTCACCTCCTCTGAAAGGGGAATACATAAAATACTTTTGGAAGTAAAGGAAGGCCAAGATGTGAAGAAGAACAGGAGAAGAAAGTTTAGCTAATATTTTGAAGTAATGTCTTACTATGGTGACATGATAATTATAAATTCATTGACCATTTATTGAATATTTACCAAATCACAAACACAGTGTTGACTACTTTATTGATACTCAGAGAATCACACAACCAGAAAGACAGAATTTAAACCCAGGTCTAAAAAACTCTAAATCCCAACTATTTCAGCTACTGTGTCAGAATAGGAGAGGGAATGTTTGGCATCAGAGACACATTCAGCCAGTTCCTTATAGGTTATTACAATAGGCATTACCTGGCTCTGTCAGTTCTATATCAGGATTCCAAGATAGAACATATTGCTGCTTTGCTCCCTCAGTTTGTTCCCATTACTCCCTGCCCCCCTCTAACCTTACACTTTGTTGTTGCCCCTGAACTCGGGCCTTAGCATTTCTCTTCTGATTCTGCAACACCCACCTTTCTGGATCATATTTATAACTCTATCTTCAATTGCCTTTATGCACGAATAACTCCTTAACCCTAGTTTCCTTGTTTTAGTATCTTTTTGGTTACTAGGAGGACCAGGATGCATAGGGTAGTGCTGGCACTGTTAGGGAAAAAAAAACCAATGAGGCCACAGAACCTGTGAAATCACACATGAAGCCATAGTGCAGAGTTTTATTTTTTTGGCATTATGCTCCATACTTCATCCGGTCTTTTTTTCTTCCTTCCCTTCTATCCACTGAACTGTTCAAATAACCCTATTATTATTAGAGAGATATAATAATATACGCTGTAAGAAGTTGGGGAACACAGACAAGCCAAACAAAATCCAGCACATTCCCACCATTCATGGGTCACCATTGTTAACACTTTAGCACAAGTCCTTATGGCGTCTTCCAGATGTGGGGAGGACATTTGTCACGTGGGAGATTTATCTCCTCTTTTGGGGGTGGGGGGTGGGGACAGAGGCATCAGAGTGTTCTTTTAATTTCTTAAGTAACTTTAATTCAAAATAATCAACATGCCATTGTGGGATATCTTGGGGCAACCTGCCCTAGGTCCCATCAAAATAATCAAGCCTGGAACAATTTCCCACTAGATACTCTGTAGGGATTGGATGTGTCTCTAAATTATGTTAACTAATCATATCTCTTGAATAGCACTGATTTCACGATGGAGGGTCTGTTTCCAATATCCATAATACTTAGTAAAAAGCCACTAATTTTAGCAATGAAACTTGATTTCTGACATCCATTGTACTAATTAATGAAGTATCTACTTTTGTTCAGAAATAAAAATATTTGATGTGCTTACAGTGCTGCCTCTAGAGCAAGCATGTCAAACTCAAAGGCTAACACGGGCCAAATAAACCAGGTTTAAGTTTATGTGGGCCGCAAAAAAACAAAACCTTCAATTGTCATAGAAACGTAGGTTTATTTAGATAGAGACATGATGAATACAAAGGGCTGAAATAAATGAGTCATTGTTAACATAAAATAATAGAATATTTTAATAAAAATTAATATTTTTCTTGAACATTAACTTACCAGACACTGAATAACTGTACAAATTAATAAGCATAACGCAAAAAAAACTGTTTTTCTTGTTCTCCGAAAGCGAAATATTTCCTGTTGCACACACCAAACAAGTCAGAACAAGACTAATGACGTGGCCATCGGCTGCTAAATATTCGCTGCTGGTATTAGTGGAGAGAAATGGTGCACCTGCGCGTAAGGCGCGTAAGGGAAATGAATGCAACACGATTATAGTAATCGGTCATTACATTGTAGTTCCTTACGTTATTAATAACTATAGGCCCAGTGCATGAAATTTGTGCATGGGTAGGGTCCCTAGGCCTGGCTGGTGATCAGGGCCGATCAGGGCCTTCCCGGCCGGCCGGGGCCTTCCTTTGTTCCATGCTGCCCTCTGGTGGTCAGCACATGTCATAGCTAGCGATCAAACTCTCGGTCTCCAGGTTGAACTCCCGAGTGGACACTTTGCATATTAGTTATATATGTGTATATATATACATTAATATATTGTAAAAATTACATTATGAAATTTTTATTAAAACGTTTCTTACATACCATTATATTAGCTGGGCCATAAAAATATTCATTGTGGGCCACATGCAGCCCACAGGCTGCCAGTTTGACATGCTTGCTCTAGAGTGTTGTCTTAGTTTAATTAAATGCTAGCTGACCATCTTGATAAAGATAACCTACTATCTCTAGAGCAGAACTTATACTAACACAGTATCTCATTGTTTTTGCTGGAATAACTATAAAGAAAACATAATTATTGTAACATCAGACTCTTTTGCTCCTCCTTGCCTCTGCCTGGGGTTTCCCTTCCACTTTAGTTTAAGAGTTTCTATAGATGTAATCCTTTCTTCCTTCCTTTCTATTTCTCCTCCCTTACTCTCTCATACAGGTTATACACTGAGTGGCCAGATTATTATGATCTCTGAATGCATAATAATCTGGCCACTCAGTGTATATATACATGTATATTAGAGGACCGGTGCATGAATTCGTGAATGGGTGGGGTCTGGCCAGCCTGGCCAGGGGGAGGGGACATGGGAGGTTGGCCAGCCTGCCTGCTGGTTGAACTCATGGTTGAGGGGACAATTTGCATATTAGCTTTTTATTATATAGGCTATACACTGAGTGGCCAGATTATTATCTGTTCAGAGATCATAATAATCTGACCACTCAGTGTATTTTCTCCCTAACTTATAAAGATTTTCCTCATAATTCCAAGATCTAGTTATTTTCTTCTTCACTGCTACCAAAGTGGCACTATAGATACATTATGATGATCCTTTTTCACTTTAAGAAATGAGCACCTACTAGTAAATGCTTACTACTTGTAGAGCATTGAGAATTCCAGATTCCTTATCTCTCTTCTGTGAAAGGAATGCTGAAAGACAAAGTCATGAAGAAAAGAATTATTACTTCCAAAATTTTGCAAAGATGTCTAGATTTTAGAACCAGCTCTACAAATAAAAAATACAATAGCTATTTAAAGAAAAACAAGGTTCTAAACTTATAGGTAGTCTAATAATAGAAGAAAACACCAAGTAGCAACTCTTACATGATGATTATATTTGCAAATGTCAGTAAGGTACTACATAAGTTTTCAATTAGGAAGTAACTTATAAGAACAAACTTAAGGCTTCATTTTGGGGGGAGGATCTAATTCTAGACAAGTGACACTATTTTGTGTTTGTTTTTCTCAGAGTGAAAACTGTTCTGTTTTTATTTGTATTTATATACCTTTGACTATGAAGGGTAAGGGGCATGCTAACTCATAATGATGATAGAACAAGCTTAAAAGAAACTTGTTTTGACAGGCTTGTTACATGCTTATAAATTGCTAATACAATTTCTATTTTCAAAAAGAAGGAAGAGATCTCTAGTTCTACTTTGGGAGTTATTAAAGTTATTAGACAAAATGAGTTAGAGCAATCTAACTCATTTATATATTTATAAATTTATAAAATATAGTAATTAATTCAGACAGTTGAAGGAGAAAATTCTACTGGACTCATTGACTTAAGATAGCAAAGCAACAAATTGATTTATTAACTTAAATTCAAATGCATACAAAAATTTTGTGCTTTTACTTTCCTCCCCCCACATTTTATACTAGTGTTGTCATACTTTATATATTTTTATAGTGTATGTTCATTAAAATAAATTATTTTAGCTACAGTTATTTTTAATATTAGTTTTTGAACTTTTGTACTAGAGATCAAAGTGATTAATTTATACAACATCATCATAGTATTAGGGTATTCTGAATTTTATTATATGGTTACTTTTACCATTGAGTTTTGTATTTTTATGTTTTCATGTTGTTACTTAGTGCCCTTTCATTTTAACTTGAAAGACTTCCTGTAGCATTTCTTGGAAGCCAAGTCTAGGGCTGATGAACTCCCTTAACTTGTGTTTGGGAATGTCTTTATCTCTCCCTCATTTCTGAAGGACACTTTTTCTGATTTTAGTATTCTTGGTTGGATTATATTTTCTTTTATCACTTTGAATATTTCATCCCACTTTCTCCTGATATGCAAGGTTTTTACAGATAAATATACTGATAGCCTTATGGGGATTCTTTTGTATGTGTTGAGTCATTTATATCAATTCCTCTCTTTCCCAAGAGTCTCCAATCTGGGCCCTCGAGGGATGTCCGACTCGGGCCTAAATGGGCAGTCGGACATCCCTCTCACAATCCAGGACTGCTGGCTCCCAACTGCTCGCCTACCTGCCTTCCTAATTGCCCCTAACCGCTTCTGCCTGCCAGCCTGATCACCCCCTAACCACTCCCCTGCCAGCCTGATTGATGCCTCACTGCTCCCCTGCCAGGCTGATTGCCCCTAACTGCCCTCCCCTGCCAGCCTGGTCCCCCCCAACTGCCCTCCCCTGCTGATCCAGTGACCCCTAACTGCCCTCCCCTGCCAGCCTCATCGCCTCTAACTGCCTCACCTGCAGGCCTGGGTCCCCCAAACTGCCCTCCCCTGCAAGCCTGGTCCCGCCAAATGCCCTCCCCTACAGTCCTGGTCCCCCCAACTGCCCTCCCCTGCTGACCCGGTCACCCCTAACTGCCCTCCCCTGCCAGCCTCATCGCCCCTAACTGCTCACCCCTGCTGGTCTGGTCCCCCCTCCAACTGCCCTCCCCTGCAGGCCTGGTCCCCCCCAACTGCCCTCCCCTGCAGCCCTGGTCCTGCCCAACTGCTCTCCCCTGCAGCCCTGGGTCCCCCCCAACTGCCCTTCCCTGCAGGCCCGGTCACCCCCAAGTTCCCTCCTCTGCCAGCCTGGTCACCCCCAACTGCCCTTCCCTGCTGGCCATCTTGTGGCAGCCATCTTGTGTCCACATGGGGGCAGCCATCTTGTGTGTTGGAGTGATGGTCAATTTGCATATTACTCTTTTATTAGATAGGATTGTTGACTATGTTCCCTATGCTGTACTTTACATCCCCATAACTGTTTTGTAGCCAATTATTATTTCTCAATCCCTTCACCTTTTTTTTCACCCATTCTCCAATCCTTCTCCCTTTGGTCATCCATCAATCTGCTTTCTGTATCTATAAATATGTTTCTTCGTTTAGTTTGTTCTTTATATTTCACATGTAAATTATATCATATGGTATTTGTCTTTATCTGCTTGGCTTATTTCACTTACCAAAATGCCCTCTAGGTTCATCCATGCTGTCGCAAATGATGCCTAGCTAGATTTGAGCTGTTTATAAATTTAAGTTGTCTTTAAAAGATCACAGACCTAGCCTTTAAAAACCTTGACATAATTTTGTGGGTTTAAAATTATGGTTATAAAAATGTCATTTTTTAAAGTTTCTCTAGTATATGAAGCTCATACAGATTATTCAATATATGTTCTTACAGATATTTTTAAAATATATTTTTTATTTATTTCAGAGAGGAAAGGAAAGGGAGAGAGAGAGATAGAAATGTCAGTGATAAGAGAGAATTATTGATGGGCTGCTTCCTGCACGCCCCCTATCTGGAATTGAGCCCACATCCCAAGCACGTGCCCTGACCAAGAATCAAACTGTGACCTGGTTTATAAGTCAAAACTCAACCACTGAGCCACACTGGCCAGGCCAGATATTTTTTTTAAATCTAAGAAATGTTACCCAAGATTCATCTTCTGCTGGTAATTGAGAAAAAGGAAGACTCCTCACCCATATGATTTTGAGTCAGAATATATTGCTGAATTTAGTATGGTATTTGTTACAGTGTTTAGAATCTGATAACTTTTAAATTCAATTTGCTTTTGGTAGTAAATAAATGCCTAGCCCATCATTGCACTGATGTAGACTCTTGGGAAAGAGAGGAATTGATATCAATCAAGTGTCTCATTGATTTGAGGATACTGATGCAGCTGCTTGCAAGTGGCTTTTTAGTAAAATTTATGCCCAGGATAATCTGCATGTGAGCAATTTCTTTTTATCTGAGTGTTATTAACGTAAATGCTATAAATTCATCCAGATGACATAAAGATATAGAAAACTGACTGAGGCCATAACAGCAATTCCTGAGGTTCATTTAAGCTATTGTAGTTACTGTATATATTACTCTAGGCAAGAAGAGTCTATTCCCTCTGTGATGAAAGTATGACTTTCAGCTATTTTATTGTGCCCTGTAATGTAAGGACCAATTATCATAGAACCGAAGCTACAGTGTTTAGGTTTTGTGGTGTTCTGGTCAATTACCTAGCAGCTAACTGTAGCTCTTTGATGTCTATAAACTGAGTGGCCATACTGTTATGACCTCTGAACTCATAATAATCTGGCCACTCAGTGTGTATATATATTAGAGGCCCGGTGCATGAATTCATGCATGGGTGGGGTCCGGCCAGCCTGGCCAGGGGGAGGGGACATGGGTGGTTGTCCGGCCTGCCTGCTGGTCGAGCTCCTAGTGGAGGGGACAATTTGCATATTAGCCTATTATTATATAGGATATACACTGAGTGGCCAGATTATTATGCGTTCAGAGTTCATAATAATCTGGCCACTCAGTGTATATCCTGTTCTAGAAAGAGTTCCTCAAAGTGTGGTCTCTCAAGCATCACCAGAGAGTATTGTATAAATGTAAATTCTCAGGACCTATTTTAGACCTACTGAATGAAAAAACTCTGTATTTAATAAGCTCTCCAAAATTGTGTTCATTCATGCTCAAATATGAAAACTACTTTTCCAGAGAAGTTTACAGGGAATCTAAGGCCTTCCCTTGAGTCACAATGAGAAATTACATTTCAAGACTATTCGAAAGGAGTCTTGCTAAACTCTAACCCCTCACCTCCTAGCAATTCCTTACAGAGCCCATCCAGACAGCATGGAGTGTGTACCACCAAAGCCTTCTCTCAAAGGAAATGGCCCAGGTCTTGAGAAAAATCTCTACACTGGCTATAAGATATAAGCCATGCCATACCCAAATGAAAAAGCATTCATTCATTTAATCAACTGATATATTTGAGCATCTACTAAGCTCTAGTTACATATCTGAATCAAGAATCTTTTGGTCAAAGAAAGAAGATAAGATGTGAGCACAATAATGTAATACATGGGAAAAGAGATCACCCCACACTCAGATACATCAAACTCAAATTCAAAGGAAACAAATTGCATATTTAGCTGCTGAATTTGACAATAGTTAGCCATAAATATTTTTCAAACTACCATAAACATAATCAGTGGTGAGGTTTGAAAAGATAAATTTTGTGACTCTATGTGGAATGGGCTAGAAGGAAGACCCACTAAAAATAATTATAACAACTGAGAAACAAGTACAGCCTGACCTAGGATGGAAATAGACTCAAAAGGGTTCTTACCAGTGAATGGCTATGAGATTGTTGGTAAATTAAAAGGGATAAGTGGAACATATATATATATATATATATATATATATATATATATATATATATATATAAAGTTTGGAGATTAAAGAAGATGGTTATGTTATTAAAATTAAAGTGAAATAAAAGGTGAAGAACAGAGCTTGAGGATGGAAAGCTTGTTATTTTGTGAGAAAGTTGAATGTAGGATACATAATGAACATTCATTCAAATTAAGGGGCCCACGTTAAAGATAGGGCTAGAGGACTGCTGATAGTTTATGAGAAGAAAACAGAATTGAACATGTAAGAGAGACATTTACACAGAAGTGATTGTTAATGTTATGTGAAGAAATTAGATTTTTTAAGGGAAAATGGGTTGAAAGAAAAATGAAACAGGCTATAGAAAACATCTTGAGAAATTATGGTATTTACTAGAGGCCCGGTGCATGAAATTTGTGCACTGTGTGTGGGGGGGTGTCCCTCAGCCCAGCCTGCACCCTCTCTAATCTGGGACCACTCGGGCGATGTCTGACTGCCAATCGCAATCCTGGACTGCTGGCTCCCAAATGCTTGCCTGCCTGCCTGCCTGATTGCCCCTAACCACTTCTGCCTGCCAGCCTGATAACCCACTAACCGCTCCCCTGCCAGCCTGATTAACATCTAACTGCTCCCCTGCCGGCCAGATAACCCCCAACTGCTCTCCCCTGCCAGCCTGGTTGTCCCCAACTTCCCTCCCCTGCCAGCCAGGTCACCCCCAACTGCCCTCCCCTGCAAGCCTGGTCCCCCCCAACTGCCCTCCCCTGAAAGCCTGATCCCCCCCAACTGCCCTCCCCTGCAGGCCTGGTCACCCTCAATGGCCCTCTCTGCCAGCCTGATCTCGCCCCAAACTGCCCTTCCCTGCATCCTGAATGCCCCTAACTGCCTCTGCCTGCCTGATCAACCCTAACTGCCCTCCCCTGCCAGCCTGATCTCGCCCCCAACTGTCCTCCTCTGCTGGCCAATTTGGTTCTGATTGGTCGGTTTCTATGCCAGGCAGCATCAAAAGCTCTGCCTCCTAGGCACCCATTGGCTCCTCACAGTTGACCCAGATTTGGTTCTGATTGGTCAGTTTCTATGCCCGTCTGCATCTCTGGGCCTATCAATGGGGCCTGATCAGAAAGGCGGGGTTGATCAGCAGCCCCAGTGGAGGCCTGGAGAGAAATAGAGGTGAGGCTGCTGGCCAGGCCTGGAGAGAAAGAGAGAGGCAAGTGCTGATCAAGAGCTGCCACAGAGGCTATGGATCAGACCCTGCTTCTCTCTTCAGGCCTCTCTAGGGACCTGATTTGCAGCCACCTCAGCAGTCAGTGTTGGGTCACCACGCCTGCAGCCATAGCAGTCAGTACTGAGTTGCCAGGCAACCCAGTGCTGACTGTAGGACTGACTTCCAGTTGGTCAAGCCTCCAGTCATTGTGGATGTGATCGACCCAGGGTTTGTATATATTAGGATGGGTTGAAGAGAGGCATCCATGGAAAGGCAGAGGAACCAGAAACAGTGTCATGTGAGCAAAAGTGATATCCAGCTGGAACTTACCAATATTGGTGGAGCAATTGTTTACATTTCTTCTGATTCCTAAGTGCTCTGTTCTTATTAGTGTTCATATTGATCTAGTTTTAAAATATTTTTAAGCCTAGAAAAAGGGCAAAGAATGAGGATCCATTCATTACAAATCCTAGGTTTGGGCAAACTTTAAATAACACCTTATAGAACTTTCTGGCAAACTAGAAGAGAACGGCTTCCAAGAAAGAAAATAGTATTTGCATGAAATCATTCTACAATCTACAGTCTGGTTTAAGAAGCCCTCCCTCATGATAAAGACAGTAATTAGAACTGAGGTGAATTATGAATTCTGATATCACATCCAGAAAAGGAAATTGGTGAATGAGAGACTATCCAGAAGATAACTGACTTCTTGTTCTTAGAAACAATAAATGAGAAATCTGGGATGTTTGTCTTAAAAACTTTGAGATAAAGATGATGCATGATAGTGTCATCAAATATTTGACTAGTTCTTATGTAAAAAGGGGGAAGAATAAGGAATAGATTTTAGAACCAAGTTTTATTTATTTATGTTGCAATTTTTTATTCTTATTTTCAAACTGATTAACATGATGAGAAAATAATTTGGCAGTATATTACCTGTAAAATAAATGGAGATCAGTGAAGAATTATGCTTTTTCTATAAGAATTCAGTGTAACAATATCCTCAGTCCCAAAATCCAAGAACCAATTTCTTGTAAAATTCTATCTAATAAGAGTAATATGCAAATTAACTATCACTCTGCTACACCCATAAGCCATGCCCACAAGCCACGCCCACCAGCCAATCAGGAGAGAATGTGCAAATAAACTAACCAAGATGGCTACAGCCACAGAGAGCAGAAGGGAGGCTTGGGTTTCCCAGGCAATGGAGGAAGCCAAGCTTTCCGCCTGCCCTTGCCGGCCTAGGCCTCCACTCAAGGCTACAAACTTTCAATTATAGAAGGTAAACAAATCCAAACAGAAATGGCGGCAGCCACTGAGCTGCAAAGAGCAGTAGGCTAGAGTTTCCCCCGGCAATGGAGGAAGCTAAGCTTTCCACACACCCTGGCTGGCCCAGGCCTCTGCTTAAGGCTACAAAGTTTCAATTCTAGAAGATACATAAACCCCAACAGAAATGGCTGCTGCCATGGAGCAAGCAGAAGGCTTGGCTCCGCTCCAGGCTACAAAGTTTCAATTGTAGAAGATAAATAAACCCCAGATACCAGGGCCTCTGCTTGGGTCACCAGGGGGCGTGGCTGGCCTGCAAACCACCACAGGCCCCTCACCCAGGCTGCCCCATGCCCCAAGGGAACCCCCTCCCTGATCCGGGACATCCTTCAGGGCAAACCAGCTGGCCCCCACCCTTGCACTAGGCCTCTATCCCATCTAATAAAAGAGTAATATGCAGATTGACTGTTACTCCAACACTCAAGATTGTTGCCCCCATGTGGTCAAAGATCCTGCCCCCATGTGGACACAAGATGGCCACCACAAGATGGCCAGCAGGGGAGGGCAGTTGGGAGGGACCAGGACAGCAGAGGAGGGAAGTTGGGGTGACTGGGCATGCAGGGAAGGGCAGTTTGGGAGCACCCAGGCCTGCAGTGGAGAGCAGTTGGGGGGGACCAGACCTGCAGGGGAGGGCAGTTAGGGGTGACCAGGCCTGCAGGGGACAGCAGTTAGGGGCAAACAGGCTGGCAGGGGAGCAGTTAGGCATCAATCAGGCTGGCAGGGGAGTGGTTAGGGGGTGATCAGGCTGGCAGGCAGAAGCAGTTAGGGGCAATTAGGAAAGCAGGCAGGTGAGCATTTGGGAGCCAGCAGTCCTGGATTGTGAGAGGGAGGTCTGACTGCCCATTTAGGCCCGATCCCACTGGGGTCCCAGATTGGAAAGGGTGCAGGCTGGGCTGAGGGACAACCCCCCCCCCCCATGCACGAATTTCATGCACCGGGCCTCTAGTATTAAATAATCCACTGACAAGCAACTCACAGTTTTCTCTCTCTTTTTTTTTTTTTTCTCAACAGGGTAAAATGACTAAATGCAGTATTAATTGAATGTAGCACTATTTAGAATAAGCATATGCTATTCAAATATGTGGCTTTTTATAAGTAGTCAAGATTCTTTATGATCTGTGCCTCAAAAATGCTAGAAGTTAACATATTATTATTCTTTGTATTGATTTTTCTCCTACTGCTTTCACATCAACAATAACAAAATGAAAACGTGATCCCTTACACCTCCAAATTAGTTCCAGAATAATTGTCATTATTGAATTGTTATTGAAAACTAATGAAGGCTTCTTTCCTTGGTCCCCTGGCAGTGAAACATTTGGAGATGTTTGTGAAAAGAGGTGAATGTTTTCATATCCTATTATTTCTTTTGTAGAACAGTGACTTCAACTTTATTCTGTAATGTTTTTGACAGACAATAAAGATTATGACGCATACTTGTCCTACACCAAAGTGGATCCTGACCAGTGGAATCAAGAGACTGGGGAAGAAGAACGCTTTGCTCTTGAAATCCTACCTGATATGCTTGAGAAGCACTATGGATATAAGTTGTTTATACCAGACAGAGATTTAATTCCAACTGGAAGTAAGTTCATGTTTTCATTTGCATATTCTTGTGTCTATCTGTGTAGACATCATTTTTAGACAGAACTTGACCTTTTGATTCTTTATTTCAAAAATTGTATGTGTCAGATTGTTAAGAAATGTTGTTATGTTTTCATATGAAACTTAATTTTGACACCTCTGAAGTGGTACTTCCATCATTTTATAAAGCATCTCATTTTGATGAGCCCTAACACTTAAATAAACCAAATGAGAGATTTATGCCTGGAAAAATATTTCTAGCATTAAAAGAAGCAAAGCCCATACTCTTTTCAAAGTGATCATTGGCTATTTTCATCTCCTCAAGATGTTACCCAACGAACACCAATTCTCATTTAATGTGGGAAAGAGAATCTTCCAGGGCTTTCTGGAGCACATTTTGGATTTACTCATTCTGATCACTCTTTTCTCTTTTGTAGCATACATTGAAGATGTAGCAAGGTGTGTAGATCAAAGCAAGCGGCTGATTATTGTCATGACCCCAAATTACGTAGTCAGAAGGGGCTGGAGCATCTTTGAGCTGGAGACCAGACTTCGAAACATGCTTGTGACTGGAGAAATTAAAGTGATACTAATTGAATGCAGTGAACTGAGAGGAATTATGAACTACCAGGAGGTGGAGGCCCTCAAGCACACCATCAAGCTCCTGACGGTTATTAAATGGCATGGACCAAAATGCAACAAGTTGAACTCTAAATTCTGGAAACGTTTACAATATGAAATGCCTTTTAAGAGAATAGAACCCATTACACACGAGCAGGCTTTAGATGTTAGTGAGCAGGGGCCTTTCGGGGAGCTGCAGACTGTCTCGGCCATTTCCATGGCTGCAGCCACCTCCACAGCTCTAGCCACTGCCCATCCAGATCTCCGTTCCACCTTTCACAACACGTACCATTCACAAATGCGTCAGAAACACTACTACCGAAGCTATGAGTATGATGTACCTCCTACCGGCACCCTGCCTCTTACCTCCATAGGAAATCAGCATACCTATTGTAACATCCCTATGACACTCATCAATGGGCAGCGGCCACAGACAAAATCCAGCAGGGAGCAGAATCCAGACGAGGCCCACACAAACAGTGCCATCCTGCCGCTGTTGCCAAGGGAGACCAGTATATCCAGTGTGATTTGGTGACAGAAAATCAAGGGACATCCTGTCCCTGGGAGCTTGAGTAGAGTCTGCAGTCCAGTGCCTGGAACTAAATCCTCGACTGCTGCTGTTAAAAACATGCATTACAATCTCTAGAACACGAGGAAAAACAGGGTCTTGTACATATGTTTTTTGCAGTTTCTTTGTAGCATCAGTGTCTTGTTGTTTTACCACGTCTCTTACTCATTACATTTTTGACTTTGTTTTATATGTCACTGGAATTTGTAAATTGACATTTTTTTAAAGAAGAGACTTATGTATAGATAGACAACCCTTTTTTGCTTCATTAGTTTAGTTTTAGAATGGGTTTTATTTCCTTTTCTTGATTTTGTTTTGCTTTTAACATTTCCTTGGGGTGCTTGGACAAATCCATCTAATGGGACAAGGAGCACCGGATCCTCTCTTGGGTTCTACCTAGGATCAGCAGGGCCATGTGGGCCTTCAGAGAGCAGTGCACCGAATGCCAGCATTGCCATTTGAGGAGAGAAAAACAAAGAAGAGAACACTTGCTCATAGGATGGCCCCGCCAATCAGAGCCCTGAATCTTTTCCTTGTCCCACCTCATTCCCCACCTCTACCCTTCTAATGGCGGCATGATGTGTACATTCTGAGGAAGGGTGGGGGTGGGTCTAACTGTCTTAACATTTACTTCACTGCTGGTCAGAATACACTCCAGACCCAAAAGTGTGCTAGTCACTTAACAGTGACCACTACAACGTGCTAAGAAGAGAAGATCAAGGGCATGAAAATGGGGGAAAGAGTGTTGTTTCTGTTTTTTAAATGAGTTGATGTACCCTTATATAAATATAAATATATATATATAAAATATACAACAAAACAAACAAACAAACAAAAAACAAAAACAAAAAACAAAAAACAACAAAAAACAAAAAAAAGTAAGCCCTATATTTGATCACTTCCTGGAAAGGCATGAATGTGTTTGTGGCTGTTTTTGTTTGATATTCTACTTCCTCTTTTCCCTCTGTATTTTTTTCTGCAAATGAGATTATGTGCAAATGCCTGGCAAGTTAACTCAAAAGAGTGAATCAAACACAAGTCAAAATGAAATTTACATTGAAGGCTTCCAAACCAAAGGGAAGAACAGGATGTGTCATCAAATATGTTTTGTCACCTTGTATTATACAAAATGTTATTTTCTAAAGAGTCAGAACAAATCTGTGAAACTTATTATGGAGTTCCCTTGTATTAAGTGTTAATTCACTGTATTTAATTTTCAATGCTACATTCAGAATCCAGTGTTTGGTTTCACTTCGTGAACTTAAGTAACACTTATTAATATCCAAGTGTTTAAATAAGAACTCAGGAGGTCATGCATATGAATACCTAGAGAAATCAGTATTTTCAAAATAAACATTATTTACACAAAATGGTTTTTAAATTAGGTAAGAACGTGTTTAAAATAATTTTATTGTATAAAAAATAGTTTCATTTTAACTGTATAATTCTATCTTTCAGAAACAGAAAGCTGATGCTCCCAGGAAATCCCTCCCTACTGTGTAGCTTTATGTTTGAAATCAGTAACATAAGCAGCTAATATATATTTATGTTGAAGATAATGCAAAACCTGTCATACCGGAACTTGCAGAGGGCAGAATTGTTAAAGGGAAATATTACCTAAGTAGCTTTTAGTTTAAAAACAATCAATGTGATGAAAATACTGATAATAGAACTTTTACATTACTTTAGTGATCCATTGTAGGAACTTCCATTCTAGTCATTGTCTGTGGGCTGGTGTAGTGACTATTGTATGTTTGGTTTGTTCCTACCACCATATAATAAGAAAACAAGTCTACAGTTTTGGTCACTATTCTAACGTGTGAGTTAGCCACACACAAAAAGTGTAAACTTCTATATAATTCATCTGGGAGGGTAAATTTAAATTGCAAATGTACAAGAGATAAGTATAAGCATTTTGTAACAATATAAAGGCCTCAGTAAGCCTTGGGATGTGCATTGATTTTTATTTGCTTAAAAAAATGTTTATTTCTCTGACAACTCACCTCGGTTCTTCTCTAGAATGTGTTTTTTATTCCCATGTTCCCTTTGGATCTGTGTCACATTTTCAGAACTGAAGCTGCAAGGACACATAAACTTGAAGGTCAGCTCTGCACATTGGGTTATTTTCAGAATCCAAGAAAGCCATTGTTTACTTGTACTATGGACACCTGTCAGAGACTGGTGGCAGTGCACCTCATTGGACTGGATGCCAGACTCCCCCAGTGCTCAGAAAACTGTAAACATGGCAATGGCCTGGTCTATGTATTTTTCATTTTTATCTTTTTAAGTGCACGATGGAAGTGTGGAATACATGTAGAGGAAGTAATCATGCCACAGTCATATTTTAGGCATCCATAGGCGTTAATTTAGCTGCCTTCTGAGTACATTTTTTGTTCTATTTTTAGTGTAGATTTAAGCACTTTGAATAGCATGATTCAGGGATTGATGGGTAATATTTGATGTTCTCACAACGTAAGAAACATTTTTCCTCTAATGCTTTGTCATATTTTTTAAAAATGAAATAAATGGAGAAGCTATCTATGGCTTTAGAAACATTCCTCCCAAGTATTCCTCTATCAGCTCTATGTGAGAACAAATGAAGGAAACTGTCATGTGTTCACGTGCTGTGTGTTTAACAAAATTTATACTAGAACTCACAATAAAAAGAGAAAAAAAATGTATTTTCCCTAGTGCTTAGGTTTCATCCTTCTCTTTTTTCTGTGGGGGCTGTGGGAGATAAGCATATTCTAGTTTTAAAAACACAGTCGAAAGTGTGAATACATTAGCCAAGCCAAGGAGCAGAATGGTCTTGTGGACTTGGACATGTGTGATGTTTGGTATTGCCTGTTTTCCATCCATCACTGCTCAGGCTCTAAGTGACACGTTATGGATTCAAGAGTTTATCTGGTTCTTTAATGTAACCTCTACTTGCTGCCTATGAGTGTCCTGCCCTTTATACTGGTGCTCAAATCTTTGATTATTTAATTTATAATTCATTCCTTAGGTTTCCTATAGGCAGAGAAAAAATGTGTATCTCATGCAGCCAACTGCTATAAGTTTAGATTTTTCTATGAAATAAATCTAAAACACAATGAGTTAAGAGACCTGAACCTACTATATTTCTATAGCAAAACACCCAATCAACCATTTTGTGTGTATTACTTTCTTCCTAATATATGTATTTGAACCCTATTGACTTAATCTTAAATATCTAGGTACTGGTTTCTTCTTTATTTCTTTATTATTTAGTATTTTATAACGAAAAAATATTAACAGAGAGCCAACCCTTAAACTCTAAGTAAGTTTTGTTTATCCTAGAAGAGTCATTAACTTTGACAGGTACCATTGGTGTAAATTAAGATCACCATTTCTAGGAAAACATTAATTCATACATTTGTAAATTATTTTCTGATTCTGGAATTATACCCTAGTTCTTTTTCTAAGAAGTACTTTTTATCTTGTGCTTAATTTATTTTTTTCTTAAATTTAGTTTAAAGCTTATATAATTAGTTCCAGAATAAAGCTTATTGAAATTCAAAGGAGACTATTAATATTATACAAGTGAAATAACTGAATAAAACTAAGGTAATACACAGACACAGAAAAGAAAAATCCTTGTCTCTAATCTGAACTTGCTTGGACATTATTCCCTTTATTGTCATAATTGGTTAAGAGAGGTGAAATATTAAATGGGTTAGAAATCCCACCTACAGACACATATTCCTCATCACTGAAGAATTTTTTACAATATATACAGTTATTTCAAAAATTAATAATGCAACTGAGTTCCCTGAAAGAGAAGCTTATCAGTGGAAGCAGATCTGTTCCTTGCCCTATCACAAACCCTTTCCACCTTATTGTTCTGAGCAAAGAAAATAACCAACAATCAAATTTTGATTATCCTTAAAAACAAACCTTAATCTTGGGATCAGGGACCAGTTGAGTCTATAAAAAGGATTAAAGGCAATAATGAAGTCCTTGAAATTCCAGACAAAATTGTGAATGTGTGCAAAATTATGTTTTCCTGGATGTCAGAGTCAAAGACATCCATCACCTAAAAATCAATTGATGTTTGGATTTAGGCCATATTCTCAGACTATCATTAAGATAAACCACATATCTTGCAAGCTCTGTTACGGGTACTATTCCTCACCTTCATTCATAAAAACTCACTGGATGCTTATTGTTCTTTTAACAAAGGCAGTTCCTCATCCAATATGACCCTACCTATGGGCAATTGGGTTTATAGTGAGGATAAACTTTGTATGATGACAAGTAATTCATGCCCAGATAAATGAGAACTGACTTACTATTACTATGATAGTTTACTCATTTCTTAAGTTACTCAAAAGATAATTTAGGGAGAATGTGAAATCATTTAATTTGGCATGATGCCTTATTTCATTAAACTTCTTTATGATTTAGGTTCAATCATGTTTCCTATACAAAAGTAAAAATGAATCCAGTACATGGGTAGAAGAAACAACCATTTGACATGCTTTTCCGAAGGGATCCAGTTTTCTTATGCCAAGATTTAAAATTGGTTGTGTACTTGGTTTTCAGCAATTGGGCTTTTACCAGGTTCAGGATATATTATATGATTTGGGGGCAGTATAAATTTTGAGAATAAACTGAGTGAAGTGGATATTTAAAGTTTTTCTTTTTATTCATGATTGGCAGCAAGGTGACATTTTGTACTATGTTGGTAATTAAGATACAAGGAGCTGTCAGAACTAAATGTGAGTAAAGAGAAGGATGATTATGAGTTAATCCTAATCCTAAACCTGCATGTTTTGTCATTCAACTTCAGTCACATGCATAGAAAATGCTCAGACTAAAAAGAAGGAACTCAGCTCAAATCTTCCATTGAGTATTATTTCTTCCTCCCAGGCTTAGAATACAAAACATCTTCCCATTACAGAATTACAGACACATAGATATCTAAAAGAAAATTTCCTTCTGCCTCTTCATAAATGTCCCTCTGAATAGTCTGTGAATCCACTGACAAACTCATGTTTCTCAATTGTTCATTAAAGTAAGTAAAGTAGGGCACTATTGTTTTTCTACCATTCACTATGTTCATTGATGCATTCCCTAGGGCCCACAGCCTGAAATTTTTCTCTTTCTAACAAAGGCAATCATCCTCAGTCATTACATTGTATTCCCCCCACAACTAAATGAAGAGAATCCCAAGAAGTATACATGAACTTTGAGACTATTATATGTAATATTGATGTTGTGTAAATTTCAATCTTCATAGTCCATATAACCTTAAGTTTCAAAGGGCATGCTTGTCATTAAAAAAAAAAAGATTTAATGTAAACTGACATATTACATAGTGCATGAACATGTGGCAAAGTAAATTGGATCTATCCTTACTAGTCAATGAGAGACTAAATTTGGGGAGATTAGATGTGAGTGTTTTAGGATAATTCTCAACTGGGGTGAAGACATCTTTATGTTAGAACACATGGACAGTTGTCCATATTCTCTGCAGCATACGCTTCTGGTAACTAGAATCCTTGGTGTGTTCTTTCCACCAAAGTAGTAGAGATATGTTCATATAATCTGCTATTGAATTATGAAGACTTTTACATTTTCAGAGTTTAAGGGAACCCAAATAGGAAAGTGAATTGAGTCATTTTTCTCTGCTGGTGTTCAAGTCAAATTTTAAACTCAGACACTCACAGATATGTTCAACAGTCAGTAGAAAGTGCATTTTATGTAGTGTTTACCTTTAGTTTTGCTTACCTTCTTTTCTCATTGATTTTATACAATCTAGAATGTATGTAACTCATGTGTAGGTGATGGAGGCGCTCCTTTTTTTCTTAGAATACTTACAATTATATATTTGGTTTTGCTTTGAATAGCAATAGGAAAATAGACAAATACAGATGTAAAAATGAGAAATTTTAAACTTGAATTATAATTTGTGTTTTATAGTCATTTCATAAGTATGTTACTCTCTATGAGTATGCTCTCTATATATCCTGTAAAAATACATTTATATGTTACATAGAAATTCAAGAAATTAAATTATTTATTAAGCTACAAATGTTTCTTCTGGTTTCTACCTTGCCATAGGTAAAAATAAGTTAATAGTGTGTTGTTGGAACATATGTAAGTACCTTGGTTAATTTGATAACTCTTGTTATAGTTTTCTTTCTCTCTCTATTTATGTCTGTATAAACTTATAACTTGTAGACTTAATTCCTATTATAAGTATGAAGAAAGGAATTTAAGAAATGTCCAATTGGCTGAACATAAAGAAAATCCTTGTTAAAAGGTCAAGTCTACTTACCCTTTTTTCTTCAGTACTGGATTATGGAGCGGTTCAAAGTTATTATCATGCTAATGAGCTTTTCAAGGTTGAATTCTGCATTTCCCCCTAATCTATTTCATAAATTTCTTTGAGAAACAGAAATGAAAGGCATTAAAACATCTGAGTCCTTTTTGCTGTTTCTCTTTCTTACTTCTTGCTTCCCAGGTATTTTTTTCCTTTCTTTTTAAGGTACTACTCATATAATGACCTTAAAATAAAGCCCCCTCAGGTAATATTTTAAAGTGACCAAGATCTTTAATCATCTTATTTTTCGACTCTGTTTGTACCTACTTGTAGTTCACAGTGGTTCCTAAAGGGAAATGGTTTTGGCCTTCCTTTTCATTTTATGTTAAAGATAAATCACTCATTATTAATTTATTTGTAGGGAGGGGAATGTTGGTAAATCTTTCCATCACAAGCATAACAAGTGAATGAACATAAACCTCTTAGAATGAATGGACTGTTTAGGCAGAATTCATATATTAGGACAGTCTTTTAAGAAACACTTACTGAAGATGAAACAGAGTTAAATCATTATAAAAATGGAAAGTAATATTTAAAAAAACTATAATGTTATTTCAGGCTGTATTTTAAAGTAATTAATACATTTAAAATTTCATAAAGTCATTTCTACCTCAGTAGGATTTTTCAAAGTGAAAAATAACTTCTACTGAAAAAGTAAAATGCTATATGGATTATGACTCAGTGTATAATTTCCATATTGCATTTAAATGTGAATCATAGGATCTGACCCATTATTAGAAACATCAGGAGAAAACTCTACTTGAAGAATATTTAGGACTATTTGTGCACCTCACACACATGAATGCTCAGGAACATTCCATTTAAATTCATATTATTGACAAGTGGTTAAAAAACAGATACTCATGAAACATCTTACTTCTTTCTAGGTGATTCCTAATTGATATCTTATTTAAACTTATTGGAGAATAAAAAACAGAAAATGAGTCAAATATTAAGATAATAAAAATAGTGGTGAACCAGTCACTTACTGCTGTAGTATTTTTAGCATTCATGTACGGCCTATAAAAGTAATTCAAACAAAGTCCTTGTTTAAGCTTGAATTTTCAGTCAATGTTTAATGCCCAGTAATACTGATGTGTGTGGGGGAAAGGGGGTAAAGTTCTGAAGAATAGAGAACATCAAAATTTGTTCAATAATTTAGCCAATTGTTTGCTCAAGGTAGGGAGTTTAATCCCAGTGATATGTTAATTGATTTTAGATGGTACACAGACACAGGTTTTTATTTGAATAGTTATGTATTTGATTTAAAATTTGTTAACATTAAAAAAAACTTAAATACTACATCAAACTTGACTTTATGGATACTCTTTCTAGCTCCAATTATATGGTACTAGAGGCCCGATGCACGAAATTCATGCAAGGGGCTCAACCCTCGCAGCCACGGCAGCTTGCCATGACCCTCACAGCCCATCCGGAAGATCGTTCAGAAGGATGTCCAGAAGGTCGTTCGGCTGTCCGGTCTAATTAGCATATTACGCTTTTATTATTATAGATATGTACCTGATTTAAATTAAAACATAGATAAATAATAGTTTAGGAATGGTGTTATGTGGCAAAAGTCATCAAGATACTTCATGAATGAGTGGATTATGGAAATACTGCTAAGGCAAAGTTCTAACTTCTGGAGGAAAAAACTAATAGAAAATGAAACATCCCAAAAGAATCGAGAGCAGAAGAACATACCAAAAGCCTTCATAAACAACAAACAGAACTGTAAGATTATGAAAATAAATACCTGGTTTAAGGAGAGCAATGAAATTTCTCAGTTCTTCTATTGTCCTTGGCAATCAAGAACTGTTTACACAATTATGAACTTGAAAGGAAAACTAGACTCTGAATGAAAATCCTTTCTTAGGTGGTCTTGGGCTTAACAAAGAAACATTTCTTAGCATGCTTTTCTATAAAATAAAATGAAAAAGTTGATTGTTAAACATTACAATGTATGAAGAGAAATTATGACTTTTCACATGCTTGACATTGTGACATAAAGGTTTGATGAGGAGTGAAATAGTTCTTTCATAGCATCCTTCTAATGGGCCAACTATTAGTAGTTCTAAAACCTACGTGTACCTTGGATCACCTGGAAGGTTTAAAAAGTCCCAAAGTCCCAGAAATTCATAAGAAACTAGTTTGGGGCTTTTCCCTATAGTTAGTTTTGTATTTTGTGTTTTTTTTTTGTGTGTGTTTTTTTATAATAAATGCCTCCAGGTGATTCTATAAGAACCAGAGTTGAAAACTATAGGAATCAAAGAGGTTGGTCTCAAATTTTAGGCTTCAGAAACATTACCTAGAAGGAAAACTTGTTAAAAATGGAAATTCAAATTGAACTCTAATAATACTGGAGTGAGTCCCAGAATCTATTAGGTGATTCTAATGCGGAAGCCCACAGACCACTCTTTAACAAACACATGTGTAGGATTCGTTGTTTCTGTCATTGCAACTGCTATCACTCTTTAAAATACAAAGTTAAAACTCTCAGAGGATGAATGTCACCATAAACTCTATCTTCCTTTTTAAACAATTCATCACAATTTGTTCATCAGAACTCACAATAAAGAAGTCCTAAAAAAAACATGAAATATGTAGATAATTATACTTTATTTGAAAATATCTGAGAAAGAAGGGGAAAACAGAACTAGTCAAGAAAACTGAGTCCAACTTTGTCATGAAATATGACTTTAAAAAGTAACCACCATCATAGAAGAAAAATAAGCTAATTAATAATTAAATGCTAATTAAAAACAGGCCTTGCAAGAAAATACAGGACTATTGTCATTCCTGTTTCTATTAAGAAAGAAAACTAGCAAAATCAGACTGGGATACCAAAGATACTGGCTGTGAAAATAAATATATCAATATCAAATTTTTAAAAATTAGTTGGACTTAATTAACAATTATTCCCCCTCATGTTAACAATAAATTCATCAAAAGATGAACTCCAATGAAGAATTTTCCAAATGTCCTTTAACATAAGAATCACTTGTATCATTTGTTAATAGCATAGATTACTGGTTCACACTCCAAAACAACTGAACCCCAGGAAATTTTTATGATCATGTAATTTGGGGAACCCTCTAAAGTTCAAGACTATATTCATGCAATCCAATAAATTTAATTTTACGTAAGGGGCATCATCTTACTTTACTTTGGCAAAATGACAACCTACACAACAATGACAAACCAGTAGGTTCTTTATATCACACATCAATCATTTGTTCTGACAATATATTTCAAGCCACACACATTTATCTCACTGGGCTAATGTTGGTCTTTATGTCCCTAGTCATGTCAGGAATGACTACCAGTAATGAGGTTGCTAGCTTCTGTTCTTAAGATGAATGTTCTATTTATTGTCTGATTCTCATAACTCATCACATCACTGATGCTAAGAGCATATTTCAAGGACATGGCTCCTGTTACATGGGAGAAAATATTCTTATATATTCTTTGTGGAGTAGCTACATAAAAGAATTTCTAGGGAATTAAGTTTTCCCACCCATATTTTACTTATTTCCACAGCCGCTGTAGGCCCTCTTACCATCTAGGGTTTTATAACACTACAACATCCAAAAATAATATTCAACAGTAGAATTTTATTGAGTGCAATATACCCTTTTTTATTTCTACACTCAACTAAAGAAGACAATATATAAATTGAGCTTGATTTATTTGCAGAACATATTCCGGATGGCAACAGTTCAAAACAATACACTTTGACAATGTTGAGGGTTTAGTGTGCTTGCATGTGTAATATGTGTGCACTCAAAAAACACACACTAGCAATACTAGTACATTTAAATGAGGTAATAAATATATGTTCTGCATTAAATAAATGGTGATATGAGTTTCCAAGATAATGAACTCCATCAGGAAATTACCCAGTGAATCATTTTTGCACAGGCTAAAAATAAATACTCAGATTTCTGTTCTACTAACTTTTCTTTAAGGACATGCATTTTATCTTAAAGGAGAGAGTCAGCTCATTCTTGCTTTTCCCATAAAAATTCTGTGATTGTTTCCATTTCTTACTTTTTCCATTACATGGTAGCCCTGAATTATTTATTTATAAAAATGGGGGAGGTATTGCACTCAGCAAATATCTTCAGAAAAGCTTGTGAATGCACCAAAGTCATTACCATGGGTTTCCTATCTTTAAGTCAATTTTATTTTTCTAGACTGTGAAATAACTTATTTTTTCCAGATTCCATTTAAATTATGTCCTTAGCAAATAACATGTCCTCAGCAAAGCTTAACTTTAGAAACACAGTTACTGATAAGATTACTTTTTAGTTTTCTCTTACTTTACAGAATCTGTGCCATCACTGAAGTGAAATAAAAACAAAATAGAATTAAGTAAATTTACAACTGAGTACTGCACCTTAAATAGTCTGTTATATGAGGTGACCTTGTATTCATAGTCATCTTCATACAGGCATCTGAATAACTTGTTGTGTATTTTGTGTGTGTGTTTTTTTTTTAACTGGACATGTGATGAGAAATTACAGGAAGAGGATAGTGGAGATTTCTGCAGGTGTAGCATTAGAGAAGTAGACTTTTGTGTTGATGTCTCTAAAGATTTTAACTGTGGCTTATAGGTAAGACTATATAACCTACTATAGCAATTATAACTTACTTAGCATTTTGTGCTTTCATTTATAAAATGGAAGGAGATCACTCACTAAATATGAATGCTGCATATGTTAGCAATAGAGATAGTGATTTTGTAATTTTGATTGCACTTGCCTTAATTTTTTTCCAAAAAGAAATTATATATATAAACAAATATAGATGGATGGTCAAAGAACATTGTTTTAAAATAGGCAAGTTCTGCACTGATTATACATTTTTTACACAATTTAATGCATAATGGCAGAGTGTATTTGCCAGACCCATGTAAGGAGGATATGAGCACATGATAACAGCAGTTTGTATAAGCACAAGGTGTTCTATGTTTGGATTAAAAATTAACAATGAAAACTTTTGGTGTGACTGCTTTAAATTTCAAAAATAGTTGGATGTTTAAAGATAAATTTATTACTTGCATAAGGATATTTTTGTATAATATTGGGAGAGGTTTAAAAATGGACTTGCTTTATGGAGTGCAATTTTCAGAGAAAATAAACAGGGTATGTGTCCAGTTTGTAAAATGTTTCCTTTCAAGATTATTCTTTTTCTGGTTAAATGCAAGGATATGATGACTTGAAATAATTTTTTTGTGTGTGAACTTAACAGTACCACCACCAACAACAACAAAAATAAAGCAATGTGAATAAATTGCGTATGCAAACTTCTTTTAATCAATGCTAGTAGATCCTAAAAACAATAGCAAAGATATGTTTTTATGACTATAGTGCTAGAAATAATTATCAATGTGGTTTGCCATTCCGTGAATGAGCTTACATTCATTATAAAGAAAATATTAAAAGTGTTTTGTTTTCAGGAGAATTTCTGTTCTTCATGCTTCAGTCTAAAATTATATTTATTTTCTAAAGTTAAGAGCAGTAAGATAAGTTAATAGTATCTCATATTTCTTATTAAATATTTATTATACAAAACTAATATATGGAGAAAGTTCTCAAATTTATAAGAGGTTCTATGCGTACTGGTTAGTAAACATATGTCTTAAACTAAAAAAATGTTAGATTTTTGAGAAATAACATATTTACAAAAATGGTGTGCTGGTTAATATTTATACATCTTATACATAGGGAGGTTATAGATGTATATATAATCTCCCTATAATGCACCTATATTTAGTTAGATACTCTGCTTTGAAATCTATAAATGATACATGTGATTGTGGATTGGTTTAGGCACTGAGGAGTATCTGCAAAGCTAAAAATGTCAAAGATTAAAATGAAAGACTAAATAATTTAAGAAGAAAATAGTCCCAAATAAGATGTATGAATTTTTATAAATGCTTTGATAATTATTACCCAATAATTGGTTTTAAAGAGGTTCTATTAACTCCTAATTAAGAAAAAAACGTAGAAACTGAAAATAAACCTTCTTTACTGGTGATAATACTTGAGACAAGAAAATCAGTAAAATAATTACATTTTTAAAAAAACATGTGATACCATACCTGCAGCACTATGGTGTGTGGAAAAAGTGGTGGACTAATACAGAAAAATTTTTTTCAAGTTTGTGAAACATTTCTTCTAAGAGGCCCAGGGCATTAAAATGAAAACATAATTTTTGGCTTATCACAGATGTTCCTATACCCATGGTAAGTATTGTTACTTCTTAATGATATACAATTATTCTATACCAGAGGCTGGATGCACGAAATTCATGCAAGAGTAGGCCTTCCACCCCCTGGCTGCCAGCACTGGCTTCCCTCTGGCACCCGGGACCCAGGCTTCCCTAGCAACCCCAGCTTCATCCAGAAGGTCATCCAGGAGGACGTCTGGTCTAATTAGCATATTGCACTTTTATTATTTTAGCTTTTGAGCATCTGTATAAAAGTTTGCAGTTATTACGGTATTAGGTTACACCCAAGGGAAATGCCAAAATCAAGATTGGGTTGACAAAATTGCTCAAAAAAGTACTACAGGAATTTATTTGGAAAAGAAAAAGAACATTTAGATCAATACAAATAACAATGAAAAATTAACCTATAGAAATTGACCTTAATGTCTTACCCCACCCAATTGTCATATATAGTAACACTGAATCTAATGTATTGACACACCCTAATTATTTTTTCTTATAATTCATTTAAGAACTTGGCTAAATTAAACAATAGTGTCATCCTTTTTGGTCTATCTCTCTAATCTCTATCTTAAAAAAAAACAGGAAGACAAAACTAACCTTGACAACCACCCCCCATACACACACAGGTTATAAGTGGCTTGTTTGTTTTTTATTCCTCTGATGTTCTGAGCATGCTTGTTCCAGTGCTGGTGGGTGATCACATAGATACAGCCCCAGGTTTGTATTGCGGCTATAAAATTCAACTTTTCTCTGATTGCATTAACATATTTAAGGAGTCAGTTCAGGGTAGGACCACTGGGATAGCACTTGAGTGAGCCTCCATGATTAAGGATCTGAAAGTAAAATCTTAAGTGCCTAAGTTTAGATCTGTTAACTGACCTAGGAACAATGATTATTGTACAGACTCATGTTAATCAGGCATTTAAGACACTATTTTCAAAGCAAATGACAATTATTAAGAGTGGACAAGAATACCAGAATATTCTTGTCACCTCGTGGGGAATCCAATTAACCAGTAGTTTGTTTGCAAAACATGGAATAATAAAGATAAAAAGTTAATAGAAATAACTTAATGTCAAGTGTCATGATGCATCTGTGTCCACCACTGAGATATAGCTATCCATCCAAGTCTCTGTCCTGAGCGGTTTCTTCCTTACACAGCATTAGAAAGACGGAGACAAATTCTGATTACTGTTTCCTTTTTCTGGACTCCTAGATGCCCCTCACCCTCCTATTAAATAGTACAGCTTTCAATATGACAATACAGTCATGCCTTGTTCTCACTACCTGGAATATGGGTGTTAACAAAACTTTTCAGCCATCTATAATAATAAAAGCATAATATGCTAATTAGACTGTACAGCTGAATGACCTTCAGACATCCTTCTGGACGACCTTCCAGACAAAGCTGGGTCTTCGAGGGCCTGCGAGGGATGAGGCAAGCTGCCGCAGCTGCAAGGCCAAGCCCCTTGCACGAATTTCATGCATTGGGCCTCTAGTCCATTTATAAATATCTCTTTACGCACTTTGCTTACTTTCATTCTCAGAAGATAACCTTAATTTTCACCTTTTGAATCACTTGTTTCTTTTGGTTAAATAACCTCATTACACCATTAATGCCTATTGATTTGACCTGCCAAAGTTTAATAATGAAGTAAACATTATAGACCTCATTTACCTCTTAAAATGTCTGAGGAAAACAACCAAAGAAATGTTCCTAGGGCTTGTTTTGAGATTCTGACAGAGGACAGCAGTTATTTATTCTACTCAAGTAATCTGTTTTGGTCTTTTCTGGACCCCGTTTAAGACTGTGCTTAAAGGAGTTTATCTCCTAACCTAACTAAGTAGAAGCCCTGGAGGGGGCAGCAGAATAGGGTAAAGAATAGACAAGCCATTTACTTTAATTCCATAGTCATTGAGCATGTTATATGACCAATTTTACCCCTGAATTCCATATCTGAAAAAAAAGTAGACAATAATATCTTCCTTGAAGGTAAGTTATAAGAGTTTCTTTCTTGCTTGCTTCATTCATTCATTAATGCCAGGCATTGTTTTAGCTGCGGTCATACTGAAGAATCAGACAGACAATATTGTTTTGACACAAAAAGGCAAATCACCAATCAGTGAAAAAATTTCGAACAGTTATATATGCGATGATAATATAAATTAGGGGAATCTGATAGGAAGTGATTACCTCAGGAGGTTACTTTACCTACAGTTGCTATAGAAGGCTACTTGGAAGAGATGAAATTATTGCTGAATGTAGACTCAAGAGATGGAGACAAGGAAAATATGAGGCATTAACAGTTGTTCAATATGAAAGACAGGCTAATACAAAGACCTTGAGGCAGGAGTGAATTTGGTGCGTTTGAGAAAGAAAAGGAAGACCACTGTGGCTGGGTCATTGTGAATATAACTTAGAAATAATATATAGAAGACATGAGTCACAGTAGGAAAGAATTAAAGGATAGTTAGCATTGAAACGTAGGGTTCAGGGTGTAGACTTCTTCAGGTGGGTCCTTGTCTGACAAAGATGAAGAATAAATTCGTGGACTAACATATTTCTTTAATAAAAATGTAGAAGTTTATTGGAAGCATATACAAACTCCACCTGGGCAGGGGTGTCTCCAAAGGGGACCCCCTAGGGAGGGGTCCCCAAATGGAAAATGTCTTCTCTCTCTCTCTCTCTCTCTCTCTCTCTCTCTCTCTCTCTCTCTCTCTCTCTCCCCTCTCTCTCTCTAATAGGAAAAAATCTAGATCCAAAAATCTAAAATCTGAAAATCTGTAATCTAAAAATATCCTGCCTCCTGTCACTTTGTCTCCAGTTTATATATGCTGCAGTTCTTTGTTTGAACCTGACCCTTTCTAATTGGACCTTTCATTAATTTAGGACCCCTGTGCTTTCCTCATTGGTTATTTTGTTGCATAGTATCAGTTTCAAAGGCCAAAGCCCACGTGGTACCCCCCTCTCTATCTCCCCCTCATCTTACAACATTCTTCTATTCCCTGTGAAAATGTGTTTCCTTCTTCCTATTATCCTGATATTTCTTTTGTCCTCTGTGAATGCATGTCTTCCTCCCCCCTTACCCTGTGGCATTTCTCTATCCTTTGCTCAAATAAGATAAGCACTTTTGCATCTCCAAGCCCCCATCTATGCATTCCACTACCATGGACCCTCTTTATCTCTAAGACTCCCTAAACCTGCCTGTTTTGTTCCTATGATTCCTTTCAATATTATTGAAAGCAGTTTGGGAATTATATTTTAAAATTATACTTGCCTTAATGTTAAGTGAAAATATATATGGTAACTTTTCATTCATTTTTTTGTCCAAAACCTTTTTGAGTTATAGCATATCAGGAATGTCCTGCAAGGACTTTAATAGGTTGAATTAAGGAGCATTTCTTCTCACTTCTCCAGGTATTTCACCAAATCAACTATAAGGAAAACAAAACCACCATGGCTGGTAAGACTCAGTTGGTTGGGTGTTGTCTCTTGCACCAAAAAGTTGCCAGTTTGATTCCAGATCAGGTTACATGCCTGAGTTGTGGGCTCAATCCCCAGTAGGGGGCATGCAGGAGGCAGCCTCTTGTTTTGTTTTTACATCACTGTTTCTCTTCTCCCTTTTTCTCTCTCTAAAAAATCAATTTAAAAAAGAAAAACAAAACCCCAAAACATATACTCAGGAATTGATATGTTATATCAGAACTATATGCTAATTAGTCTATATGGTTGTTTGGGGAAGGCAGTAGAAGACTAGAAATGAACACCTAATGCCTACAAACTGGGGCAAGAACTAATGCAATAGACTCTCACATCTCACCTCACCATGATATGCAAAGAAAGAGTTGGGAAGGAGAGACATGGGCAAAGAGGCCTGAGGGAAGTGCATTGTTTAGTTCTTTATTGCTGCATAACAAACCATCCCAAAAGTCAGTGATTTCAAACAATAAACATTATATTACCTGTCATATGAATTGACTGGGATCAGCTGGGCAGTTCTGCTGGTCTCATTTAGGATCTCTCACATGGTTGTGGTCATATTATAGATGGGAATAAAGCCATGTGGAGGATAAACTGGAATGCTAGCATGATTGTACCTCTCTCCCTCCTCATGCAGTTCAGGACCTCTGCTCTCCCTCAATACTAGACTTCTTACACAGCAGCTCTAGTTTCCTAAAAGTATACAAGTGAAGGCAGCCAGGCCTTCTTAAAAGTCAGCATGGCTTTCATCACATTCTGTTGGAGTCAAGTCAGACTCACTGTGATTGATTATGGAAGGATGAATTCTAGAAGGCATGGTTCTTGGAAACCATCTGTGGAGACTGCCTACCACAGAGTCAATGAGAAAGACAGGATGTGTAGGGCTGAAGCTTCTGTTTAGAGCCTAGCAATGGTCCCACCTCATGAAAACACCTTTGAAAGGCAGGAATTCCACAGCTGCCTTTAGTATCTAAGTAAAATCTAATCTTGAGTGCTCATCAGTACCACCAAATGTAAACATAAAACATACAAGCAGAAAAATCATCTCTTCTTTCTCCCTTCCCCATGTTATAATGGCTTTTTCTTCTCTTAGTCAATACTCACTCTGCTTATAGAACTGGGTACTAGCAAGGGAAGGCTTTATACTGAGGTTTAGCATTACTAATAATGAACTAATTATGCCAAACCTCCATCAGCAAAGTCACCAGGGATCACTCCCTAAATACAAAAAAAGATTCTGAAACACATAAAGCTCAGTTATTTTCTAAATGAAGTCCTCAGAACAGGGAACAAACCACAGATATAGTTCTCTAGCCAAGAGGTCATACTAACACTTGGAACAAGAAGGGGAACATTGAAGCTGTGTTAAATTCTCATTAGCATTTCTTTGATTAAATGTATATTTTCTTCCTTTTCACAAACTTTTTATTCAAATGCAAATATGTGCTTAAACATTAGCCACTGAGCTGCAACTGGGAGAGCATCCCAGGAATGTTTAAATATGCAAATTAGCACCTTAGAGAGGAAAATAATGAACCTCCTACTTGGCTCTTTTGTACACAACAGCAAGCAGTGGAAAGTACAATTAAATAGAGTCTCTCTGAACTCCTCCAACAAGAAGTATATATTATCAAGTGAACTATAAGCTGTGCTGCCAGAAGTCTTAGCAAAATGCCACTTGTGCCGCAGAGAGATTCCAAATAGAATACAATTGCAGTTAAATTGAGACACCATTAAGGAAAGTGGCCCATATCTGTATTCATACATGTCAAACAAAGTTTTGTTTGAAATTGGGCTCAGTCATTTTATTCTTTGGATGATTTTAAAAGTAAGTAAATATAGAAGGATGAAGATAGATTGTTGTGGAAGTAATCTATTCATGGTAACTTATTGACAGAAAATCACCTAATTCAAGAAAGAGTGGCATTTTTTTATGGCAGAGTAGTAGTTCATTGTGTAAATATACCACAGCTTTTTATCCACTCATCTACTGATGGACACTTGGACTGCTTAAAATCTTGGCTATTGTAAAAATTTTACCTTTTGCGACAGCATAGAGGAAACTGGAGAGCATTATGCTAAGTGAAATAAGCTAGTCAGAGAAAGACAAGTACCATATGAGTTCACTCATATGTGGAATTTAATGAACACACTGAACTATCAAGCAAAATAGAGACAGACTCATGGAGAGCAGGCAGACAGCTCAGGGCCGGGTGGGGGAGAGGCAGTGGAGGGGAGGGGGGCTGAAAGGACTGAGAAAAAAAGAAGAGAAAGAGAGTGAACTCATGGACATGAATTGCGGGGCTGGAGGTAGAGGTGGAAGAAGGCATAGAGGGGATAAATTGCGATGGAAAAAAAATAAAATATATTTTAAAAAAGAAAAAGTGACATTTACTAAAATTTTGAAATATTTTTTCCAAAAATATGAACAAATAGAAATGAATCTACAGATACTAATTAAATGATGCACCAAGTATTGGTAATGTCATGAGAAGATGAGGAAATGGGTATGCTTATTTACTATGGTTTAAAGAATAAATTGTCACAATGATTCTTTTAGAGTTAAAAGATGGTATCAGTTCTCATCTACTTGGAACCTTTTTTTCTCTTCATTTTAAAGTCTATTTAATAGCCTATAGTCTAATGAACAGCTCACTCACTGAGCCTTTACTCAGGGTTTCTAGAACACCATTACTGGAAGTACATATTTTTAGTTGGTATCCTCATACACCGAACTACCTTACTTTCTTCTAATTCCATTCTGCCTCATCCTGATTATATTTCTCCCTCATCCCTCTCCTCTTTCTTCTTTTCCCCCTATATTTGTAATGAAAACTAACACAATATGAAGAAAATTATATGTGCTTTATAATCAGAGAAGCATAACTTTCAATCCTGGCTTCTCAACATTTTTATGAACCTTTTTCAAGTTAGCTATAATCTGTTTGAACCTCAGTTTTTTATCTGTAAAAAAGAGATAAATAATATCTTACTATCTAGTGTTTTGTGAATATTAAATTTATATAGGTAAAGAGATAGAGATAGAGATAGAGACAGAGATAGAGATAGAGATATAGAGATAGAGATATGACACATAAAGGGTATCTAGGTATTATGTAATATTAGGTTATGCAGCAATTTAAAAATATCCAGTGGCTTAACTTACTAGAATTTTATTGCTGTAGGTATTCCTGGTCAGCCAAGATATAATCTTACATGTTGGGATTTTTCCACTTTGTAGCCATACCCATTCCCCTGTTCTTAGACAGGCTATGAGTATGCAAGAGCTCACCCCCACCTCATTGCCTATAGAAAAGCGGTATATCACTTCCACTCATAAAGTCAACACTAGGCATTTGTGAACAACTGAAGTAAGTGGGCCAGAAAAGTATAGACCATGGCTGGACAGCCCCTCTCAGCAACAATTCAACATTATTGAAGTCCCAACTTAAGATGACTGGTCAACCAGCTACCACCACAGCCTCTCTAATCTCCACATATCCCTGCACAACCTTCTACCCACATTTAGGGAGTGCCTGCCTGTCTCCATGGAGGGAACCTAAATTCCCATCCCCCATTCCTGCATTCAGCTTAGTCTTAAATCACAGGCTAATGAATCATTATCTTCATTTGGTGTGGATGTGGCTTTTCAGTGTCCAGAGACCTATAGAATAAAATACAAATTATATGCCATGTCTTCACCTCCATGATACAGTGGGTGGAGCAAGTATAGAATACTACTTTTTTTTAAAAAAGTTTGGAAAAGAGAAGAATTGAAAACAAAGAGGTTACAGGTTTATAGAAATTCTGAAATCCTGTCAGGCAAACATTGTAAAGATTCTAGCACTCCACTCTAGAAATGAATAAAGTCTTTGATCCTCTTTCTGTGTAGAACCCCATTATCCATTGTTCTTTATATCCAATAGCTCCATTCATTGTGGGAGTCTCTTCTATCCATTTCCATGGACAAACTCATGTAGCATAGGCACTAGTAAGGTAAGATGCCATCTGTGGGCTGTACACCTTTTACTTCTGTCTGTCTTCATACTTGTGACACGAAGGGGCCTGCAAGTAGCTTTAAGCTTTGATTAGTCAAAGGCATTGACTCATGGGCTGATGGTTTCTTTTGCAATACAATCCTTTCAACCAATTAATGGGCTTTTCATCAATTTCATTTGCTTGCAAACATACTCAAAGTTCTTTCTCAGATAGAAGTCTCACTCCTGATCTATCTCTTTATTTCCTTATCCCTTTGGTATTCTTTCAATTTAATAATTATTGTCTTCAGACAATCCAAAAGTAAAGATTTGGGTGGGAAAAATCATTCATATTCTGATCTTTGTTGCAGGGTTGAGTCCCTTCATTTTAATGAGAAATCCAAACAGACTTCTTAAAATATATATTTTTATTGATTTCAGAGAAGAAGGGAGAGGGAAAAGAGATAAAAACATCAATGCTGAGAGAGAATCATTGATGAGCTGTCCCTGCATGCCCCACACTGGTGATCGAGCCCACAACCTGGGCAGGTGCTCTGACTGGGAATCAAACTGTGACCTCCTAGTCACAGGTCAACCCTCAACCACTGAACCATGCTGGCCAGGCCCAAATAGACTTTTACTCTCAAATTTCTTCAGTTCTATCTTTTACTTATTAACTCTTCTAGAAACATTGTTTACCAGCTCTGTAGGGACCTAAATTTCTTGAACCTTTTTTAAAAACAAAGCTGAGTTTATTTGGGAATAGCACAGAATTGCAATTCAGGACAAGCAAGCTATGGTGGCCATACAGTAGTCCAGAGAATAAAGGAGAGGGGCTTGCCTTTATAGAGAATAAAGGGAGTTGGGAGGGGTTATTTTGACAGAAAGTCCATTGGAAAAAGTGAGAGTTTGGGGTGGTGACAACTTCTCATTGGCTGAGTTGTGGTGGCTCCCATTAGTTGGGTTTTTGGTAAGCAAGGAAAAAAGCTTCCTTTCTCTTGCTGGAGAATAAATGTAAAAGTTGTTTCTTCCTGGGCCAACAGTTCTTTTGAGACGCAATTTCAATGTCTAACAGTTCCTTATGTGTACATGTCAGCACTGACATTTCAGTTCTGGATGGTGGACAAATGGTGGTAATGCAGGTCCGACTCTGTCTGGTTTGGTCCTGGGCAATCTGCAGTGACCGATTCATTTGCCTATCACCATAACCATTATTGCTTGTCTCATTTTCGGTTCTTATAAGTGTATTTCTAATAGCACATGATCTCACTCATCTAGGGGAAATAATGAACAACATAGACTGATGAACAAGAACAGACCCAGAAACAAGGAGGCATGGATCAGACTGTCGGGCCTCGGGGGGAGGGTAGGGAAGGGTGGGGGTAAAGGGGGAGATCAACCAAAGGACTTGTGTGCAGACATATGAGCCTAACTGGCGGTTAAGGACAACAGGGGGGTGGGGGCATGTGTGGGGAGGGGGGTGGGATGGGAATGGGGGGATGAGGACAAATATGTGATACCTTAATCAATAAAGAAATAATAAAAAATAAATAAATAAATAAAAGAATAAAAAAAAAGTTGTTTCTTCCTGTTACAGTTTGTAAAGATATGATGAGTGATAGAGTATAAGAGCTCCCCCAACAGGGATTCCTGACTCCATTTTATTTTTATTAAATTTATTGGGGTGACATTGGGTAATAAAATTATATAGGTTTCAAGTGTACAGTTCTATAATATATCATGTGTATATTGTATTGTGTTCACCACCCCAAGTCAATTCCCTTTCCATCACCATTTATCTCCTTTTTATCCTCTTCTGTGTTTCCAAAACCCCTTTTCCTCTTGTATTCATCATATTGTTATCTGTCTATGAGTGTTTTTTTTTTTTTTTTGCTTAATACCTTCACCGTTTTCACCCAAACCCCTCCCATCCCTCTGATAGCTGTCAGTCTGTTTTTTGTATTTATGAGTCTGTTTCTATTTTGTTTTTTTATTTTGTTCATTAGCTTCTACATATGAGTGAGATCATGTGATACTTATCTTTCTCTGACTGGCTTGTTTCACTTAGCATAATACTCTCCAGGTCCAACCATGCTGTCATAAAAGGTAACAGTGCCTTCTTTTTTATGACCAAGTACTATTCCATTATGTAAATGTACCACAGCTTTTTTATCTACTCATCTACTGATGGGCACTTAGGCTGTTTCCAAGTCTTGCTTATTGTAAATAGTGCTGCAATGAATATAGGGGTGCATATATTCTTTTGAATTAGTGCTTTGGGTTTCTTCAGATATATTCCCAGAAGTGGAACCGCAGGGTTTCTTTTCCCTTTTATTTCTGCTCTCAAACAAGATAGTTATTGCATGAATTCAATGTTTGTGTGTGTGTGTGTGTGTAATACTTGTTAAACAGAGTGTGCTATAGCCAAACATACACTAAGATTATGTTTTCTCACCCCTTCCCTCAGAGCCACTGGCTCAGTAGGAACCAATCTTCTTTCTGAGGTATCAGAGACAACAGTATCACCACATCTTTTGCCCTATGTGTGGTCCATCTTTCCAGTGTCTGATATCAGTTTTTGTACCACCCTCCAACTGCCTGCTAAGCCAACAACATGTATTTAGGTTGGCAGTAACACCTAACTTCAAAGAACCAATTTCTGCATTTGTAGAGTAATGTAGACCGTGATAGATGATGTAACAAACAAACCCCCAATAACCCAATAGAATCTCTCTTTTAACAATCAAATGTTAATGTCCCTGGTCACCCCACAGCCTTCCACAGGGCAAGTTCCCTTCATTTAAGGTTACACCACCTCATAAGGCCTCAAAGTTCTCTGTATCTAGCTGGCAAATGGAGGGAAAGAGAGTAGAAACCCCTTCTACTTTTTAAAAAACTAATTTTTAAATTACTTTACATTTAATATTATTTTGTATGAGTTTCAGTTATAGAGCATAGTGATTAAAAAATATATATACTTTATAAAGTGTTCTCCCTGTATTTCCAGTACCCACCTGTCACCATACATAGTTATTACAATATCATTGACTATATTTCCTATGCCGTATTTTGCATCCCCATGACTAATTTGTAACTAGCAACCTGTACTTCTCAATACATTCAACTTTTTCACCCAGTCTCCCAACCCAGCTCTGGCAAATATCAGTCTGTTGTTCTCTGTATCTTTGACTCCGTTTCTGTTTTGTTTGTCTATTTATATTGTTCTTTAGATCCCACATATAAATGGAATCATGTGGAATTTGTCTTTCTCTGACTCGTCCTGCTTTTTAGAGGCACTGATCTTGAAGTGACATTCATCCCTTCTGCTCTATCCTGTTAGAGGATGCATGTGGTGAATTGGGTTCCACAGGATGCACTCTGAAATGGAGATTAACATAAATGAATTTTTTTAGAGAGTGTTTTTGGAATCATCTATATAAGGGAAGGGAAGAAAGTAGGATTGGGCAGAGGAAAAAGTTAAGCTGTAGTTCTGTTCCATAAAAGATCTCAGCTGACACCCACAGGGAACTGTGAAGTTAAGATTGTGTTTTAGAGTTATCCCATGTTATGACAAAGGTGCTAATCATTTATACTCCTGTATAGACCACTCATTGGATACAGGCTACCCTTGGAGCAGGGGTGTGAAATTTCTAGTCTTCCCTTAAGTGGCAACGTTCTTTAAAAACAATCATAAAATATTATAATACTCTCTGACAAAAATGGATTTCTTGAATTCAAGTCCATAGCTGCATGTATAGCATGAAACCAGAGATTCATAGAAAGCTCCAAAATTGAGTTGGCCAAGCAGAGATAATTTTTCATTGAGATTTGTGTTTTGACATCACTAGGGGCTTCTAATTAATGCATGTTCCTTCTGCAACTGCTCTTCCAATTTTGATACATAACACCTAAATTTGTCTTATAGTCTTCAATATTTTTAGGAGAACCAGTCCAGGTAATCCCAAACACAGATAATGAGAAGGCATCCCATGATACTCTCTATGGCCTTAGACTAGCAACTAGGCTTTTTCACTTAGGAGAAGCCATCCACTCTGAGGCCCTAACTACTCCAGTACAATCTGAACCTCAGAGAGGGAAAAAATAAAAACCTACCACTTTTGCTTACTTAGTAATGCCTAAAATTCCAACCCTGGAGATTCAGTTGCTTAATCTAACAGCCCATGTTCAATTAACATATACCTCGGGTAAAGTAAGGGCGGCTTTTATCAGTTACTAACACCTTGGAGTAAATAAATCTATCAGATTGTTTTATGAAATAGCTTACTAGAAGAATAAGATGAACCCGGATGCCAGCTATATTGATGAAAGGAATAGGAATACCCCCAAGTTTGTGCTTGGGAAGAATGCATCAGCTTTCTATAGCAGCATAAATATTATCCCAGGACTTACAGGCTTCAAAGAGCATTCATTTATTCTCCCTCACTTCCTGTGCAATTTGGGAAGAGCTTACCTGGGCCCAAACTTTTAGGACTTATCACAAAATTACAATGAAGGTGTTTACTGGGTAAGTGGTCTCATCTGAAAGCTCACTTGAGGAAGAATCTGCTTCCAAGCTCAATCACTTGATTGCTGGAAATATTTAGTTCCTAACCAGATTTTGAGTGCCTCAGTTCCTCACTGGCTGTTGAACAGAGGTTTTCCTCAGTTCCTTTCCATGTGGGCCTTTCCAACATAGCTTAATCACAGTGAGGTAACAAGAGAGACAGAAATTGCACAAAAGTAGGAACTCACAATCCTCTGTAACCACGCCGAAACCGGTTTGGCACAGTGGATAGAGCGTCGGCCTGCGGACTCAAGGGTCCCAGGTTCGATTCCGGTCAAGGGCAATGTACATTGGTTGCGGGCACGTCCCCAGTGGGGGATGTGCAAGAGGCAGCTGGTCGATGTTTCTCTCTCATCGACGTTTCTAACTCTCTATCCCTCTCCCTTCCTCTCTGTAAAAAATCAATTAAAAAAAATCCTCTGTAACCTAACCATGGAAATAACACCCCATCACCTTTGCTGCATTCTCTTCGTTAGAAGTAGGATTATGTGTAATCTTTTTTCTCTGCATATTTATTGATGTCCTAACATTTTTCTAAAATTATATGTGCAGTTAAAAATTTTTTTCAACACTTAAGATATATTAGATACTCAAGTAAATATTAGAAAACCATATATATATATATATATATATATATATATATATGAACTACAAAGTATATTTGAGCTATGGATTTTATGGGGCTTTAATTGTCCTTTATTTGGAAGTTAATCACTGAACAATAATCATTTTACAGTGATTGACTTCCAAATCAAGGTAAAATGAAGCCAAAACAAATTCATTCCTAAGTGTTGAACGAAGATGGGGCATCTGTTCCATCAATGTTCAGTATACAAGAGGCTGGTAATTGTACTTACATCCTGAGACCTGCCTTATCATGTACAAGACTCTCGCTAACAGTTAAAGAGACGAAATCCAAATACTCTAAATGCAGGCAATTTATCATTGTCTTGATTCACTGCAACCAAGGGACATTTCTTTATCTAATTTTCTACTTAACTTATGCCAAACAAACACTTAAAATGCACTGTATTGTTGCCCTGCACTATGTTCTCTATGCTTTCCCTTCTAATATAAAGAATGACATGCTGGGGTGTATTTTTCTTTTACCTCAGTCTCTTTTTAAATGCATTTTAAGCTTATTCATTCCACAAACATTTATGAAGTTTTTACAATGACCAAGGCTTTTTAAGAATTCAGTCATAAAAAATGTACTCACTGACTTTTTAGGATTTATGAGAGAAATTATATGTATATTAGCAAGATAAAGGCTGTGAAAGTGGTCAATTTAAACTAGTGTGATCACCAAAGGCAACATTAAGTGCCATTTGACACCCAACTAGGAGACCGATTAGGAGACCAATATTTGAGATGTATGCAGGGAATTACAAACAGTGGGTCAAAATATCATTTTCAAAATGCTAAAAACTTGACACTCATACAAATCTTAAATGAGCATATGTAAAACATTTAACCCACTAATGAGAGAACCAGCAAGATGGTAAAAATGGTTCAAAGGAGACTTTAAAAACAGTTTATATCTCAACAAGTCAAAGGAGTGAATGCTGAAATGGATTCGCTGATTGATGAAAATTTAACATACTACAAGGTAATAAAACTGTATCCTTTGGAGTAGTCTTCCCTCCTAAATAGAAATGTATACATTAACATGCAACTGCAGAGCCTGGACCCTGATTGGTAGTAAACAGGACATCAAACAAAAGTAAATCCTGGAGAAAATAAAATAATCCTTGGGGCCCGGCTGGCGTGGCTCAGTGGCTGAAGGTCAACCTATGAACCAGGAGATCAACAGTTCCATTCCCAGTCTGGGCACTTGCCCAGGTTTCGGGCTCTATCCCCAGTAGGGGGCATGGAGGAGGCAGCTGATCAATGTTTCTCTCTCATCATTAATGTTTCTATCTCTCTCCCCCCTCCCTTCCTCTCTGAAATCAAGAAAAATATATTAAAATAAAATAAACCTTGGGGTGGGGCTGTGAGGAAATGCTTCACAGTGACTGAAGTGACATGCAGTCTTTCCTTTGTTCTATTTATGTTTTGAATACTTTTTCTTAACAAGGATAAATGGCATGAATATGGCCACAGAAGTCCATTTTCAGAGAATGGCACATATGGAAGGGGTTGACAGGCATTTATCTGGAGGGCAAATAATAAATATTTTAAACTTTGAGGGGCACATGATCTTTCTTGTAGCTACTCCTCTTGGCCATTGAAGCATAAAATAGCCTTAGACAATAGGTAAGCAAATAAGTATCAGTGTGTTAGCATAAAATGTATCTTATGAATGTTGAAATTTAAATTTCCTATAATTTTTACAAGTCACAAAATATCCTTTTTTTATATTTTTTCAATCACGTCATACTGTAAAAAATACTCTGTAGGCTATACAAAAACAGGTGACAGGTTACATTTGATCTGTGGGTCATAGTTTACTGACCCTAATAGACTATCTGAAGCAATAAGTTGCTATTTTTAATATATTTTTATTGATTTCAGAGAGGAAAGGAGAGGGAGAAAGAGATAGAAACATCAATGATGAGAGAGAATCATTGAATGGCTGCCTCCTGCATGCCCCCTACTGGGGTCAAGCCCGCAACCTGGCATGTGTCTTTAACCTGAATCGAACCTGGGACCCCTCAGTCCACAGGCCAATGCTCTATCCACTGAGCCAAATCGGCTAGGGCAGTTGCTATTTTTAAAAAATAAATCTTTATTGATTTCAGAAAGGAAGGAAGAGGGAGAGAAAGATGAAAACATCAATGATGAGAGAGAATAATTGATCGGCTGCCTCCTGCACACTCACACTGGGGATCGAGCCCGAAACCTGGGCATGTGCCCTGACTGGGAATCAAACCGTGACCTCCTGGTTCATAGGTCAATATTCAACCACTGAGCCATGCAGGCCAGGCAAGAGTCGCTATTTTGAATCAGATAGCAAAGAGGTTGGGACCAGGAAATGCATGGTCTTAATTCTGCCCCACAGACACAGAAACAGACAGGTAAGTTCTCAATTTGAGCATCTGTGGGTGTTTGTTAAGTGCCAGTGTAATGCTTTCATATGATTAATATGAAAGAAGTATTTTAGATAAGGTGCAGGAGAGATCAGAAATAGCAAAAATAGGTAAGAATTTTTAATTAGTTAGTTATGAGGACATAATCATGTGGTCCAGAGTCTGGCTAAAGAAGAATTACAAATCAGATTGCATGGGGCCAGAGAGAGCAACTATTCAATGTTTACACATAAGATTCAAGCCAGAAACACTGAGGAATGAAGAATTCTTGATCAGAAAAGGAGCATGATGACTACATTGGTTGTAAATCAGCTGAGCTGGAAGTGTCCCCGGAATTCCCACTGTAAGAAATTAAGCAGATTGTCGGGAATGCTTGAATGGATTTTGGGAGATCATACTTGCCCAAGGGAGACAACTAGTGAGAAATTTTTTGCAGGAAAGGCAGAGTGATGAGTCATGGGAATGGATGGAGTATTAAAAAAATGCATGGCCAGAAAATCAAATTAAGGGCAGAAGCTGGTGAATGTGATGGTGGTGGGGGGACGGGTGGGGCTATTTTGTAGCTTAATAGATAGAATTGGGGGGGGCTATTAAAAATATAAAATCTGGGAAATTAGCTTTGTTTACAATTATAGAAGACTGATATTTTATTCATTGTGAGGTAAAAGATAGCTAAAAGTCTAAAGTGATATACATGTATAGTTCATGGGCAAACACTTGCTGACTTCATTTTTGTTTGTGTTTACTTTGGGGGGAATTAGAGGTTCTAATTTAGAAAATGAATTTCTAAAGTGGCAAATTATTAGATAACAGCTAACAGAGACTTTAGAAAGAGCCTCAATACATACCTCTAGTGCCTCTCAAAGTGGCATTAAAGAGTGGAAAGAAAGAATTATAATGCTGACTAGTTCTCTCACTAATTGTGTAAACTTTCCAAGGTCTATTACACAACTTAGTACCTTCATCTCTTTATGTGCTTACTGAGCTATCTCTAAAATCCCTTGTACGTCTGAAATTCAGTGATTCTATTTTATTCTTCTCATACATAAGAACAGGCCTATGTAACCTCCAAAGGGGACAGTGAAAAATTGTTCATATGGAAAATAATACAATAATTAATAAATAATAATACTAGAATAAACCCTCATTCATGTACTCACCACTGTAAACCTACTTTTGCCCCACCATGTATTTATTGCCTGTTGTGTGATAGGCACTATGCTGAGATGTTTCTTGTTTATAAACAAATAGAGCAGTCACATCAGTGTTTTTGTAATTACACATCAAACATTTATGTTGAATCATATATATATATATATATATATATATATATATAGATATATATAGATAGATAGCCTGGTGCACAAAATTCGTGCACTGTGGAGGTTGTCCCTCAGCCCAGCCTGCACTCTCTCCAATCTGGGACATCCCTCTCACAATCCAGGACTGCTAGCTCCCAACCGCTCGCCAGCCTTCCTGCCTGATTGCCCCTAACCGTTTCTGCCTGCCAGCCTGATCAAAGCCTAATTGCTTCCCTACAGGCCTGATTGCCCCTAACTGCCCTCCCCTGCTGGCCTGGTCACCCCTAACTGCCCTCCCCTGCCAGCCAAGTCGCCCCCAACTGTCCGCTCCTGCAGTCCTGGTCCCCCGCAACTGCCCTCCCCTGCAGGCCTGGTTGCCCCTAACTTCCCTCCCCTGCAAGCCTGGTCCCCTCAACTTCCCTCCCCTGTAGGCCTAGTTGCCCCTAACTGCCCTCCCCTGCAAGCCTGGTTCCCCCAACTGCCCTCCCCTGCAGGCCAGGTCCCCCCCAACTGCCCACCCCTGCAGTCCTGGTCCCCCACAACTGCCCTCCCCCCTGCAGGCCTGGTTGTCCCTAACTTACCTCCCCTACAAGCCTGGTCCCCCTCAACTGCCCTCCCCTGCAGGCCTGGTTTCCCCCAATTGCCCTCCCCTGCAGGCCTGGTCCCTCCCAACTGCTCTCCCTTGCAGGCCTGGTCACCCCCAACTGCCCTCCCCTGTAGGCCTGGTCCCCTCAACTTCCTTCCCCTGCTGACCTGGTTCCTCCCAACTGCCCTCCACTGCAGGCCTGGTCCCCCCCCCCAACTGTCCTCTCCTGCAAGCCTGGTCACCCCCAACTGCCCTCCCCTGCTGGTCATCTTGTGGCGGCCATCTTATGTCCACATAGGGGCGGCCATCTTTGGTCACATGGGGGCAGCCATCTTGTGTGTTGGAGTGATGGTCAATTTTCATATCACCTCTTTATTATATAGGATATATAAATATATAAATAAAAGGCTAAGCGACTGTCCATCTGATTGTCTGACTGGCCGGTAGGTATGACACGTACTGACCACCACGGGGCAGATGCTCAACTCCTGAGCTGCCAGGCTGTGTTGACTTGGCAGCAGCAGTCAGAGAGGAGGGAGCCCAATTTCAGGGTGCATCACCCAAGAACTGCCCTCTCGCAATCCGGGACCCCTCAATGAATGTCAGAAAGCGGGTTTTGGCCCAATACCCATAGGCCAGGCTGAGGGACCCCACCTGCCAGAGAGACCCCACTTACTCCGCAGGCACCCTTTGAGCCACAGCACCATCCCAGGTACGGCCGGCCCGGGAGGGACTATGGGAGATTGGTTCCAGGGCATGTCCAGCCTGTCTTGCCCAGTCTCGCCCTGGCTGGTCACCTGCTATTTAATTTCCTTTCAATGTGCATGAATCCGTGCACCGGGGCACTAGTATTATTATAAAATTTCTTCTATTTACACTCCCCTAGTTCAATATTCAGATATCAGCACCTGAAAAATAAAGGGAAAGCAGGTTGTAGCGCAGTTCAGCGGTTCTGCTCAATTATCTCACATGGCTCCTGCGGCAGCTGCCACATTCTTCATGGTTTCACACACTGAATGCACCTTCAATTCTTTTCTCTTTCCTTCCAGACCTGACCCTGCTAGTAAAGAGAGTCAGCAGCTCTTTACCTGCTGTAATATGCCTGCAACTGCCTCAAATTCCAAAATTAGTTTCTCATATTGAATGGGTCAGGTGGAAAAAGCAGGGCATTTCTCCCCAGGTTCACAGATTGAATGCCATTTGTATTGAGATTTTAGAGCTGAAAGAGACATAGAATCTTCCAGTTAAAACAGTTTCAAAAGTCTTTATATTATTTTCATTGTAAAGTAGTCGAATTCCTTCTTTAAATCTCCAAATGAAATTTTTGGTAGGGCCCATGAGTTGGCATAGATAAAAAGCATTTTTGTTCTGATTAAAGTGAAATTAGAATGTTCTGAGCCCCACCCATTAACTCAGCTTGGACCAAGCTAAAACTAAGGGAAACATTAAGGACGGGGGAGGGGGGGAAGTAAATTGGCCTTAGGAGGTAAACCTTGCCAGTTCTGAAGATCCTGTTCTTCCCCCTGCTTCCGCCCCTCCCCACGTAGCACTGAAAGATGCTAATAAAGTATAGCACTGTTCCTACTAAAGCTGAATTTGGCACCAGAGTTCCTTTCAACACAGAACTGTAGAAATTCACTTTTTATCAGTATACATTGGAGTTGGCACTGAAGATGAAACCTACTTGCAGTCTCTTTGAGAGACTTTCTATACACACACACACACACACACACACACACACACACACACAGCTATTCACTCGCTCAGGTGAACAAGCAATGAACTCTATAGTGGTTGAACTAGGGAATTACAGCCAGTTCTTAGAATCTCAGTTGCTTCCTTCACTGAGGCAGAATTAGTCTGGAAAACGCATCCTTCCCACATACTCCAGCAACTCTGAAAAAACAAACACTGGTGGATGTGTATTTGAGGAGTCACCAAAAACCAAACCTTAGAGAAATCTTCATTGGCTTACAATACACAGAGGCAGACTGAGGGGACATTATCTCCACCTTTTTTAAGGTACATACCTTTTTATGAGAAATTACAATTATATCCAACAGTTTAAACTTTTACTTTCTACCAATCCAAAAGTGTTATCCTATCTAATAAAAAAGTAATATGCAAATCATCACTCCGCTACACTCACAAGCCACGCCCACCAGCCAATCAGAGTGAGTATGCAAATTAAACCGAAAACATGGCGGCAGCCCTGCCCCCCAGCCTCTCCAGTCCTGTGGGAGTGGGAGAAGTCAGGCGTCAGCACCTGAGGCTGGCTGCAGCCACGGAGACCAAGAAGCCTCCTGCCCAGTGATCCCAGGCCTCAGCCAGCTGGAGAAGCCATTCACCCCACATCCTGGGGGAGACAAGAAACCGGGTGCCAGTGCCTGAGGCTGGCTGCAGCCCAGGAGATGAAGAAGCCGCCTGCCCTGTGATCCCAGGCCGCAGCCAGCTGGAGAAGCCACCCGCCCCATGTCCGCCTGCCCCATGTCCGCCCACCCCATGTCCTGGGGGAGACTGAGAAACCGAGCCCCAGCGCCTGAGGCTGGCTGCAGCCACGGAGACCAAGAAGTTGCCTGCCCTGTGATCCCAGGCCTCAGCCAGCTGGAGAAGCCGCCCACCCCATGTCCACCTGCCCCACGTCCTAGGGGAGATGGAGAAACCGGGCCCCAGTACCTGAGGCTGGCTGCAGCCCGGGAGATGAAGAAGCCACCTGCTCTATGATCCCAGGCCGAAGCCAGATGGAGAAGTCGCCCCCACAGCATCCGAGGGAAGATGGAGAAGCCACCCACCTGCGGTCCAGGCACCAGCACCTGCAGCTGGCTACAGCCTGGTAGATGGAGAAGCCGCCCACCCCGCAGTCCCGGGCACCAGCACCTGTGGCTGGCTGTGGCCTGGGAGACAGAGAAGCTGCCCACCTTGCGGTCCTGGGCGCCAGCACTTGCGGCTGCAGCACAGGCAAAGCCACCTGCCCTCCATCCCCTGAGGCTGCAGCCAGCCTGGGCGCCTATGGCTGACCAGAGGAGGGAAGCCTGGATCCTGGGTGCCTGTCGTCAGCTGGAGGAGGGAATCCTGGGTACCAGGTGTGGGCCGAGGCAGAGGTGGTTAGGGGCAATCAAGCCAGCAGGGGAGCAGTTAGGGACAATCAGGCTGGTAGGCAGAAGCAGTTAGGGGCAATCAGGCAGGCAGGCGAGTGGTTAGGAGCCAGCAGTTCTGAATTGTGAGAGGGATGTCCAACTGCTGGTTATCCCATGAGGGGTCCCAGATTGGAAAGGGTGCAGGCCAGGCTGAGGGACACCCTCCCCACTGCCCCCCGTGCATGAATTTCGTGCACTGGGCCTCTAATATATATATATATATATATATATATATATATATATATATATATATATATATATGATTTTTTACAGAGAGGAAGGGAGAGGAATAGAGAGTTAGAAACATCGATGAGGGAGAAACATCGATCAGCTGCCTCCTGCACACCCCCTACTGGGGATGTGCCCACAACCAAGGTACATGTCCTTGACTGGAATCTAACCTGGGACCCTTCAGTCTGCAGGCCGATGCTCTATCCACTGACCCAAACCAGTTAGGACCCAAAAGTGTTTTTAACATCAACCTTAAACTAGTCTGATATGAAGAGGTAAGTGGCATTTTAGTGGATTTAAGGTTTGAACATTATCCCTAAAAGGGCTTTATTTTCTCAAATCCATTTCCCCCCCTACTTAGTGGTAAAATGATGGGCTTTGGAGTTAGTTAGACCAAGGTCCACCTCTCAGCTCTGCTTCTTGCTTGTCATATGATCAAGTATTGTTTTACTATTTGGGGTTCTCAGAAAGTCCTATTATTCCAAAGTTTATTTGAAGAATATATGTCAGCATGGTGATTCAGTAACCCTAAAGTCCAGACATCCCTGTGAACTTCAGTGTTCATTTGTCCAAGAATATTGGGTTTGATATGCTGTGAGGAAGCCATAGGTGGTGCACCAGATTTTCCATCAGGAGAAAACTCACCATTTACCTGCAAAGAGTACAGTTCTTCCTATTTTCCTTAGCTTTTGATCTGAGGCCAGCCATTCCCGAGCAGCCCCAGCCAGAGACTGAGCACACAGGGGCTGGACAGACCATTTCTCCTTTAATAGGCGAACTTTGTGCCAGAGTTCCCTGTTGGATTAGCTGAGACTTTATCAGAGCTGCATTGTGATCGCTCCCTGCCCAATGCCATGTCCGCTTTTTTCTTTTCACACATGTAAGATCTCAAATGCAGTCTGAAAACTTTCCTTGCCATTCCTCCCTTCCTCTCTCCTTCATCACTCACTATCATTGCATCCCTTCTCCCTCCAATAAACCTCTTGCACTCCTTACTCCATTTCAAAGTCTACTTCATGGTTGACCCAAACAACACACTTCAGAAAGTCTATTTCAGGTTAATCATCTACACTAATAAAAGAGAAAGATGCAAATTGACCATACCTCTGTGACACCCACCAGCCAATCAGGAGTGAGTATTCAAATTAACCCAACAAAGATGACAGGTTAATTTGCATACACAGTCATGGAGCCAAGACTGAAGGCTCCGGCATGAGAGAAGACTGAAGACTGAAGAGGTTTGGCTTCTCTGCTGCAGCTGGAGCGCAGAAGCCAAGCCTTCCTGCAGCCGGAGTGGAGAAGCCAAGAAGCCAAACCTCGCTGCAGCCAGAGCGAAGGCCTGCGTCCCGGGTGTCAGAGGAAAACCAGTGCCGGCAGCCAGGGGAAGGAAGGCCTATTGCACGAATCTTCATGCAACGGGCCTCTAGTCTTTTAATAAGTAATACCACGTTGAAAGGGATTTTGTTCTCTTTATGTTTGGCATTTTAGCTATAGATTTGGAGGGGGTCAGTGGGATGCTTAGGAAGACCATACCTCTGGGTTTGTCTGGAACAGTTCCAGTACACATTTGTTGTCCAGATGTCCCTTCTGACCTCGCATTCAGTGCTATAAAAATAGTTTTAGAGACCATAAATTACATGGTCTCTCTACTGATACTGAATAACATCTACAATTTCTTCTATTTTGAAAATTTAAAATGCTCCCATAAATTTCCACAATAGCTCAACATGGCCATCCATGTGATGATATGATCATTCATTCCTGTATTCACTTATTTCATTCAATTAGTTTAATTCAGTAAGTATTATGCAGTCAGGACTTGAAGAAAAGACAGTAAATACTCAGGTAATATTTTAAGTCAAGTTCTATTTTATTGGCTAAAAGACTAATTTGAAACATCCATTTTCCTTTGACTCTCCAATTCACAAAGAACATTCAGAATGGCCTCTCTACCCTGACAGGCATTTTCTCCAGTGGGGATGACATGCTTCCCTTGGGAAAATCACTCTGGGCAGCTGCAGCCACAGTGCAGGTTGCTGACTTAGTGAGATTATATGTGACAGATTGAAAACTCACAGGTGCCTGGAGTATACCAGAAAAACATTTGTTTGTCTTAGTGAGACTTGGAAGTATGTTAGTTGGCTGTGCCACTTTTTTCACTTATACGTGTTTTCATGGTACATTATTGCACAACAAATGTGTCATCACTAGATATATTCTGCTATGTATTAAATCATTACACATTTTCCACTTTATTCATAATTTCCAATGCAAATTCATTAAGTAAATCTACTAAATATTTGCTTCTTTTAACAAATTGAGACACGCTTGGGATTTTGCATGTTTCTTGTGCTTAAAGAAAACTGCCTGACTCTACTGCTCCATACTTCCCAATTTGCCCTTGCCATGGTAAAATGTAATAAGCAAGGTTGAAGTGGGCTATCACAGGGAACACTTATTTCAAATGCAATGGACCAATTGTTTCTGAAGTTAGTATTTATTTTGTGTAATTGAAAGCTAGGCTAACCCTAGCTGGTTTGGCTCAGTGAATAGAGCGTTGGCCTGTGGACCAAAGGGTCCCAGGTTCGATTCCGGTCAAGGGCACATACCTTGGTTGCAGGCTTCTCCCCAGCCCGGGCCTTGGTCCGGGCTAATGTGTGTTTCTCTGACATCGATGTTTCTCTCTGTCTTTCCCTCTCTCTTCTACTATCCCTAAAAATCAATGGAAAAAATATCCTTGGGTGAGGATTAACACAACAAAAATAAATAAATAAAAGAAAGCTAGGCTAGATTCTATTTTAGTTGAAAAGGGGTGAAAAATTATATATAGCAAAATATGAATAACCTGAAGATGGTCACTACAAAAACTAAATCTCTAAGTATCTCCTACATTTAAATTTTCTTTTAAATCATGAAATGCAACTAAGATGGTTGTATATACAATTCTATTTTATTGTTGTTTATGCCATTCATTAACCTTCAAGAACTCTAAATTTATGTAGGGCACAAAATTCAATTTTTGGTGTTTATTGTGTAATAGGAAGACATTTTAAAATATTTTTAATATTAGAAGGTGCCATGGTTAGTTATCACTTATACCTTTCAAAACAGTTGCCTTAATACACTTTCTACAGATATTACTTTGATTACGGTTGATTGCCACTTATATCTTTCAAACAGTTGCCTTAATACATTTTCTACAAATATTACTTTGATTAAGCAACAAGTATGAATTGCTACACAGCATATGAGGTACAAATAATGTTACATCTAATTATGTTCCCAAGTTGACTGAAATCAGCTCCAGTCCCCACCTGTAAGGCCAATATCACTCATTTGGGGGGACATCCATTCACCTCCTCTATAAATTCATAGTCTAGCCAGGAAAGTGAAAATCATTATAGGTATTTCTAGCTGGAAGGGACTTAATACAGGGAAACAAATGTTTCCCAACCTTTGCAGTGTTGCTGACATCAGGGAAGCAGAAAATGCAGGGATCAGAGAGGACTCCACTGATGGCCTCTGGGGTGTGCAGGAACCAAATGGGAGATTCCTTCAGGATGCTCAGAAGCTGCCAAAGCCCTGACTGTTTCAGCCCAGCCCTTGTCTGCAACTGGGGTAGGAGAAACAATGGCTTTTCCTTTTATTACAATTTCCAAATCTCACACAAGTCCCTTTCCATGGCATTGCCTAAGCTGGACATCTGGCTGCCAATGGATCCTGACAATGTATTTCTGGGATTTTCTGTTTCTGGGCCAACATAGAGGTATAAAAATGATACATTATCAGGATGGGCAGCATCTGGCACAGTATCACAACCCTGAGGGGCACAAACAGCCCCAACAAGACAGTCTCCCATGTTTCTAATTCTCATCATGAGAGACCAATGGTCCTTAGTCCATGACTGTTTTCACTGCTACTGTGTTTCTATAACTTGTAGCTGCAGAAAGCTGATGCCATTTACATGCCTATTTTTCTCTGGACTTGGAGACCCTGGCCCAACTCCCTTACCAGGTTAACAAGATCATCCCAAGGAGGGCATCTCTTTCTCAATTCTCACCTGGCTAAGCTGGGAAACTGGCTCATCTTGCAGGCTCCCTGGGCTGTGGCGTTATACTCAACTCTTACTAACATAGTCCTCACATCACCCATAGCACAAGATGCTCCGGTCACATCTATCCCTACCCTCCAGCACCCAAAACACTCCACTGTATTCCTTATGTCCCAATCATGGAGTTATGTCCCATACAGTTAAAAATGTTTTAAGAACAGAGATTTGTTCTGACTGCTTTTTCAACAGTAATGCTTAATTGCATCCATGGACTTCTAAGCCTTCTCAAAACAAAGGTCTGTGTTAAGGGAGACATTTTTCTGTAATCCACCTGAAAGCATCTCCTTCAGAGCCTTGGAACCCAAAAGCTGATTGGTCTCCAGTAGAGGAAAGGGAACCTCCAGATCTTAGGGAGATAAAAAGCTTACTAGCCTCCTAGTGAGGTTTTCATTTTTTCCCAATGAATTCTTAGCAGCAACAGCACAAAGCTATTTATCTGTAGGTCACCCCATCACATTGAATTTGCAATAAATCAACCTGCCACACTTGCTAAAGAATTGTCTTTTCCTGTAGATGCTAAAGTGAAAAGCATTCCTCTTGGCAAATCATTGTGGAGCAAGCTCTATGTCTATCTTTCCATAACTAAACTGCCATTAAATGAGGATAGATTCTTGCTCTATACTCATCTCATTGAGAAGAAACCAAAGGACCAGCCAGTATGGCTCAGTGGTTGAGTGGGCATAAACCAGGAGGTTATGGTTCAATCCCTGGTCAGGGCACATGCTCAGGTTGGGGGCTCAATACCAAGTGTGGGGCATACAGGAGGCAGCCGATCAATGATTCTATCTCATCATTGATGTTTCTATCTCTCTTTCCCTCTCCCTTTCTTGCTGAAATCAATAAAAAAAATATTAAAAAAAGAAGAAATCAAAGCCCCCAAATCCTGATTTGTGATACTTTTAGATGCAGGTGGAGGTTAGACATTCTGGGCCAACTAACTGACTGGTCTTTATCAGTTTGAAGATGGAAAAGAATGGAGGAATTATTAGTGCACCTGCAGAAGAGATGTAGTAATGGGTCATGGTGAGATCCAATGAGAAAGAGACAGAGGGAGAGAGTGGTGAGCAAGCGAGCAAGCAGGAAGGCATTGATGGGCATGAAAGTCAATGAGCTTATGGAAAATGAGTAAGAGGCTGAAGAGCATCCATGTGTGAAGAATTAGAACCTTGAAAATCATGTACAATATAAGCACCTGACCACCAAAACAGTCATACTATCTCCAGCAGGATGAGACAAAGGAAAAGATATCAGGATCTAAAACTAAATTGATTTACAAAAGTGGGCAGGCATAAACTCTGTGACCAAGCCCAGAGGATCTAATGCAACCCTGTGTGTATATCCTGATCAGTAAAGTAAACTCTGTAGTAATGAATCATAGAACAGCCCCATTCAGATATCTACAAAAGTAGGTAGGTGATGCCCATCCAGGAAGTTCACTAGCAGATAATGGGGCTCAAATTGCTTGGCTGGGGTTCAGACTGAGATTCTACTACCTGAGAAGATAGGACAGGCATAACCAAGGCAGAAAGTCATGCCTAGATGGTTATGGTGCAGGGAAGGTTGAGAGACTCATAACATCATTTATTTACTACTAGAGGGTGTAATATTTCCTGAAAATATAAAAGAATTCCATTATGAGAAACAAGAATAAAGCCAAGGATTCAAGTAACAGAACTAGTAATAATAATTACTATCACTTATAAATATATTACCAGGTTCCACGATCTCTGCTATGTTTTTTTTTTAATATTTGTTCTTTAATCACTGATTCTACTAGTGAGGAAGATGTTATTATCTGATTTAACAGATGAAGAAACTGAGCTCCAGGTAGTTAAATTATCAAAATCGTACAGCTAGTAAGGAACAGAGCATAAATTGAATTCAAGGCTCTCTGATTTCAATTACGAGTCAATGATAAACATACAATTGAGCTTGCTTTCCCTCAGTTATTACAGTGGCCAAGAGTATTTTCCAAAGGTGGGCAGAACATTATCTTCTATTCCACATGGTTTTCTGCAACGTGACTTTGCCACTATATCATAAATAAGAGTTTCTTTCTTTACTCCCATAAAACTGGCACAGAATACAGCAGAAGTGATGCTGTTCCAGTTATGGATTCAACCCTTACCTGGCCTGGAAGTTTTCACTTACAGACTCTCAAAATGTGTATTCTTGGGAATACTCCAACTCAAAACACATCTACCATGTTATGAGAAACCCAGGGCACATGGGAAAAGTCACATGTAGGTGCTCCAATTGATAGGTCCAGCTAGTTCCCTGCTGACATCCAGAATTACTTGCCAGCACTTACAGTAGGTTTTCTTGGATGTCCAGCCCACTTGAACCTTTAGATGACACCAGCCTTGGCCATTATTTGTATGACTGCACCCACATGAGAATTGCAATGTGAGCCAAGAGAACTAATGACACATTATTCTTTCAAGCCACTAAGATATGGGATAGTCTGTTGTACAGCAAAAGATTAGAATACCTCACAAAGTACAATGTGGTCCTAGCCACTGAGCTAAGACTGAGCCTGGGCATGAGGGTTAGGTAGCTCTAGGTGTGTGGAGGAGAGGAGAGATGCAAAACTAACTACATAACACATTAGTTACTCTTAAGTTTGAGGTAGTAAATGAGTAAGATGATTAACAGAAAATTGTATACCTGTTACTTCACTCCATTGTATAATTAGCTGTAGTGTTGGTTTTCTATTGCTGCATGAAAAATTACTATGATTAGCAGCTTAAAAAAACACACGTTTGATTATCTCACAGTTTCAATGATCCAGGAATCTAGACACAACTTAGCTGGATCTTCAGTTCAAGATCTCGCAAGGCTATAATCGTGGTGTTGGCCCGACTGTATTCTCTTCTGGACCTTAATCTCTTCTTCTTAGATTACACAGTTGTTGGTGAATTTAGTTTCTTGTGGTTGTAGGACTGTGGCCTTCAGCTCCTGGAGGCTACCTGTAGTTCCCTACCACATTGTTCTTGCCACAGGCAGTTCACATCCCAGAAGGCTGTTTGTAGAAGGCCAGGCAGGGAGTCTATCTAGTGCATGCTAGCAAGACAGATACAGTTACCAATATATAGATATAATAACATAACATGGGAGTGTCATCTCCTAACCTTTTCTATATCCTATGGCAAGTTACAGGGTTTCCCACACATGAGGGGAAAAGATTATTCAGTATCTAAACATTGGAATGACCTGAGGATCTGTCCCAGTTTGTCTTCTTTATTCAGTATTCAATATCCATTCATTCACACATTCATTTATTCTTTAAGCATGCTCCCTCAGAACCTTGGCATTTACTTTTCCCTCTGCCTAGAATACTTCACTAAAAATGTTTACTCCTCACCCCTACAACTTCCTTCACACATCTGCTCAAATGTCACCTCATCCGTGAGGGAGTCCACAGACTAACCTGTCTAAAACAGCCAATCTTGGACCCTAGCATCATTCACCATTGCCTTTATCCTGCTTAGTTTTTCTCAAGAACAATATATATATATATATATATATATATATATATATATATATACACACACACACACACATACTAGTAGCCCGTTTGCATGAAGATTCATGCAATAGACCTTCATTCACCTGGCTGCCTGCACCAGTTTTCTGCCGGCACCAGGGACCCAGGCCTTGGCTGTGGCCACCACCTTCTGCCTTCTTTCAGGGTCGGGGCTTGGCCCTGGGCGGTGGCCTTGGGCTCGGCCGCACCCAGTGTCCCTGCTACCAATCGCAGGAGCCGACCCCCAGTGGTTTCCTGCCATCTGTGCAGGCTCCCCGCTGGTGCCCAAGGCCACACCCAGCGTCCCTGCTACGGATCTTAGGAGCCGACCCCCTGGTCGTTGCCTGCGATCCATGCAGGATCCCCGCTGGTGCCCAAGGCCGGGAAAGCCTCCACTCAAGGCTTTCCCGGCCTTGGGCTCCACCACACCCCAACGTCCCTACAACAGTTTCCTGGTGGGCGTGGATGGTGGGTGTGGCTTGGTTGGTGGGCGTTGCTTGGGCATAGCGAAGGTGCGGTCAATTTGCATATTTGTCTATTATAAGGTAAGATACACTAGAGGCCCGGCGCACGGAATTCATGCACGGGGGTCCCTCAGCCCAACCTGCACGCTCTACAATCCAGAAGCTCTCAGGGGATGTCCTACTGATGGCTTAGGCCCACTCCCCATGGTTCTCTGCTCTTTGCAGGCCTGGAGGTTTCGCTGCAGCCATGAAGATGAAGCCCCCATGCCCTGCTCTCCACTTTCTGCTGGCCTCCCCATGCGCCATGCGAAGGAAGCCCCAATGCCCTGCAGTGTGCTCTGTCTGCCAGGCCTGGGGGCTTTGAGGACACCTACACACTAAGGAAGCCCCCATGCCCTGCTGTCCTGGCCCGGCTCTGTTTGCAGGGCCTGGGGCTTCCCCGCTGCCGCCGAAGCCTCCATGCCCTGCTGTCCAGGCTCTGACTGCCATGTCTGGGGGCGGATCAAAAACCCCTCCGGAGGCGGATCCAGCTTCGCTTCTCCTGCCGACAGGCTGGACACTCCAGCAGCAGAGCTGAGCAGACTGGGCGCTGCCATCTTGTGGCTATGGGGGCCACCATTTTGTCACGAAGTGATGGTTAATTTGCATATTACTCTATTATTAGATAGGATACTAGTGGCCCAGTGCACAGATTTGTGCACACTGAAAGGAAATCAGGAGCCCACATCTGTGTGACTGGGGAGTTTCCATGTCCCCATGAGCCACCGGGAAGTCACATGGGGAGTCTGTCCTTCTTCCCGCAGCTTCCTGAAAAAATATTTCCAAATGTCCCTTCTGTGGCTTTACCAGCCGGGAGGTCCCCAGTGGACATCTTGGGCCATGCTGGACGCTTTCCACCACTCAGAGCTGGATAAGAGATGCTCTGAGGTGAACAATACAAAGTTGAAGATCTTGGAGTGCAGGGGTGCTCTCTCACCCATGCCCCACCCTTCAGATCCAGCTCTCTGACTTTTACCCTGATTGTCAGTCGCCACCTTGTGGCCACTTTTATATTGCTGCCTTCCTCTCTAGCTCTGGGACAATCGGTAAGAATTGAGATTTGATCTCAATGCCCAAGGCAGAGTTTCAGGAGCCCAGTGGCGATATCAGGCTCATCCCAGTTATGCCAAGTGTCCACACTTCATCCATCCCCCAGAGATTGTACCAGTAGGTTTATGGAGTATTGCCTCGGGGCAACTTCTGGCTGAGCTGTGGGCATCCTCAGGGCGCCCAGCACTGCCAGGGTACATCCACGGGAGCCACCATCTGTCCATCCATCCGTGGACCCACATGCCCTGAAGAAGCTGCTGGGGATCCCTGGGGAATGTGGGAGCCCAATACTGGCCAGGCTCAGGAAGTGTGCAATGGGCTTGGCCATGGACATATATGGGAGATCCGCTCCTCGGATTGGGATTTTCTCACTTTTTCTGGGACTCTTCCCAGAAGTGGGGACAGGTCCAGCTTGGAAGTGGGAGCTGGGGTGGTAGGAAGGAAGGAGGGAGAAGCCAATCGTGATCCCGGGTAAGGCGCATTCTTAGTATTTCAGTTCTGCATCCAAAGGAACACAGCAATAACTAAGGGATGGAAAGTGGCCCTGATGCCCGAGGGGGAGTTCCAGGGGGCCAGCGTTGGTATCTAGGTTATCCTGGTCACACGCAAACCTACCATGTTGCATTTGGTCACAGTAGATTGTACCTGCAGGGTATAGAGGGGTGATTTTTCCACGCAACTTCCGGCCCAAGTGTGGGGCTGCCTGAACTGAACAGGTAAGACCAGCACTTGCTGGTGCCCCTTTGCCCACAGGAGCTGACCAACGCTCTGCAGGGATCCAGGAGTGGGTATTCAGTGCCAGGACCCTGACCTTTCTGGGAGATGGGGCCAGGGCCGGGTGGTAGGTGGAAGTTGTGAAGGGCTCACCCGTGAACACGCATGGGTGTTGATCATTGGGCTGGACTTCACCATCATCACTCTCAAGATCGGGGCCGGCCCAGGCAGTATGTGCATGAAGCGCCTCTGTGGGTTTTTCCCGAGCAGCATCTGGAGACCCAGAGGGCAATAGGTAAGGTGTGCGGTGCAGCCACATGGTCCGAAGGGAGAGTTCCAGGGGCCGGCAGCAGCTGATCTGTGGTCATTCTGGCTACACCCCCACCAACCAGGCATCAGGACTGCAAACTGTTCACTGGAGATTTAATCTGCTAGAGGTGGGAGAGGCTCGCATGCCATAGCTGCACTCACCAGCCATGAGCCTGGCTTTGGGTTGAGCAGTGCTCCCCACTGTGAGAGCTCACTGACCACCAGGGGGCAGCTCCTACATCCTGCATTGAGCATCTGCCCCCTGTTGGTCAGTGCATGTCATAGCGACCGGTCGTTCTGGTCATTCCTCCATAATGGTCGCTGGGTGTGTGTGTGTGTATACTCTTTTATTAGTATATATATATATATATATATATATATATATATATATATATATATATATCCTATCTAATAATAGACAAATATGCAAATTGACCATATCTCCAACACACCCACAAGCCACGCCCACCATCCAATCAGAGCGAGTATGCAAATTAACCCAAACCAAGATGGCTACAGCCACAGAGAGCAAGGTTTCCTAGGTAACAGAGGAAGCCAAGCTTTCTGCCTGCCCTTGCCAGGCCTAAGCCTCCACTCAAGCTACAAAGTTTCAATTATAAAAGGTAAACAAATTCAAACAAATGGTGGCAGAATGGAGCTTGAGAGAGCAGGCCAGGGTTGCCGGCAGCAACAGGGGAAGCAAAGCTTTCCACCTGCCCTGGCCGGGCTCACCCGCTTAAGGCTACAAAGATTCAATTGTAGAAGGTGAATTAACTGCCACAGAAATGGCTGCTGCCCTGGAGGGAACAGCAGGCTTGGCTCCGCTCCAGGCTACAAAGTTTCAATTGTAGAAGGAAAATAAATTCCAGATACCAGGGCCTCCTCTTGGGTCGCCAGGGGGCGTGGCCAGCCTGCAAACCACCACAGGCCCCTCGCTCAGGCTGCTCTACACCCCAAGGGAACCCTCACCCTGATCCAGGACACCCTTCAGGGCAAACCAGCTGGCCCCCACCCGTGCACCAGGCCTCTATCCTATCTAATAAAAGAGTAATATGCAGATTGATCATCACTCCAACACACAATATAGCTGCCCCCAAGTGGACACAAGATGGCCACCACAAGATGGCCAGCAGGAGAGGGCAGTTGGGAGGCAGCCAGCCTGCAAGGGAGGGCAGTTATGAGGGACCAGGCCTGCAAGGGAGGGCAGTTGAGAGGGACCAGGCTTGCAAGGGAGGGCAGTTGGAGGTGATCAACCCTGCAGGAGAGGGCAGTTAGGGGTGACCAGGCTGGCAGAGGAGGGAAGTTGGGGGCAAACATGCTGGCAGGGGGGCAGTTAAGCATCAACCAGGCTGGCAGCAGAGTGGTTATGGGGTGATCAGGCTGGCAGGCAGAAGCGGTTAGGGGCAATCAGGAAGGCAGGCAGGCAAGCAGTTGGGAGCCAGCAGTCCTGGATTGTGAAAGGGATGTCCGACTGCCCGTTTAGGCCCGATCCCACCAGGATCGGGCCTAAACGGGCAGTCGGACATCCCTCCAGGAGTCCCAGATTGGAGAGGGTACAGGCTGGGCTGAGGGACAACCCCCCGCCGTGCACGAATTTCGTGCACTGGGCTTCTAGTATATATATAAAAGAGAAATATGCAAATTGGCTATACCTTCATGACAACTGCCAGCCAATCAGGAGTGAGTATGCAAATTAACCTCATCACCTCCGTGGAGACTGACAGCAGGGTGCAAAGAGGCCTGCTTGGTCATCGCCGCAGCAACTGGGGAGCAGGGAAGCCCGGCCCGCAGGCAGCTCCCAGCACGGCCTGCTTGGCCATCAATGCGGTGACCTAAGAGCAGGCAACTGTGGCCTTAGGCAGCACCCAGCATGGCCTCAAAGACCTGGAAGCAGTGAAGCGCAGCCCGCAAGCAGCAACCAGCACGGCCTGCTTGGCAGTCGCTGTGATGACCTGGGAGCAGGCAAGTGCGGCCCACAGGTGGCACCCAGCACGGCCTGCTTGGAAGTCACTGTGGTGTGGAGCAGGCAGGCCCCGCAAAGAGCAGAGAACCATGGGGAGTGGGCCTAAGCCGTCAGTACGACCTACCCTGAGGGCTCCTGGATTGGAGAGGGTGCAGGTCAGGCTGAGGTACACACCCCCATGCAGGAATTTCGTGCGTGGAGGGAGGGTCTCCTCAGCCCAGCCTGCACCCTCTCCGATGGTGAGGGTGCAGGCTGGGCTGAGGAGACCCTCCCTCAGGGAACCCTCAGGGGATGTCCGACTGTCAGTTTAGGCCCGATTCCAGGGCAGTCAGACATCCCTCTCACAATCCTGAACCACTGGCTTCTAACCACTCACCTGCCTGTCTGCCTGATTGCCCCTAACTGCCCCCCCTGCCAGCCTGATCACCCTTAACCGCCTCCGCCTGCCGGCCTGATCTCCCCTAATCACCCCCCATGCCAGCCTGATCACCCCTAACCGCCTCTGCCTGCCAGCCAGCCTGATTGCCCCTAACTGCCCCCCCTGCTGGCCTGGTCACCACCAACTGCCCCCCACCAGCCTGGTCGCCCCTCACTGCCCTCCCTGCTGTTCGGTCATTTGGTTACCCCTCACTAACCCCCCTGTCAGCCTGATCACCCCTCACAGCCTGCTTGTTCAGTCATTTAGTCATCCCTCACTAACCCTTCTGGCAGCCTGGTCACCCCACGCAGCCTGTTTGGTAGTTCGTCTGGTTGTTTCAGTCATGAAGGCCCCTGGCTTTTTATATATATGGATATATAAACCTTGTTTATTGGCTATTTCTCCCACTATAGTGTAAGCTCTATAAAAATAGGAAATTTGTTTTATTCACTGCTGAAATCCCAAAACCTAAAGCAGTACCTAGCCATAGCTGGAACTCAATAAATATTTTTTACATGAAAAAAATGAATGAATATACAAACAAAAAGTTATTGAGCACCTACTGTGTGTAAAGGATGGTGCCAATTGCTTTGGGGACCTGAATAATTTCAGCTACCAAAGAGTTTATTAGGACAGTACAGAAACTTGAGCCTGAGAATGAAGACTTTGGAGCAAAAAGATATTTGAAAATCAAACTCATTCTGAAGCAATTTAAAAGACGTATTAGAAATTTCTACAAACCCTAGAGAAAGCACAAATTAAAACTGAGGCAGCTGGAGTTAGTGTTTGAGTGAAGACAAGCACTCAGAAAATTAGAATGGTGTCAAAACATAGATGAAAACAAATCATTTCAAGAGCAGTAGTTTCTGGGTTCACTTTTCCCATGGTCTTAGAGTTGTAGGCAGACCACTAATTTTCACAGTATTCAGAAGTGCTTTACCTGAGGTGGTATGCTAGTTTCAATAGTTCCCATGGAGAAGCTACTTTCTTGTAGATGATGCTTGATGGGTCCTGGATCACTTGAGATGTTTTCTAGAGCTCTGTATGATGCTGCAGGTGTGACTATAGTTCCAAGGAGAGGACATTACAAAGGCTGACTTCCAAATGATGAGCTCTATTAAAAAAAACCACTTACAATGGTGCAATTTATAAGCAAATAGTGGAGCTAAATCAACAGTAGCTAAGTGGAAGAACATTTCTGGAAAACAGGAGAGTGTGCAAAGACTGGAAAAAATTAGCTCTTGGTCTTGGCAAGGAGTAGTGAGGATGCAAGTGACAGTGATGGTGTAATTCAATTATGAACCATAAGTGAATGTAAAATCCAATTACAATATGAGGAGAAATGGGTCAGTTCCCTTATGTTTCCAGTCTTATTTTGTGATGCTGGGGATCATGCCCAAGCTATTAGAATATCCATGGAGAAAATATCCTGAGCAGCAAAAATAGAATTAGGCAGCCTACATCAATTGCCTTCTTATCTAAAGAAAAGCATGAAGTCAATATCAAAATGTGAAATCAACTCGGACTTTGGTTTTCAGTTAACTGCCTAGCTTCTGCTATCCTTTGCCATTGGTGAGAAGGGGCTGGGGACAGCTGATTCAATGAACACTGCAAGAACTATGAGTTGGTGATGGTAGGGAAGTAAAATTAATTTCACTATGAACACTGTATAAACTGCAAAAGCCTTGTGGATACTACTTGTGCACCTTCTATGCCAACCAAATGCAGCATCTAACTGGCAGAGAAATGCAATAACTAAAAGGACTTGTAGCCAAGTGGGCACACCCAGCTGCATGACATCTGGGTGCCAAAGCCTTGTATGCTGCAATTAGCTGTTAAATGACCATAGATTGGGAGTAATTGGTATATCTGCAAAATATAACATGTTTGCAATTTGGAAATAACAAATATTAAAATCATGGTGCTAGCAAAAATGACACTAGGTTACCTTGGAATCTCTGAGTTTAAAAAACATAAAAATAAAAAATGGATCATTGAAGGTGATTCTCCCCCTCCCATGTAGACAATAGATCATTGGTGGTTCCCTTACATTACTTGCCTATATGTCAGATTTGCCAAAGATACATTTAAGTTACAGAATCCTTGGCCCTAACTTTTTTTAAAATATATTTTATTGATTTTTTACAGAGAGGAAGGGAGAGGGATAGAGAGTTAGAAACATCGATGAGAGAGAAACGTCGATCAGCTGCCTCCTTCACACCCCCCACTGGGGATGTGCCTGCAACCAAGGTACATGCCCTTGACCGAAATCGAACCTGGGACCTTACAGTCCACAGGCCAACGCTCTATCCACTGAGCCAAACTGGTTTCCGCATTGGCCCTAACTTTTAGAGTTTCTGGATTGATAGACCTGAGATTCAGAATCTGTTTTTTTAATCTCAAAAGATTCTGATGGGCATTTTTGAGAACCTTGAAAATTGATGACTAAATGGAGGCCTACAGTTTGTATAAATATAGGACTGGAAGATAGATGTTTAAGAAACAAAATATTCATTATGCTTTGGTGTTATCCAGTACTTCGGCCCCAAATGAAAGAAATTTCCTGAACTGAAGATCTTAGAAGGCACAGTCTGGTTCAACAGAAGGAGGAGCCCTCTAAAATTAGAGGTGGCAAATAAACTGCAGCTCCAGTCAGACTGCTCCAAAACCGCTCAAGCAAAGGAGGAGAAAACTAGTTCTTGCTGTAGCTCCTGCTGGGGAACACACAGTACACAAGGGTAAACCAAGAGTGTCCACCTCAGGTAACTGGGAGGCTGACCCATTGAACCAATAGGACATCTAGTACACAAAGCTACCCTACCAATTCAGGGAAGCAGCAAAAATGAGAAGGCAAGGAAACAGATCACAAACCAAAGAAATGGAGGAGAACAAGCGACGGGACATAGAGTTCAAAACCACGGTTATAAGGTTTTTCAAGAATTTCATGGACAAGGCCGACAAATTCAATGAGACCCTTGAGGATATGAAAAAGGACCAACTAGAAAATAAACATACACTGACTGAGATAAAAAATATTATACAGAGACCCAACAGCAGACTAGAGGATCGCAAACATCAACTCAAAGATTTGGAATACAAAGAGGCCAAGAACACTCCTCCAGAGAAGCATGAAGAGAAGAGAATTCAGAAAGTTGAAGATAGTGTAAGAAGCCTCTGGGACAACTTCAAGTGAACCAACATCAGAATTATGGGGGTACCAGAAGAAGAGAGAGAGCAAGATGCTGAAAACCTATTTGAAGAAATAATGAATGAAAACTTCCCCCACCTGATGAAAGAAATAGACTTTCAAGTCCAGGAAGCACACAGAACCCCAAACAAAAGGAATCCAAAGAGGACCACACCAAGACACATCATAATCAAAATGCCAAGGGCAAAAGACAAAGAGATAATCTTACAAGCAGCAAGAGAAAAACAGTTAGTTACCTACAAGGGAGCTCCCATACGATTATCAGCTAATTTCTCAACAGAAACCATGCAGGCCAGATGGGAGTGGCAAGAAATATTCAAAGTGATGAATAGCAGGAACCTACAACCAAGACTACTCTACCCAGCAAAGCTATCATGCAGAATTGAAGGGCAGATAAAGAGCTTCACAGATAAGAAAAAGCTAAAGGAGTTCATCACCACCAAACCAGTATTATATGAAATGCTGAAAGGTATTCTTTAAAAAGAGGAAAAAGAAGAAATATAAAAAATTATGAACAACAAATGCATATCTATCAACAAGTGAATCTAAAAGTCAAGTGAATTAAAAATCTGATGAACAGAATAAACTGGTGAACTTAATAGAATCAGAGGCATAGAATGGGAGTGGATTGATAATTCTCAGGGGGAAAGGGGTGTCTGTGTGGGGAGTACGGGAAGAGACTGGACAAAAATCATACACCTATGGATAAGGACAGTGGGGGGGGGAGGTAAGGGGAGAGGGGAGGTGGGAACTGGGTGGTGGGGAGATATGGGGGGGAAAAGGAGAAACAATTGTAATCTGAACAATAAAGATTCATAAATAAATAAATAAATAAATAAATAAATAAATAAATAAATAAATAAAATAAAATAAAATTAGAGGTGAAAAGACCAGTGTAAAACCAAGCAGGTGATCAATGGGGCGATAAATGTGGGAACTAGATTGTTATTACATGTACTATAAACATATACAGTGGAATAGTGGTTTCTGGTGGCAATGAGTATCGTTGTCACTGGATTTGTGCAAGAGCTCTGAAAAAAATCTTATCAACAAAGCATTTACCCTTTAACCCACTCCAACCCACTTTCTGCCTTCATGGCCATTACTATGTCATTTACCCCTCTATGCTGCCAAATCAAAAAATACGTGGTTTTTTTGTTTGTTTGTTTTGTTTTTAATATATTTTTTATTGATTTCAGAGAGGAAGGGAGAGGGAGAGACAGAAACATCAATGATGAGAATCATTGATCAGCTGCCTCTTGCATGCCCCCTACTAGGGATCAAGCCTGCAACCCGGGCATGTGCCCTTAACCGGAATTGAACCTGGGACCCCTCAGTCCACAGGCTGATGCTCTATCCACTGAGCCAAGCCAGCTAGGGCCAAAAAACACGTTTTAATGTTTGTTGAGTGCTTACTGTTTACCAGGTATTGTCTTTTGCAATTTAGGTATTGCATTTAATTCTTGCAAAACTCGTATGAAATAGGTAACATTCTTAGCTAGTTTTACACATGCAGAATCTGAGGCACAATGAGGATGAATTATTTTCTCAAGGTCACATGACCAGTAAGGAGTACAATTGGCCTATGTCTATGAGAAGCCAAATCCTAGAGACAGAACTCATAAGTATTCTGCTACACAAACTCTCTTACCATAGCTCCAGCAACACTTGGCATAGCTGACCTCTCTCTCTTAGAAATCATAGTTTCTATGACTCCACAATTTCAAGCACTTCCCCTTACTTTTTCTATCATTCATTCCTAGTTTCCTTTACTAGCTCCTCCTCCCCTAGCAAAACAATGACTTTATTGTATCTCTTGTCATCATTACATCCTCTTTGTAGGTATTCTCATCCATTCTTACAGTTTCTCAATGCCATCTATATACATAGGACTGTGGAATTTACATCTCCATTCCAGTTCACTTTTGTGAGATTTTGTAAGTATTTTTGAAATTCCTACATCAATTCCCCAATACTCTCACAGTATTTGAAGTCTGTTCACTTTCTATTCCATTGCCACTAATCTGGCACATGTCCATCTCACATTAGACTGTTGTAAGAACAAACTTATTAGCTCTTTACTTAGAATCTTTCTTTCCTAAGTGAGTGGCCCTCCTTACAAAATACTAGTTATGGATGTTACCTCCCTCTCTTTCCTGAATGTGTTCCTCTAGGATTAGACTAGGAATGATTTTTCATAAACATCATTTTTATTACTGCATAACATTACATCTTATAATCTTTGTTTTTAAAATCCTCAACCAAGAATATGGTTTTTATTGATTTTAGAGAGAGTGGAAGTGAGAGAGAGAGAAACATAGATGTGAGAGAGAAACATTAATTGTTTGCCTTCTATATGTGCTCCACCTAATGGAAGATCAAACCCGCAACCTGGGTATGTGCCCTGACTGGGAATCAAACCCGCAACTTTTTGTTATACAGGACAATGCTCCAACCACCCACCCAGTCAGGGCTCCATCTTATAGTTTTACATTAATTGAACTATTTTCCTATTACAGATAATTGAAGTTGTTCCTACTTTTCAAAAACGAATAGACTATTTTTTAGAGCAGTTTAGGTTAACAGAAAAATTGAGCAAAAAATCAAAATTCACAAATGCTTCCTCTTCCTTTTTCCTACACAGATTCCCCTACTATTAACATTTTGCATTAGTATGGGTACACTTATTACAATTAAACTAATATAGATACATTGTTATTAACTAAAGTCTATAGTGTACATTAAGGTTCACTGTTTACCTTATACAGTCATATCATTTTTAAAAATACGTATATTTTTTATTGATTTCAGAGAGAAAGGGAGAGGGAGAGACAGAAGAAACATCAATGATGAGAACCATTGATCAGCTGCCTCTAGCATGCCCCTTACTGGGGATCGAGCCTGCAACCTGGGCATGTGCCCTTGACCAGAATCGAACCTGGGACCCTTCAGTTCACAGGAAAACACTCTATCCACTGAGCCAAACCAGCTAGGGCAGTCATATTGGTTTTGACAAGTGCATAATGTCATGTATCCCCCATGATAGTATCAAACAGAACAGTTTCACTGCTTATAAATCCCTTGTGCTTCATCTTTTCATCCCTATCTTTCTCCTCCCAAACTTTTTGGAAACCATTGATCTTGTTACTCCCTTTTGACCTTCTCCCTTAACCTGCCTTCCTCTCTCCTCCATAAACACACTCACCCTCCAGGTTCCATCGCAATAACTAATATGTCAAATCACAGGCTATGGAGAGAAAGCGGCCTCGCTTTATATTTTTCTTCTCCCTCATAGCATTTTAGAGCTTTGAGGAATCTTAGAGATCATTTAACCCAATAATTTTTGTTCTTCAATATATTTTGTACTGTTTATTATTCTACTTTTCGACTGCAGATGGGAGGAGGTAAGAGACTGAACCAACATGATATTTTAGTTTATAAGTACAAAAAGTGAACAGCATTATAAGGAGGCACCAGTCAGCTTAGGGTAGTCCTGCAAATTAAATATCTTCTGGGCCTGTTTGGATCAACTGCATGTTGGCCTGTGATTTCAGCATGCCCAGTTCCATACATATTTGCAGTGGGAAAGAGTTAGGGGTTAAAGACCCATTAAACGTTATGTGGTGTGATGATTAATTTTACGTGTCAACATGGTGCCCAAATATTTGGTCAAAGATTATTCTGGATGTTTCTGTGAAGGTGTGTTGTTTTTTTGTTTGGATGAGATTAACATTTAAATTGGTGGAGTATGAGAAAAACAGATTGCCCTTCCTCAAGTGGATGGGTCTCATCTAATCAGTTGAAGGCAAGGAGAAAACAAAATGCTCATGGAGCCTGAACAAGAAATAATTCCACCAGCAGATGGCCTTCTGATTCAAACTGCAACATCAGCTCTCCACTGCATGTGCAACCTCATGGCTCACCCTGCAGATTTTTGATTTGCCAGCCTCCATAGTCTTGTGAGCCAATTCCTTTTAAAATCTTTATATTCTAGCTATTCTAGCTATCTATCTGTCGCTCTCCATCATACTAGTTCTGTTTCTCTGGGGAATACTGATTAATACATGTGGTTAAAAGTTAATGAGAAATGCTGAGCCATGTTTATGATTGACAGGATTGAGAGGTATGTAAATTCTTGGTAGTTATTATTAAAAACCTATATTCTGTTTGGACCATTTCTGATTACCACTGTTCAGTCAAAAGAAGGAGAGTGAAGAGAACAGGAGGTATGTGAGAGGGAGGATGGGTATGAGTATTACCACCATCAGCCTCCCAATTTGTAATGGAATATAATACCCTCAATAATATATTTCCCTATGGCAGGCAGTGGCTTTTAAGATAATTGCATAGACTTCATGGCTCCTCAAAGTAATATGATTAATACTCCTGTGATACAGTTTCTGTCTTGTATACCTTCTTATCTCCTCAGCTTGTAGAAAGCTAAAGTATGAGACTAAAGATGTAGGAAACTATCAAGTCACTATTTTCAGTGCTCCAGAAGGTGACATTGTTTCTCATTTATTTCTCTTTTTAGAGGAAAAATATTAGCAAAGATTTTTCAAAGGAAACTTCAAAAGAATCACAGAATTTCTAAGCCTAGTAGGAAAGAATGGGGCTGCTTTCATGTGTTAAGACAGGCAGTTGAATGCATAAAAAAAAAAGCAAAAGTCATGTGTCTGAATTGTATCTGGCAATATTCATACATTTAACAAATATTTGGGGATGGGCTACCATGTGAAAAGTCATGTGTATCCCTGTATACAATGACTAGTAAGACATTGTCCCTAAATTCAGGAAGTTCATCATTTAGAAGAAAAGCAGTAGTCAATCAATTACCAGTAATATAATACAATAAGCATTTTAATAGTTCTCTCAAAGGTGCACTAAGAAATCTGTGAGGAAATAACATTCAAGAATTCTGACAGGCCGAGTAACAGTATGAATGAATGACAAAAGACCAAACCCCACTGCTGATTTCAATTTTAAAAAGCTCACTGTTATAGTAAAAGATTATTTTCAAAAGCAGTCATCTGAAACAATTAATATTAAATTCATGTTGTTTGACTTTCTTGAGTCTTTGAAGCTGGAGTAGTGTTATGTCCTGTTTTTTGTTTTTGTTTTTAGTATAGTTGGCAAACAATATTATATCAATTTCTGATATACCTTTCTAGAAGATTACAAAAACCAGATAGAATGAAAAAAACAAAATAATAAAGATGTGCATATATGTGAGACAACTAACAAGTGAAATAAACTGTTTCCTTTTTAAAAATATTAACCTGTTAAATTTTAAATGGTGCTAATTACTTTATAAAAAAATAAAGTCTGTTTACATGTTTGTAAGAAGCTTTCAAATAGATCAAAAGTCTTCAAAGCCTTGTGTGAAGTGAAAAACCATGCTTGTCTGGATGAGATATGCTTTGGTGGTTGTTTAATAGAAGTTTATGACTAACTTTAAAAACATAACATATTCCATTATTTAATCTAGTGAAATATCATGATATGGGATAGTTCAGTCTCTGAAACAATGTATAATTATTGTAACAAAACCAAAAATAAATAATTTCTCTTGATCTAGGGCATCTATAGATTATAGAAATTAAAAAGTAAAAGCACTAAGTACCCTATATGCCTTTAGTTGTGTATGTGTTTCTTTTCTCTTACAGATACGTCTATAAAACGTTCCTTAAATAACTTTAAATCCTCTGAAAAAATTATGAATAAAAAGGACACAACTGCCCTAGCCAGATTGGTTCAGTAGATAGAGCATTGGCCCACGAACTGAAGGGTCCCGGGTTCGATTTCAGACAAGGGCACGTACCTCTGTTGTAGGCTCTGTCCCTGGCCCTGCTCGGGGCATGTGTGGGAGGCAACCAATCAATATGTCCCTCTCACATCAATGCTTCTTTCTCTCTTTCTGTCTCTCCCTCTCCCTTCCATTCTCTGTAAAAAATCAATGGAAAAAATATCCTCAGGTGAGGATTAACAACAACAAAAAAGATACAACGTCTCTCTCTTTTCTGCACTGCACTACAGGAAGCTTCTGTCTCCTCTGATGGGACAGCAATGAAAGCATTTGTATCCCTGTGAAATGAAAGTGATTGGACATTGTCCCAACAAGGATTAAATATTTTGTTTTTTAGAAAGAGTGAGAATATGGTAGATATGTGCATACATTATTTTCTCTTAAAGTGTAACAATTACATAAATTAATTTCATGTTGAGAAGTAGAGATAATACTCAATTGTACACAACACTCATCCTGTATGAAAGGCTCATGCTATCATTTTTTGTTGTTATTTTATGCAATTCAAAAGTGGCACAAATACAGACTGGAGAACTTGCCACAAATCATGGCTTTTCACTTTCAGAAACAATACACTAAACAATTGCATTAGCAGTAAAGAGGCTTCTTTTGAATTATTGTTCATGGTGACTGTGTCTCAATCTGGAATTGGAAAGAAATCTAATATCAGCAGTTCGTGAACAACCTAGAAATCACCACCTAAATCTATTACAGGCACATGTTTCTTCTTCATAAGACCCCGCTTTAACACCTGAAAAATAGTGAGAAAAATAATATTTGGAAACATTCATCACCACTGGATTATATGTGAAGGGAATAAACCAATTCTATAAATGTAGACAAGATGACATTGTGGGTATAAAACATGAGCCATAACACCCATGCTTTCTTTTCTAAGTGTGAAAAAAAAAAATGTCCCTTTACTGGAATTGCATTCTTGGTCAAGTTTTTCCCACCTTAATAGAAAACAATAGCTGCCTTTTAATAATTATACTCTGAGAAATACAATGAAATTAAAAAAACAACAACATGGACTTCCAAAGGTGAGAAAAATATGTACAGTGTCAGGTGCTTATTCGTAGACCCAAAGGAAGAAAATAAAAAGAGAACAAATAGAGATGTATTGTTTGAATATGTTCTGTGTATCTTCTGAATGCCCTAGTGCAGTGGTCGGCAAACCCTGGCTCGCAAGCCACATGCGGCTCTTTGGCCCCTTGAGTGTGGCTCTTCCACAAAATACCACGTGCAGGCGTGCATATACAGTGCGATTGAAACTTCTTGGCCCATGCGCAGAAGTCGGTTTTCAGCCTGGGCAAGTCTATTTTGAAGAAGTGGTGTTAGAACACTCAAGGGGCCAAAGAGCCACATGTGCCTCACGAGCCGTGGTTTGCCGACCAGTGCTAACTGAACAAGACCTGGGCATAGGGCTCAGATGAGCAGATTCGTCTGCATCGAATGCATGATATAAGGGGGATCTCAGCTAAAACAGATATCTCCTCCTGAGATCTTAGCTCCAAACACATGTTTTTTTCTTTTGAGAACCCTGCAAGAAATTCATAAGATGTTTGAATGCTGCATATAATACGACTAGAGGCCTGGTGCACAAATTCGTGCACGAGTGGTGTCCCTCAGCCTGGCCAGGGATCGGGCCAATTGGAGCATCTCGCCCAGTCCTGATCGGGGCCTATCAGGGATGGGGAGGTACTTCAGGAGGTTGGCTGGTGGGGAGAGTGGCCGTGGGAGGTTGGCCAGCCAGGAGGGAGGGGCCAGGGGGTTTGGCCGGCCATGGGAGGTTGGCTGTGGGAGTGCACTGACCACCAGGGGGCAGCTCCTGTGTTGAGCGTCATCCCCCTGGTGGTCAGTGTGCTTTATAGTGACCAGTCGGCCAGTCATTCCAGTCATTCAGTAGGGGTCGCTTAGGCTTTTATATATATAGATGGGTTTCTACTATGTTAGTAGCACAGGGCATCTGCCCTTGTGAAGTTAGCGGGAGCAAATTACCATTCGGCAGTAAACAACTAGAAATAGATAAAAACAGCAGCATCAGGACATTGGACAGCCGATAGTGCGTTACAGAGATCCCCAAGAGAAGGGGAACAAATTAAATAAGCTCCATGATTGCCTCACCTTTCTGCCAGAAAACACTTTCTGGGATGTGATTCTGGAAAGAAAAGCCCAGATGGAGGATGGTGGTTTCTTTTGGAGGTGTTTGGGGAGGCTGAGGCACCTAGCACGTCAGAACAAACTATCAGAAAGGAAGGAACTACACAGAGGATGAGCTCTAGAAAACTTCCTGGGACTCCCTTTGAGACTGTGGCTGAATACTGTGCACGTGTACAGGTTGAAGATGTGCAACACTAGGCATAGATTGATCAGGGAGCTGACAGCTGACATTGAGCAATTTCCAGGAGATCAAGTATTTGTGTAAGTTTATATTACAAAATTGGAGATTTGGATCACGGTTTCAGGGGAAAGGTGATAATTTGTCATTTGAAGTGTTATTGGAACACCTAGGTAGACAAATGATAAAAGAAAACACATTATTGAAAAGTGAATTCTAGAACTTGAAACATGAATCTGAGAATAAATTCATAGGGGTAGTAAAGTCAAGAAAATGTATGCATTCCCTTAGTGAAGTTATGTAAAGAGGTGTGAACATTTACAATTTTTGATCATGCCCTTTGCACCAGCTAAGGTGCATATCATAAGATATGCTTGCTATCTTAACTTAAAACACTGCAACAATCCTATCAGGTAGGTAATTGAATTCTAATTGTAAAGATCAGAAAGTTGAAACTCATAAAGGTAAAGTCAGGTGCTCAAGGTTCTACAATTGGAAACAGTTATTTACTTAAGATCTCACAATAGTTACCCAGATATGTGATATTCCAAAGCCCGATCTCACACAAATGAAAAAAAGGCTGACAGGTTTCCTGTACTGGATTTCAGAGAAGGAAGCGAAACTGTCTTGGTGCTCTTGAGGGTCTATCCATGGCCTTCCAGGCCTGCCTACCCTGGCCCCTGGGTAGTTCTGTAATCTCACTTCCCAATTCTCACCTCACATTCACTCTGGTCAGACATAATGACTCCTAGGTGTGGGTTGGAGGCACAGATCATGTTGCTACCTTAGGCAATGACCTTCAGCATCCCTTTCAGAAATGCTCATTCCCAGAATATACACATGACTTACTTTCTCATTTTATTCAGGCTTCTGTTCAACTATCAGCTACCCATGGAAGACTGCCTGATTGCCCAATGTAAAATAATAATCCCTTCCATTCTCTGTCTCCTTCGTTTGCTTTACTTTTTCTCCATAATACTTTCGTCTATCCGACAATATGGAATATAATTGTTTATGTTTTATTTTCTGACTCCCCAAATAAAATTAAGCTCCATGAAGTCAAAGGTATTATCTGTTTTAATCATTGCTCACTCCCCAGAACCTAGAACATGGCCTGGCACATTGAATGTTTTCAATAAATGTAAGTGAATGAATGAGTGAACCTAGTCTAGGTTAGAGAACTTTGAGAATTGATTAAGGGTATGGAAACCCCTAAATGCACCCTTAAAAGCTTTGCATTACACTAGAATATGGAATCTATAAATCTATTTGATTTCCACGGAGCTTGATGTAAAAACTAATGATGTAGAGAAGTAGAAAAGTGAGACTAGTAATTTCAAAAGGAAGGGTGGAGTGGAAGAGATCATTGAAAATAGAGAAATGGCCAGCTGTGTTACATAAACCAGAGAGTATTCAGAATAAATGAGCTTGATATACTATTTGATTTGGCAAAGAAGACAATGGTGACCTTTAATAGTTCAGTTTCCACTCAGAAGACAAATGCTGATCGACAAGGCATTAAAGTGTATACGGAAAGGGACTGGAGTCAGGTTAAAGATGATTAAGATCATGGTAAAGAGTAGCTAGCTATCTGGGCTCTTAAAGATAAAGAAAGGTGACTTGCCTTCTCGTTGATGCAGAAGTTACTGGCAGAATTAAAATTAAATCCCCAGATTTCTTGGCATCTGTTCTTGAGATAAAGTATAATGATTCAGAGCACAGGCTTCAAAGAAAGAGGCAAGTCCTACCACTTACTGTGACTTTAAGCAACTATTTAAAAATTCTCCAAGTCCCCATTCCTTATCTGTAAACTTTGGTCAGTAGTAGCTCATGATGAGCTAATGTATGTTGAAAGATTAATGTGATAAATAGTACATAGAGAGCACTCAATACATTGTATCTATCATTATTTTCCTTGTCCCATAAGGGTAGCCCTTTGTCTGTCATCTATGCATTATTATTTAACACACTCCCAATCACATAGTATGTTTATATCATTATGTGAATATTGCATGATAAAGTGAATATTTAGTATAAAAAATACTTAACAATAAATGGAAGGAAATTATTACAGAAGGAGCTATAATAGTTATATGGTTAAATAACGGTTTCTATTCTCTAACAAAATACCATGAAGTTGTCATTATTCTGTGGGTACAGCTGTATGGCATATCACTGCATCATGTAGTGTTGTCTGGGTTCAATCATGATTTCGTGGTCAGCTGCTGGTTCTTGTGAGGTCTTTCTCACATATCTAATGGTTGACTATCTGTCTGTCAGTAGGACAAAGGAGATATCTGGGTCATGTGTCTTTCATCACCCACCAGGCTTGACTGGGCTTATTCACACTGGGCTTGTTCTTGGGTGGTCACAGTTTCCTAAGAGGAACTAGAGAGGGCAAACCTTAATATCAAAGCCTTTTTCAAGTCTCTATTTGCATAGTATTTGATACTACCCCATTGAATAGACCAAGAACTATGGCCAGATTAACAGTTAGTGTGGGTAGAGATAGCCCAAATCTTGGATAACAAGAAGGGTAATCATTGTGGCCAATAATGTACATATTAAAAATATGCATAGGGTATATCTCATAATTGAGCATATTTAATGCAAAAGGCTAATTGATGATGAAGAAAGTGAGACAAACTTCAGAAAGAAAAGAAGAATACATAGGACCAAGAATCCTCAGGAGTCAAAAAGGAATAAGTGTTCCTCTAAAACTAAAAAGAGAGATGAAATCATGGGTACAAAGAGGAGATGTTACTGTAGAGAGAAGTCAGGCAGTTCACAGCAGACCTGTCTTGTTTAAGCCTTAGTCTGATGTCTTAGTCATCTTGCTCTTTCTCTTTCAGCTTTATCTATTCTTATTGATGCTCTTTAAGACATTTATCATAGACCCTATTCCAGCGGAGTGGCAAAATTCTCCTTCATGTTTGCATCATATTAAAAGACTCAGAACCTGGAAGGCATTTTAAAATAGATTGAATTAACTTTGGGTGGTGAACACACAATACATTCTACAGATGATATATTATAGAACTAGAGGCCTGGTGCAAGAAATTAATGCACTTGGGGGCAGGAAGGGTGGAGGGACTCAGCCCAGCCTGTGCCCTCTCACAGTCTGGAAGCCCCGAATTTGAACGCCCCAAAGAGGTAGTCCCCACCCACCTGGCCAGGGCTCCTTGATGGATCGCCCCAAAGAAGTAGGCTCTTCCTACCTGGCCGGGGCTCCACAATGGATCACCCCCGCAGAGGGAGGCCCAGCTGCCCGCCGCAGCACGGCTGGCCATCGTGGAGCCCCCCAATTGATCAATCACCCCTCCAGCCGGTGGCCTGGGCCTCTCTCTGTAGGGTGATCATGGGGCAATGGCCGGGCCCCTGACCTATCGCATCACACTCACCTTGGCTGGCCTGGTGCCAGTGGATGTCATAGCATGGTCGTCCGGAAGGTCGTCTGGACCAGTGGTCAGCAAACTGCGGCTCGCAAGCCACATGCGGCTCTTTGGCCCCTTGAGTGTGGCTCTTCCACAAAATACCATGTGCGGGCACGCACGTACAGTGCGATTGAAACTTCGTGGCCCATGCACAGAAGTCGGTTTTCGGCTCTCTCAAAAGAAATTTCAATCGTTGTACTATTGATATTTGGCTCTGTTGACTAGTGAGTTTGCCCACCACTGGTCTGGACAGTTGTTCTGCTGTTCGGTGGTTCAGTCAATTTGCATGTTATGACTTTATTATTATAGATTGTATAATGAAACCTATATAATTTTATAAACCAATGTCACTCCAATACATTCAATAAAAATATATTTATAAAGAGAAAATAGATTGACCATAACAGACACTGGAAGAGATATTTTGAGAAAGCTTTCTTGCTGATTCTTCACAAATTCCATATCATCTTAGTTTAACTCTGTGGGCTACAGAACATGCTAAAAACTGAAATGTGTATGTACATAATTACCTCTCAGAAAATAAACTGATTATTGGGCTGAAACAACTTGGCAGAACCATTCCAATTTGACATCATGTGGAGATGGCCTTAGATCTAATCACTTTTATCTTGGGATCCATGAAGGCTTCATTTTTAAAAGAATAGTTACTATAAATTTTTATCTTAAAATTATGTTTTAAAATTTTGTTGAATTTTTAAAGATAGTACTTTCACATTAGGCTTAAAAGTTTGTTGAAAATTGATGTGTATTTTATAAAAATCTAAACAGTAAAATATTATTTAAATAAAAAGAATGTCTTCTTCCCCAAAAGATAAATAATGTTTTTGATTTGAATACTTAATGAATCTTTGATTATATATAAAAAAATAGTTAATTTTGTCTAGGTGTAATAACTATACAATTGTTATTTTTAAGAGTAATTATTTTCTATAGATAACTAAATATTTATGGTCCACAAAAGAGTTTCTATATGTTACCTGAAGTCTAATTTTCTATGCGTGCACACACACACACTCACACACATACTCATACACACACACATGTATCTCTATATGTATTTTGAACACTGGCATTAACTTTTGGATACCTTACATTCAGGGAGTATTTTTGTCTGAGGGCACGTATCAGGATCAAATCATATTTAATGGAAATCAGGTTGCTTCATTTTCTTAATTCCAATTAGCAAATACCATTATCTGGGATTACATTCAAATAAGTCTTTACTAGACACTCAGCTTAATCGGTGCTTCCCAATAATTTTATTTATTTTTAAATAATTGCAAAGCTATCTGAAGATAGCTTCATGTGCAAATATGGCAATGAACTGAAATTATGGAGTCAAGAATCATGTTTTCAACCACAAAAACATTTCATTTTATCAGACATTGAATTATGATCAAATAGCTAGGAAGTGTGGCATTCAACCATAATCAGTTCATTGACTGTTTTTTCTGGTTGTTTCATGTAGCTACAATTGTGGGACAAAATTCAGAGGCAAGGGTATTGGAAAGGTAATTAGTGAATTGATTTTGTGGTTGTCTTTAAGAAAAAGTAAATAGAAACTTGCAATGGGAAAGAAATTTAGGCAATTGCTTTACTCGTGAGACAGGCTGAAGTCTTCATACTGTTTAAAAACAAAAGACACTGGTGATCTTTTAAAAAGAATGGCTACTTCCTGATTTAGGAAAATTCAGAACAGCAACATCTGTACTTAAAAACATTTTCTAAATAGAAAGTTGTTAGGAGAGTGATGTTAGAAGAATGGAGGTGTGAGAGCACACCTTGTCCTCTACCCCTTGTTAAATTTCAACAAGTTAACCAACTATAATTCAACAAAGAAATCCCTGCTCAATACAGATGCAGGCTTGAAAGACCCTCACATTGAAACATCTAAAGAAGGGCAACCAGGAGTAAATGAAGAGATGAGAAGGGGGGAGGGGGGAGTGCACTTCCTTTTGCCTGGAGGAACAAAGAGCTACAGAGCTGGGGGGTGGGCGGGGGGGGGTAGCCCAGCAGGTGAGAGAGAGCAAACAGACCTGACAGAGAATGAGGTTCTGCCATGCAGTACCCACTGTTGAACAGGGCAGTGGTGTTTCAGACAAAAAAAATAGAACCACACAGCACTGCCACCACTTGGAGTCCCAAAACTTCCCCCCCAAAGCCCCTTCCCCCCGCCCCCACCCTCACCCCCCGTCCCCGGTGCCCTTGGAGTCAGGTCCAAGGGCATATGATCTGTAAACCAAGAGCTGTTGCCGTAGAACCAGTTTCTCTCTGTGATTGATCCCCAGGAGGGATGCTTAGGTCTGGACCCCACTGAGGTAAGCGGTCAACATTACAGTGAGGGCAAAACAAACCCACCCCAAGGCAGCATGGCTGCATGGCCATATGGTCTTACAGAAGCCACAGAGGTTCAAGACTGGGAGACCACAGAGGTTAAAAAAAATCTTGCTATTCAATGCCATCTACTGGAAAATAGTAGACCTCTTCAGAGATAAATGTGTAAGCAAAGGAAGACAGCAATTACCATAAGTAACTACAGTAACCAGGATGACCGGAGAGAAAATAAAAAATCACAAAAAAAAAACAAGCTGGAACACATGGAAATATGTGATCTAAATGAGAGCGACTTCAAGATTGCAGTTCTGAAAATACTCAATGCGATAATACTGACAGGCAATTCAGTACCCTTTGAAAACAAAACAATGAACAAAACAAGTACTTTGCCAAAGAGATTGAAACTTTAAGAAAGAACCAATGATTATCATAATAGCTAACACAGTACTTAATATGTTCCAGGTACTGTGTAAGCACTTTATAGGGATTAGCTTGTCTAATCGCATTACAACCCTTCAAAGATGAAAATCAGGAGTCATAGACAGGCTGAGCGACTTGTTCAGGCCCACAGAGCTAACAAGTGACAAAGCTAAAATTGGCATCCACGTATTTTTGCTCCAGTCCATGCTTTAAATTACTCCACTATAGCTACCTCAAATGCCAAAATGGTGCATAAATACATACATATACACACATGTAGTTGTCATATTCCATAATTTCTCTATTGTAAATCATGTTATACCTTGAGCTTAGGTCTGTTAGCTTCACCATTCTAGAATGACATCAGGATATTCAGGGCCTAGGTCTTAGAGGGTCTGAGTTGCCTCATGGAAAACAGCAGATTCTAAGGGGAGAATTGGGAAAACGAGCTTGCTTTGCTATGGGTGTTCACGCCATTAGAGAGAGAGGTGGTATTGGTTAGCGCACAATGTCTATTGCTTCCTGTCAATGGACATCTGAACCCTAGCAGAGAGAGGCTTCCATTGATAAAATTTGAAATAGCAATTTTCTCACAAAAATCTCAGAAGCACAGGGAATACTACTTGGTGATAAAGCATGACACAAAGTTATAAGTTGGGAGGGATCCGTGCTGCACCAGCAGGAGTTACACCTCAATACTGCTTAGTATTCGTAGTCACCAGTGTTTCTCCAGGGCTAGGCTGGTCCACACAGAGCCAGGCAGCATAGAACATGGGCAATAAGTCATGGCTGTAGGTGTTGGCAGCAGGAGGACAGTGGAGCCAATATAGCCAAGGGAGGGAAGGTCATTCTGGGAGGTCTCAGCAGCAGGCCTCACTGAGCAAAAATATTCCTGTGATGCACTGGAGGAGGCCGCAATAATGTCTACGAGTATCCTTGAGACACATTCAAGAAGGTCCCAAACGAATGAGTCATGAGAAGAACTTTATAGAGAGACAAAGTTTAAATGGTAATTTTTATAGTGTTGCAGAAGACCAAAGAAAAACCAAGTGATGCTTTTAAGGAAGAGGAGGGACACTGTTTAATACGCCGGCAGACTTAGGGAATAACTTTCCAAATCTGAGTGAAGAAACATGCATGGGGCTTTCCTTTATATCTACCTGTGATTCTTGTCCCACAAACATGGATTATGCTTCCGGTCCGTTTTGCGGGCCTTGCAAGAAGGCCCCCAGGTGTTGGGGATCTCCAGGCCATATCTGATGGTCTGGCCTGGCGCCAGCATTAATAACCCTCCCTCCGGGGCAGTGCACAGTACCAGGTTCTGCAAGACCAGTATCTGGGAAGGAGGTAGTGACTTAATTATAGGTTATCAAGAATGTACACTGAGCTTGCTGGCATGAATTCAGATCACTATCCCTCAAATATCAGGGTTACATTGGAATTAGCCCTTTTTAGCCTTCTCAATAGTAGTGGATTAGAGTTACCCCATTTTTCTCCTAATGACATTTTAGCCTCAAAATATTGATTTACAACCACTATAGAGCTAAGGCCAATGTTATCCACAAAAGTAAATATGAGTGTGTGTGTGTGTGTGTGTGTGTGTGTGTGTGTGTGTGAGAGAGAGAGAGAGAGAGAGAGAGAGAGAGAGAGAGAGAGAGAGAGGGAGAGAGAGAGAGAGAGAGAGAATATCTGTATGTATGTAGGTCTAAAACATTTTCTTACAAATTGACTAAATTAACAGTAATACAGTGGGTCCATAATAAAAAACACAATGGTCCAGGCCATTCTCCGAATTATTAATGCCCCGAAACAGTCTGAAAGTCATTTGGATATGCTTGCTGATAATACTGTTGGTGAGAAATAAAATTTATATTTTGCTTGAAAGCTAATTAATGTAATCTTTAAAATATATAAATCCCATGGTGAGCCCAAATAGTTATCATTGAAATTCGGATCTTGCCACAACGGAGAAGATTAAAATGCAAACAAAATCTGATAATATATCTAAATTTTAAAAATATAAACAAAAAAGAAAGAAAACCAATTAACTTCTGGAACAGGTTTGGTATTTAGAATGAAGAGATTAAATTGTGCAGATATCAAATTAACACTTGGAATGAAGATGGTACTGCCTAGCTGCCATTCAAAGCTTTGTCTCATTCATGCTAAAGTTAGTTGCTAGAGAGCAGCAAACTGAGCTGTTTAAAAGGCCACAGTTGTGTTCTCTAAATGGTCCACACAGGAATCATAAAAGTCCCTGATGGAATCTTTAGCAGCTTGGAGGTAATTGGAAGGAAGGCATGGGACTAGTAATTAAATCACAGTTCTTTTCTAGGGATATATATATATATATATATATATCCCTAGAAAAGAACTGTGATATATATATATATATATATATATATATATATATATATATAGAGAGATATATAGAGAGAGAGAGAGAGAGAGAGAGAGAGATACAAATAAAAAGATGAGATAGACATTGATGTGGATAAGTATATGCATTTATACCACACCTAGTTAGTCATTTTGATAATTTCAGTAAACAGCTGTGGAACTCCATTTACAAAAGCCGACATCAGAGGATCAGAGGCATGGGACTTAGAATACAATGGCAAACCTTTGAGAATATACATATGACACCTGTGCATTCAAGCAAGTTACGAGTAAAAATAAAATGACCAAATTATATTTTTCTTTCTTTCTTTCTTTGTTTTATGCCTGAACTGACCAACTCAATCCAGGTGCTAGAAATTCCATGTTACTAAAATGTATTACAAGCCAGATAAATGTCTTTGGTGCTTCGGGATATTGCTACATGTTACACTTTTCAAATGGTTGTTTTTAGCAATATGTAAGTGTTCCCACAGCCCCTCCACTGCATTTTTATAAGGAGTTCACTCTGGGTGTAATTTTGGTAGACACACCACCATAAAGAGGTTATGGCATATCACTGTGGATGGATCTGTTCTTACCTCATTAGCCAGAGAGACAGGAGTGATTTTCAATATCAGATCTCGACCCTGGGGGAGCTCCTGTCATTTTCTAAGATAAGCTATAGAGTGTGTACCCTTCTGCACAACCTTGATATGACCATTAAAGTTCAGAACTTCATCCTGGATGCCATCGCCAATGACCATATTAATAAGACACTTGAGAGAACAATCAGAAATGAGACCATGTCCGTAGACGTATAACTGGCATTGATAGAGATGCAAAGCATTAATTTTATTCTGATTATTTGGGCTTCTTAGCCCAGAGGAAGAAGAACAAGTCAGAAAAACAAAAGGCTTGTGGAATAAGTTTGTAACATTACATCAATTCCCCCAGAGAACAAAAGAACACAGAATGGGAGAAAAAGTGGAGGTACAATAATTTCTTGCCAAGTACTATATTTGAAAAGAAAACAGGTAGGATGGACATTAACGAATGCATGAACTCATTTAGCAAATATGAACTAAGTTAGATTTTGAGTACTAAGGTGAACAAAATCAGACAAGATCCCAGCTCCAATAGAATTACAGCCTAGTGTGGGGTGCAGACCTTCATTGAATAATTACTCTGATGTAAAGAAGCATGTTCTATGGGTGTGTGTTATGAAGGAAGTAGACTTAGAATGGGCATCAGCAGTGTAATCTAGTGCTTGGAATATGGTTATACTAAACCCTCCTCCAAATTGGAATAAAGGTCTACCTAAATCATACTTTCAGTTACTCCTATATGCCAAAAACTTTTGCAATAACCCCATCCTACCTTATAATAGAGAAACATGCAAATTGACCGCACCTCCGCTATGCCCATGATTGGGCCTGCGAGAGGCTGGGGGCAGGACTCCGAGTGGCCTATCCGGCCGTTGAGAAGACCAAGATGGCGGCACCCAATACTCTTACTTCCGGGGGTCCCGGCGGCGATCGCCACCCGGGGGGGCATGGCCGGGCTGAGCCAGGCGCTCCCGGGGGTCCTGGGCAGCGATCGCCACCCTGGGGGGGCGTGGCCGGGACCCGGGGGGCGTGGCCGGGCCCAGCCAGGCGCTCCCGGGGGTCCCGGCAGCGATCGCCACCCGGGGGGGCGTGGCCGGGCCGAGCCAGGCGCTCCTGGGGGTCCCGGGCGGCGATCGCCACCAGGGGCGTCATGGCCGGGCCGAGCCAGGCGCTCCCGGCTGTGCAATAACCACCTGATGCCTCTTTAGTGGGCAGGGACAGACCTTTAAAAAATTAATATTATTCTCAAATATAAGGAATGGAAAGAATGTATCACAAACACGAATATGCATTGTTTCATGAAAAATACACACACACACACACACATACACACACACACACACACACACACACACACTTGTTAGAGATATAAGTATATTTCTTACTATGAATGAGGATCAAAAATAAAAGTCTCCACACCGGATGGAGCATTGTTAGATAATGTCAAATTATCTGAGTCTCCCGAAATCAAGTAGCACAGCCTCTTTCCCTTAGAAAAGAGATAATCTCTCAGTTTGGCATAGTATTTTCCTGGTCCCTTCATGCTGTCCCAAAGGGTAAGAGATCCCTCTTTTTTTACAGCTGCATGGTATTCCATAGTGAAAATGTACCACAGCTTTTTTATCCACTCATCTGCTGATGGGCACTTGGGCTGTTTCCAGATCTTAGCTTTTGTAAATAATGCTGCTAACTCAGAGACAAATATCACATGATCTCATTTATTTGTAGAATCTAATGACCAACAAAACAAGACCCAAAGCAGGGAGGCATGGAACAGAATGACGTACCTTGATGTGGGGTTGGGGGGACAAGAAGAGATAAATCAAATAACTTATATACTTATATGCATAGCCCATGGTCACTGGCAATAGGGTAGTGAAGACCTGGGGCGGGGGGCGGGTTGGGGCTGGGAGGAGGGGGAGATATTGGGAGATACCTGTAAAGCTATCAACAATTAAAATTTTTTTAAAAAATGTAAGGAGATCCTTTATCGTAGAAGGTTCTTAAAGACTGTTTGGCTGGCGGACAAATGCTATGATGGATCAGTGTGTTTTCCTTACAGCCCATCACCCATCCTAGGACCCTGTCTTGCACTGAGACTTCCCCTTCTCACATCTAACCTGGGGCTCTTACCCATTTTCTGCAAAAGGTTTGTAGGAGGAAAAGAGCTCAGTTTCAGAATTGGTATTTCCCAGGGAGCAGCCAAGAGGACAACCTCCTCCCTCCCTCCCGCGGAGAACTAACAGGACAACCCACACACAGCAGAAGGGCCGCACAGAGCCCCAGGCAAGATTTCATTCCTAGGAAGCCCTGGACAGAGCTGTCAGCATGAGGTGCGGGCTGACTTCCACCTCCAGGGATTCAGGTCTAGGAGGAGAGAAGCGATGCTGACCAAACAGGTGTGGGCTCTCAGACCTGCAGAAAGGGGACTCCGGGCTCCCAACCAAGGGGTCTTCCCAGAATGCAGCGCCCTGATCCGCGCTCTCCCCCCTCCCCCGTGCCCTGACCCGCCCCGCCTCCCCCGCCCCCCCCTGCCTCCCCCGCCCCCCCCTACGCGCATGCGTGCTCACAGGCTTGAGGGTTGACGGTTGACGCCAACATTCTATTCCCTCATTTCAGTCTCGGCGTTTCCGGGAGTGAAGACTGATCTGCGGATTGAGGCTGGTACGACTCAGATCAAGGAGAGAAGTCCCAGTCTTCCTTGGTGGTCAAGGAGTGGCGGAGAAGACCCCGAGAAGACTGAGGTTAGTGTCAACCCCATACCCCTGACCCTGAGGTCCACCTGGGGGGGAAACGGGCAGGACTCTCACTCTCTGGGATGGGGAGGGAGGTGGGAGTGAGGTCTTGGTCTAATGGACGGGGTGGGGGGGGAGTCTTGGTCTAATGGCGTTGAGGTGGTAGTGTGAGTCAGTGTGTGGGGGTCGGGTCTTGATCTAATGGGGGTTGGGGTGGTGGTGTGAGTCGGTGTGTGTGGGGTGGGGTCTTGGTCTAATGGGGGTTGGGGTGGTGGTGGGGTGGGGGCTTGGTCTAATGGGAGTGAGATGGTAGGGGCATAGTGGGTGGGGTGGGGTCTTGGTCTAATGGCGTTGAGGTGGTGGGGGGGGAGTCTTGGTCTAATGGCGTTGAGGTGGTAGTGTGAGTCAGTGTGTGGGGGTCGGGTCTTGATCTAATGGGGGTTGGGGTGGTGGTGTGAGTCGGTGTATGTGGGGTGGGGTCTTGGTCTAATGGGGGTTGGGGTGGTGGTGGTGGGGATTGGGGAATGGAGTCTTGGTCTAATGGGAGTGGGGGTAGAGTCAGTCTAATGGGGGTTAGGGTGGGGTCTTGGTCTAATGGGGGTGAGATGGTAGGGGCATAGGGGGTGGGGGTGGAGTCTTGGTCTAATGGAGGTTGGGGTGGTAGTGGGGTGGGGGCTTGGTCTAATGGGAGTGAGATGGTAGGGGCATAGTGGGTGGGGTGGGGTCTTGGTCTAATGGGGGTTGGGGTGGTGGGGGGTGGGGAGTGGGGAGTGGGGTCCTGCTCTAATGTGGGGTGAGATGGTAGGGGCATAGGGGGTGGGGGTGGAGTCTTGGTCTAATGGGGGTTGGGGTGGTGGGGGGTGGGGAGTGGGGAGTGGGGTCCTGCTCTAATGTGGGGTGAGATGGTAGGGGCATAGGGGGTGGGGGTGGAGTCTTGGTCTAATGGAGGTTGGGGTGGTGGGGTGGGGGCTTGGTCTAATGGGAGTGAGATGGTAGGGGCATAGTGGGTGGGGTGGGGTCTTGGTCTAATGGGGGTTGGGGTGGTGGGGGGGTGGGGAGTGGGGAGTGGGGTCTTGGTCTAATGTGGGGTGAGATGGTAGGGGCATAGGGGGTGGGGGTGGGGAGTGGAGTCTTGGTCTAATGGAGGTTGGGGTGGTGGTGGGGTGGGGGCTTGGTCTAATGGGAGTGAGATGGTAGGGGCATAGTGGGTGGAGTGGGGTCTTGGTCTAATGGGGGTTGGGGTGGTGGGGGGGTGGGGAGTGGGGAGTGGGGTCTTGGTCTAATGTGGGGTGAGATGGTAGGGGCATAGGGGGTGGGGGTGGGGAGTGGAGTCTTGGTCTAATGGGAGTGGGGGTGGGGTCTTGGTATACTGGGATTTGGGGGGTTAATCTGGGGGTAGGGCGGTGGGGTGGAATCTTGGTCTAATGGGGGTGTGGGTGGGGTCTTGGTCTAATGGAGGTTGCAGGGTGGGAGGAGGGGGATGGGGTGGAATCTTGATCTAATGGGGGTTTGGGGATGGTGGAGGGTTTGCGGGTGGGGAGGTGGTTCTTGGTATAATGGAAGTTTGGGGATGGAGAGGTGGGGGTGGAGTCTTGAGTCTTGGTCTAATGGGGGTGGCGGTTTGTGAGCGGTGGGGGAAGTCTTGGTCTAATAGGGGTGGGGGGTTCTTGGTCTAATGGAGGCGGTGTTCTTAGTCTCATGGGGGTGGGGAGTCTTGATCTCATGGGGCTGGGGGTTCTTGGTCTCATGGGGGTGGGGGTCTTGGTCTAATGGGGGTGGGGGGTTCTTGGTCTAATGGAGGCGGGGGTTCTTGGTCTCATGGGGGTGGGGGTCTTGGTCTAATGGGGTGGCCACAGGAGTGAGGAATGAAAACCCTAATAATTACTTTGGACAAAGGGATCCCATAAGACACTGCTCCTGATGGAGCTCTAGAAGCCCAGCCCCAGCAGGGTGATGAGATAGGGCTCTCCCTCATTTCCCCCAGGCCATTGGGGTAAGGAGTTCAGTTCACAGTGGAGAGGGGAGGAGGCCGGGCCCTGCCAACAGTTGGTCCATAGGATGATCCTGTGAAGGAGAAGATCCTCCTCCTCAGAGCACAGGGGACCCCCAGAGCCTAACCCCGCCAGTCCTGCTCTCAGCCCCAGGTGCACCCTAACTTCCTCTGCAGGGTCGTAGGGCAGAGACTGGGCAGAAGAGGAGCCCTGTGGGCCCCTGGAGCACTGCCCTCAGACCCTTCAGACATGGCCTGGGTTAAGGATCAGGTGCAGTGTTCCTGCTGAGGGTGAACACGCCATCTCACTCTCCCTCCTCCAGGGGCCCACATCACCTCCTCTTGCCACACGGGTGACCTCTGTCCCTGACCAGTGTCCTCATGCCTCGGGGGAAGAAGAGTAAGCGCCGGGCCCGAGAGAAACGCCAACAGGCCCGGAATGAGGCTCGGAGAGTCATGAGTGCTCAGGCCTCTACAGAGGAGGGGGAAGACTCTGACTCCTCCTCTGTTTCTTCTGGGGTATCGACCCTGAGCACTCCTGAGTCTGCACTGTCCCAGGAACCTCAGGGAGCCGCAGCAGCCACTGGCCTTCCCAAGCCAAAAATCGCATGGCCAAGTTTTGACACCAGTGCCGAGAGCCGCAGCGAAGAAAAGTGCAGATGCCTCCCAGGCAGAGTCGGGGTCTGAGGGTTTCCGCAGAAGCCCTCTAGACCAGAAGGCGATGCTGCTGGCGCAATTCATGCTGCGCAAGTATAACATGAAGGAGCCCATCACCAAGGAAGACATGATGAAGCATGTCATCAGGAAGCACAGGCCCTACTTCCAGGAGATCCTCAAGAGAGCCTCCGAGCTGATGGTGCTGGCCTTTGGCATTGATGTGAAGGAAGCCGACCCTGCCGGGCACAGCTATGTCCTGGTCAGCAAATTGCACCACGCCGGGGATAGCAAGCTGAGTGGGGAGATCGTGCCCAGGAAGGGCCTCCTGATGACAATCCTCTGTGTGATCTTCATGAAGGGCAACTGTGCCACTGAGGAAGAGATCTGGGATGTCCTCAATGCGATGGGTATACATGCTGGCAAGCAGCACAACCTCCACGGGGAGCCCATGAAGCTCATCACAGAAGATCTGGTGAAAGAAGGTTACCTGGTGTACCGCCAGGTGCCCCACAGTGATCCTCCAAGCCACGAGTTCCTGTGGGGCCCGCAAGCCTACGCTGAGACCAGCAAGATGGAAGTGCTGCAGTTCTTAGCCAAGCTTCATGGTACCGAGCCCAGCGCCTTCCCACACTGGTACGAAGAGGCCCTGCAGGATGAGCTGGAGAGAACCCGCCACAGATTCGCGGCTATGGTTCGCACTAGCTCCTCTGCCACTGAGCTTTCCAGCGCCAGCTTCAGCATCCCACACAAGTATTGAAATCTGAAGCAGTTCCCTCACTCTGTGCTTGAAGTGGTGTGGGGGGTTAGGTGGTGCTGGAGGGAACGCAGTGCACATCATATCTGTGCTTCTGTTCTGTTATTAAACTATTGCTTTATCTTATTGTTGCTGAATGTTTTCAAATGTTCTTTAAAACAAGTTTAATTAGCGTCAGAATCTAAGTGCACAAATGATATCGGTTATGTACTTAACATTGTTTATGAGGCTTAAGAGTAAGAGTTTTGCTTTTTACTAAACAAATGGAGTAACCATCCGCCTTACATAGAGATCTGGAACAAGATAACATGGCATTAGAAAATGTATTTCCTTAGAAATGTGACAGAAATGAGTGGCAAAATAGTTGTGATAAAAAAGTACAGAGAAAAGTAAAAGATGATCAATTCTTGGTTTCCCTTATTCCTTGTATTCTGCTGTTCTATAAAATAAAAGTTATATACCTGCACTTGTTTTGTTTATTCAAGTACATAAGAGAAATGAAATCATGATGAATTGTTATTGCCTCTTTTTTTTTTAATTCCTCATTTGAGCATCTGCCCTTGGGAAGGCTCCAAGGTGGTCAGGGGGATGGTGAGAAAAAGAAGGCAGAGCTACTGCCCCTAGAATGATGGAGGCTAGAAGCAGCTCCGGTAAAAGGAAGATGGTGAGATACCTCTAAGACAAAAATCCAGTAAAAAGAAGTATGAGGAGGGGGGAAGAGGGAGGTCTTGATAAGAGCAGACAAGCTGGGGCAGGTGTCCTCAAACTACGGCCCGCTGGCCACATGCGGGTGTTTCTGCCGTTTTGTTTTTTTACTTCAAAATAAGATATGTGCAGTGTGCATAGGAATTTGTTCCTAGTTTTTTTAAAACTATAGTCCAGCCCTCCAATGATCTGAGGGACAGTGAACTGGCCCCCTGTTAAAAAAAGTTTGAGGACCCCTGATCTGGGGTCTTGGGAAGCCTCAGTCCCTTCAATGGGAGGTGCTGGTATGTTAAGGTGGGTGGGGTTTCAGAGGAGGGTGTGAGTGTGGTGAATAAGGGCCAGACCCTTGCGTGGTGGGTCTCAGAGTTGAGAAGCTAAGCCTCCAGAGGGGAACTGTTTTTAGCAGTGACGGGGACCCTGGAAGAAGCAGAGAGAAATCTCCACCCGGGACAGGGATGGAAGGTGCCCTGGGCTTTGGGCCCAGAGCAGGAAAACACAAGGCACAGGGTTGGAATTTTATCCGCATCATCTCCAGGGAGTTTCTGAGCAATCAGGGCAGTTCTTCCTCAGGCTGGGATGCCAGGGAGCCACTGTGCTGGCGCTCTTTGCCCTGGGCTGGGAGAAACGGTGTGCTCCATAAAAAGGCATTTCAGCTAGTTTATCTTGAGTAAAATTTGTCAACCTCTAAGGGAGGCCTTGATTTGGGGAGAGGTTAAATGAATGAAAAATGGGTGATTTAGAGCAAAGGGCAGCTGGAGGGAGGAGAGAAGAGTTGTTTTTGACGCACATTTTAGGAGCTTTGTGTAATATGCAGATGAAGGGGATCCCCTAACATCCAAATTAAATACTATTTCCACTAAGAGGAATGATTTGCTAAGGTATTTTTTCTTGCTAAGCAGAATTTTTGGCAGAGTTAACTGTTCTTTAACACTGCATATTCTCAGACATCTCCTGGATTAACACAACAACAATACAAAGAAAAAAATCTTAGCAGGAGGGTGGGTCTTATTTAAGGTCCAAAAAAATCATGGTAGTAATTGCCATTCTTTACAATCTCAGTGCACACCAGTCACTGTGCCAGGTGCTTTACACACATTACACACATCCCAACAGTCCTAGAAGGAAGGAAGCACCAAGCCCAAGTCATTGATGAGGAATCCGAGGCTCAGAGAATTTGGAAAGGTTCAGAATTCACAAGACTAGTGAGTGACAGAGCCCTAGTCTGAATTGGTCAAGAACCCACACTGCTCCACTCCTCCCAGCCTTGTGTTTATTCATTCATTTCTCTTCTCACTATTCCATGATGTTTCTCAGATGGTAAGAAGCAGAGGCCTGTGGTTAAAGTACTGCGAGCAAGAAGCCTAAAGAAGGAGTGGAAATGAGAATGAAGCACAATGTAGGGATTGTCTGTGATTCATTTACCCAGAGTCCTCCTGCCATTCCCTCCCCCCCTGCCCCGGGCTCCTTGAGAGCTGACTCTGCCCTGGGCCCAGCACAAGTGCCCAGTCCCAGCCCTTTCCTGCATTACAGCGCCCTTCCCCTGGGTCTTCCCCAGTGTGCCTCCTGTCCAGACTGGAACCTGTCCTGCCATCCAGCTCTTCTCCACATCCTCCCCTGTAGGAAGCACCCTGCTCCCCTGAACACACAGCCCATGTCCCCTGCCTCCCCAGCCTGGAGCATCCCAACTCCCTGCAGATTCCCTCCTTCTCTGCAGACCCCTCAGATAGCAGCGGCCCTTTCCATGCAATTACTCACTTCAGATGGGGAAGTTCACACACCTCTCCTCAGCCCCTCTAGCCAGGCTGCCTCCACCACATTCTCAGAATGTTTTCAAATCTGCTGAGGACTAGAATCTGATTTGGCACAGAATCCCCTGGTTCTTTGCAGTAGAATGTTAATGGGCTGAATTCTTTGAGATTGGCCACTGACTACATAGATGAATAAATGAGTTTACCTTGTTGGTCAACATGAAGCAAAGTTTATCATTTCCAGACCAAGGCATTTGAGTGCGCCTGCTTTCTGTTCAATTCAGCTGCAAATATTGAGAGCCTGTGCTGAGATGTGGAATCACATGTATTGGAGCAGCCTTCATCTCTGGGCCACTTGACAGCATAGACCCCACCTGCCTATGCCAAATTTAATGTGCATACAAACAAACTTTTGTGGTGTTAGGTCATTCAAATTTTAGGCTTTTTCCATTGCATCCACTAGAAGTTACTTATCTGAATAACACAGGGCTACTATTTATGTTGTTAGTCTTACTTACATAGCCTAATTGCCACAGAAATAGTGCATATAATGTTTATGCTAAATATATGAGGCAATCATAATCCTGCCTCCCTTCTATGGTCCTGTAAAATTCAGGTCCTATAAGTAATCACAAATACAAACCCCGTGTGTATAATTTTTAAAATTTTTCTAGACTTTTTCTTACATATATGTGCTAGAATAGTACACTGTTGATAACTTCCTTCCAAAATGTCTCCAGTGAGCAGTGAGACAAACTCCCGAGGGATCACAGTAGGGTGGGAATCCCATTCTCACTCCAGCTTACCATAAATTGTATCTATATTGCTTCTACATGGTACCTCACTTGTGATAAATAGGTTTTATCACTCTTGCCAGATCAGAAGTTCTTAAGGGTTCATGTTGGCATCTCTCTTAGAGTGGCCAGGAATAAGAGCCAACTCAACAGCACCTAATATGCACAAGGTTATATTTATAAGAAATGATACTGTGTAAAACTAAGTAGACCACAGGAAGTAAATTCAAATACCAATCCCTTAAGCAAGCGCCAAACATAACACAAAATATCCGTAGGTACTATTATTCTACTTACTATAGCTATAATACATGCACAGTAAATTTAAAACATACTTAAGAAGTAATTGCTCAAAAGAAAAAGAAAAAAAAGTAATTGCTCATTTATATTTTTGTACATCCTTTGATGGATGTTATTACTTCCATTGTTAATACTCTTCTATCATTTCATAGTCAATTACCAAAATTATAATACATTAAGCTTAAGTCCAGCAAGTTTGCAAGATAAACATGCAAAATCAATTTTATCTCTATACAATAGCAATGAACATGTAGACAATAAAATTAAAAATACAATACAATGTGAAATTGCTGAAAAAAAGGAAATGCTTAGGTGGAAATCAAACAAAAATATGTGCAGGCCTTGTAATGTAAAACTACACCAAACTAATTTTAAAAACCTAAGATATAAAGAAATAGTGAGACGTACCATGATCATGTATCGCAAGACTCAATATGTTAAATAAACATTTCCATTCTTCCCAAATTGATATATTGCCTTAATCCTATTCCTAACAAATTATAACAATATTTTTTAAAGGTACAGACAAGATTATTCTAATATGTATGTAATAAGAGTAAGGAAGTAGAATAAAAACTGTGAGCTTGCATGATCTCACTCATTTATGGAATATAATGAATAACATAAACTGATGAACAAAAATAGATCCAGAGACAGAGAAGCATCGATCAGACCATCAAACCTCAGAGGGAAGGTAGGGGAGGGTGGGGGTAAAGGAGAGAGATCAACCAAAGGACTTGTATGCATGCATATAAGCCTAACCAATGGACACAGACAACAGGGGGGTGAGGGCATGAGGTGGGGGATGAGGGGTAATGGGGGAATAAGGACACATATGTAACACCTTAACCAATAAAGAAATTAAAAAAAGAATCACTCTGCCCATTTTCAATGCATATTATATAGCTACAGTGATCACAACAGTGTGAAACTGATGGAGGGATAGACACAGACCAATGGAACAGAAAGAATAAAAAAAAATAGCCCCCAGTACAGCCAACTGACTTTTTATAAAGCTGGAAGAGCAATTTAATGGAGAAAAAAATAAACATTTCAATAAATGGTGCTCAAGCAATGGGATATTCATAGACAAAAATATAAACTTCTATCTAAACCTCACAACTTAAACAAAAATTAGCTTATACTGGATCATAGATTTAAATGTAAAATTTTCTTTTCAAAATAGCGGCAATAAGGGCTAGCCTCAATATCAACAACATGACCCATAAAGGACAATTTTGATAATTTGGACTCCATATTATTTAAAGATTTTACTATTTAAAATGTTTCATCATCAGGTAAGAGTATGAGCAGACAAGTTACAGATTTGAAGAAAATATATTTTAAAATAGATTTTATTGATTTCTGTGAGGAAGAGGGAAGGAGAGAGAGATAGAAACATCAATTATGAGAGAGAATTGTGCCTTGACTGGGAATCAAACCATGATCTCCTGGTTCATAGGTTGATGCTCAACCACTGAGCCACACCAGCCGGGCCAGAGAAAATATGTTCAAATCATATATTCAATAAAGGATTAGTATCTAGTAATAGAAATGAAACAATAAAAGTAAGTTCTCTGAGTGACATTATAAGAAATACAAAGAGAAGATTGAAAATGCTAAAACTTTTTTGGGGGTATGGGGGCGTGGGTGGAGGGGGGGAAGGGGACTTACATAAACCTCTGGCTGGACTGATTAAGAAAAAACACAGATGAAAAAGAAGAAACATAGATTCAATAAAAATGATGCAAAAAAGGAAATCCTCGTGCCAAATCCCAGCAGCACGTACATAATGATATAAATAACTTGATGCTATAAAGTTTGATCTATGAACAGAGAAAATTCCAAGGAAGACATAGCTTGATGAACAATAAAACTTACAAAATCTCAATTGTCCTATATCTTGTAAATAAAGTATGTCTACCATAAAATGCCTTTCTACAAACGAATCCCATGTGCTAGTGACTACAGTCATGAACTTTTCCATACAGTAAAATGGAAAAAGAAATAACAGTCATTTCACACAAGCCTTTCCAAATAGTAGAAATAGTAAAAATGTTTCCCAAAATGCTTTGTGTGACCCCTATAAACTTTACACCAAAATGATAAGGAAAATAAAAGCTAGAAAAGTCAAAGGTATATATGCCTTATGAAATCCTGCTTCAACCCCAAAAGCACAACTTATATTTGACAAACAAAAAACAAAGCTACTTCAGCTATAGCAACCCCAGGAACATCCTGAGTTTAAACCAAGAATGAAATCTAGTGAGATAAAAAAAAATCCAGCATTAAACAACTATCACGAAACAAAGGGCCAAATCATATCACCATCACAATAGAGAGAAACACTATACCCAAGTTTACCATCCAGTAAAGATTTAAAAAAATACTTTAAAAGTACAGCAAATAGCCTGACTGGCGTGGTTCAGTGGTTGAGTGTCAAGATTCCCTGTCAAAGCATATGCTCGGGTTGTGGGCTTGATCCCAGTGTGGGGCATGCAGGAGGCAGCTGATCAATGATACTCTCTCATCAATGATGTTTCCATCTCTCTCTCCCTCTCCCTTCCTCTCTAACACACACACACACACACACACACATAAATATATATATATATATATATATATATATATATGTATATATATATATATATATATATATATATATATATGTCTGTATATATATATATATACACACACAAACACACACTAGAAGCCCAGTGCACGAAATTCCTGCACAGGAGGGGGAGTTCCCCTCAGCCCGGCCTGCATTCTCTCGCAGTCCAGGATCCCTCACTCCTTACTGCCCACCTACTCACTGCTCCTTAGTGCTGCCGCAGAGGCGGTAGAGACACCTGCCACTGCAGCTGCGCTTGCTAGCTGTGAGCCCGGCTTCTGGCTGAGCGGCACTCACCCTGTGAGAGCACACTGACCACAACGGGGCAGTTCCTGCACTGAGCGCCTGCCCTTTGGTGGTCAATGTGCCACATAGTGACCAGTCGTTCTGGTCATTCCACTGTAAAGGTCACTTAGGTTTTTATTATATATGTATATATATATATATATATATATATATATATATATTACAGCAAATATATCTAATAGTGAAATATTCAAAACCTCCCTCATAGATCATTGAAATTAAATAGTAAATTTAGCAAAACTTTTGGACTCCATACAGTTAAATATTAACACATTTTTGAGAGAACATTAATTGCCACTAACCTTCTTACTTCTATCATAAGAAATGGCACATAAAAATGTTGAATCACTATATTGTACACCTGAAACTAATATAACCTATATAAGAATGTACACCAACTATCTTACCTAATAATAGATAAATATGTAAATTGACCATACCTTCGCTATGCCCACAGCCAATCAGAGTGAGTGAGTATGCAAATTAACCCACCAAAGATGGTGGTTAATTTGCATATGAAGGCAGGGCAGGCAGCACCATGGCCTGCTTCAGGGGTACAGGTCCATTGGGGGTGGACGAGGTCCTGCGGGCAGCACCAGACACTGCCCACAAGGTACCAGTCCATCGGCCGGGGAGGCAGTGGGGTGGGCAGCGTCAGACAGCACAGGAGGGGTCCAGGTCCATCGCAGGTCCCAGGAGGGGCAGTGGCCTACCTAGCCACTCTCCGGGGTCCCTAGGAAGATCGCCGCCACGGGGAGGCAAGGCCAGACCCGCCTAGCCGCTCCCGGGGGAGTCCCTGGGAACATCGCAGGCATGGGGTTGCTGAGACCCAGACCTGGCCTCTGGCCATAGATTCATAGCTTCGCGGAGACTGAGGGCAGGGATCTGCCTCATCTGCAGAGAGACAGAGGTTCTGCAGTGCCCCCAAGACGTGGGCGGGCCCAGCCAGGGATCAAGGGGCATGGAAGGACTCCTGGCAGAGGGGCAAGGACCCTCACCCCTGAGGCGGGGGTGGAGGGGTGGAGCCACCTCAGTGAAGGGGTGCTGCACTGCAGGGTACTAGACTGACTGATGTGATTCTGAGAAGCTCCCAGTGCTAATGGGCCTCGCTCAGGCGGCCTTCACACTTGAGAGGCAGTGACTACTGCTCCTGCCTTCACCCAAAAGCAAGCTCGCTACACCCTGCCCCATAGCAGAGCATGCCTAGGCAGTGAGTGGGAAGCTTTCCACCTGCTTCGGAGAAGGGGGGGGCAGTAAAGAATGGGGGGAGAGGAAAGAATGTGGAGCATCGGCAATGAAGAGGTGCTTGAGAAAGAGGCTGGGAAGCCTGACTGGAAGGTTTGTTCTGTTTGCTGGGCCGCTGCCCCTTAGGAAGCGCAAAGAGCATGGCTCTGAGGGCTTCCTGTGTGCTCTGAGGGCTTCCTGAGTCAAGTTCCACAGCCCACTGGAATTGGCCTCAGTTTCCTGGTCTGTAAAATGGATGAAGCGTGTCCCAGTGCCTTCACTGAGCTTTGATGGCCAATTGAGATACTGTATAAAGAAAATGAGGGAAGAAGTGAGAAAGAAAAGGAAGGACAAAAAACACAAAAGAAAGATTGAAAGGAACCTGTAAACCCATTGTCACTTAAATAGGGAATATAGTCAGTAGTGTTGTAATGATGGTATGATGCCAGGTGGGTACTAGAAATATCGGGGAACACTTTGTAAAGTATATGATTGTCTAACCACTATTCTGTAACTAATATAAAACCTGAAACCAATACAAAATAATGTTGAATGTAAAGAAATGAAAATTGGAGTGAAATTTTTATAAATTTCAAAGTTTAAATAAAAGCTGTAAAGGAAGGAAGGGGAGAATAAAAAGTGTTTTTCATTTTGCCACTTCATTAAAAAGACAGTTGTCTTTATGTGATGCTTTTATACTTTTCTAAGTCATTATCTCATTTTAATTTCCGGGCAACTTAAAGACAAGATAAGTATTCCCTCCACTTTTCAAAGAAAGGAAATCTTGGTGTCTGGTCCTAATGATTCAATCGTCAAGCCCTTATTGTAAAGCAGGGTTAGTAAAATTTTCTGTGCAGGGTCATATCTATACTAATAAAAGCCTCGGGGGTGATCAGGCCAGCAGGGGAGGGTATTTGGGGGCAATCAGGTCCGCAGAGGAGCAGTTAGGGGGCAATCAGGCCCCCAGAGGAGCAGTTAGGGGTCAATCAGGCCAGCAAGGAAGCAGTTATGGGGGAAATCAGGCAGGTAGGTGAGCGGCTAGGAGCCAGCAGTCCTGGATTGTGAGAAGGATGTCCTGTGGAATCGGGCCTAAACCTGCAGTTGGACATCCCCCGAGGGGTCCCATATTAGAGAGGGTGCAAGCTGGGCTGAGGGACACCCTCCCCAGTGCACGAATTTCATGCACCGGGCCTCTAGTTCTCTGATATTGTGATTGCAAAATTCTTTTCACATTAACTACTGTAAAAATCTCATTCTTTGAAAAAAAAAAAAGTTGGATTTGTGACTAGGAAACAAAGCAGGTATAGTGCATTTATTTAAGATATACTGCAACATAATTTTAGACATGGGACTTTATAAATTAACTAGTAGCCCTGTGCACAAATCTATGCACCAGTAACTCGCCAGTAGCTCGCTGCTGCCCTCCAGTAACTCTCCGCCCACTGCCTGCCCTCCTGTAGCTCCCTCTGCCCCCACCCCCCAATAGTTCGCCGCCCCACCCTCCTGCTGATCCGTGATCCGGTCATTAACGTGGTCAGTCGTTATGCTTCGCAGCGTAATGACCATTTGCATATTACATCTTTATTATATAAGATGGTGTGTTCTTTAGCACTAGAATACACAAAAAATGCCTAGAAAAATTCTTTTTTTTTAAAACAGGAGTAAACCAAATTTTAATACATTGCACAGCGATTTCACATAAGCATGAAAATTCCCTAGAGAGTTCTTAACTTTCAAAATTATTGTGAAAGACTTTTTCCTAAACTTTTCCTAATTTGCTGCTGTTGAAGACCTTGCAATTTTGTTGTTGTTGTTATTGTTTTGGGGGATTTTGTTGTTCTTGTTAATCCTCAAGCCCAGGATATTTTTCCATTGATTCTTAGAGAGAGTGGAAGGGAGGAGTAAGGACACAGAGAGAGAAATATCAATGTGAGAGAGGCACATCGATTGGTTGCCTCCCATAAGCAGGGATTGAGCCTGCAATCAAGGTACATGCCTTAGACTGGAATCGAACCCAGGACCTCTCAGTCCGCAGGCCAATGCTCTATCCACTGAGCCAAATCAGTTAGGATGACCCCGTTTACTAGGTTAGAAATAAGGACTTGATTGTCTATGCAGCTGATGATTATTTTGCGACTTTGTAGTATGCTTGTACAAACTAATCTGTTTTGCAATGGAGCTAGTGTAGCAGGTAAAAATATGAGTCTCCATATTTAGGTGTGCTGGAAAGCATTTATTTTATTTATTTCTACTGGGAGTAGAAATTTATCTTTTTTTATTGATTGGTTTTAGAGGAAGAGGAAAGGAGAGAAACATAGATTTGGCTTCTTGTATGTGCTCTGCCCAGGGATCAAACCCACAACCTTGGTGTATGGGGACAGTGCTCTAACCAACTGAGCTATCTGGTCAGGGCCTAGAAATTTATCTTAATCCTTTCACTTTCTTTCCCCAATTTCTGCATTTCTTTCAAGGTTCAATCTAATAACAGGGATATTATATATTGCCAAGACACAGGAAAGGGACTTTGGCCTGAGTAATCTAAGCTTGGAATCTTCCAAGTTGTCCTTGTTCCCATCTGTTCATAGGTCCTTATGAGTCATAGCCAAATCCACTTCCATCTACAAGCCACCTTTAGTTTGGCTCTTTCCATGTCACTTGTTGAGTGCAAAGAATGTGTCTTCTTGATCTTTTCTACCCTCTGGCACAGTTACTCTTCAGGTCTCGCTCAGTCCCATTTGTCTAGACATCCAGTACAGAGGTTTGCTGCCTCTCTTGACTATACTGGAAAAGGGAGCCCATGTTCCCGTGTTCTTGGATCTCTAATCTATAAGGGTTTTCCTTTACTAACCCCCTTTACTATGAGGCTGAACTTGATAGAAGTAATAAGGCTCAAGTCTAACCTTTCTGAGGGTTATACTGACTATTCAATGCTTCCCATAGAGATTTCCTGCAATCCTATTAATCCTCCGGTATCTAGTCTTGGAGTAGATAGCCTTGCTCTGAACCACTGTGTAATATTTCTGCCGTGAATCCCCTTATCAGTGCCTGTTACAGCATCCAGATTTTGAGATACAGATGTTCCATATTCTAACTTCCTGAGTGGGGCAAGGATCACAGATAACTTACCAAGCCATTGAGTAAGAGCATAAAGCCTTATGTTAACATTTTTAGTGCTTTTGAAGGTTATTAATGAGTGGATTCAAACCTCAAGCAAAACAACAAACCAGGGTCTTGAAAAAAATCTCAGTGTTCTGGAAAGAAATATCTCATTCAGATAACAAGTACTTTATCACAGAGGCCTGTAGAACTGTGTGCTTACCCATGCCCGCATTTCCTGTAGGTTTCATCTTCTTTTGATAGGGGAAGGCAGTATTATTGGTTAAAAGTTCACTGGAGTTGTTTAGGTTTTTAGAGTATTCCAAAAGTAAGCAGTAACAAGCTTGTTTAGCCATTGTTTTTATTCTTTTTTTTCCCCAAAGTAAAATGTTCTCCTACTTTTTTCCTTTCTCAGACAGAATATAAAAATGATAATATGCACGTGTGTGTGTGTGTGTGTGTGTGTGTGTGTGTGTGTGTGTGTGTGTAGCACTGATTCAATGATCACATTTCAGTGTTTGGGACTCTCAGCAATTAAGCTTACATGAATGGAACTATTTCTCGTCACAAAAGGAAAGGCAAATTGATGTTTCTTTCATAGATATTGTCTCTTAGAAACCCAAACAAGATATATGTTTTTCTCTTGTGGTGAGTGACTTGTATGAACACATTGAAAGGTTATAAAATCTTTATTTACAACGACACCATACTTCATTAATTTTTATTGCTATGTGATATGTAGGAAATAGCTCTAGGTGTATGCCCCCAGTCCCATAACCAACCTACTAGCTATGTGGTTATTCTTATATTTACAACATTTACAACTTCATTTTACTCATTCTTAAAATAGGAATAATAATATCTCTCACCCCATCTCATAAGGCTTCTGCACATTTGTTGTTATTGCTAAAACTGGACCTTAAATAATTCCGTAATTTTTCCATTTGTAAAATAGAAATACTGTTCTCTCATTGATTCAGAAGTTTCCTTAGACTAGGATAATATATAGTACGGCAAAGGCTCTCTAGTGCAATATAATCTCTCAAAAGCTCCTGTCAACCTAGACATTCGCATAGGAAAGGTTTTCTTCATTGAGAGTGGAGGCAAGTCAGCATTATGGCATTGAGGTTGCAGGACAAGGTCAGAGAAATGCCTGTAGCTGAATTCCTAAGCAGACAAAATTGCCAAATCCATGGCGTCCTCCTTTCATAGATTGACTTGAATGTTAAGGAGAGTGTTTTTGTTTTTGTTTTTCTGATCAGTCTAATGGCATTCAACCTTATCTGCCAGTTTGGTGAACCAAATATCTAACAAAAATGTTCATTGCATAACAGTGATCACCTCAGGGTTGAACTGAGCAACGAGAGGTATTATATCCTCTAAGTAAAGTAGTCTGAACTCTTGGATTTGCTAGACTTTGTTTCATTTTATATTTTCACTAGAGGCCCATTGCACGAAGAGATTCGTGCAATAGGCCTTCCTTCCCTTGGCTTCCAGCACCAGTTTTCCTCTGGCACCTGGGACCCAGGCCTTCGCTCTGGCCAGAGTCTGCCATCTTCGTCTTCATTGCAAACTCCGGAGTCTGCAGTCCTCATCTTTGCTGTGGCCAGAGTGCCGCTCCTCTAGATCCCTTCGCCCCCTGCCCTCCCTCTCATAGCAGGCATCCTGTCCCACCCGCAGCTGGGCGGCCGCCATCTTTGTCCTTCTAATTTGCATATTCCCTCCTAATTGGCTGGTGGGTGTAGCAAAATGATGGTCAATTTGCATGCTTCTCTTTTATTAGTGTAGATGGTGTTTAAGAAAGATGTGTCTGAGAAATGAAGTATTAGAAAACAGATTTTATCCATTTAAGGACACTATACAAGGTCCTTGTGAAATTTGAAGACTGATGTTCATTCCAGATGAATCACTGACAGCCTGTTTTACTGTAGTGATACTATTACTTGTTGAGATAGCTGAACTGAGAGGATCGGTTAGGTTTTCACATGTCTGCTTCCTCCAGAATAAGAGACTACCCCTATGTATGAAGATTCATTTAGGAGTATGCTGCAATCCATTTGCTAGGTTAATGATTGTTTTCCCTGTTAGTTTGTACTACATGTTTTGTGTGGTGAGCTTGAAATTCATCATAAAATAACATAAAGTTTGGGAGGAGGGAAGATAGAGCAAAAAGTTGAAACTTTTGCTGTTTTAGGAGCATAGTAATTCAAAATTAGGCATTTTGTTTGATTTGAATTCTTGTAAATTATGCTTCAGTGAGTCAAAGTGGAAATAGTTTATAGCTGAATTTGAAAAATAAAGGAATGTTTTGTTGATTAGATGCTTATCTGTCATGTAGTCTACTTTATTGATGCTCAATCTAATTACTCCTGGTGATGAAGGCGATATCTACTTTAAAAGAAAAATAAACATAATCATCAGCATATAGTGTGAACTCACTCTAAATTGCTACTCATAAGAAATTAAACATGGCTTCCTCTTGGATTCTTATTTTACAGCAAATGCACTTAAAATAGTTTCTTTGGCACATCCTGCACAGTTTGATATCATTCAATCTCCTTACTAAGATGTTGAGAAGAATTCACGCTATCTTGAAGGAAAAGCAAATGTAAGGCAGAAGGTTTGAAATACAAGATGATAGTAAAGAGGCCTTAAACTCTTGCCAACATCATATTTCTGTTTTTTCTAGGAGAGTGGTTCTCAATCGTTGACAATTTTGTCTCCCAGGGGACATTGGGCAATCTCTGGAGACTATTTTAATTGTGAGGACTTGGGGGGTGCTACTGCCATCTAATGGGTAGAGGCCTAGATACTGCTAAACACCCTACAATTCTTAGTATATAGCTCCCACCCACTCTCCTCTTCATTCACAAGAATTATCTGAGCATTGCTATTTGCAAAACATCAGCTATTATGTATGTCAGATTGCATATTAAAGTTAAACCTTCACTGATAGATGTACTTATGTCAATCATGAACATTCTGTAAATACAGAAGTGGACATAAAATGGCCATGCCACAAAGACAAAAATTTATGGCTAGTCTATATATAAAAGCTAAGCGACTGGAACGCCAAAACAATTGGAACGATTGGTTGCTTTGACACATGCACCCCCCAACCCCAATCAGGGGCAAGGCCAGCAGCCAACCTCCCATGGCCCCTCCCCACGGCCGGCCCATCCCCAATTTGTGCACTAATTTGTGTACCAGGCCTCTAGTGATATATAAAATAAAAGTCTCTTTGCAATAATAAAAAGAATTACCTGAGCCAAAATGTCAAAGGTGTCAAGGTAGAGAAACCCTGACCTAGGGCAATGACATTTCATGTGATCCTAGGATTTTTTAGGAATACCCTTACCTTACATCATCAGTCCTTGAACCTTAATATATATTTCAAAAATGAAATTAACTATGATTGAAAACACTGCTTCTCTGAGTTCAAATACATAGACTCTACATCTGAACTCAGGGAGTTATAACTTCATGCTTACTCTCAGCAAATAATATCTGTTTATACAACATAGTTTCTGTGAAAGAAATCACCATTCCTAGATGGGGAAAACATTGTATACTTTCCAGTAAAAATCCATTAGAATGAAGAGATTATCTTAGTGTTAGTTTAAACAATGAAATATTGTTTCTGTAGGTCAAAATTGTCACATATCAGCAATGTCATATGATTTAATGACTGTACTATGCCATCTTTCGTCAAATGATCATGATCTGAAAGAAATTCCCATTTGGAAGAGAGATGTCAGGATGCCTCTTCAATATGCCTCCCTTGCATTTCAACCTATTATAATAACTATGGATAGAATTGAATACATTGGGTATCTTAATAACCAGTGACATACTGTTGAAAATGTGTTTTTGCAGGAACTTTTACCAAAATCCTGTAGTCTAGCACACGTTTTTTTGAAAACTATAGAGATAACAGAGTTGATGTTCAGAAAATTTGAGAATTCTCATTCTGGTTTTGCAATAAAAGAAAGTCACTATAAGAATTAAGGAAATAAGCCCTAGCAAGTTTGGCTCAGTGGATAGTGTGGGCCTGCAGACTGAAGGGTTCCGTGTTCGATTCTGATTCCTGTCAAGGGCACCTTGATTGCAAGCTCGATCCCAGGCCCTGGTCAGGGTGCCTGCAGGAGGCAACCAATCGATGTGTGTGTCTCTCTCTCCCTACCACCTTCTCTAAAAATCAATAGAAAAATATCCTCAGGTGAGGATTAACAACAACAAAAAAATAATTAAGGAGATAAGAGATTAAATATAGCAATTAGTGATTAATATAATTAGGGAAGTGCCAGTCTGGAAGGGTGAAGCTGAAGGATCAGAGACACAGCCACTATGACATCAACTTGAAGCCTTGGAGTGGGTGAAGAAGATGCCAATCCTGGGAAAATTCAAGGAAGGTCCACTATCACAAAGTGAGAGCTTGCAGAGTGGTCTGGAACTAGACACCCTCCTCTCTGATTGTCATGATGTATTGAGCAATAATAGCTTCTGTTTCATTTCTACCTTCCAACTTGCACAAGAGTTCCTTTCATTACTCAATTCTAACCTGGATCTACAGAGGGAAGGGGGTAAGAAGAAACAGAGTTCTCAGCTTGGAGGGACTGAAAGTGGTGATGCCAAGCTGACCACCACCAATCCAGCACAATGAAAATTTCTCCCTTGATGAATTCTTTGCACTCATCATTGAGGATGGGTGAGGATCGGAAGTTAAAGTTTTACATGATATCACAGTGTGATGACTCCATTTTCATAAGAACAAGTGTAGATGGGCTGCTAAAGCCTCGGTAGAATTCACAGTATTAAAACTACCCGTTCATTTATTTTTGCCTTTACCTCCCTTGCTTTTGGGGCCAAATCCATAAAATGTTCTCTACCACCCAGGTCCATAAGTTTGGTACTTATATTTTCTTCTATGTAACTTATAGTTTTGGGTTTTATATTTAGAATTTTGGTCCATTTGGAGTTAATTTTTGTACATGGGGCAAACTGTAACCAAGATTCGTTTGCATGTGGCTTTACAGTTTTCCCACCCCAATTAAAAAAAATATATAACTACCCGAACTTAAGGGGATGTGAGGATGCACAGTTTAAAGTCTCATGAGTTTTTGGTGTTATAATTCTTTCTCATAAGAAGTCATCAACAATGAAAGTGAACAGGGGAAGATCATTATCATCCTTCTTGCTTCAAGTCCTAAGAGGAGCCTTTTGGGAGAAGAAGGAGAAATAAAAGATTGAATAACTTATTAATCAAGAAATGCCCTCTTAAGAAACTCATCTCTGACTATCTCTGTCACTCTTACATTCTTAAAATCAAGTGGTGAGATGAGATGTGGACATTTTATTGGCTTTCTCTATCTATGACTGAATTTATTTTCTATCTTACAGTATTCTTTTATTTTAAGGTAGAAAATAGAATTTTAGAAATGATAGGTACATGAGTATTGAAAATAGTTAATTCAGCCATGGCTGGTGTGCTCAGTGGTTAGAGCACCAGCCCATGTACCAAAGGGTCTCATGTTTGATTCCTGGTCAAAGGAACATACCTGGGTTGCAGGTTCGATCCTGTGTGAGGGAGGCAACCAATCGATGTGTCTCTTTCACATCAATGTTTCTCTCTTTCTCTCCCTCCTTCTCTCCCTTCCACTCTCTCTAAAAATCAATGGAAAAATACCCTTGCATGAGGATTAATAAACAAAAGAGTTAATTCATAGTTTCCATCTTCTCTCTCTCCACAGGAAACATCTTACTTGCAAGGGGCCCATGTGGTGTCATTCCATCAGAGCAAAATATCTGATGTCTAGTCCTTCTCAATCTACTTTTGGTATACTAAGATACTTATATTTTTGCTTTGGTATATTAGTCAGGATAGAATGGCCAATGTTTATCAAACTCTCAGTGGTGAAGAACTGTTTTTTATTATTTTCAATCTGTCACAGACCAATACTCTTTTAAATACAGCAAAACTAAATTACCACAAGAGTGAAAAAAATTATTTTAAAGCCAAGGACAACAAAATACAAACCTGGATTTCTTTTTTATTAAACAGATGTCAAATTTCTCTTTCAAATTTCCATAAAAGTTTCTTTAAAACTTTGATTTTTAAACTTAATTTCATTACAGATTGGTATCAACAGGTTGCAGACTGAAACTTACTAGTGTGGACCACATTTTGATTAACACTGGGCTAAGTTGTGCTTCATTAATAAATAAAGCCTGAAACATTAGTGCCTTACATGAATAAAAATTTGTATTTTTCTCATGTTAAGTCTAAGGTGATTATTCCTGGTCTGGATTCTCCTGTGCAGCTCTCTTTTAAATAGTGATAGAAGAATCAATTTCCCTTTCTCTTTATGCTGTAGTATGTAGTCTCCAATGTCTCACCAGAAGGAGATTGAAGGTAGGCACATCTAATATTTAATCACTTGGTCCAGAGGTGATTCGCATCAGTTCTGCTCATAACATCTTGCCAGAACTAGTCACGTGGCCAAACTAACTGCAAGATTATCTGGGAAATGTAAAGGAGCACATGAGTAATGGTGAACTCTAGCAGTCTCTTCTACACCTGACTTTATATCCTATACTAGTAGCCCGTTTGCACGAAGATTCGTGCAATAGACCTTCATTCACCTGGCTGCCTGCACCAGTTTTCTGCCGGCACCGGGGACCCAGGCCTTGGCTGTGGCCACCACCTTCTGCCTTCTTTCAGGGTCGGGGCTTTGCCCCGGGCGGTGGCCTTGGGCTCGGCCGCACCCAACATCCCTGCTAAGGATCGAAGGAGCCGACCCCCAGTGGTTTCCTGCGATTGGTGCTGGCTCCCCGCTGGTGCCCAAGGCTGGGAAAGCCTCAGGCGGCTTTCCCGGCCTTGGGCTCCGCCACACCCCAAGGTCCCTGCTACGGTTTCCTGGTGGGCGTGGTTGGTGGGCGTGGCTTGGGCGTAGCGAAGGTGCGGTCAATTTGCATATTTGTCTATTATAAGGTAAGATAATAAAAGCATAATATGCTAAGTGTCTGGTTGTCTGGTGACTGATCAACTGTTCAACTAATCAAAGCATAATATGCTAATGATATGCTAAGGTGGCTCAACCATTTGCAATGACGTGAACTGACCACCAGGGGTGCCGGAAACTGAACATTGTCACTTGGTAGTTATGTGAAAAGGGAACCCAGGAAGGCTGGTCAACCTTGAAGCTAAAGGTCAGAGCAAACCACTCCCTATCTAATTGAGACAATGGTAACTGAGGCAACTTCCCCACCAAATAATCATGTAAATCCTTATTGATAAGATAATCTGTCTGTTACTGGAATTACCTGCCTAAGGGCAATGGGTGTATCTCAGAACCCCAATAAAAGGGATGGCAAAGGCCAGAGCAGTGAGTAGTTCTCCCACTAGAGGTGGGCTCCCGCCTGGCCCTTCATTTACCCAAATTGATTCTTTTCTAGCTTCTCTTCATTTTGATTGTGGCCTTCTCCAGAAACCGGACCTGAAAGGGAACCCTGAAACACGCGGGACGTGACAAGGGATCCCACACAGGGGGCAGACACTCCAACCAGTAGGTTAGCTTGCCAGGGAGGTTGAACATATTTTCATATATTTATTGGCTATTCATATGTTTTCTTGGGAGAGGTGTATTTTCAGGTCCTCTGCCCACTTTTTGATTGGTATGTGCAATGTATTTTTATATGATCAGCAAAAAAGTTTCATTGTGACCATTGTGTTGCCTAAAGAAACTATATTCGAGTTTACCAAATTCTTATTGTTCTAACCACATCATGTTCCTGAATTGTTTTAATGATAAACTGAGTTTTTATGTGTTCTTTTTCTATGCCATCAGATAATAAGGCACTTTACTATATGCTCAAAGAGTATTCCTTGCACTTTCAAATACAAAAATAACTTACAAATGTATCATTTAATAAAAACAACAGCAAAATCTTTATATGTTTTTTGAAGAAAGGTTGGAAGACAATTTGGAGGTATTTGAGTGCTCAGTGAGTATCATTCAACTGTCTTCTTTCCTATTGGTACCCCTATGTGGATGTTTTTATGCTTCACATTGTACCAAAGGTCCCTTAAACTATCCTTATTTTTTTAATTCCTTTTTTTCTCCTTTTTGGGTGTTTTCTGCTACCTTGTCTTCCAAATTGCTTACTTGATCCTCTGCTTCATCTAACCTACTGTTTATTCCTTCTGGTGTAGATTTCATTTCAGCTATTGTATTTACCACTGGTTCTTTTTATATGGTTTCTATGTCACTTTTTATGCTTGCTATCTCTATTAAAGTTCTGAGTTCCTTGAGCATCCTTATAACCATTTGTTTTGAACTCTATATCTGGTATATTGCTTGCCTCCATTTCATTTAGCCCTTTTTCTCAAGATTTCTCTGGTTCTTTCATTTGGTGCATGTTTCTTTGTCTGTGTATTAGGTAGCTCTGTTATGACTTCCAGTCTTGGTAGAGTGGCCTTATGTAGTAGGTGTCCTGTGGGACACAGTGGCAAAGCCTCCTTGATCACCTGAACTGTGTACTCCAAGAATGTTCTTCATGTGTGTTATGTTGGCCCTCCTGTTGTAAATGAGCCTTGATTTCTATTGGCCTATTAATGTGTGAGGTTGATTCCCTGGCTGGCTGAATGTGAGGAGGATCGATTTGCACTTCAATGTATGAGCTGCTGTGTAAGTACTGACCACAGGAAGCAGAATTCGCCTCTGCAGGGTCTGGTGCCTGCTGAGATCTCTCTTTGGATATGCCACTTGTGAAGCTAATTGGATCATACTCTGATGCTGTTTAAAGCTGGCCGCTCACTGTGTGTGTTGGTTCTGGGGAATTTGGGGAGGTACTCTGGTACAGACCAATGTCAGATGCCGCCTGTGACTGGCCCTGAACAACCTGTTTGGAGTTACAAAATGGTCCAGTTTGTGGTTGCCTCTGCCGGGTCTGGGTGTGCACAGGAAGGACCAAACTGTACATCAAGGCCAGGATCTACCAGGTTGAACAAAATTCCCAAGGCATCCCAAGATCCACCTCCACTTGCCTCCACCTGTCAGCTACTTGTTAGGTTCAGTCTCTGAAATAACCTTTGGCGGTACTTGAGTTGAAGTAGGTAGGTTCTTTGTGTCATCAGGTAGGGCGAGTGGTGTTCACCAGATTGATATAGGTTCAAACTCAGTGCCAGTGCTGAGTCTGAGGCCACTAAGAAAATGTTCCAGGGTATACCAACTCTAGCTGCCACCCACTGGCTGCACACACACTTTTGTGGTGGGGCAAAGTCTCAGGGAGTCATCAGAGTGAGACCAGCAGAGTTTATCAAGCCCAAACAGACCATGATTTGGCCCTATGAAGGGAGAGCTCTGTGCAAGGGAGAAATGGACACTATCCTAGAGCCACACAATTCATTCTGTCCCAGATTCTTCCAACAAGAGTTCGATCTCAGCAGGATAGGGCTTCCTGGAGTCAGTAGGATGAGAGTAGTGGATCTCCCATAATGGGGAGGTGTCAGTCAGGCTTATGGAGAAAGTGAAGGAAGTGGCCCTTAGCCCAGAGCCACACAACTCAACCTGTCCCAGATTCTTCCCAGACCTAGGCAGGGTGGAGCCACTAGGAGTCGGGAGGGTGGGGCCACCAGGAGCCAAAAAAATGGGTGTTATCAGATCATCTGTGAGGGAGAGGTGCCATTCAGGTTAATGGGAAAGTGGGGGGAATGGCCCCCACCCCAAAGTTGCACACCTCAGTCACTGACACCCCTTGAGTCTACCCAGACCTCTATACCCTGGCTCAGGCAGCCGATTCATCAGCAAGGCACATGCTCCACAGAGTGGGCCTACAGGGAGTCCAAGGGGTGTAGCTATTATTTTCCCCCTGGCTGATGTTGTAAGGAGGGGAGTGTCCACCCAAGAGATATGGTGTCTACAGTGTGGAAGTGTAACTCAGCATAGGAATCCTGCTGGCTGTATCTTCAGCTGTCTCCCCAGATCCACACACCCCAACCTCTCCTCTTGAGACTCTAGTCTGCTCCACCCTCCCTCTGTCTGAGCCTAGGGTGATTGGTTATGAATGAGATTTTGCGTGTTGGTCCTTTAATAGGGCGCTGTGTTTCTAGCAGATTCCTGTTTCTCCTTGGCAGACAGAATCTCCACTGATTTTCACAACCAGATGTTATGTGAATGCCTCTTCCTGGCTCTGATGCTCTGTGCTGGAGACCCTGCTTGGGGTTGAGAGCCCACACTTCTCAGGAGGAAATCCCTGCAACTTGAGATATTCCTCCAGAACCTCAGTCACTGCCCATGGGAGCAAAATCAGCCCTTTTCACATCCCCACCCTTCCTACCAGTCTCACTGTGGCTTCTTATGTAAATCCTTGGCTATAAGACTTCCCTTCAGCTATTATTTAGTTGGTTATTCAGTTTGATTGTTCTATATTTTAGTTGTAATTCTAGTTTGGTCCTGGGAGGAGGTGATTGTAACATCTACCTACTCTGCTGCCATCTTGGATTACCTAATTTTGTTTTCAATTTAAAATTGAAGTCACTAATCCTATGTTTCCTGTGCTGCCTTGACTTTGTTAATAATTAAATTTCCTTTGCTTGGCATATCTTTAATTCACATCATGATATTTGAGAGCTTCCAATCTGTGGATCTGAGCAAATGCATTATTGAACATTCTTCCAACAATTCTCTTTTCAGTTTGCTCCTCTGGTGCTCTCATTACTCAGTCTCCAAAAGATGCCAAACTTGTTGCTTTTCTTAGAGAGTGCATTGCTTATTGCATATTCTTTTTGTAAATGCCACTCCTCTTTCCCTTTATAGGGGAGTCTTAGGTTTTATTGATGACACTGTCAGCAAGGACAGGTAGATTTATGTCTGGTGGAGAAGCATTAGCCTCTTTCTCTTAAGTTGCAGCATCTAAGGCTCCAAAAGACATCTTTCTGAAGAAGAAGGAGAAGAAGAAGAAGAAGAAGAAGAAGAAGAAGAAGAAGAAGAAGAAGAAGAAGAAGAAGGAGGAGGAGGAGGAGGAGGAGGAGGAGGAAGACGAGGAGGAGGAGGAGGAGGAGGAGGAAACGAGGAGGAGGAGGAGGAGGAGGAGGAAGAGGAGGAGGAGAGCAGGAGGAGGAGAAGGAGAATCACCTAATTATAACACAGTGTGTGCACACACATGGGGTTTTGTGTGTATGTGTGTGGTGGAAGCTTTCACATAGCAAAGGATATGTGGTATGTGCTTCAAATATTCAGAAAACTCTCTGACAAGGACAATAAATCCCAGGTGCAACTCCTAAGTGACTCTTGTAACCCTTCCCTTTGCTGGCCTTGGGCAGAGTAGAGAGAACTCAGGGTAATCCCGGAGTCAGCTGTACCTGGTCCCATAGAACATTCATTGATTAATAAGAAATGGATATTTAAATATAAAATGTGGAGGTATCTGAAGATTATGTGATGCCTTCCACTCCTAAATGTTTAGACTTAATAGATGTGTGCTCCCACATCAATAATCCCCACTTTATGTTTCTTCAGTATTCCATATCAACTAAATTATCATATTTCCTATGTAGTACAACTCATTTTAGTCAAGATTATAACTTCTACCAGCCACTTCAACATTTATGGTGCATTTAAAATAAATAAGAGCCTTAAAATAAATAAAAAAGCCTGACCAGTGTTGCTCAGTGTTGAGCATCAACTTATGAACCAGGAGGTCATGGTTCGATTCCCAGTCAGGGCACATGCCTGGGTTGTGGCCTTGATCCCCAGTGGGAGGCATATAGGAGGCAGCTGATTGATTATTCTCTCTCATCATTGATGTTTCTATCTCTCTCTCCCTCTACTTTCCTCTCTCTGAAATAAATAAAAATATATTATTTTAAAAAAGAAATGAAAGAAACATTATTTAAAAGACACTAATGACTACTCATGCAATTCAACATTTATTAAATCCCTACTCTGTACCATGCCCTGTACTAAACATTAAGAATTTATAGAAAATGGGATATAGTTTCTGTTCCCAATATATCAACACATATTTATGTTACTTCATTATGTACTTCAGTTGCTGATTTTATTATTTTTGTAATGTGTTCAATCTGTTAATAACTGCACAACTTTTACCCTGGTTATAACTTCTGTTTGGAAGTTTCTCTTCTCTCTTCTCCATCTGTGGGATCCTCTCATATTCAATCATTCTTCAATATCTAGCCCCAAACAACTCTTATGTCTCCATTGAAAACTCTATTTTCCCTTTTCTCAGCTCCACAAGCACCAACCATTTGTGTCTGTTTGTCTACTTATTCATTGGTCTCCTTGTTGGCAGTGTGACATTCATCTTGTTATCACTAATACCTTGTGCAGAGACTAGCATATATTACAGGTTCCATTAATATGACTCACCATTGACTTGGGTGAAACAGCTCAAGGGCATCTTACCAGTCTGTGAAGAGTGTTATTTTATAATAGAGTGATCAGAAAAGACTCTGCCCCCTCCCTCCTCAAGGAACCTGAAGGGCATGAGAAAGCAAACCCTGTCCATATCTTAAAGGAGGTTGCTTTTCAATGACACATCCTTGAAAGTGGAATTGGGCCATTTTCTTTCTGCCATGGGTTGTGGCCTCTCAGGGCTGAGAACCCCATTGTTGACACAGTTGACAATGTTTTCATCAATTTGAATGAAGAAGCTGTGTGACAGCAGAGCCTTGACTGACACTGGCATGCTAAACAGGTTGGCAGATTCTTCCCTTTTCTGACCACAGTAAAATGGTTATTAAGGAGACTGCTGCCAGGGACTGAAGGAGAGCAAATCATAAAAGCCTCTTTGCAGTCAAAAGTGGTGATAAAAATACCAGAATATTGCTGGTTGTCATCAATTTTCCCAGCAATCCACAAGAGCTTACTGCTAATCTACTATTTAATTTTGTGAACATGAGTTTATATAGAGGAAATATAGATGAAAAAGGTGAACTGATGGATGCCAAAATTTTTAGTTCACAAGTAATGCAACTTTGACTTGGAATTCAAGATTTAGTTGTGCCCCACTTTAAAAATAGATGATGGTCCAAAACTAATATGAAAACCAACAACTGTGGACTCAACGAGGTCTTAACACCCTCATCAGGAACTCACATGTAGTTAAGTAGCATCCAGCAACAAATGAGCACAGTTGAGAATTATCAAACACTACAAAATTATGCCAACTTACTAAGACAAGGTGTTGGTCAAGTGTGGAAAAGATGGTATTTACTTAACCATCACTATACTGATATATCTATGCCATTGAGGCTTTGCATGTAAGGGAGGTTAAAAGGTCAGAGGGCCGTGGTGTTTACTCTGTACCATATAATATAGTAATTATTTTGGTGATCTGCCATTTTTCCTCTCTAGATACGCTCTCATCCCTTCCCTTTCTTGCTCCTTATAATAGTACCTGTATAGACCACATCAGAAGAACTTCTGTACCTTCTGATTTCTGGTTGGGTTTAACCTATAGGGAATCCTAGGAGACTGAAGGGAAAGAGGAGAGAGAGAACAGGGTATTTTTTAAGTTTTATTGACTTCAGAGAGGAATGGAGAGGGTAAGGAAGAGACTAGAAAAACCAATAATGAGAGAGAATCACTGATTGGCTGCCTCCTGCATGCCCCCCACTGTGGATTGAGCCTGCCACCTGAGCATGACCTTCTGGTTCATAGGTTGATGCTCAACCACTGAGCCATGCCAGCCGGGTAAGAACAAGGGTATTTATTCTCCAAGATCCTCACCTGCAACCTTGCCTTAGGATGATCCTGTTCTTCGAAGTTTCCTCTTTAGGTACCTTACTCTACACAACTTTCTCATATTCTAAGTTCTAGCAACTTCTGCCTTGTTTCTTAGAACCTAGGGATGGTGACAACTCAATTGTTGCTAGCTTAATTTCTTGCCCTATCTCTGTGGTTCCTCCTACAATCAAACTAATCTTTTGTACTTAGTAATTCTATCAAGCCTCTGAATTATTTTAATTTTAGTATGTCATATGTTTCCAAGACAAGGTAAAACTGAGAGCAACAAAGCTTTGTTAAATAAAGTATCCTCAAAAAGCACAATAGAAGATAGAATATACAAATGTCATTATGTAATTTTGGAAAATGAACTTCCTTTAATGAAGATCAAAAGATGAAGCATAAAATACGGGTCAACCATAATAGAGGAAATTGATCCTTATTTAGACGTTCAAAAAGGTGAGTGAAAGAACATGCAGGCAGCTTAAACCAATGTTATATCGTCAACTTGTAGGATATTAATTCTCAAAAAGAGAAGCTTCAGAATGGGAGAACATATTTGCCAATGTTATCTTTGATAAGGGTTTAATCTCCAAAATTTACAGGGAACTGATACAACTTAACAAAAGGGAGATAAACAATCCAATAAAAAAATGGGCAAAGGACCTAAATAGACACTTTTCAAAAGTGGACATACAGAAGGCCGAGAGACATATGAAAACATGCTTAAAGTCACTAATCATCTGAGAGATGCAAATCAAAACAATGAGGTACCATCTCACACCTGTCAGAATGACTATCATCAACAAATCAACAAACGACAAGTGCTGGTGAGGATGTGGAGAAAAAGGAACCCTCGTGCACTGCTGGTGGGAATGCAGACTGGTGCAGCCACTGTGGAAAACAGCATGGAGTTTCCTCAAAAAGTTAAAAATGGAACTCCCATTTGACTCAGTAATCCCACTTCTCTGAATATATCCCAAGAAATCAGAAACACCAATCAGAAAGGACATATGCACCCCTATGTTCATAGCAGCATTATTTACAATAGCTAAGATTTGGAAACAGCCTAAGTGCCCATCAACAGATGAGTGGATTATAAAACTGTGGTACATCTACACAATGGAATACTGCACTGCTATAAAAAAGAAGGAACTTTTACCATTTGCAACAACATGGATGGACCTGGAGAGCATTATGCTAAGCAAAATAAGCCAGTCAGAGAAATATAAATATCACATGATCTCACTCATTTGTGAAATATAATAAACAACATAAACTGATAAACAAAAATAGATCCAGAGACAGAGAAACACTGAACAGACCATCAAACCTCAGAGGGAAGGCAGGGGAGGGGGGGTAAGAGATCAACCAAAGGACTTGTATGCATGCATGTTAGCATAACCAATGGACATGGACACTGGGGCGGTGGGAGCTTGTCCTGGGGGAGTGGTGGGAGTGTCTGGGGAGGGGTTCATGGGGGAAAAAGGAGACATCTATAAAATAAAAGCATTAGACCAGATATCCTTCTGGAGGACCTTCTGGATGAAGCTGGGGCTGCAAGCGAGGCTTGGGTCCTGGGTGCCTGCCGGCGGCCAGAAGGAAGCCAGTGCCAGCAGCTGGGGGAAGGACGGCCTTCTCTTGCATGAATTTTGTGCATCGGGCCTCTAGTATGTAATATTTTAAACAATAAAAATTAATAAATGAATGAATAAATAAATAAGTAAATGAGAAGGTTCAAACATTGCACATTCCTAAGTGCAACTGAAATTTTACAAAACACCCACTTAAATTAAATCATCTTAATCATTTTCGGGATGGATAGTTCTTGGTGGAAATAAGTACTCCAATATCTGAATAGAAAGGCCTGTGTACAAGTATTCATTATATTTTTTGACATTTTAAATTGACTTAGGGTTTTAAAAGTGGGTATAATTGTCCCCAAAATCACCAAATAATAAAACTGCAGGAGGATTTTACAAGCATAGCCTAACCTATGAACAGTTTTACAACACTGGTGAAATATATCTGTATGAGAAGAGAATGCCAACCTTTACCCTGGCAGGTAGCAGTAAATCAGATGCCCCAGGCTTTAAGCAGAATAAAGAGTCTCCTTGCATTATCTGGTGCTATATGTTTTAATAAAATAAAACCTTAGGCAATTAGCAGTCTTCATCTTCTTACAGATTTTGAAAGTATAATTTTTATATTTCCCTGATGTCTTAATGACTACAAGTTTTTATAAATGAGAAAATAAAGTCCTTTGCTGCATTAGTCTCCCATATTTTAATCTTAGATAATACACATCTTTTGAACATTAAACATCAAAAATAGATATAGCATATTAACTAAAACTCTCAGTGATCTGGAAAAGTATGCCTGCATATCTAAAGATTCTTATGATTAGGGTAATAGTACAGTTCTACAGTCAAAATTTTTAGATACCTTCCTTCCTTGGAAAACTGAACCTATATTTATTAGCATATTAGAAGTTATAATTTATAAATTATTGAAGACACATCTTGTCACTAATTTGAAAAAATCAATACATATTATTTAGTAATGTTAGTAAATCAAATTATGATTTATATAATCCCCACTAAATTCCAGGTGTTCTTCAAGATAGAAAGAGACTTAAAACAGAATCCTTATCAGAAAAATTGTATTCAAAAGGAAGGGAAAAGCATAGATATGATTGAAGAAAATATAAGTCAAAACATGATAGCCTTAGCTGGTTTGGCTCAGTGGATAGAAGGGTCCCAGGTTCCATTCCAGCCAAGGGCACATGCCCGGGTTGTGGGTTAAATCCCCAGTAGGGGGCATACAGGAGGCAGCTGATCAATGATTCTCTCTCATCATTGATGTTTCTCTCTTCCTCTCCCTTCCTCTCTGAAATCAATAAAAATATATATATTTTAAAAACATGATAAAGGCCCTCAGAGAAATACCAGAATAGTGTTATGAGGGTTTATAGGAGAAGAATCACTGAGGAGGTTTCAGAAGGAAATAGACCTTGAGTGATCAATAGGATTTCAAAGGGGAAAAAATGAGACCAAGGGTGAGACTTGAAGGGAAAGAACATTATGAGAAGAAATAGCATACCAAAGGTATGGCAATGGGAAAACATAGGGAATATGTAAGGCATAGCCAAAAGTCCAAATTAACTAAACATAGGATAAGAGGATTATGTTCAGCACACAACAGATATGTGCTGTTTGTGTAGGATGAACAAAGAATTTTGGTAGTGTCTGTGGTAAACACAGTCAATAAGAATGACACAGAAAAAACACTTTACCAGAGAGAAACCAAGATGGCGGCATAGGTAAACACCTAAACTGCTGCCTCTCACAACAATTTCAAAACTACAACTAAAAGACAAAATTTCTATCACCCAGAACCATGGGAAAGCTGGCTGAGTGAAAGTTCTACAACTAGAAGGAAAGAGAAAAGAGCATTGAGACATGCACAAGCTCTGAAAAGCTGAGGTACAGAGGCACGCAAATTGGTCTGGTGGCAGGCGATTGGATGTGCTGCTTTTTTTCAACCCAAAGGGAGACAAGCTCCCAATTACTCTGAAATCCAGTTTCTGGGGAGATAGGTACTGGGGACCCAAATTCCTATGGGGAGAAGCTGGATTGTCGGCCATCGGGTTGGAAAGTGAGGGTGACTTTCTTGCAGAGGTGTGCCCAGCAAACATTGTTTACTGGGCCGGGGCGCGGGACACGGGACTTGGAAATGCGGAAACGCAGAGAAGGCTGACTGGCAGCCATCACTGTTTGCCATGCCCTAGCCTAGTGACGCCCTGAGACTCTGCTCCGCACAATCTACAAACCCACCCAAGCTCCACGCAGCGGCTTTTGCATATAAATGGCCTGCCCTATCGCAGCTTAACCAAACAAACTGCAGCTCCAGTCAGACAGCTCCAAAACCTCCAAAACCCAAGCAAAGAGGAGAAAACTGTAGTTCTCACTGTAGCTCCTGCTGGGTGGCCTCAGACAGTAGCTGACCTGCACTCCATTGGAGATCCAGAAGCTAGTGTATCTAGTGGTCTGTGTGAGACGACACCAGATTTCAACTACTCTCATAAGGGACACATTCAAGAGGCAGACTCAGTGAGCACCAAAGCCCCATTGAAACAAGTCCTGCCCCATAAGCGTGTCTCCAGAACAGCAATTCTTCCATTATAGACACAGAGGGTCCTCACAGCCAATTGGCCTGGAGGTCAATTCCTCCCAGTGACACCAACAACAATCAAGACACATCAAAATTAAAATGCCAAGGGCAAAAGACAAAGAGAGAATATTACAAGCAGCAAGAGAAAAACAGTTAGTTACCTAAAAGGGAGCACCCATACGTTTGAAAGCTGATTTCTCAACAGAAACTATGCAGGCCAGGTGGGAGTGTCAAGAAATATCAAAGTGATGAATAGCAAGAACCTACAACCAAGAATACTCTACCCAGCAAAGCTATCATTCAGAACTGAAGGGCAGATAAAGAGCTTCACAGATAAGAAAAAGCTAAAGGAGTTCATCACCGCCAAACCAGTATTATATGAAATGCTGAAAGGTATTCTTTAAGAAGAGGAAGAAGAGGAAAAAAGTAAAGATAAAAATTATGAACAATAAATACATATCTATCAACAAGTGAATCTAAAAATCAAGTGAATTAAAAATCTGAGGAACAGAATAAACTGATGAATATAATAGAATCAGGTGCATAGAATGGGAGGGGATTGATAATTCTCAGGGGGAAAGGGGTGTGGGGGGTATGGGAAGAGACTGGACAAAAATCTTACACCTATGGATGAGGACAGTGGAGGGGGGAGGTAAGGGCAGAGGGTGGAGTGGGAACCGGGTGGAGGGGAGCTATGGGGGGAAAAAGGAGAAACCATTGTAATAATCTGAACAATAAAGATTTATTAAATTTAAAAAAAAGAATGACACAATCTTTTTCTTCAAGGACCTTGCATTCTTGATGGGCAGGGAAAGGCAATAAACACATAGCTATTTAATTAAAATTTAGAAGCCTCACATAGAATGAAGGATGGGAGAAATGGATGTGCCTTGATTTTGAGAAAAAGCGTATTTTGCATGTGGGCCTGCAAGCCCTAGGGACACCAAGAGAAAAGGCCAAGCATGAGCTGTGATCTTTATCCTCAATCTCGCTAATCAGATTTGACCCACTGGAGAGGGCCAAAAGTGAGGTAGAGAGAACAGTGGGTGTTTTCTTCCTAGTACTTCCAAAACAAGGCATAAGTATGGGTGACCACTTATTTTTTTTATGGGCAAGAAAAAAAAGTTTCATTTCTACCCCTCAAAGATGATAAACTTACAGAACACATTAAAGACTTGAATGGGAATTCAACATTTTGTTGAAAATAAAACCATTTCAACAATAAAGATTTTTAATATATTTTCATTGTTGATAGTATTATAGATATCTCCCATTTTCTCCCTCTATCCTCCCTCCTCCCAGCCCATACCCACCCCCCCCCCACATCTTCACTAAAGCAATAAAGATTTTTAAATAAAAATAAAAATATTTCTATTTGCCGAAACCGGTTTGGCTCAGTGGATAGAGCATCGGCCTTCGGACTGAAGGGTCCCAGGTTCGATTCCGGTCAAGGGCATGTACCTTGGTTGCGGGCACATCCCTAGTAGGGGGTGTGCAAGAGGCAGCTGCTCGATGTTTCTCTCTCATCAATGTTTCTAGCTCTCTGTCCCTCTCTCTTCCTCCCTGTAAAAAAAAAAAATCAATAAAATATATATATAAAAAAAAAGTGTAAAAAAAAATATTTCTATTTTATACTAGATAATTGACCACAAGAAAAAATATAGGAGATTATAGGTTATACCTTCTAATTATTTCTCAAATTCCTCACATCACATATTTCTCTATAAAACTTATATTGCAAACATAAAAATATTCCTTGACATACATAATGTGTTATTTCAGCTCATAATCCATTTCTTTTTTAAGTATTTTACTAAAAGTCAGACAAAATATACAGAACATACATGGTGTGTCTATGCTTTAATAAAGGAATCAAGGTGAACATTGTATATAAGCTATCAGACTGTTATATTCCCATATGGTATCAGGAAAAAAGAAAAAGAAAAGCACAAAGCTTTATTATTATTATTTGCAATACGTCAAAATAGTTGCAATTTATGAACCTACATTGACACATCACAATCACCCCAAATCCATAGTTTACATTAGGAGTCACTCTTGGTGTTGTACATTCTATGGGTTTAGAGAAATGTATGATGATATGTATCCACCATTATAGTATCATACAGAATAGTTCCACTGCCTTAAAATTCCTTTATGCTCTGCCTATTTATCCCTCTCTGCCCTTCAATTCCTGGTAACCACTAATCTTTTTGCTATCTTCATAGTGAAAGGAATTATGGGGGGGTGAAATAGGCAGGTTTAGGAAATTTTAAAAAATTAAGGGGTCCATGGAAAAAACACAGGCTACAGAGTTGCAAAAGGGTAAATTTCCATAAGACAAGGGAGCTGGGAGTAGCAAAAGGTACACATTTACAGAATAAAGGGAAGGAAACGCTTCATTCAAAGAGGGAGGAAGAAAAGCCCAGAGGGAATAGGAGAACAATAAGGGAGAAGAAGGAGGGAACCTCATGTACTTCATGTGAGACTTGAGCTTGGGAGTTGCTATAGTGACCACATCAAAGGGAAATAGTCACCAACCAGAGGGGATATTGAGGCACAAAAAAACTGCAACCTTTATAAACCTAAAGAAAGGGACTCAGTGGGACTCTTACCCCTCCCCATGTGGGAGTCTCTGCTTTTTTCTCAATAAATTTCCACCTTTAACTATCTCACCTTTTATCTGTGGTTTCATTCTTTGACTCCACCTGACAAGGACCTGGGAACCATCCTGCCCAGAGGAACACCACACGTTCCAGTTCAATTTTCCCATTTCATAGGCTAGATTCCCAAGGTGACAGAAAAATAGGGTCACTCTCTTTCTTAATGTTTACACTTCAAAGGGATGACTCTCAGTCCCTTAAGAAAAACATATCTTTTAGACATTTGAATATTTGGTTCCACTCTCTTCTGGCTTGTATAGTTTCTGCTGAGAAGTCAGGTGAAAATTTGATGGGTTTTCCTTTGTAGGTCACTTCCTTCTTTTCCCTGGATGCTTTGAGGATTTTTTCTTTGTTACTAATTTTTAACAGCTTCATTACCAAGTGCCTTGGAGAGGGACTCTTTGGATTGAGGTAACTAGGTCTTCTGTTTGCTTCTTGGATTCGAGGATCTAGTTCTTTCCATAGATTTGGGAAGTTCTCATCCACTATTTGTTTTAATAGACTCTCCATTCCATACTCTTTCTATGACTATGATTCTGACGTTATTTATTAATTTTTTTAAATCAGAGAGGTCTCATAGGACTATTTTGTATTTCTTTATTCTTAGGTCTCTCTCTTCTCCCCTCTGCACCATTTCTTGATTCCTATCTTCAATATCACTGGTTCTTTCCTCTAACTGGTTGGTTCTATTTTCTATACTCATCAATTCACTCTTAATTTCTTTAATTGAGAAAAACATTTCTGAGTTGTAAAGCTGACAAGGGGCTTACCTAGCTCTTGCAAAGATTTGCATACATATCAAAGAGTTAGAGGAAGGATTCACAAATTTTAGGTTTCTCAGGGATATGCGCTAAGAGGGAGGAGGGAAGAATTATTTCCCTTTTCGCAATAGGGGAAATTCAAAATTTAAATTTACCTTTACATTTTCAATAAATATTTATTTAGCCCCTACTATTATAGATACACTAGAGGCCCGGCACATGAAATTCATGCACAAGTATGGTCCCTAAGCCTGACCTGTGATCAGGGACATCTTCCCCAGCTGCCTGCAGCCATCCCTGCACCCCGCCACCACCCACCCCTGGTTCCACCTTTGCCATTGGATGATCGGTGCTTGACGACTGGGGGAAGGGACCGAGACGTCGGCTGTTCCTGCCCGCTTGCCGGCCCCTCCCCTGCCGTGGGTGGCCATCAGGTGATCAGAGCCTGCCGGCCAGGGAAAGGGACCAAGAGGTGGTCAGTGCGCCTCATAGTGATTGGTCCAGCAGTTGTTCTGATCATTCTGCCTTTAAGGTCAATTTGCATATTACCCTCTCTAATAAAATGGTAATATGCAAATTAACCATCACTCTGCTACATAAGCCACGCCCACCAGCCAAGCCACGCCCATCAGCCAATCAGGGTGAGTATGCAAATTAACAACAGCCAAGAATGCTACAGCCACAGAGAGCAAGGTTTCCCAGGTAACAGAGCAAGCCAAGCTTTCCATAGCTGTTGCAGGCCTAATCCTCCACTCAAGCTACAAAGTTTTAATTATAGAAGGTAAACAAATTCAAACAGAAATGGGGGCAGTACGGAGCTTGAGAGAGCAGGCCAGGGTTGCTCCCAGCAACAGGGGAAGCAAAGCTTTTCGCACACCCTGGCCGGGCTCACTCGCTTAAGGCTACAAAGTTTCAATTATAGAAGGTGAATTAACTGCCACAGAAATGGCTGCCGCCCTGGAGGGAGCAGCAGGCTTGGCTCTGCTCCAGGCTACAAAGTTTCAATTGTAGAAGGAAAATAAATTCCAGATACCAGGGCCTCCCCTTGGGTTGCCAGGGGGCATGGCCAGCCTGCAAACCACCACAGGCCCCTCGCTCAGGCCACCCCATGCCCCAAGGGAACCCCCACCCTGATCAGGGACACCCTTCAGGGCAAACCAGCTGGCCCCCACCCATGTACCAGGCCTCTATCCTATCTAATAAAAGAGTAATATGCAGATTGATCATCACTGCAACACACAATATAGCTGCTCCCATGTGGTCAAAGATCCTGCCCCCATGTGGACACAGGATGGCCACCACAAGATGGCCAGCAGGGGAGGGCAGTTGGGAGGCACCCGGCCTGCAAGGGAGGGCAGTTGAGAGGAACCAGGCCTGCAAGGGAGGGCAGTTGAGAGGGACCAGGCTTGCAAGGGAGGGCAGTTGGAGGTGATCAACACTGCAGGAGAGGGCAGTTAGGGGTGACCAGGCCGGCAGAGGAGGGAAGTTGGGGGCAAACAGGCTGGCAGGGGAGCAGTTAAGCATCAACCAGGCTGGCAGCAGAGTGGTTAGGGGGTGATCAGGCTGGCAGGCAGAAGAGGTTAGGGGCAATCAGGAAGGCAGGCAGGCAAGCAGTTGGGAGCCAGCAGTCCTGGATTGTGAGAGGGATGTCCCAGATTGGAGAGGATACAGGCTGGGCTGAGGGACAATCCCCCTCCATGCACGAATTTCGTGCACTGGGCTTCTAGTATAAGATATATGGGTCTGGTGCATGGGTCGGGGCTGGCTGGCCTGCCCTGAAGGGGGTCCCGGATTGGGGTGGGGGGAACCCATTGGGGGATGGGGCAGCCAGGGTAGGGGTTGTGGGGTTTGCAAGCCGGTCCTGCCCCTGATCAGGGTGGGGGTCCCCGCTGGGACAGGGTCGGCCTAGGCAAGGGGCTGCCAGTGGTTTGCAGGTTAGCCATGCCCCTGATGGGGTGGGGGTCACTGCTGGGGGGCAGTGCCAGCCTGAGTGAGGAGCCTGAGGTGATTTGCAGGCCAGCCACGCCCCCGATTGGGGTTGGGGGTTCCCCGCTGCAGGGCTGGGGGGCCTGGGTGAGGGGCCAGGGGGTGTTTTCAGGCCAGCCAAGCCCCCGGCTTTGTCAGGAATGATGTCCAGAAGACGTCCAGTCTAATTAGCATATTACCCTTTTATTAATATAGATGATGATGAAGTTATTGTAATGTAGTGTAGAAATAAGTTGATCAATGTGTTGGGGAGCATGATTTAGCATGAGAATGGTGATAGAAATGGGAAGATAATTATGGTAGTTTGGGGTATTTTAAGCACCAACTACTTTGTTGTCTTTTGCAAGTGGTTGATCTCAACTTTGCCAGGGTAGGAGCTCAAAGACCAAACTTTCTGTTTTGTTTGGAGATTTTGGCTATAACAGAACTGTTCCCTTTGTTGAGATATATATTGTACTGTTGAACTAAAAAGGCCTTACATCTATATGGGGTATACTCTCATTTCACTAACTTAATCTACAAAGACCCAAAAAGGCAGTATGGGATAAAGCAATGTGATATATCAAGTAGGACCTAGATTAACCACTACTAAAGAGATATGGTTTTTAAGCTCTCTGAACCTGTTTATTCAAATTGTAATCGACAAATTTGCACCAAGTGCTCTGCAAAGCTCCTTTCAATTTTCTTGTTCAGCTTGGTCTATGGCCTAGTTACTTAATTTGTGACCCAAGGACTAGTGGCGTTATCTGGGAGTTGTTACAAATGCAGACTCTCAGATCCAGCCCAGCTCCTTTGAGTCAGAATCTGCATTTCAACAGGATCATCAGATGAATGTATGCACCTTAAAGTTTGAAAAGCACTAGTTTTCAGTGCTGGAAAAGAAAAAAAAAGTACAAAGTCACTAATTATCCGAGAGATGCAAATCAAAACGACATTGCGGTACCATCTCACACCTATCAGAATGGCTATCATCAACAAATCAACAAACGACAAGTGTTGGCGAGGATGTGGAGAAAAAGGAACCCTCATGCACTGCTGGTGGGAATGCAGACTGGTGCAGCCACTGTGGAGAACATATGGAGTTTCCTCAAAAAACTGAAAATGGAACTCCCATTTGACCCAGTAATCCCACTCCTGGGAATATATCCTAAGAAACTGGAAACACCATTCAGAAAGGATATATGCACCCCTATGTTCATAGCAGCACAATTTACAATAGCTAAGATCTTGAAACAGCCTAGGTGCCTGTCAGCAGATGACTGGATCAGAAAACTATGGCACATCTACACAATGGAATACTATGCTGCCATAAAAAAAGAAGGAATTCTTACCATTTGCAGCAACCTGGATGGAATTTGAGAACATTATGCTAAGTGAAATAATCCAGTCAATGAAAGAACAATACCACATGATCTCACTCATTTGTGGATAATAAAAAAACATTATAAACTGATGAACAAAAAGATAGATACAGAGGCAGTAAAGCATCAAACAGACTGTCAAATTACAGTGGAAAGGTTAGAGAGAGATGGGGGAGATAAGAGATCAACCGAAGGACTTATATGCATGCATATAAGAATAACCAATGGATGCAAAACATTGGGGGGTGAGGGCATGTATGGGAGAGGGGTGGGGGGGGCAATGGTAAGATATGTACACATATAATACCTTAATAAAAAAATTGTAAGAAAAAAAAGTATAAAAGTGGTCCAAAATGCTGAAGAATTATAAAGACCAGAAGACAATGACTGATAGAGGAACAAAAGAAATAGATAGTGATCCCTGAGAACTGAGGAGAGGATTGCTGCAGAGTGAGTTGTAGCTGGAGAAAGAAGTAGAACAGAACCTGGCATACTTCTGGACCTCAAAAACAGACAAGGAAAAATGTGAGGGAGAGAAAGAAAGCAAATGAGAGTAGATCCCTTCAAGGAATAAAACACTTTAAATTTCTTCAGTCCCAGAAAAAAAAAATCTTCATTACATTGGGAATCATAAAGATCCTCAGCTAAGCATCCTGCTCCTTTCAGGTAAAATGAATGATTTCTTAGAAAAATGTAAATTACCAAGACTGACTGAAGAAGACAAAGATAGACTGAATGGATAAATAAATGTATGTAAAATGTTAAGAATGTAATAAAAATACCCACCCTTCTGAAGGTAACAGGTACAATTAGTTTCATGGGTCAGTTCTACCAATCTCATCAAGAACAGAAAACATCTTTTCCACTTAAAAATTTTAGAACATGAAAAATAATGGGAACCTTGCCAATATATTCTACCAAGCTACCATAATCCTGATATCCAAGTCTTATAAGATATTATAAGCCAATCTCACTTATGAGAATAAGTGTAGAAGTCCTAAATAAAATGTTAGTAAAAAATACTAGAGTGAAAGAAAATTACATCTAAGGATTCATTGCAGGAATGCAAGTATATTTCACATTAAGAACTGTTGTATATTAATATAATTAATCATAGTACCAGAAGATCATATTAATTCTATTGGATGCTAAATTATTTTGACAAAATTAAAAAAAATTGCTTAATAAAAATGCAATTCTAATAATGTAAATCTCATAACTTGAGAACAGGTAATACCAGAAACCTATAGTAAACATAGTTAACAGAAAAACTTGAACAGTATTCTCATTATTCCTAAGAACAAGACAAGAATACTCATATCTCGCCAGGTCTTTTCAAAAGAGAAACAAAAATGTAGTGAGGCAGTGAGGAAACACTAAAACTTAAAAAGAAATAGCTGAATAGATTCCTAGCATTCCCCTGTCAATTCCACCAATATGATTACATTTGCTCTGAAATCTTATCAGTTTTCTTTCCCTTTCATTTTTTGGGGGGTGAGAAAGAAGACTTGATTCTCCTTACATATGGTATTATAACCGGAAAACTAAAGGGTCCATGCTGCCTGACACTGCTTGAGCCAATTCAGCAGAGACAAGTTTGAATCATATAGAAGTGTTTATTCCAATAATGCTGGCAGTATGGGAGAGCAGCAGGTCATTCACAAAAATCTGCTCTGTCCCTCCCCATAAGCCAGCTTCTTATATAGGGTAGAAGGACAAACATTATGTGGAGGAGTAGAAATTACACACATGGGAAAGTAGGCAAAGGATAATCACTACAGGTTACAAGTCATGTGGGCAGGAGAGGGGGTGGTCGCAGAGGGTGAGTGCCCCTGGGTGCCCTGGGACAAGATTACAGGTAATAGGAGCTGGGGGTTGTAAAGAGCAGGTGCCTCCAGGACTAGATTGTTTCAGCCACGAGGTTGTAAATCTTTCCATAATAATAGGCAGTTCTCGGTAAAGGAGGATGGACTGCATTCTGATGTTAGCTCCCCTGTCCCAGGGCATACAACTCTCAGCCAAGTTAGAATGTGCTTTCTTTAATCAGAATAGAATCACCATTGTTAACAGAGCATGATTAACATTTCTTATTTTATTTCTTATAACTAACTAGAGGCCCAGCGCACAATATGGCGCTAGAACCAGACCCAGCTCTCCACGGGACCCAGCACCATGGGACCCATCAAGTCCCACCAGCACCATGGGACCCATCAATGCACCTCCTGGTGACCAGTCTTTGGTCGTTACAGTGTTACGACTACTGGTATTTTATTATATAGACAGCTAGCCCCCCAATATTCTATTTCTGTCCCTAATAGTATAATAGTATCACTACAGAATGTCTTCCTAGAGGTTTGCAGTATCATTTGCAAATGGCATTGTTTTTGTTTCAAATTCTAGTCTCCTGCATTTTTCCTGTAAAATAATGTGTGTGTTTTCTTTTTCTTTTTTTTGGGGGGGGGTATATTTCATTGATTTTTAAAGACAGGAAGGGAGAGGGATAGAGAGCTAGAAACATCGATTAGCTGCCTCCTGCACACCCCCCACCAGGGATGTGCCCACAACCAAGGTACATGCCCTTGACCAGAATCAAACCTGGGACCCTTCAGTGTACAGGCCGATGCTCTATCCACTGAGCCAAACCAGCCAGGGCTGTTTTGTGTTTTCTTGATAAGATCTCCTTAGAGATCTGACCTGGTTGCTACCTTTTACGGCTTTCTCATCTGCCTTTCATGTTTCGGTGTAGTGCTGGATTTGTTTACAACTGATATTTCCTGATTTTTCTATATTCTGGCAGAATCTTATTTGGGGGGATTGCTTTTGTGGATTAATGCTTTTCCCTGCTATTTCCCCTTTACTCAGTGAATCTCAGCAGTAAACTCACTCTTTTCATACTCTTTTATTTGCTTACATAGCTAATTGAATATTCCAAGTATATGGAAACTATTCAGACCAATTTCTTTTTAAGCTTTTCTTCCAGCATGACAGGAACTTTCTGTCACAGGTACTTTCTTTCCATATTAGCTTTCATTCCTGTTCTACTTTGGAGGATGTATCCTGCAAATGCCTCAAATCTGTATTTGCTTCCTTGCTTGTTTTGCAACAAAAGCTAATAGCAGCACTAAAGTGATGGAGTATTAATGTGAATGTATTTTAATTAAAACTTCATGTGTAAGCTGATAAAAATGCCTAATTTAGATTGGCTTCTAAACACTCTTTTGTTTTCACTATGGACCTAGAGTGGCATGTTGTTTCAAGCTACTGCAGATGTACTCTTTGGAGGCAAATAATTGTTTTTAAACCAGAATAAATTATTTTAAGGCAGGGCTGGGCATTAGCACATTTTAATCCTTTCCAAACTATATTTTAGGCCCAGAGTTTTTTCTCATAGGTATATACCCAACAGGAATGCAAACATGCATTTACACATAAGAAATGTACTAGAATATTCATATAGCAACATTTGTAATAATCCAAAGCCGGGACTTATCCAAGTGCCCATCTATAGTAGAAAGGATAAATGTAGTATTGTCATATAATGAAATATTACACAGCAATTAAAATAAACAATGGAAAGGACATGCACTAGTATGGATAAATCTCACCACCATAATGCTGAGTAAAAACAAACAAATCACAAAGGAACCAATCACATAAGAGTATGCATTTGATGGTTTGCAGCAGCATGGATGGAACTGGAGAGCATTATGCTAAGTAAAATAAGCCAGTCAGTGATAGATAAATACCACATGATCTCACTCATTTGTGGATAATAAAGAACATTACAAACTGTTGAACAAAAATAGACAGAGGCAAAGAAGCATTGAACAGACTTTCAAACTACAGTGGGAAGGTAGGGGAGGGTTGAGGGGGTAAGAGATCAATAGAAGGACTTGTATGCATGCATATAAGCACAACCAACAGACTCAAGACACTGGGGGCGGGGGGATGAAGGCAAGTGCTGGGGGGTAGGGGAGGCCGGGGGTAGGTCAGTGCGGGGGGGAAAAAAAGAGACATGTACTACTATTTGTAATACCTTAAACAATAAAATTTAAATAATAAATAAATAAATAAAGTTTTAAAATGGGCAAAATTGCCTAGTTGGCGTGGCTCAGTGGTTGAGCATTGACCTATGAACCAGGAGGTCACAGTTCAATTCCCGGTCAAGGCACAGGTCCGAGTTGTGTTGTGTGCTCGATCCTCAGTGTGGGGCATGCAGGAGGCTGCCAACTGATGATTCTCTCTCATCATTGATGTTTCTATCTCTCTCCTTGTCTCCCTTCTTCTCTTAAATCAATAAAAATATATTAAAAAAAATAAAATGGGCAAAACTAATCTATGGTTGGTGGTTACCCATCAGGAATGGTTACCCTAGGAGAGTGGTTAGTGACTGGAAGAGAGCACAAGGGAGACTTCTGGGAGCTGTTTGTTGATATGGGTACTAATTACATGGTTGTGCTCAGTCTTGAGAGTTTATCTCATTGTGTAATTATGATACTGGCATTTTACTGTGTGTATATGGACATCAGTAAAAAGAATATCGAAGAAAAAACTTCATTCTACGCTATTCTGTTAATCTTCTCCTTTTCACCTATTTCCTCCCCAAATTCACTCTGTATTGTGGACAATTAATGTTTCTGTTATGTTTCTGTACATCTGAAAACAGCCATTGTCAGCTTCTGTTCTGGACTTTTTCAGGATGTTGTATAGGCAGCAGGTTTGGACGCTAGGGCTGGTATCTCCCTCTGGGAAAGAGGGAAGAGAAGTTTTCTGTTAAGAATAATAAAGATAATGAGTCCTCTGGGGCAAAAGTTGGGTTGGATTGCTAGCAACCTGCTTTAAGTTAGGCAGTTCCTGAGCACAGTGTTCCTCCTATGATGCAAACTCAGTTCAAGCATAGTATCCACCTGATGCTCCTAGTTGCTCTCAGGAGAGTTGGGAGGAAGCAAGGGAACTGACATGAAAATGATGCTCACGCTGCCTACTGTGAGTAATAAAGTCCTTGTGTCTGATTTAGGAGTCTCGTGTCTTCTGCCCACATCCAAGAAAATGTGGCAAGCTACCTTGTTAGCTTGCAAATAGGGTAAAATCTCAGACCTTTCATAGTATTTTACCCCCTTCTCATCCAGAAACCCATGTTGGATTAAGTTTGTGTCATTTTTTAGCCTAACCATGTTATACAGGCCTGGTTATCACACAAAAATCAATTTCTTATGATAATAACTGTATTTAGAAAAATAACGAGTTGATATTTATTGAGCATGATATTTATTTTACCATGCTATGTCTGAGACACCATGGTAAGAGATATACATATAGGCATTGGTGTTTTAAATGCTCTCAACAGCACATAAACTGGGGTTTTCTCCCTTCAGTTTATAGGTGAGGAAACTTACTGTCACACAGTAAATTTATATTTTTATAGGATTGGGAACAAAAAAGAATATGTTAGTCAGTGATGGAGTTGGGATATAAACTCAGTTGCTCTCCCTTCAGAGTCCATAGTTTTAAGTCTGTAGTCTCTTATATAGGCCTAGTTCATATAACAATAGGGACAAGAACCGTATCTTAATTACCTAGTGTGGTAGAACCAGTTAAAATCCCTACAAACAGGCAAGATCAAAAGAAACTATTGTTAAAGCCATCATCACAGCTTCACTGTTAAAGAAACTACCACTCAAACTATGATAATTGTTCATTATAGTTAGAAAAATATATGAGTTGTCGATTTTTCATGCTGAAGATTCTGAGGTCATAATTCCTGGGATGGATTCAGGGCCCTGATTGAGGCCACCTTTAGAAAGGAAAAGAAGGAGCAACAAGAGAGATAATGACCTCCTAGATATTTATCCGAGATATTCCTAGTATGTACTAAAATAAACAAAAAATTTTGTGCTCAGCTGGCTTGGCTCAGTGGTTGAGTGTCGGCCGATGAAGCAGGAGGTCAGGGCACATGCCTGGTTACAGGCTTGATCCTCAGTGTGGGGCGTGCAGAAGGCAACTGATCAATGATTCTCTCTCATCGTTGATGTTTCTGTCTCTCTCTCCTTCTCTCTTCCTCTCTGAAATCAATAAAAACATATTTTTAAAACGTTTTGCTAGTTTTTATTTCCCTAATAAATTCTGAATTCCGTGTGTATCCATTATCAACAGTTAATAGTGAGACTACTCTCTGGAAATAAACTTTCCCTGCAAGTTATACAAGATTTACCAAGTTTACTTACAGAAATATATTAACTTAGCTAGTAAGAAGCATCAATTTGTGAAAGACCTTGAAATCATGGAAGAAATATTTAGGTGTAATTTTTGGAAGGAATTGAAAACTTCTCGTTTGTCAAATGGATTATAAATATATACTACGAATGTAATTAGCATGTACCTTTGGGGAAAGAAGGAACAAGAGACAGATGAGTTTCTTGATAGTATAACCGAATAGAAGGATGCATTGGTGAAGTTAGCACCAGAACAAGACCCAGTGCAGAGCTGCCATTTCATTGTTACCTCCCTTTCATTTCTCAGCCTTGAAAATTGCTTTTGAAGCCTAAGTCAAATGAGGTGGGGATTTGAAGGAAAGTGTGTGATAACTGCATGCCCCAACTTGAATAATTGCACACAAAAAAACTGTGGAGCACAACCCGGATGGTACATATTGACTTCTGTTGTCCATGTCTTGTATGATAGCTTATCTGATAATGTTGGCATTTTGAACTAGAGTAAATAAAAACTTTCTGAACCAAGAAGGCTATATTTTTATTCTTAGTGGTATATAACTTCAGGTAACTTTAGAAGAAAAGAGAACATACTGAAGTTCAATAATAAAATGTTTAATATAGCACTGAATGTGAAAATGCCTCAGCAGTTTTTAAAAATGTATGATAAGAATACATCGCCCTTCAATGCAGTGACAATAAGATAGATAGATAAATAAATAAAATGGAAAGTTAGTAAGACTCTAGTTCATGTATATATATTTTTTCTCCTCTGAATTCTTCAGTCTTTTCATTGAGCAAATTAGATACCTAAATACTAATGTAGAAAAAATAAACATGTTTCATATTTCTTTGCTTTGTTAATTCTTTATTGTGATAAACACTAGATGTTGTGCATAAATGGTAGCTTTTGAGCTGAAAGTCTAGCTAATTTTTCACAATGGGGAATCTGGAGCTTTTGAAATCTGTTTACTATTTTTCTCTTAATATGAAAATATTATCTGTGAGCATGCACCGTATTTCTGATGTCAATACTAATATGAGATAATGTATATAAAGTGTTTTGAAAACTATAATTTATGACATTAGAATAGTAGTGTTGATGTTGATGATGTGATGATAAAAGTATTAACAGGTCCATATACACTTGCAGGTTAAAAATCATATACCAGTATTCCTCGATGTTAAGTAAGAAAAAATGCCATTTTTTTCTATTGAAAAATGAAAACTGAGATTTTTCCCTGGCCATGGGTTTTTAACATAAGCTATTATCTTTGCAATAGTCTGTCAGTCCCTATTTATTGAGATCCACTGCATGTAGAATTCATTTCTTGCTGTTTTGGAGAATTGTAGATAAAGAAAAATTTAAAAAACAGTAGTGAAGTCTCTGTAGAGGAGGAATTTATTTTCTAATGGGAAAAAGAAAAAAACAATTGCATGTACCTAACATGTATATAAAAGCATGTGTATGCATACCTCATTGTAAATTTCTCACCCACACACCCACTTTTACAATTATTAATAAGGTGATGGTAAACTATGGCTTGAGGGCCAAATTCAGTCACCAGCCTGTTTTTGTATGGCTCTTGAGCTAAGAATGCTTTTTATATTTTTGAAAGATTGGGAACAACAACAAAAAAGAAACAAAAAATCATATGCAACAGACAGTATATGTCCAACAAAGCTTAAAATATATACAATCTGCCCCTTTACAGAAAAAAAAAAAAGTTGGTTTAGAGTAATCCTCACAAATAGGAAGTATTGCTAAATTAGAGAGACCAAAATTGTCCGGGTTTAGTATAAGAGCAAGTACAGAATGATTTAAGCGCACTGGACAAAGCCTCAATGAACACACCTCCCATTTGTACTTCACTGGCCTCCCTTTATGAAAGTGAAACATATATACTGAAGTTATACTTATCACTAAAGGAAGTTTCATGTGCTGATTCCTCCATGTACTAGTAGGTGTGCAAACCTCTGTCATTACTGATAATACAGACTATTCGAGTGAGTAAACTAAGTCTCTGCTTTTGCTTCCCTATCACAGAACGAGTTTTCAATGTGTTTAGCTTTTTGTTTCTGAAATGTGCCCATAAGGACCTTGAGGTTCTTACTCAGAGAAAACAACCGTCTACCCTTGTTTTCATGGCTAATTACGACATTACCACTGATTGAAGTTGCCATGGGATGTGGCAGAAAAGACCTGTTTTTCCCAACATTTCTTTCATTTGTGTACTAAAAAGCTGCCTTTTGAGTCAAAGCTGCAGCTGAAATTGGAAGTGTGTGACTCAGATGTTTGGTTTATGTTTTTTCCAATGCCTTTGCCAGGAAGTGTCATTTCATTTCTGCTCCAAAAGCATTCTTCATGGGAGTTTCTACTGGCATTTTAATTTTCTTTTAATTTTTAAATATATTTTTATTGATTTCAGAGAGGAATGGAGAGGGAGAGAGAGAAAGAAACATCAATGATGAGAGAGAATCATTCATCGGCTGCCTCCTGCACGCCCCACATTGGGAATCGAGCCCACAACCCAGGCATGTGCCCTTGAACGGAATTGAACCTGGGACCCTTCAGTCCACAGGCCAACACTCTATCCACTGAGCCAAACCAGCTGGGGCTACTGGCCTTTTTTTTTAATTCCCTGTATTCACAAGCACTCCATCCTGCAGCAGCTCTCAGATCAGTATAAACTTGTCTTCTGGTTTAGTGTGTGTGTGTGTGTGTGTGTGTGTGTGTGTGTGTGTGCGTGTGTGCGTGCGTGTGTGTGTGTGTGTGTGTGTGTGTGTGTGTATGTTTATGCATTCACATGAAGAATGTTACATTCCCCGTCACTAAGCACACATTTAGAAGATGCCAATCTTATCTACTGGAATAGTTACCTGGGAAGTACCATTTTGAGTGTGCACTCATGCATATAACTCATGGAACACTAATTAGAATTAATGCTCTTTGATTTTTATTGACGTCTAGTTGACCAAGGAATCAAATGTACACATAAATTGCATATTATACATTTCCATACACTTTCTGTGCCTCACCTTCTTCATATGTTAAATGGTGACTAATAGAACCTAGCTCATAGTTGAGTTGGAAGAATTAAATGAAATAATTCATGTAAACATTTATCTCAGTGCTTGGTACAGAGTAAGCACTTGATAAATGCTAATAGCATTATTGTCATCATCATTATCTCCCCTCACTCTGACAGAACATTCCTTAGAACATTTGTCAGTTACTCCACAGATATTTGGTGCCTACCATTTCCCAGGTGCTGTCGTAAACACTGGGTTATCAAAGACACGCTTGGAATCTTCATTGACAATAGAACAGGTTTGCACTGAACACAGATCTGATCAGGTGTCGGATGGAAGCTTCAATCACTGTTTCGGAGGGCATGCTCAGGTCAGTGAGCTGATTTACGTCTGAGTGGCTGCTCTTATCTCCACGAGCAAACCCATGGGCTGGGTGGAGTGACTTACAGCGACATGTTGTAAACTCTTCCCAGCCAGGATGCTTATTCCACTGACCTATTTGCACACCATCTTACTTCTATTTGTGACTCTCTATACGGGCCATGCTCTATCCAAGAACATAGGATCATCACACCAGCCTACCACAGTTCTGGGGGGATAGGTAATCCAGACATGGGGGGGACAAGGTCACCTCACTCACTGACACCAAAAAATGGCCTTAGAAGTCCCTCCATGTTCCAGAGAACCACTGCTTCTGACTTACGAGTTGGTAGATTCTGGCTGAAAACCACTGGCTGGAGAGTCACTATGGATTTCCCTTGGCATAGTCCCTTCCAGGGAACAGAACTGTCCATGTCGCTGGTTGCTGCGGAATCCCGAGGTAAATCCCGTGGCTTCTTCTGATGGCTGTAGGCCTAGGAGTGCTCAGCCTTTCAAACAAGACGCAGGCAGGAATACAGAGGACCCTGAGAAGACACTAGACATCTGTCTTTCCACAGATGTGGTGACTCCTTAGGAGAACCTCCACAACTGCTTCCTATGACCTTCGTCACAGCTGTAACAGCCAAATTAAATCCCTGTCTAGTGGAGATGCTGGCAGCCCTGCTCCTGCCACATAGAGAAACTGGAGAAAAGAACAAGAGCCCAGCTGGTGTGGTTGAGTGGCCAAGTGTCGACCTATGAATCAGGAGGTCACAGTTCGATTCCAGGTCAGGGCACATCCCTTGGTGGAGAGAATCCATCCCCTATAGGGGTCGTGCAGGAGGCAGCCAATCAATGGTTCTCTCTCATCGTGGATGCTTCTGTCTCTCTCTTCCTCTCTGAAATCAATAAAAACATTAAGCGAAATAAGCTAGTCAGAGAAAGATAAATATCACATGATCTCACTCATATGTGGGATATAATGAACAACATAAATTGATGAACAAAAATAGATCCAGATACAAAAGAAACACTGAACAGACTGTCCAACCTCAGAGAGAAGGCAGGGGAGGGGGGTGGGTAAGAGATCAACCAAAAGACTTGTATGCATGCATATTAGCATAACCAATGGACACAGACATTGGGGTGGTTGGGATTTGTCCTCGGAGGTAGGAGTGGCGGGGGGGGGGGGGGGAGCGTCAATCAGGGAAAAAGGAGACATATGTAATACTTTAAACAATAAAAAAATTTAAAAAAACATATTTTTAAAAAGAGAGAAAGAGAACAAGAGACAGACAGAGGGGCTCCAGGGAGGAGTGATCCCCTGCTTCTGACTCCAGGCTTCAGGGAATGGCCTGACTCCTGCAGTTGTTCCATTAAGAGGCGCCCTCATATTTGTAACCTGAATACTTATTTTTACCTCACCTACTTCCACTTGTGTATCTGTGACTTGTCACTTAAAGAGTTCTGTCTAAACTCCTCTCTATCTCTCTCTTCCCCTCTCTCTCTCTCTCTCTCTCTCTCTCTCTCTCTCTCTCTCTCTCTCTTAAATTCCCACAATGACTGAATTCTTTATTTTACAAAACAAGTTATAAGCTGTAAATGACAATGTTGACAATATTCTTTTTAAGTAAATAGAGAAAAAAACTATCCCTTCACTGTGAATTTGGCCACCTGCTCCCCTGAGCAGCGACTCTATTGTCCACAGCCATGGGGGGACCTGCAGCCCAAACGCTGGCACCTCTAAGACACCAGGTGGCATTTGGCTGAGAAACCTTTGCGCTTCCTTCTGGTCACAGTAATGGGGAGGAGCTGCTCATGGGAGTCCTGAGCGCTGGCCAAAGCGGCTCTGAGCCTGAGTCTCCTAGGGAGCTACTAGGAGAGTGAGACGTAGTTTTGAGAAGCGAAGGGTGACAAATTCAGCAGCAGGGAGGACCAGCTCCCTCTGAAAAGGGATGACCACACTGCGAAGGTGACTGAGTGGATTGGAGACTGTCAACCTTGGGAGGTGCAGCTGGAGACAGCAGGGCCATGTGAGGCAAGGAGCCTGGGTCCCCGAGTCAGCACTAGGGGACGCTCATCCCCTTCAGGAGCACTGGGGTGGAACAGGCATAGACTGGCTCCACAGAAAATCCCTGACATTTTGAGACATTGCCAGTTCCGACTGACTCCTCCTAAATTCATAGAAAACCAGGCCTCTTGGTCACTGCCCTCTATGAGACGCCTCATTACTGGGCCCTGCCTGTTTGCACTGACCACACACAAGGAGAGAGGGACCCATGAGGGAGGAAATGATCCCTGTGGCTGGCTCAACAGGACCAGGCTTCCCTGCTGTAGAAGGAAACTTTACATGGGAGAATGAGCCCCACCCAGGGATGGGGGCGCCTAAGCCCTCTGCTGCTGGTCCTCCCCACACTGCCCCGCATGCTGGTGAGCAAAGGCGCTCGGCCTGCAGCCGCTGGGACCCCAGGCTGTCGTGAGGCCTGTGGAGCCTAGTGACCAGCGCTCATTGCTGGCCTCTTCTGGCTGCATCGGCCCTTCCCAGGTGGAACAGAGGAGAGGAGGGCGCACTGTGTCACTGAACCCCCGCCCCCGCCCCCAGCCACCAGCGTTCCGTCTTGTTGCCGGGCAGTGGCTTGGGTCAGAACCACAACATTCCACAGGGCGCCCTGTGGCCAGCGCTGGCGGTCAGAGTCAGCTGCCAGCTGCGGCGCCGGGAGCCATGGAGAGCCTGGTGGGTGGGATAAAAATGGCCCTCGAGGTGGTCGTGGGGCGACTGTACCGTGCCACGGTTCTGTTCGTCAAACACGTGACTGAAGCTCCGCAGAGCTTTGCCCGCGACATCCCGCTGTGCGCTGTTCTGCTCGCTCTCCTGATATGGAGAAGATGCGTTTTGAGGAGGAAGCAGGAGGTAGCCAGACGGTTTGCTGCCCAGCTGGAAGCGGATCGTGAATCCACGCAGAACCTCGGGCTGACCCGAGCCTCTGAGGCCCGCGGGTCGCCCGCAGAGGGAGCCAGTCCCCCGGGGTTACAAACCCTGTGTTTGTGCTCAGCAGACCCCCAGCAAGAGATCGCCGGGCTGGACTCTCTGCCTGAGGACTCTCTCAACCAGGAAGAAACAAGTGAGCTCCGCGAACTTTCATTTCCCGGAGGGATGACGGCCCGCCTTGAAGTGCAGACGCGCTTATTCGAAGAGTCATCCCACCCTCTGCAAGGCCAAGCTGCTGAGACCAAGAACACCTTGGAAGTATCTCAGAAGAATATAACCCTGATTGAGAAGGAGATGCTGGCTCATTTGGTCAAAATCGCTATTCCTCAGGAAAACATGCAACTGTTTTCCCAAGAAGCTGCGAAATGGAGTGAAGGAGCCTGGGAATTGAGAGAAGAACAGCAAACATGCGTGAAAATTCAAATGAATGAATAAATTGATATTGTCTCATTGAGAGAGCCAATAAAATGCTCTGCTAAGTACAACATCTGGTCTCATGGTCCTCATTGAACGACTTTCTCCCTTGAGTGTGCTGTGGGGGTGTCATGCTTTTCTGTTTCTTCATGTCTAGTGTCCTGGGCATCCTATCTAATAAAGATCTACTATGCAAATTGACTGTCACTCCAAGACACAAGATGGCCACCACAAGATGGCCGGCAGGGGAGGGCAGTTGGGGGCAACCAGCCCTGCAGGGGAGGGCAGTTGGGGGAGACCAGGCTGGCAAGGAAGGGCACTTAGGGGTGACCAGGCCAGCAAGGGAGGGCAGTTGGGGAAGACCGGGCTGGCAAGGAAGGGCACTTAGGGGTGACCAGGCCAGCAGGGGAGGGCAGTGGGGGTGACCAGGCTAGCAGGGGAGGGCACTTACAGGCAACCAGAGCTGCAGAGAAGGGCAGCTGGGGGTGACCAGGCCTGCAAGGGAGAGCAGTTGGGGGGGACCAGGCCTGCAGGGGAAGGCAGTTGGGGGCGACCAGACCAGCAGGGGAGGGCAGTTAGGGGCAATCGTGCCATTAGGGGATCAGTTAGGCGTCGATCAGGCTGGCAGAGGAGTGGTTAAGGGGTGATCAGGCTGACAGGCAGGCAAGCGGTTGGGAGCCAACAGTCCTGGATTGTGTGATGGATGTCCGGCTGCCTGTTTAGGCACCATCCCGGTGGATGTCCTAAATGGGCAGTCGGAAATCCCTCGAGGCGTCCCAGATTGGAGAGGGTGCAGGCTGGGCTGAGGGACACCGCCCCCCCCCCCTGTGCACAAATTTCGTGCACTGGGCCTCTAGTTATGAATAATAGGATACACATACAGGGATTCTGTTATGTCCCTTCAAATTTTTTTTTTATTATTTCAGTAGGCAGTTAACTTCACTGGATTACAAGTCCAAACTCTGTCTCCTCCATAGTGAGTGGTAGCTGAATTTTTTTTTTTCAGTCATTTTTCCCTTAGCTGGTTGCTTGGGCTTTGTCTTGCACATGCATACTTTGAGGTTCAGATGGATATTTGGGCAGAGTTTATATGCAGAATTTGGAGTTCCCCTTATTGAATCTCTCCTGTTCTGGTATTTCTCCCCTACTTCCAGCTGCTGTGCACCTAACATCTGTTCTCTCTCTCTCTCTTCAAGCCAGTGCAACTCCATGCTTCCATCCCAGGTTTAGCCACCTTCCCTGGGACTGACTAAAACCAGTCCGGAGCCAAAAGCCTTAAAAAGAGAAACCTCCCGCTTCCATTTTCTACTTGTGAGCGTAGACTCTCCTTTCATAATTGCCTGATTTTAGCTACTCTCCACCGATTTCAGGTAGTTTTTATATTTTGTCTAGAGTCTCCAGTTGCTTTATTTTTGTGGGAAGGTAGGTCTCATATGAGCTACTCTTCCATTACCAGAATGAGAACATCCCAGTGCCCACGAGTACTTCCAATGCAGGGACAGGGGCCCATGATGTGTGAATGTATATAGTGGTCACGTGCTACAGAAACTTGTGAATTACACTCCCACCATCCCACCAATAAAACATCTGCCTAAGTCCCAAATGTGTAAGAAAAACATCAGTGCTCTCCTTTATCTCCAAGTATAGCCATGTGGAGAATGAAGTGCAATTCAAACAAAAAAGGAAGAAGTCCTTTGAAATCACTATAGTACATTATTGTTTTGGAGATTATTGTTTTGACCTATCAACAGACAGTAATGGACAAAGAAAAAGCAGCATTCTCATGGAAGGGTTTTAAGAATTCAAAGTTCATTTCCCCATAATTAGCCCATAAACCCAAGGCCACCAATGGAAAGTTTGCATAAGCTTTGTCTTCTTCCCACCTATAATTCTGCCCATTGTAACATGTTTGCCTCAATCATACTTTCCCTTGAGTCCCTTGTAACTGGATTTCCTGTATGGAAACATTTTAGAAGAAAAAGGGAGGGGAAAGTGAGAGGGAGAGGGAGAAGGAGGGAGGGAGTCGGAGGGAGGGAGGGAGGGGAGAGGGAGGGAGAGATAGAAGAGGAGGAGGAGGAGGAGGGCTGGTTATTGGCTGTGGTTGTATGCGTGTGTATGATGTTGGGAAAGAGATTAGAGACTTGGGAAAACCTTTGTTGGGTGAGTCAAGAGTGAGGGCAGAACCTATGCATGCCTCGCTGGATGCTCATGTTGCCTGGATAATGGAACAGGATCACACAGTTCTCTTTGTCTCCAAATCATGACTTATATGTACCTAATTATGTTCAGAGTTAAGCCAGTAATGTTTCCTCACAAATATTATGGGAATTCAGATTTTCATTTGCTTTCTATAATTCTGACTTCAGTCTTTTCTCCCATATGATGATGTTCTGCACATTAGCAGGAGGTAGTTCTTAATTATGGAGAAGCACTAACCACCTTCCAACCCTCTCTCAACCTGGGGGATACTGACAAACACAGACCAATCTAGCACTGCCATCTGGAAGGATGGGGAGTTTCAAGCCAGGGTGGGTTGGATCTGCTGTCGGATGAATACTTTCATGTAAGTCAAAGCAGATTCTGAAAGAACTGATCTTTTCTGTGCAAAACGTTTGTTTTGTTGTTTTGTGATAGACAAAACCCTTTGCTTATCTCAAATAAAGCAAGTTGCTTCTTCTAATTCACTAATGATTATCTGTGCGTTTCATCTCTTTTTGAGTCCAAAGAATAGACTGTTGGTCAAAGGGAGTTGTACCAAGCAGAGGGCTTTGTACATAATCCTTGTCAATAAATGTTAGTAATTATGGTGACAGAGAGTTGTCTACACCTTTCAGAGGCAAAGAGGCAAAAATTAGTTACCAATACAGTAGTACATCAGTGGCCTCATTTGGTAATTAAAGGTAATGACAAATTGTTTTTTCAAAGGGTATGGTTCCCTCCCCCTACTGGGTTTCAAGTCAGCAATTTAAGTTCCTCATACTTGAACTTTTTCTGCATATATGAGAAACGACCATCATCTTCATCCATTTAGATATGAAAATGAAAAAACTTGAACATTATTAGGTTAAAAAGATAATTTATAAACGATCCTAAGTAGGTGGTAACTTCTATAAATCCAGGGAATTAAAATAACATTTTTCTGCAAAAAGATGGAAAAGTTCTTATTTTCATTTTCAGGGAATCACAGAAATCATGCAAGCATAAAATTGTTTATGGAATGTCCATGTCAGTTAAGGACAATACGTTAAAAAGAGGCAGAACTATTGACGTTTTGCAAGTTCACCTTTTAGAGACACTTGGCAGAAACTGGAAAATCAGGCCCACTTTCCCTTTTCCACTTCATTAAAGTGGTGAAAGCATATTTTTGTCTTAGGGAACAATTTAAAAGTATAAAGTGATGTGTACACTGGAAATAAAAGCAGTGAATAAAAGGCGAACTTTTTCTCAGAATAACATTTAAAACTCACATTATGGATATAGAATTACTAGCTACTAATAAAACAGTTGACATTTTGGAATAAACTCTCTACTTATTCATGTTAATACATCTTCCTCATTATGAGAAGTTGATTTCCCATAAATAAAATATATCCTCCAAAATTAGAATATTTTTAAACAAGTGTATGCCTAGCTGAAAAAGTCTAAAGGTAGAAATAAGACCAAATATAAAAAATTTTAAAACTTATATTTTTATACTGGTTTTAAATATTTCAAATATATTACTTGGCATGGTATTTCATAATTATTCTATGCAATAAAAGGGGCAGATATATTCTTTCAGATAAATAACTGAACTTTAGAAAAGCAATTCCTTCAAGTGATTCGCACAAGGAAGAGGTAGGATTAACATTTGGAATTCGGGATCCAATTTTTGGTGCTCTTCTATTGAAGCACTTTATCTATTGCTTTAGATTCATTTATGTGCATGTCTGCCTCCTGCAGAGAATTCCTTGAACCAGGACTCTCTAGCGTGAATTCCTGGTACTTAGCACACCTCCTCGCTCATAGAAAGCGTTCACTTTATGCTCACTGAATTAGAATGGGATGAAGTAAATTGATGAGCTCAGGCTTATCAGAGACAAGAGAACACTGGTTTTTCATACTAGAAAACTATACACCCATCATAATACACATTAAATCAATTTTGCATTAGTGGGAAAATTCCATTACAAATATCCACATGGCCCTTGTTTGCACCAGTGCACCCTAATACACCAAACATATGCAGACCAATCCTTTACTATAGCTGCATGTTGCAGGTTATTGGCAATGGATACTTTCTGCCCTCCTCCTCATCTTTCATTTATCTCCCCTTTTGATGGACTGCATGTCCAAGTTGTAACCCCATTGGAAAATCTCTCCTCTGCTTACATACTGTAACTCATTTTTTGTTAGTGGGAAAACCAATCTATTATTTTTTCAAGCACACAGGATAATGTATTGCATTGCTTCTCTTCCTTGTAAAATGACCCCACCAAAGTCACTGTAACTTCAGTCACTAATATCATCTTAGGACTACATGGAATGATGTGGTACAGAATTCAAATGTGACAGGAAATAAAAGCAAGAATTGCTGCAGACGAGGGGCATCAGGGAAGGGAAAGGTTTGGGGGACATCACTTCTTGCTCATGACTATCTTTCTAGCTCTAAATTGGGCATGTGCCACACTACTCAGAATGCTTGCTCTAATAATTCATCACAAAATACTTCTTCCCTCTTGACTGCCTTTTGCCCCATTTTTAATTCTTTTGTTTAAAATAAATTTATTGGGGTGGCATTGGTTAATAAAATTATATGGGTTTCAAGTATACATTTCTATGGTACATTATCTCTATATTGAATTGTGAGCCCACCTCCCAAAGCCAAATCTTTTGTCACCATATATTTGACCCCGTTTACACTTTACTATGCCCCCCCCGTCCCAACCTCCTTTTGATTGACCCAATTTCACTTGACTCTCTTTGACTCCCTATTCCATAGCATTGCTATTGTGTCCTCCACAAGTTACCCCTTCAATTGAACTTGTTAATTGGTGGGACAAAATGTGCTATGGCATGTTTGCATCTAACAACGTGCCTGGCATAGAGTAAGTACACAATAAATGTTTAGATGAAAATCCATCACACTGTTAACTGAACGGGCTCACTGGTCACTTTTCATTGCTTTATTATCAATTTAATTATTCAGCCAATAGATAGCTTTATGTAATCAGGAAACAGTTAATGTAGTTACTATAAGTATCTATGATTTGGAAGTGAATTATGGTAATTGGGATATATTACCTCAAATACACACACACATACACACACACAAACCTAGTATTGTCATATACAGAGTTTGAAGTCTGTTACAAGAGCTATATTTTGGTATAGCAATTCTTCATTTTTAGTTTAAATAAGGTTATATAAAGTATTTGTCCTAAGGATTAAACACTCCCCAACCATTTCTCTGTGTCTCTTTTATTGATTAATTGTCATATTGATTCATTGCTTGCTACATTTAAAACAAAAGGCAAAAAGTGGACCAGGGTTTAGAAAATGCCATGTAGGGAACAATCTACTACAACCAGCAAATGCTTAATGCCTGCTTTATTTCTTCTAGTGTTAAAGCCTAAAATATGTTGAGTGGTGAATTTCATCAAAACCTTATCTATACATCATGGTATATTCACGCAATGGAAAAACTATAAAACAAGGAAAAAACTATCTACAACTACTCTCAGTATCATGGATGAATCGCAGACCTGATGTTGCATGAAAGAAGACAGACAGAGGGTACATATTCTATGATACTTTTAATGGAAATATTAAAATTGGCAAAACTAATATGTGCCATTAAAAGTAAGGGTATTTGTTTCCTTAAAGGGGAAAGATTTGTAATGGAAAGAAAGCAGGAGGGTGGCCTCCATAATGCTGATCAGATTCTTTCTTTCTTTCTTTCTTTCTTTCTTCTTTCTTTCTTTCTTTCTTTCTTTCTTTCTTTCTTTTAATCTTCACCCAATGATACTTTTTTCATTGATTTTTTTAGAGAGAGTGGAAGGGAAGGGGAGAGACACAGCGAGAGAAACATTGATGTGACAGAGACACATTGATTGATTGCCTCGCACATGCACTCCGACCCGGAGCTAGGGTTTGAGCCTGCAACCAAGGTACATGCCCTTGACCTGAGTCACTCTAACCACTGGCTAGAGCAGGCTCTGTTTCTGATCTGGCTGCTATTCTCACAGTGTGTTCTGTTTGTGAAAAATCATAGAAATGTATAGTTAAGATATATTCGCTTACCTCTTATTTTCATAAAACATTTAAAAATTAGGTTAATATTTGCCTCCTAGGGTTAACATGAGAGCCGAGTCAAATGCATTTATGAAAGTGCTTACCAGACACTGAATTCAATAAACAATTAATAATCATAACTTCCTACTATGTTTAATACCTACACCCTCAAATATCTTACAAATAAGATATTTGCATAATCTGTATCATATCTATTTTAATGCATACTATACTGAGGCAATGTACTAATATCTTTCAGAACATATGTTCTCTGTATTAATCTATCCTGCAGACATTCACAAACAACAAATGGTACCCAAATAGAACTGCTTTGCAAGGTTGATATCCACGAGTTGTTTCTTGCTGAAAATGTGTGTACACATAGCAACTGTATAATAGTATCCATCATACACTAATATTGAGTGAACAGCAGTAAAATGGAGCTCATAAGAGAACAAAAGCAAACTACAATCAGAGCAGAAAAAAACTTTAATTTTTCAATTGGTAGGCAAAATATTGCTGAAATTGTAATTTGGTAGTCCATCTCAAAGAAAATAATGTGAAATGACTTCCTGCATAATCAATTAACTGATCAGGGCCCAATGGATATAAACATTGTGTTGAGTTCTTTCCAGCTATTGGACTGAAAAGAGTGTGTTGAGAATAATCCCTAGCTTCTCTGTCTGTGCATTTCCTATAAATTGCCTTAAATTAAAAACTGGATAATTTTTAAAGAGCAGAATCATACATGACTACTTTATTTGCCAAGTTTTTGTCTAATTGGCGTCAGTTATTTATTCTGGTTTGCTCTCTAATGTAGCCACATTTTCCTTATCTCATTACATTTCATTTATTGCCCGGTCTAACTATCACATTGAAGTTAAAGGATGGTCACTGATGGACTGAATTTTACAATCAAAGCATTATATACTGGAACTAAGCATTCCTAGTAATTGTTATCATGAATATGTATTGTATGCTTGAACTTCCATGTCTTCATAAGATATTCCTATGGAAAAATACTTTATGGTTCCTGGAATTGCTTTGCATTTACTTTTTATCAATACAAATAACTATATTAAGGTTTGAAGATCAATGTTGAGCCTGCTTTCTAAAATCTTAAATAACCAACTTTTCCCTAGGGAAAGCAAAAACAGAAAAACCTTAGAAGCCTGTTGTAATTGATTTTTCTTAGAACTGCAAAAATGTTTGTGAAGCAGCAAGAGAAACAAAGGGAAAAAATCTAAAGCAATTAGATGTGACATTCCAGGAGATGGACTTGTTTATCTGGAGACAAAATGCCATCTGCAAAATCCTTCTTAACTAACTTTATGACAGCACTTCCCCCACACCAATAATACAATCCCCCACATGTGTAAAATGAAAAACAATCCTACTGAGTTCAACACCGAAATGAGAGAGAAATGCTGATGCTGATGAAGTATATGGGACCCTAATGTATTGCTACTAGTTTTCATGACCCTCACACACTAGTTTTCTAACCTAGAAGCAAGCAACAGAAGATATCTATGGAAAGGTATCATTCAGGGAATGACCACTTGGGAGTCTGTGGCAGCAGCATCAACAAGGGGCTGTGATAATCTAGGGCAATGTTGACTCTTACATATACAGCTGACCCTTGAACAACACAGGTTTGAAATGTGCATGTCCACTTCTATACAGATTTTTTTTTCAATAGATACACTCGGCCCTTCCTATCTGCGGATTTTGCATCTACAGATTTAACCAACCATGAATCAAAAATACTGTTTCAATTCGTGGTTGGTTGAATCTGCTGGTGCACAGGACTAATTGCAGTTAAGTTTTGGAGGAGTCGAAAGTTATTCACAGATTTTGCCTGAGAGGGGAGCGTTATGGACCCCTAATCCCTGCATTGTTCAAGGGTCATCTATTGTAAAAACGTTTCCTGCACCAGGAGGAATAATAGGACAGCCAGCTCACTGCAGGTAAAAAGTGTAGATGCTGATTAAGTGCCTTACTTGCAGAGCACTGTATTTTATGCAGAGCCTCATTTAACCATTAGATTTTGCAGGAGAAGAAAATGTGTGCAAATAATCAGAGGATCAAGATCTTGAATTCCCGCCCCCCCCCCCCCGCCTCCTTGGTGCTACTGGCATAATTCTAGCTTTTAAGTGAATCCTACAATTCAAATTGAATTCTTAAATTAAGAGTCACTGTTTAAAGTGTTTTATTTTAAATCCATCTAGAGAAGAGTCCTCTAATAGCTTATCTACCACTAGGCTGATTATTATACTAGTTTATATGACACCTTCGAGCAACAGACACTACCCCTCTCGTTGCTATGTGCATTATCCTCAGGACTTATCTTCATTAAGATTTTTACCTAATGGACTGAGGAGGGTTGCAGTGTCTGGACTAGCTGGAAAGGTTCACATTCTGGCTAGCTAAGTACAGAATCCTCATATTTATTCTTCCTCATTGTCTCATGTTCATGTGTCATTTTAAAAGACATTCAGGCAATGATGAGGCTGTAAACCTCCTATCCAGATGGTAGATTCCTCTTTGAAGAAATATTTGCAAGGTCCCTGCCCAACTGACAACAGTTTATTCCTTCCTAACATGCTTGCTTGCTGCCATAGAGCAATGGGAGCTACCTAATTTGGGCAGAATAAACTTGGCAATTCATGCATAATTGTTGGCTTATTGAGCCAGGAGTGTTTTCATTGTTATGACTAAAATCACTTTTATAAGCTTGCTGATGAGTTTTTCTGGTACCAAAATGTAAGCTCAAACAGCTTCCATATCCATTGGTCATTATTCTCAGCTGGAAATTTCTTATTTTTTTTTTTTCATATGCAACATGAACAAGAAACAACTGCACCAATGGATAAGCAACTCCCACACTGTGATTTTGATTTATATTGAAAAAATATATTTATATTTAGAAAAGCACACAAATCATAAGTGAATTTCCATAAAGTGAGCATATCTATGGAACCACCACTCCTATAAAGATACAGAATATTGCCCTGGCCAGTTTGGCTCAGTGGATAGAGCGTTGGCCTGAGGACTGAAAAGTCCCAGGTTCAATTCCGGTCGGGGCACGTGCCAGGGTTTCTGGCTTGGTCCAATGTGCAGGAGGCAGCCAATCGATGATTCCCTCTCATCATTGATGTTTCTATCTCTCTCTTCCTCTCCCTTCCTCTCTGAAATCAATAAAAATGTTTTTAAAAGATATGGAATATTACCTAGAAGCTTCACTTGTGCCTATTTAATCATAATCTCCCTTCCTGGTATAACCACTATTCTTACTTGTAACACCAAAAATTAGTTTATCTGAATTTGAACTTTGTAGAAAAAAAATTTTTTTCAATAGGTACTCTTTTGTGTCAGGCTTCATTTACTCATCATTTTGTTAGTGATACTTATCCTTACACTTGTGAATAGTTGTAATTTATTCATTCTCACTGCCCTATAACACTATACTGTATGAATATACAATGATATGTTTATCTGTTTTACTGTTGAGCAATTGGATAATTTCAAGTTTGGGGCTATTACAAACAGTGCTGCTATGTACATTCTTGTTCATGTATATTGGCATCCATGTTTTTTGGTGCACATGTCTTTCGATCTATCTCCTTCTTGCTGTAATTAGGGGGGAAATGAAGTAAAGTGTAAGTACCCATCTAAAAATGATAAACCCATGATTCCACTGTTATTTGGGATTTGCTACGTGACTAATTATATTTTTAACACAAACAACTCCCTCTACCACAATGCTTTCCCTCAAAAACCCAAACTCATTGAGTAAGTTAGCAAAATGGCCCCAAGATACTCCTGTTCTCATTTAAAAATTCATCAGATATCAGTTAGGGTTGAGAGCAAAATTTAACATAAAAATACTCAAGCTTAAAGCCATATAGAATGGCATGGCTAAAACACTCATTAAAATTACTCATGGATAAAAGAGATGTGCATTAATTAAAATGCCTAGTCACTATAGAATGGGTTAAGAGGGAAGACTGACTTGGGATCAAATGGCTTCATTTTATGGCTTTACATAAAACTTTTAAAATATTTTCAGTTAAGGGAATGAAAGGAAGATGAAAAGAACCTCATAGAGAGTCGGATAAAATACCACAGACCTAAAGAGATCCATTATAATCCTTATGGCAGCATTTTCTATCACATTTATGAATTTGGGCAATTTTTATCACACATGTTGTTAAGGGACAATTGAGCAGGTGCTATTTTATGAGCTACTAATTCTCTAGTGATTCCCAAGTGCAGGAGCAACACACAAGGGTCAATTATTATGAGTATAGTAGAAATTCTGTGATTGGGAAAAATGCAAAGTAACATTAATATCTCTCCCCACTGCTCCCTTGAGCAGAGTTCAGCTGTCAATTTTAGTCCTGAGGAACTTGGAGACCATCAACATGACCAGAAAGGTTTTGGATTTGTTACATCAAGGGCAGAGTGAGCTGAATATTTTTAATATAACTTTATAAAGACAGTTCCCAATTTTAATGGCATAAGCATATTTAAAGACAAAAAGATTAAATATGATTCCTATAATTAAAATATACACATATATGTTAGTATATTATTTTGAGATTTTAACCTTCAAATTAAAAATCACTCCTACTTTAGAGTAAGTCCTGATTCTTCGGTAGCTTTTCAGTATTTATGTGACTAAGCATGGGGTATTTTATTCAGGTGATATGGAATGCGTGTTCTTATCGGTCATGAAAATCAGAACAACCAAAAATTGAAACAATAGCCCTGGCTGGGTGGTCAGTTGGTTGGAGCATCATCTTGTACAACAAAGGTTGCAGGTTCAATTCTCAGTCAGGGCACATACCAAGGTTACATGTTTGATCCCCAGTCGGGGTGCATATTGGAGACAACCAATCAATGTTTCTCACATGGGTGATTCTCTCTCTCCTTTCCTCTCTCTAAACATATCCTCGGGTGAAAATTAAAAATAAAAAAAAATAAAAATTGAGCCCTAGCCAGACTGGCTCAGTGGATAGAGAGTCGGCCCACAGACTGATGGGTCCTGGGTTCAGTTCTGCTCAAGGCCACCTACCTCGGTTGCAGGCTCAATCCCTGGCCCTGGTCAGGGGCATGTGCCGGAGGCAACCAGTTGATGTGTCTCTCTCATATTGATGTTTCTCTCTCTCTCTCTGTTTCTCCCTCTCCCTTTCACTCTCTCTAAAAATCAATGAAAAAATATCCTCTGGGTGAGGATCCTACCTAATAATAGACAAATATGCAAATTGACCATATCTCCGACACACCCACAAGCCACACCCACAAGCGACGCCCACCATCCAATCAGAGCGAGTATGCAAATTAACCCAAACCAAGATGGCTACAGCCACAGAGAGCAAGGATTCCTAGGTAACAGAGGAAGCCAAGCTTTCTGCCAGCCATTGCAGGCATAAGCCTCCACTCAAGCTACAAAGTTTCAATTATAAAAGGTAAACAAATTCAAACAGAAATGGCGGCAGAATGGAGCTTGAGAGAGCAGGCCAGGGTTGCTCCGGGCAACAGGGGAAGCAAAGCTTTCTGCACACCCTGGCCAGGCCCACCCGCTTAAGGCAACAAAGTTTCAATTATAACCCCAACACAAATGGCTTCAGGGCCTCAGAGGGAGCCCCAGGCTTGGCTCAGCTCCAGGCTACAAAGTTTCAATTGTAGAAGGAAAATAAATTCCAGATACCAGGGCCTCCACTTGGGTTGCCAGGGGGCATGGCCAGCCTACAAACCACCACAGGCCCCTCGCTCAGGCCACCCCATGCACCAAGGGAACCCCACCCTGATCAGGGACACCCTACAGGGCAAACCAGCTGGCCCCCATCCATGTACCAGGCCTCTATCCTATCTAATAAAAGAGTAATATACAGATTGATCATCACTGCAACACACAATATAGCTGCCCCTATGTGGTCAAAGATCCTGCCCCCATGTGGACACAAGATGGCCACCACAGATGGCCAGCAGGGGAGGGCAGTTGGGAGGCACCTGGCCTGCAAGGGAGGGCAGTTGAGAGGGACCAGGCCTGCAAGGGAGGGCAGTTGGAGGTGATCAACCGTGCAGGAGAGGGCAGTTAGGGGTGACCAGGCCGACAGAGGAGGGAAGTTGGGGCAAACAGGCTGGCAGCGGAGTGGTTAGGGGGTGATCAGGCTGGCAGGCAGAAGCAGTTAGGGGCAATCAGGAAGGCAGGCAGGCAGGCAGTTGGGAGCCAGCAGTCCTGGATTGTGAGAGGGATGTCCGACTGCCCGTTTAGGACCGATCCCACCGGACATCCCTCGAGGGGTCCCATATTGGAGAGGGTACAGGCTGGGCTGAGGGACAACCCCCCTCCGTGCACAAATTTCATGCACCGGGCCTCTAGTAAATAAATAAATAAATAAATAAATAAATAAATAAATAAATAAAAAAATTGAAACAATAAATGTGAAATAGCACCATGACTACACATTTGGCACTCGATAAAGTTATTCCTTCTAGCATATGTTTGTATGGTATTTACATATAGCCATAATTTGCCATATATGGATGGAGCCATAGAAATCAGAACAACCAAAAATCCTTCTAAAATTGAAACAATAGCCCTGGCTGGGTGGTCAGTTGGTTGGAGCATCAACAACAAAGGTTGCAGGTTCAATTCTCAGTCAAGGCACATACCGAGGTTGCATGTTTGATCCCCGGTCGGGGTGTGTACTGGAGACAACCAATCAATGTTTCTCACATGGGTGATTCTCTCTCTCCCTTCCTCTATCTAAACATATACTCGGGTAAAAATTAAAAATAAATATACTGTAAATAAAAGGAAGAAATATGGAAGAGGACTAATATTTATTGATGGCTTCTTATATGTGAGGTAACAAACCCAGTATTTTGTATGTGCTAGCTGATTTCATCCTTTCAATAATGCTGCAAGGTATGATTTATTAAGCTTTCTACAGACTATAAAATTGATATTCAGTGAGGTTAAATAGTGTGACCAATGTCACTGCCTGGTGAATGGTGGACTCAGGAATCAGAGGCACACACCTCCCTGCCCATAATCCTTTTCCACTACACTACTTGGCCTTCTCATTCTAAAGACTGATTCTCAGTAGTTAAAATCCTTAATGTCCTGTGGGAAAGCTTGAAATGAAAATGATCATGGCTCACTTGGCAGTGCACCGAAAGGTTCTCCAAGTTCAAGGTCATTGTGTCTCATACCAGTTTTGACACTGGCAATGTTTTTTGAGGAATCTCAAGGATATCTACCACCTTCCAGTTATGGGTCCCAGAACAATAAGGAGGACTCAGCCAGAAGCTACAGCCACATCTGGTCCAAGGTCAAGCTGCCAAGAAGGAACAAGACTGTTATAATTCATCATTTCCAGGCTGACACTGCCTCTCAATTTAGAACAGTCTCCATTTCCTTATTCCTTGCCCCCAGTTTGCTGTTTTCTCTGATCCCAGCTCTCCCAACTCCAAAGCATCCTCTAAACTGCTGCCAGAGATCTTGAAGTTTATAAAATGCAAATCTGACATGTCACTCTCTTTTAAAATACCCCTTAATCCTCCTTGGAATTATGACAATGTTCAAACTTCTTAGATTAGCACATCAGAGTTGGGACCCTTCTTGCTTCTCTGGCCTTGCCTCTCCCCTTCTCTCCTTTTACTCTCACATCTTCCTCTCTGATCATTCTGAAATAATGTGACAAGCTGATTCATATCTCCAAGCCTTTGCTCATGCAGTTGTTTCTGCCTGGAATATTCTTTCTTCCCTTTTCTTCTAAGTAAATCCAACTTTGTCTTTCATGGTTCAGCTCCAACATTAACTTCCTTTGACCTAAATGTCTGATTTGTATGTCCCACTATGGAATCATATATGATAGAATTACATTACTGATTTACAATAAATTACTTGTCTATATTTTCCATTATATGGTAAACTACCTGAGGACAGGGACTATGGTTTCAGTCATGCTATTTTCTGTGCATATCACAAGAGTATGGGCTCTGTATTTTGCTTTTTGAATTAGAATCTAAGCACTTCCACTTACTGTCTGACTTCTCCCTTCTAAGCCTCACTTTTCTCATCTATGAAATGGAGCATTACCCACCTTATAGTATTGTTAGGATTAAGTGGGAATATCCCATGTCGATAAAGCACAGTGTCTTCCATACATTATTTAGTAAATGATAGCTATTACTATAGTGAGAAGAACAGTGACAATTTAATTGATGAATAAGCATTCTCAGTGAACAAAACTAATGATTATGAATTCCATAACATTTTAATAGAATTTTGAAGGACTGCCATCTATATCACACCTATCAGAGTAATTCTTAACAAGAGCTAAAACTTCTTGTATCTAATAGAGAAAGGGAACTAAGCTATCTTCTAGTCTCCTAGTTCTGTTTTACAGAAGAGTATTTGAGTCCTTGTGACATCAGCTGCATCAATTAGAATTTGATCAGAGAAGCAGAACCCTTATGAGTGACAGAGAATGAATGATTTATTATATAGACTAGAGGCCCAGTGCATAAAATTTGTGCATGGGGGGCAGGGGTGTCCCTCAGCCCAGCCTGCACCTTCTCCAATCTGGGATCCCTCTCACAATCCAGGACTACTGGCTCCCAACTACTTGCCTGCCTCTGCCTGATTGCCCCTAACCGCTTCTACCTGTCAGCCTGATCACCCCCTAACCACTCCCCTGCCAGCCTGATCAACGCCTAACTGTTCCCCGGCCAGCCGATTGCCCCTAACTGCCCTCCCCAGCCAGCCTGGTCACCCCTAACTGCCCTCCCCTGCAGGCCTGGTCCCCTCACCAACTGCCCTCTACTGCAGGCCTGGTCCCCTCCCAACTGCCTTCCCCTGCAAGCCTGGTCTCCCCCAACTGCCCTCCCCTTCAGGCCTGGTCTCTCCCAACTGACCTCCTCTGCTGGCCCGGTCACCCCTAACTGCCCTCCCTGCTGGCCTGATCACCCATAATGGCCCTCCCCTGCTGGCCTGATCCCCCCCCCCAACTGCCCTACCTTGAAGGCCTGTTCCCCCCTAACTGCCCTCCCCTGCAGGCCTGGTCTCGCCTAACTGCCCTCCCTGCTGGCCTGATCATCCACAACTGCCCTCCCCTGCAAGCCTGGTCCTCCCCAACTGCCGTCCCCTGCAGGCCTGGTCCCTCCCAACTGCCGTCCCCTGCAGGCCTGGCCCCCCTCAACTGCCCTCCCCTTCAGTCTTGGTCCCTCCCCAAACTGCCCTCCCCTGCTGACCTGGTCTCCCTAACTGCCCTCCTCTGCTGGCCTGGTCACCCCTAACTGCCCTCCCTGCTTGCCTGATCACCCACAACTGCCCTCCCCTGCCAGCCTGGTCCCCCCGCAACTGCCCTCCACTGCTGACCTGGTCTCCCTAACTGCCCTCCTCTGCCAGCCCGGTCACCCCTAACTGCCCTCCCTGCTGACCTGGTCTCCCCCAACTGCCCTCCTCTGCAGGTCTGGTCACCCCTAACTGCCCTCCATGCTTGACTGATCACCCACAACTGCCGTTCCCCCCAACTGCTCTCCCCTGCAGGCCTGGTCCCCCCCAACTGCCATCCACTGCAGGCCTGGTCCCCCCCAACTGTCCTCACCTGCAGGTTTGGTCCCCCTCAACTTCCCTCCCCTGCAGGTCTGGTCTCCCCTAACTCCCCTCCCTGCTGGCCTGATCACCCACAACTGCCCTCCCCTGCAGGCCTGGTCCCTCCCAACTGCCTTACCCTGCAGGCCAGGTCCCCCGAACTGCCCTCCCCTGCAGGTCTGGTTCCCCCCCCCCCTGCCCCCCAACTGCCCTCCCCTGCAGGCCTGGTCCCCCCCAACTGCCCTTCCCTGCAGGTCTGGTCCCCCCTAACTTCCCTCACTGCTGTCCTGATCACCCACAACTGCTCTCCCCTGCAGGCCTGGTCCCTCCCAACTGCCTTCCCCTGCAGGCCTGGCCCCCCGAACTGCCCTCCCCTGCAGGCCTGGTCCCCCCCGCAACTGCCCTTCCCTGCAGGCCTGGTCCCCCCCAACTTCCCTCCCCTGCTTGCCTGGTCCCTCCCAACTGCCCTCCTCTGCAGCCTGGTCTCCCCCAACTGCCCTCCCTTGCTGGCCTGCCCCCCCCCCAACTGCCCTCCTCTGCTGGCCTGGTCACCCCTAACTGCCCACAACTGCCCTTCCCTGCCAGCCATCTTGTTGTGGCCATCTTGTGTCCACATGGGGGAAGACATCTTTTACCACATGGGGGTGCCCATCTTGTGTCTTGGAGTGATGGTCAATTTGCATATTACTCTTTTATTATATAGGATTCAAGCTTGGGCATCTGTAAAAGCTGGTAGAGGAGTATATGCAAAGCTGCTGTTTTCACATCTGGTGGTGAGTCCAAGGTCACTGTAGGTCAGCAGCACCAGCAATCAGAAGGCAAAGCTGGGCCTCAAGTAAAGGAGCATGAGGACAAACTGAAATCTAAAAAAACAAAAAAAACAAAAAAAAAAAAAAACCAAACTGGAACCCACTGGGAAAAACTGGCACTCACATTTGTCTCTCACTGCCTCCAACCTTGAGGATACAGGTAAACTGAAAAGGGAGACAGTGCCCTTTGCCACTGAGCTGCACATGTACCTAGTCTAAGACTTGGAGAAACTGAAGGGTAAGAAGTGGCAGGAGCTGGAGGAGCTGAGGGACAGGTGGTTACTGGCACGGCCAAGATGAACCAGAAGGTAGGTAGTAATGTGTGTGAGTTGCAGCAGTGTGTGGGGCCCTGCACTGACCTTCAGAGCACAGAGGCTGCTGCTTCACTTTCACCTTCTAAATCTCATGAAAATTTCTCTTGTGGCCAACCCTAATGTGGAGAAAGGAATTACCGGTATTGAAAATACAGTTGCAGCCCTGGCCGGTGTGGCTAAGTTGATCAGGCATCATCCCATACAATGAGAGGTGGGGGGTTCAGTTCCCTGTCAGGGCACATGCCCAGGTTTCAGGCTCCATCACCAGTAGGGGGCGTGCAGGAAGCAGCCGATTGATGTTTCTCATTGATGTTACCATCTCTCCCTCTCCCTTCCTCTCTCCCTAAAATCAATAAAAACATATTTTTAAAAAAGAAGAAAATGTAGTTCCAGCTCAGATAAAGCGGCACAGTTTAAAGCCACCGCATCAAGTAACAACTCCACAAATATGCAATTATTAAACTGGCCCTAGAACCCAATGTTCTTTTCATTAGCTTATGCTCCCAACTCTAATTGTATCAAATGCAAGGTTAAGAATTTGCAAGTTGGGGCAAAAGTAGGTTTACAGTTCTGCATATGCCAAACAGTTTATTCTTGTATTATTATTTATTAATTATGGCATTATTTTCCATATGAACAACTGTAAACCTACTTTTGACACATCCTGTATCTTTAACTTTGGACATGTTAAGTATTACATTTTTGAAAACAGACATCAAAGCCCTGGATTTTCATCAAAAGCAATGCTAATCTTGCCAGTAATTCTCATTGTGCTATCAAATGGTCCGTGAAATTATTAGGCCCAACCTCCTTATTCAACATGACATCCATATTGAAAAAAAATTGGCTTAATACCAATCATTAGAATAGTCTACTTCTTGACAAACCAGGGAGAATACTTGCCAGAGTTCTGATCCTCGTGGAGCAATTCTAAATTGTTCATTTTTGATCATAATCACATAAACCTATTTACCCATGGGTGCTTTGGTATCCCAGAGATGACCTATTCTAAGACCATTAAACCACAAGTAACCACCGGCCATTTTTAATTTTATTTTTGTCTGATTTTGTAAAAATCTTGCTAACACTCTAAATTCTACTGCTTAGTAGTGAGGGAGGTTTTTACCTATAGACCTGAATTTCCATGAAATCTTTGGTTTGCATGGCTTCCTCCAACTAGGTACATATTGCTCAAAAAGCTATGTGATCAACTGTAATTGAAGAAAACATTAAAATAATATAAAATCAAATAAAAGCCATAAGCCTTTTGAAGAACCACCTCTAGGTGGCCCCAGAGCTCTGTTGCTGCTCTGACATCCTTGGCTACTTTTAAAAGTTTCCACTAACACAGAGACTGCAACACACTTTGTGAGAAGTATTAACTTTGCAACAAACTGCATTCCCTTACCCCGTTCAATTCCATTTTACATTCATGATCACTTCCAAAAGTGCACTGTTTTGAAAACACATTCTTTCAATTCTTTTCACAGCTCTTGTTTTGCCTTTCTTGGAGATGATTTAGCTCAAAAACATGAATCCGTTGTCTCATAATACTCCATACTACACTGAGTGGCCAGGTTATTATGATCTTTGAACGCATAATAATCTGGCCACTCAGTGTATTTGTGTCTCAAATGGGTACCAAAAGTATTCTAGACTTTTGCTGGAGATCAACCACCTATTTGCCCTGAGCTTTCTATCAGCCAGTGCAAAGGGAAAACTGATCAGGTGCACGATTCATAGTATCTTCGATATCAAATAAATGAGGTACTCAAGAGAAGTACACTGAGTGGCCAGATTATTATGCGTTCAGGGATCATAATATCTGGCCACTCAGTATATATGTAAAGCATCTATATAATGCCCTGAATGTTTTTAAAAACATATTTTTATTGATATCAGAGAGGAAGGGAGAGGGAGAGAGAGATAGAAACATCAATAATGAAAAAGAATCATTGATTGGCTGCCTCCTGCACACCCTTTATTGGGGATCAAGCCCGCAACCTAGGCATGTGCCCTTCACGGGAATCGAACCCAGGACCCTTCAGTCCACAGGCTGATGCTTTATCCACTGAGCCAAATCAGCTAGGGCCTGACTGACTTTTTAATTATAAATTGCTTTGTGGAGGAGAGTAAAGGCCCTTTAAGTGTGCCTGGAACCATTTTTCCCCATGATAATGCCAGATTCCAAGAATCTGGCTTCTTCACCTCCGTGGCTAAAGCTTCACTTAAAGGGCTTTGATTCTGCACAGCAGGCTCTCCAGAGCACAAGCAGAGCTGACCCACAGGGTATGTTTGCCTTGGCGAGACAGCTGGGTTCCCAGAGGTGGACTGAGATGTCAGAAACTACAGTGTGAGGATGGGAGTTAGCTTCACAGTCCCGTTTCAAAGCAGTGACGTTTCTGAATTCTGGAACCAGAGTTCCACAGAATCTTCAGAATGAGGACCTTCTGCATGGAGGCCAATGTCATGAATATCTCTATGTAAAACAACTCTCTTCTTCCCCTGTAGCCATTTCTTTCCTTTTGCCTTCCATTCTTGCCAATTCTGTCTATGCTATTAAGTAAAACAAGAATATTTACTGGTGATAGTTGAACACACCAAGTTTCCCAAAGATTTTTTTTATCTAATAAGATAGCTATAATAATAAAAGGGTAATGTGCTAATTAGACCAGACGTCCTTCCAGACAAAGCCGGAGCTGTGAGGGAAGCCCGGGTCCCGGGTGCCAGAGGGAACCTGGTGCTGGCAGCCGGGGGAAGGAAGGCCTACTCTTGCATGAATTTCATGCGTCAGGCCTCTAGTTCTCTAATATTACAATAAAGCAGGTTATGACCTGGGGTTTTAGAGTCGGGGATATGTGGGCTGAGTTTTAGCTATGCCACTGACTAGCTGTGCAGCCATATTAAACAGTATAATAAAAATGATACCTTTGGAGCCTTCCTGTGAGGATCAAACAAAATGTCAATGGATATAGTGATTAGCATCGAAAAAGCATGCCCTAAGTGCTGACTCTTACTATTTTTAATAGTTTATACAGAAGCAAAATTATAATGGCACCCGATAGGAGTGGGTTTAAAACCTGAAGTTTGAACTCACATCTTGTGTTTTTATCCAGGCATTATCATTTGTGAATTGTGAGACCTTGGGCAAACTGTTTAACCCTTAATACCCTATGCCTTTGTCTCCTTATCTGCTGAATGGAAAGTAATACAATAATTAATAAATAATAACGCAACAATAAATTGCTTCCCGTACCCACAACTGTAAGTCTACTTTTGCCCACCCCTGCATCACTTAGAAAGGGCTTAGTGCATAATAAGTGCACAATAAAGTTTAGCTTCTTTCTAATCATTCTTCAGAATGAGCAACACATGCAGCTTGTTTTTAATGCATGCATTTCAATGTTAAAAAAACTATTGAGTAAGTACATACTTGCATTTAGAATGATAGGTGACAGGCTATGAAGAATTAGTCTCCAAGCAACAAACTGAACAATTTTGAGGAGCAATACAGAGAAAGTGGTGACCTTGTCTTTCATACACATCTTTTCCACCTTGCTTTTCCTTTCACTCTTGCCAGGAGGTTATTTTAGGAGATGTGATAATTAAGTAGGTGTCATTGCATACAAATGTCAACAAATTTCAGGAAAAGTTGGAAGTGGCGTCAGAGATCACTGAGTGTGCATCACGCAATTATGGGAGCTTGTTTAAAAATACAGAACTTTGATCTTCATCAGAAGAGGGGTTGACTATGTAGATGTAGGTCATGTCCGGGAACTGGCATTTTCACTAGCACTCCAGGTGATCCTATTCCACATTGAGAATCACGACAGTAAACACCTTCAAAAGGGGTAAAATTCCATTTTTAGAAAAATCAGACTTTAAAACCTAAGATTTGAATCACTATTGTACTCTGGTCTTAAAGAATGTGCCCAACTATTTATGTGCAAATCTATATATATAAAACCCTAACATGCAAATAGACCGAATGGTGGAACAACCGAACAACCAAACAGCTGGTCACTATGATGTGTGCTGACCACCATGGGGCACACACGGAACATAGAGGACATTGGCAGCAGGCAGCAGAGCACGGCACATGGTAGGCATTGGATGCGGCGGGATGGTGCAGCATGTGAGCGGGGGAAACAGACCAAGGTGGGGCGCCAGTCACTGTCATGGTGGTGAGCCTCTGGTGTTTACTGAAAATTCTTTGCTCCCACATGCATGGTTCCACCGGGCACCAACAGTGGATGCAAGTGGGGCCGGTGCTGTCAGCAGGTGCAAGCAGTGGCTGCTGCCCCGATCGCCCTTCAGGAGCAAGGGGAGGGGGAGAAGCCCTCAGGGGTGATTGGGGCCAGCAACCGCCGCTCACACCTGCTGAGGGCACCAAGCAATTGGGTGCAAGTGGGGCCGGTGCCAGCAGTGGGTGCGAGCAGTGGCCCCAGGTTCCCTGTCTGCCAGCAGCCCCGCTCCCACAGCCGCCACTCCCATGCGGCGAGGATGGGCCAAGACCTGCCCTTGTGCCAACCACAGCCTTGCAGCCCACAGTTCCTTTTAAGGTGCATAAATTCGTGCACTGGGCCCCTACTGTATTGATAAGAGTGAAAGTTTAGCAACAGTGTAAATTTCAAAAAAATAAAGGATTCATTAAATAAATCATATCAGTTCTATCCATATGATGGAATACTATGTAGCCATTAAAATTGAAACTTTGTCCCTAGTCAGTTTGGCTCAGTGGATAGAGCATTAACCTGCAAATTGAAGGGTCCCAGGTTCAATTCCAATCAAGGGCACATACCTTAGTTGCAGGCTGGATCCTCTGCCCTGGTTGGGGTGTGTGTGCAGGAAGCAACCAATCTATGTGTCTCTGTATCTCTCTCACATTGATGTTTCTCTCTGTATGTCTCTCCCCCTCCCTTCCACTCTCTCTAAAAATCAATGGAAAAATATCCTCAGGTGAGGATTAACAAAACAAAAAAATTTGAAACTTTGTTTTTATAAGTTCATAATTTAGTAGTAATTGAAAAGAGAAAGTAGTGAAGATATAGGCAGTATAAATCTTTTTTTTCAAAAATATATTTATAGATGCCAAAGAGGACATATACTAAATGTTATTATGCTTAACTCTGCATAATAGTTTATAGATCATTGTATATATTTCTTTGTGCTTTCCAGTGCTTTCAAGGTTTTCTGTTAGCTTCATGATTAGGGATTTTAAATTATGATATTTTTAAGATTTTATATATATAAATATATATTATATATAATATCATACTTGTAAACACATTTGCCAAGAAAACTGTAGTAGGCAGAATAATATATATATATGTAATATCATACTTGTAAACACATTTGCCAAGAAAACTGTAGTAGGCAGAATAATGGATCCCCCACAGATGTCCACACTGTAATCCCTGGAAACTGAATATGTTACCTTACATGGCAAAAGGGACTTTGAAGACATGATTAGGGGTTTGTTAGAGACCTTGAGATGGATTTTTCTGTAATACCCAGTGGACCTAATCTAATCTAATGCATCTTTAAAAACATAGAATTTTCATGGGTTGTGGTTAGAGAGATACATCAGTATGATGGCATAAGGGTCAGACAGATGTGATCTAAGAAGAATTCAACCTTCCTTTGCTATGAAGTTGGAGGAAGGGGACCACAAGACAAAAATGCTGACAGTGTCTAAAATTGAAATACAAATAAACAGTCTCTCTCCTACAAGCTCCAGAAAGAAGTGCAATCACTGACTGGGCCTTGATCTTAGCCCAGTGAGATCTGTGTTGAACTTCCTAACTGCAGAACAGTAACATAATAAATTTGTGTTGTTTTAAACCACTGAGTTTGTAGTAATTTGTTTCAGCAGCAATAGAAAACTAAAATAAAAAACAAAGCTAAATATTTGCCAATGTTTAAGCTTTCTGCTAGGGTATAGCCCTTCTGCCATAATCAGCAACCAAATTGCTGCCCTTATTAACAGTGTCATTAAAATTATAAATGTTAATAGTAGAAACAACTTCAGCAATCATCTAATTCAACACGTATTTTATACATGAAGAAATTAAAGCCTGGAGAGGTATGTGATTTAGATGTTGAAAAATTAAAATGCTTTATGTTGCAAGTATCAGAAAAGTTGGGCTCACTCTGATTTGGACAATGAGTTTTATTATGTCACATAACAAGAAACAAGGTGGTCTTCACCACAGGGTATCAGAACTCTAGTTATTGGTGAGTCCCTTGGCTCTGGGTATTGGCAAGACAACTGGCCCAGCACTAGGCCTCACATCCATGTATGACAATGTCCAGAGGAAGAATGGGAGTGTTTCTTCCTGTATTTTCTTCTTAACAGTGAGGAATAGTTGCCCTTCAGCAATATATGCTGTGATTCTGAACATGAAGATTAGAACCAGACTGACTAGTTTCAAACAGCAATGCTGACTCTTAGCTGGATAACCTTCCTTCAGCAAGTTATTTAACATCTTTGTGTCTCATTTTCCTCAACTTTAAAATGGCATGAGTACATTTTGCTTACCTCACTGAGTTTTTGGAGGATTAAATGTCTGACCAGGAGTTTGACCGGGAGTTCGACTGCTCGCTATGACGTGCGCTGACCACCAGGGGGCAGTGCGGGGCATGGCTGGCATCAGTGACATGGCACTGGCAGCAGGCGGCAGTGGAGGTGCTGCCCATCCCAATGGGAGAGCGGGACCACGGCGAGATGGTGAAGCAGGTGAGCAGGCGGCACCAGGCCAAGGCGGGTGCGATCAGGGATCAATCACCCTGCTGATTGCCCTGCAGACAGCGACCAGTGGTGGCGACAGGGAGCAGGGCCACCACCTGGCTCCCAGGCGCTGAGGGAGCCGGCCAGGAGGCCCGGCCCCAATCGATCACCCCGCAGGCGGGATGGTGGAGCAGGTGAGGGGGCGGTGCCAGGCCAAGGCAGGGTGCCAGGTGGGGCTGTGGGGCTGCGAGGCTGGGGTGCGAGCTGGGGCCCAATTCCTGAAGGCCACCCCAAGGGACCCCAACCATGCATGAATTCATGCACCAGGCCTCTAGTTGTGTATAGAGAGCTTAGAACATTCTGTAGTAAATAGTGAGTAATGTAGTTACTGATAATGTTCAAGCTTTCTTGTATCCACATCCTTAGGGTATAGTGCCCCTCCACCCTGACTCTGGGGTCAACCATGTGACTTATCTTGGCCAATGCAATACTATTGGTCATGACACAAGCAGAGACTTGAAATGCACTCGTGTATCAAAGCTTGCCTTTTCTTGTTGCTCTTGAACACTGCTATCATATGAAGCAGCCCAAAGTAGCCTGCAGGAGAGGAAAAACACATTGTTTCTGTTGTCCCAGCAGGCAGCTAGACATATGAATGAGGCCACTCCAGATCATCTAGTCATCAATTATAGCTCCAGCTGACTACAGACACCTATGCAAAGTACAAGTTATCCAGGGCAGCGCAGAACTAAAGAACCTAACAGCTAATCTAAGGAATCATGAGCCAAGTTGTAGATTAAAGTCATTACTAGTAACCCTGGAGGTGGTTTGTTTATGTAGCAAAGGCTAATAGTATAGTTAAGCACTCAATAAAAATTAGGTATCCTTTGCTGTTTTCATTGCTCAATCACCAACAATGGCATAATTATCTAAATAATCATAACAATTATTAGTTTAGAGCAGAGGCTTTCCACCCTGGTAGACAAAGCCTTTTGCAATATGACACCCTCCCTCCATATTTTTCTAGCTTTCTCTATTCCTCTACCTACCCGTAGCCTGAATTCTTGACAAACTATGGGTATCATTGTCCCCTAATGAATCCTGTCCTCTTCTGCCTCACTGTCTGTGCTTGTGTCCTGCTCTGTACCCACCCTTAAATGTATGTAAAGCCTTAGCAAGTGACAGAGGTAATTCCGGTAAGCAGCCAGTGTTGGCAGTAATCATTTGAATTGGAGTAATTATTGAAAAGAGATGGATGTCAGTCATCAAAATCAATATGCACATGATCACACAGCTGCTCAGTAGCAGAGTGATGATATTGACTAGTTCTCTTGAGCCCCTTCCTAGTGTGTTTTCTCTATCACCACATGCTGTGGGAGACAGTGATACCCTCAGGCATTCACAACAAGTTAATTATTGGACATATTGTCCAACAGCAGAGGGTAACTTGTTCACATTGTTTCTCTTTGAGCTGCACATATTCTGAGGCAAAATAGAAAACTTCAGATACCATTACTGAGACTTTCTTTTCTTTTTTCCTGCTTGCCCAGCAGCTGGTGAGTATTCAGCATCAGGTATGAGAAAGTTAAGCTGAATAAACAGGAGGGAAACCTTGTAGAGAAAGCAAGCTCAGCTTTTAAAAAAATGCTAAGTTTGCCAACTCAAGAGCCCAGGACAGCTTAATAAAATTGAACGGAGGAAAACCAATTAAACACTTTAAGCTGCTATTCTGGGGCTCACCCAAACAACACAAATCAAAAGAGGAAATATTTAATTATTAGTAGCAGCTGGATTTCTGTGAAAGGTTTTTTTGTTTTTTGTTTTTTTTTCTTTAGTTAAGTCAAGTCCTGATCTTGCTGCTGCTTCCCAGAAGGCTAAAAGATTTTTCAAATTCCATAAAACACTTTATTGTGGATTTGCCCACAGTGATAGTCAAAGAAATCCTAATGGCTTAATGCATAGCTCTGAGCATTCCACCTCTCTTTTCCAAAAATTTCAGAGGCTGCCCATTGTTTATCAATATCTTTGACCTGGGATACAAAGCCTTTTACAATATGACCCCCCACCACCACCCCATCCCTTTCTAGCTTTCTTTATTATGCTACCTACTTATAGCCTGAATTCTTGACAAACTATGGGGCTCATTGTCCCCCAATAAATCCTGTCTTCTGCTGCCTCATTGTCTGTGTTTATGCCCTGCTCTATACCCACCTCTTCCTTATATCCTCACTGGTTAAATAACCCATTTTTCAAGACCAACCTCAAATGTTAGCTTTATGAAGTCTTTCTGTATTTTTGTTGAAACTCACCAGCCACAGACTACCTGTAACACAAGTTTACTCAAGGTTTATTTAACTTGCTGTAGCATGGAACCATGAGAACTTGAGTTGTAAGGAGGGTTTAAGTAGGCAAGGGACATTTCTGGATGGGATGCTGTCAGGAAGCAGAATCCACTTGGTGAATGGGTATGTTATAAGTTTTACATAAGAGGCAGGAGAATTAAAATAATGCTAGAGTAGTCACATGTGAAGAAGAACATATTAGACAGAAGAAGTGCTCATTTAGCCACTTTACTATAGCAGAGTCCTTGCTCTGTGGCTTGTCTGATTTATTTATTTATTTATTTATTTATTTATTTATTTATTTATTTATTTTATTGTTTAAAATATTACATGTCTTCTTTTTCCCCCATTAACCCCTTGCCGGGCACTCCCACTCCTGAGGGCAAGCCCCCACCGCCCCAGTGTCTGTGTCCAATGGTCATGCTAATATGCATGCATACAAGTGCTTTGGTTGATCTTTAACCCCCCTTCCCCTGCCTTCTCCCCAAGGTTGGACAGTCTGCTTAGTGCCACCTTGTCTCTGGATCCATTTTTGTTCATCACTTTATGTTGATCATTATATCCCACATATGAGTGAGATCATGTGATATTTTCTTTCTCTGACTGGCTTACTTTGCTTAGTATAATGCTCTCCAGTTCCACCCATGCTGTTGCAAATGGTAAAAGTTCCTTCTTTTTTATAGTAGCGTAGTATTCCATTGTGTAGATGTGCCATAGTTTTTTATTCCACTCATCTGCTGATGGGAACTTAGGCTGTTTCCAGATCTTAGCTATTGTAAATTGTGCTGCTATGAACATAGGGGTGCATATATCCTTTCTAATTGGTGTTTCTGGTTTCTTGGGATATATTCCTAGAAGTGGGATCACTGGGTCAAATGGCAATTCCATTTTTAGTTTTTTGAGGAAACTCCATACTGTTTTCCACAGTGGCTGCACCAGTCTGCATTCCCACCAGCAGTGCACAAGGGTTCCTTTTTCTCCACACCCTCTCCAGCACTTGTCATTTGTTGGTTTGTTGATGATAGCCATTCTGACAGGTGTGAAATGGTACCTCATTGTTGTTTTGATTTGCATCTCTCAGATGATTAGTGACTTTGAGCATGTTTTCATATGTCTTTCAGCCTTCTGTATGTCCACCTTTTAAAAAATATATATTTTATTGATTTTTTTACAGAGAGGAAGGGAGAGGGATAGATCGTTAGAAGCATCAATGAGAGAGAACCATCGATCAGCTGCCTCCTGCACACCCCATACTGGGAATGTGCCTGCAACCAAGATACATGCCCTTGACCGGAATCGAACCTGGGACCCTTCAGTCTGCAGGCCGATGCTCTATCCACTAAGCCAAACCAGTTAGGGCTGTATGTCTACTTTTGAAAGGTGTCTATTTAGGTCCTTTGCCCATTTTTTTTATTAGATTGTTTGTCTTCCTTTTTTTTAAGTTGTATGAGTTCCCTGTAAATTTTGGAGATTAAAACCTTATCTGAAATAGCATTGTCAAATATGTTCTCCCATACAGTGGACTTTCTTGTTGTTTTGTTGATGGTTTCTTTTGCAGAAGCTTTTTATTTTGATGTAGTCCCATTTGTTTATTTTCTCCTTAGTTTTCTTATAGACTTAATAAATGAATTTGGTAGTGTAGCAGGATACAAAATTAACACTCAGAAATTTCTGGCTTTTTTATACACAAACACTTAACTCACAGAAAGAGAAACTAAAAAAGCAATCCCATTTACCATTGCACAAAAAAAAAAATTAAGATACCTGGGAATAAAATTAACTAAGGAGGTAAAAGACCTATACTCAGAAAACTATAGGACATTGAAAAAAGAGATATAGGAAAACATAAATGGAAGAACATACTGTGTTCATGGGTTGGTAGAATCAACATCATTAAAATGTCCATACCACCCAAAGCAATTTATAGATTTAATGCATTCCTCATTAAAATACCAATGGCATATTTCACAGACCTAGAATAAACTCTCCAAAAATTCATCTGAAATAAAAAAGACCCTGAATAGCCACAGCAATCCTAAGAAAGAAGACCAAAGTTAGAGGGGTCACAATACAAGGTATCAAGCTATAGTATAAAGCCACTGTTCTCAAAACTGCCTGGTACTGGCACAAGAACAGACATATACCAATGGAACAGAACAGAGAACCCAGAAATAGACCCGAGCCATTATGCTCAATTAATACTTGACAAAGGAGGCAAGAGCATACAATGGAGTCAAGACAATCTCTTCAATAAATGCTGCTGGGAAATTTGGTCAGATACATGCAAAAAAATGAAACTACATCACCAACTTACACCATACACATAAACAAATTCAAAATGGTTAAAAAACTTAAACGTAAGATGAGAAACCATAAATATCTTAGAAGACTCCATAGGCAGCAAAATATCAGATATAAGTTGTAAGGATATCTTTACCAATACAGCCCCTAAGGCAATAGAAACTAAGGAAAAATATTTATTTATTTTTGAATATATTTTTATTGATTTCAGAGAGGAAGAGAGAGGGAGAGAGATATAGAAACATCAATGATGAGAGAGAATCATTGATTGGCTGCCCCCTGCATGTCCCCTATTAGGGATTGACCCTGCATCCCGGGCATGTGCCCTGACTTGGAATCGAACTGTGACCTCCTGGTTCATAGGTCGATGCTCAACCACTGAGCCACACCAGCCAGGCTGATGATTTATTATATACTGTGTGTACACATTCTGTTTACATATCCTGTGTGTTATTTATATTTAGCTTGGATATATCAACTCTCAGGATTCTTTTTCATTTTTTTACTATGCAACTAGTTGTGCCCATTTTTTTCAGAATCTCCATAGTGCAGACGTGAAAAAAATATCCCACAGCAACATCGACATTAGCCCTCACAGGTTGTTCCTTTTTGTTTCTAGTTGACTCCTAAATATTTTATATTTCACATTAAAGCACAACTTCTTTTAAAATTCAGCATGTTTTGCAAAAAAAAGAAAAACTTGGCATGAGTAGGCTTGTAGATCTGCATGAAAGAAACTGAATAGCAAGTATCGTTCTTAGACATGTTCTCTCCAGTTGATCACAGTCCCAGTCATTCACACAGTGTAGGCATTTCCATGTATACTGGATTCATAACCCTCACCTGCTGGTCCTTAGGGATATTTGAGACTACATTATTTTCTTATTCATGTTTTAGAGTTAAATAAAAACTGTATGTAACAGTAGAGAGAATGGACCAGCAGGAATGAATTAATAGTGGCCTGTAAACAAAATTTACAGGGAGGTCATATTGTAAAAGGCTTTGTGGGCCAGAACTACTAAACTATAGCCTTGTAGTAAGAAGGCAAGACAGAGACAATGCATAAATGAATGACCTGAGTTCCAATAAAATCCTATCTAATAAAAGAGTGATATGCAAATTGACCATCACTCCAACACACAAGATGGCCACCCCCATGTGGACACAAGATGGCCGGCAGGGGAGGGCAGTTGGGAGGGACCAGGCCTGCAAGGGAGAGCAGTTGGGGGCTATCAGGCCAGCAGGGGAGGGCAGTTAGGGGTGACCAGGCCTATAGGGGAGGACAGTTGGAGGGGAACCAGGTCTGCAGCGGAGGGCAATTGGGGGGAACCAGGCCAGCAGGGGAGAGCAGTTAGGGGCAATCAGGCCTTCAGGGGAGGGCAGTTAGGGATGACTGGGCCAGAAGGGGAGGGCAGTTGGGGGCAATCAGGCTGGCAGGGGAGCTGTTAGGCATCAATCAGGCTGGCAGGGGAGTGGTTAGGGGGTAATTAGGCTGGCAGGCAGAAGCAGTTAGGGGCAAACAGGCAGGCAGGCAGGCAGGCAAGCGGTTGGGAGCCAGCAGTCCTGGATTATGAGAGGGATCCCAGATCGGAGAGGGTGCAGGCTGGGCTGAATGACACCCCCCTCACCCCCGTGCATGAATTTTGTGCACCGGGCCTCTAGTTTTATTTATAAAAGCAGGTGGTGGACAGAATTTAGCCTGCAGGACCAATGCTAACTTTGAGACCTATTCCTGACAAGGATATTTTACTGAGATGTTATAGTGTATTGTTCTTTGTGTGTGTTTCCATTCTCCATTCCAAGAACATAGTCAGGCCTTTCCTTGGGGTCATTGGTGCTCTTTGAAGGTAATCCACCTTTCTACCGAAAATCTCTGATGGAAATATGCTTGGGTTTTAAGGGCCTAGATGAAGAGACAGGCTGAGAGAGAAATGGCCACCTCTGAGGGAATGGGAAAACTTTGAACTAGGAAGGCATCAATGATTTGGCGTCTGTGTTCTATAAGTATCAAAACTTCCCACCATGGCCCTGGCCAGTATTGCTCATGGTTAGAGTGACAGACCATGCACCAAAGGGTCATGGGTTAATTTTCAGTAAAGGGCACAGTCCTGGGTTGCAGGCTCAATTCCTGGCCCCAGTCAGGGTACACATGGGAGGCAATCAATCAATGTTTCTCTCTCTATTCCTCTCTCTCTCTCTCTCTCTCTCTCTCTCTCTCTCTCTCTCTCTCTCTCTCTCTCAGTAAAAATCAATGGAAAAAATATCCTCAAGTGAGTATTAACAAAAAAGACAAAACAAACAAACAAAAACACTCCCCACCATGTATTCACCCACAAGACCTCAGAGAAGACTGGTAGAATTATGTAACTCAGAGAGCCTGGAACTGGGAAATCGGGGTGCTTATGCCAGCAAAATTCTTGGGCCCATAGAACCTTCTCAGGTGAATATGCAGACTCGGACCATGAACAGGTCAGCAACAAGATTAAAGTTGAGAATCAAATAGAATTAAAACTTTGAAGAGTAAATTAATGTGATATATCTTGTATAGCCTAATTATTGAGTAAATGCAAAGTAGATCTAGAGACATTAAAGCGTACAACAGACTGAGGATTCTCAGAGGGAAGGGGGTGGGGCTGGAAGAGATTAACCAAAGAACTTTCATGCATACTAGAGGCCCAGTGCACAAATTCGTGCATGGGTGAGGTCCCTCAGCTGGCTGCGGGAGGTTGGCTATGGGAGTGCACTGACCACCAGGGAGCAGCTCCTGCATTGAACGTCTTCCCCCTGGTGGTCAGTGCTCATCATAGCGACTGTTTGATCAGTCATTCAGTTATTCGATCACTTAGGCTTTTATATACATTGAATGGCCAGATTATTATAATCGCTGAACGCATAATAATCTGGCCACTCAGTGTGTGTATGTGCGTATGTGTGTATATATATTAGAGGCCCAGTGCATGAATTCGTGCATGGGTGGTGTCTGGCCAGCCTGGCCAGGGGGAGGGGACATGGGCGGTTGGCTGGCCTGCCTGCTGGTCGAACTCCTGGTCGAGGGGACAATTTGCATATTAGCCTTTTATTATATAGGATATACACTGAATGGCCAGATTATTATACATTCAGAGATCATAATAATCTGGCCACTTGGTGTATATAGATATGCATAGCCCATGGACACACACAATAGTGTGATGAAGGCCTGGGAAGGGGAAAGAGAAGGCAGGAGGGGGCAATGGGGAACAGAGCAGGGGGCATTTGTAATACTTTCAATAATAGAGATAAATTTTTAAAATGCAATATACTGTATTTTCATTCCTTGAACAATATTTTCTGAACAATAAATTCAATTATTTTTGAGAAAATCAATAACAAAGGCTGAATCACTTATTGATTTCACAAATGTATATTAAGTATCTACTATATTCCCTGGCATTCTTTTAGGTGTACAATGAGGTAGATTTGGTCAATAAGGAGTTTGCAACCACTTTTTCTTTTGCTGCTGCCAATAGTGTCTCAAGGCCAAGCAGCTGGATTCACAGGAATTGACAGGGCCTTCAAAGACTGAAGGAGTTAGTGTGGCCTCCTGCCACTTCCTGGGAGGCTCCAATTCACTTCAATCCAGATTGAGTACTTCAGAGGCTCCTCTTGCTTCCAGCACCTGTGACTCTCTACCTGAGGGCTTTCTCTAGTTGCATGGACATGCTCAGTTCATGTGCAGGGCAGACCTGAGTGATGTGTGCACATGTGCATGTGTGTGAAACAAGGTGTGGATGTGGTATGGAATTGATGCCTTTGGGAATAGCCCTCAACCATTGGAAACAGGAGTTGGATAAACTCCCCTGCTGGTTTGCCCCTTGGGTGGGAAAACTGTGAGATGTGATTTATACCATCTCCCAGACATCCCCAGTGGGATTCAGCCACAGTTGCCACCAGCAATAATCTATATATATAAAACCTTAATATGCAAATAGACCAAATGACGGAACAACTGAACAACTGAACAACCGGTCACTATGATGTGCACTAACCAGCAGGCGGTAGAGCGCAGAACATGGCTGGTGTCGGCCACAGTGGGATGGTGGAGTAGATGAGCAGGGGCGCCAGACCAAGGTGGGGCACCGGTCACTGTCATCAGGGTGAGCCTCTGGTGGTTACAGAAAATTCTTTTTTCCCGTGCACCACGGTCCCGCCCAGCACTCGCACCTGCTGCTGGAGCTGGCCCCGCTCACACCTGCTGCCAGCCCCAATCCTCCCTGCTACTGGGAGCAGTAGCAGCAGGAGTGGGGTTGCTGGCAGACATGGGACCAGGGGCTGCAGTGGAAGGGGCCGGGCAGGGGCATGGAGGATGGGCCGAGACCCATCCCTGTTCCCACCGCAGCCCACAGTTCCTTTCAAGGTGCACAAATTCATGCACTGGGCCCCTAGTATGCTCATAAATGCTATCTGTCTTGGCTCCCTTCCCTTCACTGTCTCCTTTTCCCACTCTTATTCCAGTGATTCCCAAGATCGCCTCGCAAATAAACTACTTGCACTTAAATCCTCATTTTGCCATCTATTTCCTGGGGAATCTAAGATTCCCATCACCTTCAGTCGTGCCTCAGCCTAGAGGGAAGGGCCACCATGACCACTATTATGTCCACCCCAGCACATATATGCAGGAGAGCCCCATCTCTGGGTCCTGGTTTATAAATGTGTGTGCTTATAGAGTAGAACATCTCTAAGCACATTGATTGACATATAGCTGAAAACAGCAGGCAAATAGTTTTCTTTGTAAATTAAAAGCACATCGAGGGCAGGTTTGTGTAATTCCTTCTTCTATCAGCACAGAGCATAATGTTAGGCACCAAGTAGTTACTCAGTGATGGAACTAAATTTCTTACCCAGTGAGTCCATGCCTACTTGTAACTAAGCAGTTTTTAGGAGCCAATTAGGTCTCTTAATTCACATTTCTAGTTATTATTTAGAGCCTGAAAAAAAACAGTGTGTGTGGTCTTTGGAGTGAAAGAATTGAAAGTATTTCCATGCAGTCTTCAGGCATTTTTATGCAAAGTCTCTAAACTGACATGATCAAGAATAATTTAAATGTACCACATCTTTTTTTATCCACTCATCTACTGACAGGCACCTGCACTGTTTCCAAATCTTAGCTATTGTAAATTGCACTGCTATGAACATATGGGTGCATATATCCTTTCTGATTGGTGCTTTGGGATTCTTAGGATATATTTTCAGAAGGGATATTGCTGGGCCAAATGGCAAATCCACTTTTAATGTCTTGAGGAACCTCCATACTGTTTTCCATAGTGGCTGCACCAGTCTGCATTCCCACCAGCAGTGCACGAGGGTTCCCTTTTCTCCACATCCTGACCAGCACTTGTTTGTTGACGTATTGATAGTAGCAATTCTGGCAGGTGATACCTCATTGTCATTTTAATTTGCATCTCTCTGATGATTAGTGATTCTGAGCATTTTTTTCATGTGTCTATTGGCCATCTGTATGTCCTCTTTGGAGAAGTGTCTATACAGGTCCTTGGCCCATTTTTTAACTGGATTGTCTGTCTTCCTGATGTTGAGGTGTATGAGTTCTTTGTATATTTTGGAAATTAAACCCTTATCAGGTGTATCATTGGTGAATACTTTTTCCCACACAGTAGGCTTCCTTTTAATTTTGTTAATGGGTTATTTTGCTGTGCAGAAACTTTTTAGTTTGATGTACAATTACATAATGGAATACTATGCAACTGTAAAAAAGAAGGATTTCTTACCCTTTGAGACAACATGGAGAGATCTGGAGAGTAGTCTGCTAAGTGAAATAAGCCAGATAGAGAAAGACAAATATCACAGGATCTCACTTATAAGTGGAATCTAAAGAAAAAAAATAAACTGGTGAACAAAATAGGGCCAGAGGTATGGAAGCAGAGAACAGAATAACTTAAGCAGGGGGACAGGGGGGATGGGAAGAGCTTAACCAAAGTACATATATACATATATGTTTGACCCAAGGACACAGACAGTAGTATGGGAAAGACCTGGGGTGGGGTGGGGTGGGGTGGGAGTTGGGTATAGGGGGGGCAAAAAGGGAGAAAATGGGAGACATCTATAATACTGTCAACAATAATTTTTTTAAAAAGAATAGTCTAAAATAGAGGTCAGCAAACATTTTCTGAAGAGGGCCAGATAGTAAACATTTTCGGCTTTGTAGCCAGAAAGTCTCCATCACAACTACCCAACTCTGCCATTCTAGCACAAAAGCAGCCAGAGACAATATGGAAATGAATGTTCCAATAAAATTAGTTATAAAAACAGGTGGCTAGCTGTATTTAAATTGTGGGACTTAGTCTTCTGACCTCTGGTCTAAGGCAGTGCTATGAAACATAACTTTCTCCAGGGTGAAAATCCTATATAATAAAAGCCTAATATGCAAATCGACTGAACAGCAGAATGACTGGTGGAATGACTGGTGGAAGGGCAGGTCGCTATGACGTGTACTGACCACCACGGGGCAGACACTCAATGCAGGAGCTGCCCCCAGCCCACAGGCTCCAGGCCAGCCAAGGCGGGTGCTAGCAGGGGCCCCCAATTGCGCACCCAGTCGCCCCACAGATTGGCCCTGATCGCTGGCCAGGCTGAGGGACCCTACCCTTGCACAAATTTCGTGCACCAGGCCTCTAGTATTCTATAATTTGAGATATCCCATTTGGTAACCAATATGTGGCTAGTGCTACTGAGAATATGAACTTATTTTATTTACATTTAAATAGGCACATGTGGCTAGTGACTACCATATTGGACACCATATGGTACTGTTTTGCCAATCCTGGCAAACCCCTGACCACTTAATCAAAAATGTTTCTGTCAACATTTCTGCCCCAACTGCTTATTCATTGAGAAACATGATGCTAAAAACAATGAAAGTGAGAACAGCATATGCTCTGTCTTCCCAGTGAACCAAACAGCCTCCCTTCGGCTTTGGTGTGGCTGGCTGAGCATCATACATATGAAGGAGACAAGCCATTATTTATCCCTGGGCATGCTAAAGCATAAGTAAAGCTCTTATGCATTTATTTCATAAGTTGCAGTATCTCTGCCAATAATTCAGACATCTTCGGGTGGTCTTGGATACTAGTAGAAGTCGCATCAAAGTGGAGGCTTAAGTTTTCTTTCTCAACAGGCTTTTTCAGTTTACTAGCACTTTCAGCTCCAAAACTCTGACCTTTTAGCAGTTAATGACTCCATTTTGGCAAACTGAGTTTCCACCCACCTTCTCTTTTATGAAGTTTGCTTTTCAAAACCAGCCGAACAGGGATCATTTCAGTGTGTGATGAAGTAGGCACTTATTGAGCAATAAACCTGTGGATTTATGCTTATGGGTTTCTAGAAACAACTTTGCCACAATCCTGTGAAATCTTGCTCACAGTTCATTGAGCTCTGACTGGATCTTGAATTATAGTTGATGTTCTAAACAGAAAGTAATATTTGTCACATCCCATAATTGTATATTCTATGGTTTTGGAAAATTGTGGATTGCTTTGACAAATTCACTCTGCTAGGGCTAAAGTAACTCTTTAGATCCCAGATCATACAGTTCTAAGGTGCCACTGTGTTTTAAGAATCCTATATAATAAAAGCCCAGCAACCGAAAGTGGAACAACAAGAACGACCAGGCAACCAGTTGCTATGACACACAATGACCAACAGGGGGCAGATGCTCAATGCAGGAGCTGCCTCCTGGTGGTCAGTGTGCTACCACATTGGGAGTGCCCCTCAGCTGACCAGGATGAGTGGCTGCTCCCTCTGCAAACCCCGGGCTGATGGGCAGGAACCCAGGCTGAGATCGTCACCTCCTCACCCCAGGCTCCTCCTCCTGGCTCCCTGAGACCTCCTCAAGATGCCTGCAGGCCGTGCAGCATCACTGCTGGACTCCAGAGCTGACCCCAGAGGCTGGGAGGTGGGTTCACGGCTGCTGCGGGACTAAGGCCTAGTCCGCCACCTCTCAGTGCTATTGTCCCTGGGCTCGGCCCCAACTGGGTCCCCTGGAGAGGCGAGTGCTCCAGCTTCAAGGAAGATGCCAGACAAGGGATCAGCCGCTCAGAGGGCGGGTCCACAGCCACTTGGCTGACCAGGATGAGCAGCACTCCCACAGTGGGCTGATCCCTGCAGACCACACCCCCCACCAGTGCACGAATCTCATGCACTGGGCCTCTAGTAGTTTATAAGTAGAAAAATACACATACTGACACTTGATGCATCTTCACAAACTCAAAAAAAAAACATACAGTCAGCATGTGGATCATGCCCACCAAGTTAGGAAGGAAGCACCATCCTTACTTTTAGCAGATAGGTCAGTTTTTCCTGTTTTTTGTTGGTTTTTACTTTACATACATTGAATCAATCATGTACTAGTATATTCCACATCTGGATTATTTTGTTTGTAAGAGTCATTCAACCCATTTTGCTATAAATAATCATGGATTGTTCATTCTCATTAATATATTCCATTGCATGAATGCTCCACAATTTATTCAGGCAACTCTAGATTAATATCTGTGTGGCCTCTAGAGTTTAGCATAAATTCAAAACAGTGCTTCTATGACCATTATAGTTCATGTCTTTGGTGCACATGTGCAGAATTTCTGTATCATCGTGTATGCGTATACTCACTTTAGGAGATCCTGCCAAACATTTTTCTAAAATAATTGAACCATTTCATACTCCCATCTATCTATAATATATGGAAATTCCAGTTGCTCTAAATCCTCAACAACATGTTATTGCTTTTAAGTCTTCTAGTTGACATATGGCAACTTATTGTGGTTTTAATTGCATTTCCCTAATGAGTTGAGCATATTTTTATATCTTTACTAGGGGCCCAGTGCATGAATTCATGCACCTTGAAAGAAACTGTGGGCTGCGAGGCTGCAGTGGGCACAGGGGTGGGTCTCGGCCCATCCTCTGTGCTTCCACCCAGCCCCTCCCACTGTGGTCCCCGACCTCCTGTCTGCCAGCAGCCCCACTCCTGCTGGCCCCACTCGCACCTGCTGACAGTGTGGAGCGATTGGGGCTGGGGCCAGCAAAGGGTGAGAGTGGGGCAGGCGCCATCAGTGGGTGTGAGCAGTGGCTGCTGCCCCGATCACCCCTCAGGAGCAGGCAGAGGTGGAAAAGCCCTCAGGGGTGACTGGGGCCAGCAGCTGCTACTCGCACCCACTGACAGTGCCAAGTGCTGAGCGCCAGCAGCTGGTGTGAGTGGCGGTTCCGGTGCCGGCAGCAGGCGCAAGTGGGGTCGACACCAGCAGTGGGTGAAAGCACCAGGCAGGACCGCAGTGCATGGGAGCAAAGAATTTTCAGTAACCACCAGAGGTTTGCCCCAATGACAGCGACCGGCGCCCCGCCTTGGTCTGGTACACCCACTCACCTGTTCCACCATCCAGCTGCAGCCGATGCCCGCCATGTTCTGTGCTCTGTCGCCTGCTGCCAATGCCTGCCATGCTCTGCTCATGCCTCTGGTGGTCAACACATGTCATAGTGACTGGTTGTTTGGTTGTTCCACCATTCGGACTATTTGCATATTAGCCTTTTATTATAGGATCAGACATTTTGATATCCTTTGCTAAATCTTTATTGTTGAAAGTATTATATATGTCTCCTATTTTCCCCCATTGACCTCATCTAGTGTACCCCTGCCCTCCACCCAGGCCCTCCCCACCCTATTGTCTGTGTCCATGGGTTATGCACATATGCATACAAGTTCTTTAGTTGATCTTGTCCATCCACCCTGCCCCGCCTTCCTCTTAGATTTGACAGTCTGTTCCATGCTTCTATGTCTCTGGATTTATTTTGTTCATTAGTTTATTTTGTTCATTAGATTTCACATATGAGTGAGATCACGTGATACTTGTCTTTCTCTGACTGGCTTATTTCCCTCTCCAGGTCACTCCATGTTGTTGCAAATGGTAATAGTTCTTTCTTTTTTACAGCTGCATAGTATTCTATTGTCTAAATGTAACAGATTTTTTATCCACTCATCTGCTGATGGGCACTTAGGCTGATTCCAAACCTTAGCTATTGTAAATTGTGCTGCTATGAACATAGAGGTGCATATTCTGATGGATGTTTTCTGATTTCTGAGGATATATTCCTAGAAGTGGGATCACTGGGTCAAATGGCAGTTCCATATTTAATTGTTTGAGGAAACTCCATACAGTTTGCCACAGAGGCTGCACCAGTCTGCATTCCCACCAGCAGTGTCCTAGGGTTCCCTTTTCTCCACATCCTCTCCAACACATGTTGTTTGTTGATTTGTTGATGGTAGCCATTCTGACAGGATGAGGTGATACCTCACTGTTGTTTTAATTTGCATCTCTGGGATGATCAATGACTTTGAGCATTTTTTCATATATTTTGGCCTTCTGTATGTCCACTTTGGAGAAGTGTCTATTTAGGTCCCTTGCCTGTTTTTTAATTGGATTGTTTGTCTTCCTTTTATTAAGTCATATGAGTTCCTTATATATTTTGGAAATAAGCCTTTATTAGGTGTATCTCTGGCAAATATGTTCTCCCATGCAATGGGCTCTCTTTCCATTTTGTTGATGGATTCTTTTGCTGTGCAGAAGCTTTTTATTTTGATGGAGTCCCATTTGTTTGTTTTCTCCTTACTTTCCCTTGCCCTAGGGCCTTGGGGATGTATTGGTAAACATATTGCTACGCGAGATGTCTGATATTTTTCTACCTATGGCTTCTTTTAAGATTTGTATGGTTTCACAACTTACATTTAAGTCTTTTATCTATTTTGAGTTTATTTTTGTGTATGGTGTAAGTTGGTGGTCTAGTTTCATTTTTTTGCATGTATCTATCCAATTTTCCCAACACCATTTATTGAAGAGACTGTCTTGACTTCATTGTATGCTCTCGCCTCCTTTGTCAAATATTAATTGAGCATAATGGCTTGGGTCAATCTCTGGCATTTCTGTTCTGATCTACTGATTTATATACCTGTTTTTGTGACAGTACAAGGCTGTTTTGATTACAGTGGCTTTGTAGTATAACTTCATATTTGTTTTCTTTCTCAAGATTGCTGTGGCTATTTGGGGTCCTTTTTTGGTTCCATATAAGTATTTGGAGTATTTGTTCTCAATCTGTGAAATATGCCGTTGGTATTTTAATAGGAATTGCATTAAATCTATAGATTGCTTCATTCATATATCTAATTTTGCTCTTCCCTTTTCCTATGCAATTTATTTTTTTTTTCACTACTCAATTTTTTTCTCTCTTTTCTTTTTTTCTTGATTTCCTATCTTTTTTCTGTTTCTTGCTTAGGTATATCTGCTTTTTATCTTGTCTTTTCACTTCTGTTATCCTTTACTTTAAATGGTTTTCCTTATCCTATTCCTTTAATTCTTTATCCTTATTTTCTTTATGTCAGCTCTGCATCTACATAGAAGCCCCCCCCCCTTTTCTTATTGTTTTTTTGTCTGTGCTTTGTTTGTTTGTTTTTTCTCCTCTAATTATTTCCTTATTTCTATCATCCTTTCACTCTTTTCTCTCTTCTCCGGTGGTTGATTTTGTTGGTGCTGTAGTGGTCTTGTGTTCAGTTCTGTTTTGTTTCTTCTGTTTCATGTTTTGTTGTGTTGTATTTTGGTCTGTTTGGTCAGCCCTTCAACAACAGCTCTCACGATGTGGTTGAGGGTGAGCCACATAGTCAGCCATCCTGAAAGGAGACTACCCACAAACGTGAAAATAACATTCAAGACCCAACTACAACAGGAGAACCGAAATAACTCAAAGAAGGGACTTTCCTAGAGCACCCAGCCCAGGATATCTAAGAGACTGCACCACTGAGTCCCACAAAATACTTACTGCGTAAGACCACCCCACAAAATCTGGGAGGCATAGCAGTTTGTTTTTCAATATATAATATAGCTAAAAGTTTAAAATGAAAATATTTTAAAAGATATAGAAAAATATATCCTTCTCACCTTTGTCCCAGGTTCAACCAGGTCCCACTCCTCCCCTCCCCATGAGAAACTAGTTTTTATGACTTTATTGCTATAATTTTATTATTTTCCTATGCTTTCAGGATGTCTTTATGAGAGTGCTCTTATTTAAATATGAAACAAGTTTTCCATGGAAATTAACAGAAAGTCAGGGCAATGACCCCACTTAAAAAACCCAGGAGGTGAGTTCTTTTTTTGCATTGCCAATGTTGCAGTAACAGCAATTGAGATAATAGCTGTTATGTACAACCGTAGGGCAAAAAAGCACAATTTGCAAATTATTTCAGATCTGAAAGACACAATATGCACATTTTATCGAATACTGTCAGGACGAAGCAATTAGATCTATTAAACATAAGGCTTAAAAACCAACTATCTAAGTTGTAAGTCAGTCCTTTCATCCTCTAAGCTATATATTCTCTAAACAGAAAGGTTTATTGGCATTGTAGGACTTACATAAGCAAAGATGTACAATTTGCTGCAGATTTGCTGACTTAACTGATACTGCCTGGGCTTTTTACTCCCCATTTCCTCAGTTACTCACTAGCAGTAAGTTGGACACTTAGGGAAGTGCACTAACTCTTTTGAGCCACCTGGGTAACATTACCACACAGAAAAGTAGTGTAAAGGAGATTATTTTCTCTATAAATGTTCCTTTCTACAAGCTTGCTTGTGAGCTAAGTTCCACTTTGAAGAGTCAGATAACCTATACATGAAACTGTATTTCTGTGTGTGTGCAGAGCCACAATGGCTGTATATCAAACTTTAGGAGAAAACTCCATGCACTCTAGAAGAGTTATTTACCAAAGGTCATCAAAAGTAGCATACAGATAAACCACTTATGATCATGAATGGTCACACACACGTTTCAGACAACTAAAAAAACTTACAGCTCAAAATTATCTTTTAAAAAATACATATTTTTATTTATTTCAGAGAGGAAGGAAGAAAGGGAAAGAGATAGAAACATCAATGATGAGAGAGAATCATTGATCGACTGCCTCCTGCATGCCCCCTACTGGGGATCAAGCCCACAATCCGGTCATGTGTCCTGTCAGGAAATTCAACCTTGACCTCCTGGTTCACAGGTCAATGCTCAACCACTGAACTAAGCCAGCTGGGCTCAAAATTATCTTGATTGCCTCTAAACCATGGCAGTCATAGGGGAAAGCCCTCACACTTCTATCGGAGAGAACCCCAGATGTAGATGTGCATACTTGGGGAATATTGGTTGGTCTTTGAGAATTGGGCTTCTACTTGGATATATGTTAGGTTTGTATTTTCCCAGGAAAAGCCTCCAAACACCTTTTTATCTCTACCCCAGAGGAAAAAAAAAATTCAACTAGAGCTTCTCTGCGTCAGAGAAGCAAGGTTCCAATGCCAACAGACATAATGCACAAATGGGAGAATAATTCAGGCATCTGACCTAGGTGTCAAGACTCTTGAAGCATTTCTGATGGCATTTTCAATAAGCACCTTCAATAATTTTAATGAAAACTTCTGATAATCATTGCACTGCTATTTTGAACTATAATATATTATGTATTTATTATATATTAACATAAATATAATAAATTATTATGTAATAAATATGTTAAATGTTTTGCAGCACCTAAAAACTCATAAAATTATACAAGAATATTATAATTATAATAATTTTAGAACATTCCATAGTTTTCAAATTATAAATCAATTCACAGATTTATTTTTTAATATATTTTTATTGAGTTCAGAGAGGAAGAGAGAGGGAGAGAGAGATAGAAACATCAATGGTGAGAGAGAATCATTGATTGGCTGCCTCCTGCACGCCCCACACTGGGGATCGAGCCCACAACCCGGGCATGTGCCCTGACCAGGAATCAAACCTCCTGGTTCTTAGGTCAATGCTCAACCACTGAGCCACGCCAGCCAGGCCACAGATTTATTTTAATTCCCTGTATTAAATAAGGCAATCTGCTAGAACAAACAGCATCTAAAATTTACGGGTCACATAGAAGCTATAAATCAAGCTAACAGAAAAAGAATATGTGCTTTGTCCTCCTACCTTGAACAGTGAAGAAAGGGCTAGTCTCCAGCCTGATCGCCTTTTGTTCCCCTCACCTTGGTTCTGCTCCAAAAGTAGTCACATACGTAGACATGTGGACACTCAGCCACACTTCCAACCCCCATGCTTTATTCTCCATCCATATTACCTCCTCTGTAAAAGCCAATGCTCAGGCCTACAGGTGCACACATCAGCAGTGTTCATCCTCGAATGCACAGAAGCAAGAAAAAATCCTGGACATACCTTGGAAGCAGAAGTGTGGTCTAGAACAAGTTGGGAGAGACCTGAGTTTCAAGTGGACCCCTATGTAGGAGCATAGTTGGTAGAGGACCAAAGCAGACCCTCAAAAATACAGAAAACAAGGCTGGATCTCTTGTTATCCCATTCTAACTACTAGTATGGTACTATTGCTAGGCTGCTAGGTACAGTAGGGAATGGAAGGAAAATAACAGTAACAAAGATTCCAGCTTCTGTACACCTTGCAATTTAATTGATGGGAAAAGTTTCTTATGAGAATGAGAACAGCCTTAGCAGGTTTGTCTCAGTGGATAGAGCATCAGCCTGTGGACTGAAGGGTCCTGGGTTCGACTCTCGGTCAGAACACATGCCCGGGTTTCAGGCTCGATCCCTAGTAGGGGGTGTGCAGGAGGCAGCCAATCAATGATTCTCTCTTATCATTGATGTTTCTACTCTCCCTTCCTCTCTGAAAGCAATAAATATATATATTTATATTTATTATTATTATTATTTATTTATTTATTTTTAAAGAATGAGAACAACTCTCAGATATGTTTTACCAGGAACATACACTGAGTGGCCAGATTATTATGATCTCTGAATGCATAATAATCTGGCCACTCAGTGTATATCCTATATAATAAAAAGGCTAATATACAAATTGTCCCCTCATCCAGGAGTTCGACCAGCAAGCAAGCCAGCCAACCACCCATGTCCTGTCCCCGTGGCCAGGCTGGCCAGACCCCACCCATGCACAAATTCATGCACCGGGCCTCTAGTATGTATATATGTGTGTGTGTGTGTGTGTGTGTGTGTGTGTGTGTGTGTGTGTATACATATTAGAGGCCCGGTGCATGAAATTCATGCACTGGGGTGGGGGGGATGTCCCTCAGGGGATGTCCAACTGCCTGTTTAGGCCCGATCCTATTGGATCGGGCCTAAACAGGCAGTTGGACATCCCTTTCACAATCCAGGACTGCTGGCTCCCAACTGCTCGCCTCCCTGCCTGATTGCCCTTAACCACTTCTGCCTGCCAGCCTGATCACCCCCTAACCACTCCCTGCCAGCCTGATCGACACCTAACTGCTCCCCTGACAGCCCGATCGTCCCCAACTGCCCTCCCCTGATAACCCGGTCACCCCCAAATGCCCTCCCCTGCATATTCCCTCTTTATTAGATAGGGTTTTTTCTTTAACATATTGGACAGCCCTAACTGGTTTGGCTAGGTGGATGGAGCATCGTCCTGCAGACTCAAGGGTCCCAGGTTCGATTCCAGTCAAGGGCATGTACCTTGGTTGGGGGCACATACCCAATGGGGAGTGTGCAGGAAGCAGCTGATCGATGTTTCTCTCTCATAGATGTTTCTAGCTCTCTATCCCTTTCCCTTCCTCTCTGTAAAAAATCAACAAAATATATATTTTTTAAAAGAAGCATTTAAGATTCCTCCATATCTGCCTGGCTGGTGTGAATCAGTGGTTGAGACCCCAGGCTGCTGCAGCTGGCAGGGGATCACACCATGGGTGTGTGCACCCCTGCCAGGCTGAGACCCCAGCCCAGGCTGCCAGCACTGGCAAGGGATTGCGCTGTGGGGGTACATGCCCCTGCCAGCCTGAGACCCCAGCCCAGGCTGCCACCGCTGGGAGGGGATCGCGCCGTGGGGAGTGAATTTGTTTTTGTTTTTTATAAAGGGTCAAGAGGGCCTCTGGGCAGCATTCTGCCAGGCCGCTTACTCTGCAGGCTCTCAGCAGCAGCCCTCCCTGAGACTGGGGGACTCCGGCGGGGCTGAGAGGTCTGGGTGCCGCCATCTTGTGGCTATGGGCGCCACCATTTTTGTCACAGAGTGATGGCTAATTTGCATATTACTCTTTTATTAGATAGGATATACACACACACACACACACACACACACATACACACACACTGAGTGGCCAAATTATTATGCGTTCAGAGATCATAATAATCTGGCCACTCAGTATATATGGAATTGCTTAAGGCAAGCTCTTTGAATATGTGAAAACAGTTCTTCCTTTTAGGAAGTGATGGCAGCCAAACATTCCTGATGCCCATGTTCCTTCGTTACATCTCTGACAACAAAAAGCCTTGAAAGATACACTTATCACCTACATCAGGAGTCATTCAACTTTTTCTGTAAAAAGCCAGGTAGTAAATATTTCAGGCTTTACAGATTATCTATAATAATAAAACTGACGAACCCGGGGCTGTGAGGGAAGCCCGGGTCCTGGGTGCCAGAAGGAAGCCAGTGCCGGCAGCCAGGGGAAGGAAGGCCTACTCTTGCACAAATTTCGTTCATCGGGCCTCTAGTATCATATAATGTCTGTCACAAATATTCAACTCTGTCTTTGTAATGAAAAAGCTGAGCTGGACAATATGTAAACAAACTAGAAATGGCAGTGTTCCAATGAAATTTATTTACAAAAGCAGGCAGGGAGCTGAATTTAGGCCATAGGCCATAGTTTGCCTGATTTTTATTATGGTCAAATAAGAAACAAAGATAGGAGTGGGAGGTAGGGGAAGAGAAGAAAAACTCAGAAAGAGACAAATATACATACTCAAAGGGAGAAATGTATATTTTTTAAAGACAGGATGGAAAAAGAGTGTCATAGAACGATATACTCAAGGAATGCTCACACACACACACTACAACAGATATACAGAGAACAGTAGTAGTGTGACCAGGAATCAAATTCCTCTCTCACTTGTGGGAGTGGGCGTGAGGTTCTTGGAGGCACCACTGAAATAAGCATTTTCAGAAGCCACTGGGGGAGGATGGGATGTGAAAGAAGACTTTATTTGCACGAAGTTACATTTCTTGGGTTCCACAGCCTTATGCCCCTTAATCCAGTCCTGAAAGAGGGGCAGCTGGGGTTCCAGTAGAGCCAGAAGCAAGGCCAGTGTCCAGAGCTTCCGTTCCATGTGGCAGCCCGGTGGTTCAGCATTCGGGCTAATTAAAGTCCATTAGTCCACTGTGGGTGTCCCACATTGCCCTGAGCCTCGTAGGCGCAGGGAAGCGCATCCTCTGCCACAGGAATCACAGGAACCCTGAGCGCCAGAGAAAGAGAGAAAGAATGCTTCTCTGTTTAGAAGTTAAAATATTCAGATTTCCTGTGCTTACAGTGGCCATGCCCATTTTGGCCACTGACTGGCTCCCAGGTGACTGATAGGCAGGTAAGCACCTTCCCAGGTCACTCAGACCTTACTGGGCATGGGTCTAAACTGCCTTTGTCCAGTCCCTTCCCCCAGTGATCAGCGGGGAACAGACTTGGAAACTATTAAATGCAGCTTTATAGCAAAGCTGTATAAATGGCATGCCTATATTATTTAGCCTTCCCTTTCCTCCTTCCTTGTTAAATAATAATCAGGTTATTACAACATATAATAGAAGTAAACAAAGGTTAGCATACTGATCTTACGCTGTACTTCTATATTTTTCTATATATTCATATAATATGTAAAATTATGTTAATTATTAAACCAACTTCTAACATTTATAAACAAAATCTTTTGAAGTCCTCCCTTTGCCTCATTTTAATATTTTTAAAAATCCAATTTTTAAGTCTACAAAAAGGGAGGATGTTGTATTTAATTTTCTAAAGCAGAAGCTATATTTCCAAATATTATCTATTTCTTATCAACTATAAGTCTTTTGCCATCAAAAACTTGTAATGCCATTTTTAAGTCATAATGAGTTTCTAACAAAGATTATCTTGGACACATAAGCTAGTTAAACATAAGGCTAGATTAAACCTGAGGGCCTCAACATCCTCACCTATGAACTAAACCTCTAGGATGGTCCTATTCCCTCTCTTGAATTGGAGAAAGAATTACTGGAAAAACACATCTTGATTGAGTAAAATCTTATTGAAAGTGGGATCACTTGAATTTAGGATGCTTTCAATAACATTGTGTTTTCTTTGTCTTGCTTGACTCTCTGTAATCAGCCACAGAGGAGGTATTCAATGACATCTGTATAGTGGAAAACTTCAGCAAATGTATCCTTGACATTTCAATGGGAAGGAAAAAGTACTTGATAATATGAAAGGTTATTATACATTGCATTTCAACCTGAGACAGTGCTGCTTCTTTATTATGTGTGGATAGTCCAAAGGGTTACATTTGACAATAAAAATTATATTTTAAGTTAGCCTATTACTGGGAAAAATTTTTCTCTGCAACTGTGGAGTATACTGCCTTTCACAATCCATCTCTACCATGTGTATATACACTTGCTTCCCCTTCAGCCTCACTTCTTAAATATTTGAGAACTACACATCAGATCATTTTGCTATGTCCATGTCCAAATATCACTTTCATTTGCTACTGGTTGGATAGATGAAATGTTTGGGCCCCAAGACTAGGGAAAATGCCACTGTAGGCAAGAAAAACTTACAAAATAAATTGAAAAATATAACCCCAAACCCTGAGTCTGTCTTAATATTGTCAAATGTTGTTGTAAATCCATCCTTAGATTCCTGACCATCAAAGTCTAAAGAAGCTATAAAATAATCTAATCCAAATGCTTCCTTTAACATAGAAGAGAAGTGACTTGTAAAAGGTCCTATGACAAATTCCCAGAAGTGGACAAACTCAAATTTTACAGCCCCAGGATGATTCTTTCTACTTCACTGTGACATTCATTCCTTTAAAAAGCATTTCCCGCAATGAGACATCACCTCGCATATGTTAAGATGCCCATTATAAAAAACTAGAAATTCGTGCATGGGGTGGGGGGGTCCCTCAGCCCGGCCTGCACCCTCTCGCAATTCAGGACCCCTCAGGGGATCTCCAACTGCTGGTTTAGGCCCAATCCCACACGAAATCGGGCCTAAACTGGCAGTTGCACATCCCTCTCATAATCTGGGAATGCTGGCTCCTAACTGCTCACTTGCCTGCCTGCCTGATTGCCCCTAACTGCTTGCCTACCTGCCTGATCACCCCTAAGTGCTTGCCTGCCTGCCTGATTGCCCCTAACTGCTCGCCTGCCTGCCTGGTCACCTCTAACCATTCTGCCTGCCTGATTGCCCCTAACTGCTCGCCTGCCTGCCTGATCACTCCTAACCCCTCTGCCTGCCTGCCTGATCACCCCTAACTGCCCTCCCCTGCTGGCCTGATCTCGCCCCCAACTGCTCTCCCCTGCTGACCTGATCTTGCCCCCAACTGCCTTCCCCTGCTGGCCTGATTTCATCCCTAACTTCCCTCCCCTTGCCGACCTGGTTTCCCCCAACTGCCCTCCCCTGCTGACCTGATCTTGCCCCCAACTGCCCTCCTCTGATGGCCAATTTGGTTCTGATTGGTCAGTTTCTATGCCAGTCAGCATCAAAAGCTCCACCTCCTAGGCAGCCATTGGTTCCTCACACTTCACCCAGATTTGGTTCTGATTGGTCGGTTTCTATGCCAGTCAGTGTCTCTGGGCCTATCAATGGGGCCTGATCAGAAAGGCAGGGCTGATCAGCAGCCCCGGTGGAGGCCTGGAGAGAAATGGAGGTGCAACTGCTGGCCAGCCTGAGAAAGAGAGAGGCAAGTGCTGATCAAAAGCTATCACAGCAGCAAAGGATCAGTCCCTGCTTCTCTCTTCAGACCTCTCTCTGGCCTTGATTCACAGCCCCCTCAGCAGTCAGTGCTGGGGCACCATGACTTCCAGTTGGTCGAGCCTTGTTCATTACTAGATGTTATGACCCAGGTTTTTTATATATTAGGATATTTGTGTGTGTGTGTGTGTGTCGGCAAGGATGTGAAACAAAGGGAAATGATGGAAATGATAATTGGTACAGACACTCTGAAAAACAGTATGGAGGTTACTCAGAAAATTAAGAATAGAGTTACCATATGACCCAGCAATTCCACGTCTGGGTATATGGCCAAGAGAAATAAAAAAATAAAAACATGCCCACACAAGATATTTGCACAGGAATGTTTATAGCAGCATTATTCATAATAACCAAGACATAAATGTCTATCAACAGATAAATGGGTGAAGAAAATGTGTATAATACACACAATGGAATATTATTTGGCCTTACAAAAGAAGGAAATCCTACCATTTGCAACAACATGGTTGAAACTGGTGAATATTATGCTGAGTGAAATAACCAGACACAAAGGGACAAATAATACATATAGGATACCACTTATATGAGGAAACTAAAATAGTCAAATTCACAGAAAGTAAAATAATGGTTGCCAGAGGGTAATGGGGAGATAGCTAAAGTGTACAAAGTTTCAGTTACGTAAGATGAGTAAGTCCTAGAGCTTTCCTGTAGAGGCTATATTTAACAATACTGTGTCTTATACTTAAAAATTTACTGAGAGTATATCTTAAGTTAAGAGTCTTTATCACAAATAATAATAAATTGAAAGGGTGGAAGGAAAGCTTTGCAGGTGATGGATATGTTTATGGCATAGATTGTGGCGATGATTCAAGGGTGATTAGTTATCTCCAAACTCACCAAGTTGTATACATTGAATATGTACAGCTTTCTATCTGTCAATCATATCTCAATTAAGTGGTTTAAGAAATTCATTTATGCCTATGATGGGCCAAACATAACTATACAAAAATTTGCAACGACATGGATGAACCTGGTGGACATCTTTGTTGAGTTTATAAGAGTTTTTTAAGTTTCTTCCCTTAAATTTCCATGTAAATATTTTCTTCAAACTGTGATTTCCCCCACATTTCTAGTATTTATACCTCATTTTTTCCCTTAATGTACAACATTGGAAAGATATTCCTTAAGAAAATTTCAATACAGTAGGGATAGAAGGCATCCTTATCTTGGTTTTAACTTTAGTGGGTTTGCCTCTGTGTTCAATATTTAATGTGGTGTTAGCTCCGGTTTGAGATATACATACTTTATGATGCTGTTCCTAATTTACCAAGAATTATTATTAAAAACAGATGTTGAATTTTATCACATGTTTGTTTGTTTGTTTGTTTTTGGCATCTAGTAAGTGATCATTTGTGGGGGGGTTTTCCACTGACTAATTGATATGATAAATGATGTTCCATTTTGTCTGATGCTATGGTTTATTTTTGCTAATATTTGCATGATAGAGATTTACCAATTCCTTCAATCTTTCTGATTTTATTGTTTTTTTTATGTCATTCTATAGAAAATACACATGGTAATATTTTTACTCAGCGTATTTTTCTTTAATAGAGAAGAATTTGTCTTGTCTCTCTCTCCTTGTTTCATACATTCAACTTCCTTGCATTTAACTTGACCAAGTGTGATAGATTTCCAAATTATTTCTCCCTTCTTATGACAAGATTATACATCCCAACCCATTGCCAAGAGATTTTCAGGAATGCCCTGTGAGAAGGGTGTATGTCTCTTCTCACATTGATGTAAGGTTTGGGTACATAACTTGATTTGGACAATATAATGCCAATGGTTATACAGTATAACTGAGCAGATGCAGAAAGAAAACCTTTGTGTGTTTCAGTCCTTTCTGTTTCCCTCTGAAATGAGAAATATATGTCCTATGTAGGGGCTGATCCTTTCTAGGGACCCAGGAATGAAGAAGACACGTGGTTCAAAGACTTAGCCACCACAGCCAAAGTGTCACACAAGTGAAAACTACACATTTGCTGCTGTAAGACACTGAGAATTAGGGGTTGGTTTTTTTTTCCACAGCATAACTAAGAAAACACTAAGAACCTGTCTTTTAAAAAAAAGTGTGTGGCCGAAACCGGTTTGGCTCAGTGGATAGAGCGTCGGTCTGCGGACTGAGGGGTCCCAGGTTCGATTCCGGTCAGGGGCATGTACATTGGTTGCGGGCACATCCCCGGTAAAGGGTGTGCAGGAGGCAGCTGGTCGATGTTTCTCTCTCATCGATGTTTCTGGCTCTCTATCCCTCTCCCTTCCTCTCTGTAAAAAATCAATAAAATATATATTTTTTTAAAAAGTGTGTGCTTAGCCAGTTTTTCAAGATGGTTCCTAACTTAACCAGATAAATTATTTATTATATTATTTTCTGACCTATTCACAGACCAGCCTTAATTGAGCAGTCATTTAAACAAATGACCAAGACCTAATTGTTAAGAGTGGGAAACAAGGAAAAAAGGGGCTTAAATGGCTAATTTCTACTAATCTTGGCAATGAACTGAATACTTTCAACATCTGGATATTCACCCCTTATATACATACTAGAGGCCCGATGCACAAATTCGTGCAAGGGGCTCAGCCCTCACAGTCACAGTGGCTGCCTTAGGCCCTTGCAGCCCCAGCTTTTCCAGAAGGTCATCCGGAAGGACGTCCAGAAGGTCGTTCGGCAGTCTGGTCTACTTAGCATATTATGCTTTTATTATTATAAATAGAACACAAGGGATGTATATTGCTTTCATTTCCTGTGCATTGAATGTTCTTCTTTTCTTTTTTCACCATCAATTTCTACTCACTCTTTAAATTTCAGTTAAACCATTATTCTCTTGGAGAAGTATTTCTGACTTCTTAACTCCTATGACTGCTGTTAGAATGTAAGTTCCAGAAGGGTAGAGACAATATATTTTTAGTCATAATTTTATTCCCAGAACCGAGCATAATAAAAAGAACAGAGTATTCCTCAATAAATACCTGTTGAATTAATGAGGACTGGCAATAGGAAAAGGAATCTACAATGGGATCTGAGACAAAAACAAACATGGGAGTTGGAGGAAATTCAGTAGAGCTTATAGTTTTAGAAGCCACAGGGGGGAAAACATTTCACAAAGGAAAGGAGTAAACACATCAATTGCTGCTGGGAAGTCAAGTGGGCCCACAGAGTTAACCAATATGTGGGTAATTAATGACTTTAGAGATAGTGTGATTTCAATAGTGATGAGAACTGAATTGAACTATATAGCAAGTTGAGAAGTAAACTAGAGAAGGGGAGATAGTGTCTATAGGCAGGTCTGTAAACATTGCTTGTCACCTGAGAAAAAGAGAGAAATAGCAGATTGTTGGTTAAAAGAAGAATCTTTTATTTTACTACAGAAGATGCTTATGTTTAAACTAGATGACCGGTGCATGAAATTGGTGCATGGATAGGGTCCCTAGGCCTGGCCAGCAATTAGGGCCGATTGGGGGCTTCCGGCTGCTGGCCGGAGCCTTCCTTTGTTCCATGCCGCCCCCTGGTAGTCAGCACACATCATAGTGAGTGAGCAAACTCTGGGTCTTCCGGTCGAACTCCCAAGGGGACACTTTGCATATTAGCCATATATATATATACTAAAGAAAAAAAAGCCAGTTGAAAGATTGAAGATACAGTAATTAAAATATCTGTAGCCTAAAATCAATATTATTTTTGTTAAGAGATATTAAGTGATTTCTCCTGGAATGGATTTTACTTCAAGCCACCCAAGATAGACATTTAAAATCAAGAAAAGTTACTCGTATTTTAGCATAAAGTATGAGAATGAAAATAAGGTAATTACAAACACCATTAAGGTTAACAGAGTATGATCTGTAACCTCTCACCACCCTCCCACCTGGGATATTACCTTAGATTTAGAAATCATTGATAATTTAAGTTTTGAGAACTTTAAAAGTGAAATGAAAGCTGAGCACTAGTATCTCTAATTTCAAAGTTATTTTAATAGGTTTAGTTTATAAATAATGCTGTTTTTTTTCTGTTGGAAATTTCTGAAGTATATGACAGGCTGTTATTGTTATTTAACTCTAGTTTACAAATTTATAACTGTTAAGTAACATGATAATTATAAAAGAGAGGAGGACTGGGGAATCAGGAGGACTCAGAGACAGTTCTAGCTCTGTTGCTAATTAGCTGTGGGACCTTTTCCATACTGTTTAATTTTTCTTGCCTTACCTTACTTACCCCCTTTATAAAATAAGGATAATAAAGTCTATAATACTTTTCTCAGAAGGCATATGTTGTGAGGATTAAATGTGTTCATGCATATAAAAGCCGTCTTACTCATATAAAAATCCTATACAGCCCGGCTGGCAGGCCTCAGCAGTTGACCATTGACCTATGAACCAGGAGGTCACAGTTTGACTGCAAGTCAGGGCACATGCCCAGGTTGCGGGCTCGATCCCCAGTAGGAGGCATGCAGGAAGCAGCTGATCAATTCTCTCTCATCACTGATGTTTCTATCTCTCTCTCCTTCTCCCTTCCTCTCTGAAATCAATAAAAAATATTTTTAAATGCTATACAAAGCAGCTAGACAAGAACACACAAAACAATGCAAAATGTTATTCCATCATTTTCCAGGCATATGACTTTGGGCAGTCTCCTTAATGTGTCTATTCCTCAGTTCCCTCATCCAGGAAATAGAAGTAATATTCCTGAGCTCTGGAAATTTTTATTAAGACTAAATGAGTTGTGAGTGAAAGGAAAGAGCATACTTATTAAATGTGCCTTGATTTGAGATTTATTTAGCTTATGATTTTGTTCTACTTTTAATAGAAGGGGAGCTGGCTCCACTTGAGTGGTTTGACATTAGACAAGATTCAGATTCTATCATGTGAAAGCCTTTTATAGCTTTGCTACTTGAAGGGTGATTCCCCAGGCCAACAGAAGTTGCAGCATCCAGACTTAGAGAATCCAGATATGCATTTCAGCAAGATCCCCAGATGATGTTTACACAATTAATCTGGAAGTCACTGTTTAATAAGCATTCAGTAGTAAGACATCATATCAAAGACAGCAATGTAGCCTGGCTGGCATGGCTCAGCAGTTGAGTGTCGACCTATGAACCAGGAGGTCACGGTTCGATTCCTGGTCAGGGCACATGCCTGGATTGTGGGCTCGATCCCCAGTGTGGGGCGTGCAGGAGGCAGTTGATCAATGATTCTCTCTCATCATTGATGTCTCTCTCTCTCTCCCTCTCCTTTCCTCTCTGAAATCAATAAAATTATATTTTTTAAAAACAATGTACATACTGTAACTTATTATGCTATTTTCTTCTGTTCATTTTCTTTTATCTTCAGTCCCCCAACTCTGTTTCACTATGAAAATGAAATGAACCAAAGAATACAAAAATGGAGCATGAAGTTGAACAAACTTCAAATTTGTATGTGAAGTGGTTTTACATTGGGCAAGAATTAGTCCAGAGCTACCATGTGCCTTTGTATTATCACTCATTAGATGTCTCTGTCTAAGGGGGGGGGGCTTTTTATCCTCCCAACCCATCTGTTCTTCAACTTCTCATCACCGTCAAAGGCACTATCCAAATGCGCTATGCTAAGGAGAATGTCCAAGTTACTGCTCATTAATAACCAAGGTAGGTACAGTTCTACAGATTCTCCTGGTAGTTTCTCAGAGGTGAAGGTGAAATGTAGAAAAATACTTAAGCAATAAGTTTATAACTTTTTAATGGGCACTTATAGGTATGTCATTTTAAAAACGTAGGCAGGGAATAAAATGGAATCTCTTTTAATAAATTTCAATAATCAAACTGCATAGTCTGAGTCTATCATGGGCAAAGTTTTTGTTGTTTCTTTTTAATTTTTAATATATTTGTATTGATTTCAGAGAGGAAGAAAGAGGGAGATAAAGATAGAAACATCAATGATGAGACAGAATCATTAATTGACTGCCTCCTGCATGCCCCCTACTGGGGATCAAGCCCACAACCTGGGCATGTGTCCTGGACCTGGAATTATACCATGACCTCTTGGTTCATGGGTCATGCTCAACCACTGAGCCACACTGGCCAGGCTTGTTTCTTTTTAAATAATTTTTTGTCAATGATCAATTTGAAGACTGGGGAAGCTTGTTACTGAAGACACATGATATTCTAGCAATGAAGTAAGTTTGCACATTGCTGATGAAGGTAAAGACAATCTACCTTAGTTCAATCCAAGATCTATAGCCTTCTGCTAAATATCAGGAGAGTCATCTTGTCAGAGCTCCAAAGAAAAGAAATAGCATCTCCTGGGCTGAAAAGATATGTCATGATGATAAATGTATGAGGGGGTTATCAGGGGATTTTCTAGATGAAGCCCACAGTTTTTAATATTACTCTATTTCCCTCATTAAAATTCTCCCTTTAAGTGGCAAATGGCTCTTTAAATACAGCATCTAAGATTTTGACTTATGGAAAACCAGAGGTAAGTGCAGTTTGATTTAAATGTCTTTGGGGTTAGCTATGATTTTAGAAGCAGTATATATTGCATTTATGAGGAGGCCTCCCACACAGCATTTAAAGATTTGTGTGTCCCTTGGAGATACAGGTGAGGGAATTGTTGCTCTTTACTTCATGCTAACAGGCTCAATTTTTCAATTTGTAATTAAATAGTCCATTATCATCTTGAGGGGCTGCTAGAACTGGTGCTTTTTAAGCAAGCCTTGAGGAAGGTATGGCAAATAAAGGCTAAAAAGATGATCACCTGAGAAATCAAAGTGATTAAATAGTCAGACCCACCAGGGCTCTCAGAATACAGTTAGCAGTGACTGTGAGCATTGGAAAGAAACGTGGATCCAATCACCCCTAAATAAAATCAAGGCTGCAAAAATTCGAGAAGGAGAGGCATGAATGAATCTTTGCAAAATGTCTGAAAGGCAAGGAAAACTATAATTCCAAATAAGGAAGCAAATTTGCTGTAGATGACACGAACTTGAGTACTATGTGATTTACATCCCACGTTAGAGTGTGGTCTTATTCTAAGTATATACTCTTCACTGGTGTTCAGGTTCAAGTAAAATAGAACTATTGCTATGGTAATTTTAAAGTTCTCAATTTGCTAACCTTTTCACTTCTAGTTGATGGGAGAACAAAACCCCAATTGAATAAGACTCTTTTGTGCTTCACACCCTTTAGCAACAATAAGAAGAAATAAAAGGAAACAAAAGATATTAGACACTTGTTCTTAAAGAGAAGAAAGGAAAGAAGGAAGGAAGGAACAAAGGAAGGAAGGCAGGAAAGGAGGGAGGCAGGCAACTTGCCAACCGGATGTGGTTCACTAAAAATGCAGCCTATACCTTCCAGAGTATCATCTCCATTTATGATCAATTTATGATTAGACAGTATGGGCAGCTATCTTGATAATATGACTTGACTGGACTGCAAATTGATATCCTACCTCAAAGTAGTTTTTTTTTCTGGTCATATCTTTGGGACATTCCCTTTCAAGTTACCTTTTTAAAAGACAACAACACCCCTATCTGGTTTGGCTTAGTGGATAGAGCATAGGCCTGTGGACTGAAGGGTTCCAGGCCTGATTCTGGGTTGCGGCTCGATCCCCAGAGGGGGTATGGCAGCCGATCAATGATTCTCTCTCATCATTGATGTTTCTATATCTCTCCCTCTCCCTTCTTCTTTGAAATCAATAAAAATATATTTTTAAAAAGACAACAAAACATAGTATTTGTCTTATGAAAGTAATGCACTGTTATTACAAAATGTTTTAAAATATAAACCAAGCAAAAAAAAAATAGTTTTGACATCACCACCTAAACAGAGAAGTACTGCCTGGTTTTTGTGGCTTTTTAGATATTACTTTGCATCTCTAAACCTCTGGCACAGCAGGAAATCAATTTAGCACAATGGTTGAGATAACTGTCCAGGCCAAAAAAAAAAAGAAAAGAAAAGAAAAAAGATGGTGGTCCAGGCATTAGTCAACTGTGGGCTCTAACTCTTTTTGTCATATTAGAGGAGTGACTTTGGTAGACTTGCATAAACTTTTTTTGCCTCAGTTTCCTCATCCATAAAACAGAGATAAAAATAATATCCACACCACAGTATTGCAATAAAGATCAAATGCACATGTTTATAAAATACTTAGATGAATGCCTGACACATAGTAAGAAAATAGGTATCCACTTTTTATTATAGCAGGATATCATTTAAAATTAACAGCTTCCCTCCACCTTCTTCAAGTGAACACAATCAAGAAATGCAAATCTTGTTGAGGTGCAGGTTATAATTCTGGGTGGAGTCTGAAATTCTGCAGGTGTAACAAGCTCCCAAAATATGTCAGTTCTGATGATCTAAGAACAACATTTGGAGTACCAAGACTCTGGTATACTATTGGGACTGTTCTAATGTGCACCATGTTGCATATTATATATACCTTAAAATACATAAGAGATGACAATACTGAATATAATAGGAGGACTGACCTTTTACACATTGCTGATTATTAAGAACTAGAGGCCCAGTGCATGGGTCCCTCGGCCTGACCTGCTCCCACTCACAATCTGGAACCCCCTCAGGGTATGTCGGATAACCTGTTTCGACCTGATCCCCACAGGCCCGAGGAGGGAGGGAGCCCGATCCTGTGCATTGAGCATCTGTCCCCTGGTGGTCAGTGTGCGTCATAGCTACCTGTGGACCAGTCATTCTGTTGTTCGGTCATTCGGTCACTTAGGCTTTTATATATATAGATACTAATAGATCTAGTTATATGGTTAACACCAAGTGTTAATTCATAGTCAGTTTATGATCATGTAAAAACCATTTTCCCTTTATTGTATCCTTATTTCAGGATTTTTAAAATTATCTGGATTCTGGTTAGCTTCTAGTTGTATGCTTTCCCCATTTTGATGTTTACAAATATTATCCAAGTTACTAGTAAAAATGTACCAAACATGAAAAAAGAAATGCAAACAGAAGCAAAACTAATCTAAATGGGTATAATTATTCATGTAGAATCCATTAGCATCATTGAAATCAACCAAAGAACGTGTATACATATATGCATAACCCTTGGACACAGATAATAAGGTAGTGAAAGCCTGGGGTGGGGGGTTGGGGTGGGCTGGAAGAGGTCATTGGGGGACAAAGGGGGGTATATGGAATACTCTTCTGGCCATGCAGAAGAGTAGAAACTACCTTAAACATTTCCACTTGTCTCAGGTGAGAAGTCAAGCAGCTGCTTTAGTTACCTGGAGTTTTTCAGTAATGCACTTTGCTTTTCTAATGTAAAAATTTGGTGAACAGAATTGTTGAAATCCTCTATATTCTCTCTCCACATGGTTTCTGCTCTGAGGAAAATGTTGCATAAGGGGCTCACAGCTAGTTACCATCAAAAGCTAGGCATGCAGAGAAATATTCATGCTCCTATAGGATGCTGCAATTATAGAATACAATCACAATTTTAGGCCAAATGTTGACTCCTACAAGGATCAGTTTGAAATGTTTGCCCCAACTTTGTTTTATACCACACATATTTTGCAGTTTTGTAGCCTCCCTAATAGATGCTCCCAAATTTTCTTGATTCGTGGCACCCTTAGTTTCTCAGCAATTTTTTCATGGGTCCCTCGGCCAAAAGAAATACTTCTGTTTATGAAGTAGTTCGGTCCAAACAACTTAATAAGCATCTCCATCCAAACAAACATTGAAATCAGATTGGACACTGCCACCATCATTTTCTGTTCTACATTGATTTTTGCACAGCATCTGCTTTTTTATTACAAGTACCAGAATGACCGCTTTGTAAAGATAGGACATCATCAACCTCAATGTAATTCACACAGTTTCTTACAGGGGTCTCTGACTTTACCTTGAAATTTTAAACTATCCTGTGGTGTGCCTATAAGTGTGCTGTGTCATCCTGTGACACTTTGGGACACCATTTGAAAACAATACACCATGTCCTATGTATTTGAAGTTAATTCAAATAGGTATCCATTTTGGACAGATTGCTGTTCGGATCTAAAGATCACTTTCTGCCTTTTAGAGTGTTTCTATTGAGGAGGCTGGATGATGGTATTTGAACAGATAAATGTAAGGAGTTACATCAAAACTCATAATAAAATATTTATTGAGACTTTATTGAATGTAAAGTGTGGAAAGAGATGCAAACAGATTCTCAAGAAGTTTAGTGTATTGGGCCAAAGAGTTTATACATATGTGATCTGATCATGTCACTTTTTATGAACATTATTAATATCTCCCTTATATCTCTATTACACAGTCTTTCACAATTTGGGCTCCTTTTCTTTTTCCTGCTGTCCTGTCTCTTTCGGATACTTTATCTCTCCACTTGCCCCCCAGCTCCCCACATTCAAGTATAATCATCTCACTATCACCCCAATAAGCTCTGTTTCCCAACTCCATGTCTTTATCCATGGTATTTCCTGTCTAGTGGAATTAATTTCTCTACATTCTTCACTTAACAAAGTTCCATCTATCCTTATAGTCCAGCTCAACTTTTTAGTGAAATTTTTCCTACCTTTAACCTGGTTACTCTCTACATTTCAGAAAATAGTACTCATTTGTGCCTGTTTCTTCTTCTTTTTTTTTTTTTTAATGTATTTTATTGATTTTTTACAGAGAGGAAGGGAGAGGGATAGAGAGCCAGAAACATCGATGAGAGAGAAACATCGATCAGCTGCCTCCTGCACACTCCCCACTGGGTATGTACCCGCAACCAAGGTACATGCCCTTGACCGGAATCGAACCTGGGACCTTTCAGTCCACAGGCCGACGCTCTATCCATTAAGCCAAACCGGTTAGGGCTGTTTCTTCTTATAGTACTCAGTACCTGTGCTTGTGTTTCTATCAGTGTTCCATAAGAGAAGAAACATTGGGGAGAGGGATAGAGACAGGTTAGATAGGTAGGTAGATAGATGATAGAGATAGATAGATGATAGATAGATAGGTGATTTATTTCATAAAAGGCTTTGAATTTCCATAATTGTTAAGGGAGAAGATTAAACAATCTTTATGAGGCAGTGAGTAACTATGCTGTGCACCTAATATAATATTGTACAGCAACTATATTTTAATTTTAAAAAGAATGAATAATGACTGTGCCTAAAATAATGCAAGCAACTTATAAAGAAACTGCTATGCCTCTCTAAAATTTACTCTAAATCCTGAAACCATGGTGTAGTGATGGTAGATTGGGAAGCCTTATGACATAAGAAAGGGAGTAAAAGCTTTGCCATTTTTAACTGGTTAAAATCTTAACTTAAAATACTGGCTTTGAAAGGTATTAGCTCTTTAGTCTTAAGAAGATACTTAATATTTCTGATCCTAATTGATTTCACCTGTAAATGGGAATAAGAATGTCTACCTCAGAAATTATGTGCATCACATATTTGTCATTCTAAATTTGTTTCTTCTTATAATTTGAAGACACAACAACAAAACTTTTAGGAAAGATGTTTACCTGCAAAAGCTGTTATTCATGTCTTCTGTTTCACAGTTGAAAAGTTTTAAATAGAATATTCTTATTATAAAATATTTTATAACTAAAAATTTGTGTTCAGATTTCATCATTATTTTCATAAAATGATATACCCATATTTTAAAAAAATCTGTGTGTACTATGCAGCATTCAGTAATATTTTCCCGCCATGCATCATTCTCTATTGTGAAATTAGAAACTCTCTCTGATAGCATGCAAGAGGAAAGTAGAAACTCTCTCTGATAGAATATAATAAGAGAGCTATTCCACAGTGAAAATATCTATCTATCTATCTATCTATCTATCTATCTATCTATCTATCTATAAAAGCCTAAGCGACAGAACGACCAAATGACCAGAGCACTGCTCAGCTGACAGACCTGTCCCGGCGATCCACCAGCCCGGCAGCAGCCACTCACTCCCTCAGTAGTCCTGCAGGTCCAATCTCTGAAGAATGGGCCAGGCACCATGGACCTGCACCACAGGCATGATCCCTACAGCACACCAGCCTCCTGGAAGTCAGCCTCAGGCACTGCAGCTGCTTCCCCTCCCTAGACGCTTCACAAGGAAGAAACTATATAAAAGCTGCTGCCAGGTGGCTCCGGACAACCGGCATGAACGTCAGTGGGATGGATCTGGATCCTGGGCCAGCAAAGGTGTCCCACCACCCGCTTGGAGGGCCAATCGCATCCCGCCCCCGCCTCCTCATGGCTGGTGAGTGCCCCTGTGGCAGGGCGAGCCTCTGCTGATCGTGACTGACTGGGCGTGAGCCCACTGCAGGTGCAGCAGGGCTGGGATGAGCAGAAGCAGCAGGCAGGAGTGTCAGGTGGCATTGGACTGTGGGTTCTCACCCAATCCCCGCAAGCCACCCTGAGGAACCCCACCCATGCACAAATGCGTGCACCAGGCCTCTAGTATTATATAATGTTAAAATGTTAAAGGGAAAAGTCTTTTATGATAGTTTTGTTTGAATAAAGAATCTGTAGTCAGAAACCAGTTTCCATAGATAGATGGATAGATTACATAGATAGATGATAGATAGATAGATAGATAGATAGATAGATAGATAGATAGAAAATTTATAGCATAGGTTATAATAAGTTCTTTGTTGGTCAATAATTATTGAGCCCCCTACTACTGGGGTAGGCCCTGGAAATAAAACATGATAAAGAAATCATAACTTCCCTTAAGTCATCACAATCTCGTAGGGAAGACAAACATAAAAATAAATAATTATAATACACTAGTGGCCTTGTACACGGGCGGGGGTGGAGGAGGTTGTCCATCAGCCCGGCCTGCATGCTCTCCAATCTGGGACCCCTTGGGGGATGTCGCAGTCAGACATTCCTCTCACAATGCAGAACTGCTGGCTCCTAACCGCTCACCTGCCGGCCTGCTCGCCCCTAACCATTCTGATTGCCCCCAACTGCCCTACCTTGCCAGCCTGCTAGCCCCCAACTGCCGCCCCCTGCCAGCCTGCTCACCCCCACTGACCCCCTGCCAGCCTGCTTGCCCCCAACTGCCCCCTGCCGGCCTGCTCATCCCCAACTGCCCCTCTGCTGGCCTGCTCGTCTCCAACTGCCCCCCTGCTGGCCTGCTCACCCCCACCTGCTCCCCATGTTGGCCTGATTGCCCCCAACTGCCCCCCCGCCAGCCTGCTTGCCCTCAACTGCCCCCCCTGCCAGCCTGCTCGCCCCCACTGCACCCCTTGCCGACCTGCTCACCCCCAACTTCCGCCCCTGCTGGCCTGCTCTCCCCTAACTGCCTCTGACTCAGCCCTGCCACCATGGCTTTGCCCGGAAGGACGTCCAGAAGGTCTCCCAGAAGGTCTCCTGGTCTAATTAGCATATTATCCTTTTATTAGTACAGATTGCTGAAAGTACTACCAAAAAAGCAAAGGCAAGAAGTAAAAGCACCAAACATTTGGTCATCCTGTTTTGTACAATTAGTGAACGAATGATTAATCCTGAATCAGCTCAGTCTACCAAGGCTGAGTTATATTCTTTCTCCTTGTGACTGCCTCAGAATTCATCATTTAATTCTATATATTTTTTACTTGTCTATCTCCCTGACTATACTCTGAGTTTCTTGAATACAGGATTTTGTCTTATCTTTGTATCCAAAGTGTTGATTATAATTTTTGGTACATGGTTGCTCCTCAGTGAACATTTATTGAATGAATGAATGAATGAATGAATGAATGAAAAAAGGATGGAAAGGGAAGAATTTCTTTGAAGTCTTTATAAACAAATTTATATTTAAATTGCTATGGATCACATATTGTCCAGTTAAAATTCTGACACTCAAAGTGACATAAAGAAGATAACTTAATGTCATGGGCCAGCCGTGATTTTGTTTTCTTGTCCTAAGCTGGAGACTATGCAAAGTTCACATACCTGTCTGAATCCACCATGCTAAACTTCCTTAGAAACAGAAAATAGCTGCACCTTTCAAAGCAATGTATGAGATGTACTTGAAAGAACTGAATATTTCCTATGTCAAGAACATGGCCTTTTAAATGCTTGGATCCAATTCTGGTAATGTTTGGGGTTTTTTTAAATCATCTAGAAGCTTATTATTTGCTGTCTCTGCAGTGTCATTGAATGACTGCTGCCTCAACCTTTTGCATGCAATTAAGGAGAGTATGAAAATCAAGTAGCAGTGTAGGCATAAAATTTTCCTGGTTTCCTAACACAGTTTGACTTCATGCCTTCATATTTTTAAACCATTGTTATGTGATTCTTATGGGCTTTCTAAAAAGCATCCAATCTTACCTAATAAAAGGGTAATATGCAAATAACCATCACTCCGCTACGCCCACGATTGGGCCGGCGGGAGGCTGGGGGGCGGGACTCGGGGTGGCCTATCCGGCCATTGAGAGGCACGGGGGGCGGGCCTATCTGGCCGCTGAGAGGTGCCGGAGGCTTTTGGCCTGGTGCACGAGCGGACATCCAGCTCCCCTGCCATCGAAAGCAGGGAGCTGGGTGTTCGTTCCGGCTCCAGGCCAAAAGCTCCCACCAGAGGCTTTTGGCCTGGTGCACCAGTGGACCCCCTGCCATCGATTGCAGGGAGCTGGGGGTTTCTTCGGCCTGGTGCACCAGCGGACCCCCTGCCATCGATTGCAGGGAGCTGGGGGTTTCTTCGGCCTGGTACACCAGTGGACCCCCTGCGATTGATCATCTGGGCAGGGAGCTGGGGGTCTGCTTTTGGCCTGGGCAGGAGCGGACCCCCTGCGATTGACTGTAGGGAGCTGGGGGTCCGCTCCTGCCCAAGAGGCTTTCAGTCTGGGCAGGCCTGGGCAGGTGCTGAGCCGGTGATCAGAGGAAGCTGGAGGGGCCTGCCCAGGCCTAAAGCTTCGGCCAGAGGCTTTAGGCCTGGGCAGGGCCCAGCCCTCCATTGGTGTGAACTATAGAGGAAACACCTTTTCTGACTGCACATTGGCTAAGCTTCCTGTATGCCACTGGTAATATTCTTAGTAACTTGGGTAATAAGAATCCAAAAAGGTGATCTAGGGTTTTTCCACCACACTTCTGGAGAAAAAAATGAAGGTCCGCTGCTGGAAGGCTAAGAAATATCATATCCTGCCCTAGCCGGTTTGACTCAGTGGATAGAGCCTCAGCCTGCAGACAGCAGGGTCTGGGTTTGATTCTGATCAAAGGCATGTACCTAGGTTGCAGGCTCCTCCCTGGCCGGGGCCCAGATCAGGGTTCATGCAGGAGGCAACCAATCAAAGTGTTTCTCTCTGTCTTTCCCTTTCTCTTCCACATTCTCTAAAAGTCAATGGAAACATACCCTCAGGTAAGGATAAAAAATAAATAAAGAAATCCATATTCTATGAAAGACACATCTTGAAAATGCCTAAAGAAAGTTGTCATTTTTTCTTGGTGAAGGGACTGGAGTCCGTGTTGATGAAAACACCTTGGTGGCTGCGATGACTGGCAGTGGCTGCAGCAGTTGGGTGATGGGGCTGGTGCCTTCCCCTTACCAGCCCGGTTGCCTCCCACAAAGGGAGGCCAGGCTGCGGCTTAGGTACGCTCCCTGTGAGGTGCGGGCCTAAGCCATCAGTAGTACATCCCCTGAGGGCTCCCAGTATGTGAGAGGGGGCAGGTTGGGCTGAGGGACCCCTGACCCCCAGTGCATGAATTTCGTGCACCGGGCCCCTAGTACTGTATAATAAAAGGCTAGTATGCAAATGTACCGAACCGTGGAACGACTGGTCACTAGGATGCGCACTGACCACCAGGGGCAGACACTCAATGCAGGAGCTGCCCCCTGGTGATCAGTGAGCTCCCACAGGGGGAGCACTGCTCAGCCAAAAGCCGGACTCACAGCTGGCGAGTGCAGCAGTGGTGACAGGAGCCTCTCCCGCCTCTGTGGCAGCGCTAAGGATGTCCAACTGACATCCTCCAAGGGTTCCTGGACTGCAAGAGGGTGCAGGCTGGGCTGAGGGACCACCCCCAAGTGCATGAATTTTGTGCACCAGGCCTCTGGCTTAGGAACTAAAGTGTTCTACTATTGACTTTCAGGTATTCAAATATTTTTCCCTTTTTTGAAATATAGTCTAAAATTTCTGGCTGCATGTGAGAAAAAAGTCTAATAACTTAAGTACTACCATTTAGAAATCAGCTATACAGAAAATCATCCTATTCTGCTACTAGTAATTTACAAGTACATATGCTATATTTGCCCCAAATGCCTCTTTACAAGGTTCTAGAAAATGTTTGTTTGGAAGATAGATGCCTACATGAAATTTTTGCTTAATGATTCTAAAGGGGGAATTTAAGTTGAGAACAACCAGATAACACTTCTTTTCTTCCAAAGTAATCAGGAATTCCAAACATCTGGAAGTTCCGACTGTCAAGTGGAGACAAACCTGCCTTGTGTTCATTCTTAAGTAGCTACTCTTGATATACTCATGTGGTACAATAACAAATACAGCAGGAATTTAGCTAGCTTGTCCTCTCTTATTATCTTTTCACTTCTGAGTCCTTCATCCCCTTCTTTCTGTAATCTTGAGCACCTCCATTTGCCCCTGCCACTCTTCCTGTTACTAAGCTCTTGCTTTCTGTGAACAAGACCGTTTGACTTCTTTCAATTCTTGTTTTGAAGAACTTCAAAATGTTCAAAAGAAATAATAGTCTAACTTTCCTAAGAAGTTAAATGTGGTCATTCCCCTGGTGAAAGTGACCTGTGGTGAGGGTATTCCAAGCTGCTAGGATATCTCCTATAAAAGAGAATTTGAATGTAGAGAAAAAACAAGGAAAGATCCAAAAGTTGTACTGAGACTGAACTATTTAGGAGGAGCTGGTGTTCATATGGGAGTTTAAAACACAATTAGCACCTGTCTTTTGAATACCTGATAAGCATAGATTGAAACATGTATCTCATAATCTGTGAAATGGCCTGGTACTTTTTGTGAGACATATAATCATACAAAGAGAGAAGAATTAACTCAGTGACAATATTTTTATTGGCTTTTAAAGTAGAAACATAGCATGTAACATATTTTACCAAAGGTACCTAAGAGATGATTTACATTCATGATCTCAGTTTGTATAAAAGGATATTGTGCTCTGGAAAGATCACAGTATCTTTTTGTGATAACGCAGCTGGACTGGGAGAAGTGGAACTAGGACTCAGGACTCCTGATCCTACTATGTTCTTCTCACTTGAAGAGCCAAGTCAATGAATTTCCAGGCTTTTTGCTGAATTAGGGTTTCTTACACTGAGATCTTTGGAAGGAAAAAAAAAGAGTTTAAAAAAGGAGCAAAAAAAAAAAAAAGATTCCATATACCTTGACCATACAGAATCAATCTACTAAGAGGTCTTTATTTTACACATTCTGACTATATGTGTGATTTCCATGTCCTCACTCCTTATCCCACTCACCCCCTAAAATTCCTTCTTGGAGGAACCGTCAAAAAATCCAGCTCATAGGAGTAGAATATCATAGTAAGGCAGTTCTCTTAGGCAGCTAAAGACCTCTTGGAAAAAATTAGTAAAGGGATTTGTCATTTTCTATTTTTAATTTATTCATCCTAATATCTTTATCATATGTTGTTCATTTTGTAGCATAGTTGCCTTTTTTATAGTTGTATTTTCTCAGCTAATACAACACTCCTCTCTTCAGGTGGCTCTGATTCCTCTTTCCCTCTCCCATTTGTTAACTCCAGAAACCCCCAAATCTTTATATATGTAATAAGTTCACACATATTCCCTCAGGGGTTTCATCAGTTCTGAAGATTTGCATGTGTTCTCTTCACCAAGGAATCCCAAATCTGCCTCTCCAGCCTCTTTCCTAGCATATTCCAACCACTTAGAGTTAAGCCCAGTTTATTATACATCCTCCATCAAATATGGACCATCTCCATATAGCCTCAAAGGAAATAAATTTCTTGCTTACAAATTGAAACTCCCTTCTACATTCCAAGCGTCTTACAAACACCAACTTTATCACAATCTCCAAGTTAAGATATTCAAACTGCTTTTTGATATTCTATTATTTTTCATTGACATATCCAAGAACTATCCACATCCTATCTGTTTTCCCATTGTATGCCTTTTGCTTTCATTAGTTTACTTAATAAACATGTTTTTTGAGAATTCACTAGGTGCCAGATGATTGTTATATGCTATAGGTAGAACCAAGATGAATGAGACTCTATTTCAGCCCTCTAATAAATTGCTAACAAAGCATATGAAGCATATTTACAAACTAGAGGCCTGGTGTCATGCACAGGTGGGGTCCCTAGGCCTTGCTGGTGAGACCACCAGGGGGCAGATCCTGCATTGAGCATCTGCCTCCTGGTGGTCAGTGAGCATCATAGTCACTGGTCGACTGATGACTGGTTGTTCAGTCACTTAGGCTTTTATATATATTGATAGCTGTGATGCAAGGCCTTAAAAGCACTGGCAATGGCTACCTGTGGCTTCAACTATGCCCCAGTTATGCCTTGATATTACTGACTTTTGCACAAATTCATACCCCCATCTATAGGGTTTATTTCAGACTTTTTCATTCTATACACCTTGCTTTATTTTATTACTTCTCCATTCATAGTCCTTCCAACTATATGACTTATTTAATTTTTTTCTCGCATCCTGGCCCATGTGTAGAAGGATATGACTCCATAATCCTCCTGTTGATCCGTAGAGTTTTTTTGAGCCCTGCCCTTTGGAAATGAGCATTATCCAGAAGAAACTGGGGCATGCACTTTCTTGCTTGAAAAGCTGATTTTAGTTGACTGGACCTCCCTTTATCCAATTATTTTTGCCTTTGAAAAGCTTAGATCATTTATTGCCTCACCTCTGCCTGTGTTTCTATTGCTGAGGGAGGTCTGTTTTTTGCAGTTCAACTAAGGTTGACCTTTTCAGCTTCCTATGACCCAGGAGGTTACAGTTTGATTCCTGGGTCAGGGCATATGCCCGGATTGTGGGCTTGATCCTCAGTGTGGGGCATTCAAGAGGCAGCCAATCAATGATACTCTCTCATCGTTGATGTTTCTATCTCTCTCTCCCTCTTTCTTCCTCTATAAAATCAATAAAAATATTAGAGAGAGAGAGAGAGAGAGAGAGAGAAAACTGCCAAAACCTTAACACCCATGCCCTTTGGTTTCCTGCTCTTTCAGCATCCACATTCTATTTCAGGTATTGTAATTCTCAGCTCCCCTGAAATTCATATACCACTATTATGAATGATTTATACAGTATTCTATCATATGGTAACTACTATGTCACACAATTGAGTTAAGAGAAGACAACAAATCTTTATGCCTAGTTTGTGAGCTTTTGTCAATTCCAGTTCTCAAACAAAAGATTGCCAAGGCAGAAAGCTATTCTTAAAACCAGGTATATGTGTTGATATTTCTTCTACCATTAATTAATCCATTAAAGCATCATATTCACATTCCTTTTTTGAAATAAGAAATCCATTTCATTCAATTCCTCTAAGATCTTATGAGAAAACAGTTCTCAAAACATGATTTTGTTTATTTTTAGGCTAATATTTTACAAATCATCCTATATAATAAAAGCCCAGTGACCAAACAGCAGAATGACCGGTCAACCAATTGCTATGATGTACACTGACCACCAGGGGCAGACGCTCAATGCAGGAGCCCTGGTGGTCAGTGCACTACCACAGTGGGAGCATTGCTTGACTGACCAGGATGAGCGGCTGCTCCCACCACGAACCCCAGGCTAATGGGCAGGAACCTAGGCTGCAATCATCACCTCCTTGCCCCAGATCATCACCTCCTTACCCCAGGCTCCTTTTCCTCGCTCCCTGCTGCCTCCTCCAGATGCCCGCAGGCCACACAGCACCACCACCGAGCTGGCAGAGCTGACCCTGGAGGCTGGGAGGTGGGTTCGTGGCCGGACGGGACTGAGGCCTACTCCGCCGCCTTTCAGTGCTATTGTCCCTGGGCCCAGCCCCAACCGGGTCCCCTGGAGAGGCGAGTGCTTACGCTCCACGGAAAATGCCAGACCAGGGAGCAGCCGCTCAGAGGGCAGGTCCACAGCTGCTCAGCTGATGGGATGAGTGGTGCTCCCACAGCAGGCCTATCCCCGCAGGCCACGCCCCCCACCAATGCATGAATCCTGTGCACTGGGCCTCTAGTTTAGAAATAAAGAAGAAAAGAGGTAATAGTCACATTCTTAGTTGAATCTTGTTTCTAACCTGAAAGGTTATCCATTCACTAATGAAACAAAAGTGGCAAATATAATTATCTACCTTTGAAACTATCCCTTCTGGGATGTGTGTGTGTGTTACTGCTTGATGTGCATTTTTATATGCTAGGAAATCTCACCTTTCTATCCTCTGTTTAGAAAACAGAAATTCAACATCCCTTCAAATGTTCATTCCTTTACCTCTGTGTGTGTTCTGGAAGGGATTGGTGGGGAGGCCATTGAGAAGAATTATAAGGGTATAGTGACATCTACAGGTAGCATGTTAAATAAGACATGGTTACCGTCTGCTGAGGAATGGACTGTTCTAACAAACCTCTTACCTTTGTTTAAATGTGACTTTCCCATGGTAACCAATAGGAAAGGTTAAGCCAATTAAACTGGAATGGCTGATGTAAGAGACCTTGCTAACATTAAAATCCAGGCAATAAATGGGGCTTTGCTTTACCTAGTTTCTTAGAACTAGTTTATTTTAATTTTTGAAATGGGAATAGCAGTTTGATTGGCAGTTCACTTTGAAAATCTGTGTAAGGCATATATAAATACTTGATAAAAGTAGTCACTAAAATTGGTAGAAAACACAGAGAAAGGATATGCCAATTAGAAATTCAAGAAGTCATTTTGGGCTCTCAATAATAAGAGCCCAAATAAAACTTTTTGGGAGATCTGTTCAGTAATAACAACTCAGGTTAACATTATGTCAGAAGTTATTCGTACATTTACTTAATGACAATTAAGTAACAGTAACAGTGAGTGGGGTTGAATAATAAAGTATAATCAAATTGGGCTTATTTGTGTTATTTTGCTATCTGAGTAAAATCAAAACAAATCAGGGAAAGGAAAAGATACAATTTAAGCTCCTTGTAGGGTGAGATTATGTATTATAATTTTTTGTTTTTCTCATAGTAACTAGACATAAATAGTGAATAGTTGATCAATTAGGAAAAAATATAAATAAGGGATTTCCCTAAAAATATATCTTTCCCCCAATAATTTCTAGTTTTTTTTTTTTTCATTTTTGTGCTTTTGTTCATATGTTTTGGTTTTGTAATCTAGAATATACTTTCTTTCCCTGAACATACAAATCCTACCCAGATCAAATGTCCTGTTTATGAAAATTTTTCTGGGTAAATGAAAATACAGTTATTTCTTCTTCTTTGAATTGTCACCTATCATCTTTTACCTTGCTATTAAAATATTGATGTATCTATTTTAGCTCTCCTTAGATACCTTGAGGACAGGGACAATTCTGGATTGTTTTATTTATGTGCATTGCATACTTTGGGTGCTCAATAAGTATTTGTTAGATGAAGAAATAAAGTATTCATCCTCTGGAACTTGAATAACAATTCAAGAATTAGAAGATAAGATAATATTTATAAAAATGAGTTCACAAGACCATTAGTCCTTGTCTTCTTTATTCCTGAATATCTCCTTTTTTAGGCATAAATCAAAATCTTAAATACCATTTAGGATTTCACCTGTGTGCTTATCTGAGAAGGAAGAACAGGATTAAACACAAGTGGATGACTGGAGAGGGGTGGGGCAGTAGAGTAGTCTGAATTCCCTTCTTTTAGCATGGGAAAAATGTGTGAGCTTCCATTGGTCACTGCCAATATTACTTGGCTAGAGGAATTTTGTTAATAACAAAAAATAAAGGAGGCTGACACCAGGTCAGGCACCTCAGCAGCAAGAAGCTATAGGATATTTTGCTACTTGGGAACCTCTCCTGTCAGGGACTAGCACAATAGACAGGCTTCTTGGAGACCTGAAAGAACCTACATGTGGCCCTGGCCAGTGTAGCTCAATTGGTTGGATGTCATCCTGTGCACCGAAGGGTTGCTGGTTCAATTCCTCATGAGGGCACATGCCCAGGTTTCGGGCTCAATCCCCAGTGGGGAGCATGCAGGAGGCAGTTGATCAATGTTTTCTCTCTCTCTCCCCCTCTCTCACATTATCCTACCTAATAATAGACAAATATGCAAATTGACCGCACCTTCGCTATGCCCAAGCCACGCCCACCAGCCAATCAGGGCGAGTATGCAAATTACCCAACCAAGATGGCGGCTAATTTGCATACGCTGAGGGAGGGAGGAGTGAAGACTGAAGACAACTTAGAAGGAAGAGGGAGGAAAAGCAGAAAGCAAGGTGGCTGCCAGAGGGAAAGCCCGGGCGGGGCGGGCGGCAGCGGCGCGCGGGTGCAGGTGCTGCGGCCACAACAGCGGCAGCAGTGCACGCAGCCGCAGCGGCTGCTTGCAGGATTCTTCCTGCAAATGGGCTACTAGTATATATATATATATATAATTTTTTTAAAGAACCAATATGTGTCTCCAATGAGCAGGTTAGTATTTGGGCACTGCCACAGTGGGCATCTTCAGCCTGTTAATATTAATCAGAGAAGCAAGAATAGCCATAGAGAGGATAAGCTTTAAAGAAAGGTGGTAAATAGGTGTCAAAGAGCCAGACCCTGCTTACACCTCCCAGTTCAAACCAAATAGTCAAGACTGCCACTCAAGGCTGACCTGAGGATAAGGAAAGGAAATGAGATTGAAAACAACTTTGAAATTAATGCTTTGGTGTGAACTAAAATTGATACTGAATCCAGGTTTGTCTGCCTGCTGCTCAACAGTCAATACTCAAGAGATAGGGTATGATGGAAGGAAAGCAGGTTTATTCAAGAGCTGGCAGCTTAAGAAGATGCGGGACTCTCATCACTAAGACCATCTTTACATAGTGCAGGCAAGGTTTTTTAAAAAATATTTTTATTGATGTCAGAGAGGAAGTGAGAAGGAGAGAGAGATAGAAACATCAATGATGAGAAAGAATCATTGATCGGCTGCCTCCTACATGAACCCTACTGGGGATAGAGCCCCACAACCTGGGCATATGTCCTGACCAGGAATTGAACCATGACCTCCTGGTTCATAGGTTGATGCTCAAACACTGAGCCACACCTGCCAGACATAGGCAGGGGTTTTATGAGAAGGAAGAGGAAGGCAGAACAAAGGAAACCAGAGAGGTTGTGAGTGCTTGTTGAGGGTGCTATATTTGATTCAGCACAGCATGCTCTGATAACCATCTCAGAGTGGGTTAAGCAATGGTTTGGTTTTCCTGGAAGGCGAGCAAAACTCCTGGAGCCAAAATGCCTGAGGCTGGAGTCTGCTTCCTTTGTATTTAGCTCCTAGAATCCTATATACTTGCAATAAAAGTGTAGTATGCAAATTGTCCCCTCTACCAGGAGTTCCTCTAGGAGTTCGACCAGGGGGCGCGGCCAGCCGGGGGGGGGAAAGGAGGGAGGCCCCGCTAGGGACCCTACCAGTGCACGAATTTTGTGCACAGGGCCTCTAGTCTGTTAATAAACCTATTTACATTAGTAAACAAAGAACTGTCTTAGTCTGTTTGGGCTGCCATGACAAAATACCATAGACTGGTGGCTTAAACAACAGAAACTTATTTTTTTTACAGTTTTTGAGGTTTTGGTAGGGTTGTTTCTGGTGAAAGCTTTCTTCCTTGCTTGCAGATGGCTGCCTTCTTACTGAGTCCTTACATGGCAGAAAGAGAGAGAGAACCAGAGAAATAAACACACAGAGAGAAACACAGAGAGATCTGGTGTTTCTCCCTCTTCTATAAGGACACCTGTTTTATCATATCAGAACTCCACCCTTATATCCTCATTTGACTTTAATCAGCTCCTTAAAGGCACAATCTCCAATACAGTCACATGGGATATTAGGGCTTCCACAGATGAATTTGGGGGGATGCAATTTAGTCCATAGCAAGGACCTCTTGTCATGTGCCCAAAGTGTTTAGAGACACAACCGGATAGAGAAAACTAGGCTAGAAGATGATTTTCCATTTCATGCTTATGTCAGGACATTGCAATCTCAAAGGGAAACAAGAATTTTCAGGACTTCACTAAATCTTGATTGTTTGGTCATGATTAAGACTACTAGTAAAGGAACTAAAAAGCTCATTGGAAACTCAGAGGCTCCACGTTTATTTCCTAATGCCAGAGGTAGTTGATGCTGCCAATTCCTTGGGGGGGGGGGTAGGTGATTTTAAAAATAATTTAACATGACATAAAACTCAAAATATATTCTTCAACACTGGAGATATATCTCTACCTATAAGGGTGTCTCCCTCACTAGGGCTTGCCTTCACTATCAGTAGAGAAGGCATGGGTTTAAGTCTGTATAATAGCCTTACCCTTGTTTACTGTGTTTTTCCTGGTCACCTCCAATAACTGAGTCTCCAACCCCAATATCTTCATTTGCCTTTAGCTGAAAGTCCTATTGAAAGTAATGGCTTCTGCTATTTGGGGGAGCTGCTGAGTTTTCCTGGGTATATAGGAGTATATATACTCCTGGGTATATATATCCCATGTATATAGGAGGTTAAACTTTAATTTGTTTTTCTCCAGCTAATCTGTTTTACATCAATTTGATTATTAGACCAGCCAGAAGAACCTTGAAGAAAAATCTCTTTGTCCCTGACAAGCATTTTACCCAGTTATTTTAAAATTACATCTCAACAACTTATAAAAGGTAAGTAGAGATAAATGTGCTCATTTTCCACATGACAGACAAGAACACCAAGGAAATTGTTGAAAGAGCCAGCACTCCTGAAACAATGAACTTTCCATTAGCCCTGTGGCACAGTCAGCTCTGCAAATATAAAAGGCTTTGAAAACATTCGACTGGCTACTGCTGTTAATGTCCTGTAGGAAGTTAAAGTACAATATGGAGCAATAAAATACTGAATGTGAGAGTTGGGAAAGATTGAGCATGGTCCTGGTGTTCTGGAATTTGAGCAGTAACCTATTTGTAAACCTGGAAGGTCTCTGCAAAGCAGCCATTGGCTGGTCTAATGGGTTACAGGTGCAAACGCTACAACTGCAATTGTCTTGAAGAAGACAGGCTCCACCTTGGGTGTGTAACCAAGTAGAAACTTCATTTCTTTAATATGACCTTTCTCCTTCTTTCCTTTTGATTCAAACTGGCCTCATCCAGCAACTGACTCACCATCCAGCACCTGCCTCCTTGTCTCTTGCATGACCACTCTCTTAATCATTAAACCCAAAGAACAGTGAGGTTCTGGTCAGTCATCAGATAATCTCAGAAGCAAAGCCTCAGGTCTGTTGATCACAGAGACAGAGTTTTGGTCAAACTGGAGGCAACATCTAGGCCTCATTTGTATTTCAGACTCAGGAAAACAGCAGAACCAGACAAAGTGACACTGTGGTTGGCATCAAGACCAGATGCCATGAACAACTATTTCCTACCCTAGCACCAACCAATCAGTAAAGACCACATCCTGACCACTATCCTAACTCTCTTAGACACCATCTATAATAATAAAAGTGTAATATGCTAATTAGGCTGGACAGCCGAACGACCTTCCAGATGACCTTCCGGAGGAAGCCGGGGCTGTGAGGGCCAAGGCAAGCCGCAGCAGCTGTGAGGGCCAAGCCGTTTGCATGAATTTCGTGCATCAGGCCTCTAATAATGAATAATATTTACCCTATAAACTCATCCCTTAGAAGCCATCAGGGAGCCAGGTCTTTGAGCATTTGAGCATTAGCTTACCTGTGACTCCAGGCGTGGCCACTTCCTAAAAATAAACCCTTACATTCTTTGCTGGGGGAAAAAAAAAGCTGAGCCTGGCCAGCATAGCTCAATGGTTGAGTGTTGACCTATGGACCAGGAGGTCACAGTTTGATTCCTGGTCAGGGCACATATCCGGGTTGCAGGCTCGATCCCCAGTATGGGGCATGCAGGAGGCAGCCGATCAATGATTCTCTCTCATCATTGATGTTTCTATCTCCCTCTCCCTCTTGCTTCCTCTCTGAAATCAATAAAAAATACATATTTTAAAAAGCGGAGATGTGCTACAAACTGGCAGTCTAGAACTCAAAAGTAGCAAGTCTAAAGTTAACCAGCAATGGATTGGAGAATCCGGATAGTAGGAATAATATTGGAAAGTTAATGCTAAGTAGAAAAAAAAGTTTGCACCTGAAAGCTACTTGTTAAGTTGTAATTGTCTACTCTTAAAAAAATTAGTTCTGACTTGCATTTTCAGGCCTGACATGTCAACAACTTGGAAATACTCATTTCTGTCCTCACAATAAGAAAAGAGCTGTTCTCAAACTAAAAATCAACAATTCTTTTAGATTTGATGCTGTTGTAATAACCTGGTTATTAATTAACAGGAAAGGAGAAAAAGGAAAGGCTAAATAATATAGGCATGCCATTCATACAGAATCCAGGTAGTATGAATAATACTGGAAAGTTAAGGCCAAGAAGAAAAAAAGTTTGCATCTGAAAGCTACTTGTTAAAAAGCTGCATTTAACACTTTCCAAGTCTGTTCCCCTCTGATTGATGAGGGAAGGGACTGGACAAAGGCAGTTTAGACACATGCCCAGTAACATCTGAGTGACATGGGAAGGTGCCTACCTGATTGACTGCCAATCACACCAAATTAGTGGCCAGGCTCAGAATGGCCAAAGCAAGCAAAACCTGAATATATAAAATCACAAACAAAGGAATTTCCCTTCCTCTTCCTCTCTGTCACACAAGGTTCCTGGCTCTCCTGTGGCAGGGGGATGGACTCCCCTGTGCCCACGTGACTCATGGCCATAAGAGATTCCACACTAGGACTAATGGACTTTAATTAGCTTGGACGCTGAACTACACTGGCTGCAACGTGAAACAGAACTCTGGACACTGGCCTTACTTCTAACTTTGCTGAATCCCCAGCTACCCCTGTTCCAGGACTGGCTTAAGGGGCAGGGACTTTGAAACCCAAGAAATGTAACTTCAGACAAATAAAGCCTTCTTCCACATCCCGTCCTCCCGTGGGGGCTTCTGAAAATGCTTATTGCAGTGGTACTCCAAGAACCTCACTCCCACTAGTGTCTGGGAAATCTGGCCCATTAATTCTTCCTGCAACATATTCACCAGACAATTGAAATCACAGTGCAAACTCCTACTCCCAACATTGAAGACACAGGCAGGCAGATACAAAGAATCAAAGCTCAGGACCAGAAGCCTGCAGCTGGAGACAGAATGGTAGAAAAACTTTACATTATATTATAACTGATGAGTTGCTGGAGGTTCAGTGTAGAGTAACTGGAGAGTTAAAAACTGCAAGGGGAGCCATCCTTAGGACCACCACTTTCCCAAGTTTTACCTTCAGGAGCCTTACCAGGTTCTCCTATAAAGATCAGAGAAAAATCCTCTCATTCTTTAAGGAGAGAGAGGGGAAAAGTAACTTTTTAAATACTGGCAGAGCCCTAGCTGGTTTGGCTCAGTGGATAGAGCGTCAGCCTGTGGACTGAAGGGTCCCCGGTTCAATTCTGGTCAAGGGTACATGACCGGGTTGAGGATTCAGTCCCCAGTTGGGGGCGTGCAGGAGGCGGCTAATCAATGATTCTCTCTCATCATTGATGTTTCTATCTCTCTATCCCTCTCCTTTCTTCTCTGAAATCAATAAAAATGTATTTAAAAAACAAACAAATAAATACCAGCAGAGTTCTCTTTTCTTCAGAAGGCCTTCTCTCAAGGGAGACTATTTTCCCAGAGCTTAACCAACTAGGGTTTTACCAAAACCTAACCAACATGTGGGAAGGGACAGTCCCAACCCAGGCCTCTCTAGTCTTGCATATTGTAGAAGGGAAATAGCCAACTCAGGCTCTCTCAAAGATTGAGAACTAACAATAGAACTACAGAATCCCTGCCCCCACCTTCCCACCACATCCAATAGGGCTCGTGACATGGGGTTACAGTCAAAAGAATTGGATGCCTCAGACCCTGGAAAACACAAAGGCAATAGGGGAGAAAGAAACAAAGACACTAGAGGAAATTTTAGCCTATAACAGCACAATGACAACAAACTGTAAACACAGCCAAACATCTAGCCAGATAAACTTAAACCTCACATTAAAGGCCTAGCTACTCCATACATCATGTTTGGCTTTCAACAAAAACATTGCAAAGCATACTAAAAGACAAAAAGTACAATCTGAATGGACAAAGAAAGCATCAGAACCTGACTCAGATATGGTAGAGATTTTTAAATTAACTGATGGGGAATTTAAAAGGCCTGGGGTAGTGGGCAGGGGTGGGCTAGAAGAAGTCAAGGGGGGGGAGGGAACATATGTAATACTTGCAACAATAAAGATTTTTTAAAATAAAAAATATATAATTATCATGCTGAGGGATCTAATGGCAAAAAAAAAGAGGATAGTATGCAATAAAAGATAGGTAACTGTAAGCAGGCAGATGGAAACTATAAGAATCAAAAGAAAATGCTAGAAATCAAAAACATTGTAACAGAAATGAAGGCTGTCTTTGATGGATTCATCTATAGACTATACCCAGCCAAGAAAAGAAACAGTGAGTCTGAGGATATATCAGTAGAAACTTTCAAAACTGAAATACAAAGAGGAAAAAACAAAGAATGAAAAAGACTGAACAGAATATCCAAGAACTGGGGAACAGTTGCAAAAGGTGTAACATACATATAATATCAATACCAGAAGGAAAAGAAAGAAAAGAACAGAAGTATTGAAGCTTTAATTGCAAAGAATTTCCCAAAATTAAAGGCAGACACCAAACCACAGGTCCAGGAATCTCAGAACACAATAAGCTTGAAAAAACAAACAAGTAAACAAAAACCTGACATCTAGATATACATTCGAACTGCAAAAAATAAAAGACCAGGAAAATATCTTGGAAGAAGCCAGAGAAAAATTGTCTTACCTATGGAGGAACAAGGATAAGAATTAAATCAGAAACCATGCAAGCAAGTGATACTGTTGTAATTAGCTAGCTATTAAGAATAGGAAAGGAGCAAAGGGGGAAGCCAGACATTATAAGCATGCCATGTGGGCAGCTTCACCAGGGAGCTACACTCCCCAGGGAACTACAGGCCCATTCCCTGCAAAACACTGGGGGAAGGGGTCCAGCAAAGGGGAGACAGATGCATGCCCAGTGAAATTGGATTGACATAGGAAATGTACTTTGCCTGTCAGTCAAACCTAGGGACAGAGATCATTTGACAAAGTGGGTGGGGCCACTGCAAGCTCACAACAACTGGGGAATACATAATTCCCCCCAAAAAAAGATTTTTTAAAGTTTTCCCTCTTGGTTCTTTCTCTTGGCTCTCTGGTTCTTTGGGTTTTGCTCCTTCTTCTTTGCATTCACCCGTGTTTCCTCCATAGCCATGTGGCCCTGAAGACCCCACATGCAATGGACTGATGCACTGAAACTCCGAACACAAGTTAAGCTAGCCTGATGCTGGAATGGACTGTACAGACATGGAATGGAAACTTTGGATATTGGCTTTGATTTTAGTTCTGCTGAAGCCCCAGATACACATCTTCCTTGGCGGGACAAAGGGAAATGGGACCTTGGAAACTCAAGGATGTAATTCCACAGAAATTAAGCATTCTATAATATATCATCCTCCCATGCACATCTCAGAAAATTATTTTTCTTGGGATATCACAAGATGCCCACTCCCTCTAGCAATGGTAGAAATGAGGACCTCTCCCCACTGATAACACAAGAAAAGAGTAAAGTGACATATTTAAAGTACTAAGAGAACAAAGCACTAAAGTAGAATTCTATATCTAGCAAAAATCCTGAAAATTTGAAGGAGAAATAAAGACTTTCCCAGACAAACAAAAATTGAGGAAATTTGTCACCAGGTGCCCTGCCTTGAGAGAAATAATAAAAGTTCTTCAGAGAGAAGGAAAATGATACAGGTCAGAAACTTAGATCTTTTTCTTAAAGAATAAAAGAGTGTCAAAGAAGGAATACAATAAAGTATTTTATTATTCCTATTCTTAATTTATCTAACAAGTAACAATTTCTTCAAAATAATAATAGCAACAATGTATTCAGTGGCTGTAGCTTATGTATAGTAAAATGAAAGACAGCTATGTAATGAGTGATGAAAGAAGAAATTGAGAGTGTTTTGTTATAAGGTATATGTACCACCTGTGAAGCAATATAATATTATTTGAAATGAACTTGTATTAGTAAATGTATATTGCAAACCCTAGGGCAACCCCTACAATTTTTGATAAATTATAATTGATACTAGAGGCCCGGTGCAAGAAAATCAGGCATAGGGGGTGGGTGTGTGTGTGTCTCTCAGCCCAGCCTGCACCCTCTCCAATCTGGGACCCCTCGAGGGATGCCCCTAACTTCCCTCCCCTGCTGACCTGGTTGCCCGCAACTGCCCTCCCCTGCAGGCCTGGTCACCCATAACTGTCCTCCCCTGCAGGCCTGGTCACCCCCAACAGCCCTCCTCTGCTGGTCCAGTCACACCTAACTTCCCTCCCTTGCCAGCCTGGTTGCCCCTAACTGCCCTCCCCTGCTGGCCCGATTGTCACTAACTGCCCTTCCCTTTTGGCCTGGCCCTACACAACTGCCCTCCCCTGCAGGCCTGTTCTCCCAACTGCCCTCCCCTGCAGGCCTAGTCACCACCAACTGCCCTCCCCTGCAGGCCTGGTCACCCTTAACTGCCCTCCCCTGCAGGCCTGATTTCTCCCAACTGCCCTCCCTTTCAGGCCTGGTCCCTCTCAACTGCCCTCCCCTGCTGGCCATCTTGTGGTGGCCATCTTGTGTAAATGTAGCACAGCATTTTTATCCACTAACTATTGAGGGACACTTGGGCTGCTTTCAAATATTGGTTATCCTACCTTATAATAGAGAAACATGCAAATTGACCGCACCTCCACTATGCCCATAATTGGGCCTGTGAGAGGCTGGGGGCGGGACTCCGGGTGGCCTATCCGGCCATTGAGAAGACCAAGATGGTGGCGCCCAATCCTCTTAGTTCTGGGGGTCCCTGGGGTGATTGCCACCCTGGGGGGCGTGGCCAGGCCCAGCCAGCCGCTCCCGGGGGTCCCTGGGGCGGGGGGGGCATGGCCGGGCTGAGCCAGCCGCTCCCAGGGGTCCCTGGGGAGGAGGGGGCGTGGCCTGGCCGAGCCAGCCGCTCCCCGAGGGCCCCGGGGGCGATCGCCACCCTGGGGGGGCGTGGCAGGACTCGCCCAGCCGCTCCCAGGGTCCCTGGGAACATTGCAGGCATGTGGTTGCTGAGACGCAGACCAGGCCTCTGGCCACAGATTCATAGCTTTGCGGAGACCTAGGGCAGGGATCTGCCTCATCTGCAGAGAGACAGAGGTTCTGCAGTGCCCCCAAGACATGGGTGGGCCCAGCCAGGGATCAAGGGGCATGGAAGGACTCCTGGCAGAGGGGCAAGGACCCTCACCCCTGAGGCGGGGGTTGAGGGGTGGAGCCACCTCAGTGAAGGGGTGCTGCACTGCAGGGTACTGGACTGACTGACATGATTCAGAGAAGCTCCCAGTGCTAATGGGCCTCGCTCAGGCGGCCTTCACACTTCAGAGGCAGTGACTACTGCTCCTGCCTTGACCCAAAAGCAAGCTCACTACACCCTGCCCCATAGCAGAGCATGCCTAGGCAGTGAGTGGGAAGCCTTCCACCTGCTTCGGAGAAGGGGGGGCAGTAAAGAATGGGGGAGAGGAAAGAATGTGGAGCATCGGCAATGAAGAGGTGCTTGAGAAAGAGGCTCGGAAGCCTGACTGGAAGGTTTGTTCTATTTGCTGGGCCGCTGCCCCTTAGGAAGCGCAAAGAGCATGGCTCTGAGGGCTTCCTGTGTGCTGAGTCAAGTTCCACAGCCCACTGGAATTGGCCTCAGTTTCCTGGTCTGTAAAATGGATGAAGCGTGTCCCAGTGCCTTCACTGAGCTTTGATGGCCAATTGAGATACTATATAAAGAAAATGAGGGAAGAAGTGAGAAAGAAAAGGAAGGACAAGAAACACAAAAGAAAGACTGAACCCATTGTCACTTAAATAGGGAATATAGTCAGTAGTGTTGTAATGATGGTATGATGCGAGGTGGGTACTAGAAATATCGGGGAACACTTTGTAAAGTATATGATTGTCTAACCACTATTCTGTAACTAATATAAAACCTGAAACCAATACAAAATAATGTTGAATGTAAAGAAATGAAAATTGGAGTGAAATTTTTATAAATTTCAAAGTTTAAATAAAAGTTGTAAAGGAAGGAAGGGGAGAATAAAAAGTGTTTTTCATTTTGCCACTTCATTAAAAAGACAGTTGTCTTTATATGGTGCTTTTATACTTTTCTAAGTCATTATCTCATTTTAATTTCCGGGCAACTTAAAGACAAGATAAGTATTCCCTCCACTATTCAAAGAAAGGAAATCTTGGTGTCTGGTCCTAATGATTCAATCATCAAGCCCTTATTGTAAAGCAGGGTTAGTAAAATTTTCTGTGCAGGGTCATATCTATACTAATAAAAGCCTTGGGGGTGATCAGGCCAGCAGGGGAGGGTATTTGGGGGCAATCAGGCCCGTAGAGGAGCAGTTAGAGAGCAATCAGGCCAGGAAGGAAGCAGTTAGGGGGCAATCAGGCAGGTAGGTGAGTGGTTAGGAGCCAGCGGTCCCGGATTGTGAGAGGGATGTCCAACTGCAGGTTTAGGCCCGATTCCTGTGGATGTCCAGTGGAATCGGGCCTAATCCTGCAGTTGGACATCCCCCGAGGGGTCCCATATTAGAGAGGTTGCAAGCTGGGCTGAGGGACACCCTCCCCAGTGCACGAATTTCGTGCACCGGGCCTCTAGTTGTAAATAACACTGTAATGAACATACAGGTGCATATATTTTTTGAATTAGTGTTTTGGGTTTTCTTGGATATATTCCCAAGAGTGGCATATCCCTATGGTCATAAGGCAGTTTCATTTTTTTATTTTTTGAAATAACTCCATACTGTTTTCCACAGTGGTTGCACCAGTCTGCATTCCCACCAGCAGTGAGCAAGGGTTCCCTTTTCTCCACTTCCTCACCAACACTAGTTTGTTGATTTATTGATGATAGCCATTCTGACAGGTGTAAGGTGGTATCTCATTGTGGTTTTAATTTATATTTCTCTGATGATTAGTGATGGTGAGAAACATACTCACAGATACAGAAAACAAACTGACACCTATCAGAGGAGAGGGGTAAAAGGGCTAGGTGAAAAAGGTGAGAGGATTAAGAAAAACACACACAATACAACCTCATAGACAAGCAACAGTATGGTGATTACCAGAGATAAAGTGGGGTGGGGGAGGTAGGAAAGGGTAAAGGGAGGATAAATGGTGATGGAAGGAGACTTGGCTTGGGGTGGTGAACACACAATATACAGATGATGTATTATAGAATTGTACACTTGAAACTTACATAACTTTATTAACCAATGTCACCCTAATAAATTTAAGAAAAAAATGTAAGACCAAGCTAGATGTTGTCTACAAGAAACCCCCATCTGTATATATAAAAAGCCAGCGACCCTAAAGGTGGAAAGACCGGAAGGACCAGTCGTTATGACACCCACTGCAGCCAGCAAACCGGCCAACCTCCTGTGGCCCCTCCCACCCAGCCGGCACTGCCCCTGATCAGCCTCTCCCACCCCATCAAGGCAGGGCAGCCAGCCAACCTCCCACTGCTGCTCCCTCTAGCCAGCCCTGCCCCTAATGGGCCCCCACCACTCCCATCAGCCCACAGCCCCTAACCCCGGCCGCCTTGCCCGTGGTCACCCCCCCTATCCCAATAGGGGGTGGGGCCAGCCAGCCAAACTCCTACAATCCCTCCCCCCACCCGACCCCACCCCAGATTGGCCCCCCACCTCGATCAGGGGCAGGGCCAGCCGACCAACCACCTGTGGCCCCTCGCCCCAGCTGCTGGCACCAAATCGGTCCCCTACCTCATTAAGGGGTGGGGCTGGCCAGCCAATAACTCACGGCCCCTCTTCCAAGCCATCCTGGCCCTGATCGCCCCAGTCAGGGCGGGGCAGCTGGCCAACCTCCTACCATCTCCTCTGCCCGACAGGCCCGGCCCCACCTATGCACGAATTCATGCACTGGACCTCTAGTTAAATATAAAGATAAATGAATTTAATGTAAAGGGACAGAGAAAGATATAAGGGGTAGACACTCATCAAAAGAAAGCTGGAGAACTATATTGATTTTAGACAAAGCTGCCTTCATAGCAAAGAAAATCATCACTGATAAAGAGGTTCATTACATAATGATAAAAGGGTTGATTTTCCAATAAAACATAATTCTTAATGTGTATTGTACTTAACAAGAGAGCATCAAAATACATGAGGCAAAAACTGGTAGAATTCAAGGAAAAATAGATAAATCCACTATGGTAATTGAATACCTCAATACCCTTCTATTAGTAACTGACATATCCAGCAGGCAGAAAATCAGTAAGGACACAGTTGAACTGAAAATCACTATTCATCAATTGAATCTGATTTACTTGATCTAACAACATGTAGAATATACATTCTCAAGCTCACATGGAACATTCACCAAGACAGACCACATTCTGGACCATAAAATATATCTTAACAATTTTAAAAGAATAGACACAATAAAAAATATGCTCTTAGACCATAATAAAATTAAAATAGAAATTAATAATAGAAAGATAGCTATAAAAATCTCAGTATATTTGGAGACTAAACAATTCTAAATAACACATAGGTCAAAGAATAACTCTCAAGAGAAAATGAAAAATATTTTAACCAAATGAAAATGCAAATAAAACCTATCAAAATAGAGGGCTAAGGCAAAATCAGTGCTTAGAGGAATTTTATAGCATTGAATGCATATATTTAAAAGTTATTTAAAATCAATAATGTAGACTTTCACACTAGAAAACTAGAAAAAGAAGAGCAAATTAAATCCAAAGTAAGCAGAAGAAAAGAAATAAACAAAAATCAGAGCAGAAACCATTGAAACTGAAAACAATAAATCAATAGAGAAAAGCAATAAAAACAAAAGCTGATCTATTCAGGCTAACCAAGAAATAAAAAGAAAAAATATTACTAATATCTGAAAGACAGGCCATCACTACAGGTCCCATGGACATTATTAGAATAATAAAAGAATATTTTGAATAATTTTATGCACATAAATTGGTAACTTAGATGAAATGGACCAATTATTTGAAAGAAACTAAACTCACACAAGAAAAAGTAGATAATCTGAATAGGCCTACAACTATTAAAGAAATTGAAATAATTAATAATCTTCCAAAACAGAAACCACCAGGCCCAAATGGTTTCACTAGTGAATTTCATCAAACATGAAAAATGATACTAATTTTCTGAAAATCTAAGAAAAATGATACTAATTTTCTGCAGTTTAAAAAAACAGAAGCAGAGTAAACACTTCCTAACTTATTCTGTGATGCCAGAATTACCTAATACCAAAACAAAGCAAAGACATTATAATAAATAAAAGCTACCAATCATAGATGCAAGAATCCTCAGCCAAATATTATCAATCTAGAGGCCCGATGCACAAAGATTCATGCAAGAATGGGCCTTCCTTCCCTTGGCAGTCAGCACCGCCTTTGCTCTGGGATGGAGCCGCCTTTCTGCCTTCCCGTGCTGCCCAGAGGCCCAGAGCAGCTGGGGCAGTGCGGAACGCCTGCATCCCGCCCCTGGCTGGTAGGCGCCTGCATATGCAAATTAACCCACCATCTTTGTTGGGTTAATTTGCATACTCACTCCTGATTGGCTGGTGGGTGTCACAAAGGTATGGTCAATTTACATCTTTCTCTTTTATTAGTGTAGATAAAATTCAACAATATATAAAATGCATTATACATCACAACAAAATGTGATTTACTCCAGGTATGCAAGGGTAATGTCATCAATAGGTCAAAAAAGAAAAATCATATGATCATATTAATAGATGGAAAAAAAAGTATTAAACAAGATGCAACATTCATTCATGAAAATATACTGGTATGCCTTAGTAAATAAGGAATAGAGGGAACTTTCTTCAACTTGATAAAGAACATCTACAAGAAAAACTGCAACTAAAAGTATTCTTTTTAAAATTTCTTTTTCAATTACAGTTGACATACAATATTATACTACTTTCAGATGTACAACATAGTGACAAATAACATCATTCTTAATGGTGATAAACTGGATGCTTTCCCCCTAAGAATTAGAACAAGGCAAGGATGTCCCCTGTCATCACTCATTATCAAAGTTTACCAGATCACCTACCTAATACAATAGAACAAAACAAGAAAAGAAAAGGAATTGTACACAGATTGGGAAAGAAGGGAATAAAACTGTCTTTGTTTGCAGATGACACAGTTGTCTATTTAAAGGAAGGGAGAGAAGAAAGAAAGGACGAGATAGGATTTGTATAGATCAGCATTGTCCAACAGAATTTTCTACTTAAATGGAAATGTTCTATTTCTGTGCTTTCCAATATAGGAGCCACATATGACCATTGAACATGTTAAAAGTGAATAGTGCAGCTAAAGCACTGAATTTTTATTTTTATTTAATTTTGATTCATTTAAATTTAATTAGCCACATGTGGCTAATGACTATTGTATTGAACAGTACAGGTATATATATTTTTCTCATATGAAAAAATTCAATGATTTAGAAAATCCATTGAGTAAGTCATTATTGAGAGTCTACTACATTTAAAATACTAAATTTGAATATTCTGGGTAATAAAAGAAGCAAAATTTGCATTCCTCCCCTTGGAAATTCATTTGAAGGAAAAGAAAAAAGGATACTGAAAAATAGGAATAGAAGGAAAATATCTCAACATAATAGAGGCCATATATGATAAACCCTCAACTAATATCATACTGACTGGTGAAGAACTGAAAACTTTTCCTCTAAGATCAGGAACGAGACAAGGATTTACACTCTCACCACTCTTATTCAACATAGTTCTGTAAGTCCTAGCCAGAGCAATAAGGCAAGAGAAAGAAATTAAAGGCATCCAAAAAGTGATAGTAAAACTGTCACGTTTGCAGACAACATGATTCTATATGTAGAAAACCCTAAAGATTCCATACAAAAACAAAAACAAAAACAAAACAAACAAACAAAAAAACCCACACCACTATTAGAAACATAAACAAGCCCCAACCAGTTTGGCTCAGTGGATAGAGCGTCAGCCTGCAGACTGAAATGTCCCAGGTTCGATTCTGGTCAAGGGCATGTACCTTGGTTGCGGGCACATCCCCAGTAGGAGGTGTGCAGGAGGCAGCTGATTGATGTTTCTCTTTCATTGATGTTTCTAACTCTCTATCCTTCTCCCTTCCTCTCTGTAAAAAAATCAATAAAATATATTTAAAAAAAGAAACATAAACAAATACAGTAAAGTTGCAGGATACAAAATCAATGTACAAAAATCCATTGCATTTATGTATACTAACAACAAAATTTCTGGAAAACCAAATTGAAAAAAAAAACAACAACTCCTTTTATAATTGCAACTTAAAGAATAAAATACCTAGGAATAAACTTAACAAAGAACATGAAAGACCTATATACTGAAAATAGCAAAGCATTAGTAAAAGAGATTGAAACAGACACACAAAAGAAAAGGAAAACATATCCCGTGTTCAGGGATTGGAAGAATCAACATAGTTAAAACGGCCATATTACCCAAAGGAATAAACAGATTGAATGCAATCTCTATCAAAATCTCAATGTCATTTTTTAAATAAATAGAATGAGACATCATCAGAATTGCATGGAACCAGAAATGAGCCTGAATAGCCAAAGCAGTCCTGAGAAAAAAAGAACAAAAGTAGAGGTATCATGATACCTGACTTCAAATTGTATTACAGAGCTACGATAATCAAAACAGTATGCTATTTGGCAGAGAAACAGACACACAGATCAATGGAACAGAATAGAGAGCCCAGCTATAAAACCACATGTATATGCACAGATAACTTTCAACAAAGGAGCCAGAAACACATCAGGGAATAAATATAGTCTATTCAATAAAAGGTGCTGGGGAAAATTGGCAAGCCACATGAAAAAGAATGAAACTGAATTACAGTTTGTCCCCATGTACAAAAATTAAATCAAAATAGATAAAAAACCTAAATAAAAGACCCAAAACAATAAATTACATAGAAGGAAATATAGGTACCAAATTATGGACCTTGGTTGTAGAGAACATTTTATGAACTTGGCCCCAAAGGCAAGGGAAGTAAAGGTAAAAATAAATGAATGGGACTACATCAAACTAAAAAGCTTCTGCACAGCAAAAGAAACTGACCACCACAACAACAAAAGACAGCCAACCAGATGGGAGATGATATTTGCAAACAGTAGCTCCAACAAAGGTTTAATTTTCCAAATATATAAAGAACTCATAAAAGTCAACACCAAACAAACAAGCAATCCAATCAAAAAGTGGGCAGAGGACCTGAAAATACATGTCTCCCAAGAAGACATAGGAACAGCCAATAGATATATGAAAAGATTGTTCAACCTCACTAGCAATTAGAAAAATGCAAATCAAAACAATGAGATACTACCTCACACCTATTAGAGTGGCTGTTATCAAAACAAGCAATATCAAGTGTTGGAGAGTTTGTGGGAAAAAGGGAATCCTCATTTACTGCTGGTGGGAATGTAGACTGGTACAACCACTATGGAAAACGGTCTGGCGATTTCTGAAAAAATTAAGAATAGAGCTACCATATGACCTAGCAATTCCTCTCCTTGTTATATACCTGAAAAACTCAAAATCTTGTATTTTCAAAGATATATGCACCCCTGTGTTCATTGTAGCATTATTCACGGTGGCCAAGACATGGAAACAACCAAAGTATCCTGATAGAGGACTGGATAAAGATGTGGTACATATACACAATGGAATACTACTCAGCCATAAGAAAGAATGAAATAGCACCATTTGCAACAACATGGATGGACCTTGAGAACATTATGCTAAGTGAAATAAGTCAGTCAGATAAGGCTAAGAACCATATGATTTTACTCATATGTGGGATATAAAATTGAAACTGGTGAACACAAACAGCAGTGTGGTGGTTGCCAGAGGAAAGGGGGTGGGAGGTGAAGGGGGTCCTAATGTAAGATGATGGGAGAGGATTTGACTTTGGGTGGTGAGCACACAGTGCAATATACAGATCTTGTAACATAGAAACCCATACCTGAAACCTATATGATCATATTAACCAATATCACCCCACTAAATTTAATAACAAAAGAAATACAACACTGAAACCTTTTACCAACAATTATTAATAAAATAATTAAGTTTTTAAAAAAAGAAAAAAAATGGGTATTGAACAATTAAATAACAACTGGAATGTAGCCTATACATATAACACTTTCAACTGTAAGGGTACTTTCAATCGCAAGTATAAGGCTATAAAGAAATAATTATAAGTATAGAAATGAAAAGAGGTTAATAAATATATGGGGAAGTCTTAAACAGGAATGGAAAAAGAATACTATATGTGACTTAAAACCTGTTTTTATCCTTACCTACCAAAAATTATAAATATTAATAGTGCTTTAACAAGGTTTCAACATTTTGAGCCATTTTTATTTTATTTATCCTGACACAAGTTGGACAGTTTGAGGCCTATATTTTAATAAATGTCCACAGCCAACTAAAAAATGTTCATTACTAGGAAAAAAAACTCAGCAGTTGAAAATTATCACCAAAAACATTCATATATGTCCCAGAAGATCTATGGACTTCCAATTAGTATGTTTGAATTTAAATGGAAAACTTTTTTATCTTCTGGGGGAAATCTTAATTTCACATTGTTTAACACTTCTTAATAGAGTGCTAATGAGAAGTGTGGTAATAGTGTGACTTCAATTTTGACTTCTCAGATTCACTTAAGACTTCTTTTTTTTTTAAATCTAGACTACAAGACTCTCTTGATTTAGGGGTTGCAGTGGGCCTGGAAATCAGTAGTCTCAGTAAACTCCCCCAAATGATTTTGATTACCAAGCGGGAATGGAACCCACTGCTTTTTAAAAATTTCTTTTTCAATTATAATTTACATTCAATATTTGTATTAGTTTTAGGTGCACAGCATAGTGGATAGACAACATATACTTTACAAAGTGTCCCCCAATATTTCCAGTACCTACATTGTACCACACATAATTATTACAATACTAGAGGCCAAGTGCACAAAATTCGTGCATGGGTGTGGTCCCTAGACCTGGCTGACGATTGAAGCACAAGCATCTGGCATGGGAGTCCAGGTCCCAGATGACCTCTGGGCCCTGGGTAGCACCTGGGCCCCCAGGACCCCCCCCTCCGCCTGAGCCATGGCACCCAAGTCCCCACGCAGAGATGTGGTGAGCGCAGCTGGACACCTCTGGGCCATCCAGCAGTGCCGCAAGGAAGCTGGGTAGGCAGTACACTCTCTCCAGGCTGGCCTCGCAGACCAGCTCCTGCGCGAACCCACAAGGAGCCCAACCGGCCCGTGTGGTTCTGGCAGCTGCTGCCCGGCTCACCCCCGGCAGACACCAAGTGGGTGCGGGGCGGACTCCTTGTAGGCCCCTGCCCAGCACCTGAGCATGGGGGGGGGCCTTCCCTGGCATCTGGGGGAGGGCAGCAGGAGTAGTGAGAATGGGACATCCCGCATTCTCACAGCACCTCTATTCCCGTCACCCTCACCCCCAGGTAGCTGGCAAGAGGTTGCAGCATGTTGCTGACACCTGCCATGTTCTGCGCCGCCCCCTGGTGGTCAGCGAACATCATAGCAAGTGGTTGAACTCCTGGTCAAGGGGACAATTTGCATATTAGACTTTTATTATATAGGATTATTGACTATTTCATATGCTGTACTTTATAGCACCATCACTATTTTTTAACTACCAATCTGTACTCAATCTCTTTATCTTTTTCATCCAGTCCTCCAACACCCCTCCCCTCTGGCAACCATCATTCTGTTCTTCGTGTCTATCAGTCTGTTTCTGTTTCCTTCGAAAGACACTGCTTTTTAAGAACACACAAGTTCTGTTGGTCACTGCTTTTCCCCAGCTAATGCTGAGAGACTAGAAAAAAGCTACCACTTCCCCAGTGCCCTGTCATTTGGCCCATTTCCAATGTTCCCATTTCCCATCCCACTCCCTCCAGCACACACGAAGCCACTTTTCCTCTACATCATTTGTGGGACTCTCTGCAGTATGATTGTGTACTCCAGGCATATGAATGGACTCTGAATTTAACAAAGATATCCTTTAATTTAAACAGAGCTTTAATTAAAACAGAGCTCATTTGCTTTCAATGAATAACTATTTATTAATTTATATTGTAGTATCTCTTGTACCTTTTGTTCATTGTTTTATATTGTTCTGGACTTTGAATACTTGTTTGTTTTGTCATTAAAGAAAGATTGTTTTCCTCCCTCTTTGTGTTTACTTCATTTTGTTCTCCAAATAGCTTACCTATGGCTTCATCTTTGGTCAGGAACTGAAAGCCAGGGCCATCTTAGTTCTACAAATTTGGATTTGTATAAACATAATCCACAATTTAAGACCCCACCTCTCTAGATCACAGACATTTGACCTAGAGCTCTAGCTTGTATTCACAAATGTCACATCAAATCTAACTAATCAAATAAATAACATTTATCGGCTATTTGGTCGTTGTGTATTTAGTGGATACTAAAGTCTGGAAAAAAATTACATCCTACATTAGGTGTTCTCTGTGAGTCACTGACAAAGCCTGACGTTCAAATCCTGATGATGGATTTTTCTTGTCTTTTATTCTTACTCCCTGAATATCCTATGCAATCTTAAAGCTATTTCTCCCTATAGTTCTGTTTTAAGAGAAAAATTATCGTCAACAGCCTAAGCAAAGCCCTACAATAATCAAAGCAGAATAGTCATTAGATGAAGAAAAGGAGGGAGAGATAACCTAAAGAGCAGCATTTTTTCTTGGGACCGAGTTTCTTTACCCACCTGCAAACTGAAAATGACTAACTAATTGGTAAGATTATGTCATTGTTCACTATGTGGTTCATGTATGTCAAGCTGAGATTTTTTTCAGAGACTTCCAAAATTGCCTAATAACAAATTTAAAAAATTGTTTGATAGCAGCATATGCTTTGAGTAGTGGAGATTATATTGTTACTAGGGGCCCAGTGCACAAATTTGTGCACCTTGAAAGGAACTGTGGGCCCTGAGGCTGTGGTGGGCACAGAGGCGGGTCTCGGCCCATCCTCTGTGCCCCCTCCTGGCCCCTCCAGCCATGGCCCCTGGTCCCGTCTGCTGGGAGCCCCGCTCCCACAGCCACCACTCCCACACCCTTACGGCGCAGGCCCCGCTCACACCCACTGACAGCACTGAGCTATTGGAGCTGGTGCCAGCAGTGGGTGCAAGTAGGGCCAGCGACAGCAGCAGGTGCGAGTGTCGGGCGGGACTGTGGCATGCAGGAGCAAAGAATTTTCAGTAACCACCAGAGGGTCACCCCGATGACAGTGACCGGAGCCCTGCCTTGGTCTGAGGCCCCTGCTCACCTGCTCCATCATCCCGCCACGGCAGAGGCCCACCACATTCCGTGCTCTGTGGCCTGCTGCCAACGCCCACCATGTTCCACACGTGCCCCCAGGTGGTCAGCGCACATCATAGTGACCAGTTGTTCAGTTGTTCTGCCATTCAGTCTATTTGCATATTAGGGTTTTATATATATAGATTGTTGTTGATTTTCTTTGTAATTTTCTTATTTTCCTACCTCTTTACAATGATCATTTTAAACATTAAACATTAATATTTTAATAGGTTTTTATGACATAGAAAAAAACAGAAGAAACATGAAAAGGATTCTCTAAAACAAAACTGGCACTTTGAAAAGCTGTGTACTGCTTCAACATTGACTGAGATGTTTTTATTTTGTTCTGGGTTTCTTTCTCTATAATGAAAGAATAGTATGTGGTAACACATCATTATAATACTTGAAGTTGTCTCTCAATATCAACGGCTACTCTAAGGATATGTTTTCAATTGAAAAGATTTTTAGTAAAGTCACAAAGTCCTGCTCCAATTCCCTGATGAATAATTGGACAATATTTTAAAATCATATGCGTATCCAATTATTATAGAAACAGAAATATTAAAACACTAAAATCCAATTGAAGAGGCATTGCTAAAGTAAGTGGCAGAGTCACAGTTTCTAGAAATGATTATATTTAATATCTTCACTAATTATCTAGCTATCACATGACTAAAACAATATATTATTGACATCCATGAGTTTTGTTCTAGTGGAAGATGAAGCTCTAAATATATTACTCATATACGGGACTTTTTCCCCAAGGTCAGTTATCTTGAGACACCATCCATTTCTCTTTCATGTGAAGATGCTTTGAAATATAGCATTTAAGGAAGTAACTTGATCAGATCAACACACTTCTAATTGCCTGCATACCTTAAATACAAATCACAAGATAAAGGCTGGGTTTGTGCTACAGCTTTCCCTAGGAAATTGCTTTAGTTTTAAAATGTATTTGAACTGTGAAGAGGAAAATGAGTGTGTGTTTTCAGCTGTTCCCCTCTGGACTTCTACAGGCATCTGTCAGTCCGTGCTCTGAGCCCCTGTCTACATTCCCTGCCTTTACCTTTCCAGAGAGATTTACTATGTGTACCCTCTGCAGGGACATGGCCTGCTTCAGTTCCTGAATAAATCACTATAAGAATAGCAGAAAGAATATCAGCCTCAGTCCCAACATCTGATAAGGGGTTAATTTCCAAAATAGGATAAGGAACTCATACGAACTTAACAAAAGGGAGACAAATAATCCAATTTAAAAATGGGCAAAAGACCTAAGAAGACACTTCTCCAAAGTGGATATAAAGAAGGCCAAGACACATATGAAAAAATGCTCAAAGCCACTAATCATCAGAGAGATGCAAATTAAAACAACAGATATCACCTCACACCTGTCAGAATGGCTATCATCAAAATGTCAACAAATGACAAGTGCTGGTGAGGATGTGGTGAAAAGGGAACCCTCATCCACTGCTGGTGGGAATGCAGACTGGTGCAGCCACTATAGAAAACAGTATGGAGTTTGCTCAAAAAATTAAAAATGAACCCTAGCTGGTTTGGCTCAGTGGATAGAGTGTCAGCCTGTGGATTGAAGGGTTTGATTCTGATCAAGGGCACATGCTCAGGTTATGGGCTCGATCCCCAGTAGGGGGCGTGCAGGAGGCAGTTGATCAATGATTCTCTCTCATCATTGATGTTTCTATCTCCTCTCCCTCTCCCTTCCTCTCTGAAATCAATAAAAATATATTTAGAAAATTAAAAATGGAACTGCCATTTGACCCAATGATCTCATTTCTAGGAATATATCCTAAAAACCTCAAAACACCAATCAGAAATAATATATGCACCCCTATGTTCATAACTGTGTTATTTATAATAGCCAAGATCTGGAAACAGCCCAAGTGCTCATCAGTAGATAAATAATAGACAAATATGCAAATTGACCGTACCTTCACTATGCCCATGATTGGCCAGGAGGCGCAGGGGGGCGGGACTCGGGGTGGCTGGGGTAGCTGATTGGGCCAGCGGGACGCTGAGCTGCGTCGCCAGCAGTGGCACGAGCTCAGCGTCTGCACCATGGCTGTGCTGTGGCACAGAAGGGGCCTCTGGGGCAGCGAGCTGACTTCCTGCCGCGGACCATCAAAAGCGGGGGAGCTGAGTGCCTGTCCACTCAGGCACCAGGCATTTCAGAAACCTCCAGCGCCTGGTGCACCAGCGGACAGGCACCCAGCTCCCCATGATCGAAAGGGAAAGCATGTAGGGGACCCTACACGTGCATGATTCAATCATGCACTGGGCCTCTAGTCAGTAGATAAATGGATAAAACACTGTGGGACATTTACACAGTGGAATACTATGCAGCTGTAAAAAAGAGGGATCTCTTACCCTTTGGGACAGCATGGATGGACCTGGAGACTATTATGCTAAGTGAAATAAGCCAATACAAGAAAGACAAGTATCACACCATCTGGCTTTTTTTGTGGAATCTAATGAACAAAATGAATCTACCAACCAGCAAAATAAGACCCAAAGCATGGAGGTATAGAACAGACTGACATACCTCGATTTGGGGGTGGGGGATGAAAAGAGATAAATCAAAGAACTTATATACTTATATGTATAGCCCATGGACATGGATAATAGGGTGGTGAAGTCCTGAGGGGGGTGGGTAAGGGCTGGGAGGAGGGGGGGTAGTGAGAGGAAATGGAAGACATCTTTAATACTATCAACAATAAAAATATATTTTTAAATAAAAAATAAAATAAATGTCCTTGCACTTTAAATATCATCTTTATTGCCACTTGAAGCAGACATTTTGCTTTGAAAATGCCCCTGGCTTGTATTCTTGTCCCCTCTAAGGACCACTGCATTTTCACCAAAAACATTCAGAAAAACATAGCTGAGGATCTGCCAGGAACTTCAGAAACACCATCTCCAAAATGCAAAATGTTCTGTGTTGAAGTCTTGAGATTCAAAGTGGAAAAATAAATGACAGAAGGACACACTTTACAAGTTGAACTATGTTAAGAAAACTCATCACATTATATTAACCCCCTTGGAGTTTCTCATTACAGATTGGCAGAGTGGAGGCTCTTGGAATCTTGCAATGAAAACAAAACCAGAAACTAAAACCTATTTAACTTTGTTTGACCAACTTACTCTAAAATAATTTAAGTTTTTTTGTGTGGCATCTAATATTATCTCACAGACCCTATTTTTGGAAATACTGCTGTAAACACCATTTCAGCATTGATTGAGGGGTACCTTCGATTCCCTGTGACAAACTGTCTCAGCAAGACAGGCAGGCACAGTCCACCCTTCATTGCTGCCACTTCCTCCCCAGTAAGACCCTTGCAGGCTCTCAAAGTTCTGTTTCTCTGAGTATCACAATGTCTCAGAGACCCTCCCATATGAACTAAGAATAATATAACTCCAGAAGATGGGGACCTCAAAGTCCTGCTCAACCCCTACTGTGAGACCTGACAGAATTTCAAGCTGAAGTCCCTCACTTCCCCTACAGGCAGGTTTGCAGGCATCCTGTATATGTAACACAGGTCCTGTATTGCTTTGTCCTGCGTTATTTTCTCCGTAGAGGACTCAAAGCGGTGAGGTCCTTAATCTAAAGGCGGTGACCCCATTTCAGCAGAGAAAGGAATTCCGTACTCTGCCAGGAGTCAAGGTGAGTAATCAGACCGAAGAATGAGGAGACCACACACCCCTAAACTCAAGGTGCTTCTGTCACACAGAGGTGGTCATATGAGCTGCCCCCTGACTTCCTCATAGAAGTCTCAGAGGTGAAGGCCTTGGTCTAAAGTAGGGGTGGGGAACCTTTTTCCTGCCAAGGGCTATTTGGATATGTATAACATCATTCACTTAATATAAATTTATGTTGCTATGAAAAAAGCTCCCAGATGTACTGAATTTTGAGTCCCGCCTGCTGTTGCCTTGGCAGAGCCAGACCAAATGATTTCTCAGGCCTTATACGGCCCACAGGCCGGTCGTTCCCCACCCCTGGTCCACAGGGATATGGCCTCAGGTTAGTAAAGTGAGTGTCTTAAGAGCTGTCAGAAGTCACAGTGATGACCCGAAGGAAGAACTGAGGGGACCATCCACCTTAATACAGAGAGGACCCCACAAAGCCCAGTTCTGCCTGCCCTACTATGAGCCCTGGGAAGTCTCCAACTGAGTTGGCTGGCTTTATTGTGAAATGCCTTCTCAGATCCTCCTTTAAATACTTATGGGACAAGGAGGACAAGAGGCCTGTGAGACCTAGACCACTGACCTTGGGAAAGGTTTTGTGGAGTTGGCCTTTGTGGGAGCCAACAAAATTGAATTTATCAGATGAGGCTACTCAGATCCTTCTCTTCCTTAGCCTATGGTGCCCTATTACCATGCCTCCTACCCAGACTCCTGCCTACTAATATCAACAAGAGTCTTCATGCATCAGTGTCAGAAGCGTCAGTGCCACACGTAGAAGCAAAACTTTCAGGCTCACAGGGAGACCCAAAGCCAGGAGTGTCCACAGGCATCTCATCAAACATACCAGATGAGGACTCCAGTGGCCACAAAAGGAAGAAACAACCCCTGGACTACAAAGTGGCTTTGTTGGTGAATTTCCTTGTGCTTAGCTATCAACTGAAAGAATACATCACAAAGACAGACATGGTGAAGAATGTCATAAAAAAAAGATAAGAAACACATCCTGCCCTACCCAGTACTTCTCAGTGGTTAGAGAGCCGTGCTGTGCACTGAAGGGTCATGGGTTGGATTCCCGGTCAGAGCACATACCTAGGTTGCAGGTTCGATCCCCGTTCAGAGTGTATAAGGGAGGCAACTGATCAATGTTTCGCTCTCCCTCTTCCTTCTTCTTTCTCTAAAATAAATAAAAACATATCCTCAGGTGAGGATTTAAAAAAAAAATTTTTTAAAGGAACACATCCTGCCTTGGCTGGTTTGGCTCAGGGGATAGAGCATTGGCCTGAGGACTGAAGGGTCCCGAGTTCGATTCCGGTCAAGGGCACATGCCTGGGCTGCGGGCTCAATCCCCAGTAGGGGGCATGCAGGAGGCAGCTGATCAATGATTCGCTCTCATCATTGATGTTTCTATCTCTCTCTCCCTCTCCCTTCTCTCTGAAATCAATAAAAATACATTTTTTAAAAAGGAACATTTCCTAATATGCTCAGGAGAGCTGCTGAACATGTGGAGCTGGTCTTAGAGTTGACGTGAAGGAAGTGAACAATTCCTATATCCTTGTCATAAAACTGGGCCTCACCTAGGATAAGAGACTGTGTTATGAAAAGGGCATGCATACGACCAGTCCCCAGGTAACTGTCCTAGACCTGATACTCACCAATGGCAACTGTATCACTGTTTGGAGGGCTCAATGCTAGTACTGGGGATAGAAATTAAAAACAAATGAACAAATAAACAAAACACTGAGCCACTACCCACAGAATTTTAGTGGTTATGGACAGCTATTATATAAAAAGGAGGTGAGCCCTAGCTTGTTTGGTTCAGTGGATAGAGCATCGGCCTGACGACTGAAGGGTCCCAGGTTCGATTCCGGTCAAGGGCACATGTCTGGGTTTCAGGCTCAATCCCCGGTAGTGGGCATGCAAAAGGCAGCCAATCAATGATTCTCTCTCATCATTGATGTTTCTATCTCTCTCTCCCTCTCCCTTCCTCTCTGAAATCAATAAAAATATATTTAAAAAATAAAAAGGTGAGATTATCTCTCAGACACAAAGGACAGGCAAAAAAGGGAGGATGAGGAAAAGGAGAGGGTCCAGATTAAAGCTTCAAGTGAAAATGCCCTAAAGCAAAGCAGTGTTGGGCCTGCAAGTCCCTCAGTGGGAGGGAATTCTAAGTTAGCTTCATGGTGGGTTACTCTGGGATTGTGGGTAAACCAGAGAGAATTCCCACCTGGGCCAGGGATCAAATGTGTCCTGTGCTCTTGCTCCCGTGCCAATGAACACAATGTGCGAATCAGATGTTTTATTCACATTGTCTCAGGGAATGTCTGAGAAGTAAGGGTGAGTCTCTTTTGAGGTGAGAAGTTAAGAGGCCACTGTGCACTCTTTGCACTAAGTTTGGAGGGTCAAAGTCTGCTCCATCAAAAGGGCATTCAAATTAAATTACCCTGTGCATAAGTAAGTCCTAGGGTTTTGGTGCTGGTTACATGAATGTAGATAACGGTGGTTTAAATGAAAGGATGCTGGGAGGGAGGAAAGTTGTCAATTCTTGACACAAACTCTAGGACCTTTGTGTTGCATCTGTCTGGGTAAGTATACCTCGTATCCATATTGAATGACTAATCATGTAATAGGAAAATATTACTTAGTTTTTCTGAGTAATCAGCATTTTAGCTGATTGGATTTTCTTTGTTATAGAATGCATCATGTTTGGCGATTTCTGCTGTATTAAAACATATAAACAATCCCAGCAGGGTGGTTGGCATCATTGGGATTCAAATGAATCATAGTAATAAATGCCATGTTGCAGTCTCAGTACAGGCCAGGCACTGTGCCAGGCACTTGACACATATTAACCACATCCCACTAGTCTAGTGCAACAAGAGCTCATCAAATAAACCCACTTCACAGATGCAGAGCCTGAAGCTCACAACATTTAGAAATGTGCCCACATACCTTAATTGCAGGCTCCCGGCCCTGGTCAGGGGCATATGGAAGGCAACCAATCAATGTGTCTCCATCACATTGGTGTATATCTCTGTCTCTCCCTCTCTGTTCCACTTTCTCTAAAAATCAATAGAAAAAAAAATATCCTCAGGTGAGGATAAAAACTAAAGCCGGAAATGTGCCCAAATTCACACAGCTGTTAAGGGACAAGGTTGAAACTCGACCCCTGGTCTGAATTAGTTTAGAGCTCACACTATTCCAATTATCCCAGCGTGAGGCCCACCTTGTGCTTCTGAATTCAATTTTCTTTTTTCTTCTTAATAATGTATCTCAGGTAATAAAAATAAGAATCTATGGTCATACTACTGAGTTGGATTACATTCCCAGAGCAATTTGAATACCAAACTAAATGAGAGGCCTGAATAGAAAGCTAATAGTTGGTGACAGCATGATCATGTACATATGCAATGTTAGATAACCTGAAAAGATCAGAATCTCATAAAATTATCATAGACTTCCCCTTCCCGGTAGAATATTAGAACGGACTTTACATAAGAATCTAAATCTGACTGATGAAGAGAAGGAAAATATCAGCATATTTTTGCCTGCTTGTCCTGTCCTGGGACTCCTGACTTGGGCTTCAGCTGCCCCATCTCACATCACTCCTAAAGCAGGGACCAAGATTTGCAGATAGGAAACTGTTCAGGGTTTGCAGGGATGTGGCATTTTCCAGGAAGCCTTTATTCCAAGAGGCAGGAGCCAAGAGGAAGCCCCCAATGTTAGAAGGCTGGGTAGACAAATAGCCCAGAATATTGGGAGTCACACACAGACATGCTTCCACCCCTCCCCTCTATGCTTGAAAGGGGCCACGCAGGGCTGTCAAGCTGAGCATGCCCAGCATTATTTTTTAGGACTTTCAAGTACTTAAGAGCCTTGGTGTAAGAAAGACAAACTCAGGTCAGCAGATAGATAGGTAGATAGATAGATAGATAGATAGATAGATAGACAGACAGACAGATATAAAGGTGAGAACCCTGAATGAGGAATGAAGAAAGGACCCAAACAAAACAGCGGGGGCCCTGGACAGTTTTGCTCAGTGGATAGTGTCGGCCTGTGGACTAAAGGATCCCAGGTTCGATTCTGGCCAGGGGCACATGCCGGGGTTGTGGGCTTGATTCCCCCCTCACCAATGGGGGACGTGCAGGAGGCAGCCAATCGGTGATTCTCTGTCATCATTGATGTTTCTATCTCTCTCTCTCCCTTCCCCTCTGAAATCAATAAAAAATATATATTTAAAAAAAAAAAAACAGTGGGGTTCCACAAGTGTGGCTCAGGCCATCAACCCTTGGAGGACTGGAAAAGTCTCCGCAGGATGTGGAACTTTGGAGGTCCCCAAAAGGTGAGTACCTTGATTTGATGGGAGCAGCCTCAGGGTAGCAGAGTCCCAAGAATGGTCAGGTGTCAAGGTGTGGACGCTCAATAAGAATTAGAGAACCACCCATGCCAAACAGAGTAATCCCACAAATTCCCCCAATGCTATTGGCCTTGGGATGCTCAGGAGAGAGTTCTGGCAGAAACCTTTTAATCTTCCTGAAGTGATCTTCTACGAATGGAGAAAGTCCCAGCTATGAAGAGAGAGACAGCCTAGGCCAGTGGTCGGCAAACCACGGCTCGTGAGCCACATGCGGCTCGTGAGCCGCGGTTTGCCGCTCTGTTGACTAATGAGTTTGCCGACCACTGGCCTAGGCCTTCACAAGAGCTTTGATAAAGACCCTAACTGTTACAGTGAAACCCCCACTAGGAGAGGGAGTCAAATAGAGCCCCATTCTATTCTTAGCAATGGGGAACTGTAGAAGACATATCACTATTTTTACCTGTCAGACCTCAGGGCATGAAGGTCCTCACTTTGACAGATGCAGCCCCGGTTCTGTAGAAAAAGTGGTGATGGCCTTAATTGAAGCTATACTGAGACCCCTGAGCGCTGAGCATAAAAACGCTCCCTAAACATGGGGTCTCACAGGAAACTTGTCTTGCTGTCAATGTTATGTTACGTGGAAGAGAAGTAGGACTAGATGTGTGTCACATAGCAAAATTCCCCTCTAGGAACTCACAAACATGAGGCTTTGTTTAAATAAGGACAGACCTGGGTTACTAAAGAGAGGAACCCCAGGTTAGGAACATGAGTGAAGACCTAGAGAGCAAAATTCTTACACAGTAGGGTCCAGCAGTGACCCATCCCCCGCTTCAGGCCTCTGAGTCCCAGGGCCCCGCTTCAGAGGCAGGGCGTCCTCACTGCCTGCCTCCCTGGGTCTCAGGGGACGGCGGACTTTGTGGGGGCCAGGCCCTCCCGCTTCAACAGAGGGAGGAGTCCAAGCTCTGCAGACACAAAAGTGGGGAGGCTGAGTGAGGACTTGGGGCCCACGGACCCTAATCCCTCAGGCTCCCGGCATCAGGCGCGCTCTGGACAGCCCCGCCTCCGGAAAGGACCCACCGACTTCCATTGGGGCTTCGAGGACCTAACTGCGAGCACGCATTTGTGGCGGTTATCTGGCAGCGGGCGGCTTCGAAGGACTGGCCTTGAGGCAAGGTGAGGACCTACCAGTGAACTGCAGAACCTCCCATTATGTAGGTGGGCCCCCCATCTCTCCCAGTGTGGCTGGGAGAGTTCTCGCACAGCCCTAAGACTGAATGCGGCCTAGAATGGGTTGGTGAGAAGGCCTTGCTCTAGGGAGCAAGGTGATCCACGATGAAGGCCTCGTGCTTCAGGGCAGGCCTCTCTCGGTGAAAGGGCCACGAAAGGGCCACGTGGGGCAGCAACCCCTTCACTCAGCTCTAGGGAGCGCCCCGCCAAGGAAATGAAGAGCGACCCAGCCTCCCCTCCAGCGGTCACCCCGCCAAACAGCCATGGCAGCCGCGAGCAGAGCCGGCAGGCCGCGGTGACCCTTATTCCTCAGGTGGTGTCTCAGACAGGTCAGGGCCTTGGTTTACTGGAGGAGGGTCCAAAGAGGGACCCAGTCTCTACCAGGATTCAGGGTGGTTACACTGGGGGAGGCTGTGGGAGTCGCCCCTGGGGGACTAGGGCTTGTCGCCATGATGAGTTGCACGCCCTTCTTCCCAGGCCATCTCAGGGAGGTGACTGGTCAGGTCAAAGGGGGCAACCGCAGGTCAGCGGAGGGAGAATTTCGTGTTATGCCAGGTTTCAGGAACAGGCCACTGCGGACTGTGGGGATGTGCCACCCTGTACCAGTGGGGCCACAAGGAATCCTCCCTGCCTTAGCCAGTGTGCCTCCTGGTTCGATGGTCGGCCAGCCCCAGCAAGGCCTGGAGTCGATCCCAGGTTAAGGGCAGGTTTCTGGGTTGAAGGTGGACCCCCCCACACACACCCTGTTGGGGTCCTAGAGGAGGCAACCAATTGATCTGTTCTCACATCAATGTTTCTCTCCCACTCTATTGCCTTCCCTCTCTCTAAAAAATTCAATGGAAAAACTATCCTTCAGTGAGGATTAACAAAACAAAGAAACAAAAAGTATCCTCCCTATTTTCAGTGCTAGCTATCGCACCTCAAGTATAAATGTCAGGCAGGAGTGCCCATCAGTCCTCACTCAGGGGTTACAGGGAAGTGAGGACATTAGTCTGAAGGGAGTCATCTGGGAAAGCAGATAGAGAAATGATGACCTCAGCATGAGTTGAATTTTAGACCTTGGATCGAAATCCTGTGTAGAACAACCTACAGTAAGATCCCAAACTGCTTGCAACAGCCCCCACTCTTGGGAGACCACTTTCAATCAGACAAGGTCAACTTCATTTCTGCTTATTAGAGTTCAGGTAACTTGGCTATTACTGTGAGTTTTCCACCAGGAGTCCCATTGAGGAACCTGAGAGATGACTCAAGAAATCAACCAACCCTGAATAAAAGTGACATCAATGGGTCTATGCCAAGCCTGTAATATCAGCTCAGGGAATCTCAAGGAAGGGCTGTCATGTTGAGCATCCCTCCTCACTTCTTTATATCAAGTCTAAGGAAGGTGAGATCCTTAGTCTGAAGGTCTAGCCACCAGTCAGCCAAAGGGAATGGTGCCAGCCTCTACAAGTAGCCAAGGTGAGGAGCTTGACTGACAACTGGGGGAAAAACAAACTCAGGACACAAAGTATCCCCCACTAAGCTCTCAACATGGGGTGACCCTTGTTAGGGAGGTGGACTGAGACTCCCCTCCACTTCCTTCTCAAGGCAAGTTAAAATATCAATGTCAGAGTAGCAGAAGGAAGGGTGCCCAGCTTCTATTCAGAGTTGACATGATAACACTGAGAGGACCCCACATCCCAGAGTAAAGGGAGCCACACTGACATTACCCATTGTCACCTGAGTAAACTCAGGGCAGGGCTGGTAGCATGTAGTGGGGTACTCACTCTAAAGTTTATCTGTGGGGCTCATAGGAGACAGAATGATCAGGAGAACAGGAGCCTTGTGGGTTGGTAAAAGAGTGCCCTCAGAGAAACCTGCATAGGCAACCTTCAACAGACCCCAGCTGGAAGATACCTGTTGGAGGTTCTCACATCAACTCTTTCTCCATCCCTCAGGTGTTCAAAGCAGCTGCTCACACTACTGTCTGCTGTCCTGAACAACAGCCATCATGCCTCGTGGTCATAAGAGCAAGCTCCGTGCTCGGGAGAAACGCCGCCAAAACAGAGCTGAGAAACAAGGTGATAAGAGTGCTCAGGCCCCTGTAGGAGAGGAAGGAGAGGCCTCTTGCTCCTCCTCTTCCGTTTTGGGGGATGGTCCCTCAACCTCCACTGGTGCTGGCACTCTCCAGGCACCTCCAAGTGCCCCAGCCACCACCAGTGATGCTGCAGGGGCTTCAGGTGAAAGATCGGCTGTAAAAGCCAAAGGCCAGGTTCAGAAAAGTAAAAAATCCTCCCAGGCCTCAACCTCCGCTGAGAGCTCTGGCCAACGTCTACTAAGTAAGAAGGCAACTATGTTGGTAGAGTACCTGCTGTATCAATATAAAAGGAATGAGCCCATTAGAAAGAGAGACATGCTGAAGATAATTCACAAGTGGTTCAGGAAGGACTTCCCTGAGATCCTCAGGAGAGCCTCTGAGCGCATGGATATGTTCTTTGGCCTGGAATTGAAAGAAGTTGAGCCCAACGGTAATACCTACACCCTTGTCATCAGTCAAGATGAGAGTGTGAGCAGCGGCTTCAGATTTCCTACCAAAGGGCTTCTGATGCCTGTCCTGGGTTTTATCTTGTTGAATGGCAACCGTGTCTCTGAGGAGAATACCTGGGTATTCCTCAATACTTTGGGTATCTTTGCTGGTAAGAGTCACTTATTATTTGGGGAGCCCAGGAAGCTTATCACTCAAGATTTGGTGCAGGAAAAATACCTGGTGTACCAGCCGGTGCCCAACAGTGATCCTCCACGCTATGAGTTCCTGTGGGGTCCAAGAACCCACGCTGAGACCAGCAAGATGAAAGTCCTAGAGTTTTGGGCTGAACTCAATGATACTGTTCCCACTACCTTCCAACTGCATTATGAAGAAGCTTTGAGAGATGCAGAGGAGAGATCCAGAGCTGAAGATGTACCCAAGGCTGCTGCTACTCATCCCAAGGCCACATCTAGCGGCTACCCTCAACCTGAGTGACATTGAGGTGGAGTCTTCACTTTTGGTCTGTAAAGGCCCGTTAAGCAGTTTCCTATATGCAAAATATGTTAATGACTTATATTTGTGTGTTTTTCTTGCATTTTCAAGTGATGTTCTTTTAGAATGTTTAAGATTCAGGATATAAGTTTATGAATGAAATGGATCTCACATTTACTGCTGTTCATCAAGTTAGGAGTAAAAGTTTTGTTTTTGAAACAGAAATTGGAAATCCTTCAATCACTTTTGTGATCTAGAACAAGATAACATAGATTTAGGATAGGAATATATTTTGGGATGTGAAAGAACTTTACACTAAAGTAGTTGGGAGAATACCTGGGTATCGATAGCGAGCTAGCCAAATAGATAGATAGATAGATAGATAGATAGATAGATAGATAGATAATAGATAGATAAAATAAAAATTGACCACTCTGTTTTAATTTTTTTCCACTCAACAGTTGAAATACAATGTTATAGTAGTTTCAGGTTTGCAACAGAGTGATTAGACATTTATATGCATTAAAAGTGTCTCCCTAGCCGGTTCATCATAGTGGTTAGAGCATTGACCCTCAGATTGAAGAATCGAGGATTTGATTCTGGTCAAGGGCCTGTACATCGGTTACAGGTTCGATTCCTGGCCCCCATCAGGGCGTCAGCTGGAGGCAAGGGATCAGTCTCTCTCTCTCTCTCTCTCTCTCTCTCTCTCTCTCTCTCTCTCTCTCTCCTCCTTTCCTTTCCTTTCCTCCCTCTCTCCCTCTCTCCCCCCCCCTTAAAAAATTCCACTCTCTCTAAAAAATTCCACTCTAAAAAATTCAATGGAAAAAATATGCTCGGGTGAGGATTAACAAAATAAAATGTTCTCACCATAAGTCTAGTACACATTTGAACCATACGTAGATATTAAAAAGGTTACTGCCTTTATTACCTATCCGGTATCCAGCATTATCTGTTACAGCCAAGACATGAAAGCAAACTAAGTGTCCATCTTATCATTTTTCGTTTGGTAAATTTGTAAGATATATACCAGGATTTCCTGATGTTATTCAAGAATGTTTGAGAATGTAAGTCCTCTTAGTTTATAACTTTTATTTTACACAATCATTAATTGAGCATCAGCTCTTTGGAAGTCTTCATGCTTATGCTGGGAATGTTTAGGCAAATAAGATCCTGCACCTGCCCATGCAATTATACATTGTAGGAGAAGCTATCATATAAAAGAAGGTGATATATTCTCCATTTCTTAAAGAACAAGTGAAAAGGACTGTAAAGAGTGGGTGGAGATAGTATATTACTTACTTTCCATTGCTAAGCAGACATTAGATCCATTGGGAGGCAGTGAGAAATCCGGAGAAACATCCAGTAGCTTTTCTCAGCCTGATTGAGGTCTGAGTTGAATTCTCCACATTGTGGTTGGCAATGCTTGTTGACCATTATTTGTGATGCGCACAAATACCTTGTTGACTTATTTCTTAGGTAATTTTCAAGTGATATTGTTAAAAAAGAAAGTTTATTTAGATTCAGAATATAAGTGAAGTGATGATAATTCTACCCCCATGTTCATTGCAAGATTATTTACAGTTTCCAGGACATGTACATTGTTCAGTGAATGGATAAAGGAAAAGTGATACACACACACACACACACACACACACACACACACACACACACACATACACGTAGAAAAGGATCTATCATTCAGCCGTAATAAAGAAAGAAATCCTGCCACTTGCAACAGCATGTGCAGAACTGGAGGGCATTAGGCTAAATGAAATAAGTGGTCATTTTCAAGCAGTATTCTTTTCACAGAAAGTTTTCAACACAGAGAGAAGGACAAATGCTGTGTGGTATCATTTACATGTGGAATCTTTAAAAGGAAAAACACAGAAATGTACACATAGATACACAGAGCCAATTGGTGTTTACCAGAGGCAAGGAATGGAAGGCAGGTGAAATGGGTGAAGGTAGCCAAAAAGTACAAACTCAGCTATAAAATAAGGCCTGGGGATGTTATGTATAGAATAAACATTAATAGTTAATAATAGTATTAGATAAGTAAAAGTAGTCAAGAGAGTATATCCTAAAAGATTAATTACAAGAAGGAGAATCTGCAGATAAAAACGTTTACAACAGCATGGATGGACCTGGAGAGCATTATGCCAAGTGAAATAAGCCAGTCAAAGAAAGATAAGTATCATATGATCTCACTCATATGTGAAATCTAATGAACCAAATAAACTGGTGAACAAAAATAGCCCCAGAGACATAGAAGCATGAATATACTGTTGAACCTAAGAGGCTAGGCAGGGGAAGGTTGGTGGGAAGAGATCAACTAATGAATTTATATGCAGATATGTATAACTTGTGGACACAGACAGTGGAGTTGTGAGGGCCTGAGGGTGGGGGACGGGAGCGGGCTAGAAGAGGTTAATGTAAGGAAAAGAAAGACCTGTGTAATAATTTCAACAATAAAGGTTAAAAAAAACCTTTTCAGTGTGTATATTTGTTTACTTTATAACAAACTACCACAAACTGAACAGCTTCAAACAACAGACATTTAGTATCTATCTCAAAGTTCTGTAGGTAGTACCTGAGTTCCTGGGTCAGAAATCTCACAAAGCTGCAAACAATGTATCAGGTAGCTGTTCTCACATGGAGCTCAGGAGCTCCTTCCAATGCCATGCAGAATGCAGTTAACAGAATGCAGTTCCAGAAATTGAAAGACTGAGGTGCCCATTTTCTTGCTAGCTGTTGGCTAGGAGTCATTCTCAAGTTGCTATTAATTCCTTGGTATGCTATGTGGCTCCCTCCATCTTCAAAGCCAGCAAAGGAGAACCTCCCTCTCACTCTTTAAATTTCTCTCACCAGGAAACGCCCATCCCATGTAAGGATTCACCTGATGAGGCTTGACCCATGGGGGATAATCTCTCTATTTTCAGAACAAATTATGTAAGACATGAATTACAATTGCAAAACCCCTCGTAGCAGCACCTAGATGAGTGGTTGATTAATTGACTGGTGGAAAATGTGTACACGGGGAGTCAGGAATCTGGTAGGCCATCTTGGAATTCTGCCAACCAGTGTCCCTATATGTGTAATTAAACGCTTTACCCTTTAAAGGTACACAATAGGATAACTATTGTTATAGATCAAGCATGTCAAACTAAAAGGCTAACCCGGGCCAAATAAACAAGGTTTAAGTTTCTGTGGGCCGCAAAAAAACAAAAGCTTCAATTTTCATAGAAATGTAGGTTTATTTTGATAGAGACATGCTGAGTACAAAGGACTGAAAAAAAATGAGTCATCATTAACATAAAATAGAACATTTTAATAAAAACTAATATTTTTTCTTGAACATTAACTTACCAGTCACTGAATAACTGCACAAATTAATAAGAGTAACACAAATAAACCCATTTTTCTTGTTCTCCAAAAGTGAAATACTTCCTGTTGCACACACCAAACAAGTCAGAACAAGACTAATGATGTAGCCATCGGCTGCTAAAATATTTGATGCTGGTATTAGTGGAGAGAAATGGTGCACCTGTGCATAAGGTGTGTAAGGGAAATGAATGCAACGCGATTCTAGTAATCAGTCATTAGCGAACGTTTTAGTTCATTATTAATAATTGTGTATAACAGAATATTATAAAAATTAAGTTAAAATTTTTATTAAAACGTTCCTTACATACTGTTACATTGGCTGGGCCACAATAATATTCACCGTGGGCCATGAGTTTGACATGCTTGTTATAGATGATTGTCTCAAAATAATCTGGGGCTGAGATTATATATAGGTGACACAAGATTGACCATGTGTTGATATGGCTGAAGCTCAGAAATGAGTACCTAGAGCATCGATTACCTTATTCTCTATACTCTTGTAAAACATCAATTTTGTCACACAAGTCATTCCAGAGCATGGAAAATGCAACAAAACTTCCAAAAGTTTTTTATGAACCCAATATAACATCATTAAATAGATCAGGTAAAGGTAGCTCAAAATTATTACTTTATTATTATATTACTTGAGAATATTATTTAGTTGCAATATTATTTAAGAACATGAGTACAAACATTATCAAAATATTACCTTACAGAATTTGAAAATATATAACAAAACTAAATATGCATTTACCTGTGACCTAGTAATTCCACTTTTTAAGACTTAAGCTGAAGACACACCCACAGTGATAGGAAGATACATAAATGCTAATCAATATATTGATTGAAAAAAGAAGGGATATCTACACTGCACTATCTACAATAATAAAAACATAATATGCTAATTAGACTGGATGTCCTTCCAGACCCCCTTCTGGATGAAGCTGCAAGGGAAGCCCGGGTCCCAGATGCCAGAGGGAAGCCAGTGTCGGCAGCCCAGGGAAGGAAGGCCTACTCTTGCATGAATTTTGTGCATTGGGACTCTAGTGTAGCTGTAAGAAGGAATGAGTATGACCTTTGTGTACATGGATAGAGGGTGCTTTCCTATAAGTATATATGATGTGCGGGGGTTTGGCTAAGGTCTATGATACCATGGCCAGTGCCTTCCCATTTCATCATCAAGAGGCTTTGCAAGATAAGAAAGAGAGGGCCTGAGGCAGAGCTGCAGCAGGGCTTCCTTATTGCTGCCCTGGCCAATTTGAATTCCAGGGCAAGTCCTGAAACTCCTCTCATCCCTAGTGAGCTCTGAGGCAGAGTCTTCACTTACTGCTTAAAGAAAGCAGCCAACCTTGTAACTAGTGAGGAGCCAAGGTGGGGCTCCTGAGAACACGATGCATAACATGTTTGTGTGCCTGTACGACATGGGGAAATTGGACATTTAACCTTTTCCTTTTTCTATTTTAAAGGTTGTTCCTTTCATGTAGACTTGTATTTAGCTCCATAACCTAAATATATGAGTGACATGGATCACACATTTACTGGAGTTTATCAGGTAGAAAAATTAGGAAGTATGGTGTTATGGAACCAATTGAAAATCCTTGGGTTATTTCTTGTCATTCGGAACAACATAGCATGATATTGGGATATGGATTTATGTGTAAAAGGAAATTACCCCAGAGTAAAGTCGGTGTGATCATGAGATGTGAAAAATAATGGAAAATGTAGCTAATTGGTGCTTTGTTTTATTCCTTTCAGTAACTTCGTAAAATTGCAGTATATGTACCTGGATTGCCTTAGCTTCTTCAAGAATGTAGGAGAAATTAAATCCTAATAAGTTTGGCTTCCGGTACAAGTACTAATTTAGCATCTGCTCTTTGGAAGGCTCTTGGCAAGTACTTGTGATGCTAAGAAAACTAGACCCTACCTGAGCTGCCCATAGAATTTTAGAGTCTAAGAGCAGCTTTCTTATACTGTAGGTGGTGAGATACTCCTAAGATAGACAAAGCAGTAAAATTAAGGGGTCAGAAAGGAGGGGGGGGGAGGAAAATGAGTCTAGTGTAGAATCTGTGAGGCAAGGCAGTTAGAGACTTGGGGAAAGTGAAAGTCATGCGGTGGGAGGGAAGCTTAAGTTCACAGCATGGTGGGAAAGTTGAGGCTGTGATAATGCTGGGCAGGGGCCACACCCTCAGACTGTGGGTCTCAGAGCTGAGAGACTTGCACCCGGAATGGAAGGTTATTTTACAGTTACTTTGGAATTATGAGTAAACCAGAGAGCATCTATCTCCATCTGGGACAGCATTGGGATGCACCTCGTGCTCCTGTCCCAGTGCAGGTGAGCAAAGTGCATCAAGTGAGTGTTTGATGCACATCATCTTCAGGGCGTTTCTGAGGAAAAAAACATGATAATCTATGACTGTAAACTGGGCAGCCATTTGGGCTGACCCTCTTCGCTGTGGGTTAGGGAGTCAGAGCCCATTCTATTAAAATGACATTCAAAATCGTTTGGTCATTGTTGTTGTAATTTGGCAAACTCTAAGAGAGATGTAGACTAAGATGATGGTGCAAAGAATGAAGATGGGGAGGTTTGCATTAGCTATGAGCCAGATCAGAAGAAAGAATTAGTCTCTGAACCCAATTCTAGAAAATTTGAGTTGTATTCAACTGGGAAAACACCCACACAAACCAATAATTATTTAGTGGGTTGGAGGGGGATTTACTTAGAGTTTCATTGTAAATAGATATTGGTCAGATTTGGAGTTCCATGTCCTAGAAGGACACATATTCTCTGATATCTCGTGGATATTTTCAAAAAGGCTTCAACGTGAGTGGTATATTGAGGGGTTGAAATCATCCTAATCAGAAACATATCAGACATTTGGAAAAATGTCAATGCATTCCAGGCACTGTGCCAGGCATTATACCTACAATTCACCCCAATCCACCAGCCCTACAAGACAGGGCTTAGCAAAGCCCCTTCATAAATGCAGAACCCGAGGCTCACAGAGTTTGCTATTGTACCTCAGTTTACACAACTAATAAGTGACAGAGCTGGGACAAGAACCACTGGTCTGGATTTGTCCAAAGCCCACATGGGTACACTCCTTGCAGCTGACTATGAGTCAGATAACTTTTGTCTACTACTCCAAAATGTATCTCAAGTGATAAAAAGAAGGACCCTGGAACCAAAAGAGTTGATTGGGCAACATAACCAGAAAAAATAAAAATCACAAATAAATGAAACTTGAGTAAAAGTGATAGATTATAGTGTGTGCTGCACCAGCCCAGCCAAGGGTTCGGCGAGCCTGAGGGAGGTGGTGAAGGTTGGAGAAATGATAGACAGAGAAAAAGCTGGGTCTAGGTGGATCTTCTGTGCCTGACTGAGGCCACAGAACAGATCCAGACTGCAAAGCTGGTGCTTTATTTATAATCAGGGACAAACAAGGCAATCTACAATGTTCTTGTAAGTTTCACTTGTTTTGGCAGCACTTGCTGCCCTCCCACAGCCCACTAGCTACCCAGGAAAGATCTATGGAGCAGTTACAAGATCAAGCTTAATTACGCTTAGAAGACTGTGCCCTCCAACCTGGGACTTGTTTGCGACTGCCAGCAGCTCAGTCCAAGGCTTAACCCTATAACCGCTTCCTACATCTCACCCTTTCTTTTAAATTTAAGCTACTAATAATAGAAGTAAAATTTAAACATCAAGAACAAATTTCTGACTATTAAAACATTAACAAAACAATGCCAATGCAAAACGCAATAACAAAACAATGCAAATGCAAAACCCAGACATGGCTATAAAACAATGCCAATGCAACACAACAATAAACAAATCAAACTACAGTAACATTTTCCTACTAAATGAAAGTTTCTTTTTTAAAAAATATATTTTATTGATTTTTTACAGAGAGGAAGGGAGAGAGATAGAGAGCCAGAAACATTGACGAGAGAGAAACATCGATCAGCTGCCTCCTGTACACACCCCACTGGGGATGTGCCCGCAACCAAGGTACATGCCCTTGACCCGGGACCCTTCAGTCCACAGGCCGACGCTCTATCCACTGAGCCAACCCGGTTTCGGCGTAAATGAAAGTTTCTTTTGCTGATTTACTCAAGAGTCCTCAGACTTGGCTGTGAAAGAGTTTGCAGAAGACTGGCAGCTAACCAATGCTAGCATGGCCAGAAACATGGTTGAGGGAGTAGCTTCTACTTCCTGCTTTTCTGCCATCTGCTGGGCCTCAGTTGTTAACTTCTTCAGCTGACCCCATGTTGGCACCTTAGTCTCTTGCATAGCCTTTGTCATCTTCCTTTTCTGCTTTGCTGTCATTGGAGTGGGCTTCCATATTGGATCGCCACATTTTTCCCTTCCCCCACATCCTGCTTACTTTGGGGGAAGTTTCAGCAACAGATATTAACTTTTTTCTTTCTTTTTTGCTTTCCAAATTAATAACTAATCATCCAATTTGGCCAAGATTTGCATTTCCCTGCCACATTCCTCCACTCCCCTTCTGGAGTGGGCTCTAGGCAATCCTGAATCAGGGACCACAGAATGAAAGCAGAGGCAGGCATTTCCTCTGGACCTTCAGCTATATAACGATCGCAAAGTTGTTTTCCTATCTTCTCCCATGCCTCTATATTTAAAACCATGGGCAGGTTTTCCAAAAAATCGAAAAGCTGTTCATACCTCACAGAACAGCCCCTTGCTTGGAGCATAGCCTTAAGCATGGATATTCATACATTCTTTCCTTGTGATCCTGAATTTCCCATGTTTTTACACCTAGCTAGTACTAAATTGCGCTCCTTACCTTCCTTTTTGCATGTGCTTCACTGGAACATCCTTTCACCTGACAATTTGCAATTCCCTCACCCTCAGGTTCGCGTTGAGTGGCACTTGGGCTGAACTCAGCACCGCGTTGGGCGCCACTTGTGCCGTGCCAGCATAGCCAACGGTTTGGAGAGCCTGAGGGAGGTGGTGAAGGACGGAGAAATGATAGAGAAAAAGCTGGGTCTAGGTGGATCTTCTATGCCTGACTGAGGCCACAGAACAGATCCAGACTGCAAAGCTGGTGCTTTATTTATAATCAGGGACAAACAAGGCAATCTACAATGTTCTTGTAAGTTTCACTTGTTTTGGCAGAACTTGCTGCCCTCCCACAGCCCATTAGTTACCCAGGAAAGATCTAGGGAGCAGTTACAAGATCAAGCTTAATTATGCTTAGAAGACTGTGCCCTCCAAGCTGGGACTTGTTTGCGACTTTGCCAGCAGGTCAGTCCAAGGCTTAAGCCTATAACCGCTTCCTACAATAGTGAGTGACAATATGATCATTGACATATGTGAAATCAGATGCTCTCAAAAGATAGGTCAGGACTCACAAACATCTGGCTCTATCCCCCTGCATAAAGAGTGAATCCTTTGCAACTTCCCTAAGTCTTGCTGGAGAAGAGAGAAAGAATGTGTCAGCTTTCTTTCCTCTGACAACATTTTCCTACTCTTACATCACTCATGAAATGAAATCCATTTTCTGCAAGATTTGGAACAGGGAGATATTTTTCCATCCCTTCACTTTCAGTCTGTGTGAGTCCCTTGTTCTGAGGTAGCTCTCTTGTAGGCAGCATATACACTGAGTGGCCAGATTATTATGATCTCTGAATGCATAATAATTTGGCCACATTCAATGTATATCCTATATTATAAAAGGCTAATATGCAAATTGTCCCCTCGACCAGGAGTTCGACCAGCAGGCAGGCTGGCCAACCGCCCATGTCCCCTCCCCCTGGCCAGGCTGGTAGGACCCCACCCATGCATGAATTCATGCACTGGGCCTCTAATATATATATACATATACACTGAGTGGCCAGATTATTATTCCTTCAGAGATTATCATAATCTGGCCACTCAGTATATATGGTTCATATTTTTTTCTCCATTCAGCCACTCAATGTCTTTTGATTGGAGTATTCAGTCCATATACGTTTAAAGTTATTATTGAAAGGTACTTGTTTGTAGCCATTTTTATTTTTTGTGCCTGTGTTCCTTATTAACTTTTTATTTCTTCTCAGATGCCCACTCTCACAACTGCTGTTCAACATAGTACTGGAAGTACTAGCCATTGTGATCAGACAAGAAGAAGAAATAAAAGGCATCCAAATTGGAAAAGAAGAAGTTAAACTGTCCTTATTTGCAGATGACATATACTGTACACAGAAAATCCTAAAGACTCCATTAAAAAACTACTAGACTTAAATGAATTTGGCAATGTAGCAGGATACAAAATTAATGCCAATATATCTATGGCATTTCTATACACCAATAATGAACTTACAGAGAGACTAAAAAAGCAATCCCATATACCAATGTACAAAAAAAAAATTTAAGATACCTAGGAATAAATTTAACTAAGGAGGTAAAAGACATACGCAGAAAACTACTGGACACTGAAAATAGAGATAGAGGAAGACATAAAAAGATGGAAGAGCATACTGTATTCATGGATTGGTAGAATCAACAGCATCAAAATGCCCATACTAACCAAAGCAATCTATAGATTCAATGCACTCCCCATTAAAATACCAATGGCATATTTCACAGACCTAGAATGAACTTTCCAAAAATTCATCTGGAATAAAAAAAGACTCAGAATAGCTGCAGCAATCCTGAGAAAGAACAAAGTAGGAGGGATCTCAATATCAGATATCAAGCTATATTATAAAAACCACTGTCCTTAAAACAGCCTGGTACTGGCACAAGAACAGACATATAGACCAATGGAACAGAACAGAGAACCCAGAGATCGACCCAAGCCATTATGCTCAATTAATATTCAACAAGGGAGGCAAGAGCGTACAATGGAGACTATTCAATAAATGGTGTTGGGAAAGCTGGACAGATACATGCAAAAAAATGAAACTAGACCACCAACTTGAACCATACACAAAGATAAACTTAAAATGGATAAAGGACTTAAACATAGGACGGGAAACCATAAAAATGCTAGAGGAACCCACAGGCAGTGAAATCTCAGACATATGCTGAAACAATTTCTTCACTGATACTGCTCCTAGGGCAATGGAAACTAAAGAGAAAATAAACAAATTGGACTACATTAAAATAAAAAACTTCTGCATAGCAAAAGAAACCATCAACAAAACAACAAGAAAGCCCACTGCATGGGAGAACATATTTGCCAATGTTATCACCGATAAGGGCTTAATCTCCAACATTTACAGGAAACTCATACAACACAACAAAAGGAAGATAAACAACCCAATTTAAAAAATGGGAAATGAATCTAAATAGATACTTTTTAAAAGAAGACAGAAGGAAGGCCAAGAGACATATGAAAACATCCTCAAAGTCACTAATCATCCAAGAGACTCAAATGAAAACAACAATGAGGTACCACCTCTCACCTGTCAGAAAGGCTATCATCAACAAATCAACAAATGACAAGTGCTGGAGAGGATGCGGAGACAAAGGAACCCTCATGCACTGCTGGTGGGAATGCAGACTGGTACAGCCACTGTGGAAAACAGTATGGTGTTTCCTCAAACAATTAAAAATTGAACTGCCATTTGACCCAGTAATCCCACCTCTATGACTATAGCCCAAGAAACTAGAAACACCAATCAGAAAGGATATATGTACCGCTATGTTCATAGCAGCACCATTTACAATAGCTAAGATTTGGAAACAGCCTAAGTGCCCATCAGAAGATGAGCAGATTACAAAACTGTGATACATCTACACAATGGAATATAACGCTGCTCAAAAAAAGAAAGAGTTCTTACCATTTGCAACAGCATGGATGGAACTGGAGAGCATTATGCTAAGTGAAATAAGCCAGTCAGTGAAAGAAAAATACCACATTATCTCACTCATTTATAGATAATAAAGAACATTATAAACTGATGAACAAAAATAGATACAGAGGCAGAGAAGCATCAAACAGACTGTCAAACAACAGCAGGAAGGCTGGGGAGGGTTGGGGAGCGGGGGGAGGTAAAATATCAAGGGAAGGACTTGTATGCATGCATATAAGCATAACCAATGGATGCAAGATACTGGGAGGGGGTGAGGGCATGTGAGGACGGGGGGGGGTGGGTAGAGAAGGCTGGGGGAAGGTCAATTGGGGGGGAAAAAAGGAGACATATGTACTACTATTTGTAATACTTTAAACAATAATAATAATAATAATAATAATAATAATAATAAAAGTTAATCCTTTGCAACTTCCCTAAGTCTGGCTGGTGAAGAGAGAAAGAATGTGTCAGCTTTCTTTCCTCTGACAACAGTTTTCTAATCTTACATCACTCACGAAGTGGGATCCATTTTCTGCAAGATTTGAAACAGGGAAATTGCTCAAGGCTTTGCAGGGAGGTGGCATTTCCCAGGAAGCCTTTAATCAAGAGACAGAAGCCAAGACGAGGACTCCCATGAAAGAGGGCTGAGGAAAGCACGCCAAAATAGAGGGGCCAAGCAAAAACCTAAGGAGGGTGACCTCCGTGCAGTAGGAGGAGTCCGAGGCTCTGATAGATACGGTGAAGGCTGTAAATGAGGAATAGCAGAAGGATTCAGCCAGGACAGTAAGGTCCTCGAGAGACGCGTCCCTGTTGGCTCTTCCTGGAGGCCGGGAAGGGCCATGATCACATGGCTAAACCCTGCCTCCAATTTGGAATTCTCAGAGAGAGGGATTGTGATGTAAGATGAGCAATGTCAGGAAAGCAGAGGGCGGAGTTACCGGACTGGTCATCTCTCCAAGTGAGAGCCCTGATGTGGACTAAGGGTAGCCCGCACTGCGTAAAGGAGGTCTCACAAAATCTCCTCTGCTGCCATGCCTGCAGAGCCCCTGGCAGAGATGTCAGGCTGATGAGAGGCTGGGAGGCCTCAGGGACTTCAGGGCCTCTGACTAACCGGGGCGGTTTCCATTTCGCAGAGGAAGGGACTGTGTCTTTAAGAAGAATGCAACTATGGAAAGATCGTGAGTGTAACGAGGGCACCCCCCAAAACTAGAAGGGGCCAGAGTCCAGCACTCTGCTTAGCCCTGGGAGATGCAGAAGAGCAGGAATCCAAGCATTCCGCTTGTGTGTTTTTCAGGCCAGGCAGGTGTGCAGAGGCAGGGGGCTTGCACATCACACAAATGCCTCAAGGCCAGGGCACTCAGTGCTAAGTGAGAGCATGTCGCTCACAAATGGAGGCTCCGTAGCCCCGCCCCTTTCAGGCCTCTGAGTCCCAGGGCCCCGCTTCAGAGGCAGGGCGTCCTCACTGCCTGCCTCCCTGGGTCTCAGGGGAGGGAGGACTTTGTGGGGAGCAGGCCCACCCGCTTCAACAGAGGGAGGAGTCCAAGCTCTGCAGACACAAAAGTGGGGAGGCTGAGTGAGGACTTGGGGCCCACGGACCCTAATCCCTCAGGCTCCCGGCATCAGGCGCGCTCTGGACAGCCCCGCCTCCGGAAAGGACCCACCGACTTCCATTGTGGCTTCGAGGACCTTCCAGCAGGTGTGCTGGTGTGGCGGTTGTCCAAGGGCTTCGCAGTACTGGGTTCGAGTCAAGGTGAGGACCTACCTGCTAACCATGGAAGCCACGTACCCCCATAACGAACATGGATCCCCGATCCCTCCCCTGCAGTGAGCCCTGAAACTGAATGCGGCTCGGAAGGCGTTGGGGGGGGGGGGGGGGGACGCGAGGGGCGGGGGGGGGGGTGGGGGGGGGAGGCCTTGCTATGGGTTAGCCCGATCCTAGGCCCCAAAGGGATTCAAGATGAAGGCCGGGTGATTCAGAGCAGTCCTCTCTCCATGAAAGGGCCACGTGGGGCAGCAACCCCTGCACTCAGCTCTAGGGAGCGCCCCGCCAAGGAAATGAAGAGCGACCCAGCCTCCCCTCTAGCGGTCACCCCGCCAAACAGCCATGGCAGCCGCGAGCAGAGCCGGCAGGCCGCGGTGACCCTTATTCCTCAGGTGGTGTCTCAGACAGGTCAGGGCCTTGGTTTACTGGAGGAGGGTCCAAAGAGGGACCCAGTCTCTACCAGGATTCAGGGTGGTTACACTGGGGGAGGCTGTGGGAGTCGCCCCTGGGGGACTAGGGCTTGTCGCCATGATGAGTTGCACGCACTTCTTCCCAGGCCATCTCAGGGAGGTGACTGGTCAGGTCAAAGGGGGCAACCGCAGGTCAGCGGAGGGAGAATTTCGTGTTATGCCAGGTTTCAGGGACAGGCCACTGTGGACTGTGGGGATGTGCCACCCTGTACCAGTGGGGCCACAAGGAATCCTCCCTGCCTTAGCCAGTGTGCCTCCTGGTTCGATGGTCGGCCTGCATCAAAGTGTCCTGGAGTTGGCATAGGTCATGGGCAGGTACCTAGGTGGAAGGTGGATCCCTTGTGCGGTTTGGTTCATGCAGGAGGCAGCCAATCGATGTGTTGCTCTCATGTCACTGACTGCCTCCCCCCCCCCCGCCCCCCCCCTCTCGCTCTCTCTCTCTCTCCTCTCTTTCTCTCCCTCCTTCCACTCTCTAAAAAAATCAATGGAAAAACTATCCTCCAATGAGGATTTACAAAACAAACAAACAAAAGAAGAGTACTCTCTGTTTTCAGCTCTAGCACACCTCGAGGATAGATGTCAGGCAGAAGTGTCATCAGTCCTCACTCAGGGGTAGCAGGCAAGTGAGAGCCTTGGTCAGAAGGAGCTGCTCTAGGCCGGCAGAGGGAGAAATGGTGACCTCAGCATGTGTCCATTTTCCACCTCAGATGGGGATCTTGTGACTTATATAATATTGCCAAATTTTTATTTTAGGCATTAAAGACCTTGATGTTAAGAATTATCATCCACTAATATCATTTCTGAAATGTTTCAGAATCAACGAATTGCTTTTAAAGTCACCTGAATGTCTTTTCCTCCACGTTGCTAAAAACCAGTAAAACTTCATTGCGGGGCGGCGGGGCGGGGGGGGGGGGGGGGGCGGGAGAGGAGAACCACCTATCCTAGAACCTCAAACTGTTTTGCACAGTCCCCACTCTCGGGACACTACTTTCTGTCAGACAAGGTGATCTTCATTTCCTCTTACTGAGACTCACATAGGTTGGCTGTTACTGTGAGGAGTTCTCTCCTTGTAGTCCAATGGAGGAACCTGAGAGGCCTTTCAAGATCCACATCCCAAGGCACCGCAGGGAAGGACTGTCAGTATGCATCCCCCTTCACTTCTTTTTTTAAATATATATGTATTGATTTCAGTGAGGAAGAGGGAGAGAGAGAGAGAGAGACAGAGAGAGAGAGAGAGAGAGGGAAACATCAAGGATCAAGGATGTGAGAGAATCACTGATCGGCTGCCTCCTGCATGCCCCACACTGGAGATTAAGCCCGCTTTCCAGACCTGTGCCCTGACCGGAATTCGAACAGCATCCTCCTGGTTCCTAGGTCGATGTTTAACCACTGGGCCACACTGGGTGGGCCCCCCACCCCCCTGGTAGGCCCCCCCTCACTTCCTTACATCAGGTCTAAGAAAGGTGTGATCCTTAATCTGAAGGTCCAGCCACAAGTCAGCTGAAGGGGAGTGGTATGAAGCCTTACAAGGAGCTTGACTGACAGCTGGGAATCCAAATGGACTCAGGACACAAAGGCCCCACTAAGCTCTCAGCTCTGGGTGTCCCCTGATATGGAGGTGCACTGAGGCTCCCCTCCAGTTCCTTTTCTCCTGAATCCCGGGGAGCATTGAGATAGCCATATCAGAGTAGCAGAGGGGAGGGCGCCCGGGCTCTGCTCAGAGTTGACAAGATAACACTGAAGATGAACCGAGAGGACCCCACATCCCAGAAGAAAGGGAGCCAGGCTTAAATCACCTATTGCCACCTTAGTAAAGGCAAGGCAAGGCTGGGAAGATGTAGCTTGAGACTCACTCTAAAGCAATGGTTCCCAACATGGGGCATATGCCCCACAGGGAGGCAATTTGAATTTTAAGGGGAGCAATTGGAGAATGAGTTATTAACTGAATTTTTTTGCATTTCTTATTTTTCTAGGGGCCTCATATACAGTAATTAAATATATATTGTGACATCTTTATGCATTTCAGTTCTCTATTACATGTTTTGAAACTTTATTTGCTATTTTTTCACATCTCTTCATATTATTTTTTTTTTAACAATTTCTTAGTGATTTACTCGGTACTTCAACTGTCCTTTTGTTGTTTGATTTTTCTCTTTCATTGATGCCATGTTCTTTGGAAGCTTGTGTAGACCAAGTTAATGGCCTTTTAGGCTTCTTCCACATGAATAGGAGCTCACTTTTTGAATAATAAGAAATATATGTCACGGGAGGAGGGCATCAGGATTTTAGAGATGATTAGGTGAGGCATGGCCAAAATTAGATTGGGAACCACTGATCTAAAGGTTCTGTGATTCCACTGTGGGATTCTTTTTAAAATATATGTCTTCATTGTTGAAAGTGTTACAGATGTCTCGCTTTATTTCCCCTGTTGACCTTCTCCACCCTGCTCCCACCCACCCCCAAGGCCTTCACCTCACTATTGTCTGTGTCCATATGAGTTCCTTAGTTAATCTCTCCCCACCCTCACAGCCTGCAACCTTCCCTCTGAGATTCCTCAATGTGTTCCATGCTTACATGTGTCTGGGTCTATTTTGTTCATCAGTTTATGTTTTTCATTAGATTCTACATATAAGTGAGATCATGTGATACTTGTCTTTCTCTAACTGACTTACTTCACTTGGCATAATACTCTTCAGGTCCCTCCATGCTGTCCCAAGGGTAAGACATCCTTCTTTCTTACAGCTGCGTGGCATTCCATTGTGTAAATATACCAGAGCTTTGTTATCCTTGTACCTTCTCATGGACACTTGGGCCATTTTCAGAACTTAGCTATTGTAAGTAGCTTTGAACATAGGGGTGCATATATTCCTTCTAATTGGTGTTTCAGAATTTAGAACAGGAGCCTTGTGGGATCCTACAATAACACCCAGCAGGCTTCAAAAAAGCCAAGGGGGAAGCTACCTGTTGAAGGTGCTCACATCAACTCTTTCTCCATCCCTCAGGTGCCCAAAGCAGCTGTCCATTCGCTCACACTACTGTCCGCTTAACTGAACAACAGCCATCATGCCTCGTGGTCATAAGAGCAAGCTCCGTGCTCGGGAGAAACACCGCCAAAACAGAGCTGAGAAACAAGGTGATAAGAGTGCTCAGGCCCCTGTAGGAGAGGAAGGAGAGGCCGCTTGCTCCTCTTCCATTTTGGGGGATGGTCCCTCAACCTCCACTGGTGCTGGCACTCTCCAGGCACCTCCAGGTGCCCCAGCCACCACCCGTGATGCTGCAGGTGCTTCAGGTGAAAGATCTGCTGTAAAAGCCAAAGGCCAGGTTCAGAAAAGTAAAAAATCCTCCCAGGCCTCAACCTCCGCTGAGAGCTCTGGCCAAGATCTTCTAACTCAGAAGGCAAATTTGTTGGTTCATTACATGCTGTGTCAATATAAAAAGAAGGAGCCCATTAAAAAGGGAGACATGCTGAAGATCATCCACAAGTGGTTCAGGAAGGACTTCCCTGAGATCCTCAGGAGAGCCTCTGAGCGCATGGATCGGTTCTTTGGCCTGGAATTGAAAGAAGTCAAGCCCAATGGTAATTACTACACCCTTGTCGACAATGAAGATGAGAGTCTGAGCAGCGGCTTCAGATTTCCTACCAAAGGGATTCTGATGCCTGTCCTGGGTTTTATCTTGTTGAATGACAACTGTGCCCCTGAGGAGGAGATCTGGGAATTCCTGAATATGATGAGTGTCTATGATGGAAAGACTCACTTCATTTTTGGGGAGCCCAGGAAGCTTATCACCCAAGATTTAGTGCAAGAAAAATACCTGGTGTACCAGCCGGTGCCCAACAGTGATCCTCCACGCTATGAGTTCCTGTGGGGTCCAAGAGCCCACGCTGAGACCAGCAAGAAGAAAATCCTCGAGTTTTTCTCCCTGCTCAATAATAATATCCGCACTGCCTTGGCATCCCATTTTGAAAGGGCTTTGAAAGAAGAAGATGAGAGAGCCCAAGCCAGAGCCCAAGCTGCACTCATGGCTGCCACTCCTCCCGAGGCCAGTGGGTGCTCTGGGGCCACATCCAGCCACTAACTTCACCTGAGTGAACTCGAGGTGGAGTCTTTCCAGCTTTTTGGTTGGAAAGGCCTGTTAAGCGGTTTCCTAATGTGCAAAATATCTTGTTGGCTTGTCTTTGTGTGGCTTTCCTGTTTGCATTTTCAAATGGTATTCTTTTAGGCAGAATGTTTATTTAGAACCAGAATATAAGCCTATAAGTTTATGTATGACATGTATCGCACATTTATTGCTGATCATTAGCTTAGGAGGAAGAATTTTGTTTTTGAATTATAAATTGGAAATCCTTCGATCACTTTTGTGATCCAGAACAGGATAACATGGCTTTAGAATAGGAATACCTTTTAAAATGTGAAAGAACTTTACACTAAAATAGTAGAGAACAGTAGATAGATAATGATAGATAGATAGATAGATAGATAGATAGATAGATAGATAATGATAGATAGATAGATAATGATAGATAGATAGATAATGATAGATAGATAGATAGATAGATAATGATAGATAGATAGATGATAGATAGATAATGATAGATAGATAGATGATAGATAGATAGATGATAGATAGATAGATGATAGAATAAAATATCTGCTGTTTTAAAATATTTTAAATTACAGTTAGCATACAATATTAAATTAGTTTCAGGTGTACAACATAGTCATTGGACATTTATATAACATACTATATACACATCTCCAGAAGTCTAGTACTCATCTGAACCATATATAGTTACTACTTTGTTCTTGACTACATTACTTATGCTGTACCCAGCATTTCCTGTCACAGCCAAGACATGGAAGTATAGGTGAATGGATAAAAAAGATGTGGGACATATATAACTGGTCACTTCTTGCTTGCCTTACCACATTTAGTCTTTCGTTTTGTAGATTTTAAAACACATATGTGGATTTGCTTATGTTTTTTTTATAAGGTTTGAGAATATAAATCCGAGTGCATCAGACCTCTGGTTTCATGGCTTTTATTTGACCTGATACGATCATTAATTGAGCATCAGCTCCTTGGAATTCTTCATGGTTGCAGTGGGAATGTTTAGGCAAAGAAGGCCCTGCCCCTGCCCATGCAATTATAGATTATACGAGAAGCTATCGTTACAAAAGAGGGTGAGATACTCTCCATTTCATAAGGAACAAATGAAAAGGAAAGTAAAGAGGGGGTAGACATAGCATAGTATGTAGTTTTCATTGATAAACAAAATTTAGTCCCATTGGAGAGGCAGTGGGCCATCCAGGGCCACATCCAGTCGCTTCTCTCAACCCAAGTGAGGTCTGAAGTGGATTCTTCACATTGTGGTTGGAAATGTCTGTTGATAGTATTCCTGATGAACAGAAATATCTTGTTAACTTATTTTTTGAGGTAATTTTCAATTAGTGGTGTTTCAACAGAAAGTTTATTTAGATTCAGAATATAAGCGTATGAATGGCATGGATCACACATTGTTGTGTGCCAGATTTAAGAAGGAGAGTTTTGTTTCTAGAAATTATGTACACATTTAAAATCTTTAGATCACTTTTGTGATCCTGAATATAATCACGTGGCATTAGAAGGAGGATATCCTTGTTAATGGGAAAAGAAAGACCCATGCTAAAATAGATATCGCAACATAGAGAGGGAGAAAAAAGTAAAAGCTGTTCAATTATGGGTTTGCCTTACTCCATTCTGACTTTCTTGTCCTAAATTTAAAAGTTATGTAACTGGACGTGCTTAGATTATTCAAGAATGGGTGAGTTTAGGGGAATGGGAATTTGTGTAGCCAATGTGAAGACAGTATAGAGATATCTCAAAAAAAATTAAAATAACATGACCATATTATCCAGCAATCCCACTACCGGCTATTTATCTAAAGAAAATGAAGCCACTAACCTGAAGGAATAACTGTGTCCCCATGTTCACTGTAACATTATTTACAGTAGTGAGGACATGGAAAAAAAAAAAACCTATGTGTTCTTTGATGAATGAGTTGAAAGAGAAATGGAACACACACACACACACACACACACACACACACACACACACACACGGATATATCATTCAGCCATAAAATAGAAAGAAATCCTGCCATTTGTAACAGCATGTGAAGAACTGTATGGCATGCTAAATGAAATAAGTGGTCATTTTTAAGCGGCATTCTTTTAAAGAAAGTTTATAACCCTTGGCACAGATGCCAGACTGATTAGAACCTGGTTAAGTCTCAGGGAGGTCAGGACCTCCATCTAATGTGTGTAATGTCCATTTTGCAGAGAGAAAGGGACTGGGTTTTTAACAAGAATCAATCCAGTGTGAAGACGTGAGGATCCTGAGTTTCACGAGGAAAGCCGAGGGGGCCACGTAGAGTCCAGCACTATATTTAGCCCTGGGAAACCCATAAGAACTACCACTGAGGAGCCCACACATCGCACCCGTGTGGTCTCCGGGAGGGATCCAAGGCCAGGTGTGCAGAGGCAGGAGGCTTGCACATCACAAACCTCAAGGCGAGGGCACTCAGTGCAAAGTGAGCGCATGTCGCTCACAAATGGAGGCTCCCGCAGCCCTGCCCCGTTCAGGCCTGTGAGGCCCAGGGCGCCCCCCCCACCCCCGCTTCAGAGGCAGGGCGTCCTCACTGCCTGCCTCCCTGGGTCTCAGGGGAGGGAGGACTTTGTGGGGAGCAGGCCCACCCGCTTCAACAGAGGGAGGAGTCCAAGCTCTGCAGACACAAAAGTGGGGAGGCTGAGTGAGGACTTGGGGCCCACGGACCCTAATCCCTCAGGCTCCCGGCATCAGGCGCGCTCTGGACAGCCCCGCCTCCGGAAAGGACCCACCGACTTCCACTGGGGCGTCGAGGACCTTCCAGTGAGCTCTTCGGGTTAGAGGTTGTCTGGTTGAGGTCGGCTTCGAAGGACTGGCCTGGCGTCAAGGTGGGAACCACGGGAGCCACGTACCTCCAAAACGAAGGCAGGCCCCCCACCCCTCCCCTGCAGTGTAGCTCAGACAGGCCCCAGCGCAGCCCTGAGACTGAATGTGGCCTGGAAGGTATTGGGGGGGAGGCCTTGCTATGGCTTAGCCTGATCCCAGGCCCCAAAGGGATTCAAGATGAAGGCCGGGTGATTCAGAGCAGCCCTCTCTCCACGAAAGGGCCACGTGGGGCAGCAACCCCTGCACTCAGCTCTAGGGAGCGCCCCGCCAAGGAAATGAAGAGCGACCCAGCCTCCCCTCTAGCGGTCACCCCGCCAAACAGCCATGGCAGCTGCGAGCAGAGCCGGCAGGCCGCGGTGACCCTTATTCCTCAGGTGGTGTCTCAGACAGGTCAGGGCCTTGGTTTACTGGAGGAGGGTCCAAAGAGGGACCCAGTCTCTACCAGGATTCAGGGTGGTTACACTGGGGGAGGCTGTGGGAGTCGCCCCTGGGGGACTAGGGCTTGTCGCCATGATGAGTTGCACGCACTTCTTCCCAGGACATCTCAGGGAGGTGACTGGTCAGGTCAAAGCGGGCAACCGCAGGTCAGCGGAGGGAGAATTTCGTGTTATGCCAGGTTTCAGGGACAGGCCACTGCGGACTGTGGGGATGTGCCACCCTGTACCAGTGGGGCCACAAGGAATCCTCCCTGCCTTAGCCAGTGTGCCTCCTGGTTAGATGGTCGGCCTGCATCAAAGTGTCCTGGAGCCGGCATAGGTCATGGGCAGGTACCTAGGTGGAAGGTGGATCCCTTGCGCGGTTTGGTTCATGCAGGAGGCAGCCAATCGATGTGTTGCTCCCACATCAATATTTCCTCTCTCTCTTCCTCTCCCTCCCCCTCTCCTTTCCATTCCTCCCTTCCACTCTAAAAAAATCAAGGGAAAAACTGCCCTCCAGTGAGGATTAACAACACCAATGAACAAAACAAGAATCCTGTCTATTTTTAGCACTACATTAGCACACCTCAAGGATAGATGTCAGGCAGGAGTGCCCATCAGCCCTCACTCAGGGTTAACAGGGATGGTAGTGCCTTGGTCTAAGCGAAGTGGTCCCAGAAATTGTGACCTCAGCATGAATCCATTTGAGACCTCAGAATTGGGTCCTGTGTGGAACCACCTACCATAGGACCTCGAGCTGCTTGCCACAGCCTCCATACTTGGGAGACCATGTTCGGTCACATAAGATCAACTTCATTTCCTTTTATTGGAGCTCAGGTAGTTTGGCTCTTACTATGAGGTAAAACCAAGCAATGGAGAAGCCAATGAAACAAACAAAGGGGCCATCAAATTATTCATTTAAACCCTTTGCTATCAGCTCAGGGAATCTTGGGGAAAGGCTATCAGCTTGAGCATCCCCCCTCACTTCTTTATATCAAGTTTAAGGGATGTGAGATCCTTAGTCTGAAGATCCATTCACAAGTTAGCCAAAGGGGAGCAGTGTCAAGCCTTACAAGCAGCCAAGGTGAGGAGCTTGACTGGCAACGGGATCCAAATGACCCCCCTAAGCTCTCAGCACTGGGTGGCTCCTGATCGGGAGTGGGACTGAGACTCCCCTCCAGTTCCTTTTCCTGGGTCCCAGGGAGTGCCAGGAGGGAGGATTCCCAGGCTCTGCCTAGAGGGGACATGATAATACTGAAAATAAACCAAGAGGACCCCCCACATTCCAGATCCAAGGGTGTCACACTGGCATTACCTACTGTCACCTGAGTAATTTCCATGTAGGGCTGGTATGATGCAGCATGCAACTCACTCTAAAGTCTCTCTGGTTGTTCTGTAGGATTCTTAGGACACAGGAGAACAGGAGTCTAGTTGGATCCTAGAGTAGTGCCTTCAAGGAAGCCTGCAGAGGCAGCCTTCAATAAAGCCAAGGGGGAAGCTACCTGTTGAAGGTGCTCACATCAACTCTTTCTCCACCCCTCAGGTGCCCAAAGCAGCTGTCCATTCGCTCACACTACTGTCTGCTGTCCTGAACAACAGCCATCATGCCTCGTGGTCATAAGAGTAAGCTCCGTGCTCGTGAGAAACGCCGCCAAAACAAAGCTGAGGTTGCAGGTGTTAAGAATGTGCAGGCCCCTGCAGGAGAGGAAAGAGAGGCCGCTTGCTCCTCCTCTTCCATTTTGGGGGATGGTCCCTCAACCTCCACTGGTGCTGGCACTCTCCAGGCACCTCCAAGTGCCCCAGCCACCACCAGTGCCACTGCAGGTGCTTCAGCTGAAAGATCTGCTGTAAAAGCCAAAGGCCATGTTAGGAAAGGTAAAAGTTCCTCCCAGGTCTCAACTTCCACTGTGAGCTCTGGCCTAGATCTTATAAGTAAGAAGGCAACTCTGTTGGTAGAGTACCTGCTGTATCAATATAAAACGAATGAGCCCATTAAAAAGGGAGACATGCTGAAGATCATCCACAAGTGGTGCAGAAAGGACTTTCCTGAGATCCTCAAAAAAGTCTCTGAGCACATGGATCTGGTCCATGGCCTAGAATTGAAAGAAGTCAAGCCCAATGGTAACTACTACACTCTTGTGGATAGTCAAGATAACACCAGCAATGAGAGTCTGGGCAGTGGCTTCAGATTTCCTACCAAAGGGATTCTGATGCCTCTCCTGGCTGTGATCTTCTTGAATGGCAACCGCACCTCTGAGGAGGAGATCTGGGAATTCCTGAATATGATGAGCGTCTTTGATGGAAAGACTCACTTCATTTTTGGGGAGCCCAGGAAACTTATCACCCAAGATTTGGTGCAGGAAAAATACCTGGTGTACCAGCCTGTGCCCAACAGTGATCCTCCACGCTATGAGTTCCTGTGGGGTCCAAGAGCCCATGCTGAGACCAGCAAGATGAAAGTCCTGGAGTTTTTGGCCAAGCTCAATGATACCATGCCCAGTGCCTTCGCAACCCAATATGAAGAGGCTTTGAAAGATGAGGAAGAGAGGGCCAAAGCTGCACTCAAGGCTGCCACTCCTTCCAAGGCCAGTAGGCGCTCCAGGGACACGTCCAAGCGCTACCCACAGCCAGAGTGAACTCGAAGTGGCGTCTTCAGTTTTTGGATGGAAAGGCCTGTTAAGCAGTTTCCTAATGTGCAAAATATCTTGTTGCCCTACCTTTGTGTGGGTTTTTATTTTCGCATTTTCAAGTGGTGTTCTTTTAGACAGAGTGTTTATTTAGATCCAGAATATTAGTATATAAATCTATGAATAACAGATTGCAAATTTATTATCATTTTACAGGTTAGTAGTAAGAATTTTGTTTTTGAAATAGAAATTGAAAATCCTTCAAACTTTATCTGTGATGTAGAACAGAATAATATAACTTTAGGATAGGAATATGTTTTTATATGTGTAAGAACTTTATACGAAAGTAAGTTGGAACAATAGATATATAGATAAATAGATACATAATAGATAAGTAAATAGATAGATAGATAGAAGTATAAAGTAAAAATTGGGCACTTCTATTTTATTTTTTTATTCAATTACACTTGACAAAAATATTATATTAGTGTCAGATGTTTCAACATAGTGATTAGACATTTATATAACTTACCATGTGCCCACTCTCTTAAGTCTAGTACTCATCTGAACTATAAGTAGTTATTATAATGTTATTGACTATGTCCCCTATCCTGTATTCAGCATTACCTGTTTCAGCCAAGACATGGAAGCAAACTAAGTGTCTATCTGTCAACCAAGGAATAAAGAAAATGTGGTTTATCTATGAAACTGGTCACTTCTTGTTTTCCTTACTACATTTAGTGCTTTGTTTTGTTAATGTCTAAGATATATAACCTGGATTTGCTTGTGTTTTTCAAGAAGGTTTGAGAATATAAATCTTAGTGAATCAGACCTCTTCATTCATGGCTTTTATTTTACACAATCATTAATTGAGCATGAGCTCTTTGGAAGTCTTTATGCTCGCATGGTTAATGTTTAAGCAAAGAAGACTCTGCCCTTGCCCATGCAATTATAGATTGTAGGAGAAGCTATCAATATAAAAGAGGGTGAGATACTCTCCAGTTCATAAGGAACAACTTAATAGGAGGGTAAAGAGCACATGGAGATAGCATATTACATAAATTTCATTGCTAAGCAGAATTCAGTCCCCTGGCCCCTCCCCCTGGCCGGCCCAGCCCCCAATTGGCCCCACCCCCAACCCAATCAGGGGCAGGGCCAACCAACCTCCCATGTCCCCTGCCCCCTGCCACCAGGCCTGATGGGCCCCCATCGGGGCGGGCTGACTTGACCCCATCCGTGCATGATTTTGTGCACCGGGCCTCTAGTATTACATAAATTCCATTGCTAAGCAGAATTTAGTACCATTGGACAGTCATTGGGTTATCCAGGGCCACATCTGGTTTCTTTCACTCTGAGTGAGGTCTGAGATGGATTCTTTACATTGTGGTAGGAAATCCTGTTCACCAGTATTCCTGATGTACACAAATACCTTGTTGACCTATTTTTTTGAGGTAATTTTCAAGTGGTGGTGTTTCAACAGAAAGTTTATTTAGATTCAGAATGTAAGTGTATGAATGGCATGGATCACACTTATTGTTGTGTATCAGGTTCAGGAGTAAGCATTTTTCTTGAAATATACATTGAAAATCCTTAAATTACTTTTGTAATGCTCATTAAGACTGCATGGCATTGGAATGGGGATACATTTGGTAATGGGGAAAAAAAAACATACTAAAATAGGGGGATCAGAACACAGAGAGGAGGAAAAAGTTATGGGTTTGCCTTATTCCATTCGGTCTCTCTTTTCCTAAATTTAAAAGTTAAATACCTGATTGTCCTTAGATTATTCAACAGCGGATGACTTTTGGGGAATATAAATTAGCACAGCCACTATGGAAGACAGTATAAAATTTCTTAAAAATATTAAAAATAAAATTACAGTATTATTAGCAATTACACTACCGGGTAATTATCTAAAGAAAATAAAACCACTAACCTAAAAAAGGGCATTATGCTAAATAAAGTAAGTGGCCTTTTTCAAGCAGTAGTCTAGCCACATAAAGTTTTCAGCACATGGAGAAAGACAAATGCTGTATGGTATCACATGTGGAAACTTTAAAAGAAAAAATATATATATGAAAGTGAATACACATACATAAAATAGAATGGTGCTTACCAGACAAGGTGCGTGAAATGGGTGAAGGTGGCCAAAAGATACAAACTTTCAGTTATAAAATAAGTAAACCTTGGGAATGTAATATACAGAATGAACATTAATAGTTGATAATACTGTATTAGATAAATGAAAGTAGCCAAGAGAGTAGGTCTTAAATGACTAATTACAGGAACAAAACAACAAAAAGACAGAAGCTGCAGATAAAAACTTGTCAGTGTGTATATTCCTTTACTTTATAAAAAACACTATTACAAATTGAACAACTTCAAACTATAAACACTTAGTATCTCAAAGTTCTGTAGGTCAGAAGTCTGAGCAGGGAATAACTAGGTTCCTGGGTAAGAAATCTCACAAAGCTGTAAACAATGTATCAGGTAGCTGTTCTCACATGGAGCTCAGGAACTCCTTCCAATGCCATAAAGAATGCAGTTAACAGAATGCAGTTCCAGATATTGAAAGACTGAGGTGCCCATTTTCTTGGTAGCTGTTGGCTAGGGGTCATTCTCAACTTGCTATTAATTCCTTGCTATGCTATGTGGCTCCCTCCATCTTCAAAGCCAGCAAAGGAGAACCTCCCTCTCACTCTTTAAATTTCTCTCACCAGGAAACGCCCATCCCATGTAAGGATTCACCTGATGAGGCTTGACCAATGGGGGATAACCTCTCTATTTTCAGAACAAATTATTTAGGACCTTAATTACAAAAAATCTCTCATAGCAGCACCTAGATGAGTGTTTGATATATTAACCGGTAGAAGATGTGTGTACAGGAAGTCAGAAATCTGGTAGGTCATCTTGGAATTCTGCCAACCAGTGTCCCTGGGGTATGGTGATTATGTATGTAATTAAGACCTTCACCATTTAAAGTTACACAATAAAGTAACTATTGTTATAGATGATTGTCTCAAAATACCGTGGGGGGAGATTTAAAATGGTGGCAGAGTGAGTGGATCCTGCATGGACACGCTCCCAGGAACAAACTTAGATTACAACTAAAATACAGGAGAACTTCCTGAATAATCAATGGAAGACTCATTTGAGAGAACCTTGATATCCAAGGACTGAAAGTGGAGGCCGCATAGAAACTGGTAGAAGGGGTGGAAGCAGGAAAGGGCTGGCTGGGTACTCAAAGACAGCAACTTAAGTTCTAGAGAGATATCTCAGCTGTGGGGGGTTGCCACTGAGAACTCTGTGGTCTAATCCCCAAGCTGCCTCCCCACCCCCCCAGCAGAGATCACCAAACTGAGAAGGGTACCCACATAACATCTGGCTGTGAAAAGCAGCACAGTTGCTATATGCCAGAGAATGATGGCTGGAAATTCAGGCACCCTCTTAAAGGGCCAATGATGGCTGCAGGCACCCTCTTAAAGGGCCAATGCACAAGATGGCGGCATAGGTAAACACCTGAACTTGCCGCCTCGCACAACAACTTCAAAACTACAACTAAAAGACAAAACGGACATCATCCAGAACCACAGTAAGACTGGCTGAGTGGAAATTCTACAACTAGAAGGAAAGAGAAAAGCACACTGAGACTCAGAGGAGGTGCAGAAGGCAGAGGTATGGAGGTGTGCGCGGAGACAGATGGCAACTGAGTACACGGCTGGCTTTTTCAAGCCGAGGGAGACACTAGCTCCCTACTGCTCTGAACTCCAGGTCCGGGCGAGACTCTGGGGACCCAGACTCATACGGGGAGAAACTGGACTGTCTGGAAGTGGGCGGAACTCGAGGGCAGCTTTCTCTCACAGGTGCTTGCAGCAATTACCGAGTGACACTGAGAGCCGAGGGCCTTTTAGGGCAGGGCTGACAGGAAGCCATTGCTGTTCGCTCCGCCCTGAGTCTCCGCCCCATCCAAGCTGTGCACAGAGGCTTTTGTATATGAATAGCCTGGTCCTTTAAGAAATCTAAACTTACCTATCAAACTGCAGCTGAGTCAGAGAGACCCAGAACATCCAAAAGAAGGCCCAAGGCCCCACAGCAGCTTGCATTGCTTCACAGCTGGGCCTCATCTGGGCACCTCTAAAACCCAAACAAAGAAGAGGAATCTGCAGATCTCTCTGTAGCTCCTGCTGGGTGGCCTCAGGCAAAGGCTAAATTAGCACCTCCTTGAAGATCCAAGAGCCAGTGTACCCAGGTGTCAGAGTAGGACCATCCAGATTACAACTCCTCAGATCCATAAGGGACACACTCAGGGGGAAGACTCAGTGAGCACCAAAGTCCCACTGAAGCAAGTCTTGCCTCATAAAGGTGTCGCCAGCACAGAAATTCTCCCATTGTAGACATAGCTGATCCTCACAGCCAATTGGCCTGGAGGTCAATTCCTCCTAGTGATACCAACAACAATAAAGGCTTAACTACAACAAGACTGTGCACACAGCCCACAAAGGGGTACACCACGAGTGTCCACCTCAGGTAACTGGCGAGGCTGAGCCACTGGGCCCTATAGGACACCTAGCACACAAAGCCACTCTATCAACTCAGGGAAGCAGCCAAAATAAGGAGAGAAAGAAACAAGTCACAAATGAAAGACATGGAGGAAAGCAATCTACTGGATATAGAATTCAAAACCACAGTTACAAGGTTTTTCAAGAATTTTCTAGAAAAGGCTGATAAATTTAGTGAGAACCTAGAGGATATGAAAAAGGACCAACTAGAAATTAAGCATACACTGACTGAAATAAAAAATAATATACAGAGATCCAACAGCAGACTAGAAGAACGCAAGAATCAAGTCAAAGATTTGAAATACAAAGAATCAAAAACACCCAACTGGAAAAGAAAAAAGAAAAAAGAATCCAAAAATATGAAGATAGTATAAGGAGCCTCTGGGACAACTTCAAGCATACCAACATTTGAATTATTGGGGTGCCAGAAGAAGAGAGAGAGCAAGATACTGAAAACCTATTTGAAGAAATAATGACAGAAAACTTCCCCCACCTGGTGAAAGAAATAGACTTACAAGTCCAGGAAACACATAGAACCCCAAACAAAAGGAATCCAAAGAGGACTACACCAAGACACATCATAATTAAAATGCCAAGAGCAAAAGACAAAGAAAGAATATTAAAAGCAGCAAGAGAAAAACAGTTAGTTACCTACAAGGGAGCACCCATACAACTGTCAGCTGATTTATCAACAGAAACTATGCGGGCCAGAAGGGAGTGGCAAGAAATATTCAAAGTGATGAATAGCAAGAACCTACAACCAAGATTACTCTACTCAGCAAAGCTATCATTTAGAATTGAAGGTCAGATAAAGAGCTTCACAGATAAGAAAAAGCGAAAGGAGTACATCACTGCCAAACCAGTATTATATGAAATGCTGGAAGGTAGTATGTAAGAAGAGGAAGAAGAAGAAAAAGGTAAAGATAAAAATTATGAACAACAAATACATATCTATCAATAAGTGAATCTAAAAATCAAGTGAATAAAAAATCTGATGAACAGAATAATCTGGTGAATATAATAGAATCAGGGGCATAGAAAGGGAGTGGACTGACAATCCTCAGGGGGAAAAGGGTGTGGGGGGTGTGTGAAGAGACTGGACAAAAATCATACACCTATGGATGAGGACAGTGTGGGGGGGGGGTAAAGGCATGGGTGGGGTGGGGTGGGAACTGGGTGGAGGGGAGCTATGGGGGGAAAAAAGAGGAACAACTGTAATAATCTGAACAATAAAGATTTTTAAAAAGCAGAGAGAAAAACACCAACATCACACACACACACACACACACACACACACACACACACACACACACAAACAACAGAGAGAAGTGGTGGGGCAAAAAATAAAAAAAAAGGGCCAATGCACAAAATTTCCTGTGGAACCACCCACCTTGTGCTCTGGCAGAGGGAGGACAGAGTGAACTGAAGCTGTATGAGCAGAAGCCAGGATTGGGGACTCAGGGGTTAGAGCTCAGAAGGCAGACACCTCAGTTTCCTGTGCTGAGTCATTCCCTTATGAAGTGGAGGACATCTTTCCCACACAGATATTTGCCTTGCCTGGGGGGAAGACAGTTGACCCACCCTAATGGAAAACACTTTTCCCTGAGGCCACTTAAAATACTAAAAATAACAGCCTCCAGGCAGAAGAAACTGCTCCAACCTGCTGAAAAAAAACTTTAGCTACACCTGAGGATAATTACCTGGGGGCAATTCAAGAGGAATCCTATCAGTCTTTAGGCAGAGGCAGTCTCTGGAGGCTTTGAGTCTTTGTCTGATCTAATTAGAAACAGAGTTTGACATGGTCCTTCACTACAAATTGAGAGGCATAGAGAATCTACCTAATACATAGTCAAAACCCAAACAGGCAGCCAAAATGAGGAGACAACGAACAACCTCCAAATGAAAGAATAAGAGAATTCTCCAGGAGAAGAGATAAATGAAGCCAAGATAAGAAATTTATCTCAGATCACAATGACATAAAATTAGAAATCAACTATAATAAAAACAAACACAAAAATTCAAACACTTGAAAGCTGAATAGCACACTATTAAACAATGAGTGGGTTATCAAAGAGATGAAAGAAGAAATAAAACACATCCTGGAAATAAACGGCAATAAAAACACAACAATCTAAAATCTTTGGGACACAGTGAAAGCAGTCCTGAGAGTGAAGTTCATACAATTACAGGCCTACCTCAGAAAAACAAGAAACACTGATAATAAACCATAAAACTATGCAACTTGAAGAATTAGAAAGAGAGCAAAAACAAAAGCTCAGAGTGAGCAGAAGGAAGGAAATAATAAAGATCAGAGTGGAAATAAATGACATAGAGACCAAAAAAACAATACAAAAGATCAAAGAAACCAAGAGCTGGTTCTTTGAAAGGATAAACAAGATTGATGAACCTCTAGCCAGGCTCACAAAGAAGCAAAGAGAGAGGACCCAAATAAACAAAAGCAGAAACGAAAGAGGTGAAATTACAACAGACCTCACAGAAATATAAAGAATTGTAAAAAAATACTATGAGCAACTCTACTCCAGCAAACTGGTCAACCTAGAAGAAATGGACATATTCCTAAAAAAAATACGCCCTTCCAAAACTAACCAGGAGGAATAAAAAAATCAGAATAGGTCAATAACTATGGAGGAAATTGAAGCAGTAATTAAAAAAAAAAAAAACTTCCAACAAACAAAAGCCCTGGACCAGAAGGCTCCACAGGGGAGTTTTATCAAACATTCAAAGAAGAAATAAAACCTATATTCCTCAGACTATTCAAAAAAATTCAAGAGGCAGGAGCACTTCCAAGCTCTTTTTACAAAGCCATCATTACCCTAATCCCAAAACCAGATAAAGGGAATACAAAGAAAATTACAGGCCAATATCCCTCAAGAACATAGACGCCAAAATCCTCAACAAAATTCTAGCAAATCAAATCCAACAGTACATTAGAAAGATCATACACCATGACCAAGTGGGATTTACTCTGGGGATGCAAGGATGGTACATCAGCAAACCAATAAATGTGATACACCACATAAACAAACTAAGAGATAAAAACCATATAATCATATCCATTGATTCAGAAAAAGCATTGGACAAAATTCAACACCCTTCTTGATAAAAACCCTCAGCAAGGTGGGAATAGAAGGATCATAACTCAACATAAAAAAGCCATATATGACAAATCCACAGTCAACATCATACTCAATGGGCAAAAGCTAAAACCATTTCCACTAAGAACAGGAACAAGACAGGAATGCCCACTCTCACCACTCCTGTTTGACATAGTACTGGAAGTACTACCATAGCAATCAGACAAGAAGAAGAAATAAAAAGCATCCAAATTGGAAAAGAAGAAGTAAAAGTGTCCTTATTCACAGATCACATGATATTGTATATAGAAAACCCCAAAGACTCCGTCAAAAAACTACTAGACTTAATAAACGAATTTGGCATTGTAGCAGGATAAAAAATTAACACCCAGAAACCTATAGCTTTTCTATACACCAATAACGAACTCACAGAAAGAGAAATTAAAAAAGCAATCCCAATTACCATTGCAACAAAAAAATTAAGATAGCTAGGAATAAACTTAAACTAGGAGACAAAGGACCTATATTCAGAAAATTCCAGAATGCTGAAAAAAGAGATAGAGGAAGACATGAAAGAATATAAATGGAAGAATATACCACGTTATTGGAATGGTAGAATCAACATCATTAAAATGTCCATACTGCCCTGACTAGTTTGGCTCAGTGGATAGAGCATCAGCCTGTGGACTCAAACGTCCCAGGTTTGATTCTGGTCAAGGGCATGTACATTGGTTGCGAGCACATATCAGGTGGGGAGTGTGCAGGAGACAGCTGGTCGATGTTTCTCTCTTATCAATGTTTCTAACTCTCTGTCCCTCTCCCTTACTCTCTGTAAAAAATCAATAAAATATATATATTTTTTAAATGTCCATACTACCCAAAGCAATCTATAAATTCAATGCAACCCCCATTAAAATACCAATGGCATACTTCAAAGACTTAGAACAAATTCCCCCAAAATTCATCTGGAATAAAAAAAAAAAGACCCCAAATAGCTGCAGCAATCTTGAGAAAGAAAAACAATGTTGGAGGGATCACAATACCAGATATCAAGCTATACTACAAAGCCACTGGTCTCAAAACTGCCTGGTACTGGCACAATAACAGACATATAGACCAGTGGAACAGAACAGAGAACCCAGAGATCAACACAAGCCAGTATGTTCAATTAATATTTGACAAAGGAGGTATGACCATACAATGGAGTCAAGACAGACTCTCCAATAAATGGTGCTGGGAAAACTGGACAGATACTTGCAAAAAAAAAAAATGAAACTAGACCACCAACTTGCACCATACACAAAAATAAACTCAAAATGGATAAAAGACTTAATCATAAGATGGGAAACTATAAAAACTTTAGAAGAAGCCATAGGCAAGAAAAAGGCAGACATTTGTTGTAGCAATATATTTAACACTATATCTCCTAAGGCAATGTAAACTAAGGATAAAATGAACAAATGGGACTACATCAAAATAAAAAGCTTCTGCACAGCAAAAGAAACCATCAACAAAACAACAAGAAAGCCCACTGCATGGGAGAACATATTTGCCAATGTTATCTCCGGTAAGGGTTTAATCTCCAACATTTACAGGGAACTCATATAACTTAACAAAAGCAAGATAAACAATCCAATAAAAAAAATGGGCGATGAACCTAAATAGACATTTTTCGAAAGAGGACATACAGAAGGCCGAGAGACATATGAAAACATGTTCAGAGTCACTAATCATCCAAGAGATGCAAATGAAAACAACAATGAGGTACCACCTCTCACCTGTCAGAATGGCTATCATCAACAAATCAACAAAAGACAAGTGTTGGCAAGGATGCGGAGAAAAAGGAACCCTCATGCACTGCTGGTGGGAATGCAGACTAGTGCAGCCACTGTGGAAAACAGTATGGTGTTTCCTCAAACAATTAAAAATTGAACTGCCATTTGACCCAGTAATCCCACCTCTAGGACTATATCCCAAGAAACTAGAAACACCAATCAGAAAGGATATATGCACCGCTATGTTCATAGCAGCACAATTTACAATAGCTAAGATTTGGAAACAGCCTAAGTGCACATCAAAAGATGAGTAGATTACAAAACTGTGGAACATCTACATAATGGAATATTATGCTACTCAAAAAAAGAAGGAATTCTTACCATTTGCAACAGCATGGATGGAACTGGAGAGTATTATGGTAAGTGAAATAAGCCAGTCAGTGAAAGAAAAATACTACATGATCTCACTCATTTATGGATAATAAAGAACATTATAAACTGATGAACAAAAATAGATAGAAAGGCAGAGAAGCATCAAACAGATTGTCAAACAACAGCAGAAAGGCTGGGGAGGGTTGGGGAGCAGGGCAGGGGGGGGGGGTAGAGAAGGCTGGGGAAGGTCAATTGGGGGGAAAAAAGGAGACATATGTACTACTATTTGTAATACTTTAAACAATAATAATAATAATAATAATAATAAAAGTTAATCCTTTGCAACTTCCCTAAGTCTGGCTGGTGAAGAGAGGAAGAATGTGTCAGCTTTCTTTCCTCTGACAACAGTTTTCTAATCTTACATCACTCACGAAGTGGGATCCATTTTCTGCAAGATTTGAAACAGGGAAATTGCTCAAGGCTTTGCAGGGAGGTGGCATTTCCCAGGAAGCCTTTAATCAAGAGACAGAAGCCAAGACGAGGACTCCCATGAAAGAGGGCTGAGGAAAGCACGCCAAAATAGAGGGGCCAAGCAAAAACCTAAGGAGGGTGACCTCCGTGGAGTAGGAGGAGTCCGAGGCTCTGATAGATACGGTGAAGGCTGTAAATGAGGAATAGCAGAAGGATTCAGCCAGGACAGTAAGGTCCTCGAGAGACGCGTCCCTGTTGGCTCTTCCTGGAGGCCGGGAAGGGCCATGATCACATGGCTAAACCCTGCCTCCAATTTGGAATTCTCAGAGAGAGGGATTGTGATGTAAGATGAGCAATGTCAGGAAAGCAGAGGGCGGAGTTACCGGACTGGTCATCTCTCCAAGTGAGGGCCCCGATGTGGACTAAGGGTAGCCCGCACTGCGTAAAGGAGGTCTCACAAAATCTCCTCTGCTGTCATGCCTGCAGAGCCCCTGGCAGAGATGTCAGGCTGTTGAGAGGCTGGGAGGCCTCAGGGACGTCAGGGCCTCTGACTAACCGGGGCGGTTTCCATTTCGCAGAGGAAGGGACTGTGTCTTTAAGAAGAATGCAACTATGGAAAGATCGTGAGTGTAACGAGGGCACCCCCCAAAACTAGAAGGGGCCAGAGTCCAGCACTCTGCTTAGCCCTGGGAGATGCAGAAGAGCAGGAATCCAAGCATTCCGCATGTGTGTTTTTCAAGCCAGGTGTGCAGAGGCAGGAGGCTTGCACATCACACAAATGCCTCAAGGCCAGGGCACTCAGTGCTAAGTGAGAGCATGTCGCTCACTAATGGAGGCTCCGTAGCCCCGCCCCTTTCAGGCCTCTGAGTCCCAGGGCCCCGCTTCAGAGGCAGGGCGTCCTCACTGCCTGCCTCCCTGGGTCTCAGGGGAGGGAGGACTTTGTGGGGAGCAGGCCCACCCGCTTCAACAGAGGGAGGAGTCCAAGCTCTGCAGACACAAAAGTGGGGAGGCTGAGTGAGGACTTGGGGCCCACGGACCCTAATCCCTCAGGCTCCCGGCATCAGGCGCGCTCTGGACAGCCCCGCCTCCGGAAAGGACCCACCGACTTCCATTGTGGCTTCGAGGTCCTTCCAGCAGGTGCGCTGGTGTGGCGGTTGTCCCAGGGCTTCGCAGTACTGGGTTAGAGTCAAGGTGAGGACCTACCTGCTAACCATGGAAGCCACGTACCCCCATAACGAACGTGGATCCCCGATCCCTCCCCTGCAGTGAGCCCTGAAACTGAATGCGGCTCGGAAGGCGTTGGGGGTGGGGGGACGCGAGGGGTGGGGTGTGGGGGGGGAGGCCTTGCTATGGGTTAGCCCGATCCTAGGCCCCAAAGGGATTCAAGATGAAGGCCGGGTGATTCAGAGCAGTCCTCTCTCCATGAAAGGGCCACGTGGGGCAGCAACCCCTGCACTCAGCTCTAGGGAGCGCCCCGCCAAGGAAATGAAGAGCGACCCAGCCTCCCCTCCAGCGGTCACCCCGCCAAACAGCCATGGCAGCCGCGAGCAGAGCCGGCAGGCCGCGGTGACCCTTATTCCTCAGGTGGTGTCTCAGACAGGTCAGGGCCTTGGTTTACTGGAGGAGGGTCCAAAGAGGGACCCAGTCTCTACCAGGATTCAGGGTGGTTACACTGGGGGAGGCTGTGGGAGTCACCCCACGGGACTAGGGCTTGTCGCCATGATGAGTTGCACGCCCTTCTTCCCAGGCCATCTCAGGGAGGTGACTGGTCAGGTCAAAGGGGGCAACCGCAGGTCAGCGGAAGGAGAATTTCGTGTTATGCCAGGTTTCAGGGACAGGCCACTGCGGACTGTGGGGATGTGCCACCCTGTACCAGTGGGGCCACAAGGAATCCTCCCTGCCTTAGCCAGTGTGCCTCCTGGTTAGATGGTCGGCCTGCATCAAAGTGTCCTGGAGCCGGCATAGGTCATGGGCAGGTACCTAGGTGGAAGGTGGATCCCTTGTGCGGTTTGGTTCATGCAGGAGGCAACCAATCGATGTGTTGCTCTCATCTCTCTCTCTCTCTCTCTCTCTCTCTCTCTCTCTCTCTCTCTCTCTCCCCCCCCCCATTCTTTCCTTCCACTCTCTCAAACAAACAAAAAAATATGGGATAACTATCCTCCAATGAGGATTAACAACACAATAAAACAAGAATCCTGTCTATTTTCAGCGCCGGTCCACCTCAAAGATAGATGTCAGGCAGGAGTGCCCATCAGCCCTCACTCAGGGTTAACAGGGATGGTAGTGCCTTGGTCTAAGCGAAGTGGTCCCAGAAATTGTGACCTCAGCATGATTCCATCTGAGACCTCAGAATTGGGTCCTATGTAGCTTGACTGACAACTGGGGATCCAAATGAACTCATGACACAAAGGACTCCAACAAATTCTAAGCACTGGGTATCCCCTGATGCGGTGGTGAACTAACGGTTCTCTCCAGTTCTTTCTCCTGGGTCCCAAGGAGCATTTTTGGTGGCAACATCAGAGTAGCAGAGGGTAGGTTGTCTAGGTCCTTCCCTTTGTTAGTACGGTAATACTGAGGATGAAGAGAGATGATCCCACATGCCAGAACAAGGGGGGGGCTACACTGAAATAACCTACTGCCATAGAGTAAATGCAAGGCAGGGCTGATTGACTCTAAAATTTACCTGGTTTCTCAGTGGGCTTTTTAAGGGCCAGACTGACCAGGAAAACAGGAGACTTTTGGGATCCTAGAGTAGTGCCCTTAAGGAAGCCTGAAAAGACACTCTTCGAAGAGGCACGGTGAAATCTTTCTGTTAAAGGTGCTCAGGTTACCTTATTCTCCACCCACTAGGTGCCCAAATCACCTGTCTGCTGTCCTAAACAAGAGCCATCATGCCTCGTGGTCATAAGAGTAAGCTCCGTGCTCGTGAGAAACGCCGCCAAAACAAAGCTGAGGACCCAGGTGTTAAGAATGCTCAGGCCCCTGCAGGAGAGGAAGGAGAGGCCACTTGCTCCTCCTCTTCCGTTTTGGGGGATGGTCCCTCAACCTCCACTGGTGCTGGCACTCTCCAGGCACCTCCGAGTGCCCCAGCCACCACCAGTGCCACTGCAGGTGCTTCAGGTGAAAGATCTGCTGTAAAAGCCGAAGGCCAGGTTCAGAAAAGTAAAAAATCCTCCCAGGCCTCAATTTCCACTGGTGCTGGCACTCTCCAGGCACCTCAGGATACCCCAGCCACCACCAGTGATGCTGCAGGTGCTTCAGGTGAAAGATCTGCTGTAAAAGCCAAAGGCCAGGTTCAGAAAAGTAAAAAATCCTCCCAGGCCTCAATTTCCACTGGTGCTGGCACTCTCCAGGCACCTCAGGATACCCCAGCCACCACCAGTGATGCTGCAGGTGCTTCAGGTGAAAGATCTGCTGTAAAAGCCAAAGGCCATGTTAGGAAAGGTAAAAGTTCCTCTGGGGCCTCAACTTCCACTAAGAGTTCTGGCCAAGATATTCTAAATCAAAAGGCGATTATGATAGTAGAGTACCTGCTGTATCAATATAAAAAGAAGGAGCCCATTAAAAAGGGAGAAATGCTAAAGATCATCCACAAGTGGTTCAGGAAGGACTTCCCTGAAATCCTTGGGAGAGCCTCTGAGCGCATGGATCGGTTCTTCGGCCTGCAAGTGAAAGAAGTGAAGCCCAATGGTAACTACTACACCCTTGTCAGCAATCAGGATGACACCAGCGATGAGAGTGTGGGGTGTGGCTTCAGATTTCCTAACAAAGGGATTCTGATGCCTCTCCTGGCTGTGATCTTCTTGAATGGCAACCGTGCCTCTGAGGAGGAGATCTGGGAATTCCTGGATGATTTGGGCATCTATGATGGAAAGACTCACTTCATTTTTGGGGAGCCCAGGAAGCTTATCACCCAAGATTTAGTGCAAGAAAAATACCTGGTGTACCAGCCGGTGCCCAACAGTGATCCTCCACGCTATGAGTTCCTGTGGGGTCCAAGAGCTCACGCTGAGACCAGCAAGTTGCAAGTCCTGGAGTTTCTAGCCGATCTCAATGATACCCTGCCCACTGATTATTCACCCCATTATGAAGAGGCTTTGCAAGATGAGGAAGAGAGAAAGCAAGCCAGTGCCCAAGCTGCACCCATGGCTGCCACTCCTCCCAAGGCCAGTGGAGGCTCCAGTGTAAAGCCTAAGGCTCCTAAGGTTTGAGCTTGATAATAGGTCTAACTGCTGCCCACACCCTGAGTGAACTCGAGGTGAGTCTTCAGTTTTTGGATGAAAGGCCTCTTAAGCAGTTTCCTAATATGCAAAATATCTTGTTGGCTTATCTTGGTTTGTTTTGGGGGTTTTTTGCATTTTCAAGTTGTGTTCTTTTAGACAAGGTGTTGGGGAACCTTTTTTCTGCCATGTGCTGTTTGGGTATTTAGAACGTTATTCGTGAGTCATACAAAATTATCAACTTAAAAAATAGCCTGCTGCTTTTGGTCAAATATTTAATTCAATCACTCCTAATGCCTTGGCAGGGCCAGACCAAATCATTTTGAGAGTGTTATGTGACGCACAGGCTGGAAGTTTCATACCCCTGTTTTAGACAGATGTTTATTTACATCTAGAACAAAGTATAGAAGTTTATGAATGACATGAATTGCACATTTATTACTGTTTATCTAGTTAGGAGTAAGTTTCATTTTAAAATTAGACATTGGAAATCCTTCAAAATTTTGTGTGATCTAGAACAAGATAGTATGGCTTTTGGATAGAAATATATTTTAAGATGTGAACGAAGTGTATACTAAAATACTTTGGAGCAGTAGATAGATATATGGGAGGATAGATAAAGTAAAAATTGGCCACTTCTGTTTTAATTTTTTGTTAAATTACACTTGACAACAATATTAGTGGCATATGTGCAGCATAGTTATTACACATTTCTATAACTTAAAAGTGTTTACCCCTATAAGTTTAGTACCCATCTGAACAATAAGTATTTAGTTCGTTATTGATTATATTACCTTCTCTGTACCCAACATTACCTGTTACAGCCAAGACATGGAATTGTTCATCTGTAGACAAATGGATAAAAAAGTTGTGGGACATGTATAAAACTGGTCACTTCTTGTTTGCCTTACTACATTTAGTCTTTAAAAATTTTAAGAACATATACCTGAGTTTGCTTATGTTTTTTCACAGTGTTTGAGAAAATAAATCCTAGAGGATCAGACTTCTTGTTTCATGCCTTTTATTTTACACATTTATTAATTGAGTATCAGCTCTTTGAAACTCTTCATGTTCGCACTGGGGATGTTTAGGCAAAGAAGCCCCTGCCCATGCAATTATAGGTTGTGGGAGAAGCTCTAATTACAAAAGAGAGTGATATATTCTTCACTTCATAAGGAACAAGTGAAAAGGGGAATGAGATGGGTGGAGATAGCATATTACTTAATTTTCATTGCTAAGCAGAATTTTGTCTTATTAGGTTTAATTTTTTTTCTGGAACACTACATATTTTCTGACATCTTTTTTATGTAAAAGGAAAATAAAAAACTCCAAGTAGACGGATGATAATATCTGAGGTCAGAGATAATCTTCTATACTAATAATAGCATAGGGCCATCATGACCAGATGGACGACCGGTCGCCAGGAAGTGCATGGAGCACCTCTGGGTCCCACCCCCGCAGCCCACAGGCTCCTATCACATCAAGGCTGATGGCCTGGTGGACAGGTCAAGGCAGGTGCAGAGAGTAGGGCCTGGCAGCCAGGCGCTGGGACGAGCGAACGTGCAGGCCTGCAGACAGACAGCGGGGCCTGGCTGCCTGACGCTGCCGCAAGCAAGTGAACAGCGGGTGAGCAGGCCTGCAGACAGACAGCGGGGCCTGGCTGCCTGGCGCTGCCACAAGCAAGTGAATAGGCCTGCAGACAGACAGCAGGGCCTGGCTGCCAGGCACTGCCACAAGCAAGCGAACAGGCCTGCAGACAGACAGCAGGGCCTGGCTGCCAGGCGCCATGGCGGGTGAGCAGGCCTGCAGACAGACAGCGGGGCCTGGCTGCCAGGCACTGCCGCAAGCAAGCGAACAGGCCTGCAGACAGACAGCAGGGCCTGGCTGCCAGGCGCCATGGCGGGTGAGCAGGCCTGCAGACAGACAGCGGGGCCTGGCTGCCTGACGCTGCCGCAAGCAAGTGAACAGGCCTGCAGACAGCAGGGCCTGGCTGCCAGGCGCCGGGGCCCGCAGACAGACAGCAGGGCCTGCCTGCCAGGTGCCATGGCGGGTGAGCAGGCCTGCAGACAGACAGCGGGGCCTGGCTGCCTGGCGCTGCCACAAGCAAGCGAACATGCCTGCAGACAGACAGCAGGGCCTGGCTGCCAGGCGCCATGGCGAGTGAGCGAGCAGGCCTGCAGACAGCAGGGCCTGCCAGCCACAGTGGGCCGGCAGTCCCACCTCTGAGCTTAACTGCAGAGGAAACACCTTTTCTGATCGCTCATTGGCTAAACTCCCTGTACGCCACTCACAGTGTTCTTGGTAACTTGGGTAATATGAATCCAAGAAGGTGATCTAGGGTTTTTCCACCTCACTCCTGGAGGAAAAAATGAAGGTCTGCTGCTGGAGGGGCTAAGAAACGTCATATCCTGCCCTAGCTGTTTTGGCTCAGTGGATAGAGCCTTGGCCTGCTGACTGCAGGGTCCGGGTTTGATTCTGGTCAAGGGAGTATACCTAGGTTGCAGGCTCCTCCCTGGCCAGGGGCCAGGTCAGGGCTCATGCAGGAGGCAACCAATTGAAGTGTCCCTCTCACACTGATGTTTCTCTCTGTCTTTGCCTCTCTCTTCCACGCTCTCTAAAAATCAATGAAAAAATATCCTCAGGTGAGGATAAAAAGAAAAAAAAGAAAGAACTGTCATATCCTATGAAAGAGACATCTTGAAAATGCCTAAAGAAAGTCATTTTTTCATGGTGAAGGGACTGGAGTCCATGTTCATGAAAACACCTTGGTGGCTGTGGCGGCCAACAGTGGCAGCAGCAGTGGGGTTATGGGGGCAGCACCTTCCCCTGATCATCCCAGTCACCTCCTGCAGAGGGAGGCCAGACTGCGGCTTAGGACTAAGCCATCAGTAGGACATCCCCTGGAGGCTCCCAGATTGGAGTGGGTGCAGGTGGGGCTGAGGGACTCCCCTCCCGTGCACAAATTTTGTGCACCGGGCCTCTAGTCATAGTAATAATTGCCATTCCCTAATGTGAATACAAGACAGGCACAGTGACAGTTGCTTTCTATCCATTACATATATCACACCAGTCCTATAAGGCAGTGCTTGTCAGACTCACTGTATAGTGTAAAGTCTGAGGCTCATAGACAAATTCACCAGGCTCATAAAGGACAAAGCTGGAAATAGACTCCAAGTCTAAATTACAGTAAGCCCACACTGTTCTTCTCCTCCCACCCTGAGACACACCCTGTGCTTCTTATTTCAATTTTCCTCTCATTACTTCAAAATCTGTTTGAAGTGATCAAAGGAATGGCTCTGTTCCCAAACTACTGGATTGGAAAACATAGCCAGAACAATACGAATACCATTATAGTTAAGAGGTAGGATAAATAAATGAAAGATACAGTGTTTTGTGGCAGTATGATTGTGTACATTTGCAATGTTAGATAACCTCAATAGGTCAGGGGTTCTCAAAATTATCCTGAACAGTCTCTTCCCTGTAGAAAGCAAACCTGTCAGAACAGAAGTTACATGAAAATCTTCATCTGGCTGATGAAGGGAAAAAATATTTCAATGCATTTTTTCCCCCCAGACAACCCACCACCTGCTCAGGGACTCCTGCCTTGTGCTACAGTTTACTCCTGGAGAGGGACCTATTCTCTTCCAGGTGTGTAAAGTAGAAACTGCATCAGAGTTTGCAGAGATGTGGAATTTACCAGGAAGCCTTTAATCCAAGAGATAGGAACCAAGATGAGGACCCCACGTAGAGGGATAGGGGAGACCAACACCCCAGAATATAGGAGATCACAGGGACACCGGTCCCATGTGCTCTCAAACACAGAGGGTCTCAGAAACAACTGTCAGGCTGAACATACCCTCCCTTATTCTGGTTTCTTAGGGGCATAAGAGCCTTGGTCTAAGAGCAGAGTTCTCAGGTCATTAGAGGAAGGAGTACCAGGTTCTCATAGAAATGCCAGTGATAAACCTTAATGAGGATTATGGCAGGACCCAGCCAGAGCAGTAGGATCCCATAAAGTCCCATCCCAATGGTCAGCCCTGTGAGGTTCAGTCGTCGGCCCTGTCAGGTTGTTTGTGGCTAAAACTGATTTTCAAATCAGGCCCTTGGAAAGTGAGTATTTTTCTGCAGGCTCAGTTCAGCAGAGAGTTGAATCCCAGGAAGGGTGCAGAGTCAAAGTGAACAACTTGAAAGAATACAAAATAACCCACAATTGGCAGGGCTGCAATTAATCCCTCCTCCACTGTTATCACTGGGAGGCACAGGCAAAAGCAGGCAGGCTCAAGTCCTCCTTGATTTTGCCTGCAGGGTTTCAAAGAGATGAGAGCCTTGGTGTACAGACTGGATCGTCAGCAGAGAGTGAAATCCCTGGCATGACAGTGTCATGGCAAAAATCCTGTATGTGGAATTAGGCAACCAACTGCTCCATAGCAGGTATGTCTTTAGAATGTTCCTATCTGTAGTTGGACCTGGAAGGTCAGAGGCGGAGCTTCCAGGTGAAGGTTAACCCTCATTTCTTAAAAGGGGGTGGTCTCAGGGACTTAACATCCTTGGACTAATGGGGGAGGCCCCATTCAGTAAAGGAAGGATACCTGGTTTCTAGCAGGATTCAATATGATGGCATGGAGTAAGAGTGAGTGCATCCTTCCCAGAAAGAAGGGGGCCACATAGAGCCCTGTACTTGTTGTCAGACTTGATAACGTATCACCTCGCCATGGTGGCATGATTAGTCATACTCATTTTTTCCCAGAAGTCTCATGGAAGTGAGGAACTTCGTCAAAGTGGGCAGCCACAGATTCTCCCACAGATTATATATTATATCCTCTGATGAGGATTTATTACAAAATTATCCTTGCTAAGAAGCATTTTTAGTTATTGCAATTTCTGTGTTTTGGAGTTTGGTAATATGCTCAAGTTCACAGGACTAATAAGTGACAGGGCTGGGACAAGGCTCCTGGCCTGAATTCCTCTAGAGCCCAAACTGTTCATTCTACTCCTGTCTACCTAAAGCAGACCTAGTGTTCCTTAATATCCCAAAATGTACCTCAGGGAATAACAATAAGGACTCTGTGCTCAAAGAATTGGATTGGAATATATAGCAAAAGCAACTAAGAACGCCACAAGAAAGCGAAAGTTACAAATAAAGAGGAGAAGCAGATCATATTCAGTGACAATGTAACCATTTCTGTCTGCAGAGTCAGATAACTTCAAAATCAGGGATCCCAGACCCCTCCTGGACAACTCCTTCCTGTTAGGAGCTAAATCAATTGTAACAGGAGTCAGAAGGCTAACTCTGACTATTGAAGGGGAGATCAGTGTCATTTTTCTCTAACAGCCCATCCCTATGGTGTGCCCCCTGCCTTGTGTTACAGTTTCCCTATCTCACAAGTCTGGTACATGAACCTGCAAGGTTTGGACACTGCTCAAGAATTTGCAGGAATGTGGCATTTCCCAATAATCTGTTCAACTAGGAGACAAGAGACAAAATGAAGACCCCTGTGAATGAGGACTGGGGAGACAATCACTCCCAAATGTAGGGGGTCATTCAGAAACCTGACCAAACCTAGAATGCCCAGGCAGAGCATTCTGACTGCGCACCCCATCTTGTACTCATAATTCTCAGTGAGGTGAAGATCTTGGCTAAGGAGAGTGGCTTCAGTTAAGGAGAGGGTGGATCCTAGATTGGACAGATATCAAGTTGAGGACGCTGAATGAGGGATGTGGGGACCGCTGACTCCAGAACAGTGCTGTTCCATGGAGACTGAGCCTTACGATCACCCTCTCAGGACCCAAACATCCCTGGCCTAATGTGGTTCACTCTTCCTTCCACGTGGGAGGTCTCCACAAGGAATGGACCTTGACCTGAGTACAGTAACCTCGGGTCAGGGAGGGTGGAATCCAAGAACTTGACAGGAGCACAGTGAAGTCCCTGAGTGAGGAAAGAGGGGATCGCTTGTCCCATAAATGAGAGAGCTTTACAGACTTCCACCACAATTCTTAACCGTGAAAGACCCCGGGGGGAGCTAAAAGGCTGAGAAGCCTCCTCATTTCTGCCTGCTGATCTCAGGGAAGGACGGGCTTTGTCTAACAGGATGGGGTTCCAGTTCTGTAGCGGGAGGCTCACAGAATCCCGCCCCTGTTGTCAGGCTTGTGAGGGCAGACATCATAAGCAGTGTGCCCTGTCTACCTGACTGCCTTCTCAGGAACGTGAGGGCTTTGTTTGGGGTCTGGAAGCCTCGAGTTAGTAGAGGTTCCCAGGCTCTTACAGAAACCAAGTTGCGGACCCTGAATAAAGACCTGCGGACCACCCGGTTCCACAGAGTCCCGCCCCTGCTTGTCAGCTGTTGGAGACCATGGGCAGCCGTAGCCGGATGTGACTCGCCCAGACTTCCTGTTCGGCATCAAGTAACTTAGACTGGCCGCCATTTTTTTTTTTTTCCGTTGAAGTTGGAGTCGCAGCACTGGTCTGAAGTCTAAGGTGAGAATCTGAGTGTGTACTGCTGAGACCACGCCTGCTCCCATAACAAAATTGACCCTAAAAGTCCCGCCTCTGTAATCAGCAGTGGAAGGTTTCTAAGAGCTCTCAGGCTAACGTCTGCCTGGGCAGCCCTCACGTTCCTGAGAAAGCCTTGGACTAAGAGAGTAGTTCTGATTCTTCAGAATAAGGAAACCCAGGCCCTAACTAGAATCAACGAGAGGGTCCTTCCTGGGTGCTAATGATGGGATAGCTTCCCACGAAAGACGGCAACACAAAGCAGCACCCCTACTCTCAGTTCTGGGAGTCTCCAGGCAGGCTTAGTCATTTGGCAGACCCCGACTTTCCCCCTAGGAACTCAATGAAGTGAGGCCTTTGTTTGCAGGCTGACGGACTCAGTTCAGTAGAGGGAGGAGTCTCCAGTTCGGATAGGTATTTAATGAGGACCCTAAGTGAGAGCTTAGAGACCACCAGAATATGTGTCAACCTGAGCCACCACTATCATTTCTGTCTGGAACATTCTGGCTGGTTAAGAGTGTTAGACTCATTGAGAAGCCTCAATTCTGCAGGGAGAGGAGATGCATGGGGAGGTTCCTAAATGAACACTGGTGGTACCACTCACAACCCTGACCCCCCCAAAAATAGCAGACCAAAGAGAGTGCCCCCTTGCAGCACTGAGGAGACCAGGCATGGAAGTCAGGTGTATGTGACCCTCTTTTATTTGATGGTATTATGTGGGTGAGAGCCTTTCTGAGTGTATGGACATCAGATCTTCAGAGACAGTGTCCCAGGCCTTAATTAGAGTGAAGTTAAAGACCCTGAATGAGTACTGAGGACCCCAATGAGTCCAGGGCAGTGAGTCCCATGGAGCTGTCAGAAATGGGTGACCTCTGGCAAGGACAGTGGTCAGAGGTGCCCCTATATTTCCCCTTAAGATGCCCCAAGAAGATGAGGATCTGAGTTTAAGGTATATATTTAGAACAGCATAGAAGAGGGGGCCCAAGCCCTGGCAAAAGTTGATGTGGTGATCTTGAATGGAAACTGAGGGGACCCCCACACTCCATAGCAGCAGGGACATCACAAGACTAGTGCTGCCTACTGCTGCAGTCAGCCCTAGTAAAGATGAAGCCCCTGAGTGAGCAAAGAGGGGATTACCAGTCCCAGAAATGAGGAGGCTGTACAGAACCCCACCACAATTATTAACCATGAGAGACCCCAGGGGGAGCTAAAGGGTATCTAATGAGAACCCTAAGGGAGAGCTTAGAGACCACCAGACTATCTGTCAACCTGAGCCACCCCTGCCCAGATGCCTGGTCTGAAGTCTTAAGGTGAGGATCTGAGTGTGGACTGCTGAGACCACGCCTGCTCCCATAACAAAAGTGACCCTACAAAGACCCACCTCTAGCTGAAACCGGTTTGGCTCAGTGGATAGAGCGTCGGCCTGCGGACTCAAGGGTCCCAGGTTCGATTCCGGTCAAGGGCATGTACCTTGGTTGCAGGCACATCCCCAGTAGGGAGTGTGCAAGAGACAGCTGATCGATCTTTCTCTCTCATTGATGTTTCTAACTCTCTATCCCTCTTTCTTCCTCTCTGTAAAAAATCAATAAAATATATTAAAAAACAAAAAAAAACAAAGACCCACCTCTGTGACCAGCAGTGGAAGGTCTCTAAGAGCTCTCGGGCTAAGGTCTGCCTGGACAGTCTCAGGGAGGACTGCCCAGCTGCAGCCTGAGGCTCACTTTAATGATTCCCACGCAGTTCTCAGAGGACAAACTGATCGGAACAGGAGCCCTGTAAGTTCCTAGAGCACTGCTCTCAAGGACAGCTGCAGAAGTGGCCTTCTTTAAGTCAAGGTAGTATATCCCTGATGTAAGTGCTCATACCCTCTCATCCTCTCTTCTCTCAGGCTCAGATGAACTGCTGCCCTACCTGCACTTCTACCTTCTGTACTTGACAGTCATCATGCCTCGGTGTCAAAAAAATAAGCTCCACATCCGTGAGAAAAACCACCAGGCCCAAGGTGTGACCCAGGGTCTGAGGAGTGCCAAGGAAAAAGCATTGCCCTCCTCGCCCCCTGCTCCTCTTGAAGCTGTTTTGCAGAGCAAGCCTGCTACAAGGTCATGTAGCATTCGCAGGTGGCCTCACAGAGCCCTATCCGCCATCACTAAGTCTGCAGGTGTTTCTCGCACAAGATCATCTAAAGGAGTCAATTGCAAAACGGAGAACAAGAAAAGTTCCTCCAAGGCCTCACCTTCTGAAGTGCAGTCTCAAAGAGACCCACTAACTGAGATGAGTGGTATGTTGGTTCAGTTCCTGATGCAGATGTACAAAATGAAAAAGCCTATTAGGAAAGCAGATATGCTCAAGATTGTCCATAAAAAGTACAAAAATCACTTCTTTGAGATCCTCAGAAGAGCAGCTTTCAGCATAGAGGTGGTATTTGGTGTTGATTTAAAGGAAGTTGAAGGTAAGAAGCATTTCTATGATCTTGTCAGCAAGATGGATCTCCCCAACAATGGGAGGGTCAGCCGTGGCAGGGTATTTCCCAAGACCGGTCTCCTGATGATTATCCTGGGCGTGATCTTCATGAAAGGCAACTGCGCCACTGAGCAGAAGATCTGGGAATTCCTGAATAAGATGAGGGTATATGCTGGAAAGAGGCACTTCATATTTGGAGAGCCAAAGAAGCTCATCACCCAAGATTTCGTGAAGCTGAAGTACCTGGAGTATCGCCAGGTGCCCGACAGTGATCCTCCACGCTATGAGTTCCTGTGGGGCCCAAGAGCCTATGCTGAAACCAGCAAGATGGAAGTCCTGCAGTTTTTGGCCAAGATTAATCAAACCATCCCCAGCACCTTCACATCCTGGTATGAAGAGGCTTTGCAAGATGAGAAAGAAGGAGCCCAAGCCACAATTCCAGTAGGGGCTGATACCAATGCCATGCAGTGAATGATTCAGGCTCACATCCAGCAGCTCCTCCCACACCTGGTGAAGTTGAGGTACATTCTTTATTTTGTGATTGAAGAGAAAGAGCAGTCATGTTCCAAGTAGTAGAGAGCTGGGTGATGGAGGAAACACGCTGTATGATACCTTAGTGTTCCTCTTCTGTGTGTGCAATTTGGAGATTTGTCTGTATTTTCACTTGTTACTATTTTTTGGTGCTGTTACTTCTAAATAAAAGTTTTCTAGCATTGCAATCTAAGTTAATTATATTGGTCATTCTTGTTATTTACCAGGTTTAAAAATAAGAGTTTTGCTGTTTTGTAAAAACAAATTTGGAAAGCTTCCATCTTGTTTAGTAATGTAGTACAAGATAGCATGGCACTGGAATATGCATTTCCTTGAAAACGTAAAGAAATAAAGCAGTAAAATATATGGAAGCATTAAATAGAGAAGAAAGTAATATCATCAATTGGGGCTTCCCAATCCCTTTTACTCTGTGTTTTATAAGGTTTTAAATTACAGTAAGTACTTGACTAATTCGAGAATGTAGAATTAAACGATAATAAATATACCTCATGCTCACTGGCTCATTTATTCCCCAAACAGTAATTGCACATCTGCTCTTAGAAGGCTCCACGCTAGTACTGGGGGAGCGGAAAAGAAGAAGACTTAGCCACAGACCATAAAGGTTATAGAGTTGAGAAGAATCTATCAGATTGGGAAAATGGGAAAATGGTAATATACACTCCAAGACTGAAAAACCAAATGAAAAGATTGGATAAGAACAGAGGAGAGTAGTCAAGTGTAAATGACCTGAAGCAAGGCAGTGTTGGACCTAATAGAAGTTCCTTGATGGGAGGAAATTTCATATAGCTGCATAGTGGGCTAGATGATGCTGTGAAAACTCTTGAGCAGAAGCCAGACCCTTAGACAGATGGTGGGCCACATAGTGTAAAGACTAAGATTAAATGAAAAAATCTAATAATAGAGGAATATGCAAATTTGTCATTACAGCATCACATCATGATCAGATCAGCAGACTACATCCCCACCCTCTGCTCAGGCAGCTGCAAGGCCCAGGGTAGGATAGGATATGATAGGAGGGGATAAGAAAGGAGAGGGAGAGGAAGGCAGGCCTGCATGCAGACAGGCCAAGAAGAGAAACATAAATACAGAAAGGGAACAAGAAAAAGACGCAGGAATGGAAAAGGGAAGGAAACTGCACAAGGAAGGGGGTGGTGACTGTGGGGTGGGGGGTACTGCAGGTGCGCCTGATGAGAGGTGGGGCACAGGCGGTGGTGAGCGGGGAACCCTGCCCAGATTCGGGAGGAGGGCAGTGGCAGCCGTTGGTGGGTAGGTGCTCACGGGTCCAGGATGGAGTGGAGGACAGTCTGAGGCCTTCTGGGCAGAGATGCTACTGCTTCGGGGCATCAGTGCCTGGGGCTGCATGGGCCTCGGCCACCCTGGTTGGGCTGGACGCCCCGGGTCGGGAATGGGAGCAGGACAGTGGCAGGGAGGCTGGGGAAAGGGGGGTGGCGAACACCTGGCCAGGGATGAACCCTGGGCTGAGGGTTAACGCCCCCCCCCACCATAAGTTTTATGAAGGGAGGGAGGAAGGGAAGAACTTTATAAAGGAGTCAGTAGAGAGCAGTTAAAGAAGGAAAGAGGATGTGTGAGTGAACTGTAGGAGCTATGATGAAAATCAAGTATAGTTGTGTACTGGGGTCAGATTTTAAAAGCAGGAGTCAGAAAAGAAAAAAAGAGAAACGATAGTGAATAATTAGGCAGGTAGATAGATATTAAAACATTGGAAGTAAGTAGAGAAGAATGTGGATGGGAGAGAAAGAGGGAGGGAAGAAAAGTTTTAAAGGGAGCTGGTAGAGCTTAAAAGGAGAATGGGAAGAAGGAAGAAATGGGGCAGGGAGCAAAGCAGGTCTGAGGGAGGAAGTGAAGAAAAAAATTCAGGTGGGAAGGAAGGAAAAGGGGAGGGAGGGCAGGGTTAAAGATAAAGGAAAGAAGGAATGTGGGGAAGGAGGGAGGGTAGGAGAAAGATGGGAAGAAGGATGATGGAACAGAAGTAGTTAATAAGGACAAAAGAAAAGTTTATAAATGATGAGTCAGTAGGAAAAAGTGTTACATAAAGGAGAGAGAAAAATTGTGTGACAGGGAGAAGCCAATAAGGAAGTCAAATACAATTGTGTGTGAAGGGGATAAGATTTTTAAAAAGTTAATAGGGGGATCAGGCCGACAGGGGAGGGCAGTTAGGGGGATCAGGCAGGCAGGCTGAGTGGTTAGGGCAGGCAGGCAGGTGAGCGGTTAGGAGCCAGAGGTCCCGGATTGCAAGAGAGTTATCCAACTGCCAGTTTAGACCCGATCCCCCAAGGGTTTCCAGATTGGAGAGGGTGCAGGTCCAGCTGAGGGACCCCCCATGCACTGGGCCTCTACTAAATAAATAAAAATAAAAGAGGTCACTACACAGAGCTTCTCTCCTGCTGTCAGTCCTATATACCCTAGAGTAATGCAGGCTGAGGTAACTCCTCATTTTTGCCTGGGAAAGAGGTAGGTTCAGGTAGACAAAGGCCTTTATCTAAAGTGGGCAATTCCATTAGGCAATGGGAGGAGTCTTGGCCTTAAAACGATTAAAGGTAAGACCATCGGTGCTACTAAGTAGAACTCTCCTCAAAATAGGGCACTGCACAGAGCAGCATCCTGGCTAGGTAGCCAGTTGTGGAGTACTCAGGGAAGTTAGAGCTTTGGTCTGAGGCTTGTAGACTAAGGTCAGTATAGAGAGGAATTCCAAATCCTACCTGGACTCAAGGTCAAAGTCCTGAATGAGGACTGAGGGGGCCACTGACTCCAGAACAGTGGGGTCAGAGAGCCTGCCCCTGTTGTCAGCAGGCATAGGCCACAATCATTCTGTCAACTTGGGTCCCAGGTATATGAGGATTTTTGTCTGAGGGTCATGGAGTCTAGTCAGCAGAAGATAGAGCCTCAGGAAATGTGTGGAGTCAAGGTGAAGATCCTGAGTGAGGAAATGCAGACCACTCATTACATAATGGAGAGAACTATACTGGTACCAGATACCACCCTTGCTGTTAGCCTTGGGAGTCTCAGGGCATACCTGGGAGGCTCAGGTACCCCTGACTTTTTCCTGCAATATTTTAGGGGGGCTTGGTGCAAGGGCTGGTTGCCCAGATTGAGAGAGAGAGAGAGAGAGAGAGAGAGAGAGAGAGAGAGACAGGAGTCCCAAGGCCATGATAGATGTCAAGGTACAAATCTTGTATAAGGAATCAGACAACCAATTATCCCAGAACAGAGAAGCCCACACAACATTCCCCCTTTACAGTCTGCCTTGGGAAGCCAGGTTTGGAACTCTCAGGCCTCAGGCTGAAGTGTCCTCTCATTTCCTCCAAGGGTGGTCTCAAGATCATAAGGGGTTGGGTGTAATGGGAGAAGCTCCATTCAGCACTGGGAGGAGACCCAGTTCCCAACAGGAGTCAAGGTGGTGACACCGAGTGAAGATGAGGTGACCTCTCCCAGAAAGAAGTGAACCACATAGAGCCCTGTCCCTACTATCAGACCTGGCTGACCCAGACATGGTGACATGATGAGTCTCCTTCACTTCTTCCCAGGACATCTCAGGGAGATGAGGAACCCCGTCAATGGGAGTAACTGCAGGTCAGCAGATAGAGAATTAACAGGTAGTTCCAGCATCAAGGAAAATTTCACTTCTTCTCAGAAGATTTAAGATAGTTGTGGGCCTACCAAAAGTTGATGTGATAAATCCTGTATGTGAATTTAAAGGACCCTTGAACACAGAGAGGACCCACACTCTCAGCCCTCTTGTCATCTTAGATCAGTCACAGGCAGGGCTGGCATGTTCTGAGGTACACTCGCTCTAATTTCCTCCACTGGGTTATCAGGGGACAGGACGACCAAGAACAAGAGCCTTGTGGGTTTCTAGAGAATTGCTCTCAAGGAAACCTGCAGAGGTGGCTTTTTAAAAGCCAAGGTGGTATCCCCCTACTGAAGATGCTCACATCTTTTCATCTTTCATCCTCCAGGTTCCCTCCTACGTAACCTACACTACTGCCAGCTGTCCGTGACCACAGTTATGCCCCAGGGTCAGAAAAGTAAGCTATTAGAACTACTGTCAGCATTGATCCCTGAGTAACTACCATGAGCACGACCTTCCTGCTGATCTGCTTTGAATACATAGTGTGAGAGAAAAAAAATGTGTTTCAAGCCTCTAAAATTTGAGGGAATGCTTGTTATAACAGTGTAAGCTATACTAACCTGACAGATACATCAGGTATAGAATAAGTAATGGCAAGAAGATGCTTATAACCAAAGGAGGATTGACGTTAATGACAGAAGGAATGATCATATGGTGGTTAAAGATGACTTTCCTGAGAAAATAATATTAAACTGTGGAATGAATGATACAATAGTTAACCAAGCAAAGAATGTTGAATGGAGAAGTATTGCCTGTCTTCTAAGGCTGAGGATTAAAATGATCTAACATATTAACTATGTCCTGCTGAGCACTAAAGGCTTAATAAATACTAGGTCTTTTTTCTCATAACCTCCTAATTTGTTCCTGCCAAAATATTTTTTTGTTATTCACTAGACATGTCTTAGACCTCTGTTCATCCTTCTCAACCTCTTTCAGTAGCCACCTTTGCCTTGAAGCATAAGATACTGATATCTTGGATCAGCAAAACATACTTTAATTGTCTATAGGGCCGAAACCGGTTTGGCTCAGTGGATAGAGCGTCGGCCTGTGGACTCAAGGGTCCCAGGTTCGATTCCGGTCAAGGGCATGTACCTTGGTTGTGGGCACATCCCAAGTAGGGGGTGTGCAAGAGGCAGCTGATCGATGTTTCTCTCTCATCGATGTTTCTAACTATCCGTCTCTCTTCCTCTCTGTAAAAAATCAATAAAAATGTATTTTTAAAAAAATTGTCTGTAGGAAAATAATCCACTCCCACTAATAGCTGAAAACTGGTCTTAAATAATCTTACACTGCTCCTTTTTAAGACCTTTTAGGCAGACTGTCAAAGAGCAGTCTTCTCGAATCACCGCAAGCACTTCAAAACCAATATATTAAAAAAGAAGTTATGGGCTCTCCCCCTAACTAGGGTCGCCTCCAGGCCTCATGTCAGTAAATGGCTCTACAATCTACTTTGTTGCTAATGTCAGAGACCTAGGCATTATTACTCTTCCTCATTACCCTCCCAAACTATCACCAAGAATCGAGGCCTGTTGATTCTACTGTTAAATATTAGTTAATATTTTCCAAAGTATCTTAATTTTCACTAAACTGTCCTCACCATCATTTCTCCTTAATTTCTCCATTTGCCTTCTAACTACTGATTTCCCTGCATTGGTTTTTATGCATTCCTTCCAATCCTTTTTCCTCAAGCTTTATAGCTTGCATTGCAGCACTACCTTTGTGCTTCAGTTTCGAGCTTCATGTTCATGAACTTGAGATTTTCCAATGATCATGGTCTGATTTTGTGCTTTACCATTTTGTGTCCTTGAGTATAGTATAGAAATCTTCCAGAATTCTAGAATTCTACTTAGGGGATTTTGAAATCCATAAATAGATTGAATGTCTAGAGGGTTGGGTTTGAAAAGAAAAGTATCAGCATCATTTCTCAATTTAATACAGCCAGATGGCAGTGTTGTTTCTTGGAAGATAGTCATCAGATGTTTATAGGTGTGGAACTGAGATAAGAGTTTGACCTTTGGCATTTATTATTCTGTTGAATTCTATATACCTGTGCCTTATTTCTCCCCAGTCATGACACTGAAACGGCAACGCAAGCCTGATGCCTTACTTTTTTAAAATGGAACTTTCTTTTCTTTTTTTAATTTTTTAAAATATTTTTTCTTTATTGATTATGGTATTACATATGTTTCTTAAACACACCTCTGATCCCCTGGATGAAAAATATTTCCCTGAAAGAAAGATTGTATGAGGAAGAATTAAAATACAGTTCCTGGACGTCCTTTCTATGGAAAGACTTATTATCACATCTGCAGTTGGAGTGTCATTGCAACATATTCTTGAAAACTGATTTGAAATCTACAGCAAAAGAATATTTTAAAACAGTTTAGTCCAATCCATATAACTGCAGGGTAATTAGTGAAATCCAGATAAATCAGAAACTTGCTAGGCAGCAGAGGGAATTGATTAACAGCCTGGGAAGGTACAAAATAACTGAGTAATGAAGTGGATCTGACTATAACATGCAAGATTGCTCCTGGGATTGTATAGAAATTCATTATTTAGACAGATGCTATATCTTGTCTACAAGAGATCTTTAAAACTGGAAATATTGTATCTTTCCCATCTGATTTTGCTTCATGCTCCCATGGACCAAGGATTGAAGGGCAACATTAGAGAAGGGAATATTTTAGGAAACTCTTTGCAGCTCCAATCTGATATCTGTATTTTGTGTTACTCTAGGCCCTAGGGCTTTATCACACATCATCTTATCTGACCCTCATAAAAAATAATCCCTGTCTCAAGCAGGAAGAACAGTTTATCACTCTCATTTTCTCATTGGTGATGAACTTGAAGCTGCCAAATGAGAGATGTTGTATTTGAATGTAATTACTAACAGCACATGAAGACAAGTTTTCTTTCATTAGCAATGACTATGGTGGTTGCCAAGTATCCATAGCCAGGATGAAGCTGAAAATTCCTCACTTTAATTTTTCTCAGGCAGAGTGCAAAACTCCATGCACACATTATTGAACTAATCATTAGCTTCACAGATAACATGAGCATATTTTTCCCAATGATATTCTCAGAGATAAATAAGAGCAAACAGCATCCACTGCTTATTTAAAATGAGAAATTTCACTCTAACAAGAAGAGTTAGCCTTAGGCACGAAGGAAATAGGCATCTGCCTTTGTGGCAAGATTCAGGAAGCATCTGAATGGCCCCCCACTCTAACCTGATATGAGTCCAAATAGATCTCTGTCCTTGCTATTGCCACTCTCTCAGGTGGAAGAGCACACCAAGGCCAGAGGTAAATGGTGCTGTCCTTATAGCACACCATGGGGACGCTTGACCAAATGAATGGGTGGGACATTTGAGAAAAGGAGAGGAAAAGAAGCAGAAAGCAAATGTCTAGGCTTTGTACCTTGAGAGACAGTACATATGTATACAAAACTACACCTAACTGTCCAAAGCAGTGCACTACAAGTGTGAAATGACTGATCCCAGTAATAGGAGCTTTGTTGGCCTTTTTTTTCTAAATGCTTATTTTGTGATTTGGGAACACATAGGAATTATCCTGGGGTTAAAATTTAATGTTTCAGAAGAGGATGGGTGGATAGTAAAAGTGAAAAGGTGTTACTTATTTCTTAAAACCAAAACAAAGATACAAAGGCTCTGACTCCCCTCTCATTTCTCCAAGCGTAACTATAAATCCCATAATTCAACCAGCAAGAATTGATTGAATGCCAGGTATAGGTAAAATGCCCTATACTTGTGTAGCACAAATTTCTTTAATAAGAAATTACAAAAATACATGCATGTTTATTTTTCCATGCATTCTCATAATTGCTCTGCCAAGGTAAGTGGGGCAGAGATTACTCTGGAAATTTATGGTTGAGACCCCTGAATACACTATCAAAGTCAAAGGCTGACTTAACCACACTAATACTCAGCAGATAGATAGTTCTGCCATCAAAGACCCTTGCCCCAGTAGAAATGGAGACATAAGTCATACTTGTGAGAAAAAAGAAAGATATAGAGAAACAGTAGACTTAAAAAGCACTTCACTATAAATCAGAAGATTTGGGGTTGTGACCTGATGCTGCTGCTTACAACGAGAGAACCTAGAGAAGTTACTAGACTTCTTGGAATCCTATTTTTCATCCACAAAGCTAGACAATGGCTTGCTTGAAGGGTTTGCTTAGAGGTTCAAATCAAATGTCCCATGTAGGTAGGTTTTAGAGACAGTAAACTTTTACATGAATGTGTGGCATTAAAAGGAAAAAAAGAATGAAAAAGTATGAAGAGAAATATTAAATGAATGTTAGAAGAACGACAATAAACATACATTGATTATTTCCAAAAGCTGCGATAAGCTGCTATTTCCAAAAGCTGTGACAAATTATCTATACTAATAAAAGAGAAAGATGCAAATTGACTGTACCTTCGTGATACCCACCAGCCAATCAGGAGTGCATATGCAGGTTAACCTAACAAAGATGGCAGGTTAATTTGCATACACAGGTGCTGAGTGGCCGGGGGCAGGACACTTGCATCCTCGCCATGGCGATGACGCAGGCATTCCACACTGCCCCAGTGGCTCCGGGCCTCTGGGCAGCGTGGCAAGGCGGAAAGGCAGCTCCAGGCCAGAGTGAAGGCAGTGCCGGCAGCCAGAGAAAGGAAGGCCCATTCGTGCATGAATCTTCATGCATTGGGCATCTAGTATATATATAAAATTTTAGTATAACATATATATATATATATATATATCACTTCATATGTGTATATACAGGGTTGGGCAAAAGTAGGTTTACAGTTGTGAGTATGTGAAACACAAAGTTTATTCTTGTACTATTATTTATTTATTATTGTATTATTTTCCATACAAACAACTGTAAACCTGTATATTTTAGAAATTTTATATACATTTATACATAAACATATGAAGGCATATATTTTATATATAATTTATGCTTATATTTTATATTTAAAATGTAAAAATTCTATGTATTTTATATATAAAACTAGAAGCTCAGCATGCGATATGAAATCCACCCACCCTCAAGTCACCAGTCCGGCCCTGCCTCGCTCCCCTGTCCCCGCAGCAGCCGCGGCCGCTGCTAGTCTGGCCCTGCCTCACTCTCCGTTCCTTGAAGCAGCTGTGGCCGCTGCTGATCAGGTCCTCCCCCAGCACAGGAGCGTGGAGGCCCCTGCCATCCCACCCCTGACACTGTGTGAGCAACCTCCTCCTGTCCAGTTGACCTGTTATGGGCATCCTGGTTAGTTAGCATATTTCTCTATTATATATATATAGATATATATATATATAATACATTAATATATAAAATTTTAGTTAACTTTGACCAGAACTTTTGAAATAGGCAATATTACTCCATTTTTCAAATGAGGAAAGCTGAGGTTTGAAGAGGTTTAATTCATTGCCCAAGTTTACATACTAGTAAGTAGCAAAGCCTGTATTCAAACTAAGACATTTTCACTTGCAAGTATCTATGCTATCTCATGCACCTTTGCCTCCCTTTAAAACATACTGTAATTATCATAACAGTTTTGGGAAAACTAGAAGTAGTCATGGACAATCAGAAGCCCACATTCCAATCCCACTTTTCACATGAAACCACTTAATTAGTTAACTTGCTTTGTTTAGTCACTAGATGCTCTGTTTTCAGGTCAGTAAATTGAGAAGGTTGATCTAGGTAATTTCTAGAATCCCTTCTAGCTCTTGAGTGACTGACTTGTCTCAGTTTCCCTGAGATCATCGGAGTTTTACCACGGAAAGTCAGTGTCCCAGGAAATCCCTCAGCCCTGGGATTTCTGTTAATATCCTATGATTCCATGTAAGGAGAAAGCTTTGTGAAATATGTCAAGCATGAGCTAAACCTGAAGTAGTTAATAGACAAAAAATGAAGAATGCCCATCAAAATAGATGTAAGATGAGCAATGTATAGAAGTACTGATTAGCAAGACACATAGACAAAAAGATGTAAGAGATGACATGGGAAACAAAGGCAGTACTGGGCCATGTTATGGAGAGTTAAATATCGGAATTTAGACTCCATGTGGATCTCAGTGATGAATCTTTATAGATTTCAGGATTCTTTGTAAGAACAGTAATGATAATAATGAATACTTCTTTGAGTGCTTAGTGTATACCAGGCATTATGCTAAACCCTTAATATATATCAGCACTTTTAATTCTCCCCATAAGCCTACACACCAGTACAATTATTAACTCAATTTTAATAATGAAAAAAGGTAATGATTATAAAATTTAAGGGAACTGCTAAAGGTTACGCAGTTGGTATGCAGCAGGGCTGAGATTTGGACTCCGTCCATTTCAGGTCAAGCCCTTAACATTTACTCTCTCCACTCTCATCCAAATACCTGCATGTTTCTATTATGCCTGCTCAAATAATACCTCACTTATTCTTTAACATATTTGTTTCTAAAAGGGTGACTTAATTTACAGTAACTTTAATTATTCTTTGAGCCAATCACAGCACTATGGCAATTGATGGCAACATGAATTAGAGTTTTGAGTTAATATGGAAATTGGCAATGTCATGCAGTTGGTCAAACCCCTCAGTGCCTTCTGGAAGAGTCACCACCAGCCACTATCTATCATTTTCAAATGTTAGTGTCCAGTTATGCTCTCTCCAGTTCTTCCAACTTCTCTATGTAAAATCAAAGAAGAGATGATTTGCTTGATTTAAAAACTGTGTAAGCATTTAGAATATAACTTTATTAGAGACCCGGTGCATGAATTCATGCACAAGTGGGGTCCCTTGGCCTTGCCAGCGATGGATGCCCATCTGGGCTGCAGGAGGTTGGCCAGTTAGCCAGGGGGAGGAACCACAAGAGGTTGACTATGGGAGCACACTGGCCACCAGGGGGCAGCTCCTGTGTTGAGCATCTGCCCCCTGGTGGTCAGTGTGTGTCATAGCGACTGGTTGACCTGTTGACCGGTCATTCGGTTGTTCGGTTGCTTAGGCTTTTATTTATATATATATATATATATATATATATATATATATATATATATATACATATATATATCTACATATATATATCTACATATATATATATATATATATATATATATACATATATATATATACATATATATATATATATATATATATATAGAGAGAGAGAGAGAGAGAGAGAGAGAGAGAGAGAGATTTCTCTATATTTGGCCCAAGATACCAATGTATCTATCTCCTCCTGGCTTTTAATGATAACCCACAGAATCTGGAAGATAGCCAGGCTTAGGAGATGTAATCTATCCTATCTAATAAAGAGGGAATATGCTAATTGACCATCACTCCATCACAAAGATGGCTGCACACACAGCTGAAGCCAAGTTCCCATAAGGAGCCTTAACGAGCAATCAGCAGGGACCTGAGGCTACACCCTCCCCTGCCTCCATAGGGCTTGACAGGGGACCTCAGGCTGCATCCCCCACCTGGCAGAGCTTGACAGGGGACCTCAGACTGGGGGACCTCAGGCCACCCCTCCCGCCCTGGCGCCAGGCCAGGGGACCTGAGGCCATGCCCCCCGCCCGGTGGGGCTTGACAGGGGACCTCAAAGTGCACTTCGTGTCCTGGTGCTGGGCTAAGGGACCTCAGGCTGCTTCCCCTGCCCCAACACCAGACTGGGGGACCTCAGGCTGCTCCCCCCACCAGGTGAGGCTTGACAGGGGACTTCAGGCCATGCCTTCCACCCCAGCACCAAGCTGGAGGACCTTAGACCACACCCCCCACCCAGCGGAGCTTGATGGGGGACCTCAGGCCGCACCCAACACCCAGCACTGGGCCAGGGGACCTGAGGCTGCACCCCCCTGCCTGGCTGGGGTTGACAGGGGACCTCAGGCCATGCCCCCCACCCAGTGGGAGTTGACAGAGGACCTCAAGGTGCACCTCCAGTGCTGGTTTGGGGGAACTCAGGCTGCACCTCCTGCCCAGTGGGGCTTGACGGGGGACCTGAGGCTGCACCCCCCTGCTGGTGGGGTTTGACAGGGGACCTTAGGCCATGCCCCCCACCCCAGCACCAGGCCGGGGGACCTCAGGCCATGCCCCCCGCCTGGCTGGGTTTAATGGGGGACCTCAAGGTGTGCTCCCCGTCCTGGTGCTGGGCTAGGGGACCTCAGGCTGCCCCCCCCCCCGCCTCAGCGCCAGGCCACGGGACCTGAGGCTGCACCCCCCTGACTGGCAGGGCTTGACAGGGGACCTCAGGCTATGCTCCCCACCCAGCAGGGCTTGACGGGGGACCTCAGGCTATGCCACTCACCCAGTGGGGCTTGACAGGGGATCTCAGGCCATGTCCCCCACCTGGCGGGGCTTGATGGGGGACCTCAAGGCATGCCCCCAACCCCAGTCTGGGCTGGGGGACCTCAGGCCATGGTCCCTGTCCTGGCGCCGGGCCAGGGGGCCTGAGGCTATGTCCCCTGCCTGGTGGAGCTTGACAAGGGTGGGACTGGCCAGGTCTGGATCTAGCCCAATGGGGGCGGGGGCTGGCTGGGTCTGGGTCTCACGTGATTTTGAGGTGCATGTGGGTGGGTGGGGACTTGACTCTGGGTCCCATGTTGTGCCCCAGACACTGACAGGAGGAAAAAAACTAGCTTTCAGTTTCATATACATTTTACTAATTTTCTTTCATCTCTGACACTTCTATTATAGAGAAAGGGCAAATAGCAGTATTAAATTATTTCCTCTAATTAATCCCCTTTTAATGTGCACGAATTTCATGCACTGGGCCACTAGTCTAATCTAATAATAGACAAATATGCAAATTGACCATACCTCCGACACACCCAGAAGCCACGCCCACCATCCAATCAGAGCGAGCATGCAAATTAACCCAAACCAAGATGGCTACAGCCACAGAGAGCAAGGTTTCCTAGGTAACAGAGGAAGCCAAGTTTTCTGCCAGCCGTTGCAGGCCTAAGCCTCCACTCAAGCTACAAAGTTTCAATTATAGAAGGTAAACAAATTCAAACAAATGGCGGCAGAATGGAGCTTGAGAGAGCAGGCCAGGGTTGCTGCCGGCAACAGGGGAAGCAAAGCTTTCCACACACCCTGGCCGGGCCCACCCGCTTAAGGCAACAAAGTTTCAATTATAACGCCAACACAAATGGCTTTGGGCCTCGGAGGGAGCCCCAGGCTTGGCTCTGCTCCAGGCTACAAAGTTTCAGTTGTAGAAGGAAAATAAATTCCAGATACCAGGGCCTCTGCTTGCGTTGCCAGGGGGCGTGGCCCACCTGCAAACCACCACAGGCCCCTCGCTCAGGCCGCCCCCGCCCCAAGGGAACCCCACCCTGATCAGGGACACCCTTCAGGGCAAACCAGCTGGCCCCCACCCGTGCACCAGGCCTCTATCCTATCTAATAAAAAGAGTACTATGCAGATTGATCATCACTGCAACACACAATATAGCTGCCCCCATGTGGTCAAAGATCCTGCCCCCATGTGGACACAAGATGGCCACCACAAGATGGCCAGCAGGAGAGGGCAGTTGGGAGGCACCCGGCCTGCAAGGGAGGGCAGTTGAGAAGGACCAGGTCTGCAAGGAAGGGCAGTTAGAGGTGATCAACCCTGCAGAAGAGGGCAGTTAGGTGTGACCAGGCCGGCAGAGGAGGGAAGTTGGGGGCAAACAGGCTGGCAGCAGAGTGGTTAGGGGGTGATCAGGCTGGCAGGCAGAAGCGGTTAGGGGCAATCAATAAGGCAGGCAGGCAAGCAGTTGGGAGCCAGCAGTCCTGGATTGTGAGAGGGATGTCCCACTGCCCGTTTAGGCCCGATCTCAGGGATTGGGCCTAAACGGGCAGTCAGACATCCCTTGAGGGGTCCCAGATTGGAGAGGGTACAGGCTGGGCTGAGGGACAACCCGCCTCCGTGCACGAATTTCGTGCACCGGGCCTCTAGTATATATATAAAAGGCTAATATGCAAAGTGTCCCCTTGGGAGTTCGACCAGGAGACTGGGAGTTCAATTGCTCGCTATGATGTGCTCTGATCACCAAGGGGGAGCGTGGAATGAAGGAAGGTCCCGGCTGGCAGCCAAAAGGCCCAGATCGGACTTGATCATTGGCCAGGCCTCTAGTAAAGTTAAAAAACAGGGAAGAGTCAAAGTGAATGCAATTTAATTTAAATATTTGTCTTCCTGGAAAAGGGACTATGTAGTCGGTTCTAGATACCTCATGTGCAGTACCATTTCAAAGAAAAAATAATGTAGAAAAGGAATCCTTTAGGAAAATACATTTACTTTCACAATGGTAGAGTAATGTGTGAATGGAGAAAAATTACAAATAATAACAATAATGAGGCTTAACAAATTTTAATTTTTCACAATAAATGGACTGACATTTTCCCTATAATGATGTTAGCTTAGTGAAGTTAGATATTTAAAAAGTAGGCTATACTTTATATTTCAGAATAATTTTAGAAAATTAATATATATTTATTCTTCTCAATTGTGGAGATATGATAGTGTAAAATAATTGATGATTTAACATCATTCCATTCTACATTTAAGTATAGCTGATTCTAAAGAAAGGGAAAAATAACTACACATTGGAGCAATGTGCCAAAACACCTATGCCCTTATAATAAGCAGTATTATAGAAACCACTATGGAAATAAAATAATGTGCTTCAGTGACAATTCCATTCTACCAGCTGCATTAAATTCACATAAAAATATTAAAGTGATGGAATTAATTTTAGCCATGTATGCTGGTTATAATTGAAATATACTTTATCTTTGAGGTTGGGAACTGGCTTTTTACCTTATTCAGAAGTTTAGATTTGTCTTAAAAGTATTAGCTTTAAAAAAAAAAAAACACTAGCTTTTAGTTTCCAGGCTAGCTACTGCTGCCTAGTCACCCATTCATTAATCTCTATGAGCAGCCTGTGCCTCTGTAGGTTTATAGTATGTCAGTCACCAGCGGTCACTAAATCAAGTCCCAGCAGAGCAAGGTGACCCGCATCCTGGATGGGAAGCACATCTAGTACCAGCTAGTGTACATCTCCCAGTACATCACCCTGTGGGATGAGATGCAAGTCTTTATTGGCAACCCCAAGGCCACCCCACCCCAGATTGTCAACGAGGACCAGTACTATGGGGACTATGAGCTCTTCGTGGAGGCTATGGAACAAAACACACTGCAGGAGTTCCTGAAACTGGCCTGAGTCAAGCCCAAGCTGGCCCACTGGAGTCTGTGAACACATTCTCCAGCCACCACTGGCCACGAGGGACCCTGTTATTCTTAATCTCCTGACCTTGGAGCTCCTCCTCCAAACCCAAGCCTCTCCTCTTCTTCCCTCTAACTGTAGCCACCTATCTTCCATTCAGAGACAACATTCCTTACCCAGTAAGTAGTCTCAGAAATTGTCTTAAACAACAGCCCAAGTGCTGACTGTCCTTAGCTGGGCCCTGGGGCTGCCACCCTGCCTGGCACTGGCTAATGGGTACTTATGTTGTTTCCATTAGCCAGAGCTCTCTCCAATGCCCCGCAATGCCCAACCCAGAAGCATTCTACAGACAATTAAATGTCCCATCCCATTGGGGGAAAAAAAAAAGACTAGCTTCTATCACTAAAATGTATTAGGTAAAACCAAGTATCTCATCTCTGAACTTCCAAGTGTATATTCTTTGGAATTTCTCTGAGATTTATGGTCCCTAAACTGCATTGATATTGTCTACATCTCTCTGTCCAACACCTCCCATGGCTTCTAGCCAATCTCAGCTTGGCTCCTGTTTGGATCGCTAAACAAGAGGATTTAGCTTTTGCATTTCAGCATGGGCTCCTCACCTTCAGAATATTGCTGCTCCCACTTTCTGAGGTCTCCTGCCACATGGCCTCCACATTTTCCCTTATGCCTCTCCCCAAATAGGTTCTACCTAATCTCAGCTGCATTTATCAGCCTTGACATTTAGAGTTTATGGATTGTATTTGTTTCATGTTGTGGTTTTTTTGTGTTTTTTTTTTCTACAACTATTTCTGTTATTGTTTTAGGTGATTTAAAGGAGAAAAAAGAAGATGGTGAACTATGGTACTGTGGTCATTTAATGTCAGAAATGGTTGAATGTGTTGATCATCATGAAGGAATTATTAACCAAAATAATCTAATAAATGTAATCAAATTATAGTCCTACAAAAGCTGATTCATTCTGAAATAATATTGTATTTCCAATAGGATGAGGTTTAACTAGGAGAAAATGTTGAGATAGTACTTTATTTACTAAGATATTTACAACTAATAAATGCATATAGGCAGTTTCTTTAATTCAGTGGGGGTGAAATTATCAAATAACTTCATTTTTTCCACATACGTGTCTTTAAATATCCTATATCTATCTTTATTGCTTGGATTTCAGAGTTTTTCCCACATGAGCACGTCTCAAAGCTCTTTCAGTTACTCTTTGTTATGAATAGTCTTAATTTTAGGCATTAAAATCTAAAACCTAAATCTGAGTCTCTCACTCAATTGATAGGTTCTCCAGTTTTGGCTGAAATGAGAAGGAGGTAGAGGAGGATGTGGTGGACGCAATGAAGGAAGAAGAGGAGGAAGAAGAGGAGGAGGAGGAGGAGGAGGAGGAGGAGGAGGAGGAGGAGGAGGAGGAGGAGGAGGAGGGCAAAGCAGCAGCACTGGAACCACCAGCAGCTGCATGCAAAACGCCTTGATGCTTGGGCTGGAAACAGGCACACTGTCACTTGCACTGCATTTTCTTGGCCAAAGCAAGTCATAAAACCAGCCTATATTCAAATGTTGAGGAAGTAAATGCTTCTCTATTGTTGCAACATTACATTGCAAATGACTTAAGATACTTGGAGGATGAGGAATTAGAGACTTTATTGCAATCAGTATAGCCCGATTGTTTTTGCTGCTTCTTTGGAGACAACTCCCCCAGACCCACCACAATATTTCTTAGCATGGGAGATGTCTCTTCTATCTGGCAGCTCACCACTCTCCTCAGATCCTGCTTTCTTTTTTTAAAATATATTTTTATTGATTTCTGAGAGGAAGGGAGAGGGAGAGAGAGATAGAAACATCAATGATGAGAGAGAATCATTGATCTGCTGCCTCCTGCACACCCCACACTGGGGATTGAGCCCGCAACCCAGGCATGTGTCCTGAGAGGGAATGGAACTGTGACCTCCTGGTTCATAGGTCCACATTCAACCACTGAGCCACACTGGCCGGGCCTCAGCTCCTGCTTTTAATGGTACCTCACACTTTTGCTTAGCCATGGCAGCCAGATCTTTGAGGTAGGGGCCTTTCAAGTCTAGCAGCCTTTTGTGTGTCCCTTTTGGTACATGGGACACTTGTAATTTTGCTTCACCATCAGTGGAAGTATACTTTACTCATTGGAGCCCTCTCTTTCAACTAGAAACATATACTTTAAGTCTCTTATTTAAAAAAAATATTTTTTATTGATTTCAGAGATGAAGGGAGAGAGGGACAGAGATAGAAACATCAATGATGAAAGAGAATCATTGATCAGCTGCCTCCTGCATGCCCCACACTGGGGATCGAGCCCACAATCCAGGCATGTGCCCTGACCAGGAATGAAACTGTGACCTCCTGGTTCATAGGTCTACACTCAATCACTGAGCCATACTGGCTGGGCTTTAAGTCTCTTATTTTTAAATGTTTTCAGATAAAAGTTGTTCTAACTCCACCAAACACATCTCAAGCTTATCTGAGTGGTCTCTGACAAGCCTCACTCATCCTCGGCTTGAGCTGTAGAAATGAAAATAAGAGAAATACCAATGGGAATAGAGAAATGCCTAGCACCCCATCGACTCAAAGAAATCACCACCAATATTTTTTTGTTTCTTATTACCCTTACTTCTTATATCCTTGAGGTAGAAGATCAGCTAGGGGTACCATTATACCATTTTTGCCCCCACTTCCCCAGCAACTTCTATATAGAGGGTCTGTTCTCAGATGCAAAATATTATATTAGGATAATCCCTAGTTCATAGTTTTAGGTTAAAATTTTAATTAGACTAGTAATTTAATTGTGCAAATTTAGAAATTGACTGATTGGGATTATAAAGGATCATAATATTGTTCAGGGACCTGGAGATCTTTGATTTATAGGAAAGAATCAAGGAGGATGTAAAATTTGTCTTCTGGCATTGGAATAGCTGTCATGTCATAGGAGAGATGTAAATAAATGTGTCATTCAATTTTGTATGCCAGCACTCACCTCAGGCTCTGGCAGAGCTACTCTATATTTATTAATTGAACTGATTTGAATTAAACTGTTCCTTTGAAGCTTCAGAGAGCAAAGCTTGGATAAAAAAAAAAAGTCACAGGGAGGGAGGTAAATTCTTGTTAAGCAGAAAGCAAAGCTTCCCATGAATTATAGCTGTACAAAACAGACTTCTTAGAAAAACAGTAAGATACTACACCTGTTCAAGCAGAAGGTATCTGGCCATCTGGGTGTGATACTATAAAAACAATTCCTATATTGGATGGGGAGAGGGACTACAGTAAATCATAAATATTTCCTTTCTGCTAGTTCTAATCTGCTATAGTTATTTTATACATATTCTAGTTATAGTTTTAAATATAAATAAGTTTATCTGGTTGATTGGTTGTCATCAGCGTAGGTCACATATATTATATAAAGTTAAAATTGTATTTCTAATTTTCCATGTACAATGTCTAAAATTTTGATCATAGAAACTTACCCATTTTTCTCATAATATTAGGGAAGTAGGTATCAAAAACTATTGAATGAAGTCTGCTTTGTGAATATTTCCCTCATACCTAGTATATATTAGTACATCAAAATGGTAAATGTGGTCTCCATGAGCTATTGCATTTTTTAAGTTCCTGCCAAATTAGTATAACCGTTTCATTTCCTCTTGTACTGATTAGATTTTTTGTCACCACCTTCACTTTTGAAGATTCACGTACTTGGTACATTACCTCAAAGACCACAAAATAACGAGCATTACTTATGCTTAGCAAGTATTGCATCAAAGTGTACATGAATTTAATATAAAACTTTAGCTACTGTTTGTTTTCAGTCAAAAGCAGATGTATCGACTAAGAAGTTCCAGGGAAATGTAATAATTGGTGGTAGTGTCCAAGATATTATTATTAAATTGCAGGAGTATCTCAGTGTTCTCCAGAAAATTCTCCTTTTCAGTAATAATCAAAATTGATAAATCTATGAATAATATGTGTAAATTCAAATCACCCTCAAAATGATTACTGGGATTCTATCTAGTATGTATTATTTTTCTTTCTATATTCACATATTCTACAGAATCTTTAAGACCCCTACCAATGTCTACTTTTTATGGAAAAAAGCTATCCCCAACAGGTACAGTTCTCACATATGAAGACCCTGCTCCAATAGTTACTGTTTTGATAGTTTTCACACAGCAATTATTGAATGATAATTTAATCATAAATAAAAATTATTAGGTAATAACACCCTGTACTCTAGCTAAACAATATAGTGTGTTGTGTTATTCTCGAATTGTTTCCTGTATCTCATCCGCAAATGAGGGTGGCGTGGGGTAGGTAAGATTAAGGTTTTCAGATATAAAAACCTAGATGTTCTGCCTCACCATGCATCATTTAAGCGTATTTTAAGAATTATTGATAAAACAGGAAAACATTTTCTTTCTCTGACTGAGCATTCAGAGAACTAAGCGTCATTTCCAGGAAGAGATCTAGGTACCCATTGAGACAAGTGCTATTGCTGAATTGTACGATCATTTATCTTTGTTGTGGAGTTTTGCTTTTCATGTTTCTCAGGCGGCAGCTCTCATAATAAAATGGGTGTCTCCGAGATTGAATGAAGTGGAATCTTTTCCTTCATGATAGCATTATATGTTTTTACTCTTGATGTCATTCCCTGCCCCAGGATGCTGTATCTCAGTTGTCACTCACTTTTTTCACCATTTGCTTGTCCATATTGATTATGGCCTATCAATAATTGGTATTGTTGGACTCTTTCTACTTATTGTTCTAATTTCTAGTGGTCTTCCTTTTATTTTTTTCTCTTTGCTCATCTTTATTTTCACAAAGCTTATTTGAACTCATAATTTATTAGATTTCTTTTTTCATATGTCATTCAAAATATTTTTTCTTTAGGCATCACAGAATTCTTATGCAAAGTTCAGTCTTTATTATACTTCTTAAACATTGTCAACCTTTGAATAAATAAACAAACATCTAAGAACTCATATAAATGGTTTGATTAAGATAATATACAGACTTATATTGGATTCATATTAATGGCTACCACCTATCAGTCCTGGGTTAGTGGAAACACTTATAAATTAAAGGTCTGTGTTTTATGTGATCGTTTAGTGAGCATTAGCTGGAGTTTGCCTATGGAAAGTAGCCCCAGCTACACCATGAAGAAAAACTCCAGAGTGTTTTATATAGATGTATCAAAGTGGTTCTTTTGAAATAGTAATGTTTTCTGCGTTTTTATTCTTTCCCCATTTCAAACAGTTAGTCAGGGTTTGTAATTTGCCTCATGGATTTTTACAGAACATAAAAAGATAGGCTGGCTAAAGTCATTGACTCTCCTTGCCCTTTATGGAACCTCAGCCCATTAAATGATCATTTTGCCTGTCCCACAACCTACATGAGGAGGAAGGGAGGGAGGGAGGGAGGGAGGGAGGGAGAGGAAGAGAGAGGGAGAGGAAAAGAGAGAGAGAGAGAGAGAGAGAGAGAGAGAGAGAGATTGAGAAATGGCTTTTGAAAGGGGGAGGGAAAGAGAAAGATTGAGATTGAGGCTGAGGTTGAGGTTGGAAAAAGACCAGAAGTGGAGGATCCTAGTAAGATTGAGGACCTACACATAATTCAGGAGTCCTCTAGGGACATGACAGCCTTTAGAAGGATGGCTTGTGATGGGCTCAAGAAGTCCGGGTCTCATGTAAAGGGGCTCTGACCAAGTGAGTCACAAACATGACTGGGAAGCAGCCGAACTGCCAGACCTGAAGAGACTGTGTAGAAGCCTTAATAACAACTAAAACTGCGTTTCCCAGCAGCCTGGTGGGACAGAGCTTGGATTTGTATTCAAGTTTAATATAATTTAAATAAGATAACAAATGCATACTTTTTTTTACACATCTGAGCTTGTTGGAAAAGATCCCTGCCTCTTGTACATGGAAGCTAATCTGAAACTGCTAAGAATCCTCATGTTGCACTTATCTGCACCCTGAACTGATTACAATTTCCAGCTTCCAAAAGTGGCTTCTGAGACAACTGTGCTCATCTGCATTAAGCTAGCAGAAGGAGAAAAAATATCGGGAATATCAAGGATATGGATTGTATGCATCAGCTTGGAAATGAAACATGTCACTTCTGTTCACATCTCACTGGCTAGAGCTCCATCATGTACCTACACCTGACTGTAAGGTAAGAAGTTATACTCTGTGGTGGCCAGGCTGTGGTGGCTCAGTGGTTGAGCATCAATCTATGAACCAGGAGGTCATGGTTTGATTACCCGTCAGGGCACATGCCTGGGTTGCGGGCTCGATCCTCAGTGGGGCACGGAGAAAGGCAGACTATCAATGATTCTCTCTCATCATTGATGTTTCTATCTCTCTCTCCCCTCTCCCTTTCTCTCTGAAATCAATAAAAATATATATTTTTTAAAAAGACATTATAGTCAGTGGTGTATCCCAATGTGTGCCCAGGAAGAAGAAGACCCCAGTGTGTGAACAGGTAGCCAGCCTCTCCCAGTATTTATCTTTCTGGTCACTAAATATCCATTTTGCCCTTCCTGCCACATAGGAAACACATTAACCCCCTCCTCAAGCAAGGTAACCGAAAGTGCAATCCATTTGAACTGCATTCAGTTGAACATCTTGGATCTCTGAATGGTCTGTACTCTTTTCCATAAAGTCCAGCTGTTCTTTTCTGTGGTCTGAAATATACATCAGTTATGCAGTGATAAATCGGGGGCAGGATAAATGCCATAATAACTTTCATTTAGAACAGAGAAGAATGGAAACGACCTAGCAGTCACTGATCTATAAAAATCACAAAATCTTGCTGAGGTACAAGACATTTTCTTGACTTTATAAAAAGGAGTGAGAAATTACAGATATTTGGAAAGTAATTGGAGTACAGAATCTCTATATTTTTATGACTTTTTCAAACTTTCCTAGTTGTCTCACATCTAGAATCAGCACATCATTTGGCAGCAATTTTCCAAGGATTTGGCCAGAACACAGATGAGGATGGACTTGAGCTATATGGTTTCCAGCCTTGCTGAAGATTCTTATTTCAAACCTGGCAAAGAAATAACACAGAGGGGTATTAGGACCACAGGGATTTCAGAGATCACCATTGAACCCAGGATTTGGAGCCAACAGTGGGAGGAGACTGTCGGAAGGAAGGTTAGGGTTGAATATCTCACTGGCTCTGTGGGTTTAACACTTGGGATCAGTTCTGATCTGATTTTAAAAAGTAAACAACTAAATTTTCGGTTGATGTTCCTACCTGCTACATAGGTAAGATTGCCCTCTAAGCACAAAGATGTGAAAAGTATATTAAAGAGACACTTAATCCAGGACAGCAAAACATGGAGGGTCTTTATATTAACACTTTTCTAAATGCTCAGTTTGGAGGAAATATGATTGGCAACAAAAATTTAGATAAAGGAGAAGGAAGAAAAGCAAAGGCTGGCACTATCAATGGGATACTGTTTGGGAAAACAAAAGCCCAGTCATGCTATCATGATCTTTCCAGTAGTGAGGAGTGAACTCTTGGTGACAAACATTTTCAACACTTTTATTCTTTTTGTTATATATCTACAAATTTTATTATTTTTATCCCCAAAATACAGACAAATGAAAACCTGCTCTTCAAATGCAGGGAGACTTTACCTATAATGTAGCATTACATTTACATCATAAAACATCCTCATATGAAAATCAATTGCAGCTCTTTCATACACAATTAGATATATATTCACACTATATATATGTAAGTAAATATGAATTATCTACTTACACAGATTCCTTTAGTGGAAAGTTAGGAAATTCCCATACTTTCCAGCCTTAAGACATTTTCATTTTTCTTACCTAATTCTGTCTTAAGAAACCCTAAACACCAATCAGAAAGAATGTATGCACCTCTATGTTCATAGCAGCACAATTTACAATAGTTAAGATTTGGAAACAGCCCAAGTGCCTATCAGTACATGACTGAATAAAAAAACTGTGGCACATTTGTACAATAGAATACTGAACTCTTACCATTTGCAGCAGCATGGATGGACCTGGAGTGTATTATGCTAAGCAAAATAAACCAGTCAGAGAAAGACAAATATCACATGTTCTCACTCATATATGGAATCTATTGAACATAATAAAGTGATGAACAATATAGATCCAGAGACATAGAAGCATGGAACAGACTGTCAAATTTCAGAGGGCAGATGGGGGTGGGGCTACTAGGAAGTGATTAACCTGAAAGTTTATATGCACACTAGAGGCCCGGTGCATGAAAATTCATGCACTGGAGGGGGGTCCCTCAGCCTGACCTGCCCCCTCTCACAGTCCAGAAGCCCTCAGGGGTGGGAGGTGACCCACAGATCAGGGGAAGGCAACGCCCCATCACACCTCTGCTGCTGCCACTGCTGGCAGTGCAAGCCTTGGCCGGCCCTGGTTATCTGAGACTTGGGTAGCCCTGGGAAGCTGGGAAGCTGCCATCCAAGGCTTGCCTGCACCTCAGGCTGGCCCTGGGTGGCTGGGGGGCTAAGGGGACTGGGCCCCGCCATCTTGTGGCTGTGGGCGCCGCCATATTTGAGGGCGTGGCAGTTAATTAGCATATTCCCTCCTTATTGGCTGTGGGTGCTGCCATCTTTGAGGGCGTGGTAGTCAATTTGCATATTCCCTCCTTATTGGCTGTGGGTGCTGCCATCTTTGCAACAGTGTGAGGGTCGATTAGCATATCCCCTCTTTATTAGATAGGATATGTACACAGACAATAGAGTGATAAAGGCCTCAAAGGGGTGGGTGTGGGTTTGAGAGGGTCATTGGAAAACAAGCAAGCCAAGAATACATCTGTAATACTTTAAACAATAAGCAAACAAATTACCAGCTGATAAGGTAATTACATGATGGAGTTATAAACCAAAGGAAAGTACAACTAAAGCAGGCTTTAGCTGAGTTGAAATTTACCATAAAGATCATTCACTAGATATGACACAGTGCAGTCATATCAACCATATATGTGATGTTTGAGAAGTTGGCTTGCCAAAATAACAGAGAGAAAAGACAATTTCAATGTGTAGAAAATTCTAGCTCTCTTAAGCCTGGGAGTTAACATGAGATGGGATAGGTCAATCTATTTTCTCAGTTTGTTTCCAGTAGCTCTAACAGCGGGGGCAACTTGCATCAATGGATGTGCTTTTAGTATTTTTTATTTTTATTGTTGACATTATTATAGATGCCTCCCATTTTCCACCCTTTTCCCCAAACATGAACCTGAAGCATGACAAAACTGTTTAACCTGGCTCTCCCCTGATAAAGAGCAGTCTATTCTTACTAAAGGCCTGGTGTATGAAAATTCATGCACTGGAGGGGGGGTCCCTCAGCCTGGTCTGCCCCCTCTCACAGTCTGGGAGCCCTCAGGTATGGGAGGTGACCCAACGATGAGGGGAAGGCAACGCCCCATCACACTTCCGCTTCTGCCACTGCCGGCAGTGCAAGCCTTGGTCAGCCCTGGTTACTTGAGCCTCGGGTGGCCCTGGGCAGCTGGCCAGCTGCCATCCGAGGCTTGCCTGTGCCTCGGGCCGGCCCTGGGTGCCTGGGAGGTTGATGAAACTGGGTGCCGCCATCTTGTGACTGTGGATGCTGCCATCTTTGAGGGCGTGGCAGTCAATTAGCATATTCCCTCCTTATTGGCTGTGGGTGCTGCCATCTTTGCTACAGTGTGAGGGTCAATTAGCATGTTTTCTCTTTATTAGATAGGATATTGCAGGACAAAGTGTTGGAGTCACTACAGGGACAGGCAACACCATACTGATCTCCAATGAGGTGTCTTCCCTTCAGAATCTTTAAGGGTACTATATAGTTGGTTTTCATTGTCTGGGCTTATGTTGTGATGCCACCATTTTCTCAACATGGTTTATTTGTGGTTTTTGTTCATTTAGGCACTTACCTTTCTTGAAACAACAAAGAAACTTCAGTCATAAAGCAATTGGCCATGTATAGAAAGACACACTGGCATTTAAACTTCTGCATGATAAAGTGTATTAATAAGTGAATCTGTTTCAAAATTGTTAGCTTATATCTTTTTTCACCTATAAATGTTTAAAAAGAAATCATTTTTTCACAGTAGTACAAAATCTTCAGCTAATGGCATAAATTTTATATGGGAACAAATTGTTCTAACTTTCCATTCAGACAGTGTATAATTGACTATATCCCTGACTACACTAGTATTTATTACTGTAAGCAATCTTATCTAAAAGAAAAAAGGAGGAATTCATGTTTTCATCATTTAGTTTGTTGATGCCCGAGGTTTAGAACCGTTCTAAAGCACTGGTTGTCAGCTCTCTTTGAAATGAACATATTTTCAAATGCTGCAGGATTTTTTTCTGTAAAGTGTATAAAAACACACAGATTTCCTTATATACTCAACATTGAAACATTTGGTGCTTAATCTTGTTAAATTGTCAGGCAAACCATGGACCAAGTAGTAAAGGTCTAATATACTTTAAATATCACTATTTATCCTACAGCTTATTTTTCTGAATTATGCCATTATATAATAAAGGTTCTTTGGTTTTAAACAGCAGAAATAATCTCATTTTGCTGCAGTTCAATAGAGATTATGAGGAAAACTACCAGGGGCATATACACTGAGTGGCCAGATTATTATGATCTCTGAATGCATAGGGTCTAGCTTTTGGGATGGTCCAGAACCAAGGCGTCTTTCAAGCTGTGAATCAAGAATCAGCATTAGAGACAGTCAGAACTTTCCTCTCTCTGTCTCCCACCCCAAGATTTACACAAATTTGATTTGGGTCATGTGCCACCACTTAGTTGTTATGAGGACATAGCCATTGTTCACAGCCCACCTGACTACATCCAATGAGGAAAAAGTAATTCCCAAAAGAATGTTGGGTGCTTTTAGGGAGAGAAAATTGATGCTGGACTGCCAAACCCAACTTTTTTTTTTTTTTTTTTTTTTTTACAGAAGAAATTTTATTAAATTATCATTTACTGCCCTAGCTGGTTTGGCTCAGTGGATAGAACATTGGCCTGTAGACTGAAGCGTCCCAGGTTCAATTCCAGTTCCAGTCAAAGGGGCACATGCTCGGGTTGCGGGCTCAATCCCCAGTAGGGGGCGTGCAGGAGGCAGCCGATCAATGATTCTCTCTCATCACTGATGTTTCTATCTCTCTCTCCCTCTCCCTTCCTCTCTGAAATCAATAAAAATATATATATTTAAAATTGTCATTTACTTAATCCCTCCTTACCTCTCCCACATCAGTGCCCTAATAGGCCAAAGGTTTCCTTCTGTTCCCCATTGGTTAGTTTAACTGTCACTCAATGTCAATCCCCATACTTGGAGAAAAGAAAATGAAAGAAAGAAGACCTGGCAGGTAGAGACCTCTCAGGCATCAGAGGTTCAATGGGAAGCTGAGGGTAGTTACGGCAGGGTCCCCTGGAGTGGAGAGAAAACGCTCCACATTGTCAAGGTGTCTACTTGCACTTGAAGAAGAGCATCTGAGGAACCTCTTATCCGCCATGAGGCTGATGACCCTGTCCAAGAGGCTCGGTGCATGAAAATTCATGCACTGGAGGGGGTGTCCCTCAGCCTGGCCTGCCCCCTCTCACAGCCCAGGATCCCTCAGAGGCAGGAAGCGACTGTTTTCAGCTGCAGCCTACCTTCAGAGCTCTGCAAAGATTTAGAAAGGGGTTTCCACTGGGGTACCCAGAAGCTGCTGTGATTCAGAATGGGAGGGGATTGTGACTATGAGGAATGGGAAGGATCACTTGCTCTGCAGCCCCATTATACCTGTCCACATTCGAAGTAGGGAAGGATGCTCCTGAGACAGATGCTCCAAACATAGCATGAAGGTGGGGAGTAAGTCTGCATGTAAATCTCTGAGGTTTTCACTTTCCTCTTATGATTTTCCAAAGATAAAGTTAGTTTGGACATCATTCATGGAGTAATTTAATGGAGAAATTTTATTTATCTTTTAGGAAATATAATCTGAGTAATCTTCCCACATCTCTCTCATTAATAAAAATAAAACAATATCATCCTGATACATTAGTGAAAACAAAGCAAAACAGCCCGGCTGGGCATGGCTCAGTAGTTGAGCATTGACCTATGAACCAGGAGGTCAAGGTTTGATTTCCAGTCAAGGGCACACGCCTGGGTTGCGAGCTCAATCCCCAGTGTGGGGCATATAGGAGGCAGCCAATCAATGATTCTCTCTCATCATTGATGTTTCTATCTCTCTCTCCCTCTCCCTTCCTCTCTGAAATACACACACACACACATACACACACACACACACACACACACACACACACACATAGAGGCCCGGTGCATGAAATTTGTGCACGGGGCGGGGCAGTGTCCCTCAGCCCAGCCTGCACCCTCTCCAATCTGGGACCCCTCGAGGGATGCCTGACTGCCCTCTCACAATCTAGGACTGCTGGCTCCCAACTGCTCGCCTGCCTGCCTTCCTGATTGCCCCTAACCGCTTCTGCCTGACAGCCTGATCACCCCCCTAACCACTCCCCTGCCAGCCTGATTGATGTCTAACTGCTCCCCTGCCAGCCTGTTTGCCCCCAACTTCCTTCCTCTGCTGGCCTGGTCAGCCCTAACTGCCCTCCCCTGAAGGCTTGATTGCCCCCAACTGCCCTCCCTTGCAGGCCTGGTCCCTCCCAACTGCCCTCCCCTGCTGGCCATCTTGAGGTGGCTATCTTGTGTCCACATGGTAGCAGGATCTTTGACCACATGGGGGCAGCCATCTTGTGTGTTGGATTGATGGTCAATCTGCATATTATTCTTTTATTAGATAGGATAGAGGCCTGGTGCATGGGTGGGGGCCAGCTGGTTTGCCCTTGAAGGGTGTCCTGGATCAGGGTGGGGGTTCCCTTGGGGCATAGGGCAGCCTGGGCGAGGGGCCTATGGTGGTTTGCAGGCCGGCCACGCCCCCCTGCGACCCAAGCAGAGGCCCTGGTAACTGGAGTTTATTTATCCTCTACAATTGAAACTTTGTAGCCTAGAGCAGAACCAAGCCTCCTGCTCGCTCTGTGGCCACAGCCATTTCTGTTGGAATTTATTTATCTTTTATAATTGAAACTTCGTAGCTTTAAGCGGAGGCCTTGGCTGGCCAAGGTGTGTGGAAAGCTTGGCTTCCTCCATCGCTGGGGAAATCCAAGCCTCCCTCCTGCTCTCTCCGTGGCCGCAGTCATCTTGGTTGGGTTAATTTGCATACTCACTCCTGATTGGCTGGTGGGTGTAGTGGAGTGATGGTTAATTTGCATATTACACTTTTATTAGATTATATATATATTTAAAGCAAAACAAAACATAGAGGAAGGTGGTTTTTCACTCTTGTGGTACTCTTTGATGCTATAAAAACGTAAAAGACAAAAACAAAAGTGAAGTATTATGGAGAGGAAGAAAAAATTATCTTGGATTGACAGATAAAATAGTTTCCTGTAGAAAAGATTATTTGAAATGGCCTTGAAAAGTAAACAGAATTTTAACTATCAGATGGCACTTTGGGAAGATGGAGGCAACATGAGAAAAGACTCAAGAAGTAGGACACTAACACTTTAGAAAGTGTTAGAGTTTTATTTTACTTTTTAAAATCTATTTTTATTTATTTCAGAGAGAAATGGAGAGAGAGAACTAAAAACATCAATAATGAGAGAGAGAATCACGGATCAGCTGCCTCCTGCACCCTCCTTACTAGGGATCAAGCCCACAACCTGGGCATGTGCCCTGACCTGGAATGGAAGTGTGACCTCCTGGTTCATGAGTCAATGCTCAACCACTGAGAAACATTGGCCAGGATATACTAGTACACATTTTCTTTACTCTTTCATTCACTTCTGGACAGTTGCTCTGCTAGCTCAGATGACAGAGCTTGAGAATTCTGACTTGTTTTTTACAAGTTAGTTTAGATATCCCGAAGATGAAACAATTTTCTCTGATTATTGGTACATTTCCAGGGTAAGAGAAGAGACCATAATGCTTTGCCATTTTTAAAGTCCCAAAAAACTATTTAAAGGTCTCTAATTTATAGTTACATTTGTTAAATTAAATGAATACCTCTGGAATAATTTGGGGACAGTCAGTGCAGGGTGCTACAGAAGAAAGACAACTAAAGAAAGATGTGTAATCTTTTGCACATCTGTATTTGGAGGGAGAAGGATATTAACCAATGAAAGGCCTTTCTTATGATTTTGCCTCCTTAGATTCTTAGCAAATACTATATATATATATATTGCCTTGGTTATATTTATATGTCTTGCATATACATGAGAAGGAAATGTTTGTTAAATAAATAATTGTCCTCTATTAAGAAGGAGCTAATGTTGGTAAAAATGGCATCAATGGAGCATGTCAGGTCAAAATTATTCCATCGAAATGGCCCAGCACTAAGGTTTGTTTCTTTCACAGATTTGCCAGTTCACTGTCAACGAAAGGCATCTACTTTTGAAGCAAAAATGGATGTGATACAGTTACCTAAATATTTTCAAAAATAGTAAAACTTCATTTTACAGGTTTTCAGGATTATTCAACCTCTTGCTTTAATTTGCTCCTGGCTATAGTAAAATAGTAGGTAAAAATTTAGAGGTTCACTGCAGAGGAAGAATAAGGAAGGTATAACAGGAAATGGCTTATTTCTTGCCCCCACAGTCAAAATGCAGTATCTGTGGATTATTGTTTAGGTGTAATGCATCACTATGTTGGAAGACGTCAGGGTGAACTATCTGTCTACCCATCAAATCTTAAGCTTCTTGAGGGTACAGTATTCTACATATTATAGAGACTCAACATTTATTTAGATTGAATTGACATCTCAAGTTACTTGTGTTATTTACTTGCTGACCTGAAATCCCTTGCCTGAGTTTACACAACCCCCAACATTTTGAGGGGGGAAGTACTTGGTATAAATGTCTATCTTAATATGGAAAGCAACTTGACTAGAAAATCTCCATGTTGGAAAATTTCTAGTCAAGTGTTCATATGAACTGTCAGTAGATTAGTGTACAAGGATGTTTTACAGGCATCCTTGTATCACACATTCAAATTTACCCAGAAATTACACCCCACAAAATTATAGGCATACTCTCCCAAAGAACCAGGCTCAAGTTTCTTAGTACCATCGGATTTATACTTTTATCTTTTTTTGACATCCACCTCTTGATGGAATTAAAGACTAAGGTTTTTCATAATTTAACTTGCCATCACCATGCAGTGAAACCAGAGCAGAAAAACAAATGCACAGTGGCATCAGAGTAGGAAGTCTAGTGCATAACTCAGAGGAACTCAAACAAAGAGCATGTAATTGCATGCTGAAATAAAAATGATTATTGATCTTCAAATCTTTACCTATATATAAAGGGAAAAATATTTTGAGAACAAAGGTCACCCAATCTACCATTTGTAACTTCCTGGCATTTTGTCAGCATGTGTCTTAAATGCTGACCAAGGAAAATGCCCCACCTACCTGCTTTTCTATGTACCTGGGTGCACCTCTTCAAAGCATTACTCAGCATAACTTCAGATATCTTGGGCTGAAAATTCATGCCTTGGTTTTCAGCTTCTTCTTAATGAGAAAGTCTGCCATTGCCTTTAGTATTCATTAAGGTTTACTGGAATTAAGTAACTTTTAAAGAAGTAGACCTTAATTTATGAACATAGAATTGAAAATTGGCATACAATAGATCATGTATCAATTTATATTTCTGAGAACTTTTAGTTAGTTTTTTTAAAATAATAATTTGGTGCATCTTACCTAGAATAAAATTCTCAAGACCTTAGTTGATTTCCATATCAGTTGAGGTCTAGTGAGGAAACATCACCCCTAATTTGAATAGAGAAGAATAGCATAAAGAATTAATAACAAACAAAAAGGGAGTTAAATACTGTATCAGGTAGAAAGAAGACTCTAAGGAGTCTAGGGATAGCAAGTTCTAAAACAAACTACAAAATCTAGGTTGAGGAGAGTTGACATATCAGAAGAACAATAACATAGCAGTGACCCACCACAAGACTGAGGTATCCTCCAGGGTCAAAGAAACTTGCCAGAGGTCACAGGTCACAGCTGGTGGGCCACTGTGTGGGGAGAATGTGGCCTAAGAGTGAGACTGGCTGGAGCTAATTGAGGGCCACTAGGTTCCTATGCTGAATAATAATAAAGACCAGAACATGAAGGAAAGTGTATTCTTGCTATTACTGCCTAGTGGTGTCCCTTAGGATTTTTCTATTGTTGAAACCAACATTGTGCCACTGGAAAAATAGAAATGTTTACAGAGTGTGCATCTCATATCACAAAGCAAGACAAAGAATGGAGGATTTGGGGCCTAGAATCAAGAAATGAATCATTGTTACACACATATATCATTAATCTAACTTGGGTGTCAATTTTTAAAAAAAATATAATAACCAATGTAACATTTATATGTTTATTGCATCCTCTCTATCAAGAGTAATAAACTCACATAATCCCAGAAGCCCAGAAGATAAACCAAATGAGTAAAATAGACTATACGTAAGGCAATAAGGAGTGGTGTGAACTGATATGAAGAGAATATGCCTTGCCTCCTAAAAGTGATCCAGTTCATATATGAATATCTTCATTCTGAATACAGACCACATAATATTGTGTTTGTAATTATAAATCTAAATAATTAAACTGTCTACAAACCAGAGGATTTCATTTCATTTTGTGTTTTTTTGGTATGGCCAGTGAGAAATACCCTTCTCAAGTTAGTTCCACAGATTCTATCAATTATACAATTGATTAAAAGGATTTATCATTCATCCACTATTTAAATGTTGTTACTTATAAGAATTCCAAATAAAGCCCTAACCGGTTTGGCTCAGTGGATAGAGCATCGGCCTGCGGACTGAAGGGTCCCAGGTTCGATTCCTGTCAAGGGCATGTACCTTGGTTTCGGGCACATCCCCAGTAGGGGGTGTGAAGGAGGCAGCTGATCAATGTTTCTAACTCTCTGTCCCTCTCCCTTTCTCTCTGTAAAAAATCAATAAAATATGTATTTTTAAAAAGACTCCCAAATAAATAACTCATAGTATTTAACCAGGTATATGTTGAGTAGTTTGGGGGCTAATTAAAAATAATCATTTTTATTTTGTATTGGAAAGAAAGCAAGCAAAGAAGCAAGGATTCTTGTATCTTAATATTCTACATGTTATGCCTAATTTGAATTAGGATACATTTTCCACATTGGCAATTCCCTTATTTATTATTTAAAAAGCAACAATAACGTTAGAATCAAACTCTATTACAATTACTTTGCAGTGATAAGAAAAGAAATAACCACTTAAAACATTGTAATTACATCAATGTTATTAAATCTTCTACATGTGTTTTTAAATGTCAAAATCCCAACATTAATTACCATTCTGCACTGAAGCATGAAATGACTTTAAAGTCCCTAGCTAAACAAGGATTGTGATTAAATTAGTAAGGGTAAAGGTTGAATCTTCGAGGCACAAAAAGATTTGGCTATAAAGAAAAGTAGTATGTTTTATAGAACCAAATGTTTGGTATTTTCCAAGTGTACCATATTTCAGGTGACTTTATTTTTCTTTTCAACTAAAGTAATTTGTTAAACATATAATTAAATGTATTTTACATTTTATATCTTCATAATATTTTTCATATAAACATGTGTACAAACCTGGAACTCTGTCAAACCTCGAGTCCCAATTTTTAGTTTGGAAAATGTATCCATTGTTATTATATGATGGCAACATAGGAACCAGCAGATTTACCTATAGTCAAAAATAAATAAATAAATAAATAAATAAAGTCTTAGATACCTGGATTTAGAAATGAGATGTGTTAGATGTATTCTATAAAGTGTCACAAATATACTTTTATTTAGCTTCTGCAGCTAAATTAGAGACAGTGTATATGGTGCTAGGAACTCAGATACTTTCACATACAGGACTACTTTCACATTCTAGCTATGCCTATGTTAGTGATAGGGTTTGGGGAAAGATACTCAATTGTGGGTGTTGACTTATTCCTCTGCGAAGATAATATTTAACTTGTAGAGCTATTGTGAGGATTAAAATATATCTTCTATGAAAAACATTCAAAACAGAGCTTGGCATTTTTACTTCAAATGCACTGTGGTTTCCTCATCTCCATATATTACAGTAAAGCAACAGTGTTACAATATAGATTATTTTAGGCCAATATAGTCATTTAGGTAAATCTGACATAAATTTTATACTACAAATTTTTTTTTTCCTTTTTCATGCTTATTTGTCCCCTACCCTCTGCTATTTTCTACCTTCTTATTTTTGTTCTTATTTTTACATTTTATTTTCTGTAGACCACTCTGCATCTTTCTCTAATCACTTAAAATATCTGCCAGAACTTTAGATCTGCTCTAAAACTGGGTATGTGGTTTAATGAGATTTTCTGACCTATAACATCAGGCTCAGCGTTAGACTTCACTGATTACTCATACAGAAGCCCATGACTAAAATAGAAAAAAAGTCTAATTCAGCACTATTGATCAGTAAGACTCCTGTTAAACTAAATGAACAATGCTGTCGAACTCGCAGAAATTATTACTGTAAGACACTAAACCATAGCTTTTTAAGTTCATACACATACTTTACTAACTTATGCAACAATGCCTGAATGTCCAATTCTAAGGAATTTGTAGATGTACTTACATATGTTATATATATATATATATATATATATATATATATATATATATATATATACACACACACACACACACACACACACACACATACATACTAGAAGCCCGGTGCACGAAATTTGTGCACGGCGGGGGGTTGTCCCTCAGCCCAGCCTGTACCCTCTCCAATCTGGGACCCCTCGAAGGATGTCCGACTGCCCGTTTAGGCCCGATCCTGGTGGGATCAGGCCTAAACGGGCAATCGGACATCCCTCTCACAATCCAGGACTGCTGGCTCCCAACTGCTTGCCTGCCTGCCTTCCTGATTGCCCCTAACCACTTCTGCCTGCCAGCCTGATCACCCCCTAACCACTCCGCTGCCAGCCTGGTTAATGCTTAACTGCTCCCCTGCCAGCCTGTTTGCCCCCAACTTCCCTCCTCTGCCAGCCTGGTCACCCCTAACTGCCCTCTCCTGCAGGGTTGATCACCTCCAACTGCCCTCCCTTGCAGGCCTGGTCCCTCTCAACTGCCCTCCCTTGCAGGCCGGGTGCCTCCCAACTGCCCTCTCCTGCTGGCCCTCTTGTGTTGGCCATCTTGTGTCCACATGGGGGCAGGATCTTTGACCACATGGGGGCAGCTATATTGTGTGTTGCAGTGATGATCAATCTGTATATTACTCTTTTATTAGATAGGATAGAGGCCTGGTGCACGGGTGGAGGCCAGCTGGTTTGCCCTGAAGGGTGTCACAGATAAGGGTGGGGGTTCCCTTGGGGTGTGGGGCGGCCTGAGAGAGGGGCCTGTGGTGGTTTGCAGGCCGGTCACGCCCCCTGGCAACCCAAGGGGAGGCCCTGGTATCTGGAATTTATTTTCCTTCTACAATTGAAACTTTGTAGCCTGGGGCGGAGCCAAGCCTGCTGCTCCCTCCGGGGTGGCAGCCATTTCTGTGGCAGTTAATTCACCTTCTACAATTGAAACTTTGTAGCCTTAAGCGGGTGAGCCCGGCCAGGGTGTGCGGAAAGCTTTGCTTCCCCTGTTGCCGCCTGCAACCCTGGCTTGCTCTCTCAAGCTCCATTCTGCAGCCATTTGTTTGAATTTGTTTACCTTCTATAATTGAAACTTTGTAGCTTGAGTGGAGGCTTAGGCCTGCAACGGCTATGGAAAGCTTGGCTTCCTCTGTTACCTGGGAAACCTTGCTCTCTGTGGCTGTAGCCATCTTGGATTGGGGTTAATTTGCATACTCGCCCTGATTGGCTGGTGGGCGTGGCTTGGATGGTGGGCGTGGTTTATGTAGCAGAGTGATGGTTAATTTGCATATTATCATTTTATTAGAGAGGATATATATATACTAGTACACATTAGTATATATATATATATATATCTTCAGAGAAGTATCTCACTCACCTTTACTTTAATGGCTATATTTCTTCATACATGATCTAACTGCAAGATGAAAATGAGTCAAAAGGAATAGGAATTATAGTGTTACAGGGGACACAACCAATGGCAGAAAAAAAGAGTACAGCAAAAGAGTGGGGTCACTGCAGCCACCCAGACAGAATTTCTAAGTAGGTGTGATTGCTTCTATTCAAAACCTCATACCTATTGTCAGGCCATCTCACCTCCATCATTCCACCAAAGTCATGTATCCAGATCAAAAATTTCCTAACAAAGTTAATTCAAAAGGTCTCTTATTCCTCAGTAGAGACAAACTACGTATTTTTTATTCAGTGCACCTTTTCTTAGTGATTAGTATTATTCAGAAGAAAGGAAGGAAGAAAAGGAAGGAAGGAAGGAAGGAAGGAAGGAAGGAAGGAAAGGAAAAGGAAAGGAAAGGAAAGGAAAGGAAAGGAAAGGAAAGGAAAGGAAAGGAAAGGAAAGGAAAGGAAAGGAAAGGAAAGGAAAGGAAAGGAAAGGAAGGGAAGGGAAGGGAAAGGAAAGGGAAGGGAAGGGAAGGGAAGGGAAGGGAAGGGAAGGGAAGGGAAGGGAAGGGAAGGGAAGGGAAGAGGAAGGGAAGGGAGGGAGGAAGGACGGGAGAGAGGGAGGGAGGGAGAAGGGAGGAAGGAAAGGAGGAAAGGAAGGAAATCTAATTTAGTAATTCTAAGTTGTGAACCTCTATATGGCATTAGGAATTTAAAATAATATTATAAACAAAACTAATCTTCACAGATATTAGCACCTTGGAGAAGTATACACTAGAGCACCAGAACTGCCCTTCTGTGCTGGATGTGAACTTTGATCCATCACCTGATGGGAAAACATTTGGAGCTTTCTCATGAAGGTGTTGCCTGCCAGCCAACAGTTGCTCTTTCTAAAGTTTTGCCATCTTAGTGCGCCCATAGTGTTTGTGAAATATTTCGTTTCTTGCCCTTTGCCCTTATTATCTTATAAGAAAAAATTAAACAACATGGAAATGAAAGAAAGCAAGTTGAAGGTCATATTTAATACAATCAAGAGAAAGACTGAAATAAATGATCATATATGTCAAGGAAAAAACCCTCATTAGACTTACATGCCGATAACAGGTTCGACTGTTTGGAGCGGGGGAAGCATTAATGAATGCATATTAGTAACTAGATGTTAAAATAGAATTTTGTCACAAGTTTCTGATGAGGCACAAATAAAACAAGATGCTGAGTGAGGTTTAAAATCATGATGTAGGCCCATAAAGTCTACATGATTCTTAATCCCTCACCCATATCAACTGTATAAATGTATGGGAGTTGGAAAGGGCAAAGGAATGTTTGAGAGAGCCAAGCCATTTGTGCATTTCGGACACCCCACAGGTAGAGTGGCAGAGGTACTCTCCCTTTCAACTCAAGTCAACAAAAGGACTTTAAGGGGATGACTTGTACAGCTAATCTGTTTCCAGTGTAGTTTGGGGAACATCATGGATTAGTGTCTGACTCTCACCTGGAAATCCAAAGGGCAACAAACAGTCTGGGTAGAACAGGGAATGGGAGTACAGAGTAGGTGGCTGGGTTGGGAAGTTGGGAAGCTTATGCTCTCAAAGTTTGCCAAAGCAAAAAGTGAGCATTTCCCTTTAACGGGGGGGGGGGGGGAGAGAGAGAGGGAGAGAGAGAGAGAGAGAGAACACGTATGCTGCCATAGGTTTATCTTACATCTGTCCAAAAGAGTTGCCTAATGGGGTGAAAAGACTTAGTAGATGGAACTGCAAAGAGAGGTAGATATCTGGGATCTGAAGAAGGGGAAACAAGACTAGAAGGAATATGGATGTGGTTACAAGAAAGAGAGATGCCAAGAGAGCAGGGATAAGGGAAATACGGTGAGTTCTCCAAATAATCTATGCAAGTACCACAACAAGAAGAGTTGACTCTAAACATCTGCCAAGGCCAGAGGAAACTACAAGCTCAGCATTGGCCAGGCTCAAACTCTTCTGCTCCCCTACCTCTTCCTCCTTGATGTCTTCCAGCCCTGTGGGTGTCTGCAAATGGAGGTAGAAGATATGGAAATAGAACTACAAGATCAGGAACAATATTAAAACCCCTGCTGAGCTGTTGTCTGTGGTCAGAGGTAAAAGTTACTATGGAATGTCAAAACAATGTTAAAGTTACTGCAGGCAGTTAACTTGGGAAAGTTTCAGATGGGGGGGGGGGGGAAGCGTGAGCTATTAACTTACATGGTTCTGAATCAGTAATCAACAGACTTACTCTCTCTTTGAGGAGTCAGGTGAGAGAAATCAGGGGTTCCATGAACTTGAATAGGGACAAATGTTACATATTCATTTTCATGAACCTGTCACTGAAATTTAGTCTCTCCTTTAATGATGAATGCCCGTAACACAGCACAGTAGTATTAGCAGTACCTATGCAGGAAAGAGTTAGCACAGCAAGCCTGAGAGTGCTATCCTTAGGAAAGCCTGCTTGCAAGGTTGGCCCCTGGTCAATCTGGAAACTATGATGTCAGGAGTGTTCTGATCCTTTACTAAGAGAACAGTTCATTGTGCAAACAATGCAGCTGATGCTGAGCACCTGCTTTCCTGCCAAGAGTCTGGAATTCTGGTCCATGCTAGATGGACCATGTTTATGTGACCAGTCCCTAATAAAACCCTGGGCACTGAGTCTCTGAGAAGCATCCCTAGGAATCCTATCTAATAAAGAGGGAATAAGCTAACTGACCCTCATGCCGTCGCAAATATGGCAGTGCCCACAGCCAATAAGGAGGGAATATGCTAATTGACTGCCCCACCCTCAAAGTTGGCAGCTCCCACAGCCACAAGATGGCAGCGTCCAGTCGCCTCAGCCCCACCGCCTACTTCCAGAGTCCCCCAGTCCTCTCAGCCCCCCCAGCTGCCCAGGGCTGGCCCAAGGCACAGGCAAGCTTCGGATGGCAGCCACCCAGGGCCGCCTGAGTCTCTGGTAACCAGAGCCGGCTGAGGCTTGCGCTGCCGCAGTGGCAGCAGCAGAGGTGTGATGGGGCGTCACCTTCCCCTGATCGCTGGGTTGCCTCCTGCCCCTGAGGGCTCCCTGACTGTGAGAGGGGGCAGACCGGGCTGAGGGACACCCCCCGCTCCAGTGCATGCATTTTCATGCACCGGGCCTCTAGTACATATTATAAACATGTTGCTACTTTTTGTTGGGGGTGGGTGGAGGATGCACCCCAAATGACCCTTAATGGGAGGGAGACAACATAGGAAGCCTGCTCGCAGATTCCTCCAGACTCTGCCTTTTCCCCTTCTGATTGAGCGGTGTATCTCATTACATTACTATAAGTCACCTTAACTGTGATTACAACTACATGCAAGTGCTGTGAGACCTTCTAGCGAATATTTGAATGTGGGGTGGTCTTGGGGACCTCCAACACAATGGTGGAATGACACCAACTCACTGAAATATAGCTATAGCATTATTTATGGGGGAGAAAGAGCAAGAGGCAGGGAATGATGAAACCCTGGTACGTGTGTGGTGTTGGGGGAGTCACCCATAGTATGAAGCAGTTGCTGAGCTGTTGTCTGTGGTCAGAGGTAAACTTACTATGGAATGTCAAAATGATACATCTACCCCTAGGAGATTCATCTCACTGCATAACAACATGGATACAAGTTGTTAGCTCAATGGCTGCTTTGGGCCTTTCAGAATAAAGTGAGGAAAAATAGCCACAGTCCAGGTGATGATTTGTTTGTTTGCCTGTCTGTCTCCCTTCTCTGGGTAGGAGAGAAAGGGTCTGAATACAAAATTACTTTGTAATTGCTCTCTCCTCTAAGTGGGAGGAAAAAAAGGTTAAATCTATTCCCAGGACTGGAGCAAGGCTTAGATAAACCAGAGAGGAAAAGAAAGAGGGGGAAAAAATCTAGACATTTCTTCAGCCTCGCTGCAATTAGCTGGGCTCTCCCGGCAGCTGGGATGTGAACCCCATAAATGGTGACTTTACTGCTAAGGTTTTGAGTAAACTTGCAGTGGAAAAAAAAAGAATTTAAAATCACAGCTTTGCATTTTCTGGCTATTACATCTGGATGTATGATAAAAATTAATGTAAAATGTTAATATGCTTTTAATTCTATAAATGCTAGAGAGGTCATCTCAACCAGGGAAAGCTGCAAAGAGAAAAGACATGGCAATGGGACATATCTCCCTTGATTTTTGTTACAGATGTGTGGATTGGAATTTTAACTCTTTTAAAAAATATGTTTATTGATTTCAGAGAGGAAGGGAGAGGGAGAGAGATAGAAACATCAGTGATGAGAGAGAATCATTGATCAGCTGCCTCCTGCACGCCTCACACTTGGAATTGAGCCCACAACCCAGGCATGTGCCCTGACTGGGAATTGAACCGTGACCTCCTGATTCATAGGTCGATGCTCAACCACTGAGTTACACCGGCTGGGCTGGAATTTAAACTCTTAATAGTGGACATAAGGTGCCATAACTGATGATTTGTTACTGATTTTGTCTATTGGAGTCTCTGGGAAAAGGGAGCCAACCTCCAGGTAAAGATCCACTTTAGGAATTTTAGAAAGTAGTTTTTATTTTGCTAATGAGCTCTTGTAAAATCAGATTTCTTACTCTTAGAAGCTGATGATTTTCTGGCCTGATGAGTATATTTTCGCATGGGTCAATTTGGACCCTATGACTGATAAGGTGAAAAGGACTCAGCCCTTGGACTTGGAACACACATGTCTGGCCCTACAATGTCTCAGCTTTGCTGCTGCTCAGGAAGAGCTGCTGGCATTTGGGGTCTACTGGCTTCACAATGATCTGGACCTGACTCCATGCTGAAACCTGATACAGCTTGCTATGGGCTTTATCAGTATCAGCAGCTATGAAAACATGTGGATGCTGGCTGGCTCAGCTGAGTCACTTTCAAATGCCCAAGGGCAAGCATGTCAAACTCGTGGCCCGCTGACCACATGCGGCCCACAACGAATATTTTTGCGACCCAGCCAATATAACGGTATGTAAGAAACATTTTACTAAAAATGTTGTGACTTAATTTTTACAATATCCTGTTAAACATAATTATTAATAACAAACTACAACGTTCGCTAATGACTGATTACTAGAATCGTGTTGCATTCATTTCCCTTACACGCCTTATGCGCCGGCGCACCATTTCTCTCCACTAATACCAGCAGCGGATATTTTAGCAGCCGATGGCCACGTCATTAGTTTTGGACTGACTTGTTGGTGTGCGCAACAGGAAATATTTCACTTTCGGAGAACAAGAAAAGTAGGTTTATTTGCATTACACTTATTAATTTGTGCAGTTATTCAGTGTCTGGTAAGTTAACGTTCAAGAAAAAATATTCATTTTTATTAAAGTGTTCTATTATTTTATGTTAACAATGACTCATTTCTTTCAGCCCTTTGTATTCAGCATGTCTCTACCAAAATAAACCTACGTTTCTATGAAAATTGAAGCTTTTGTTTTTTTGCGGCCCACATAAACTTAAACCTTGTTTATCTGGCCCGTGTGAGCCTTTGAGTGTGACATGCTTGCCCTAGGGTAAGAGCTAGTTCTCGAATAGGACCCTGAGAAATGGAGCTGTGGACAGGCGCTATAGTTCTGATGCAGAGCCTTATTGCAGTCCTAACTCGTGATTCCTCTGAACTCTGCAAGTTGGGGAATGTGCCCCCTCCACCCACCTCTGACCGATCAGGTTCTGGAACCCCTCTGTGGTGGTGTGATGGCTCACAGCTGTGGATGTGAGCCTTCCAGAGTAGTTGCAGTTTGCAACAATGGATTGGCAGCCTGATTCCACTTCCCTCGCTTTTCTCCTGCTGCACACACCTTAGTATGGCAGTTGGATCACTCCAGGCAGCTGTGGTCTGAAAGGGATTGATCGTTTCTGGGCTGCTCACTGGATAAATGATCTGGACAAGAGGCATGGGCGAGGAGGGGTTATGTAAATCCATTTTTTTTTTTTAAGAAAATGGAAAAACCGGGATCTTGCTCTGACCAGTTCTCCACAATATGATGTCTTTCTGGTTTAAGTTGGATAAAAATGTTATTCTGTGAAAATGTTTTTGTCCGTCTGGCACACAACCCTTCCAGTTAAAGGTCTGGGCGAAAAATGAAATGATTAGGAAAAATTGTAAAGATAGGATTAGTGAATTGGACACACGGGCTTTGTAACAACAACATCAACAATAACAAACCCTGGCATCCGGGAAATCACAGGGGCAGGGGCAGGACATTAATTATCTTTGTTTTCATATCTGTTCCTGGAAGCTTTCTCCTCTTTCTTTTTTAATATATATTTTATTGATTTTAGAGAGAGGAAGGAAGAGGGAGAGAGATACAGAAACATCACTGATGAGAGAGAATCACTGATCAGCTGCCTCTGCACACCCCTACTGGGGATCGAGCCCACAACCTGGGCATGTACCCTTGACCAAAATCGAACCTGAGACCCTTCACTCCGCAAGCCGATGCTCTATCCAGTGAGCCAAACCAGCCAGGGCTTTTCTCCTCTTTCTGAAGAAAAACACTGGTGCTGCCATTTCAAGCTGCTGTGAGCACTCAGATTCAGAAGGACTGCGGAGCCCAGAGGGCATGTGACTGTGTGACCATGAAACAGCAGGGGTGGGCCAGCTCGGCACAGTCCCGCAGATCACCTCCACAGGCCGTGCACACTTGGCAGGTGATGGACTTGATTCGCAGACAGAACTATTTGGAACTGACTGCCTCAGGCGGTGCCTCTGAAAGCAAGGACTGAACTGAGAACCCCGGGGCAGGAGGAACCACGGTGGGAAGCCACGTGGGAGGTCCTGGTATCGTGTCCTGCCTACTCAATGCATGTCCTGCTTGGGGTATAGATTTTTGGAGGATGGAAGAAAGATATAAGAGTTACAGCTTTGTTTCCAGGTGACGTGTGTGACCCCATGTGCCCTCGGGGATTGCACTGCTTGGGTGTGTGCCCTGACCTTCGTGACACTGGCAGAGCTATGCTGAGCCTGAATTGATGCCTCAGGCCAGGTTAATAGAGAAACTTACAGAGGAAGCTGCTGGGCTTTCCAAGACAGACCTTTATGGATAATAAGAGATGTTTTAGCTGTCGAAGTCCATGACTGTACAGGGCATAAGTGAGATCAATACTGCAGGTTGGACTCAGCCTGCTGTGTGGGGTCCCACTGATAATAATTCTGTCAAGACACCTAGGCCAAGGGCCAAGGGACTGGAGTTGCGCAGACAAGTTAACATCGCAAAACTGAGACTGCTATCCTTAGCGTGAATGGCCCACTTGCGAGGCTGACCCTTGGCTGATTTCTGGGAACTTCAATTTGGAGAGTTCCCACACGTCCCCAATTCATTAGTCAGTCACTGTGCCTAGATTGTGCAAACAATGGGGCTTATGCTAAACACCTGTTCTATCTGTATGTTTGAAATTTTGGTACATGCTGGTAGAGAGTGCCTATGTGACTACCCCTCAATAAAAACCCTAAACCAGGCGTCCTCAAACTACGGCCCACAGGCCACATGCGGGTGTTTTTGCCGTTTTGTTTTTTTACTTCAAAATAAGATATGTGCAGTGTGCATAGGAATTTGTTCATTGTTTTTTTTTTAAACTATAGTCCGGCCCTCCATCGGTCTGAGGAACAGTGAACTGGCCCCCTGTTTAAAAAGTTTGAGGACCCCTGCCCTAAACTATGAATCTCAAAGGGCTTCCCTAGGCAAGAATATCACACATATGCTGCTGAGTTTTTACTGCTGGGAGGGGTGTGCTCTGTGTGACTCCTCATGGGAGAGGGAGAGCATGTGGATTCCTCCAGACCCCACCTTGGTGTCCAGCCATATATCCTTACACATCTCTGTTGTAATGTTTTTATTGATTTTTAGAGACAGAGGAAGAGGGAAAGGGAGAGAGAGAAACATCAATTAGAGAGAAACATGGATTGGCTGCTTTCTGCACAACCCCCTCCTTGGGATCAAGCCTGAAAACCGGGCATGTGCCCTGACCAGGAATAGAACCTGTGGCCCCTTGGTGCATGAGACAATGCTCAATCAATTGAGCCATCCAGCCAGGGCTATCCTTACACATTTTTGTAACAGTCTTAGCCCTTAACACAACTATATGCTGAATCCCATGAAACCTTCTTGAAAATCTCTGAATGGGGTGGTAATCTTGGGGTCCCCCAACAGTAAGCAATGAAAATCTCAGTTGTTTTCTTATCACTTTATAGATATAGGTTACTTTGAAATTTCAACTATATTGATCACTGCTTTGACATTAAGGTAGATGTGCCACCAGATAGTTCGGTATTTAATGTGTTGATAAGGAAGCACATATGCCACATTTTAAAATATTTTTAAAATTTAACATTTTTATTATGTCTTGACATATTACCTTTGTATTCCCAAATATTTTATTTGCTGAATTATTCTGGGAGCCTGATTCTAAGATGTCCATAGGATTCACACAAAAGAAAGTTGAAGACTCCTTCCAATGGGTTTAGATGTAGTAATCATTAATGGGCAATTTATTACCTATCCTATCTAATAAAGAGGGAATATGCTAATTGACCCTCACGCCATCGCAAAGATGGCAGCACCCACAGCCAATAAGGAGGGAATATGCTAATTGACTGTCCCACCCTCAAATATGGTGGCGCTCACAGCCAATAAGGAGGGAATATGCTAATTGAGTGTCCCACCCTCAAAGATGGTAGTGCCCACAGCCAATAAGGAGGGGATATGCTAGTTGACTGCCACGTCCTTAAAGATGGCAGTGCCCACAGCCACAAAATGGTGGCACCCAGTCCCCTCAGCCCTGCGGGTTGGCAGGCATGCAGCAAGGCTGGGCCCACCCCCAGGTGGGCCTGGCTGCTCCACGCACCTGCCTCCAGAGTCCCTCAGTCCCCTCAGCCCCCAAGCCACTCAGGGCCGGCCCAAGGTGCATGCAAGCCTTGGATGGTGGCTGCCCGAGGCTCAGGTAACCAGGGCTGGCCGAGGCTTGTGCTGCTGGCATTGGCAGCAGCAGAGGTGTGATGGGGCATCGCCTTCCCCTGATCACCCGGTCACCTCCTGCCCCTGAGGGCTCCCGGATTGTGAGAGGGGGCAGTCCAGGCTGAGGGACCCCCCTCCAGTGCATAAATTTTCATGCACGGGGCCTCTAATAAGTGAATAAACATTTAGTGCCATATATTTTATTCAGAGACAAGGAAGAACTAGTTCTACAGATGGCATTTAAAGGGGCACCAGGAGCCAACAATAAAGTCACTTTATGACTCTGTGCCATGCTTGTTCAATGTGACAGCTACATATATAATGTATCTAAAAGGTGAGATATAATTGGGGGTTTATATGATGTTGAGCTTTCTGGAATTATAGAATGGACGTTTCTTGTTGGACTTTATTTACTGCATACAGAAAAATCCCAAACTAAAACTTTGAAAAACTCCTACTTCACTTTCAAGTGCCCCTATGATTATAGACGGCCACTTGATTCTACTTGATACAAAGACAGTCTTCCATACAACAGATGGAAGTGGAAATGAAGGCAGACATAAGGCTACCCTCACTGACACTGGCATGTCCTAATACAGTGATGGCGAACCTATGACACGCGTGTCAGCACTGACACGCGTAGCCATTTTTGATGACACGCGGCCGCTGAGGCGGCCGCATGCCGAGGATGAAACATTTGCTGCTCCTGAGGATGAAACATTTGCGAAATAATGTTTTTTCCTCAAAGTGACACACTACCCGAGTTATGCTCAGTTTTTTGGCGAAGTTTGACACACCAAGCTCAAAAGGTTGCCCATCACTGTCCTAATATTAAATGCCATAATGTCATCTATAAAGATAACTTAATTTTTGTTTATGTTGGCTAGGTTTTAAACTATTTTTGATGTTTCTAAATATATTTTTATTGTTGATAGTATTACATGTATCTCTCATTTCCCCCTTTCCCGCCTCCTCCCAGCCCCTACCCACCGACCCCCAGGTCTTCACTACCCTTTGGCCATGACCATGGGCTATGCAAAGTATATAAGTTCTTTGGTTTATCTCTTCTCATCCCCCCAACCCCACATCAAGATAAGTCTTCAATTCTGATGAAACCTTTTGCAATCAAGTTAATAGTTAACACCTTAACATTTATTAAGATTTAATAGTACAGATTTGATTTTAGCAAGGTCAGTGGAGAGTCACTAAATTTACGAAAATAGCTTATTAGTGTAGTACTCAGCTCTTTCTTTAAAGATGTACAGAGATATGTTACCTGTTGCAAATATTTTCCTTCACAATGAACCGGTATGATGCAGAGGATTTTCTAATTGTCTGTGACTAAAGTTTTTCTTTAATTGAATACAAAAATACTATGCATGGCATGTAAAAATAATAAGAAAGTTTATTGAATGCTATGTTACACTACTCCTTATCGCTTCATGGTGAACTGCACTTGTGTGGCCCATAGATGCCTTTATAAAGTCGTACAGAGCATTTCCAGCATCATATCATCCATGCTGACAGCGCCGATGATGGACCTGAAGAACAGTTCAGTAACAGCACTGGCACTGATGAATCTAAGCTGGAAAAGGATGCTATTCAGTTCAGCGACTCTGACATGGTACCCTCTGTACATCATCCTGGTGTGTTCGCCGAGGATCTGCTGAGTTCCCCACTGAAGTCCCTGAATGTACTTCACACACCGCAGGCCTGGCAGGTCTGGAAGAGAGAATGGGAGAAAAGTCTCTTTGTTATTAACAGCTCACTCACAGAGTCCTTTGTTAGCTTTTTAAATATATCCATTTCTGCCCCTTCTCAAATTAAACAAGAACTCAGCTTCCTGGTGGAAAGGGCTTTCTAGAGCAAGGATAAATGCCGAACCAGTTCTAAGTTTTCAAAAGCAATGCTTTCAAGAATGAAGCATCATATAATCCACTATGTTTGTATCCTCACACTTAGAAGCTGCTGGCCCTGAGCCAACACAGGCACACTTCATTCACTATGACAGTAGAATATAGTTTAACGCATCATTGCTCCAGTTCACTATCTGTGCAAATACGAAGAAAATAAAATTATTTCAAGAAGTGAGCACTTTGCCATTTACCTGTGGGAAACAGGCCATTGTATAATGACAAGAAGTTTCGCTAGATGAAAAATATTTTATCATCCTCCCTGGAATTTTCCACCATTATAATAATTATCCAGCTGATGGTGGTAAACTTCACAGCCACAAACAATGACTCACAGTCTCATTTTAAGTATTTGCCTGCAGGCTGATTTTAGTCTTGAGTCCCATAATAACTTAAGAGATAACACTGACCACTTAGCTCATTGTACCATAATTTCTGTATTGGGGAAGGTAAAAAAAAAAAAAAAAAAGAGTGATTCTAAGGAGCATTCCAAAAGGCTCTTTTTAAAATATATATTACTTTACAGTAAGAAGTCTTTGCAAGCATTGTTTTACAGCCATTAAAAAGTTAAAAAGTCAACATGAAGACATCAGAGATTGCAACATGGTTCAAAAGTAACTTTTCAAATAGAAAACACGTGACCTTCTTTCAGTCCAATGTGACACTCAAGCAAAACAGTGCAATATAATACAAGAAAGATGAAGTGCCTTTTAATTTAAGAAGGTGGTAAAAAAGAGGCTGCTTTTGAAAGTCTGTTGATTCTCCATTATATTAATATTACCTTAAAGTCTTTAACTTGTATTTAAGTAATTACCTATTTACCATTCTGTTTAAATGATGTCAATGATGATTGCAATCATTTTCCTTCTCTTTTTCTACAATATCCAACAGAAAGTATTTTTCCCTTTTTTATTGACTTTATTGGGCAGGAAAGTATTTTAAAAGCACCATGCTAATCATCGCAGAGTAGCAGAACCAGTCAGTGTCCTTTAAAAAATAATAATGGCAATAGATGAGTCATCCTTATTACAGGCAAATACCAAATTTGATAAATAAAATTAGAACAAAAGCAGCATCTCTGATCTATATTCCAATTCTGATTATCCCAGTCCACACATTAACATCCCCTCCTACCTATAGTTCGAGACACAGCTTTACTGGGTTTGAATTCCACTGATTAGAGTGAAAAGAGGCTTGCATGAAATTCCACAGAAATTCTGAAGCTCCTCCAGGACTAGATTCATGGATCATTAAAACTTTATCTTGAGAATTCCACATCACTTTTCTCAGCTTTCATGCCACACCCTTCCATTTCCACTCCACCCCTCCCCACAGTGTGGCTCCTCCCCCCCCCCCCCAAAAAAAATAATATTTGCCTTTAATGTAAATTCAGGGAGGAAAACAGGTGGTTAGATGGACTCCACCGTAAAAAATAAATAAATAAATAAACGAAAATATCAGAGGATAAAAAAGACTAAATAGCAAAGAAAGGACACACATTTAACAGGCTTTACTTTTCTCTCCAACACAGGTGCATTTGTGTTTTAAACACAGTCAGGTTAACTGGCTAAACTCATATTGGGAGGATTCCAAGCAGCAGAGTAAGAATAAGGGAGATGTGTGTGTGTGTGTGTGTGTGAGTGAGAGAGAGAGAGAGAGAGAGAGAGAGAGAGAGAGAGAGAGAGAGAGAGAGAGAGAGAGAAGTGTGCAGATAGGGTGGAGGAAAAGAGGGACACTAGTGAAATGTAAACTTCCAGAAACTGAGCCCCTAGCTTACCTTTGCATTCCAACAGAACAAAGCACATGGTAGATGTTTAATAACACAGGCTGAAGGAGGGAGAAAACTATTTCCCAATGATCTTAAGAATCAGCAGGGACACTTATGATGAATGCAGAGTTGCAGACTGGACCAGAGCTACTGAATCAGAATCTCTAGGGGAGAGGCCTAAAAAGATTTTAAACAAGCCCCATCCCCCTCCCCGCCCAAGTGTTTCTAATGCACTGGCAAGTTTGGAAAACAGTGATATAAGCAAAAGGTGACCTACAATGATTGCTGGGATGAGCTGAGGTCTCTAGGTCTGAAATGTGAGTTCTAAATGAATCATTTTCCCTCTATACCCCTTCAAAAATGCTAGGCATATCCTAGGTGGTTTAGCTCAGTGGATAGAGCCTCGGCCTGCGGACTGAAGGGTCCTGGGTTCAATTCCACTCAAGGGCACATGCCCAGGTTGCCGGCTGGATCCCCAGTAGGGGGCGTACAGGAGGCAGCCAATGCATGACTATCTCTCATCATTGATCTTTCTATCTCTCTCTCCCTCTTCCTTCCTCTCTGAAATCAATAAAAATATATTTTAAAAAGTTATAAAAAAATATCGCTATTATTTTTTTTAAATGCTAGGCAGGAGATAAGACATAACCTGAGACTCCTGGTGTCAGGAAAATATAGGTTATGAAAACTATCCCAACCCAAGCTGCCTGGAAACTTCCTGCCTACTGTGGCCCTTTTGGATGGATTCTGGTTGAAGATGACTTTAGTATTAGGGCATACTCGAGAGTAGGGGCTGGGCTGTCCAGGAAGATGTTCTGCCATGAGTTGGTCGCACTGTGTGGAAGACAGTGTCCAGCACCCAACAGACATCGGGCCCAGGAGACAAGGAGGCCCATGCTCCACAACTCACTGGCCATTCATGTTGTTGTAAGGTCCCTTGGGACCAGGCTACTTAATCTGCAAATGGGGTAGAGGACAGAAAGACTTGATTAAGAGGACTCTAAGGTCTGTTCAAGCTCTAAAATATACTGTTCCTGCTCACCGACCCCAGTGTGTCATTTTCCTGCCCCATCGCTAGCCTAAAACTCACAGACACTTGGAGGATGAGATAGTCCAGCTACTTCGGACCATAAAAATGACCATTCAGCGACAAAGCTATGGAACACTAAGTCCAGTGTCCTGCCTGACAGTGTCCCCAGGGAAGGGTCTGTTAATAAATGTTTCCTTTCTTGCCAGCCTTCATAGACTTTCTCCAACAACAACAAAAAAAAGGTTCTAGTAAATTTCAGAATTGGGTTTCAGAAAGAGATGTTGCCGAATTTGCAGTAAACACAAACTTTTTTAAAGCTATGCTACTGGACTAAAAAGACTAGAGAAGCCCCGGGCCTAGCCGGTTTGGCTCAGCGAATAGAGCATCGGCCTTCCGGGTTGATTCCAGTCAAGGGCACATGGCCGGGTTGCGGGCTCGATCCCCAGTAGGGGGCGTGCAAGAGGCGGCCGATCAATGATTCTCTCCCATCATTAATGTTTCTCTCTCTCTCTCTGCTTCCTTCCTCTCTGAAATCAATAAAAATATATTCCAAAAAATACTAGAGAAGAAGGAATATCTATATCCTTTGAAAGCACAAACTTTTGTGTAGTAACAGAAAGTTACAGAGAGGTAAGTACAAACCTCAACAACAACAACAAAAACCCTCCTCCAGGCTGAGTTTCTGGCAGCAGACCACCCACAAGGAGTAGTTTCTGGAACTGCCCCCATTGTGCTGCGTTAGTCCCCTTCCTTCACTGTTGCCCAGATGCTCCCCTGTGCCCGCGTCCTGGTAGGCACTGCCCAATGCTCTACTGAGCAGAGAACACCCAGAGCCCAAGGTCTGCACCCTTACCCGGGGTAAAGAGCACGATCCCCTTGAGGTAGGCATACTCCTTGGCAGTGATGCCCAAGCTCCAGCACTTGGCAAGGAAGCCCTTAATAGCCTGGACCTCAGCGGCTGACGGCAGAAGTGTGGCCTCTGTCGGCGGGATGGAGCCTTGCTGCGGCGTAGGGAGAGATTGTGGCTCATCGCCCTCTGTCTCCTGCCGCCTGGCGGTGAGGATACTCTGCAGCCAGCCGGTCTCCGAGGTCTCCGTGGTCTCGAAGTTAATGCGGTCCTGGGCCAGCTCGAGCATGAGCAGAGGTGCCCAGCCGCTGCGCGCCAGCACCAGCTGCTGGTCCAGGGGCAGAACCTGGAAACAGGGTAAGTACTTGACGAAGCGCATGGTCCTCAACAGGGCCGCGGAGGCGGCCTCGCAGACCACCTGTGGATTCTTGAGCGCCACCCGCCGCTGTGCGCCGCTCCAGGGGTTCCACCAGGGGGCCCCCGGCAGCGCCACCGGCTGAGCCGCGTGCATTTGTTTGGAGCTCGCGGGCAGGTTGTAGAAGATGCTGCCCCGCCGTGGGTGCTGTTGACCGCAAAAGCAGCAGCGATACAGGAGCGCCAGACCCTCTCTGCCCACCGCGGGCGCCGCGCCGCAGGCGCAACCCCAGCACGCGCCCCTCAGCACGGCGGGGGCCTCTTGCATTTGTTTTGCGTTTGTGAGCATGTGGTAGAGGATGCTGCCTTGCCGTGGGTGGTCTTCGTCGCAAAAGCAGCAGCGGTACAGGTCCGTCACTGCCTGCCTACCCGGCGGACCCTCTCTGCCCAACGCGGGCACCGCGCCACAGGAGCAGCCCCAGCAGGCGCCCGGTGGCCGCGCCCTGGGCTCCTCCCGAGCTTCTGAAGCCTCAGCCTCGTGAGTTTGCTTAGCGCTCATGAGCATGTTGTAGAGGATGCTGCCTGGCCACTGGTGGTGCTCCTCCGCCATGGCCTGCGGTGCCCGCAGCCCGGCTCTGTCCAGTGGCGGCCGCCTGGGATCTATTTATACTGAGCCTGAGCGCACACGCACGCGCGTCAGCCTCCCGCCGCCTGCGTCTGGGCGAGGGCGTGGAGCGGGGCAAGGCGCTGCACTCCGGTGTGTTTGGCGGTGACTTTGGCGGTTCAAAAGGGCCAGAAGCTCCTTAAAGGCTGGAAATGGAAGAGGAACGGAGGCATAAGAGATCCTGGACATTTCCCATTTTCCTTTCATTACACACTTCCCTGCCCCAGGAAGACCCGAGCAGAGTGCAGGGAACAAGCATTTGGGGCACTGTTCCAACTCTTTCCATTGATTCCTGGCATCCAGTTTGCTGTCTTTATTGGGAGGGGAGGGGTGCCTAAAAGAGGAAAGTGCTGTTTCTATGCCATCTTTGCAAACTTTCATTGACTGATCAAACTTAATATGACTTATATTTTGTATATGGATAGGGAGGACTTATTTTCAGGGACTTTGAAAAACACCATGGACCAGCAGTATCAGTATCATATGGGAACTTGGTAGAAATGCTCATCGCAGGCCCCAACCAGAACTTCTGACTCTGAATCTGCATTTTAACGAGGTCCCCAGGGGGTTTGCATGCACCTTAAATTTGGAAAAACATTGCACTAAGGATGCTATCATAAACACTTTCATTCATATTTATAAGCACCCACTCTGTCTTAGATGCTGTGTTAGAGAGCTGGGGGCAGCAATCAGGATGTCAAAGAGGATAAATATTTGGAAATATAATAATTACAAGGGGCTGAAAGCTTGCTACAGTGAGATTTTTGAATTCTTTTAGAGATATTATATTGGGCAGGTGTGCAATTCGCATTTCTTCTCCTACCCTTTCTAAGTGAATAATGAGAAACACAGGTTTCAGGAAGCCTGGATTCTTCAGTCTTCACTTGTCACCTTCCTCGGATTCCATCCGGCACTGAAATCAGTTGGTTTCTCCGCCTGCCTCATCACCACCTGTGTAACTAGCTGGTTGTTTCACCAACAAGTTGGGTAACTTCAAAATCACAGCCCTTTAGTCCTCAAATTCCTCATCTCTAAAATAGGAGGTTTATTTGGTGATCTTTTGGGTCCAGGACTGAAGACATGAAGCAGCAAAGGGGACTGGCATAGGATCCTCTTTCTCTTTTTTAGTTTCTCTGAAACCTGGAATTCTGAGCAGAAGAGGAAAATCTAGGAGACACTTATTTTGCATTTAATCTGCAATTTTATTCTACCTGTGAGAGGCCCTGTGACACAGTAGCTAAATCTCTAGCACTGGCACCAGATTGCCTCCATTTTAATTCCGGCCCTGGCACTTGCAGTTCCCTGGCCTTGAGCAATGTATTAGTTTCCTGTTGCTGCTGTAACAAATTGCCACAAATTTAGTGGCTTAAGCAACACAAATTTATTACATTATAGTTCTGGAGGTCAGAACACTAAAATCAGTTTCACTAGACTAAAATAAAGGTGGCATTTCTTCTCGAAACTCTAGGGAAGAATCTATTTCTTTTTGCCTTTTTCAGCTTCTAGAAACTGCCTGCATTCCTTGGCTCCTAGCCACATCACTCCAATTCTGCTTCTATCTTCTTCCTGACTGTTTTTAAAGATCTTTATAATTACACTAGAGACCCAATGCACGAAATTTGTGCAAGGGGCTCAGCCCTCACAGTTGCGGCGGCATACCTCGGCCCTTGCAGTCCCGGCTTCGTCAGGAAGGTCGTCCGGAAAGACGTCCGGGAGGACATCTGGAAGGTTGTTTGGCTGTTTGGTCTAACTGGCATATTATGCTTTTATTATTATAGATTTATAATCTAAAATAATCTCTCTATATCAAAAAATTTTAATCACATCTGCAAAGCCCCTTTTACTATGTGAGATAACATATTCACAAGTTCCCAGGATTAGGACACAGACATCCTTGGGGGGCATTATTTAGTATTCCACAAGAAAGTTACTGTATCTCAGTTTCTTTGTTTGTAAAACATGGACAATAGTCTCTGTGAGGTAATCCTTGTACATGAGTTAATTCAGGTAGAATATTGCTTGGTACATACGAGTTGGATGTATCAACCATTATCCCCCCTTTTTAAAAAATAATGTGGGATGCTTTCAGGTGTAAGAGGTGGTACTACACATCAGCACCATCATTATTCTATCTGTCCTAAGGAAACTTTCTTCTGCATGTCCATTTTCTTCTGCTGTCTCCTTTTCTTCTGCATGCCCAAACTCAAAACACTGGATGGATTACTTGGTCCACAGCAATAGTCTATATTGGAAATGCTATCTCATCAGTTACTATTTGTAATATTCGAGCTACTATTTGGGGTATGGTTATGGCTGCTTCTTCGGTCTTCCTGCTTGATGCAGCCACCAACCAGCCTAGCTGAACACCCAGCCTGCCTCAGTCCTACCTTAAGTTGCCAGTGCTAGTTACTTTTAACTATGTTGCCCCTGCCCCATTGTATTTTCCTCCTAACACTTATCAGAATCTGATAGGATTGATTTATTTAGTTATTTGATGCTTGTTAATTGTCTCCCCCCACACACTAGTATAAAAATTCCTTGAGGGCAGGGACTAAGTCACTCTGTATCCCAGCAATGAGAACAATGTCTGGCATGTAGTAGGCACTCAAAAATATATTTGTTGGCCAATATATTCCTTTAGAGGAAGAGAAGAAGGTTATATACTAGTAGTTCATACTCAAGACACAGAGAGCAAGCATTCCCACACAAGTATTGCTGCAGTGACCCTGGAGGGAGGAGAAGTTAGCAGAAGCCATAGGACTCAGAACTTTCTAGAGGCCTTTTTAAAAAATATATATATTTTTTTACTGATTTCAGAGAGGGAGGGAGAGGAGGAGAGAGATAGAAACATCAATGATGAGAGAGAATCATTGATCGGCTGCCTCCTGCACACCCTTTACTGGGGATTGAGCTCACAACCTGGGCATGTGCCCTGACCAGTGAGCCATGCCAGTTGGGCTGGAGGCCTTTATTGATGCTGCAGGTGCTACAGGCACTGTAGTCAAGTACCAAGAGAACTGAGTTAGCAGTCAAAAGATATGACTTTGAATTTGGGCTCTTTCACTCTAAAGATATAATCCTATCTAATAAAAGAGTAATATGCAAGTTGACCATCACTCCAACACACAAGATGGCTGCCCCCATGTGGACACAAGATGGCTGCACAAGATGGCCAGCAGGGGAGGGCAGTTGTGGGCGATCAGGCCAGCAAGAGAGGGCAGTTAGGGGTGACCGGGTCAGCAGAGGAGGGCAGTTGGGGGAGACCAGGCCTGCAGGGGAGGGCAATTGGGGGGAACCAGGCCAGCAGGGGAGAGCAGTTAGGGGTGACTGGACCAGCAGGGGAGGGCAGTTGGGGGCAATGAGGCTTGCAGGGGAGGGTAGTTGGGGGGAACCAGGCCTGCAGAGGAGTGCAGTTAGGGGTGACCAGGCCTGCAGGGAGGACAGTTGGGGGCAATCAGGCCTGCAGGGGAGGGCAGTTAGGAGGGACCAGAACTGCAAGGGAGGGCAGTTGGGGGCGATCAGGCCCGCAGGGGAGGGCAGTTAAGGGTGACCGAGTTGGCAGAAGAGGGCAGTTTGGGAAGACCAGGCGTGCAGGGAAGGACAGTTGGGGGGAACCCAGACTTCCACGGGAGGGCAGTTGGGGGCACCAGGCCTGCAGAGGAGGGCAATTGGGGGGGAACCAGGCTAACAGGGGAAGGCAGTTGGGGCAACCAGGCTTGCAGGGGAGGGCAGTTGGGGGCAACCAGACCAGCAGGGGAGGGCAGTTAGGGGTGACCAGGCTGGCAGAGGAGGGAAGTTGGGGTAGACCAGGCCAGCAGGGGAGGACACTTGGGCTGGGGACCCAGGCTTGCAGGGGAGGGCAGTTGGGGGGGGACTAGGCCTGCAGGGGAGGGCAGTTGGGGGCAATAAGGCTGGCAGAGGAGCAGTTAGGCATCAATCAGGCTGGCAGGGGAGTGGTTAGGGGCAATCAGGCAGGCAGGTGAACTGTTGGGAGCCAGCAGTCCTGGATTGTGAGAGGGATGTCCGATTGCCTGTTTAGGCCCAATCCCAGTGGGCAGTCAGACATTCCTTGAGGAATCCCAGATTGGAGAGGGTGCAGGCTGGGCTGAGGGACACACACACACACACACACACACACACACACACACACCATGCACGAATTTCATGCACTGGGCCTCTAGTATTGAATAAGTTATTTAATTTCAGCCTGCACACTTGCAAAGTGGGGGGAAAATTACACCAATATTAATCTGTACACTCTCTTTCAAAGGTTGTTTTCTCTCTCAATATATTCCTTTACAGAAATGTTTGCTGACTTGTTCACTTCATTGAAAATATAAAGCAACTTAAGTTTATACTCATTCATTTTCTAATGATTTAACATTGAGCTAAACATTTGACATTACATTAGCCTTTTCAACTATGAAATCAGGAAAAATGCAATATAAATGATTTTAATATATGCACCCTAAACCTACATAATTCAAGGGCTTTTCTAAATCTCTTTCATCTTATCAACTGTATTTTTTAAAATCCTAGTAACTTAAACTGATTTTTTTGTGACTTTAATCATTCACAACTTGCACATAATAGATGTCTTTGACTTTGACTTGCAGACATTGTCTCAAAATGAAACTTCAATACAGTACTGGGAACCATGAACTTGTAATATGTTGGTTACAATTCTGTTCTTTCCCAGGAGCAGAGTCTTCTGAGTTGTTCTTGTTGTTGTTGTTTTTACTTGTGTGGGGTTTTGTTGTTTTTGAAGTTGTGATCTTCTATTCACAACTCTGAAGGACTTTCTAGTTTATTTGGATTGACTGCTTCTAATAAGAGATTGCCTGCTTGTCCTTCACAAGTATTCATCTTTGGAAATGTCAAGAGAAAACTGACTTCATCTTTACACTTTCCGTTTCCCCCCTGAATGAATAGCTCCTGAGAAACAAAATCATTTAAACACATCAGTGCAGAGATTTGCACCAAGTAATGCCAACTCACTGATTGTTACAGTGAAGACATAACCTTCTAATGCAGGCACAGGCTTCTTCCTTTGATTTGTTCCATGTTCTCGGACCACTGTGACAGCTAGACAAAAGGACTCCCATCAACCGCACCTGTCTTGTGCTGAGTTTGTCCACAACTGCAATTTGGACATTTACACCAAGTCATTGTTTGATGACCTTGGTCAGTTGGACACCTGCTCTGCAGGGCCTATTATCTTTTCCAACTCATGATGGGAGTAACGCTGCTCTGCCTGCATGCATGCACCCTTCAACTTCAAAGCCATGCAGTTTTCACTGAAGGATGTAGGAGTGAAGTACAGGTGGGGATAAAGCAGCATAAAACTGTAAAATTGACCTTTGCACAGCAAGCAGCTCTGGACCTGGGAAGGCTTGACAATTTGAAACCTGATATGAATTTTCAATCCAGGTTGAAAAGAGCTGGAATGCCTCCAAATTCAGCTCCTTCAGTAAACAGGTGACAGTAGTGTTTTTTTTTTGTTTGTTTGTTTGTTTGTTTGTTTTTTGCAAGGTAAATATTGGATAAACACTATTGTAGAAGAATAGTGGCTGATAAAATCCAAGAGATAGCCTTCCTCCTTTTCCTTTCTAAGACCCAGAATGTCTAAAATCCTTTTTGTAGAAGAATTAATAGGCTTTAGCTGCTGACTCATGAAACCCCTAGGACAATCTAGTCATCATTATTTACTTCCTTTGAATGGGCTACAAAGAAGGCCTTAGGGGTCACATAGCTGCTGAGCTGGAATAATGGCTGTCATACTCACAGTAATTCAGAAATTTTCTAAAATCAACTTTCCAAATCGCTATAACAACCACTCCATTCAAGGAGAAACATCCACCAAACCAATTTATTTTATTGCATCTGCCAATTTTGAATCCATCCCAATACCAGATGTGGATCAAATTGTCTAATAAATAGATGCAATTGACTGGCAGGTTAAAAAATGATTAGCCCGTTGGTTGACAAGGTACTAAAATTGATGTGATTGGTCACTTTGAAAATCATTGCTCTCTTGGTACATCCCCTTAATGGTGATAGTGATTTCAGTTAGACTTCACTTGTATCGAAGACTGGAACTGTTGTAATACCTCCCTCCCAGGAACTTGCTTTCTTTTCCCCTCCAAATTTTCTTACAACTTATTTCCCACAATCATTATACGTTGAGTGCCTTGTACATTGCCTGGCATATTAAAGACACTCCAGAAACAACTGTTAATAAAACAGGGAGTGAAAAGTTGATTTCACTTTACTAGGTTGCCCATCCTTTTCTCCTTTCACATGATTGTGTGAGTTTTAACAATCTTGCCAGCCCTGGTGGAAAGACCCTAGGTCCCTTCTGCTGGTTTGATAATTTCAAAAGTGAGAATAAATATTTTATCTGTGTTTACTTCACAAAGTTGTTGAATGTATGAAATGATTAACAAGTGTGGGTTATTACAGTTAGATTGCAATTTCTTTAAGTTGGAAGCATCAGACTTTGTGAAGTGATATATTGCCCAACTAAATAATTTGTGTATTTGAAATATATATATATATTACACACACACACACACACACACACACACACACACACACACACACACACTGAGTGGCCAGATTATTATGATCTCTGAACGCATAATAATCTGGCCACTCAGTGTATATCCTATATAATAAAAGGCTAATATGCAAATTGTCCCCTCAACCAGGAGTTCGACCAGCAGTCAGGCCAGCCAACCGCCCATGTCCCCCTGGCCAGGCTGGCCAGATCCCACCAATGCACGAATTTATGCACCGGGCCTCTAATAAACACACACACACACACACACACACACACACACACACACACACACTCTGAGTGGCCAGATTATTATGCGTTCAGAGATCATAATAATCTGGCCACTCAGTGTGTGTGTGTATATATATATATTGCATTTGAAATAAGGGTCCTACAGTTGATAATAAGTCACTCAATTTTGGAGTTAAATGCACTTGACCTTAGTGCCATGAACCTAATTGCTTTCTCTGAGCCCACAATAACAAATATATGAAGAAAAAAAATATGAATGGATGTAGGTGAATTTCTTTATAGCACAGCTAGATGCTGACAATCAAGAAAATAAAAACTTTTTATTTCCAAACTGATGTTTTTGCCATGCTGGGTGTGGCTAGATTTTTAAGAAACAGCTGCCTTAGCTTGAGTTCTCTGAAGCAGGGAACTAGGCAAAGATTGTGTGCAAATGCTGAGGAGATGACCCCAGGAATCAGTGGTGAGAATGCAGGAAAAGTGAACCTGAAAGGAGGAAAGGCCATTATCAAGGTACATTGCTGAGGTCTCTGCTGTGAGCAGCAGAGGTGCTGCCTCCAGGGCCTCCTGAGAAATATACAGAATGCCTCCCAAAATTGCCCACTCAACAGAGGTGGCAGGCCCTGGCTGGCTTGGATCAGTGGATAGAGCATCGGCCTGCAGACTGAAGGGTCCCGGGTTCGATTTGGGTCAAGGGCACATGCCTGGGTTGTGGGCTCGATCCCCAGTAGGGGGCATGCAGGAGGCAGCCGATCCATGATTCTCTGTCATCATGGATGTTTCTATCTCCTTCTCCCTTCCTCTCTGAAATCAATATATATATATATTTTTTTTTTTTTTTTAAAGAGGTGGCAGCAGTATCTGTCCATTAGTTCCTATCCCCCAAGGGGGGAATATTGCCACCAAGTTTCCACCAATATCCATGGTGTTACAAAACACAGTTACTATGAAAAAAGCCACAGCCTGCATGGGTCTACCCACTTGTTTGGAATCAAAGGTATGGGCAAGAAGAGACAAGACGGGAAATCTGAAAAGGACATTTATCCTTGATGTGCTGCTATGAGGTCCATCCACGTGACAAGGGAATTGGTTGAGGTGACACAATAAGGAGCTCAGCACTCTTCTGCTGAGTTTGCTCATCTTTGAAAACCATGTTACTATTATGTCCCCAAGTTGTTCAGTTCTTCAGATAAATAAGCCTTTAGATAAATAGACCCAGGAGGAGTCACCTCTGTTGAGCGGGGGAAGCCAGCAAGAACATTCACCCAGAATTGGATAGTAATGTGTCCTGACTCAGTCTTTATTCAACTATGTTATTAGCCACTCTTTTATAGACTGAAAAAAAGTCACCATATTTATCGATAAAACAATAAAATTTCACTAGATATCCACAACTTTTTTTTTTGCAAAAGTAGGAGTTGTTTCATTACATGTATCTTTTGGGTAATTCTAAATACTTTGACATTATCCACAGGGTCTTAATATTTTATCAATCTATTCAAAGAAGTTTTAGCAAAACCACAATCTTCACACAGGCCTCCTCTTGAGACCTGTGGTATGACAGTATCCAGGTACTCTAACTACATTGCTAGAACATGTTTCGTGAAGCCTTCTGACCTCTCATTCCAATGTGAGTTATCCTTTATTCGTATCCTGCAAGCAATCCAGTAGTCAATTTTATCAACTCTACCTTCAGAGTGTATCTCAGATCCAACACTTTCCCATCATGATCATCACTATACCCTGGCTCAAACCACCATCTTGTCTGACCTCAAATCCTGCAGCAACCTCCTCACTGCTCCCTGCTTCCATTCATTCTCTGCCTACAGCTAGTTCTCCAAATGAAGAGTGATGTTTAAAGATAAGTGAGCTTGTATAACTTTCCATCACACTTAGAAAAATCTAGTGGTAGAGGCCCTTGCTTTTAAAATTTTACAAGATCTCTCTCCACCTCCTATCCCTCACTCACGGTGCTCTAGCTACATGGCCTCCTTGATACTCCTCAAACCTGAAACCTCCCTCATCCGGATTGTTGCACATCCTCCTGCAGATAATCACATTGTTCATTCTTTATTATTTTTTATTTTATTATTATTATTTTTAATCCTCACCTGAGGATATTTTTCCATTGATTTTTAAGGGAGAGTGGAAAGACAGAGAGAAATATTGATGTGAGAGAAACACATCGATTGGTTGCCTCCTGCTCAAGCCTGACTGGGCTGGGGAGGAGCCTGCAACCGAGATATGTTCCCTTGACTGGAATCGAACCTGGGACCTTTTGGTCCTGCCCTTGACTGGAATCAAACCTGGGACCCTTTGGTCCACCGGCTGACACTGTATCCACTAAGCCAAACCGGCTAGGACTCAGTGTTCATTCTTGTAACTTCCACTTGGCTTTGCTCAATGTCATGCCCTCAAGAAAGGCTCTCCCTGTCTGATATCCCTATCTAAAACAACCCCTCTGCCACTCTTTATCCTTCTTTCCTGCTTTACTTTACTTCTTGGTCCTTATCATTATACCTATATGTTTATTGCATTATTTGTTTCCTGTTTGCCTCTCCCATGAGAATACATTCTATGAGAGTAGACTGTGGCTTTCATGGCTATATCCCTGGCACCAGGAGCAGTGCCTGGAACATGGTAAGTAATGGGTAATATGGTGTGGTTATTCTCCAGGTCTCCTATCCCTGACTGCCTGTGTGGAATTTTGTTTTCATTCTCCTGTTAACTGAGCAGGCTATTCCTTGGACAGTTCTTTAAATAATCTAACTACCTAGAAACCCACTCCTGCTCTTCATGCCTCCTCTTTCTGCTTTGGGTGTGCTCTTTCAGAGTTTTGCCAGGTGGAAAATGCCACCTTCTCAGTAGTTTTTTCCTGTGTGTTTTCTGGGTCATAATTTCCTCTTCCTCGGTTTATCTAGCAATGTAACTATACCTCCCTTCCATCTTCCAAAAATCTATACAAATCTCTGTCCCATAGCTTGTTTCCTTCTCAAAACTGTAACCAATTGATCTCCTCTGTACCATTTACTTTGTCATTTCAACAGGCTTCTGTGAGGAGAGGGAAATATTTGTGTTCTGCCTGGTACCTTGAGCCACAAGCTTCTGGTTATCAGTTTATTAAACATGAAACTGTTAGGACTCTGTGTGTGTGTGTGTGTGTGTGTGTGTGTGTGTGTGTGTTTTCTTTAGAAATTATATAATGTGAGAAAGTATTTCAAGGGACTTAGCCCAAAGTGGTCTGGAGCCCACAAGTTTCAGGATGGTGGAATTTGACTTATAGGCTGCTAAAGGGGAACTGTCCAGTGACCTCCCTCCAGCTGGAGTCTGATGGATGGAAGTAAAAGATGCCATTAGGGACCAGACCCTTAGGCAACCTTTCAGCAGTATTCTTCTTATACGAAAGGACACACACAAATAAGATATTAAACTTTTTATAACAATTCTGTTAACATATGCCAAAAGTAGAAGTATGGTAAAGAAAATTTAATTTCCTATTTCTCTTGTATCTAGAACTGTGTTAGAAAGGTTCTAACAACCTTTCCGCATTCATCTCTCAACTTTCCCCCCATATTATAGACTAGAGGCCTCCGGCCTGGCCTGAGCCCTCTCGCAATCTGGGACCCCTTGGGGAATGTCGGATAGCTGGTTTCTGCCCAATCCCCACAGGCCCGATCCAGACAGGAGGGAGCCTGATCCCCGCAGGCCTGATCCAGACAGGAAGAAGCCCAATCCTGTGCATTGAGAGTCTGTCCGCTGGTGGTCAGTGTGCATCATAGCGACCGGCCATTCGGTCACTTAGGCTTATATATAGATAGATGCCCTCACAGATATTAGACATCTCCAAAACACATCATGCCTCTTGCTATTCCTTTCAAATTAAATTATTTTTATACTTCTATACTTTTGAACATGGTATTTGTTTCTAGAATGTTCTTTTTTGTTCAAGAAAATCTTTGAATTCTTACATAGACTTCCAAATACAAATTCAGTGTCATTTCCTACATGAAGCATTCCCAAACCCCCTTAAATAGGGTTTGTCTCTCTTCAGTGTAATCAGAATACTTTTTACATGTCCTATGAGCTTTCAACATCTATATATATATATATATATATATATATATATATATATATAAGCCTAAGAGACCATTCGACCGTTCAACCGGTAGCTAATAGGTGCAATGACCACCAGGGGGCAGATGTTCCGACTGGTAGGTTAGGTTGCTGCTGGGGCCCTGTCAGCCTCAAATCAGGTTCAGCCTCACCATGGACCCAAAGAGGAGGGAATAGCGAGCCCGATTCCTTGAGGAATCGGCCATGGGTTAGCTTGCTGCTGGGTCCCTGTGAGCCCCAAATCTGGTTCACCTGCACCAGATTCCCTTTCAATGTGCACTAATCCATGCACCAGGCCACTAGTATTGCTTATAATTATTTTTATATATTTTTTGTCCTGTTATAAAATGAGGCTCCTGAGGATGTACATAATTATCTCATTCATTTTTGTAATCAGCATGTTCTTTATATTATGATCTATACAAGTCAATTCAAGCTAGTTATGCTGTATAATAATTAACCTCCCCAAAATTTGGTGGTCTATAACAGCAAAGGTGTTTTTCTTGCTGATGTTATCATGGGTAGGTTGTGGCTCTATTTGATGCTATCTTCACTCCAAGACCCAGGTTGATAGAGAAAATTCCATCAGGAACATGGCTGGATTTGTAACAAATGGAAAAGAAATAATGTGACTCATGAGATTACCCATTTTTGCTTAGAATTGACAATCATCACTTCTACCCATATTTCATTTGCTAAAACAAGTTATAAGGCTACTCCTAATTTCAACAGTGCTGTGATATACAATTTTGTTGCAGCAATGAGCCCTTCCAGTCACATGGCCAAGTTTGATGCCAATGATACAGGGGTATGTAAGCCTGTTGCCAGTAAGAAGAGGCAATGAATACCATCTACCACAGGGCAACCTCCACCCCAGGAACTTTTTCTGTTCCTCACACAGTGAGGTTTCATTTTATATACATTGTCATTGTGTTCATTTCAAATATTAAAGCATCAAAATATTGATAAAATCCTATTTTAAGCATAAAATTTGAAATAATGCAAATTTCTTTCATTTAAATATTCACCTCCATATCGCGTAATTTTAAAACTGAAGAGCCAAGTGAATTTAAAATCTGCTCTATTTGCCGAACAGCAACATTATTTTAGCTAGTACATGGAAATATCATATTTCATTAATACTAGTCTTTATTACACAAGGTATCAGAGAACACATTTCATATATATAGTTTCACCTGCTATAAGCAAAAAATATTTCAACCCCATTCACTGCTTTTCCACTATTAAAAATGTAATTCTAAATGTCACCCGTGATATAACCACTAGACCACTTCCACAGAGCCTTCAAAGCAACTAAATTGCTTCTTCTTCTCATTAATTTAATGAATATAAATATACTGCTAAGATCCAGAGTCAGTTTTGTAGGTTAGATGGGTCATAACATCAAATTTTCAAATCAGGGTCTATAGCTTTCTCCTAGCTAATAAAAAAAGAACACTGAAATCCTGATTCTATTTCCCATTATCCAACCAACTAACACACCAATTAAGTGAACCCAGAAAATGTTTCCTTCTTTGTCAATATTCACCAAGTAAAAACTCACTCTACAATGAAATAGGATAGAGAATCCAGAAATCGACCCAAGCCACTATGCTCAATTAATATTTGACAAATGAGGCAAGAGCATACAGTGGAGTCAAGACAGTCTCTTCAATAAATGGTATTGGGAAAATTGGACAGATTCATGCAAAAAAATGAAACTAGACCACCAACTTACACCATACACACAAATAAACTCAAAATGGATAAAGGACTTAAACATAAGATGAGAAACCATAAAAATATTAGAGGAATCCACAGGCAGCAAAATCTCAGACATATGCCAAAGCTATATCTTCACCGATAACAGCTCCTAGGGCAATGGAAACTAAAGAGAAAATAAACAAATGGGACTACATCAAAATAAAAAGCTTCTGCACAACAAAAGAAACCATCAACAAAACAATAAAAAAGCCCACTGCATGGGAAAACATATTTGTCAATGTTATCTCCAATAATGGTTTAATCTCCAACATTTACAGGGAACTCATACAACTTAACAAAAGGAAGATAAACAATCCAATAAAAAATGAGCAATAGACCTAAATAGATACTTTTCAAATGTGGACATACGGAAGACAAAGAGACATATGAAAACATGCTCAAAGTCACTAATCATCTGAGAGATGCAAATCAAAACATCATCTCACACCTGTCAGAATGGCTATCATCAATAAGTCAGTCAGAGAAAGATAAATATCACATGATCAAACTCATTTGTGGAATATAATGAACAACATAAAATGATTAACAAAAACAGATCCAGAGACAGAGAAGCATCGATCAGACCGTCAAACCTCAGAGGGAAGGTAGGGGAGGGTGGGGGGAAGCAGGAGAGATCAACCAAAGGACTTGCATACATGCATATAAGCCTAAGCAGTGGACACAGACACTAGGGGGGTGAGGGCATAAGGGGGGATAAGGACACATATGTAATACCTTAATCAATAAAGAAAAAAGTACAACTTCAAAAAAGTCAATAGAGCGGGAAAAAGCAACTAAGGAGTGGGGAGTTAGAGATCTGAGAAGTTTTCCACAGAGGTATCACAAACAGTTGGCGAAAGCATTAGTTTGAAATGTGAAAATGTATCATCTTGTAAAAACACAATAAAGCCAGTTTGAATTGTCAAAAAAAAAAAAAAAAACTCAGTCTAAGGAGGTTAAACCTTGCTACAAAAGAAGAAAGAAGAAGAAATAATTACTTCTTTTTATGAACTGCTTTATTTTTTCATTTTTATTGAATTTACTGGGGTGACACTGATTAACAAAATTATACAGGTTTCGGATGCATAACATATCATCTGTACACTGTATTGTGTGTTCACCATCCAAGTCATGTCTCCATCCATCACCATTTACCCCACCTGCAAACCCTCTATCTACCTGCCCCCTGATAATCACCATACTGTTGTCTGTCAAGGTGAAGAGATTAAGCAAAAAAAAGAAAAAGAAATGTATTTTTCAATGTATCCTGCTTTTTTTTTTTTTTTGCATTATTGAACAATGGTAGTCTATTCATGCAACAGAATTTTATTGAGCACCTAGTGTATTCCACGTACTGTGTTAAGCATTTTCTGTGGATTTTATCATTCAAAACAAAAGTGTCAGGAAACACTTTCTTTGAAAGTCATACTTAAGCCCTAGCCAGTTTGGTTCAATGGATAGAGTGTCGTCCTGCAGACTGAAGGGTCCCGGGTTTGATTTCGGTTAAGGGCACATGCCAGGGTTGCAGGCTCGATCCCCAGTAGGGGGCGTGCAGGAGGCAGCCAATCAATAATTCTCCCTCATCATTGATGTTTCAATCTCTCTCTCTCCCTCTCCCTTCCTCTCTGAAATCAATAAAAATATATTTTACAAAAGAAAAGAAAGTTATACTTAAGTCAGACCCTGAAGGATACATGGGATTTACCAGGGGAAAGGGAGCTTTCGAGTAAAAGGGACAGCTGAACTAAAGGCCTCAGGTGGGAAAACATCTTGACATGTTCAGGGAACTGACAAAAACAAATGTGGCTGGGACAGAGTGTGAGAGATTACAGGTGGGGTAAGTTGACAATACCATCAGCATGGATGGAGATTTGAGTCAGTGTATACTTTCTGTATCTCATTTATTAATTTGCATTTGCAGACATAAAAGAAAAATGTATAGTGACTATCCTGCAACATACAATCTGTCAGAACAGATTATAGAATTAGTCACGTTTTTTGCATTTCTAGCAATCAGACTGAGGAGCACATACTTTAGGCACTTGGGATTTTTTTTCTGGGTGATTCTTTCTGTGCTTTATCTTGATACTGGTATCATGGTAGCTTGAGGGTTTTTATATGTTGGCAATAGTCCCACTCGAATTTTGAAAGGCAATAAATCTTATCTGACTAAAGTGAATTTCTTTCTATTGGAGTAGACTGCTATTACAGTATTGTTTGGCATAATTTACAATTCTCATTAACTTTAGTGAGAATGTGTACTTAAGAAAGCAGTAAAATAGTGTCTTGTGTTTAAATACGGCATTTGGTACTTTTCCCCTCCTTTCCATGATAATTACTGAGTATCAGGACCTTGTCATGTTACTTCCTTGGGTATATATTCTCTGAAATATGTATTCTCTTTCACTTTTTTTTTATGTGCCTCAGGCATGAAACAGCTCTGGCCACCGACACAGGCATCAAGCTAGGATGAACTAAGGACTGTACATCTGCTTTGCCCCTGATTGATATAAGAGCAACATCACCAATCAGATGTCTCCTTGCCCATTGCCAGGGGGTCTCTTTCACTTTTCAATTTTTATTAAAAACCTTTAAATGTCCAAATTATTTCAGTTTCTTTCCCATGTCTATTATTAAAACCCTTAGTTGGATAAGGTTAAGTTTGTCTGTTTCATTATTGGCAGAAAAACAGACACATAGACCAATGGGACAGAATTCAGAGGCCAGAAAAAAAATCACACATATAGGGGAACATAATTCTTTACAAAGGAGCTAAAAGCACACAATGGAAAAAAAGGAAGCCTTTTCAATAAATGATGCTGGGAAAGTGTGAAACCCGCATGCAAAAAAATGAAAGTAGACTTCTATTTGTCACTATACACAAAAAATTAACTCCAAATGGATCAAAGACCTAAATATAAGATCTGAAACAATCAAATACATAATATAAAATATAGGTACTATACTTACAAACCTTGGTCTTAAAGAGGATTTTATGAATTTGACCTCAAAGGCAAGGGAAGTAACAGCACAAATAAATGAATGGACTATATCAAACTAAAAAGCTTCTGCACAGCAAAAGAAACTATCTATAAAACAAAAAGACATTCAGCTGAATGGGAGAAGATATTGGCAAACAACACCTCTGATAAGGGGTTAATATCCCAAATATATTTTCAAGAACTCATACAACTCAACAACAAAAATACATTTAAATAGGAGGAGGATCTGAGCAGACCCTTCTCCCAAGATGACATGCAAATTGCCAACAGATAAAAAGATGTTCAATTTCACTAGCTATTAGGGTAATACAAATCAAAACTACAATGAGACACCACCTCACACCTGTTGAAGTGACTGATATCAATAAGACATGTAATGTTGTGTTGGAGAGGTTTTGGAGAAAAAGGAACCCTCATTCACTAATAGTGGGAATGTAAACTGGTACAGCCACTATGGAAAAGAGAATGGAGATTCCTCAAGAAATTAAGAAAAAATATGCATATAGAGCTACCATATGACCCAGCAACCCTTCTTCTGGGTATCTACCCTGGCTTCCCTCTGAGATTTGACATTCTGTTCCATGCTCCTATGTCTCTGAATCTATTTTGTTCATCTGTTTACTTTGTTCATTAGGTTCCACATATGAATGAGATCATGTGAAACTTGTCTTTCCCAGACTGGCTTATTTCACTTAGCATAATAGTCTCCAGGTCTCTCCATGCTGCTCAAAGTGTAAGAGGTCCTTCTTTTTTACAGCTGCATAGTATTCCATGGTGTATATGTATCACAGCTTTTTTATCCACTCATCTACTGATGGGCACTTGGGCTGTTTCCAGATCTTAGCTATTGTAAATTGCACTACTATAACATAGGTGTGCCTATATTCTTTCTGACTGGTGTTTCGGGTCTCTTAGGATATATTCCTAGAAATAGGATCACTGGGTCAAATAGCAGTTCCATTTTTAATTTTTTGAGGAAGCTCCCATACTGTTTTCCATAATAGCTGCACCAGTCTGCATTCCCACCAACAGTGTACTAGGGTTCCCTTTTCTCCACATCCTCACCAGCACTTGTCATTTGTTGATTTGTTGATGGTAGCCATTCTGATAGATGTGAGGTGATATCTCATTTTCTTTTTAATTTGCATCTCTCTGATGATCAGTGACTTTGCATATTTTTTCATATGTCTCTTGGCCTTCTGTATGCCCACTTTGGAGAAATGTCTATTTAGGTCTTTTGCCCATATTTTAATTGAATTGTTTATCTTCCTTTTGTTAAGTTGTATGAGTTCCTTATATATTTTGGATATTAACCCTTTATCAGATGTATCATTTGCAATATGTTCTCCCATACAGTGGACTCCCTTTTCATTTTTCTGATGGTTTCTTTTACTCTACAGAAGCTTTTTATTTTTATGTAGCCCCGTTATATTTTAAAATGTACATCAAGAGTTTTTTTCTAACAGAAATCAGAATGAGTTTTAAACAAATATGCACAAGGATGGAAGGGATATACAGCAAGTATATTTTTAAATAGTATTTGGTTATTTCCACAATTCAGATCCATATCAATGTATTTTGGGAGGGAGGAAAGAAGGGAAGGAAGGAAGGAAGGAAGGAAGGAAGGAAGGAAGGAAGGAAGGAAGGAAGGAAGGAAGGAAGGAAGGAAGGAAAAAAATAGAAAACCTCACACCTGTCAGAATGGCTATCAACTAATAAACAAACAACAAGTGTTGGCGAGGGTGTGGAGAAAAAGGAACCCTCGTGCACTGCTGGTGAGAATGCAGACTGGTGCAGTCACTGTGGAGAACAGTATGGAGGTTCCTGAAAAAGTTAAAAATGGAATTTCCATTTGACCCAGTAATCCCACTTCTAGATCAATATCCCAAGAAACCAGAAACACCAATCAGAAAGGATATATGTTCCCTTATGTTCATAGCAGCACAATTTACAATAGCTAAGATTTTGAAACAACCTAAGTGCCCATCAGAAGATGAGTGAATTAGAAAACTGGTACATCTATACAATGGAATTCTATGCTGCTATAAAAAAAGAAGGAACTTTTACCATTTGCAAAAGCATGGATAGAACTGGAGAGCATTATGCTAAGCGAAATAAGCCCATCAGAAAGAGATAAATATCACATGATCTCACTCATATGTGGGATATAATGATGAACAAGAACAGATCTAGAGACACATGGCAGGGGAGGGGGTGGTTAGAGAGCAACCAAAGGACTTGTATGTATGCATATTAGCATAACCAATGGACACAGACACTGGGCCACTGGGGGCTTGCCAGGGATTGGAATGGCTGTGGGGGGGGGGGGGGGCGAGGGGAGGTCAGTCGGGGAAAAAGAAGACATATGTAAAACTTTAGACAATAAGTTTAAAAATATAATTCTTTAAAAATGAATGGGATAATAGTGATGATGTACATTCATTTATGTAAAATGCCTGTTAATAAACTACCAGAGATGGGGCACACAAAAGAGAGAAAACCCTCATCCTTGAAGTCAATTCTAAGAGATAAATCACACAAAGTTTTTGAATAATATAAATAAGTTTTACCTCCCAAGTCAATTATGAAGAACTAGTGGCCCAGTGAACAAAATTCGTACACATTAAAAGGGAATTAGCCCTAACCAGTTTGGCTCAGTGGATAGAGCATTGGCCTTCGGACTGAAAGGTCCCAGGTTCAATTCTGGTCAAGGGGGCATGTACCTTGGTTGCGGGCACATCCCCAGTAGGGGTCGTGCAGGAGACAGCTGATCGATGTTTCTCTCTCATTGATATTTCTAACTCTCTCTCCCTCTCCCTTCCTCTCTGTAAAAAATGAATAAAATATTAAAAAATAATAATAAAAAAAATAAAAGGGAATTAATTAGAGGAAATATTTTAATATTTCTATTTGCCCTTTCTCTGTTATAGAAGTGTTAGAGATGAAAGAAAATTAGTAAAATGTATATGAACATAATATATAAATTTATTAATAAATAAACAATAACAGCCTCACGTCACCCGGCCTCACTGTGCACGCAGCCCTGCCCACCCACACCTGCTGCACATGCAGCCTCCTGCTGATCAGTCATTATGATGTGAGGGCATCACAACCATTTGCATATTACCCTTTTATTAGTATAGATATGTTGAAATATGTTGTTAGTGTTATTACTTAAATTTTTGTTATTCTTTATGTACATGTATGTTGTTAAAGCTCAATGACCCAAAGATCACAAGCGACAAGCCCATAGTCTGAGAGAATTATATTTATTGCCACAATGAAGTGAGAGGGGTGCACCCCAGAGGGACTGTGGATTGCGGCTCTCAACAAGGGAAAGAATGGAGGCATCTTTTGTAAGATTTGGATTCCTGTGGGAGGATTCAGTGGAGCATCTCAGTGAAGTGGGGGCAGTTCTGAATTGGTTAGTGGCTCTGAGGTCTGACCAGGGGAAGCAGGTTTTAACTGAGAATTGGGTGTTGTCATGATTTAATGGCAGTTTAGCAACTGGTTATTCCCAGAAATAGGTTGGAATAGTGGGATGTTGATAAGAAAGCAACAAACATTCAAATTGAGGCAGGGAGTGGGGAGAGTCTCTGGTTACATGTCTCCAGTGAATCACTGTTTCCTGTTAATTTTGCAACTACTATTCTTTGTGTCTACCCTCCCAGCATGATTAACAACAAAACTGCTTTTTTTCTATTTTAAAGCAATGGAGCTGTTTTTCATTTATTTCTTAGTTTCAGACAGATTTTTACTATTATAGTGTAGATACTCTACCTATCTGTTGAGTATCCTATCTTACCTAATAATAGACAAACATATAAGTTGACCATACCTCCGCTACGCCACCAGCCAATCAGGAGTGATATGCAAATTAACCCAACAAAGATGGCGGTTAATTTGCATACACAAGCACTGAGTGACGGGGTGGGTGGGACTGAGGCATTCTGCCCCACCCCTGGTCTCTCAGGGCCTCTGGGCAGCTTGGGAAGGCGGGGCCTGAACGGAAAGGGCCTGGGGCGGAGTGGAAAGGCAGTGCCAGCCGCCAGGGAAAGGAAAGCCCATTCTAGCATGAATCTTGGTGCATTGGGCTTCTAGTATAATTAAAAGCTTTGTTGGTTTTAAGTGATGTTAAGTCCTTAAGGGTACTCTTTAGTACAAAAGCTTGAGTAATTTATAGTCTTTGGGTTCAATTGAAATTCTCTTTTAAAGATTGACTAGAAAGTAAAAGTCTCTAGGATCTCCTTTTCTCTGTCTTGAGCATTGACTCTTAGGGGACATAAAACAGGAAGATTTAATCAAGTTTTGCCTCCAGCAGCTGTGCCATGGATTTTTCAATCCTTCACACTAGTAGAGGGCTAGTTTCATGCAAATCTTGGTTATAAATAAAATTTCCCAGTATATCTGCAAACTCCTTGAGGGCAAGGATATTGTTTTATTCACATTTGTACCTCCTCATAGCTTAACACAAGGCCTTTTATATATGACTCTCAATAAAAAATTGTTGGATTTAACCCCATTTGTAAAAGAATTTGAAAGTACTACGTAAAAGACTGAGTATATTATAAGATAAGAAAGAGAGAAATGTTGATCTTTACTGTATCTGCAAGTGTGTATGTCATTTTAATGCTTTCCCAAAGGCTATGGGATAATCAATCTCAAGAGATAAAACCATGCTCCTCTTTTTCCAAAGGAAAAGTGAGCTTCCACATATATATAGTAAAATAATGCCCTACCCTTTATTGAATACCTTACCATTATGGCTTGGTCATGCATTATTTTTCTACCAATTGACCTAAAATTTCTTAAATATAGATTTATCTACCAAAATTTAGAATTATAAAATGGTGCTCATCTTTATTAGTTAGCATATTAACCATTAACCTATAACTTAGTATTTATTTTAGAAATAAAGTTTTCCCTGGACACAATAAAGTCTATTGATAGATGGTAACCTTTGTCGTTTTTCTTTCTTGAAAAGCCATCTCTTTGCTCTGCAGAACAATAGATAGTAGCTTGTATTTGTTTTTATTTCATTTTTTTAAATCTTTTTTTTTCCTCACACCTACTTGTTGACATAGTAGGAAAAGCTTTGTTCTGACTCAAGCCTATATCCACAGTTTGAAAAACACATTTATATTGTAATTCCATGTATCATTTATGTGTGTGTGTGTATAAATTGATAGGAAAGACATACATACTGGTGGTAGGAAATTAGACAGCTTCTGAGTGGTGTGTCCAATAAAAGAGAAATACACAACAGCTATGAGAGTTCAGACAACCCAGAGTTAGGAACACTGGACATGATTTCATGGAGACTGAATGTGAGCTAGGTATTAAGGAAAGGGGAGACTCTTTTAATGGGGAGCAGGAATTTTCTAAGGAAAGGAATGGTATCAATTAAATAATTGATGGGGATGAGAAAATTCTCTGGGAATTTAGAGTTTCCCAGTTTGTTGTGGAGTGGTTTGAAGGTTAATTTGGATCAGATATAGTGCAAGATCATTTTAGTTTGGATTCCCTTCAAAGTTGATTCTGCAACAAGAACTTGGGTGCATGTAGGTGGCTTATTTAGGAATTACTCTAAAGAAGAGTAAATGAGGAAATGATACAGTGAAGAGAGACCCCCCTCAAAAGGTTCATTGATGAGAAAGTTGCCTCTGTGGGCAACTGGGGCCCAATCCCTTTAGAGAATACCCTGGTAACCAATATGGAACACAGTGCAAAGTTATTCCACTGAAGCAAGAGGGAGATGGGGTATTTACCTTTGAAGTCTCATTCCTTATTGGTTGAGAGTTGAAGCATAAGGGTTACTACACCACCATACTTCTGAGTTGCTATTGCAGACAGCTAGTCAAATTCCCAGGTTTCTCGGGAAATCCTTCAGATAAAGAAGGAGAAACACAAGAGCTCGAGATATAAATTTGACCACAGGCTGGGAACTGTCTCCACCTGCAGCTTCATGTGAACTCATGAGAGCTGAGAGTATACTGAGTGGCCAGATTATTATGATCTCTGAACGCATAATAATCTGGCCACTCAGTATATATCCTATATAATAAAAGGCTAATATGCAAATTGTCCTCTCGACCAGGAGCTCGACCAGCAGGTAGGCTGGCCAACCGCCCATGTCCCCTCTCCCTGGCCAGGCTGGCCGGACCCCACCCATGCACGAATTCATGCACCGGGCCTCTATTATATATATATATATATACACACACACTGAGTAGCCAGATAATTATGCATTCAGAGATCATAATAATCTGGCCACTTAGTGTATATGGAAAGGGGCATCCACAGAGTTTACTCAGAGGCCTTGAATGCCAACGTGAGGATTTTTGATAGATGATGGAACTCTTGAGGCTAGCTGAGCAATTGAGTAATATGAGGATGAGAGTGTTAGGAAGATGCGTATAAAATTGCTTGGGGGATAAATACTGGAGGGCAGTGCAACCAGAGGAGGAACTATTAGCATAATTTATGCCATAGCTAATCAGCTTTGGAATTACTTGTGGTGTAGGAAGGGTGGGTCATGGTGGAAATGGAGAGAAGAAATATTCTGGATAAAGTTACAAAAAGACATATGAAGTGATAGTTTGTGGGGTCACAAGAGAGGGGGCTCAGGAGTAATAAGAAGTTAGAAACTTTCTATTAGTCATAAGGATGTAAAGTACAGCATAGGAAATACAGTTAATAATACTGAAATAACTATGCATGGTGCCAGGTGGGTACTGGAAATATTAGGGGGAACACTTTGTAAAGTATATGATTGTCTAACCACTATGCTGTGCATCTGAAACTAATACAAAATAATATTGAATGTAAATTGTAATTTAAAAAAAAAATTAAGATGTAGGCAACTTTTTTTAGCCTACATCATTTGGAGGTTCCTAGAAAGCCAAAAATATGCAGCTGGGGGCAAGTGATGCAGAGAAATTAAGTTAGTATTTATCCAATTTATAATTATAAGGACATTAAGATCCCTTCAGTCTCATTTCTCCCTCTGGGACAGATTCTGGTTTGAGTCATGGTTCTGAATTTTCTACCCAGTAGAATTATCTAAGGAAGCTTGTAAAAATCCTGGTGTCCAGGCCTCTCCCCAGGCACATTAAATGAGACTCTCCAGGAGTGACCTCTAGGATTCCGTGGTTTTTCAAAGCTCCCTGGATGATTCCAATGTGTAGCCAGGAGGAAGAACTGTCGGATTGTAGTTTAAAAGTATTTGATAAGCTCTACTTTCATATTCAACATCAAGTCACCAGTTCTAATTCTGGCTTTGTCCTGGTCACTGTTGTTTTTGTTTGTTTGTTTTGTTTTGTTTTTGCTTTTCCTGGAAACAATTTATTATCTTTCTTATTCAATCACCGTGGTAACTGCATCCTGCTCCCTTGTTAACATTCCCAGCATCCAAGTCCTCTGTTTTTGCTGAGTTTCTCCAGCCTTGACCAATATCTGAACTTTAGTCCTAAGATTAAAGGTTTGTTGGCAGATGTTTCTGATGCCAATAGCCTGCCAGCATGCATGTCTTCATTATGGTCCCATGCCCCATCCCAAGCTAAATGATGTCTCTAAGCCTAATACAGCTGATATTCCTCCAAAGTTCAAAGCTACAGGAAGGTTTGTTTTTTCTAATTTTTCCTATCTTTTTTTTTTTTTTTTTTTTACTATTATGCGTTTCTTTTCTGGAAGAGCTAAGTGAAGCTTTAGTTTAGATTTTGGGAAATGTGAAATCAAAATGTGCAGGACACTTGCTATCAAGAAATTGAAGCAAGTTGACAAGGAAGACTATCTCTTCCAGCCTGCTCCCCCACTTTCACAGACGGTGATGAACACAAAATAGATGGCCTCCCACAACTTTGTTATTTTTCCTTTAGCAAATGTATCCACTTCTCCTGCGTCTGTATCAAATTTGCATCTTCCCTGCAGTGCAGCTTCAGGTTATGAGGTGTTTCTCCCCTTCCCCAATCTTTTTTTTTTTTTAATCCTCACCCCAGGATATTTTTCCATTGATTTTTAGAGAGTGGAAGAGAGAGGGAAAGACAGAGGGAAACAGCTATGTGAGTGAAGCACATTGATTGGTTGCCTCCTGCCTGAGCCCCGACCAGGGCCCTGGCCAGGGAGGAGCCTGCAACCCAGGTACATGCCCTTGACCGGAATCAAAACTGGGACCCTTCGGTCCCCAAGCTGATACTCTATCCACTGAGCAAAACGGGTTAGGGCTTCTCTTCTCCAATCTAATCCAAGCCCTTGTGCTATGGATTTCATAGTTTCCTTCTTCTTTAGTACTCTTACTTCATTAATGCACTGCTCCTGCCAATGACTTCGATCTCTAAAATGTTATTTATATCTTCCATCTTTAAAACAAACAAATAAAAAACAATTAATAATCTCTTCTTTGGCCCTACATTTTTCTCAAGGCAATCTCACCCTTTCCCTTCCCTTCACTGCAAAAATACAGGATCCCCTCAAAATGTATACACACTTTAACAGCTAATAGCTCAATTTTGAAAAGAAGATATATTTTAATAAACACTGCCTTTATAATTATTCAAGGTGTGTGTATACATTTTCGGGGACACCCTATAGTTAACAGTAGTCTACAATCCATGACTTCACTTCCTCAACATGTCACAGTCTGACTTATGACAACTCTTCTTTACTGAAAATGCTATTGCAGAGGTTCCCAATGACCTTCCAGTTGCTAAAACTAAATACAGGTTTCAAAGGGCCATTTAATTGTCAAATGGCCTTTCTACAACATTTTACAATGTCATTTTCTCTCCCTTTGAAACCTCTGCTCCACCACATGGAGTGACATCATTCCCTTGCCTCTCTAGCTACTCTGTATCAGTCTTCTTTACAGGCTTAACTCCCTCCACTCTTGCCTAAGAACAACTTTTCACTATAATCTCCATCTTTTTTAAAGCTTTATTGTTGAAAGTATAACATATATCTCCCCTTTTCCCCCATTGACCTCTTCTAGTCCGTCCCGCCCCCACCCCACGCCTTCACCACCTTTATTGTTTGTGTCTGTGGGTTATGCACATATACGTAGAAGTTCATTGGTTGATCTCTTTCCACCCACCCAGCCTCCCCTGCCTTCCCTCTGACAATATCAAAAGTGACACACTTCTAAACTTCATATATTTTCCATGAATTAATTCTTGCATATTGTTTATTCTAAGATCTTTATATTCCATACAAATATCTTGTCTAAATTCCAGACAAGTATTTTCAAACTCCGTCTGTTTGCATCACATATCAAACTCAACATATTACTTTCCAAGCTATTTTCACTTGGCTGTTACCTCTACCACTCTACTGAACATGCTTGGGGAAAGATCTGCAATGTTCTAGTTGAAAAAATCAAATTGACATTTCCTCCTTATGAAATATTTTTTACTTCCTGTGTCATATCCTTCTTCTCTGAACATTTCTTCTCTCTCTTTCACACACTTCTCTTTTCCGACTTCCATTTTTATTCCTCCATATTCTGAGCTGGTACAGTTAACAGCACCTACAAAGTGAGGGGAAACCTCATGCCCAGTGGAGTGGAGGAGACATGTGTATAATAGAAAGCTATAGTTTATTTTTTATCCATTCAGCCATTCTATGTCTTTTGATTGGAAACTTATGTTAAGGAAGATATTGATTAAGGAAGAGGAAAGAGAATGATGTTGACATGACCAATCGTGAAGAGATGTAGAGTGCTCTGTTCAAGCTTAGCATAAGTGGGAACACTTTTTAACCAAGTAAAATGGCAAAGTCACTGCCTCTAATTCTTAAGTTTTTCTGAACCACACTAAATCCTGGTTATTAAGAGAGGACTAGGGCAACAACCAAATTCATATAATTTACTATTTATTTGTGATTTATATGAAGACAGAACTCATTCTTTTTTTAAAATACATTTTTATTAATTTCAGAGAAGAAAGGAGAGGGAGATAGAGATAGAAACATCAATGATGAGAGAGAATCATTGATCGGCTACATCCTGCATGCCCCACACCGGGGATCAAGCCCATGACCTTGGCATATGACCTGACCGGGAATAGAACTGTGAACTCCTGGTTCATAGATCAATGCTCAACCACTAAGACATGTTGGCTGGGCAGAACTCATTCTCTTATCTCTGAATTTCCAACATCTAACACTATCTGATCATTGTAAAACAACAATTTAAAAATTTTTGAAAACAAATGAATGACTAAAAGCCTTCAGGGCCTAACTAATGAGACATTGTGCTTTATGACCTACACAGCTTTCATAAGCTCAGCAGCAAAAGGAGAGAAATAAGGTAGTGGGTATGTCCAGTGGGCCCAATGGAAGGTGAAGCATGTAAAACCAAAAGGAATGGTGGTTTGTTGGTGGTTTTTGTTGTTACTTTTAGATTCTTTATTGCATGCATACAAGTCCTTTGGTTGATCTATCATGGATAGATATGGAGAGTATTATGCTAAGTGAAATAAGCCAGTCAGAGAAAGATAAATATCACATGATCTCACTCATTTGTTAAATATAATGAAAAATGTAAATTGATGAACAAAAATAGATCCAGAGACAGAGAAGCATTGAACAGACCATCAAACTTCAGAGGGAAGGCAGGAGAGGGATTGGGGAGGTAAGAGATCAACCAAAGGACTTGTATGCATGCATATTAGCATAACCAATAGACACAGACACTAGGGGAGTGAAGGCATGTGTTGGGGGATGGGGGTGGCCGGGGAGAAGTCAATGGAGGGAAAAGGAGACATACACTGAGTGGCCAGATTATTATGATCTCTGAACGCATAATAATCTGGCCACTCAGTGTATATCCTATATAATAAAAGGCTAATATGCAAATTGTCCCCTCGACCAGGAGTTCGACCAGTAGGCAGGCCAGCCAACCGCCCATGTCCCCTCCCCCTGGCCAGGCTGGCCGGACCCCAACCATGCACGAATTCATGCACCGGGCCTCTAATACACACACACACACACACACACACACACGCACACGCACACGCACACACATACACACTGAGTGGCCAGATTATTATGCATTCAGATATTATAATAATCTGGCCACTCAGTGTATGTAATACTTTAAACAATAAAAAAGGAAAAAAAAGATTCTTCAGAAATGCTAGCCATAAATATACACTTGAAAATCATTAGTATTAACTAAGAAGCATGTCTTAAAATGTATGGGGGCTATTAGCCATTAGGACTTCTCACAGACTGATGATGTCTCTGAAACCCTGGAGCTAACAGTGAACCAATCACCCAAATCCAGGCAGATCCAGTTTACAAAGACTCTGCTTGCTTCTTAACACTTTTTCAGCACTAACAGCCCTCTAAGTCCTCTGTAGAGAGTTATTAAATGCTAGTTAGTAAGTTCTGAATGCAAAACTGATTAAAGAGAAATTGTATTTTTGTCTCAAGCAAAAGCAAATTCAGTGGGATGCCATAGGCATTCTGATGTACCAAGGTATTATAACTTAGCAAACCTTTATTATAGTACCCAGGACACCAAGCTCTGGTTGAAATTTGTTATGTGACCTTGGATTGGTCATATAGTTGATCTCAGTTTCTGCACCTTTTTTTTCCCTATGAATAATAATACTTCCCTGCCTTGCTTATCGCTCTATGGTATGGATGCAAAGAAGTAACGCAGATAAAACTTCTGTGAAAAGTCAAAGGAATTGTGTCATGCAAACATAAGATGACTGTTCCTTACAGAATACAGGGTTTAGTTTCCACGTTTACCCTCAAAGGAAAGCAATGGAGTCAAAGAAATTGAGGATTCTGTGATAATTTTGTATCACGTAGTTTAACATACATCTTTCATGGATAAAGAAATGGAGATTCAGAAAGGTCAACTTCTTTATCTAATACTAGAGGCCCGATGCATGAATTCATGCACGGGTGGGGTCCTTCCTGGCCAATCAGGGGCCATCTCCCCAGTCCCGATTGGGGCCAATCAGGGCCGATCAGGGCCAATCAGGACTAGCCAGCTTGGGGGAGGGACTGCGGGAGGTTGGCCAGCCGTGGGAGGTTGGCTGTGGGAGGGCACTGACCACCAGGGGGCAGCTCCTGCATTAAGCGTCTGCCCCCTGGTGGTCAGTACACGTCATAGCTACTGGCCGGTCATCCGGTAGTCTGGTTATAATGGTCGATTAGACTTTTATACATATAGATAGTGGTATAATTGGCATCAAAATCCAAATCATCTGTTGATCAGCTTAATGCTTGAATAAGAGTTCATTTCAGCATCACATCCCAGCACACTTTATTTTCAGAATATTGACACATTTTTCGTAAAAGTAAACTAATATTTCTATATCAATTCACACATTTGATAGAAATAAAGTCAACTACATATGCAAATTTAAAGACTCACAGTGTTTAGGCACCGAAGAAAAAAGGAGAGATGAAAAGGGCAGTTTAAAAATTTATCAAAATACAAGCACTATTGCATCATTTTTCAGAGACAGCACAAAAGATCAGTTCAGAGAAAGACATCTATGTAAGTTGTAGCCAACAGATAACTTACACAATTTCCTTTCCTATACTTTTCTTGATTATGATAAATATTTATTAATTCAGGTTATAAAAAAGAGACTCCTACAGGATGTGAGGAAGACAATCATCATCTCCTTCATTCTGTATGTCTCTGATGAGATTCTCACCACCCTCCATATACACATAGGAGTATAGGGAGGCTACAAAGAACGTGGGAAGAGATTTTTAGTTCAGCTATCCTGAGAAATTCTCCCCTTTGCTTCTCCAGCAGTGAGTAAAACAAAATTCTATGCTATATGAGATTTCTAGAGCAACCTACAGGAAGAGTTTGTCTTATCAAAGACATTTTTTTTATTTGGTGTCTTCAGGTCAATTAAATAAGTTACTTTCTCTGTTCCCTACATCATAGCTTCTGTGCAACAATGTGATTTTATGTCTTAAAAGTAGGAATAATGCCATGTGAGTCTTTGATTAGCATTTGTCACAGTAATGCTAATACCCAGAGATGTTCAAACAATTCCATGCTCCCAATATAAGAAAATCATATGCTCTCTAAATTGATTTATCCAGGAACAGAATGTGGGAATGTAAGTAAATCCCATTGGGAGTTCTGAAGCCAAGATCTTGATTGTCAATATGTCCTAGAAAAAACAGTTTTCACATCGTCCATTAAAATCTCATGTAAACTTTAGTGAAAATAAATATTGCGCAGACATATGTCCAAACAATAAAAGCAAAGCATATTTTAGTAAAAAAATTAAATTAAATTATGATCAGAAACACACACACACACACAAAGAGATTTGATAAAGCTGTTTTTGCACTCCTAGGTTCACCCAAAACATGGATGGATCTGATCTTAGATACTAGAGCTAACAGATAGAACTTCACCCAGTTCCAAGACTGACCACTGGGTGGTACATGAGGGACAATTCCAAATAACCTGCAAAGCCTTCAACAACTGAATTGACATTGTTATCACAACCCACAGAACAGTAGGTTGAAATTTGCAGCCTGAATCAAATCAGGTCAAGTATATGCTATCACAAAAATATCCTGACCTATTCAACTACCTATTAAAAATATCAACATCCTCTGCAGAATTTAAATAAGACCCAGACTCACAATATAATATTCAAAATGTCCAGAAAACAATCCAAACTTACTCAACGTATGAAGAGCCCCAGAAATCTCAACTCACATGGAAAAAGACAATTAACAGGTACCAACAAGATGACCAGAGATAATGGAATTTTCTGACAAGAACAATCACAAGCACTCCTGAAATGCAAGTTAAAATTAAAAGTATCTGCAAAGAAATATACTATATATAAAAGAACCAATGAACTGATCTTTTGTGCTGTCTCTCAACCAATTAAGACTGAAAAATGCAACTGAAATTTTAAAACCTCACTTGTTATACTCAGTAGCAGAATGGAAGTGACAGAGGAAAATATTAGTGAATGGGAAGCTATATCAAGAGAAATTATCAAGTAGGAATAATAAATAGAAAATTTGGGGGAAAAATAAATAACACTGGCCAGTATTGCTCAGTGGTTAAAGTGTTGGCTCCCACACCAAAAGGTCTCAGGTTCGATTCCTGGTCAAGGGCATGTACCTGGGTTGCAGGTTCACTCCCTGCCCTGGTTGGGGCGCATGCAGGAGACAACCAATTGATGTGCCTCTCTCACATCAATGATCTCTCGCTCTCTTTCTTTTATCCACCCCCCCCCACTCTCTCTCCCTTTCCCTGTCCCCTCCACACTCTCTGAAAAGCAATGGAAAATATATCCTCAGGTAAGGATTCACTAAATAAATAAATAGCCACAGGGACTCATGAAATTACAATAAAAGATTAACATTCATGTCATTGGAATGCTAAAAGAAAGAGTGTGGTGCTGCAAAATACCTGAAAAAATAATGGTCAAAAACTTCCTTAATTCTACAATGGACCTATACATTCAAGAAATTGAATCAAGCTCAATCAGAATAATCCCAAAATATTCAAGTATAGAAACATTATTATCAAACTGTTAAAAGTAAAACAAAGAAAAATCTTGAAAGCAGCCAAAGAAAAATGATGCATTACCTATAGTACAGTGATTATTTAAAAGGCAATGGATTTATTATCAGAAACTATAGTGACCAGAAAAGGTGGGTAAACATTTTTAAAGTGCTGACAGAAAAGAACTGTCAATTCAGAAATCTATATTCAGAGAAAATATCCTTCAAGACAGAGGGAGGCTAGACTTTAGGCGGTGAGCACACAATGCAATATACAGATGATGTAGTATAGAATTGTACACTTAAAACTTCTTTAGTGTATAAACCAATGACACCCCAGTAAATTTAATTTAAAAAATAAAATTGAAATAAAGACATTCTCAGTTGAATGAAAACTAAGGTAATTTAGAGTCAAAAGACATGCTTTAAAAGAATTGTTAAAGAAAGTTCTCTAGACATAAGGGAAACCATACCAAAGGAAATCTAGAACATCAGGAATGAAGAAAACAGAAATACTAAATATCTGGGAGGGAGAAGAGATAAGACAAAAATTACCAATATCAGAAATGAAAAAGAGGCTATCATTAAAGACCCTATAGACATGAAATGATAAGAGAATATTATTAACAACTCTATGCATATAAATTGAACAATTTAGATAAATTAGATCAATTCCTTGAAAACCACAAACCACCAAAACTCACCCAATATGAACTATAAAACCTGAATAGCCCTATAACTATTAAATTAATCCAACAAAGCATGTATATAATGTGTATTTTGAAAATTACAAAAAGCTGAGTAATAAATAAGAGAAGGCCTAACTCCATGGGAAGACATACTGTTTGAATGGATTACAAGACTCAGTTTATTAAGGGTGTTAATTCTGCCCAAATTGCTCAAAAGTTTTAAAACAATCTATACTAATAAAAGACTGGATAGACCGGACGTCTTCCAGACATCATTCTGGACATCCTTCTTGACAAAGCCAGGGGTGTGGCCAGCCTGCAAACTCTCGGCAGCCTCAAGCCCAGGCCAGCCCTGCCCCCCAACAGGGACCCCCACCCCGATCGCGGGCATGACCAGCCTGTACACCACCCACGGCACCTCGCCCAGGCTGGCCCTATCCCCAGCGGGGACCCCCACCCCAATCAGGGGCATGACCAGCCTGCAAACCACTGACAGCCCCTCACCCAGGCCAGCTCCATCCCCCAGCAGGTACCCACACCCCAATCAGGGGCATGACTGGCCTGCAAACTGCCCACAGCCTCTTGCCCACGATGGTCGCACCTCCAATTGGGGGCATGGTTGGCCTGCAAACCCCCAGTGGCCCTTCACCCCAGCCAGCCCTGCTCCCCAGCAGGGACCCCCCGACCAAGATCCAGGGACCCCTGCAAGGCCAGCTGGCCCCCACCCATGCACCAGGCCTCTATCCTATATAATAAAAGGGTAATATGCAAATTGACCCTAACGGCAGAACAACTGCTGGACCAGTCACTATGAGTCGCACTGACCACCTCTTTTTCCCTTTCCCCATCTGGCAGGCTCTGATCACCTGATGGTCACCCACGACAGGGGCGGGGCTGGTGAGCAGGTGAGAACAGCCGACCTTTCAGTCCTTTCCCCTGGCTGTCAGGCACTGATCACCAGATGGTGAACAGGGAACCGGAGGTAGGTGGCGGTGGGGGGGCTGGGCCAGCTGTGGGCAGCTGCAGAAGATGGCCCTGATTGCAGGCCAGGCCAAGGGACCACATCCGCGCATGAATTTCGTGTCCTGGGCCTCTAGTACCAATATAAATCCCAACAGTATTTTTGTAAATATAGGCAAACTTATTTTAAAATTTATATGGGAGGAAAAATGAAGTAGAATAACTAAAACAATTTTGATAAAGACATAAAATGAGAGGAATCATTATAATTAATATTAAAGCTTACTATATAGCTACAATCATCAAGAAAGTGTGGTAGTCTAACCGGTTTGGCCCAGTGGATAGAGCATCAGCCTGCGGACTCAAGGGTCCTAGGTTCGATTCTGGTCAAGGGCATGTGCTTTGGTTGCGGGCACATCCCCAGTAGGGGGTGTGTAGGAGGCAGCTGATCGATGTCTCTCTCTCATCGATGTTTCTCTCTATCCCTCTCCCTTCCTCTCTGTGAGAAATCAATAAAATATATTTTTTTAAAAAAGAAAGAAAGTGTGGTATTGGAAGAAAGATAGACACATAGAACACTAGGCAGAATAGAGAGTCCAGAAAAAGGCAAGTTTGGCTATTTAGTTTTGACAAAAGTGTAAAAGGAACCTAATGGAGAAAAGATAGTCTTTTCAACAAATGGTTTTGGGAAAATTAATCATCCATATGCATAAAAAATTTAACTTTACCCTACCTTGCACTTTATATAAGGACTATTTATAAATGATCATAGATTTAAATATAAACATAAAATTATAAAACTTTTAGAAGAAAACATAGTAGAAATTTTTGTGACAGAAATTTAAGTGAAGAGTTCCTTAGACATGACACCAAAAATACAATCCATAAAATAAGAAAATTGATAAATTGAAGTTTATCAAAATTTTTAAATTTTGCTCTGTGAAAGACACTGTTAAGAGAAAAAAAGGTAAGTTATAGACTGGGACGCCGTATTTGGAAATCTTATATCTGACAGAGGACATGTCCAGAACATACAAAGAACTCTCAAAACTCAGCAATAAGAAAATGTACAATCTAATTAAAAATGGGCAAAGGACTTGAGCAGACACTTCACCAAGGATGGTGTAAGGACAGCAAATAAGCATATGAAAAGATGTACAATGTCATTAGTCATTAGGGAAATGCAAATTATAACCATGAGATACCATTACACAACTATTGGAATGGCTGAAATAAAAAATACTGACATTATCAAATGCTGATGAGGATGCAAAGCAACTAGAACTCTCACACACTCTTGATGGAAATACAAACTGGTATAGTCACTCTGAAAAATTTCTTAAAGGTTAAACAAACAACTACCATATGACCCAGCTATATCATTCCTAAGTATTTGCCCCAGAGAAAGAATTGGAAATATTTTTCTGTGAAGTGGTGGTTAGTCAATATTTTAAGCTTTGCAGGAGTTGCAAGGTCAGGAAAGGAGAGTGAAAGGGAGAGTAGTAAGAGAAACACTCAAGGAAATAGACATTGTCCAGATCATGTGGAGTTTTGCAAGTCATAGTGGGGACTTTGGATTTTATTTTAGGTACTAGAAGTCCGATGCACAAAGATTCATGCCAGAATGGGCCTTTCTTTCCCTGGCTGCCTGCACTGCCTTTGCTCTGGCCAGAGCCACCTTTCCGCCTTCCCACGCTGCCCAGAGGCCCGGAGTAGCCGGGGGTGGTTCGGAACGCCTGTGTCATCACAAGCATCCCGCCCCGCCCTGCCCCCAGCCACTCGGCGCCTGTATATGCAAGTTAACCTGCCATCTTTGTTGGTTAATTTGCATACTAACTCCTGATTGGCTGGTGGGTGTCGTGAAGGTACGGTCAATTAGCATGTTACTCTTTTATTAGGTAGATATTGAATAACGAATGAAGAGCTCTAAATAGGGAAGCAATTCTTCTGATTTATGTTTTTGACATTATACTGTAGGAAGGCAAGTATGAAAGTGGAGCTGGGGGAACCAGTTAGGAAGTTATGGAAATGAGGATAATTTTGGCTAAAGTGCTGTGATAATTGTAAGAAACAGTGAGATTCAGGATATATTCTCAAGTAAGGTTGACAGGACTTACTGATGGGTTGGGATAAGGAGTCTAAGAGAAAGAGATATTTTCCAAGTTCTGTGCTAAGCACTGTATAGGTATTATCTCAATGCAGTGAAAGCGATAAGAAGTGGCCAGATTGAGGGTGTATTTTGAAAAAAGAGACAACAAGGCTTGATAATAAACTGGAAAAAGGATGTAAGGAAAAGGGAAGAACTGAACATGATTCCTAAGTTTTAAGTTTGAGCAGGTGGGTAAGTAATGATACTATATAATAAGGTAGAAAACTGAGGAAACAGTAGGTTTGGGAGAGAAATTAAAAGTAGAGAGATAAACCAGGTGGTTCCATATATGTATGTGGTATTCAGGAAAGATATCAGGGCAGGAGATATAAATTCTGGAGTCATCACCATCTACATAGTGTTTAAAATCACAAGAATGGGTGAGATAATCTGGGGGTAGAATGTGGGTTAAAAGGAGGAACAGGCCTAGCCGGTTTGTCTCAGTGGATAGAGAGTCATCCCTTGGACTGAATGGTTTGATTCCCAGTCAAGGGTATGTACCTTGGTTAAAGGCTCAATCCCAAGCCTAGGTCAGGCCGCGTGTGGGAGGTAACCAATCGATATACATCGATGTTTCTCTCTGTCTCTCTCCCCCTCCTCCTTCCCTTCCACATTCTCTAAAAATCAATGGGAAAATATCCTCAGATGAGGATTTTTAAAAAAGAAGGACAAAAGCAATGCTCTAGGGCACTCATTTAGAGGTCAGGGAGAGGAAGATGGGTTAGTAAATGAAATTGAGAAGGAAGCAAGCCAGTGAGGTAGGAGGAAAATCTGGAAACCCAAGTGAAGAAAGAGTTTCAAGGAAGAGAATATCATCAACTGTTTCAAATGTTGCTGAGAGGTCAAGGAAGGTGAAGACTGAAAATTGATTATAGGGCTTGATATCAAGTAGATTGGTCACTGGCGACCTTGATATGAACTTTTCAGAGTAGGGAGTAAAAGTCTGAGAGTGGGAGGTGAGAACATAGAGACTAACTGTTTATGCTAGTTCACATTTATAAGGGGTGGATTAAGAGGCGCATGACTTCAAGTGGATGATTTTTAAGTGGGTCCAAATGTAGTATAGTTCATGGTTGATAAGATTGTCTGGATAATTACCATGTTCCAAGGACACATTGTTGGGGAGCTCTATTGTAATTAAAGTTTTAAAATCAATAAAAGTTATTTTCTATCTTGAAGTATAGCAGAACAAAGTTAATATTTAATTCAATATGAGGATAATCTTTGAGGTCAATTCCATACATTTAAATGAAGCAAAAGACTAGCTCTGAAGATATCTTAATAACTTAACATCTGTGAGAGGCATCTCTAAAATCACAATAGCTGATATAGCTATCCTCAGAGCTAGTCATTTAATACATGGCATTGACCTACTTTCCTCTTTAATTATTTAAGTTAGCTGTTCAGTTGAATCTTGTCCTTGCAATGTGAAGAAAAGAACTGTAATTTGTTGTAAAAATTTTAGTCAAAATTATAGAGTTCATTTAACAAAGGAATCAGTTGCAAATAAATGTAAACTAAATCAATGGATACCAAACTCATTTTTTTGTTAATCCTTACCTAAGGATATTTTCTCTATTGCTTTTCAGAGAGATTGGAAGGGAGTGGGGAGAGAGAGAAAGAAAAACATAAACAGTGTACTAGGTTTCCTTTTTCTCCACATCCTCACCAGCATTTGTTGTTTGTTGATTTATTGATGATAACCATTCTGGCAGGTGGGTGGTACCTCATTGGCATTTTAATTTGCATCTCTATGATGATTAGTGACTTTGACCACTTTTTCATATGTCTCTCGGTCATTTGTATGTCCTCTTTGGAGAAGTGTCTATTCAGGTCTTCTGCTCACTTTTAATTGGATTGGTTTTCTTCCTTTTGTTGATTTGTATGAGTACTTTATATATTTTGGAAATTAACCCCTTGTCAGATGTATCATTGGCAAATATGGTCTTCCATACAGTGGGCTCCCTTTTCATTTTGATACTGGTTTCCTTTGCTGTGCAGAGGCATTTTTATTTTGACACTAGAGGCCTAGTGCATGAATACGTGCATGGGTGGGGTCCCTCGGCCTGGCTGGTGATCAAGGCCTATCAGGGGGTCGGCTGGCTGAGGGGAGGGACCCCAGGAGGTTGATGGCCATGGGAGGTTGGCTGTGGGAGCACACTGACCACCAGGGGGCAGCTCCGGCATTGAGCATCTTCCCCCTGGTGGTCAGTGCTCATCATAGCAACTGGTTGACCAGTTCCAGTCATTCTGGTCGTTTGGTCATAATGGTCACTTAGGCTTTTATATATATAGATAATTTGTTCTAGGCAATGTATCTGTGAAAATTCTACTCCAAAAGATGTTTGATATTTTGCTACTTAGGTTTTCTTCCACAATTTTTATGGCTTGATAAATTACATTTAAGTCTTTTGCCTATTTTTACATTATTCATGTGTATGGCTTAAGTTGGTAGTCTAGTTTCATTTTTTGCATGTACCTGTCCAATTTCCCCAACACCATTTATTGAAGAGACTGCTTTTACTACATTGTATGCTCTTGCCTCAATTGCCAAATATTAATTGAACATAATGATTTGGGTGGATTTCTGAGTTATCTGTTCTGTTCCATGGATCTATATGCCTGTTCTTATACCAGTACCAGGCTGTTTTGATTACAGTAGCTTTGTAGTAAAACTTGATATCTGGAATTGTGAACCCTCCAACTTTGTTCTTATTTCTCAAGATTGCTGGGGCTATTTGGGATCTTGTTTGGTTCCATATAAATTTTTGTAGTGTTTCTTCTAGATCTGTGAAATATGTCACTGGTATTTTAATTTGGGATTTCATTGAATCTATCTATTGCTTTGGGTAGTATGGTCATTGTATTGATGTTAATTCTACCAATCTATGAACACAGTATATTCTTCCACTTATTTATACCTTTTTCTATCTCTTTTTTCATCATCTTGTCATTTTCTGAGTATAGGTCTTTTACCTCCTTGTTTAAGTTTATTCCTAAGTGTCTTAATTTTTTTTTTGTTACAATGGTAAATGGGATTGTTGGGGTTTTTTGTTTGTTTCTCTTTCTGAGAGATCATTATTGGTATATAAAAATGCCACCAATTTCTGGGTATTAATTTTGTATCCTGCTACATTGTCAAATTCATTTATTTAATCTAGTACTTTTTTGGTGGAGTCCTTAAGTTTTCTATGCACAATATCATGTCATCTACAAATAATGACAATTTTACTTCATCCTTTCCAGTTTGGATGCCTTTTATGTGTTCTTGTCTGATCCCTCTGCCCAGAACTCCCAGTACTGTGTTGAATAAGAGTGGTGAAAGCAGACATCTCTCTCTTGTTCCTGTTATTAGGGGAAATGGTTTTGCCCATTGAGTATGATGTTGGCTGTACATTTATCATATATGGCCTTTATTATGTTGAGGTACAATCCCTCTGTTCCCACTTTGCTGAAAGTTTTTTATTAAAATGGGTGTTGGATTTTTGTCGAATGCTTTTTTTGCTTCTATTGATATGATCTTGTGATTTTTTTTGTCTTTCACTTTGTTTATGTGATGTATCACATTTATTGATTTACAAATATTGTACCAGCTGTGCATTCCTGGAATAAATACTACTTGGGCAGGGTGTATGATCTTTTTAATATATTGCTGGATCTGATTTGCTAATATTTTGTTGAGGATTTAGCATCGATGTTCATCAGGGATTCATCAGAAATTGACCTGTAATTCATTTTCTTTGTAGTGTCTTTATCTGGATTTGGAATTAGGGTAATGCTAGCCTCATAAAAAGAGCTTGGGAGTATTCCTTCCTCTTGAATTTTTTAGAATAGTTTGAGGAAGATAGGTGTTAGTTCTTTTTTGAATGTTTGGTAAAACTCTCCTATGAAGCCATCTGGAAGAGGACTTTTGTTTGCTGGGATATTTCTTATTACTGCTTCAATTTTATCAGTCGTTATTGGCCTACTCAGGTTTTCTAATTCTTCCTGATTCAATTTTAGAACATTGTATTTTTCTCAAATTTGTCCATTTTGACCTTCCTGTCAGCATTTAGTTGTTTGTAGTATTTTCATACAATCCTTTATATTTCTGTGATGTCAGTTGTTACTTCACCTCTTTCATTTCTGATTTTATTTATTTATTTTCCTTGTTTCTTGAGAAGTCTGGCTAAAGTCTCATGCTGAGTGTCATCCTCTTGTAGTTCCCACTAAGTTTCTGGAAATTCTCATTAAGTTCCTTCTTTATCTTTTCAAAGAACCAGCTCTAAGATTCATTGATCATTTGTATTGTTTTTTTGTCTAAATGTCATTTATTTCCACTCTGATATTTATTATTTCCTTCCTTCTACTTACTTTGGTATTTTCTTGTTGTTCTCTTTCTAGTTCTTGTGGTTGTAGTGTTAATTAGTTTATTAGAGCTTTTTCTTGTTTTTTGAGGTATGCCTATAATGCCATGAACTTCCCTCTCAGGACTGCTTTTGCTCTGTTCCATGGAGTTTGGGTTGTTGTTTGTTCATTTTCGTTGTTTCCAGGAAGTTTTTTATTTTTTCTTTGATTTCATTGGTACCTCATTTGTTATTTAATAACATACTATTTAGCCTCCATGTATTTTAATGTTTTTGAGTGTTTTGTTATAATTTATTCCTAGTTCCATGCCATTGTGATCTGAAAAGATGCTTAATATGCTTTCAATCCTCTCAAACTTGTGGAGTGTTATTTTGTGTACTAACATGTGGTCTATCTTTGAGAATGTCCCATGTGCACTTGAGAAGAATGTATATTCTGCAGATTTGGGATGGAATGTTCTGTAAATGTCAATTAAATCCATCTGATCTACTGTGTCATTTAAGGTTTCTGTTTCCTTGTTGATTTTTTGTCTGGGAGATATATCCAGTGATGTCAGTGGGGTGTTAAAGTCCCCTACATGACCGTATTGTTGTTGATCTCTTCTTTAAAGTACTCCAAGAGAATTTTTTATATATTTTGGTGCTCCTATATTGGGTGCATATATGTTTACCAGGGTTATATCTTCTTGTTGTATTGATCCCTTTAATATTATGTACTGGCCTTCTTTGTCGTTTGTTATGGCCTTTGCTTTGAAGTCTATTTTGTCACATATAAGTATTGTTACCCCTGCTTTCTTTTTGTTTCCACTTGCATGAAAAATTTTTTCCATCCCTTCACTTTCAGTCTGTGTGAATATTTTGTTCTGAGGTGGGTCTCTTGTAGACAGCATATATATAGATCATGTTTTCTTATTCATTCAACTACTCTATGTCTATTGATTGGAGCATTTAATCCATTTACATTTAAGGTTGCTACTGATAGGTACTTAATTATTGTAATTTGTTTTATTTATATATATGTTCCCCTCTCTCTCATTTCTTCTTCTTTTTAAAGCACTTCTTTTAATATTTCCCACAATGATGGTTTGGTGGTAATTTACTCCTTTAGCCTTCTTTTTTGTCTGGGAAGGTTTTTATTTTTCCTTCAATTTTAAGTGATAGCCATGCTGGATAGAGTAATCTTGGGTTCAGGTCCTTGTTTTTCATTACTTTAAATACTTCATGCCAAACCCTTCTGGCCTGAAGTATTTCTGTTGAGAAATCAGCTGAAATTCTAATGGGTACTCCGTTGTAGGTAAGTTTCTGGTTTTTTTTTTTTCTTGCTGCCTTTAAGATTCTTTCTTTGTCTTTAATGTTTGACATTTTGATTATGATGTGTCTTGGAGTGGGTCTCTTTGGGTGCTTCTGATTGGAACTCTCTGTGCTTCCTGAACATGTGTGACTTTTTTCTTCACCAGGTTAGGGAATTTTTCTGTAATTATTTCTTTAAACTGATTCTCTAGCCTTTACTCATTTTCTTCTTCTGGTATCCCTATGATGTGAATTTTGTTACATTTCATGTTGTCCCAAAGTTCTCTTAAACTATGCTTCTGCTTTTAATTCTTTTTCTTTTTTCTGCTCTAATTGTTTTTTTCCTGCAGTGTCCTCCTAGTCACTGATTCTATCTTTTGCCTCATTTAATATACTTTTGATTCCTTCCTGTGTATTTTTTTAATCCTCCCCTGAGGATATTTTCCTCCATTGATTATATATATATATATATATATATATATATATATATATATATAGAGAGAGAGAGAGAGAGAGAGAGAGAGAGAGAGTAGGAGAGAGACAGAAAGAGAAACATCAATGTGAGAGATACACATCAATTAGTTGCCACCTGCATGTGCCCCGACCAGGGCCCAGGCCAGGGAGAAGCCTACAACTGAGTTATGTGTCCTTGACTGGAATCAAACACAGGACCCTTCAGTCCACAGGCTGATGCTTTATCCACTGAACCAAACTGGCTAGGGCCCTTCCAGTATATTCTTGATGTCAGATGTCTTATTCTTCATTTTCAACTGATTCTTATTTATGGTTTCTATTCCTTGTTTCATGCTGTTGTAGTTCCCACTAAGTTTCTTGAAATTCTCATTAAGTTCCTTGAGTATTCTTATAACCATTACTTTGAACTCTATGTCTGATAAATTGTTTGCCTCCATTTCATTTAGCTCTCTTTCTGGAGTTTCCTTTTTCTTTCATTTGGGGGTTGTTTCCTTGTCTCCTCATTTTTTCTGTCCTTTTGTATTTGTTTCTATATATTAGAGCAAATTGCAGTGTCTCTTAGTATTTGTGGGATAGCCTTATGTAATAAGTGTTTTATGGGACCCAGTGGTACAGTCTCTTCAATCTCCTGAGCTGGGTGTTCTAGGAATGACCCTTTTGTGAGTTACTTGGGCTTTCCTGTTGTAAATGGGTCTTAACTATGTTGTCCTGTTCATGGGAGGAATCTCCCCTCAGTCTTTCTGATTGTGAGGCCCACCCCTGGCCACATCATGTGAGAGGTTGTGCAGGTGCTAGCAAAACAAAACAAGAAACAAAACATACACAAGAACCCTACAATTACAACAAAAGAAGAGAGAATTAGGAAGGAGAAAAGATAACAATAATAGAAGAAAAAAGGGAAATACAAGGAGAAGAAATAAAAATATTAAAGGGAAGAAATAAAAGAAAGAAAATAAGAATAAAGAATAGGGGAAGGAAAGTTGTATAAAAGAAAAGAGGAAAAAAATAATTGTGTAAAGGAAAATAGAGGAGTAAGCAGATAGACAATAAATAATAAGAAAATGAAAAACAAAGAGAAAGTAGGAGAAAGAAGAAAAATAGGGTAAGAGGAGAAACCAAGATGGAAGAATAGGGTAAACACATAATTGTTGCCTACCACAACAATTTTGAAACTACAACTGGAAAACAGAGCAGACATCGTCCAGAACCACCGGAAAGCTGGCTGAGAAGATGCTCTACAACTAGAATAAAGGAGAAAGGGACGCTGAGCTTCGGGAGCTGTGGAGGTGCAGAGATCTGTGAGCGCAGAGAGGGCGGGCGGCTGAATACACAACTGGCTTGCTCGAGGCATGCGGATAGGGCGGGCACCAAGTGCGCGGCTGGCTTTCTCGTCGGGAGGAAAACAAAGCCTCCCTATTACACTGATATCCAGCGCAGGTCAGGGAGAGGCCTGTCTGGCAGCAGGCGAAACTCTAGAGCAGCCTTCTCTCAGAGGTGCGCGCAGCCATTATTGCGGGATACTGAAAACAAGGCCCTTTTAGGGCAGGGCTGTCAGGAAATCAAAGCTTGTCTGCACCAACCTGAGACCCCGCCCCATCCAAGCCGAGCACAGAAGCCCTCCCAGTGGCTAGCTTTCTTGTTCAGGAGAAAAACAAAACCTCCATACCACACTGATATCCAGCTCTAGTCGGGTAGAAGCCAGCCTGTCTGGCAACAGGCGAAACTCGAGAACAGCCTTCTCAGAGGTGCGCGCAGCCATCACTGCAGGACATTAGGGTGGGGCTGATGGGAAACCAAAGCTTGTCTGCACCACCCTGAGACTCTGCCCCATCCAAGCTGAGCACAGAAACCCTCCCAGTGGAGACACTGCTGACACTCACAGCCAATTAGCTTGGAGATCAACTCCCCGCAGTGATACCAACAACAAGAAAGACTTAACTACAACAAGACTGTACATACAGCCCACAAAGGGGTGCATCAAGAGGATCCACCACAAGTAACTGGGGAGGCTGAGCTACTGGGCTCTGCTAAGACCCCTAACACACAAAGCAACTCCATCAACTCAGGGAAGCAGCTAAAATGCGGAGACAAAGAGGCAGGCCACAATTAAAGGAAATGGAGGAAAGCAAAAGACTGGATATAGAGTTCAAAACCACGGTTATAAGTTTTTTCAAGAATTTCCTAGGAAAGGCCGATAAATTAAACGAGAACCTCGAGGACATGAAAAGGGATCAACTAGAAATAAAGCATACACTGACTGAAATAAAAAATATTATACAGAGACCTAAAAGCAGACTAGAGGATCGCAAGAATCAAGCCAAAGATTTGGAATACCAAGAAGCAAAAAACACTCCTCTGAAAAACCAAAAAGCAAAAAGAATACAAAAAGTTGAAGATAGTGTAAGAAGCCTCTGGGACAACTTCAAGAGTACCAACATAAGAATTATGAAGGTCCCAGAAGAAGAGAGAGAGCAAGATACTGAAAACCTATTTGAAGAAATAGTGACAGAAAACTTCCCCCACCTGATGAAAGAAATAGACTTACAAGTCCAGGAAGCACACAGAACCCCAAACAAAAGGAATCCAAAGAGGACCACACCAAGACACATCATAATTAAAATTCCAAGAGCAAAAGAAAAAGAGAGAATATTAAAAGCAGCAAGAGAAAAACAGTTAGTTACCTATAAGGGACACCCATATGATTGTCAGCTGATTTCTCAACAGAAACTATGCAGGCCAGACGGGAATGGCAAGAAATATTCAAAGTGATGAATTGCAAGAACCTACAACCAAGATTACTCTACCCAGCAAAGCTATCACTCAGAATTGAAGGCCAGATAAAGAGCTTCACAGATAAGAAAAAGCTAAAGGAGTTCATCACCACCAAACCAGAATTATATGAAATGCTGAAAGGTATTCTTTAAGAAGAGGAAGAAGAAGATAAAGATAAAAATTATGAATAACAAATAGGTAACTATCAACAAGTGAATCTAAAAACCAAGGGAATAAAAAATCTGATGAACAGTACTAACTGGTGAATATAATAGAGTCAGGGGCAGAGAAAGGGAGTGGACTGACAATTCTTGGGGGAAAAGGGGAGTGGGGGGTGCGGGAAGAAACTGAACAAAAAGCGTACACCTATGGATGAGGACAGTGGCGGGGGGTAAGGGCAGAGGGTGGGGTAGGAACCTGGTGGAGGGGAGCTATGGGGGGAAAAAAGAGGAACAATTGTAATAATCTGAATAATAAAGATTTCTTTTTAAAAAATAGGGTAAGAAAATGGAAGGGAAAATTATATTTATGAAAGAATAAAGAGAGACTAAAATAATAACAAATTGGCAAAGAAGAAAGATACAGAAAATAAAGAAAATTTTCAGAAAGTAAAGTGACATTTGTCTCAGTAGAGTTTAGTGTCTCCTGGGATTCTGTTCTTCTGATGACTGTGGATGACTGTTCTGTCTTCCAATTCTGAGCTTCCCAGGAGATACTTAGGTGCTAACTACAGTTAGAAATTGTCCTCCTTTGGCTCTCAGCAACCTGTTTGAAGCTTCAAGTGATCCCCAGTTTATGTCTGTCTCCATAGGGCTTGGCTACATATGGGAGTGGCCAAGATGCACTCTAAGGGTGGTTCGTTAGTACCATGGGGCCCAGTGATAGGTCAGCAACTTTTCCCAGGTTCCTGGTGCTCTGCCTCTGCCTGCCTTCACCTGCCAGACAGCTGTCAATCTTAATCACTCAAAAGTCTGTTTCTGAAAGGGATTTAGGCAGAGTCCAGAGACTAGACCTCTGGGTCTCCCGTGAAGGAGAGGAGTCATTCAGATGTCAGGGAAAGTGGTGGGTGTATTTCCGTGTTCTGAGCTACTCCTCTAGGAGTGACTCAGAATATTTCCCTGCCTTCAGCTGGTTGGAGATCCTCATATGCAGTTCAGTTGGATCAGCTGGAAACATGGAGCTTCTATCAGCTCTCCAGTGATGGGGAAGCACCAAACAGGTTCCCAGGTTAGTGGGGCAGCCGACCCTACCCAGTCATTGATGCTCCCTGAGACTATTCAAACCCCTAGGCTTGGCCTCTCTGCTGTCTCTTCTGCAAAGGTTAAGATGGAAAGTGTGACATACAGGGCTCTTGAGGGTGAGGCAGGATGTATCAACTAGGGTGGGGACTTTTTCCTTTTCCTGAGCTGTGGTTACTAGAATGGGCCATAGCTTCTCAAGAAAAATGGCCATTTTGGTTTGGGGGTATATGACCGAATGCAAGTTTCCTGGCCGCCTCTTTTCCACATCTCCCCCCAATACTTTCTACCCCAGCCTCTCCTTAGACACCTTCAGTCTGCACCACCTTCCCTCCACTCTGCACCACCTTCCCTCCACTGAAGCCTCAGGTGAGTAGCTGCAAACAAAAGTCCTGTACTCTGTGGTTTTTTTGAACAACAACAGCAGCAAAACCCTGCTGCAGCTTTATGTCCAAACAGCTCCAGATTCCCCTTTCATGGCTGGATGTTACCTGGGCCACTGGTCTTGGCTCTGGCGCTCCAGGCTGTGGGGCCCAGCCTGGCTTTTGGGCTTTGATCTTCTCAGGGAAAAAACCATCCCATAGCCAAGAGGTCCTTCTTCACTCTAGGCCTGTCACCAGTAAAAGCTGAGTCAGCCCCTCTTGCAACCTTGCCCTTCCTACCTGTCTCCAGGTATTTTCTGTCTGTCCTTGATATATACACTGAGTGGCCAGATTATTATAAGCTCTGAATGCATAATAATCTGGCCACTCAGTGTGTGTGTGTGTGTGTATGTGTATGTGTATGTGTATGTGTATGTGTATGTGTATGTGTATATATATATATATATATATATATATATATATGCTAGTGACCCAGTGCACGAAATTCGTGCACATTAAAAGGGGATTAATTAGAAGAAATAATTTAATACTGCTATTTGCCCTTTCTCTATAATAGAAGTGTCAGAGATTAAAGAAAATTAGTAAAATGTATGTGAAAACCTTCCTCCTGTCAGAGTCAGGGGCTCACCATGGGACCCAGAATCAAGTCCCTGCCCCCCCACATGCACCTCAAAATCACATGAGACCCAGACCCAGCCGCCTTCCCCCATTGGGCTAGATCCAGACCTGGCCAGTCCCACCCTTGTCAAGCCCTGCCGGGCAGGGGGCATAGTCTCAGGTCCCCTGGCCTGGCGCCAGGATGGGGGGCATGGCCTGAGGTCCCCCAGCCCAGACCAGGGTGGGGGGCATGCCTTGAGGTCCTCCATCAAGCTCCACCAAGTGTGGGACACAGCCTGAGGTCCCCCGTCAAGCCCCACCAGGTGGGGGGGGCGCAGCCTCAGGTCCCCCAGCCCAGCACCAGGAGGGGGGCGCAGCCTCAGGTCCCCTGTCAAGCCCTGCTGGGCAGGGGCACAGCCTGAGTTCTTCCGACCCAGTACTGGGGGTGCACCTTGAGGTCCCCTGTCAAGCCCTGCTGGGTGGGGGGCACAGCCTGAGGTCCCCTATCAAGCCCAGCAACACATGGGAGCACAGCCACAGGTCCCCTGGCCTGGTTTTGGGGCAGGGGGCACAGCCTGAGGTTCCCCAGCCTGGCGCTGGGGTAAGGGGAGCAGTCTGAGGTCCCCTAGCCCAGCACCAGGATGGGAAGCACACCTTGAGGTCCCCTGTCAAACCCAGCCAGGCAGGGGCGTGTAGCCTCAGGTCCCCTGGCCCAGTGCTGGAGCAGGGGGCGCGGCCTGAGGTCCCCTGTTAAGCCCCACTGGGACAGGGGAGGGCATAGCCTCAGGTCCCTGCTGATTACTCATTAAGGCTCCTTATGGGAACTTGGTCTCAGTTGTGGGTGCAGTCATCTTTGTGATGGAGTGATGGTTAATTAGCATATTCCCTGTTTATTAGATAGGATATTAGAGGCCTGGTGCATGAATTTGTGCATGGGTGGGGTCCGGCCAGCCTGGCCAGGGGGATGGGACATGGGTGGTTGGCCAGCCTGCCTGCTGGTCGAACTCCTGGTTGAAGGGACAATTTACATATTAACCTTTTATTATATAGGATATACACTGAGTGGTCAGATTATTATGCTTTCAGAGATCATATTAATCTGGCCACTCAGTGTATATCCTCCTCAGCTGGACCTCAATTGCTAATTCTGGGTGAAAGTTCTCCAATTTAGTTGCATTTCAAGAATATTTCTAACATTGTAGAAAGTGGACAGTGCTGATTTAGCCTTATAGAAAAGACTAGAGACAGAGAAGCATTGATCAGATGCTCAAACCTCAGAGGGAAGGTAGGGGAGGTTAAGGGGGAGAGATCAACCAAAAGACTTGTATGCATGCATATAAGCATAACCAATGGACAGAGACAGCAGGGGGGTGAGGGCATATATGGGAGTGGGGTGGGGCAACAATGAGGGGATATGGACACATATGTAATACCTTAATCAATAAAAAATTGAAAAAATAATATAAATATGTTGCTAAATGCATTGGGGGGAAAATATGCTGAATATTTTTCAGACAAGCTTGTAAAGTTTGTGATAGTCACTGAGCATTATGAGTTTAACATTACACTCTCACAACCATCAGTAGAGCAACAATTTTACATTGTTGTTTAAAGCTAGTTCCATAGCTTTAACAGATAATGCAGAGGTCTTACTAGTTTCCTCCCAGGACAGCAATGAGTGTTGGTAGGATTTAATGCTTATTGAACAAGGCTAGAGAAAGGCAGTTTGCAGTAATAAAAAAAAAGAGGTGAGACAATAGGAAACACTTTAAAGAGTTGGGAAGAGTGCTTTAGAGTTGTTTAAAAACATGAGCATACAAAGAACAATTATCTTTGTATTATGAGTAAGTGGCCTCCTGCCCCTTGAAATGCTATGAGCTTGAAGATTTGATTGTATATCTAATAACAGTTTAAACAGTAATCATTATCTTCACTTCTAAAAATTTTATCATCAGCTTAAGCAGAATATTTTGGGAATATAGAGAATGGAGATCTATTACAACTGATGTCACAAACTCATCAGAATTTATAAACCTAGATAATATTTGAAATTATTTATGTCTTCCAAGATGCTCTCCACAAAACACTGTTGCAATCCTTTTGGTATCAGCTTCATAAGCATTTTACAAAATAGATAAGCCAAAAATCGAATGGTCTCACTGCTTTTACTTTCCCCTGTCAATATTTTCAACATAACAGCCAGAGTGATCCTCTATAAATGTAAGTCAGATCATAGCACTCATCCATTCAAAAATTTGCAATGGCTTCCATCTCACTTGGAATAAGTGCCAAAGTTCATATAATGGCCTACCAGGTCCTCCATGATCAACTCCATTACCTCTCTCACCTCCTCTCCTACCACTTGCTCTAGGCTCAGTCAACTCCAGCCACACTGCATTTCTGCTCTTTCTCCTCAATCAAGGGTCTTTGCTTTAGTTGTGCAGTTTGTCTAAATGATTCCTCCACAAAATATCATTTGGTTAACTTCCTCATCTCCTTCAAGTCTTTGCATAAGCCTCCCTTTTTTAATGAGATCTTCTCTGACCACTCTATTTAATACTGCCACCTGCCTACCTCTTTCCAGTCCCCTAGCCAGTGTACTCCTCATCCTCCATAACTCACTCTACTTTCATTTTTTCCATTGCACTTACCCTAGAGTATATTATATTACTATATAGTTGACTTATTTCTTGCATTCATTGCCTTTTATCTATCTTGTCCATCTAGCATTTAAGTTCCACAAAGACAGAGCTCTTCATTCTGTTCATTACGGAGAGTACCTGGCACACAACAATCACTCAAAAAAATTTGTTGAATGAATGAATGACTTTATAAGAATTTCTATTTCTAAATATAAAAAAGATATTTCTCCAATTTCTGAGTATCAAGTCACAAAATTGTCTAATTTTACAGCTGAAAGGTCCTTGGCAGTAATGTAGCACAATTACACCTCTAGGTATATAAATAAACCATGACCCAGAGAGATTAAGTAACAGCATAAGGTAAACCAGCTAATTTACAGCAGAATCATAGGACTAGAGATTCTCAATCCACCTACAAAATGTGATTTCCCAACACTGGTTATATTAAAAAATATGCCACTGTCTCATAGTCATACCAGAAGAAGAGATGCTAACATATTTTCAACTATAGCAGCATCACTGTATCACGAGCAGCATAAACTTGAATAAATTTAAGAATCTTTCTTTAAACTATAATCATATAACATGGTAATACCTCATATAACCTCTCATCAAATTATAGTTTTAAAATATAATGTTTTATATAGAGTAAAAAATAACTGTTTTGAGAAAAATTAGGATATAATCATAAATACATAAATTGAACCTTGATCATTTTCTACTTCCTTTATATTTTCTGCTATCTGGGCTCTACTTTATTCCCTTGCTGACAGCTGCAGTCTTAATGTGCATTTTTGAGAAAATAGGTGCTTTTTGGTCCAAACCACTTTTATCTTTGGCTTATCAGAAGCATCCATATATCATAGCCTGGGGAAAGAAGATAAAATAGGGCATCTTTCTTGCATATAAATCATGGCTTGTGGATCATTGCTGTTAATTAAAAATCCTTGCAAGGCTAAATTCAACATGATGGAAGCTTAGGACATCCTTGCTAAAGGACAAACCTGGAAGGAAAAGTAACTTCAAATTTCTATAAGAAAGTCATATGGGGTCATTAAGGATTCTACCTCTGTGTTAGGGTTAACATTTTTATGCATATCATACTGCACAGTAATTTGTTGCTAATTGGATGTGAATATGCGTAATTCGGTTACTTTTTTGTTTCATTGTTGTTTGCTTGTTTCACTATTGTCTGGCAACATAATAATCTTATATTAACTGGAGATAGGAAATACACAGCCTTGCTCATATAATGTGTGAATTTTACAAGGTCAGAACAAAATAAGCAAAGTTTTCACCATCCCATTTTAGTGAAATATTCAAAAAAGAGGCCCATTAGCCTTGAGTCTGGTTTGCATGGTTATTTGATACCCTTAATGCATAAAAAAGAATGGTTAGTGTAGGTGTCTTTTCAAGGTATGAACAGATATTTATTTTAGGGTTGTGATTACTTATGCTCCTGGTCGGTGCCAGTCAAGTCAATAGGATTATATTCCAGAAATTGATTTTCCCCCCAATGAGTAAATAATGAAGTAATTTAACCTCATCTGCTTCCTAATCTAAAACCTTTCACTTGTACCGTGAGGAAAGGCAGCTAGCTGCCTTTGCTTGAGATGTGTTCGTGCACAAGGCCAATAAACACCTTTGGATTTTATATGAAGGTCATGCAAAGCTGATCATTTGGGAAATGTGTACAGTTGAAGTGCATCTTCTGTTTCCTGTGGCCATCAATCCTAGCTTTCAGAGTTGTCTACACCTATGTTAAAGGGTGAACACGATACTGCATTAATCATGGGCATGGTTACTGCCCTGAGAATTTCTCTTTCATTTATTTTAATGTGTTTATTCAAATACTAGCATGGAAAGAAAACAGCAGTTAGCTGGAAATGAAAATAAAAGGCAGGTGGAAAGCAGTGATTGTTCAAATTATGAATTGTCTTGGCTTGCCTTATACTGTACCTATTATTACTGTACAATCTGTTCAATTCATAATTTGAACAATCACTGCTTTCCACCTGCCTTTTATTTTCATTTCCAGCTAACACTCCTGAAATTCACAATTAGACTCAAATATTTGACTCTATTGTCATAAATGAAATCCTCTAGTGGTCAAAGTAGTCCCACTTTTTTTCATGATTCACATGGCTAATAATAATAGCGGTATCCAACATTGACACACACTTACTCCATGCTAGGCAGGGCACTAACACTTTACTTGCATTGTCTCATTTAATCCTTTTAAAATCAGAAATCTAGCTAGCAGTGGTTTCAAGAATCAAGGTCAGGCCATTGGATTTCAAAACCCAGGTGTTTGGGCACTGGACTTCACAGCCTTCTGTGCCCATTGTTATGGGTAAGCAACAAAAATCATTGCCCTCTAAGTCATTCATTAGCTGATTATGCCTCCTGTGGAGATATAGGGTTATATTAGAGAGGTTCCCATTCATTTGAGAAAATAAAAGATAAAAAGGCTGAAAAGCATTATAAAAACTGATAACTTCATTGAAAATAATTTTTCCTTTCCTTCCTTGATGTTTTAGAAATTGGCACTATCTTTCCTATTTATTAAAATTTGGAATTTTGATAAAGCTGTATTATCCCATTTTTTAGTTTGATCGTTGCTGAAAAAGATGTTCATGATATTGAAGAGAAAAAATAGATAAAATATGTATTTTCTGGAAGACAGCATTTTTTAATACATAGGGTTGAGGTTAAGTGACTTACATGAGGAAACTGTAAATTCTGAGAGGAGATATGTGTAAGTAATCTTAAAGATATTTCTCTCATTTATTCCCCCAAACATTTGTTGAGTGCCCACTGTATACCAGGTAATGTGCTACGCACGAAGTCCCATCAGTTCTAGGTTAATTGTCCCTTTTATCGACTCCCAGAAACCATTAGACTGGCCTGGGAAAAGAGACTCCCATTCATAAGGCAAGCAACTGGAAGTAAGTGTTCTCTACTCCTGGAGTGAGTGGAATTATAGTGACACATCAGCCTTAGCTTATAGCAGTGATGGTGAACCTATGACATGCGTAGCCATTTCTGATGACACGCAGCCGCTGAGGCGGCTGCATGCCGAGGATGAAACATTTGCGAAATAATGTTTTTTCCTCAAAGTGACACATTACCCTAGTTATGCTCAGTCTTTTGGCGAAGTTTGACAAACCAAGCTCAAAAGGTTGTCCATCACTGGCTTATAGGTTCTCATCAAGAAAATAATCTCAAGCAAAATCACATTGGAAAACATTTACTAAACTAGAGGCCTGATGCACGAAGATTCATGCCAGAACGGGCCTTTCTTTCCCTGGCTGCCAGCACCACCTTCACTCTGGCCGGAACCACCTTTCCACCTTCCCACGCTGCCCAGAGGCCCGGAGCGGCCAGGGGTGGTGCAGACCACCTGCGTCGTCACCATGGCGACGATGCCAGCGTCCTGCCCCGTCCCCAGGCGCTCGGTGCCTGTGTATGCAAATTAACCTGCCATCTTTGTTGGGTTAATTTGCATACTCACTCCTGATTGGCTAGTGGGTGTCATGAAGGTATGGTCAATTAGCATGTTACTCTTTTATTAGATAGATGGGAAGGCTATGTGAAAGGGACAGGGTCCTATACTAGGAAAGGAGACAGAGGGAGGATGATTAACCATCTTGGGAATAAGAAGGAAATGGGAGAAGCTAAAATGAATGAAGCTCTGCTTTGCTCTTAGTTTTTCCATATCGTTCATTTTCTGGGCATTTTTATTGGAATATTAAAGTATCCAGAGATTGGGGAAAGTGGTCTGTCTAATATTAAACTGGATATTGCATAAGCAGTATTCACATTTTCTATGACTTCCCATGCCTTGTTTACCAAGTTCAGGAGCCAAGAACACCCTCCTTCTGTACTTTCTGTACATTTTCCCAAAAGCTCTAATTTTGTCATGGTTTCCTGACACACTGGACAATGATTCCTAAAGTTGGTTCTCTCCCTTCCACCTCCACAAGTTAAATAACTCCTGTCAGCCAGTATGGATTTTGGAGACGTCAGAGGAGAAGTTCCAACTTTAACTGTCCATGAGATTGTATCAATCCCTTTTGAAACATTGGCCTGGCAGTGCATAGGTAATGACCCAGGTACAGTATTATTGGATGTGGTTTTAACACAAAGCTTTTGAAAGACATTTGGCAAATACTAACTCTTTCTGTAAAGCTCAACTAGAAATAAAGCAAAGTTCACTCCTTCCATGGCCTTATTCACTCTTGGGTCATTAAACTCTTTGTTACTTTAATGAATGTCTTTTTTTTTTTTTGGTTCTATTCCTAATAGACAGCATACCAAAAACATATTAGAGGAAAAAATTGTTTCTCTCCATAACTTAGAGCCCAATACAATACTGGAATCCATGGTGGAGGAAAAGATTTATTGAAACAAGTTGATATGTTGATGTGAGATGGTCCTCAAACTAATACACTCCAGGAGTGATCTATAGACCTAATTGGGTTGGGGTTATTTGAATACTTGAAAATTATAGTGCGTTTTTTAAATCCTCATTTGAGTGTGTGTGTGTGTGTGTGTGTGTGTGTGTGTGTGTGTGTGTGTTTCATTGCTTTTCAGAAAGAGTGGAAGGAATGGGGGAAGAAGAGAGAAAAAGAGAGAGAGAGAGAGAGAGGAGAGAGAGAGAGAGAAACATCAATTGGTTGCCTCCCACACGCACCCTGACTGGGGGCTGGGAGTGAACCCTCAACCCAGGTTTGTGCCCTTGATTAGAATCAATCCCACAACCTTTTGGTGCAGGGCTGGTGTTCTAAGCATATAGCCACACTTCCAGGGCTTAAAAGTATAGCTTTAAAACATCTCTTAGTTCACCTTGCTAGCCAAACATTGTCTGAAAGTGCCAGTAGCTCTGTGTGTTGAATTAAAATGTTAAAATTGATGATAGTTTTTTAAAGCCTCCCTTCTGAGTGATGTTGGCAATTCAATTCAGAGTAATGTGTCAAAGAGGTGGTTCTAACTCAATTCCTTTATAGAAGACTAGTGGCCCAGTGCACAAATTCGTGCACATTGAAAGGAAATTAATTAGAAGAAATATTTTAATATCGCTATTTGCCCTTTCTCTGTAACAGAAGTTGCAACCAAATTCACGATCGACAATGACAGATCAAAACACATGTGTGTGATTGGCGCCAGCAAAAGCTTTATATATATAGAAAAAAACTTGCTTAATTAGACCTGCTTTCTGATTTAGCTAAACTTTTTCCAGCCCAGTGAAGCACCCCAACTTCTCTTTCAGGTAATTGCCAGCAACACAGCAGTGAATATCAACATGAAGCAGATTATTATTGTAGATCATGCAGGGAGAACAAAGGGTAAAATATTTAACTGCAGCAGTGTTTGACTATATTCTATGCAGTGGGAAAACCTGAAGTCATTTTCAAGGTCCACCATTTCTTACTTCTTTTCAGTTGGGTCAAGTTTCTAAGCTTGCTAAATCTCCGTTTTCTGGCTAATGAAAAGAAAATAGGATTCCACTGAGTCTCCTATCTACCTACTCCAGGACTTCTGTGAGGATCAAATGAGATGAGGCACAGGAAATGCTTCACAGACACTTGGTTAAAGTGTGAAATGTTTGCACCTGGCTATAAAGCAAGTCATATTCCTGGGCTGAAGAAACTCCAAGGAGGCTAGTCATTGCTAGAGAGAGGAAGCCGGGTGTTGCTACATGACGTCATTACCCGGATGGACACTTAGCATACTAGCCTTTTATAGTATATACTAGGGGCCCGGTGCACGAAATTCGTGCACTGGGGGTGGGGGGGTCCCTTAGCCCAACCTGCCCCCTCTCACATACTGGGAGCCCTCAGTGGATGTCCTACTGACAGCTTAGGCCCGCTCCCTATGGGGAGCGGGCCTAAGCCACAGTATGGCCTCCCTTTGTGGGAGGCAACCAGGCCAATCAGGGGAAGGCACCAGCCCCATCACCCCGCTGCTGCAGCCACTGCCAGTCACCGCAGCCACCAAGGTGTTTTCATCAACACGGACTCCAGTCCCTTCACCAAGAAAAAATGACAACTTTCTTTAGGCATTTTCAAGATGTGTCTTTCATAGGATATGGATTTCTTTATTTATTTTTTATCCTCACCTGAGGGTGTGTTTTCATTGACTTTTAGAGAATGTGGAAGAGAAAGGGAAAGACAGAGAGAAACACTTTGATTGGTTGCCTCCTGCATGAGCCCTGATCTGGGCCCCGGCCAGGGAGGAGCCTGCAACCTAGGTACATGCCTTTGATCAGAATCAAACCCAGACCCTGCTGTCTGCAGGATGAGGCATTATCCACTGAGTCAAACCGGCTAGGGCAGGATATGACATTTCTTAGCCTTCCAGCAGTGGACCTTCATTTTTTTCTCCAGAAGTATGGTGGAAAAACCCTAGATCACCTTTTTGGATTCTTATTACCCAAGTTACTAAGAATATTACCAGTGGCATACAGGAAGCTTAGCCAATGTGCAGTCAGAAAAGGTGTTTCCTCTATAGTTCACACCAATCGCGGGCTGGGCCCTGCCCAGGCCTAAAGCCTCTGGCCAAAGCTTTAGGCCTAGGCAGGGACCCTCCAGATCCCTCTGATCGCCGGCTCCACCACTGCCCAGGCCTGCACAGGCTAAAAGTCTCTGGCAGAAACTTTCGGCCTTGGGCAGGGCACCCCCAGCTCCCTACGATGGATCACAGTAGCAGACCCCCAGCTCCCTGCGATGGATCACAGGAGCGCACCCCCAGCGGAGGCTTTAGGCCTTGGGCAGGAGCAGACCCCCAGCTCCCTGCAATTGATCACAGGCTCTGTTCCTGCCCCCTCGTTTTGATTGCAGGCTTGGCCCTGCCCAGGAGCGCCCTGGCTCAGGCCCTTCCCAGGCTGCTCTGGGCCCACGCGGCCTTACCTCACAGTGACCTGGGTGCCAGGATGTTCCTGGGACACAGGTGCTGGGTGCCTATGTATGCAAATTAACTGCCATCTTTTTGGGTTAATTTGCATACTCACTCTGATTGGCTATGGGCTTAGCGAAGGTATGGTCAATATACATGTTTGTCTATTATTAGGTAAGATAGATGGAGCGCAGAAAACTTACAAGTTTTGGCCTTCCCTGGAAATATCAGGAATGGAATTCATACTCTAATCCACAAAATCAGGTGGTTACCTTGCTTTTCGTAGACTGGTTTTCTCCTAACTTATTGAATTGCCTACATCTCCATTTTAGCTTATATGTAGAGCAGAGCCCAACCAAAGTTTAATAATCTTGCATTTCTGAATTTGCCACCCTTATATAATTTACACTAGGGGCCCAGTGCACGAATTTGTGCACCTTGAAAGGCACTGTGGGCTGCGAGGCTGCAGTGGGCACAGGGACGGATCTCGGCCCATCCTCTGCACCCCTGCCTGGCCCTTCCCACCATGGCCCTGGTCCCCTGTCTGCCGGGAGCCTTGCTCCCACCACTGCCACTCCCATGCGCTGACGGCGCAAGCCCTGCTTGCACCCACTGATGGCACAGAGTGACTGGGGCTGGCACCATCAATGGGTGCAAGCGGTGGCTGCTGCCCTATCACCCCTCAGGAGAAGGGGGAGGTGGAGAAGCCCTCAGGAGTGATTGGGGCCAGCAGCCAACGCTTGCACCCACTGATGGTGCCAAGTGATCGGGGTTGGCACTGGGCACAGGCAGCGGGTGCGAGTGCAGCTCCAGTGCCAGCAGTGGGTGCAAGCTGCGGCTCCGGCACCAGCAGTGGGTGCAAGTGGGGCCGTTGCCGGCAGGAGGTGCAAGAGGTGGTTCCCGGCCCCATTTACCTCTCAGGAGCAGGGGGAGGTGGAGAAGCCCTAAGGGCTGATTGGGGCCGGCAGCCGCCGCTTGCACCGCTGATGGTGCCTAGTGATCAGGGCTGGCACCAGGCTCTGGCAGCGGGTGTGAGTGGCAGCTCTGGCGCCAGCAGCAGGTGGGAGCAGGGCCAGCGCTGGCAGCAGGTGCGAGCACCAGGCGGGACCACGGCACGTGGGAGCAAAGAATTTTCCGTAACCACCAGAGGCTAACACTGATGACAGTGACCAGAACCCCGCCTTGGTCTGGTGTCCCCGCTTACCTGCTCCATCATCCTGCCGCGGCCGACACCCGCCATGTTCTGCGCTCTGCCACTTGCTGCTAACGCCTACCATGTTCCATGAATGCCCCCTGGTGGTCAGCACACATTATAGCGACTGGTTATGTGGTTGTTCAGTTGTTCCACCGTTCAGTCTATTTTCGTATTAGCCTTTTATTATATAGGATGGCAAGGTGGAAGGAAAGGGAGGAAAAAAATGGAACATGGATCAGGGCTGCCTTCACATCTCTACTCCATGACTGCTATGTATAGCTATTCAATGGCGCCAAGCCCAGAAGTCCAATCCATACTTCTTTTGCCAAGCTATACACTCTAACATAGAATGGTGCCTTTTTCTCCACAGTTTACTAATCCAGATTCCAGTTGTATTGTTTTAGACTAGAGGGGTACATTCTTCTAATTACACAAGAGTAACATATAGTCTACTGGAATCCTGCCCAGTTCCTAATGCTTGACAACCAAACCCACTATCTAGTAGGTTACAGCACACTCACAACCCTAGCTTATTCATGCTGTAAGCTGAGGACTTATATCAGATTCCTTAGTGACTGAGCCCAAGACAGAGATTCTTGTTCACGTGTAGTGACCAACTGTCCCAAGACCAAGGGATTGCCCCAGATGTGGGGGTTTCTGTGCAAAAACTGGGCAATTCCTGGGAAAATCAGGATAATTTGGTCACTCTATCAAGTGACTACATGTGAGAGTATTTTCAGGAGAAACCAGCAAGGGAAGCAGGAACAAGGAAAGAAAGCTAAACAAGAAGGTAGTCTCAGCTGGAAAATTGTTCCAACCTGCCCTTGGGGAAACTCTGAGGCACAAATTGTTTGGTTCCACCTTAAGGTAAGAAGACCAATTTCTATAACATATGTCAGTCAGTCATTTGCCAGTGACTGTTCCCAGAAGGTGGAGGATATGTTATTTCCTGCCTGTGGCAGATCCCCTTAGGCAGAGAGCAATGAGGACAATTCTACAGAGAAGGGGACAGATTTGGTCCATTAGCAGCTGACACTCAGAGCAGCTGAGGAATGGGTGCAGAAGCCTAGTGAAAGAAATATATGTGAGGCTCAGCATCCACTACATCCCATTATTCATACCTACACTGTTTGTCTAACTATGAACTCCAGGGAGATTACATAATCCATATCACTTTCTGCCAAAAAGAAGGGAAGCTTTGGAAAAACAGGTTGTCCTTGGGGATCAGATCAGGTTTCCCCCATTTTCTTTCATGGAGAAAGCATGGTAATGTCATCTTCTCAAGGACCAGTACTCTTTACTCCACACCTGTTGTGTCTCTCCTTGTCTTCTCTCTCTGAATGGGAGTAAGAAGGGTTGACAATGCTTTCCCAATGTCTTGGAAAACCCTGGAAGCAGCATCCTTAGTAGTGTGCTGTATAGGGTGGCCAATTCATCCTGGTTTGTCTTTGATTTCCTGGTTTTAGCAAAGAAAGTCCCACATCCTGGAAAATCCATTATTCCCCAGCAAACTAGCACCATTGGGCACAACAGTTCCCAGAGGTTAAACAACAAAATTGTTACGCAGGGAGAGGATTTTCATCCCCTAAATGGTCTCTAGGGTACAAAAGTCAATTGATTGTATTAGAATTTTGAGTCCTTTAGGAATTGTAGTACTAATTCATGTTGAATGCCAATAAAACTTTACTGTATGCCCTAGCTGGTTTGGCTCAGTGGATAGATAGTCGGCCTGCGGACTGAAGGGTCCCGGGTTAGATTCTGGCCAAGGGCACATACCTGGGTTGCGGGCTCAATTCCAAGTAGGGGGAGTGCAGGAGGCAGCTGATCAATGATTTTCTCTCATCATTTATGTTTCTATCTCCCTCTCCCTTCCTATCTGAAATTAATTTAAATAATAAATAAATAATAAATAAAAACTTTACTGTATTTCCTGGAGGGTAGAGTGAAAAAGGGAAATCACACATAAATAAGACAAGAAGCATAGGACAATAAATTCTAAACTGGGATGTTTGAACTCAGTGGAGCAGATAAATGAGAGATCATTGGAAGACTGGTTGACATGACTGGAGATTCACTTAGGAAGATTCATCTTAGGGTAGTGTATAGAATGTAGGTGAACACAGAAGTCCCAAATTGAATAAAGTATTAATTATTTTCTCTTTGGATGATGTTTGTCTAGTGCCTAAGTCGGCAAACTGCGGCTCGCGAGCCACATGTGGCTCGTTGGCCCCTTGAGTGTGGCTCTTCCACAAAATAACAGGTGCGGGCGCGCATGTACAGTGTGATTGAAACTTCTGGCCCATGCGCAGAAGTCGGTTTTCGGCTCTCAAAAGAAATTTCAATCATACTATTGATATTTGGCTCTGTTGACTAATGAGTTTGCCGACCACTGGTCTAGTGGGTTGACAGAAGTACTAGTCAAATTCTGTTTCTCTTGGCCTCACTCTGATCTGATCTTTGAAATTCCAATTACATTCTAGAAACTGGATGCATTTGCATAACATTTCACTGGGAGGATATATGGGAAATTGCGAGGGGAAGGGATTATTTTCTCTGGGGAGAAAAACTGGATAGCTGGAGAGCAAAATGGCAAATGGCACTGAGACCATTAATTTTATGCCCTTTGAAACTTAGGAATTTTCAATAATTTGAATGTATTACCAATTCACAAGTTAATCATACAATTTACATTAAATAAGTAAAATAAAAAAGAAGCTAAGTGGAAGGAAAGCCTTAGGATGAATTAGACTGAGCTACATTTTAGAATTCTGCACTTAATTTTCCAGAGCTGAATTGACTGATTCTGGCTGTAACTTAATTCTGCCCTTGTATATTAACCAACAATCACATTTAATTTATTTTGTTAGTGATGAAAATGTGAAATTACAAATTGTTATCCTCCTGCCATTTTTACTGTATAAAACAAACAACAAAAAATTAAAATAAAGATAAAACCCAGACACAACCATGGGGAAGTCAAAGTTTGATTTAAGCAGCATAATATAGTGGAAAGTGTATGAGTTTGGGAGTGGGTTGACTGGTTTCAAATCCTAGTTGTATCACTTAGTAGCTATCAGATCATTAGGCAGGTTAGTTAATCTCATTGATCCCATTTGCTTGTCTGTAAGTGATAATAATAGCTACCTCCAAAGGCCACCATAGAAATTAAATGAGAATCTATGTGGGAAAATTCATAAAAGAAGGAAAGGAAAGTTTGCATTCCTCTGCCAAAGCATCTAGTACTATGCTCTGCACACAGATGGTGTTAAATAAATATAAGCTAAGTATAAATATGATTAATTATTTGATGTTAATTAATTTGGCACCAATATTGCAGTATATTATTTAAAAAATTAAAGCTGGATTTGGGATATCTGGGTTCTAGCCCCAAGACTCTTTGATCTTAAAAGACTAACTTAACTTCTTTGGTATTGGGTTTCTTCTCCCTGACATCCTTCAAATCTTTATTGAAGACTTTCCAATGAGCATTTCACAGAAAAACTATTTAAATCTGTAAACCTTCTCTTCCCTAGCTCTCTAGATTAGTTTTCACCATCTGCCATGCTATTCATTTTACTTGTTTAGTATATATTTCACTCCTTCCTTTATAATAATACTAGAGGCCCGATGCACGAATTTGTGCACTGGTGGGGTCCAGCCGGCCCACACCGATGGGAGCCCATCGGGCCAGGTCGGCGGGGGAGGTGGCTGCAGACAGTTGGCTGGCCAGTCCCGCCCCCAATCAGGGGCGGGGGCTGATCAGGGCCCAGATCAGGCTGGTTGGCTGCCGCAGTGCGCGTCATAGCCACTGGTTGTCCCAGTCGTTCTGGTCGTTCTGGTCACTGGACTATAATATATATAGATAAACCCCATGAGAGCTGAGATTTTTGTTTGTTGTATTCCCTGCTATATCTGGAGCATCTAGAGCAGTGCCAATAAATGGTAGGCATTAAAATTTTGTTTATTGAATGTGTGTGTAAGTGTGTTAATTATGGGTCTGGGGGAAGAAAACTCTACAGTCCTTTCTCCTTCTACAGTATCATGGCAAATGTTTCAAATTACTATTCTATTCCAACTTAGGTTGTCATGAAAGATTTTAGGTCTATGTTACTAGAAAATATACACTTAGTAATAATGAGATTCTCCCTGGCTAAAAAATAAGAAACTGATAAATACAAGTGTATCGTTTAATAGTGTCATATTTAATTGGCAAATGGTTTCATTTTTTGAAATTAGAGAAATATTGAAGACCATGAAAAATGCAACCTAATAACCAAATGTGATTATTAAATTATAAAAGTAAGATAGGACCTTTTTCATGTAATCCTATATAATAAAAGGGTAATGTGCAAATAGACTGAACAGTGGAACGACCAGTTGCTATGATGCGCACTGACTATCAGGGGGCAGATGCTCAATGCAGAAGCCACCCCCAGCCCACAGGCACCCATTGCCCTATCAGGGCCTGTCAGCCAATCCCTCGGTACCTCCCCCCAGCCAACAAGCTCCAATCACCAATGGTGAATGGCAAACCGGAGGTGGGTGGCAGTCGACATGGGCAGTGCCAGGTCAAGGCCCCTGCCCCACTGGTTACCCCACACACAGAGAGCAACCGGCGGTGAGTGGGTGGGGCCAGTGAGTGGGCGGGAATGGCCAACCTCTCGGTTCCTCCCCTGGCTGGCAGGCTCAGATCACCTGATGGTGAATGGGGAACCAGGGGTGGGTGGTGGCAGGGAGCGGGGCCGACTGCCAGCAGCCGGGGAAGATGGCCCTGATCACAGGCCAGGGCTAGGGATCGTACCCATGCACGAATTTCATGTGCCAGGACTCTAGTATAATAATATATTAAAATACATTAAATATAGCAATTTAATTTTTTTTAGGAACTATTACTTTGATAGGTTTTTATTTAAATTTTATTTATTACATAATAATTCCAACTAACAAAGTTGTTTATTGACCTTTGTGTGTCCATCTTGGGAAGTTAGGTCAGTGAAAAGTCAATTATTTGCCTAGAAGACCAGAATACTGGTATTCCAGTCCAATATCTATCAATGAGTCCAATATGTGACTTTGGTTTTGTCTTATAATCCCTTTTATTTCTTATTCTTTAACTGTAATAAATAAAAAGTGAATGTTTTAGAGAATGGCCTCCATTGGATATTCATTATCTGGCTATCTGTCCGTGAGAGAGGTCATTCATTGGTCTCTCTTGACTTTCTTTCTAGAGTCCTTATAGACATGCTAGTTTTAACTCTGAAGAAGATAAACATGGCTGACCCTAGAATAGGATTCTGAAATCAATTAAGCACAATAGAAACATTGACAAAAAATCATGATTTCAACTCTATATATTTGCTTCCTATGGGAGAAACAATTGTATGTTTCTGTAATCAACCCATTTCATTTTTTCCTCGGCACAAAAAGACTACATTTTCCCATCACTTTTGCACCTAGATAAAGACATGTGACCAGTTCTAGACAATGTATTTTATTCAAAGTTATATACCCTCATTTGGAGGCTAGGTCCCTAAAATCTCTGGTGAAATCTTATAAGCATTCTTCACTTGTCTCCTTCCTGGATACAGAGCATCCAGTGGAAGATTCCCAAGTTGATCTGTAGGAAGAAGATGGCTTGATCCTAGAGTCACTACTTAGAGGAAAGTTATCATGAATAACTGCTTAACTAGAAATAGCTACTTTGTGGTTTGTATTAGCAAGAACTGAACTTATTAACTCTTTGAGGTTTAGAATTAATTTTAATAGCACTTGGACCTATCCTAAATAGTATACTCCCATCCATTCTGCCATCAACCAGCAAGTAATTATTTTGCCTGGATTGATTTCCTTTCTAAATAAAGGAACTACACAATAATACAGGCTAAGAACTGATTCAACCATCCAAACAGATTCTGAAATGGTTAGATTTGTGGTATGTGGAAAAATGGACTGAAACTTACCTTCAGGATTCATGTTCTATACACTGCTAACAACTTTATGGTAAGCAGAGAAAGAAAAGATTAAAGAGCCACTACATGTTATTAAAAATAATGTCTCATATTTAATCCAGAGGCATATAGGCAAGTATTTTAAATATAGATCCACTAGGCCAGCTTACTAATTTACATATAAGTTTGAAAATGAAAAGTTAGTGTTGCCCTATTAACGTGAACTCTTCTAAATTGTGTATTACCTCTGGGCTAAGGTCAAGTGGATGTAGCTAAGCCTCAAAGAAGAAATTTCCATAAAATAATGAGAAACTGAAAATAGTCTTTTATAATAGAAGCCTGTAGAAACTTAAATTATGGTTTTAACTTTTTCTAGGGAAAGGGAAAATTCTTTTTAACCATTAGAGGAAAGTGTGTTTTATTCCTAAGAAATTTAAGCATGGATTTATGTGTTTAAATACAATCATTATTTATGTTCCAATTACAATATGAGAATTTTTTTAGGAGTATGTTGTATAATCTCCAAATATTTTGGGATTTTTCTAACGATGTTTTTATTATTGATTTCTAGCTTAAATCCATTGTGGTTTGAGAGCATACTTTCTTTGCTTTCTATTTTTTCATTTGATAAGTTGCATTTTATGGCCCAGAATGTGATCTATTTTTGGCGAATGTCACATGTAAGAAGAACGTGTATTCTGCTGTTGTTGGGTCCAGTATTCTATAAATGTCAATTAAATCCAGTTGATTGATGGTGCTATTCAGTTCAATTATATCCTTACTGACTTACTATCTGTTGTATCTGTCAATTACTGACAGAGGAGTGATGTATCCAACTATTATTATGGATTTGTTGGTATATCCTTGAAGTTTGATCAGTGTTTGCTTCATGTATTTTATTGCTCTATTGTTAGGTACATACATATTATTTTGTCTTAGAGAATCGACTCCTCTGCAGTTATGTAAGGCCCCTCTTTATATTTTTTTAAATTTATCTTTATTGTTGAAAGTATTATGGATGTCCCCTCTTTTCCCTAATTATCCCCTCCTCCCAACTCCCATACAAGAGAAACAAAGGAAAAATAAACAAAAGGGACTACATCAAACTAAAAAGCTTCTGCACAGCAAAAGAAACCAGCATCAAAATGAAAAGGGAGCCCACTGCATGGAAGAACAGGTTTTCCAATAATACATCTGGTTATGGGTTAATTTCCAAAATATATAGAGTACTCATACAACTTAACAAAAGGAAGACAAACAATCTAATTTAAAAATGTGCAGAAGATCTAAATAGACACTTCTCCAAAGAGGACATACAAATGGCCAAGAGACATATGAAAAAATGCTCAATGTCACCAATCATCAGAGAGATGCAAATTAAAATGACATTGAGGTACCACCTCACACCTGTCAGAATGGCTACCATCAATAAATCAAAAAACAACAAGTGCTGGTGAGGATGTGGAGAAAAGAGAACCCTAGAACCCTGGTGGGAATGCAGACTGGTGCAGCCATTATGGAAAACAGTATGGAGTTTCCTCAAGAAATTAAATATGGAACTGCCATTTGACCCAGTGATCCCATTTCTAGGAATAGATCCTAAGAAGCCTGAAACACTAATCAGAAATAATATATGCACCCCTATGTTCATAACAGTGTTATTTACAATAGCTAAGATCTGGAAACAGCCCAAGTGCCCATCAGTAGATGAACGAGTAAAAAAGCTGTAGTACATTTATACAATTGAATACTATGCAGCTATTAAAAAGAAGGTTCTCTTGCCCTTTGAGATAGCATAGAGGGACCCTGAGAGTATTATTCTAAGTGAAATAAGCCAGTCAGAGAAAGACAAATATCACATTATCTCACTCATATGTGGAATCTAATGAACAAAATAAACTGATGAACAAAATAGATCCAGAGACATAGAAGTATGGAACAGACTGATGAATTTCAGAGAGAAGGTGGGGGGGGGGGCTGGGTAGGGAATGATTAACTGGGGAATTATATGCATATATGGACACAGACAATATAGTGGTGAAGGCCTTGGAGGGATGAGTATGGATTGGAGGGGGTCATTGGTAGAAGGCAAGAAGACCTGATTTGTGTCATGTTAGTCCTGGTCAGAAGAAAATTCAAGTGTCATGCTTTATGGGGAAAAAAAACATAGGGGACATTTGTAATACTTTCAACAATAAAAAACAAACTGAGATGGGGTAGCCAGTCCATGGGAGAAGAATGTTCATTGGAAGTCTATCAGGGGATCAGTTTTAGATATGTTAACTTTGAAAAGCCTACCAGCCATCTGAATAGAGATGTTGGACAGGCAATAGTCTGGAGTTAGAAAAGAAGTTCAATCTAGAAATATATATTTGAAAGGAGTTAGAATATAGAAGGTATTTAAAGCAATGAGAGTGGATAAGATCACCTAGGGAATGAAGGTACACAGAAAAGACAAGAGGTGAAAATAAAAGCATCAGCGTGAAAAGCATGACTCTTGAATCAGCTCTGTGCTCCAACTAGGTTCAAGCATGAAAGGGTTTTGTTGCTTAATAGACAGCGGGGGTGCTCCCAGGAGGGGTCTGCTTGTTGATATTTCTTCTGACCAGGACTAACTTGACTCAAATCAGGTCTTCCTGCCTTCTACCAGGCAAGCCTAAAGGCAGCTCTACTCTACAACTGTGTCTCAAGAAAGCCTATTACTGTACTTTCCTGTGTATAAGATGCCTCCATGTATAAGATGCCCCCCACTTTTCCAACCCAAAATTCAGAAATCAATATTTTAAACATTTTGCTTGTTTTCCTCATAAGGCCTTCTTATTTTTTTTTGGCATCTTAAGGAGTTGTTCTTCCTGTTTTCTCCACTGTATGATCATACACTCAGTGGGAGGAGGTCCAAATTGTCTCTCTGCAGCTCTATTTCCATGCTCTTTTGCAAAGCTGATTCCATTCAGTTTGAATTTTGCAGAGTAAGACAATCACTTACCGGTATTTATCTTTTTATTTTTTAACATCTTTATGGGCTCAGAATGCTCAGGTTCCTGTTGCATCTGCGCACTCTCCACCTCCACCTCCAGTTATGGCATCAGCTGACGTCAGTAACAATAAGGCTCATGATTGGAGGAAGCCTGTTCAACAAGGTATGGGCAGCTATGTACCCTCAGACTCCCTCCTCAGCTGACTTCTGTGTATAAGACGCCCCTCAATTTTCAGTCTAACAATTTTAGAAAAAAAAATAGTGTCTTATACATGAAAAAATACAGTATTTCCTTTCCCCAGCATTGACCATCTGCTTCCTCTGTGTCAATAGTTCCAAAGCATCACTGTGCAATAATACCCAGGAGAGCTTGTAGTTTCCTACCTCTAGAGTCTTGTTTTGTAGGTGGGGCTAGAAATCTTCATCTTAGCAAGTATCCCAGTTCATCTTGATGAGGGTGCTTCACTTTGAGAAAGCTACACCATCATTAAAAAATACAAAATATTCTACTGGTCTAGAAAGATAAGTTTAAATACAGTGGCTATTGACCTTAGCTTTCTGATGATCATGTGGTTATTTCCTAAAAGCTATCATAGATTTTAAGTTTAAAATTATATGTAACCAGTTCATTAACTGCTTTAAATTTTATATAGAAAACTTAAACACTCTGACTACTTTTTTTAATTTTGGAAAGAATACTAATCCACTATTATTGAATCAGAGAATAAAGTCTTTGAGCACACAAAAAGACATTTCTATCTAAACACTGGTGTGGTAGAAACACCTGTGTTCCCTCATATCCAATTTCCTTTCCTTCCAGACACAGAGGAGTGTCACACCTTGGAAGGATCATGTAGTTAGTTCTGGCCAATGAATTCAGAGCAGAAATATTTTTAAACCAAAGTATTTCATAGCTAGAGTTTCACCTCAGTATTTTCTTCCTTTGTCACAGCAATTGTGGAGGAGGTCTCATGTTGAGTTAATGGAGAAGGAAGATCAAAACAGCCTGCATTTCTGGTCTCATGGTAGTATTTACCTTGGAGAGTCTTTGGGCCCACAGCAGACTTTGAGAGTGAAAATTTTTGTGTTAAACCACTGAGATTTTTATTTATTTTTATTTGTCTTTTGTTTTTTGTTATTGTGGCATAAGTCTATCCCATTCTGACTCATCACTTACCATTATGTCATAGGATCTTTATAAAAATATAGCTCTGGAAGAGATTTGATTATTATAAGTTTTTAACTGATTTTCACATATTGAAATGTTTTCCTCACTATAAAAACAAGCAAATCAACTCTTCAATAGCAACTCTTTGTCTCTTTATGTCTACAATTTCAAATTATTTGCTAAATATAACATGAAGCTTTGCTACCTGCATGTTCCAAATTATTATATTACTTTATATTTATTTTTTAAATTTATCTTTATTGTTGAAAGTATTACAAATGTCCCCATTTTTCCCCATTGACCCTTTCCACCCCACTCCCGCCCTCCCAACTTCATTTATATTTATACTAGTGGCCTAGTGCATTAATTCATGCACATTGAAAGGAAATTAATTAGAAGAACTATTTTAATATTGCTATTTGCCCTTTCTCTATAATAGAAGTATCAACAAAATTCACGATCAACAATGACATATCGAAACACATGTGTGTGATTGGCTCCAGTGAGAGCTTCATATATACAGATAAACTTGCTTAATTAAACCTGCTTTCTGATTTAGCTAAACTTTCTCCAGCCCAGTGAAGCACACCAACTTCTCTTTCAGGTAATTGTCAGTAACACAGCAGTAAATATCAACATGAAGCAGATTATTATTTTAGATCACGCAGGGAGAACAAAGGGTAAGATATTTAACTGCAGCAGTGTTTGACTATATTCTGTGCAGTGAGAGAGCCTGAAGTCATTTTCAAGGTCCACCATTTCTTACTTCTTTTCAGTTGGGTCAAATTTCTAAGCTTTCTAAATCTCTGTTTTCCAGCTAATGAAAAGAAAATAGGATTCCACCGAGTGTCCTATCTACCTACTCCAGGACTTCTGTGAGGATCAAGTGAGATGAGACATGGGAAAATGCTTCACAGACATTTGGTTAAAGTATAAAATGTTTCCACCTGGCTATAAAGCAAATTGTGTTCCTGGGCTGAAGAAACTCCGAGTCTAGTCACTAGGGAGAGGAAGCTGGGCATTGCTACATGACATTATTACCCAGTGCCCACAGTGACGATTTCCAGGCTGGGCTGGGCTGTGGGCCGCATTTTGCACTATGGGGTTTCAGCAGTGTTGGCTGCAATTTGGTGGGATGTCACTCTGGTATGGTGGCGGGGCCTTGTGTCCCACTAGGGGGAAGCTGAGTGTTGCTTTGTGGGTGCCAGGTGTGCAGTGCTGTTTCTATGTAAATGGTCAGTGCATGTCACGGTAGCTCCTGCATTGAGCTTCTGCCCCCTGGTGGTCAGTGTGCAACATAGTGACTGGTCAGATCATCGGACACTTAGTATATTAGCCTTTTATATATATAGATTAGAGGCCTGGTGCACAAAATTCGTGCACTCAGGGTGTCCCTCAGCCCGGCCTGCACCTTCTCACAGTCCAGGAGCCCTCCGGGGATGTCCCAAGGGGAGGGGGCCTAAGCCATCAGTCAGACATCCTTAGTGCTGCCATGGAGGCAGGAGAGGCTCCCGCCATAGTTGCTGTGCTCACCAGCTGTGAGCCTGGCTCAGGGCTTCTGGCTAAGTGGCGCTCCTCCTGTGGGAGTGCACTGACCACCAGGAGGCAGCTCCTGTGTTGAGTGTCTGCCCCCTGGTGGTCTGTGCGTGTCATAGTGACCCGTCATTCTGCCGTTTGGTTGATTTGCATATTAGCCTTTTATTATATAGGATTAGGAAACTAAAACAGAGTTCACCCCATTTTTCAAATACTGCTTCCTTTAGGAGCCATTCCCTGTTCTTTGCTCCTCTCCCACCCCTCACCATCTCACCTTCCTTCTCACTTTCCCTTTTACACAAGCTCTGCTAGGTACCTACCAAAGAACTCTCTTTGCTGTCCCCATATGTTTCTATAATATCATGTGCATAATCTTAAAATTTCCTGTTTACATATTAGATGAGCTCTTTACCCACAGGAGCTGTATCTCATTTGTGCCTAGTACTTAGCACACAGAAGGCACTTAATGTCTCTTGTTGAATTGAACCTAACTGCTTAACTCACTTATGTAGAGCCTGGCTGTAGCTCCTAAGATGGTATCTGTTTCTTCACCAACTACCATGCCCTTAGGAAAAGAATTTTTTCTCTGGATTCTCAAGGGTGGTTCTCATTCTAGACTACAGATAATGCCCTTAGTTTCTCTGGTGATATTCATAAGAAACCTTTTTTCTTAAAATGAATATTAACAGTCATTAAAGACATGTGACAGTAGTTAATTTTTTCATATTTATATGTCAAAAGAATCATAAAAGCATAAAGAATGCAGCCACTTTTTAAAGTAGTCACTAGATGCAATGAATACTAGCTGATTTCTAACTCATAACATTTCCATTATCTGTCTTCTGAAAATGAGTTGGGAATCTACTTTTATAGACATCCTAGTTTCATTTTATTATGATAAGATAGAAAAGCAAGCTAATGGTGTATTATCATTCTCATGTACTAGAAAGATGTGTTAATGAAATATAATTGTCAAGTACTATATTCCATACATTAGTGTGATCTATATGTGAAAATTTGATGTGCTTTCCTGCTCTATAAAACATCTTGAAGAGGCTTTTATGGGTGTTTTACAGCTAATTCATAGATCTCAACTACAGCCAAGTTAGAGTAATTTAATTTTGCATTACAGCCTAGCTTAAAGTGATTATCATTGCAGTTTGAGAGAAGTGAACATTTTTTCTAAACTCTGTTTTATAGAACACCAGTGAGCTTTGAGTTGTTAACAAGACCCTGTGAGCAAAAATTTTAGAAATGCTGGGTAAAACAAAAGTAAGTAGTTTTGTCTTTGCAAGACTTCTGTGGGTCTTTACCACATATTATGAATAAGATTGATTTATATACTAGCACAGTAGGCACAGTGCATAGGGCCCATGATATTTTTTGGAGACCACAAAAATATTTTAATTTCTTTTAACATTAGAAGAAAAATGAAAATATAATTATCCTATATAATAAAGATATAATATGCAAATGGTCATTATGCCGTGAAGCATAAAAACCAACTGCGTAACGACTGGATCATGGATCAGCAGGAGGGTGGGGCAGGGAGCTACAAGTGGGCAGGGGAGAGTTACAGGAGGAGGCAGGGCGGCAAGCTATTGGAAGGTGCGGGGGGAGCTACAGGAAGGTGAGGCAGCGGGCGGAGAGCTACAAGTGCACGGATTCATATGTAGGGCTACTAGTGAATATATAATGGTGAATCCAGCTTGGATTACATGAATCTTTATACCAATATAGTTATAAAATATATCTTAATAGTTTTCTCTGAAGGAAGTATCCCACAAAGACAAAGGTTTCTTGAGTCCACAAATATCATAGTACAGCCCTGTTTATGATCCTCTAAAAAGTATGATATGCAGGCTTTTCCAGAAGTTGTTTGTGCATGAGTATCTTTTTATAGAGTTTCTCAGAGGACAACAGTTAAGACATGGAAATAGGTATGTAGTATAATGAATACTGGAACAAGAATTGTAAGAATTAAATTTTAGGGATATCTGCTGCTAACTAACCACACATCTTTGAGTAAGCCATGCAACATTTGTGGCCCCCAGACTGTTAAGAAAATGAAATGATGCTGTTCAACTGGATGTCTCAACTATGCCTTCAGCTTAAAGGTAATATGATTTCATATTGTGAATATCCTTTTATGGTTTGTTGATTTTTAACAACTTTATGTACATAAGTTAAAACATAAATTCTAAGGGGAAGAGTATTACTCTAGGCTGAAATTCAAAATAAAAGTTTTATCCCTACATTTGGCCTTAACTAACTTCTACCAATAACAAAATCTACCAAGTGTTTCTCCCGCAAACACAGAAAATAATAAGAACTTTGAGAATATTACTATCTTTGATATGTTCTCTACTTAGGTGGATGGGAATTAAACTGAGAGTCTTCTCTTCCTGTGAGGCTGATCTGTGGTGATGGGGTTGACCAAGAGACAAAAGGAAAATATGTCTCCCAGGTTTTAAGTTTGGGTGACTTCTTGGCTGGTTGTACTCAGATCATTTTTTTATTATGCAAGTTGAGTGTTTTGTTATTTGTAGGATAACAACAAAAAAAGAAGACACCCTACAGAAGGTTCTATAAATGAGTCTGAGATTCAGAAAATAGACCCGGTCTGGTGTCTTTTATTTGGAAATCTTCACCCTAATGAAGGTAGTTCAAATTATTGTAGTAGAAGAAATAACCCAAGGGAAGAATACAGTGAGAATAATAGCAGGCTAAGGATATAAATATGGAGAGTATCAACTTTAAGGGTAGTTATAGGAAGATAAACTCACAAAAGGGAAACTCCCCCCAAAAAAGCCAGAGAAGTGCAAGGAGAACTAGAAGATGGCATTATCATGAAAATAGAGCAAAGAACATTATAATGGAAATAGAGTTGAAAGTTTTAAGATTAAAAAGAGAAAACAGGTACTCATATTCATTGTAATTGAGAACATGAACCATTACGACTTTCTTGGGAGTTAATCCAGCATTGTGCAGCAAAACCTAAAAATATATTTATAAATTGGACCCAATAATTATTTTTCAATAATGTATTCTAAGAAATAATCCTAAGGAAATTGTCAAAGACTCATGTGCAAGGATATATATAGCACCTTTACTTATAATATAAAAGATTAAAAATATGGGTCAAATATTCATTAGTAGAGGAATGGCAATATATAACAATCAATTTTATCTATCTTAAATTTACCTTCATGTTGAAAGTATTGAGGCAGGAGCAGGGTGGAGGGGGTCAATGGGGATAAAAAGAGACAATTCATCTATTGTATAGAATATTATGCAGCAGTTATAAGCATTTTCAAAAAAAATATTTGTCCAGCTGGTATGGCTCAACAGTTGAGCATCGACCAAGGAAACTAGAGATCATGGGTTTGATTCCCAGTCAGGGCACATGCCTGAGTTGTGCACTCAATCCCCAGTGGGGGTCATGCAGGAGGCAGCTGTTCAATGCTTCTCTATCATCGATGTTTATATCTCTCTATCCCTCTCCCTTTCTCTCTCTCTAAAAAACAATCAATAAAAATATTTTAAAATATTTTTAATATTCACAATATAATGCTATATAAAAAGCAGGTAAAAGCTACTATCTATCTATCTATCTATCTATCTATCTATCTATCTATGCACTGAGTGGCCAGATTATTATGATCTCTGAACGCATAATAATCTGGCCACTCAGTGTGTGTGTGTGTGTGTGTGTGTGTGTGTATATATATATATATATATATATATATATATATATATATATTAATGGCCCGGTGCATGAATTCGTGCATGGGTGGCGTCCAGCCAGCCTGGCCAGGGGGAGGAGACATGGGCGGTTGGCCGGCCTGCCTGCTGGTCGAACTCCTGGTCAAGGGTACAATTTGCATATTAGACTTTTATTATATAGGATATACACTGAGTGGCCAGATTATTATGCTTTCAGAGATCATAATAATCTGGCCACTCAGTGTATTTCAAAATGTTAACAGAGGTTATCATCAATTAGTGTTATTATGGGTGACATTTTTCTTTGTACTTTGCTATGGTCTGAGTGTTGTGTTCCTCCAAAATGTATGTGTTGAAATTCTAACCCCCAAAGGTGATGGTATTAGAATGTGGGGCTTTGGAGAGGTGCTTAACTCCCAAGAGTGGAACTCTCATGAATGGAATTAGTGCTTTATAAAGGAACTTCAGAGAGCCTGTTCCCTTTTTGCAATGTGAGGATCCAATGATAAGTCTTCAACCTAAAAGACAGGCTTCACAGACCACGCTAGTGCCTTGAACTCAGGCTTCCAGCCTCCAAAAATGTAAGAAATAACTTTCTGTTGTTTATAATATACCCAGTCTATGGTATTTTGTAATAGCAGCCTGAATAAACAAGTACTGTTTTTATAATCAAGAAAGAAAGATTACATTTTGAAAGGAGAAAACAATTAAGCCATGCCAAATACAAAGCAAAGTCTAGTTACTTAAGACTGGAAAATGTATATTAGATTTGTTAATTAGGTCATTATGTATTTTAGAGAAAATTGTTTCAGGAGAATGAGGAGGGAAGATTTCATAGCTCAAGAAGCAAAATTGAGGTGAAAAGCCCAAGAAAGCAAATTTTTCTACACTTTCAGAAGTCCTGAAAGTAGATGAACAGAGAGAAGCCAGATGTTAATTGCATAAGATGCAGGTATAAATACCTTTTAAAATGAAAAACTCTTCAAATGTTTATAGTCTGAGGTGAGAATTCAAAAAAAGGGGTTGAGAAAGAGATGTCTACAGAGCAAGGACATGGCAAAAACAGGGGGAGATTGAGTTGGGTCACTTGCATGGGTTGGCCTTGAACTGGTAAGGGATATTGCATACTTATAAGTTAGGAAAGAAAGTAAAAACCAATGAATATAGAAATGTTTACAGAGAAATTGAGTGAGACCTCTCTGATGACCTCAATTTTAGCACTGATGTACAGGCAAGGTCATCTTCTGGGAATAAAATCAGCAGTTGTTTGGAGGAAGGACTTGGGTAAGTTTTGATGTTTGGAACAGTCTTTGTGGGGGATGGAAAAGAGAGATGACTAAGACCAAGTAAAATGACAGGAAGGTTTACTGGAAGGCCAACGAAATTTGGAGACCATAAATGTGTGTGGAACCATCATGTGTGAATATTTTTTAAATTTGTTGACAAAGTAAAGCTACCAGGTAGAAATAAGGGGGTGATAAAGATACAAAGAATGAAGCTGTGGTCAGAAAGTGGGGAGCTAAAGTGGAGCAATTTCTAAACCATGACAAGATTCAGTGCATGAGTTCTTGAATAGGAAGCTAAAGGAATTGCAGAGCCATTAGGTCGGATAAGTTATGTCCATGAATGTTAAAATCTAGAATTATGATAGGGGAGGATGACTGGGACTCTAGCTTTTTGGTGAGGGAACGAATACCCATGTGGCAAGTGGATTGGACAAAATTAAAAGGGATTGAGGGTGAAATACTTATTGTAGTGAATCTCCAAGGAGAATGAGATTTCACAATAGGATGGAAAATAATGTCTGGGAACAGCATTGATAATAGATTGAAATGCCAACTCACTGCTTGGGTTCATGGATCACACTGTGTGGGAGATCTGGCAGCCTCTACAAAATGAGCTAAAAGGGAGGAGTAGGGGGGCTGAGGAAAGAGTTAGTTATAGTTAAGGCAAGAAGAGAGAGTTTTCTCCCCCCCCCCAAAAAAAAAAAAAACTTAAGATGTATAGGAGTTGTTTAACAATGGAATCAAGTTTGCAATACAATCCACAGTTCAACAGGGCCAATAGTTAAAGGAATCAGGAGAAAAAAAAAACATAGAATGGTAAGAGGGTAAAGATATGAGAGAATAAAACAAACTTATTGTGCTGAAGTTAACCAAGGACTATATAGGGGTAAATAACTGGCCTTTGATGTCATAAATATCTACCAAGTGGATTTGAGGCTAAAACTAGGTGACTCCCAGGCAGTATCTGCCTCAACAAGGTGGTGAGGAGGATTCCAAAATGGCAGCAGAGTAATTGAAAGCTACACTGACATGCTGCCTGGACCAAACTGTAATTACAACTAAAATGCAGAAAAACATCCTAAATAATCAACTTAAGACTAGCTGGAGAGAACCCTGATAACCAAGAATGGAAAGTGGAGACAGCATAGAGACTGGTAGGAAATGCAGAGGCTCAAAAGGGCTGGCCAGGTTCCCAGATACAGCAGCTGAAGTTCCAGAGGGATATCTCAGCTATGGGGAGCTCCCATTGAGAACTCTTGGATCTATACCCCAAGCTGGGCTCCCCAGCCCAGAGAACCAGAACTGAGAAAGGTGTCCATAAAACATCTGGCTGTGGAAAGGAGAAGGGTTGCTGTCTGCCAGGGAGAGATGGCTGGAAATGCAGACACCCTCTTAAAGGGCCAGAGCACAAAATTTCATGTGCACCTCTGGGCTCTGGTAGGCGCAGGGCAGAATGGACTGAAGCTGTGTAAGCAGAAACCAGGAATTGGGGGAACTGGGGTTAGACCTTGGAAGGCAGACACCCTGATTTACTGTGTTGAGTCATTCCCTCACACTGCTGAGGACATCTTTCTCTGGTGGACCTTTGCTATCCAGGTGGTTTTTGTCTGGGGGGAAGGCAGTTGCTCCACCCTATTGGAAAACCACTTGCTCCACCCTGTGGAGTGTCTGAGGCCCATTAAGAGACTGAGAATAATAATCAGCCCACAGGCAGAAGCAATTGCCCACCCTATTGGACAACCTCTTGCTTCACCCTACTGTCCATAGCCTGAGGCTAATCATGACTGAATACAATTAGACTGCAAGGAGAGGTGGGTCTTTGGAATCTTTGAGTTTCTACATGACCTAATTAAGGGCCTGGGGCTAGGAAAAGCACCTTGGTGCACATCTTGGTCCTTTCCAAAGGCTCCCAGCCCCAGCAGAGGGAGCCACAAACTGTGGATTGCTGATATCTCCAAAGAGGGTACACAGGGCCACTCAGAAACAGCATCTGACATGGTCCTGCACTAGAGATTGGGAGACATAGCAGATCTACCTAAAAAAAAGAAAGAGAAATTTATCAGGCTTAAAGTTCAGAATAATACAAAAACATCCAAAATGGGGGCACACACAAAAAGCCCCAAATGAAAGAACAAGAGAATTCTCCAGAAGAAGAGATAAATGAAATGGAGATAAGAAAATTTTCAGAATCCTAGACAGTTTGGCTCAGTGGATAGACCATTGGCCTGCAGACCAAAGGGTCTTAGGTTCAATTCTGGTCAAGGGCACATACCTTGGTTGCAAGCTCGGCCCAAGCCCTGGTCAGGGTTCATGCAGGAGTCAACCAATCAATGTGTTTCTCTCACATTGATGTTTCTCTTTGTCATTCCCTCTCTCTTCTACTCTATCTAAAAGCCAATGGAAAAAATATCCTAGAGTGGGGATTAACAAAAAAAGAAAGAAATTTATCAGACATAGAATTCAGAATAATTATGGCAAAGATGCTAAACAGCCTGATAAAAGATATAGTAACTATGAAGAATGATATAGCACTAATAAAGAACACAGTGGAAGGAATTCACAGTAGATTAGGGGAAGCCGGGGATTGGATCAGTGAATTAGAAGACAGGGTGAAAAAAAAATCACTCAATCAGAGAACCAAAAAGAAGAAAAATAAATAAATAAAAAACAGGAGGACAGCTTAAGGGAGCTGTGGAACAACATGAAACATAACAATATTCACATCATAGGAGTAACAGAAGGTGAAGAAAGTGAGCAAGTGGTAGAGAATCTGTTTGAAGAAATAATGGCAGAAAAATTCCCTAACCTGGTGAAAGAAAAAGTCACATAAGTTTAGGAGGCACAGAGAGTCTCAAGCAAGAAGAACCCAAACAGGCCCATGCCCAGATGCATCATAATTAAAATGCCAAAAATTAAATATGGAACTTCCATTTGACCCAGTGATCCCACTACTAGGAATATATCCTAAGAAACTCTAAACACCAATCAGAAAAATGTATGCAACCCCTATGTTCATGGCAGCACAATTTACATTAGCTAAGATCTGGAAACAGCTCAAGTGCCCATCAATAGATGAGTGGATAAAAAAGCTGTGGCACATTTACACCATGGAATACTATACAGCTGTTAAAAAGAAGAATTTCTTACCCTTTGAGACATCATGGAGGGACCTGAAGAGTATTATGCTAAGCAAAATAAGCCAGTCAGAGAAAGACAAGTATCACATGATCTCACATGATCTCTCTCATATGTGAAACATAATGAACAAAATTAAATGAATGGATTGGATCCTGGACATGGAAGTATGGAATCTCAGAAGGAAGGCACTGGTGGGTGGGTGGGAAATAATCAACGAAAGAAATTATATGCATATATGCATAGCCCATGGACACAGACAATAGGATGGTGAAGGCTTGGGATGAGGGATGGGGGTGAACTAGAAGGGGTTAATGGAAGAAAAAGGGGGACATATGTAATACTTTCAACAATAAAGATTTTTAAAAAAGAAAAGGTGGTGAAGAAGGTCATGTATGAAAATATTCATAATGTACTTACACTCAAACAAAGAGGGGAGAGAGTAATATGTATAGTATGTTGTCACTTGTGTAAAGTTGAAAATCTTTATGTGTGCATATGCATTTGTGTATTTTATCTTTTGAGTATTAAATACCTTTGGAAGGGTCCTCAAGAAACTTCTTTGGGGACTGGGTGAAAAAGGTGAAGGGATTGAGAGTTACAAATTGATAGTTAAAATAGTAATTGTGATATAAATTACAGCATAGAAAATAATGTTAATAATATTGTAATGACTATGTATGGTGCCATGTGGATACTAGAGTTATCGAGGAATCACTTTGTAAATTATATAATTATCTTACCACTATGCTGTACACCTGAAACTAATACAGAACAATATTTAATGCCAACTGTAATTGAAAAATAAAATAAAAACTGATAACACTGATTGCCTCTGGGGAAGTGAACAGGATGACTGATGGACAGAGTTTTAAAAAAGAGAGAGAATTTTATTTTAGACCATTTAAATCGTTTAAATTTTGAAACATGAATATGTTTCATGTACTAAAATATACATTTAAAATCTTAATTCTACCTACAACCAAAGATAGAGGTAGATATCAAGAGCAGTGTATGAGCAGTGCTTAGAAGTAAAGAAATCAGAATTTGGGGGAACTCGAACTTTGGCTAAACACTTATTTAACTTGTGCTTCAGGTTCTTAATCTTGTAATGAAGTAAAGATATGTCTTAGCTCCTTCTTGGAACTTTTGGAAGTGGCATAATAAGTGAGTATAAAAAGCTATGGTTTTTTATTATTAAAAACCTTCTCCCACATGGCATATTATTAGAACATGATCCTCTTTTTCTTCCTCTTCTTTTGTCCTTTTCTAATTAAATGCATCCACTGATTATTCATGCCTAATCCCTCTTTATTTGAGACCTCCCAAACCCCTTTTATCCACAATGTGAAGAGCCTCTGCTAGTTTCAAGGTGTGCAGCTTTAGACCTAAAATTTTGTGTGCATAGCCAAAGTTTAAAACATTTAGAGATTGGCCCAGAGGGCCTTATATGTTTGCAATGAAAAATAACACAGTATGTGAAGTATAGGAATCCCTTTCTTAGAAAATCCTTAACAGAATTCTAAACATAATAAATGAATAGACAGAGTATATAAGGAACCGTGCCCATAAACATTCAGTATTTGGAAGGACTCTTGCCTTTATTTTGTCTTGGCATTGTTCCCAGTGTTACCAGAGCCAGAAGGTTCATCTTTGGAAAACCTATTTTATATGGAACTTGAAGAATGCCCATACTTTGGAAAGCTCAGTATGCATTATTTTGATTTTTCAAGACATCAGTTGTTACAACAATATATATGAAGGCAAACAATTAGCACCATCTACAAATTTATCATTCTTTTATAAATAAAAAGTTTACTTAGTCCTTACTATACACAAGGGCCTGCCATATAAAGATGAATAAAAAGTGTCCAAAACTCAAGAGAACTTGGAACCTACCAGAGAGGACACATCAAAATATACAAGTAGCTGTCATTTTGTAACAGTAGATGTTACATTACAGAATCCAGTCCTCAGTATTAATCAGTCCACCCATCATTACTTACTCCTTAAAATATAGTCAGTGTTGTAATAAAACCATTTTTATTCGCAGAGACAGAAAAGGAGTCATGTGAGTTAATCATTTTGCAGTTTTCCTTATGCTGATAAAACCAAAGTAAACTGAGACCTTTTTTTGCCAGGTGAGCTGGCACTCCAGGATTTATTAACATTTTATTGGTATTATTTATTATATTTGGTAGCAGTGTTGCCTAGGAATTAGGTGATAGATATAAGCCAGTATCATTGTGCAGTATCATTCCCAAGGTCTCCTTTGAATCTATACATAATGATTTCTCTCTCCTCCTCCTCCTATACCATCACTCTCAGTAGGAAAATAAATCAGAAGTTCCAAGTCCAGTCAGAAGTTTGCAGGGGACTGTCTTCCTGGTTCTCACTGCTCTCTTCCTTTGAAATTTCAATGCAATCTTTAGTTGCTGTTAGCTCTAAGAGGAAAAAATCAACACTATACTATATTGAAATCCATAAAATCATTTTCAGTTGTCTCCTTAGAGACCACACCTATAAGTTGGAAATGGAACATGACTCAGTTACACACTCTGATTTTCAGCTGGGGACTCAACTCACATTGTGATTCATGATATGGGGCAAGAGAGCTTGTGCTACAAGGAGACATGTTAAATCTAAGACATGAAAAAGTAATGACACTAGATTCTTCCCTCTGCAAGCTAATCAGGCATCCTTGAAAGGCTTGGCATTTTTTTTAAATCATTTTTAAATTTTTCAATTATAGTTAGTATTATTATGTAGTTTCAGGTGTACACCCCAGTGATTAGACATTTCATAATGTACTAGGAGATCATCCCACTAAATCTCGAATCCATCTGATACCATACATAGTTATAGAATATCATTGACTATATTCCCTATGCTGTACATTATACCTCCATGACTATTCTGTAACAACGAATTTATACTTCTTAATCCCTTCACCTTTTTTACCTATGCCCCAATCCCTGTACCATCTGGAAACTGTCAAAATGTTCTCTGTATCTATGAGTATGTTTCTGTTATGTTTGTTTATTTTGTTTTTTAGATTAAATTGTTGATAGATATGTATTTATTGCCATTTTATTGTTCAGAATTTAATATTCTTCTTCTTTTTCTTCTTCTTCTTGAAGCAGAAGACTCTTTAACATTTCATATAATACACTTTTGGTGGTCATGAACACCTTTAGCTTTTTCTTGTCTGGGAAGATCTTGATCTGTTTTTAGATTCTAAATGATAGCATTGCAGGGTAGAGTAATCTTGGTTGTAGGTCCCTGCTCTTCATCACTTTAAATATTCCTAGCTGCTCCCTTCTTGCTTGCAATGTTTCTGTTGAAAAACCAGCTGGCAGTCTTATGGGGGCTCCCTTGTATGTATTTCTCTTGCTGCTTTTAAGATTCTCTCTTTATCTTTAATCATTTGCATTTTAATTATGATGTGTCTTGGTGTGGGCCTCTTTGGGTTCATCTTGTTGAGACTCTGTGCTTCCTGGACTTATGTCTATTTCCTTCAAGAGGTTAGGGAAGTTTTCTTTCATTATTTTTTCAAATAGGTTTTCCATTTCTTGCTCTCTCTCTTCTCCTTCAGGCACCCCCCATGCTGTGAATGTTGGTATGCTTGATGTTATCCCAGAGGCTCCTTACACTATACTATCTTCATTTTTTAAAATTATTTTTTCTTTTTGCTGTTCTGGTTAAGTGGTTTTTGCTTCCTTAAATTCCAAATTGCTGACTTCATTCTCAGTTTTATCTACTCTACCATTGATTTCCTATAAATTATTCTTCATTTCAGTTAGTGTATCCTTCATTTCTGACTGGTCCTTTTTTATGCTGTTGAAGTTCTCACTAAGTTTATTGAGGATCCTTATAACCAGTGTTTTGAACTCTGCATCTAGTAGATTGCTTGTCTCCATTTTGTTTAGTTCTTTCTCTGGAGTTTTGTTCTGTTATTTCATTTGGGATGCATTTCTTTGTTTCCTCATTTTGGCAGCCTCCCTATGTTTGTTTTTATGTAGTAAGTAGAGCTGCTACATCTCCCAGGCATGGTAAAGTGGCCTAATATAGTAGACTAGAGGCCCAGTGCATGATTGAATCATGCACGTGTAGGGTCCCCTACACGCTTTCGCTTTCGATCGCGGGGGAGCTGGGTGCCTGTCCACTGGTGCACCAGGCCTTTTGGAAGCCTCCGGCTCAGCAGAGGCTTCTGAAAGGCCTGGTCCCGGAGCAGACAGGCACCCAGCTCCCCCGCTTTTGATGGTCCACAGCGGGACGTGAGCTTGCTGCCCCAGAGGCCCCTTCTGTTCCGCAGCACAGCCATGGCGCAGACGCTGAGCTTGCTGGCCCAATCAGCTACCCCAGCCACCCCGAGTCCCGCCCCCTGCATCTCCCGCTGGCCCAATCATGGGCGTAGCAGAGTGATGGTAATTTACATATTACCATTTTATTAGGTAGGATGTTCTGTAGGGTCCAGTGGCACAGACTCCTCAATCAGCCAAGCTGGGCACTCAAGGTTCACCCCCTGTGTGTGTTTGCACACCCTTCTTTTATAGTTGGGCTTTGATTACTATTGGTCCTTCAATGGGAAGGATTTACCCCCAGGCCAATCAGCTTCAAGGATTGGCTGAAACCACTGACCACTGACTTCTGACTACCCTGGAGGATCATCTGTGCAGGGGCCCACCTTCAGCGGGGCTCTGGTGCTCACTGAGTCTGGACCTTGAGTGTGTTGCTTGTGGAGGTGTTTGGGTGGTGGTGCTTTGATATAGTCTAAAGCTGTCCACTGGACGTGCTTGCTCTGGGGCCTCCCAGGAGATATAGGCCAAGGTCAGCCACTGCTTGTGTTTTTCCCAGGGTCACTCAGCAATAGCTACAAAGCAATCTGAAGATTATTGCTACTTGTGCTGTGCTTGGAGATGCCAAGAGAAGCCAAGCTATGAACCAAGGCCGGCTGCTGCTAGTGTTGGGCCTAAGGCCACTTACCAAGAGGCCTGGGGCACACCAAGGCCAGATTTTGTTTGTTTGAGAGATTTTAGGGAAATCTGGAGCAGGAGACAAGGTAGGTCATTCATATGGAAAAGTCACTGGAAACAGCTTGGGCCCAAAAGTTGGATGGGACAGGGCCTCAAGAAATCACCAGGGTGGGGCAAATAGTGTGAGCCTGGTTGGTAGAGTATCAGATATGGTTCTGCCTAACGGATCTGTGGAGGATGGACTTATTAAGTTAACAGTGGCTTCTGCCATCATTTCTGTCTTGGAGAAAGCCCGCCACCCTACCTCAGCTCTCACCCTGATACCAGACAATTCAGTTCCTTTCCATATGTCTCTTGGTGTCTTTCAAGCTGCTCCCCAGTGCTGGAGCTAAGTAGAAACAAATCCAGTAAGTCCATGTGCAGGCCCTTTAAAAAGAATTCTTGGGATTCCAGCAGCCCACTGTCTCCCTCTGTCTCAATCATCACTGGTTTTTATAACCAGAAGTTATGGGAACTTCTCTTCCTGGCACTGGAACCCTTGACTAGGGGGCCTGATGAGGTGCTGAGACCCCTCACTCTTCAGGCAGGACCTCTGCAGCCGAGATATTCCTTCCAATTTTTATCCACCACATGTGGGTATGGAACCAGCCAATTCTACATCTCTGCCCTTCCCATCAGTCTCGATGTGACTTCTTTAAATAGTCAGTTGTAGGACTTCCATTCAGCCAGATTTCAAGCAGTTCTTAATGATAGTTGTTCTGTAGTTTAGTTGTATTTTCATGTGGTTGTGGAAGGATGTGAGTAATGCATTTACTTACACTGCCATCATGACCAGATGTCTACAAATTAATCATGCTTATTGGGCATTTGGGTACCAGCTAGTTTTCAGATAACTTTATGTCCTAATTGTATTAGGCCTCCAGTATACAAAAATAATTCTCCACCTTGTAGACTTGTTTATAGCTCTCTTTTTTCATTCAATAATCCTGTAAACAGTTGCACAGATTTACATAAATGAATACAGCTTACACACATGAAAATTGTTTGGATATAAACCAGTATATTCATCAAAATATATGCATGATGATATTTTTTAAATGATGTTGAATGGGAACTGAAAAGTTTCAAGAACATCAGAAGCAGTTGGCAAGCCTATTTGAATGGATGAAGCTTTGTGTGGAAAAATATGTGTCAAGATGGAACTGTTGTGCCCTAGCCTGCTTGGCTCAGTGGGTAAAGAGTCAGCCTGTGGACTGAAGGGTCCCGGGTTCAATTCTGGCCAGGAGTACATGCCTGGGTTGCAGGCTCGATCCCCAGTGGGGGGCATGCAGGAGGCAGCCGATCAATGATTCTCTCTCATCAGTGATTCTCTCTCATCATTGATGTTTCTATCTCTCCTCCCTTCCTCTCTGAAATCAATAAAGAAATATATTTTTTAAAAGAAGATGCAACTATTGTACTGGCAGTGTTTTAAAAACTATACTGCCTTATCATTTTGAGTATTGTTTTGACATTTTTTAGTATGGCTCAATGATATTGGTGGAAATTTCAAGTTTTTGTTAATATTTGCACTTTGTCAGAAATTGACTTTTTTGTGGTTTTAAAGATGTGTTTATGCTTTTATTGAGGTATAAGGTAGTAAAGCACACAAATTTTAAATTTACAACTAAGTCAACTCTTGCACACACATACATATAATACATATACCAGGATAACCACCACTCAGATCAAGATATAAAACATTTCCAATAATGCAGAGGGTTCCCTTATGACCTTGCTATTTATATCATACTCCCAGAAAAACCACTCTTCTGATTTCTATCACTATACATTTGATTTTTCTATTATTGAAACTCATAAATGAAATCATATACTATTATTTAAACTCATATATATGTAATCTATTCTTTTGTATCTGAATTTTTTTTGGCTCATCCTTATGTCCATGACAGAAATCCGGATTGTTGAGTATAGCAGTAGTTCATTATTCTTCATTGCAGAGTAATATTCCACTGAATGACTATACCACTTTTGTTTATTCATTTTATTGTTGATGGGCATTTGAGTTGTTTCTAGTTTGGGGTTGTTGTGAATGAAGTTGCTAAAAACATTCTCATACTTGACTTTTGCACTCATTTTCTTATATATAAATCTAAGATTGCAATTACTAGGTCATACGGTCAGCATTATATTTAGCTTCAGTAGATACTGAAAGACATTTTTCCAAAGTAGTTGTTTCAGTTATACTCCTGGCAACAATATATGGGAGTTCCAATTGTTCCACATCTTTACCAATGCTGGGTTTTGTCGTTGTTTTTAATTTTAGGTAGGTGTTTAATAGTATTTCATTAAGGTTAACTTGTATTTCTCTGAAGAAAAATAATGTTGAGATTTTTTACATATTCTATAAACCCTTTTTGTGAAGTAATAATTCAAATCTGTTGCTTATTTTCCAAATTGCTGTGTGTGTGTGTGTGTGTGTGTGTGTGTGTGTGTGTGTGTGTGTTGTTTATTGATTTTTATAGAGAGAGAACTGGAGGGGGATAGAGAGAAACATCATCGATCAGCTGCCTCCTTCACTTTATAGCAATTTTGTTGAACTATATCAGTTTCTTTATAATGTACATATGGGAGGTAACATGAAGGAATGTGTACCACTTTGAAAATAATCTGTCAAAGAACTTGCATTACTAACTATAATTATTTGTTCCTTTTAACTAAAAGCCTCTTATACCATTGTAAAAATGAGTCATATTCAGTGACAGCACCAAATGCTGGTGAGGATATGGAGCCACAGAAACTCTCATTCACTGCTGGTGGCAATGCAAAATGGCACAGCCACTTTGGAAGACACTTTGGCAGATTCTTACAAAACTGAACATATTCTTACCATACAATCCAGGAACTGTGCTTCTTGGAATTTACTCAAAGAATTTAAAAACTTATATCCACACAAAACCTGCACACAGATGTTTATAGCAGCTTTATTCATAATTTCCAAAATTTGGAAACAACTAAGATGTTCCTTAGCAGGTGACTGGATACATAAACTGTGGTACATCCAGACAGTGGAATATTACTCAGCACTAAAAAGATAGGAGCTACTAAACCATGAGGAAGACACAGAGGAACCCTAAATGCATATTACTAAGTGAAAGAAGTAAATCAGACTGTATGATTCCAATTGTATGACATTCTGTAAAAGGCAAAACTATGGAGACAGTGAAAAGATTAGTGGTTGCCAAAGTTTGGTTTGGAGGGGAGAATGGGCAGAGCACAGAGAATTTTTAGGGCAGTGAAAATACTCTGTATAATATACAATGATGGATACACATCATTATACTTTTGTCCAAACCCATAGAATGTACAACACCAGGAGTGAACGCTGAGGTAAAGTATGGACTGTGGATGATAATGATGTTTCAGTATAGGTTCATCCTGTTTGTAATACTTTAAACAATAAAAAAAGGAAGTAAAGGAAGGAACAACCCAAGACAGGCACAGTCGCATAGGGACCATCAGGAGAGAACTTGGGGGTCAACAGAGGTGGGGCACAGACCTTCACCCTCCCAAGTTTGCAGGGGCCTGAACCCTCACCCCTGCTGAAGGAGATCTCCTGCCCCCATGGCTGCTCAGCTTCACATGCCCAGCTCAAATCGGGACCCAGGTAACAGAGACTTGGCCGACAGCAGATGCCCTCTCACTGCAACAAGACTTGATGGAGATATCTTGCACCCATGATCCGGGGAACTGGGGTCTATGATATCTAAATCCAGCCTAGCACCAGGAATGCTCAGGGCCTACTCAAGAAGGCAAATAATCCTCTCCACTAATAATTACAGGGTAAAACAAGATGGCTGTTAGAGTATTAAATTTGACAGTAAAATAGTAGTCAAGTTTAATGACTAATTTAAATTGGCCAATCAAAATAAGCAAATACTCTAGAAAAATCAATTGTACTGGACAAAAAAGCTGTTCCTAAAGTGTTAACTAAAATTTTTATTGGTAGTTCATCTCATGGTAAAATTGCGTAACATATAATGAACCTAAAGCAGTCACATTTTAGTGCAAAAAAGTAAAATTTAAAAGCTATCAAGATTACAGCATAAAATTTTCAAAAGCCTCCCAATATTTAAACCAAAAAAAGGGGGATAGTAGAAGAATATCATGTAAGGAAAAATATCCTGTAAATAAATTACATCTAGAAAATTTTTACTTTAGAAAATTAACTTTCATTTGTAATGCTAACAGCAAGACACCCAAGTAAAACATACATGGTGTCAAAACAAGCAAAAGGAAAATCGTTTGGGCAAAAAAATGAAAAAGGATCGCAAGTCAAATTTATAGAAAATATTCCTTTATTAACTTTTGGTCGAGAATATGTTTGTATATTTTCAGAAAATAACTCCGAGACCATGTGGATTCCTGCAACAGAGAGGAATTGACAGTAGTGCTCCAGCCATGAAGTCAGAAGAGAAACAGTCCAGAGATGGAAGACGCTGACCATGCCTTGCCATACTAGCAGTCAGCATATGTGCGTCACTGCAGATTGCCCAGGACCAAACCAGAGAGGGTCGGACCTGCATTACCACCATTTGTCCACCATCCAGAACTGAAATATCATTGCTGTTATGTACACATAAACAACTGTTGGGCATAGAAATCGGGGCTCAAAAGAACTGTTGGCCCAGAAAGAAACTCACTATAGACTGATTCATTTGCCTCTCAGTATAACCATTATTGCTTGTCTCATTTTTGGTTCCTATAAGTGTATTCCTAGTATCACATGAGCTCACTCATCTAGGGGAAAAGATGAACAACATAGACTGAAGAACAAGAACAGCATTGATCAGACTGTCAGACCTCAGAGGGAAGGTAGGGGAGGGTGGGGACAAGGGAGATAGATCAACCAAAGGACTTGTGTGCTTGCATATGAGCCTAACCAGTGATCACAGACAACAGGGGGATGGGGGCATGCGTGTGTGGGGGGGTTTGGGATGGGAATGGGGGGGTTGATGACAAATATATGATACCTTAATCAATAAAGTAATTAAAAAAAAAAAATAAATAAAAAATAAAAAAAAGGAAAAAAGAAAGTAAATACTTGAAAGGTAGAATTTAAAAAAAAAAGTACCATTCTGTCAGTGATGTTGATAATAGGAATCCTATGCATGTGTGGGAGCAAAGGGTATAGAGGAAATCTCTGTAACTTTCAATTGACTGTAAAACTAAAACTGCTCTAAAAATAGTTTTTTTAAAGTAAGCCAAATTCTTCCAAAATTTTCTGCCTCTTGCATTTTACTTCTAAAGCCTGAGATTAAGACATAAAACCTTAATTTGGTAAATAATCATTATCCACGTTGGAACAACTAACAGAAACTCTGCTACATGATTTTGTTCATTATGCATTCTTGCCTCGCCAAATGTACAGAAGATGCAAACATACACAATTTACAAAGTAAACTTTATGAAATGATCCTTAGTTACATTCTGAAGTGGTAATAATGGTAGTAACAACATGAAAGCACTGAATACTTCTAAGTCCATTTATGTACCTGATTTGTACCAACTGGCAACGGCCTGTGAGAACAGTGAGGTGGGTATATTATTTACAATGTGAAATTGAACAAAGTAAGTACAGAGAGCTTAAGTGTGGTTGCATAAAGACATGTTTCTCCTTTCAAAAGTACTGATACATATCAATAATGAGATATTGATCTGCCTAAGAAGCATTCAAATAACCAAATCAATGGACAATTGATCTAATCATTTTCTTGACTTAAATCCAACTACCTCAGAGCCTAAGATTGAATAGTCTTTGGTGACTTGTGACATCAACTGAGAAACATGAGTGAATTACAGCTGCATGTCCCCTCTAGGACTATCTATTATCCAATATGTCTTATTTAATTTTCAGTTTCAAGCAGGCAAATTGACCATGTATACTTGCTTGTGTCAGTAGCTAATTTTAGATCACTAATCTAATTGAAAATGGCATGCCCCTTTAGCTTGTCATGTAAAAATCACATTTTCTGATTAATATGATTCATTTATATTAGATTTGACTTGACAGAATGGCAAAGTGTAATATAGGAGGCAAGTATGACAGGGTTTCTCTCTCTCTCACTCAGTCACACTCGTTATAAATGATCTAGTCAAGGCAACAGGCTACAGAGTTTTCCCTTTAATGAGATAAATTTTGAACTCTTATCTATTTTAATGTGACATTGCTGTTGTTTTCTCACAAGCAGGGCAACCCTTATCAGAAGGGTGACAGTTTTTCCATAGCCTACATTTACATTCATTTACGGCAAATGGACAAAACGCTATGATAGAAAGATTGCTCTTCCGTTGCTGTTCTGTTGAAACTGTTTGTAGTTTAGCTAAAGCTGACAGTCATGTTTTTTTCTTTCTTTTATTTTATTTTTTGTACTTCAATGAGAAGCATATTTATTTAGGTCAAGATCTCTTTGGATTATTAATTTTTAATGGAATTTATTGGTATGACATTGGTTCACAACACCATACGGGTTTCATGTGTCCAATTCAACAGCACACTACATCGTGTGCCCATTGCCCAAAGGAAAGTCTCTTTCTGCCCACCCCCCACTTATCCCCACGTTACCCACCTCCACCTACCACCACCCCCTTTCCCTCTGGCTATCACCACCTTCTTTCATCCAGTCCCCCAAAACTCCTCCTTTCTGAGGTCTGTCAGTGTGTTCCATGTAACCATGCCTCTGTTTCTATTTTGTTCATCAGTTTCTTTTGTTCGTTGGATTCCACATATAAGTGAGATCATATGGTATTAATCTTTCTCTGACTGGCTTATTTCACTTAGCATAATACTCTTCAGATCCATCCATGCTATCGCAAAAGGTAATATTTCCTTTTCCTTTTTTTTTTAAGCAGCTGAGTAGTATTCCATTGTGCAAATGTGGCACAGTTTCCTCCTTTACCAGAAGCCATACTTCTTTTCCAAGTCCTCCTCTTCTCCCTTCCACCCCATCCAACCTCCCCTTTCCATGTTCTGCCAAATGTCTGAACATTTCTTAGGACTAATTTCATCTAAATAATTTCATTTGCATTTTAGTAAAGTCAAGTTGAGAAGTTATTTTGCTTTCAATACATTTTTTTCTGAATTGGTATAGGTCTCAAAAGTATAAAAGAAAATTATTAAGAGAGAGATAGAGATCTATACTAGCTTGTAGAATATTTCTGTAAAAATTCCTAGTGGTAACTGGTTAGATGTAAACTTTGTATCCTTTTTGGATCTTTTTTATTCCTACATCACTCTTTTCTCAACTTTCTTACATGTTAATGATCCTGATATAGGCATTTTCCAAGATTGATGGATGAGTAGCTAAAAGGTTTCATAGCCCAAGGCAAGGGAGAGGTCCATTAACTTCACATGGTCAATAATTTCCCTGGGTAATGCCCTCTTCTGAAATTTTATTGCTCATAAAACCCATGTTTTAATGTTCAGAAAAATTAAATATCATTGTAAGTTGCTCATTCTTAAAATTATATCTGTCCTTGTCTTTTTGCTCTGTCTTCATTCTTCAAATATGTTGGAATACGCTTTTTATATACTTCTTTACAATTTAAATTTTGTTTGATTTTTATATATTGTGTTTCACACTTAGAAACTAATATTCACTTTCAAGGGACACATTTGTATAATTCTCTTGACCCAAGAAATTAAGCATGTTATTCTGAAACAGAGCATCTGTAACTAAACAGTTTTAGTCTAACTATGTATTTATATATGATGGGTCTACTAGGATTACTAGGATGTCAAATCACCAGCTGAAAAATGAAGAAAAAAAAAAGGACACTCACCATCAACTGCAGGGGGAGAAAATGAGACAGCTGTGTCCTGTTGCTGTGTTGTTTAATGAATTGACTGACTCAGACTGAATGTGAGGCCATCTTTCCTGCAGACCCTCCTGTTCCATCAAAATAAATTTTCTGTGGACTATTACTGGCCTTTTAGTTTAAATTGTCAACCCATATGAAATCATTAACTGTTTTCATGGCTTTTAATTTTTTTTCACTTTTTTTGCTTGCTGTCTTTTTTATTTCCATCACCATTTATCCTGTCTATGCCCTCTTCCACATCCCTCTATACCCCTCACCCTCACCCCTGCCATCTCATGATTATTAATTTTTAAATCTCCTAAGATTAAAAAAAAAGGGTTCTTTATATTTTTCTGAAATATGTCCAAATGGGATTTCATTTTTATTCAAGAAAGAGCTACAGGTATTAATTGGTCAAATAAAAGCGAGAACATTTACTTAAATGTTTTTCACTCACTCGGGAAAATTACCAGTAATATATAATCTCGGGTGCACGCAATCTCATCCAGATTGTATCTAAAAACAGAGTGCAGGGTTTCTATTCCTAGTTTACTTTCTTTATTTTTCAAATTTATCTTCATTGTTGAAAGTATTACAGGTGTTCCCCTTTTTCCCCATTGACACCATCCATCCCACCCCAGCCCTGGCCCCAGGCCTTCACCACACTATTGTTTGTATCCGTGGGTTATACATACATGCATATAAATTCTTTGGTTAATCTCTCCCCACCCACCCACACCTTCCCTCTGAGATGAATCAGTCTGTTCCATGTTTCTATGTCTCTGGATTTATTTTGTTCGTCAGTGTATTTTGTTCATTGAATTCCACATATGAGAGTGATCGTGTAATATTTGTCTTTTACTGGCTTATTTTGCTTAGCATAATACTCCGCAGGTCCTCCCATGCTGCATAGTATTCTATGGTGTAAATTCACCACCACTTTTTTATCCACTCATCTACTGATGGGCATTTAGGCTGTTTCCAGATCTTACCTATTGTAAATTGCACAGCTATAAACATAGGTGTGCACCTATTCTTTCTAATTGGTGTTTCAGGTTTATAGGATAAATTCCTAGAAGTGGGACCACTGAGTCAAATGGCTGTTCCATATTTAATTTTTTGAGGAAACTCCATAATGTTTTCCATAATGGTTGCACCAGACTACATTCCCACCAGCACTAGGGTTCCCTTTTCTCCAGATCCTTGCCAGCACTTGTCATTTGTTGATTTTTTGATGGTAGCCATTCTGACAGGTGTGAGGTGATACCTCATTGTCATTTTAATTTGCATTTCTCTGATGAGCATTTTTTCATATGTCTCTTGGGCATCTATGTGTCCACTTTGGAGAAGTGTCTATTTATGTCCTTTGCCCAATTTTTTAATTGGATTGTTTGTCTTCCTTTGTTAAATTGGATGAATTTCTTATATATTTTGGATATTAAGCCCTTATCAGATGTATCATTACCAGATATGTTCTCCCATGCAGTGGGCTCCCTTTTCACTTTGTTGATGGTTTCTTTTGCTGTGCAGAAGCTTCTTATTTTTATGTAGATCCATGAGTTTATTTTCTCCTTAGTTTCCTTTGCTCTAGGACCGTGGTTGGCAAACTGCGGCTCGTGAGCCACATGCGGCTCTTTGGCCCTTTGAGTGTGGCTCTTCCACAAAATACCACGGCCTGGGCAAGTCTATTTTGAAGAAGTGGCGTTAGAAGAAGTTTAAGTTTAAAAATTTTGGCTCTGGCCGAAACCGGTTTGGCTCAGTGGATAGAGCGTTGGTCTGCGGACTGAAAGGTCCCAGGTTCGATTCTGGTCAAGGGCATGTACATTGGTTGCGGGCACGTTCCCAGTGGGGGATGTGCAGGAGGCAGCTGGTCGATGTTTCTTTCTCTCTCATCGATGTTTCTAGCTTTCTATCCCTCTCCCTTCCTCTCTGTAAAAAATCAATAAAATATATTTTTTAAAAAAATTGGCTCTGGAAAGAAATTTCAATCGTTGTACTGTTGATATTTGGCTCTGTCGACTAATGAATTTGCCGACCACTGCCCTAGGAGATGTATGCACAAACGTATTGCTATGAGACGTGGCTGAGATTTTATTGCCTATGTTTTCTTCTAATATTTTTATGCTTTCATGACTTACATTTATTCTTGTGTATAGTTTAAGTTGGTGGTCCAGTTTCATTTTTTTGCATGTACCTGTCCAATTTATTCAACACCATTTATTAAAGAGACTATCTTGAATCCATTGTATGCTCTTGCCTCCTTTGTCAAATATTAATTGAGCATCATGGATTGGGTTGATTTCTGGGGTCTCTATTCTGTTTCATTGATCTATATGCCTGTTCTTGTGCCAGTGCCGGGCTGTTTTGATTACAGTGGCTTTGTAGTATAATTTGATATCTGATAATGTGATCCCTCCAACTTTGCTCTTCTTTCTCAAGATTGCTGTGGGTAGTTGGAGTCTTTTTGGTTCCATACACATTTTTGGAGTGTTTATTTAGATCTGCTAAGTATGTATATTTTAATAGGGATTGCATTGATTCTATAGATTGTTTTGGGTAGTATGGGCATTTTAATGATGTTATTGTTATCAATCCATGAACATAATATATTCTTCCACTTGTTTATATCTTCCTCTATCTCTTTTTTCAATGTCCTGTAGTTTTCTGAGTATAGGTCTTTTACCTCCTTGCTTAAGTTTATTCTTAAGTATCTTAATTTTTGTTGCAGTGATAAATGGTATTGTTTGTTTAGTTTCTCTTTCTGAGAATTCATTATTGGTGTATAAAAATGCCAATGATTTTGGGGTGTTGATTTTGTATCCTGCTACATTGCCAAATTCCTTTATTAAACCTAGTAGTTTTTTTTTTTTTTTTTTTTTTTTCTTTTTTTTTAAATATATTTTATTGATTTTTTACAGAGAGGAAGGGAGAGGGATAGAGAGCCAGAAACATCGATGAGAGAGAAACATCGACCAGCTGCCTCCTGCACACCCCCCACCGGGGATGCGCCCGCAACCAAGGCACATGCCCTTGACCGGAATCGAACCCGGGACCCCTGAGTCCGCAGGCCGACGCTCCATCCACTGAGCCAAACCGGTTTCGGCAAACCTAGTAGTTTTTTGGTGGCGCCTTTAGGGTTTTCTATGTACAATGTCAAGTCATCCACAAATAATTAAAGTTTTACTTCCTCCTTCAAATTTGGATGCCTTTTATTTCTTCTTTTTGTCTGATTGCTGTGGCTAGGACTTCCCGTAGTATGTTGAATAGGAGTAGTGAGAGTGGGCATCCATCTTGTTTCTACTAGTCTCTCTGTGTGGTGTCCACTTTCCCTCCTTGGTTATCAGGGCTCTTCCCAGTTATTCTTCAGTTGATTATTTAGAATGTTTGTGTGTGTTTTTATGTCTTAGTTGTAATTCCAGTTTGGCCCTATGAGAGTGTCAGTGTAGCTTCCATTTACTCTGCGGTCATTTTGGAAAGTCCCACTTTACTTTATTTCAATGATTAAATTAAAAAACACAGAGAGGCCCTGACTGGTTTGGCTCAGTGGATGGAGCGTCGGCCTGCGGACTGAAGGGTCCCGGGTTCGATTCTGGTCAGGGGCATGTACCTTGGTTGCGGGCGCGTCCCTAGTGGGGAGTGTGCAGGAGGCAGCTGAATGGATGTTTCTCTCTCATCAATGTTTCTAATTCTCTATCACTCCCCCTCTCCCTTCCTCTCTATAAAAAATCAATAAAATATATTAAAAAAAAAAAACAGAGAATGGGCTGGGATTCAAAAAGTCTTATTTTGAGCTCACCCTGACCAGCCGAGTACCCTCTGTAAATCACTTAACCTGCTAGTGTATTAGTTATATATCACCTCTTGGAAACAATATTGCAAGGAATATTTGTCCTGTGTTACAGGGGTGTAGTAAGAAGCAATGGAGGCAATGTGGTTGAAAGCACTTTCTAAAATTTAAAGCCCCAAACAAATAAAAGGTGCTATTGAGATCATCTACCAAATGAGAATATATTTGTCTGCATTTCAACTTTGCTAATTCCCTTGGCATGAAATATTTCTCTATACATTACTTTGTCTGCCATTGGAAACTTGTGAAAGAAAAAAATCAAGGTCAAGATAATATGCTCATGAGTTATTCTTCTGCATGATAATTAGTGAAAATGGTACCCTTATGGACCTGTAAGTTGTAAAACTTTAGGGAGACAAGTTGGCTAATTATGTTAATGGTTAGATATTGAAGTTTAATCTCAATATAGAAGTTGTCTAATCATCCATTTCTTAGCTGCCAATCTGTTGCAACTACTAATCAGGCAGAAAGAACAGAACTCTAGCCATTAGAAAACAAATTATCACACATATTTAACTACCAATGTGTCTGAATCCTTCATTTTTTACTAAATTATATTGCCTGTGATGGAATCACATTGTAAATATTTGCTTGACCTTTTCAAGTATAATGGGTTTACCTTTCTATATGGAGCTGTATAATATATGCATACATAAAAATGCCTTTCAATCAGATCAAATGCTTCCAATAATAATATCTTTATAATCTGGTCTAGAAAACCCATGTCATTTTCTAGCTGATAATATAGAGGACTAAAATAAGCTACTGATGTCAAGCAGTTTAAAATGAGCTGTGGGATGTTATTAAAATGTTGGGCAGGAAATCTTCATCTCTAGAAATTCATTAGATACAAAAATCCATATTTCTTAATAAATTAAAAGGGATATCAATGTGTGCAGTGCTTTCTACTAGGGTAATATTGTCATTTGGGAAAGAACAATTCATTGTGCAGGACTGTCCCTTAGAGGGCAAGACATTTAGCAGCCAAGCCTTTACCCTCTAATGACCCTACCCATAGTCATTGTGACAAATGGCTTTTAGGAATAGCTCACTATTGAGAACCACTGAAGGAAAATTCGATATGTTAATGTTATATGAAAAATCTAGACTTCTGTGAGAGGATGGATACTAGAAACACATAAAAAGAATAAAAATGACAGATAAATGGGATTTTTGGAGATAATTTAATCAATAGCAGTGAAGAAAGCAATTTTAATAGTACTTTATTATTATACTAGAGGCCCGGTGCATGGATTTGTGCACCAGTGGGGTCCTTCAGCCTGGTCTGTGCCCTCTCGTAATCCGGGATCCCTTGGGGGATGTTGGACTGCTGGTTTGGGCCCAATCCCCACATGCCAGGCCGAGGGACCCCACTGGTGCACGAATCCGTGCACCGGGCCTTTAGTATGCATATAAGATCTTTGGTTAATCTCTTCCCACCCTCCCTCTTCTCCCTTCCCTCTGAGATTCATCAGTCTGTTCCATGTTTCCATGCCTGTGCATTGAGCGTCTTCCCCCTGGTGGTCAGTGCGTGTCATAGCTAATGGTTGAACTCTTATTTTATATAAAAGTCTTTCTATATAAAAGTCACTTAGGCTTTTATATAGAGAGATTTCTAGATGAGTAGCTTTTGTTGAAACCAACTCTTACATAATTCTTCTTAATCACTTTATCACTTTCAGTTATTTATGATAAAATGTCATTTATTCTACAAATGAATCATTAATTTTATTTATAAAATGACAATTTCCCATCACTGACTTTAATTTTCTTAGTAAATACAAGTTGTTCAAATTCCCCCCAAGAACTCCAGCTCTGCTGTCACAGCTGCTAATACACATCACCCTGTCCTCACTTGGCATTGACTTCAGGATGTTTCCTGTTGCATTCTTCTCCAGATACTTATAGACCAGTTAATAAATGGCATATACTTTCCTTAAAATATACAGTCATGGCACTGGCTGTGTGGCTCAATTGTTTGTAGCATTGTCCCATACACCAAAAAGGTTGCAGATTCCATTCCTGTCAGGGTACATACCTAAGTTGGAGGTTCCATCCCTGGTTGGGGTATGGAAGGCACCTGATTCATGTTTCTCACATTGATGTTTCTCTGTCTCTTTTTTTTCCACCCTCCCTCTCTCTCTCTCTCTCTCTCTCTCTCTCTCTCTCTCTTTATCTCTCTCTAAAAATTAATAAACATATCCTCCAGTGAGAATAAAAAATATATATAGTCATGAACTAAAAGCTACAAATGCCATCACTATTTTAGAATAAAATCTTTATCATGACCTATAGTTTTAGTGTGGTTTGGTCCCTGGCCACCTCTGTGACTTGATTTCCTACTCTTTAGCTGCTCACTTTCCCTTAGCTGCACTCGTTTCCTTACAATTCCTGAAACGCTTTCTGCTTGTTCCCACTTTAGGAATCTTGCAGTGATGGATCCATATACCTGAATATGTTATACCTGATCTTCAAATGGCCCTCTCCTTTTTCTCTTTCAGATATCCACTCATCTCCTCAGAGAGGTCTTCTATGACCAACATATATAAATGTGTTCCCCCACCTCTAATCCCCTTAGCCTGCTTTACTTTTCTTCAGAGAGCTTACTGCCACCTGCCCTTTTCCCCATAGTAATTATTCAATAAATCCTTTATCAATAACATATTGAGGTAAACAAGGGTAGGCTGCCTCAGTTTGAGTTCCAGTGTTGTGCCTTACTAACAGGGTGACTTTTTGCAGGTTACTTAAACTTTCAGTGGCTTAGTGTCCTCAGTGTCCACTTCATAATGCTGTTGTCCCACCTCCTTCCTTGGATTTAAGGTATGTCCAAGTTATGGGGCATGCAGGGCGCAGCTGATCAATATTTCTCTCTCATAGATCTTTCTATCCATCTCCCTTCCTCTCTCTCTCAAATCAGTAAAAACATATTTTTTAAAAAGATATGTCCAAGTTAGGAAGAACTTCAGAGAATATTTACTCCAATTTTCTACCCAAGGCAAAACTTCCTTCTCTCTCCCTGTCCTGTGTCCCCCTCTTTTTTTTATAACATTATCTTTGTCATGTTACTCAAAATTTCAGAATGGTGAGGAGGGAGGATTACCTTCAGAGCTCTTAGCCATATTGTATATATCCCTTTTTATAAGACTGCTACATGGAAATTTTCAATGGTCTTAATTTCATCTCAAATTCAATTTTCAACAAATACAGCTCTTCAACTGAACTGATTTTCTGTGTCACACACTACAAACAGTGATAATTATCATTATGTTACTTGACTAATTTCAGTCTCAAAAAATATCTGCATCTCTTATGTCCTCATAGAAGGTGGTAGGTATTTGGAGTAAAGAGGGAGATTGTAGGAAATGTTTAGCTATAGCCTATTACAAAATTTGCAATATAATTATGAATATAAAATTAATGTTCAAAATTTGCAATATAATTATGAATATAATTACAAAATTTGCAATATAATTATGAATATAAAATTAATGTTCATCAAACAGGGACTCTTACTTTATTCAGTTTTTAAACATCTGAGGGTGTTTTGTTGCTGTCATTGTTGCTCCAAAAGGAAAAAATTTGCTGTTGCATATGTTTTAATGAATATTTTAGTGAAGTTTCAAAAATAACAACCCAGATTTTTCTCAACATTTAGTTCAATTACAAATCTTGTTATAGTGCTTACAGATCTAGAGTTTTTAATCTAAAATAATAATTAAGATGTATTCATTGATTGATGTTCACTAGCTCACATTTAATAGATTAAATTACCCTAAACAATTAACCTCAAATTTACTTAAGTTCCCTTAGGAATCACAATCTACATATACAAATTTAATATATATGATTCTTACAAGTTCTTCAAAAACCTCCCAGGACAGTACTACAAACCCAACAAAATCTGTCTATGACTCTAATAGAAAAGAAGTATTAATATAGTAAATCAGGGCCACATATATTTAAATACTGTTATAAACTCAATAATATCCTTTTATACCTTTCATGTCAAAGTCACAAGTCAAATATTAATTAAGTTTGATTGAGCTACTTTTTCGAGTGAATGAGAAAAGTTGATTAAAAGGTAAAGAGGGAACTAATTGGTGTTTGTGGGGATTTCACATTTAATTTTCCAAGCTTTTAAAAAAGCTGTTTTTACAAGGAGGCATGGATCAGACTGTTGGGCCTCAGAGGGAGGGTAGGGAAGGGTGGGGGTAAAGGGGAGAGATCAACCAAAGGACTTGGGTGCAAGCATATGAGCCTAACCAGCGGTTAAGGACAACAGGGGGGTGGGGGCATGTGTGGGGAGGGGTGTGGGATGGGAATGGGGGGATGAGGACAAATATGTGATACCTTAATCAATAAAGAAATTTTAAAAAATAAAAAAGCTGTTTTTAAAGTATAATCCACGTGTGACCTATTACACATGAAAAGATAGCTGATGGCCAATCTTAATGGATAGAAACATGTATTCTAGTTAAATTTCATTAATAGCCCCTCCTTCTTTTCTTTTAAGCTGTCTCATATTATATCAATGGCATTTTAAATCCAGAACTAAAGAATAGAACATGAGGACAAAGAGGTCAAATTAACTTTGAAGTACTCTTCATATTATTCTTTAAAATCTCAACGTCTCCAAAACAAAAACAAAAAGAAGTCTTCAAAGTGTGACATTATTTAAAGGAAATTTTCAAGTGCAGGCATTTGCAAAGCTGGCTAAGGAAACTATAAGCAATGAAGTAGCCGAAGGAAGAATGTCAGAAGGAGCCTGAGGTTTCCATGTGAAGGTCTTGCTTCCTAATTGTTATTATGCTTACAAGGACACTCTGTAAAAAGAAAAATGAACTCCTTGTTCAACACCTGCTGTAAAAAGATGCCAGGACTCTGGCTTGCTTAAATCACTTTTTTTCCTGAAACAAATTGCCGAACAAGCCCTGGGCCATTTAATTTCCAAATACCAGTAATTAAAATGAGTAACATCATCAGAATTTGGCAGGGCCACGGCTTTCTTCTCCCTTTTCATTTTCACATAAATTTCACTGAAGGTCAGATTTGTTGAAGGGAGGAGAGGGGGGCGAAACCTGCGGCTGTGTGCTCCTGGAAGGTTAAAATATGACTTGTTCACAGTGTCCCTCATAGTTCAGGACTTAATGGACCTTGACGGGGATAACCTAGAAGTTAATTTTACTCTGTGTCCCAAAAGCAGTCATTGTCAATGTAATCTTTCTTGTGGGCTGAAGGGTATCGTCAACAAATGATCTGACTTTCAATAGCAATTGACCAGCAATGTCTCAGACCCAAAGAGTCATGGATGTGACTCATTATAGATCTGTTTCCTACTCATAGTGGTAAAAATAGTTTACCTTTTTTTTCTTTATATCTTATACATCACATTTTTACAAATTTCTCCCTAAGAATTAATTCATAATAGTTCTCATATTATTTTTTCTTTACTTAAGGTCAGAGTATATGCAACTCATAAATTGTAAAATGCTTCAAAATACAGTGTACATTTATAACAAGAAAAAACAACTTTTAGTATATTTAGCTAGTTCTTCATTTGGGAGAGCTGGGGTGGAACAATGCAGAGAATATGTTCTTTGATCTCAGTCTTAGTTTCTCACCTTAGGTCTGTTAGTTCCTGGATGGGCAAAGTGGGTTGAGTGGTTTCACCTCTTGTGGTCTCCATTTGCTAATCTGTAAATTGTAAAGATTAAATCTTGCCTCGGTAAAAATTCAATGAAATGAAGCATGCAAAGCAGATTAATATTCTGAGGAATAACCCCAGTCTAATTTCTACAAAGAACTCATTGTGGATAAACAAATAGGATTTTTTTTTCCAGCATACCCTCACCCTAAAGAGAGCAGTTAAATCTGATCACCTTGAGATTTGGGTTCACCTTACTCAGATCAGAATAACAGGCATTGGTTTTCAAAATGCTAGCCCCTGAGGTTGTTCTTCACAATGGCCCAGACAAAGAGGATGGCCGTTGGAATCTATGGAAGCTAGACAGTAAATGCCAAGGACAGGAGCATCAACAAGGGCCTTGAGTGGCAGAGCCTGCTGGAAGGGGCATTGCAGTAGAAGGGTTGCACTCTCTGATCAAAAGCTTCTAATAGTGGGAAATGTGGGAATAGAGGACAAAAGATCAGTCTGAAAAAAGAAACTTTTCTAAGGCAGGAGTAAAAACACATGGAGGTTACATATTTGTATATAGCATAAAGTAAATGTAATATATTACTGCAGATAAATGAACAGCAAAACTGAGATGCTCCTGGTTCTAAACCGAACCACATGATATGAAAAACAGCACAGTAGACATGGGAGGGAATTGGGTAAAGAATCAGACTGCTGTAAATGTTTCATTGCTTAAGTCGTCTTCCCAGGCCTCACAGTCTGTAGAAATGTGATTGCCTTGAAAATAGCAACATTTTCTAGCATTGACCTACTTTTTCAGGATATTCAGAAAATCTCAAAAGAGGGATGTGCTCAAGAACAAGTTCATTCCCAGGTTCTCATAAGGCTCTACCAAGGACATGCTATGCTGGGTGGGGAAGAGAGAGGAAGCCCCCTCTCTCCCGCCCCTGTTAAGTTGCATTCTGAGGTTTAATGAAATAGCTTTCTCGGCTTTTACTTATAGTGCTCTTTCATTTAAGCACTTGTGTTAGGTATCCAAATGGCTGTAGAAATGGATTCAAGCAAAAGGTAGGATCTTTCTCTTCCCTTTGAGGACATAAAACTAGATTAAGCCTGTAATAGACATTATCCAGTCTATGTCCCTGGAACTTTATGTATATTGCTATAGACTTCCAGCTAACCAAATCTATATATACCCCAATGCCTAAGGCTCTGGCCAGTGTAAAGAAGTGCTGAAGAATTAACACCTCCTGGGACCATTGATTCTCACAATAGGTGTATAAACTTTCCAGCTCCCTTGCCTCTTGAGCAACTCTGAATGTGTGTTATGTGCTGTTTCCCAGAGAAATTCAACTTCGGGTGCCCACTGTGGTAGTTAGCTTAATGTATTGGCTATCTTCCCTGCCCTGTCTCATGACCACATTCCTTTACCAAAGTTGCCTGTACTTCCCAATTAAACTTGAACTTGAATCCTTGCTTCAGGTACTGAATCTAGAAAACACAAACTAAGCCAAGCACCAGCAAATGAGTTCTCTTCCAAGTTTCTAGCAACCCCTACAAATAAACTCTTCTTTGATCATGCCACATGCTCATTAGAAGCATTCAGATACATCTGTGCCACAGTAGTAAACAAACTTGAATTCTTTCCCAGTTTAGTTCCTTGCTCTTATCTGGCAGGATAATGCCATCAGTTCACCAGTCATGATTAAATGCTTTCTTGACTCAAGCTGTAACTCATCTTCCAAAACCAACATTGCATCCCAAATTCTTTTTTTTATTTCAGCTTTATTGAGGTATAACTGACAAATAGCATCCTACCTAATAATAGACAAATATGCAAATTGACCATACCTCTGACACACCCACGAGCCACACCCACAAGCCACGCCCACCATCCAATCAAAGCGAGTATGCAAATTAACCCAAACCAAGATGGCTACAACCACAGAGAGCAAGGTTTCCTAGGTAACAGAGGAAGTCAAGCTTTCTGCCTGCCCTTGCCAGGCCTAAGCCTCCACTCAAGCTACAAAGTTTCAATTATAGAAAGTAAACAAATTCAAACAAATGGCGGCAGGATGGAGCTTGAGAGAGCAGGCCAGGGTTGCCGCCTGCAACAGGGGAAGCAAAGCTTTCCACACACCCTGGCCGAGCCCACCCACTTAAGGCAACAAAGTTTCAATTATAACCCCAACACAAATGGCCGCCGGCCTCGGAGGGAGCCCCAGGCTTGGCTCCGCTCCAGGCTACAAAGTTTCAATTGTAGAAGGAAAATAAATTCCAGATACCAGGGCCTGTGCTTGGGTTGCCAGGGGGCGTGGCCTGCCTGCAAACCACCACAGGCCCCTCGCTCAGGCCGTCCCACGCCCCAAGGGAACCCCCACCTGATCTGGGACACCCTTCAGGGCAAGCCAGCTGGCCCCCACCCCTGTACCAGGCCTCTATCCTATCTAATAAAAGAGTAATATGCAGATTGATCATCACTGCAACACACAATATAGCTGCCCCCATGTGGTCAAAGATCCTGCCCCCATGTGGACACAAGATGGCCATCACAAGATGGCCAGCAGGAGAGGGCAGTTGGGAGGCACCTGACCTGCAAGGGAGGGCAGTTGAGAAGGACCAGGCCTGCAAAGGAGGGAAGTTGGAGGTGATCAACCCTGCAGGAGAGGGCAGTTAGGGGTGACCAGGCTGGCAGAGGAGGGAAGTTGGGGCAAACAGGCTGGCATGCAGAGTGGTTAGGGGGGTGATCAGGCTGGCAGGCAGAAGTGGTTAGGGGCAATCAGGAAGGCAGGCAGGCAAGCAGTTGGGAGCCAGCAGTCCTGGATTGTGAGAGGGATGTCCCATATTGGAGAGGGTACAGGCTGGGCTGAGGGACAACCCCCCTCCGTGCACGAATTTCATGCACCGGGCCTCTAGTTGTAAGATATTTAAAGTGTACATCACTATGATTTGATATACAGATGCATTATGATAGGATTCCCTGCATCTAGTTAATTAATACCTTTATCACTTCCCAAATTTATCATTTTTTTTTCTTTTTGGTGAGAAAATTTAAATTTTCCCCTCCTAGCAAAGTTCAGTTATACAATATAATGTCATCACCAAATTGTTTTAAGCAAGAAATAGTAAAGGGATTTTAATCTTTCCAAGAATATTCAATTATCAGAAGCTTCAGTTATTTAAAGCCACAGAGCATTGTGAAATCCTATGTAATAAAAGGCTAATATGCAAATCGACCAAATGGTGGAGTGTCCGATTGCTATGATGCTCCCTGACCACCACAGGGCAGACAATCAACACAGGAGATGCCCCCTGGTGGTCAGTGTGCTCCCACAGGGGGAGTGCTGCTCAGCCAGAAGCCGGGCTCATGGCTGGCGAGCACAGCAGCAGTGGTGGGAGCCTCTCCCACCTCTGCAGCAACACTAAGGATGTCCAACTGCCATCAGTCGGACATCCCCCAAGGACTCCTGGACTGCAAGAGGGTGCAGGCTGGGTTGAAGGAGCCCCCCACCCCACCCCGAGTGCACAAATTTCATGCACCAGGCCTCTAGTAAAAAATAACATACTAAAGCAGCAATAATGCATCATTCAAGATTATTGTTTTCACTAATATTTGCTCTCTTAATTAATTATTCTGAGACCAGATATGCAAACTATTCCATTCCTTGTTGCTTGGGCATAAGAAAGGGGCAGGAGTGAGAAGAGGAGTTTGATTTTAACAGAAATATTTGAAACATTAAATTTAAAGTATTTTATCCTTCTTAATAAAAGTGGGAGAAAATATAAATAAAAGTAATTTACCTTTAAAATGGATTTTCAAATAAAGACATTTCATGAGAACACTACTATTTCAGTACCTTTAGCCTTGGTAATATTCATATAGTATAATTATTTGAAACATGTCTGTTTATTAAAGCCTCTTATTTGCCTATTCACTCTTACCCTTTTGTTCTCTCAGAAACAAAATCAAGTGAGTATAACAACTTGGATGTAAAAACTCCATGTTGTTATGTTTTTTACCTCTAAATAGACATGGAAATCACAAAAGAAATAACTAAAATGCCTCTCGTATAAATCTCTCCATACCAAAATAGATTAGAAGTTAGCTTTTCAATATGTGGTAGGCAGAATCCTAAAATATCCCTTAACATCCCTACCCCCTGGTATACACACCAATAGAGTCCTTGATTGTGGGGAGAACCTGTGACTATGATGGGATATAACTCCCATGGTTAGGTTGCTAATCAGTTGACTTTGGGTTAGTCAAAAGGAAGATTATCCTGGGTATGCCTGATGTAATCAGGTGAGTATTTAAAAGAGATTTGGTCCTTCCTGAAGTCAGACAGATTCCAAGTGTGAGAGAGATTCTTCTTCTGGCCTTGAAGGAGCAAATGGTCATGTTGGAAATTGGCTTATGGAGGAGGCCACAGGATTAGGACCAGAGAGTGGCCTCTAGGAGTTGAAGGCCATCCTGGCTGATAGAAAGCAAGAAAACAGGGATCTCAGTTATATAACCTCAAAGAAATTAATGTTTCCAACAATTTGAGGAAGATTGAAATGGAATCTTTCCCTAGTCAGCCTTCTATATAGGGACACAGCTGGCCAACATTTTGATTTCAGTCTTTTGAGACCCTGAACAGAGGACCCCCATCTAAAATGCACTGAATTCTGAACCCAGGGAAACTGTGAGATAATAAATTTGTGTTGCTTTAAGCTGTTAAATTTGTGGTCATTTGTTAAGCAGCAATATATAACTAATGCATAAAATTTCCTTGGAAACTGAATACCATGGTCAGTTTATTAGATTAAAGGCCTATAACTGCCTGCATAAAATTTTGCACCTCAAATGACACCGTTAAGAAAGTGAAAAGATACCCTACAAACTAAGAAAATATTTGCAAATCATATGTCTAATAAGAGACTTTACCCAGAATATTCAAACAACTCTTAAAATTCAATAAAAGGACAAGTAACCCAATAAAAAAAGTGCAATGGATCTGAGTAGACATTTCTCCAAAGAAGATATACAGATGACTAAGCACATAAAAATATGCTCAATATTATTAATCATCAAGTAGATGCAAATCAAAACCACAATGATATTTCCCTGGGATGGCTATGTAAAATCAAAAGAGAATATGGAGACATATGAACCTTTATACATTGTTGGTGGAAATGTAAAATAGTGCAGCCACTTTGGAAAACAGTCTGGCAGATTCACAAATGATTAAAGGTAAGGCTACCATAATGCCCAGCAACTCCACTCCTGGGTATCCATCCAAGAGAAATTAAAACACATATCCACACAAAAGCTTGTACATTAATGTTCGTAGCAGCATTATTCATAATAAAAAAAAAGTAGAAACTACCCAAATGTCTATCAGTGCAAGAATTGCCTGGCCAGTGTAACTCAGTGGTTGAGTGTCAACCTATGAACCAGGAGGTCACAGTTCGATTCTCGGTCAGGGCATATGCCTGGGTTGTGGGCTCTGTCCCCAGTGTGGGGTGTGCAGGAGGCAGCTGATCAATGATTCTCTCTCATCATTGATGTTTCTATCTCTCTCTGATTCTCCCTTCCTCTCTGAAATCAATAAAAATGTTTAAAAAATAGATAAGTTGTGGTCTACCCAGTACAATGAAATATTATTCAGCATGAAAAAGGAATGGTACAAAACATGCTAAGTGAAAGAAGTCTATCATAAAAGGCCACCTATTATATGATTCCAGTTATATGAAAAGTCTAGAACAGGCAAATCTATATAAACAGAAAGTAGATTAGTGTTTACCTGGCAGGGGGGATGGGAATGGAGTGTGACTTCTAATAGTACAGGGATTCTTTTGAGGGAAATGGAAATATTCTAAAATTAGGTTGTAGTGATAGCGGCACAGCTCTGTAAATACTAGTATACTAAAACCTGTTTAAGTGTATCCTTAAAATGGCTGCGTTTTATGGCATGTAAATTATATTCTAACTTAGGTGTTTTAAAAAAGCCTCATTTCGCTTTTGTTTTGCTAGGGCCATCCTCAAAAAACATGTACTCTGTGGTAAAAGGACAAAGAGAAAGTCAATCTGCTGATTGGCATAACCGAGTGACCAGATCTGAGACCCTTCATGGTGACATTGCAAAGGCAGCGTAGCAGATGGAGAAGCAGCAGCAGGCAAGGAATGCGTTTCCTTATCCTGCTTCCTTCCTCATGAGCTGTGGGAAGGAGGGACTGAACTGGACACATCCCCAGTCACTAACAATTGCTCGTATTCTATTCAGTCTGATAATTTACACAAAGATATCACTGAAATTACACTTGAGCTATCCAACTGTATCAAGATACTACTGAAAATGTACTTATCTTGGCTGTTTGAAACCAACAAATTTATCTAAATTCAAAAGTGTAATGCAGAATGACCTCTAGTGTGTCAAATCACTTCCTCTGTGATAGGAACATTACCATAAAGGGTATCAGATCTGCTCACTCAGTTATGCCCATCAGCAGATTGACTTTTTTGGTCTATTTTAATGTAAATTTAAATTGGGTATTTCAGCCTGGCCGGTGTTGCTCAGTGGTTGAGCATGGACCTATGAACCGGGAGGTCACGGTTCCATTCTTGGTCTGGATACATGCTCAGGTTGAGGGCTCAATCCCCAGTGTGGGGTGTGCAGGAGGCAACCCAGCAATGATTCTGTCTCATCATTGCTGTTTCTATCTCTCTCTCTCTCTCTCCCCCCTTCCTCTCTGAAATCAATAAAAAATATATTTTAAAATAATAAATAAATAAATAAATAAATTGAGGATTTAATACAAACTGCTATTTATGTCTGAAGCACAATTATTTGTCTTGGATTTCCTGGTACTATTTTTTCTTTTGTTTTTTAACCAAATTATTTTCAAAAGTTTTTAAATTTATTCTAAAAGCTTGGAAATGAGTAAAGAAAAGAACACAAACTGGTTTGATGCAATGAAAAAATATATATTTTGTTTCCACTTAGAACACCTAAATGGCTTTCCACTTTCCTTGGTCACTAAATACTCACAAGGCCTTATTCTATTGGTTACTAAGGTAACCCAAAGCTGGTAGCATGTTGACATACCTTTCAAGGCCAAGAGGTTTTGTAGTATTACATAGATAATGTCACATTAACCTCAAACTTGTCCTTTTCACAAAAGAACAATAATCGTTTGAATGGATCGGTTGTACTTTTATTTACTGTTTTTTAAAGGGACTTTTTGCTGCACTTTTCTTCAGCTCAGGTACTATTTATTCCATTTTTGAAAATAACATAGAAATAGAAGTCAGATATCTTTATTGACGACTGTATTAATCTACCCATTTGCTCCTTGTGCAAGTTACTCACAGCCTGGGTCAGAAACTGTGTAGTCATCCAAATGGTTCGCAAAAGAGAAGACATCCTTTGATGTACCTTTATAGCCCTATAAAGACATAGCTAGTGAAAATCAAGGCAAAGAGGATGTAATGGCGATAAAAGGGTAAAATGGAGTCTTTTTGCGTTTTGTCATTAATTACAATGCATACACTCAAATAAGAGAAGCTACATTTTCTGGCCTAATGTGAAGAATGAGGCGTTGTAGCCAGGAATCAAGTGTATTTCTCCATAGCCCATTATTATAATGCGAAGGTAGGTGTGCTAAAGATTGCATCTAATAAACAGCTACTTTTCTTTTCTTTCTTTTCTTTTCTTTTTCTTTCTTTCTTTTCTTTTCTTTTCTTTCTTGTTTTTTGTTTTTTGTTAATCCTCACCCGAGGATATTTTTTCGTTGATTTTTAGGGAGAGAGGAAGAGAGAAGGAAGGACAGAGAAACATCAATGTGAGAGAAACACATGGCTTGGTTGCCTCCTGCATGAGCCCTGACCAGGGCCCGGGCCAGGGAGGAGCCTGCAATTGAGGTACGTGTCTTTGACTGGAATCAAACACAGGACCCTTCAGTCCACAGGCCGATGCTTTATCCACTGAACCAAACTGGCTAGGGCCCTTCCAGTGTATTCTTGATGTCAGATGTCTTATTCTTCATTTTCAACTGATTCTTATTTATGGTTTCTATTCCTTGTTTCATGCTGTTGTAGTTCCCACTAAGTTTCTTGAAATTCTCGTTAAGTTCCTTGAATATTCTTATAACCATTACTTTGAACTTTATATCTGATAAATTGTTTGCCTCCGTTTCATTTAGCAGGGAGGAGCCTGCAATTGAGGTACGTGTCTTTGACTGGAATCAAACCCAGGACCCTTCAGTCCATGGGCTGACACTCTATCCATTGAGCCAAACTGGCTAGGGCAATCAGCTACTTTTCAAAGTCTAACATACTGCTAAGAGTTCATTAGCCTTTTCCAAATAGCTCCCCAAAAATAATAAATTTAGATAAATGTAAATTTAAGTATATATATTAAATATTAACAAAATCAAATACACTGATAGCAGATTACTTCTCTGTTTAACAATTATACATCTAAGAAAAACTTGAGATAGTTCACATATAATAAATCTGATCCAAGAAAATGCCTGAATCTAAAAATCATGGTAGTTTTCAAGTATTTGTAAACTTTCCCCACAAATCAAGCACTAACATTTGTGGATGGTGAATTCTTCCCTTTCTAAAGTTCTTCACATTCTATTGCAGCATTATTCATGGTGGCCAAGACATGGAAACAACCAAAGTGTCTGCAATGGAGGACTGGATAATATATACAACTAGAGGCCCGGTGCACAAAATTCGTGCACAAGGAGTGTGTCCCTCAGCCCAGCCTGCACCCTCTCTAATCTGGGACCCCTCAAGGGATGTCCGACTGCCCGTTTAGGCCCTCTCACAATCCTGGCAGTTGGACATCCCTCTCACAATCCAGGACTGCTAGCTCCCAACTGCTCGCCTGCCTGCCTTCCTGATTGTCCCTAACCGCTTCTTCCTGCCAGCCTGATCACCCCCTTAACCACTGCCCTGCCAGCCTGATTGATGCCTAACTTCTCCCCTGCCAGCCTGGTTGCGCCTAACTGCCCTCCCCTGCAGGCCTGGTCACCCCTAATTGCCCTCCCCTGCAGGCCTGATCGCCCTCAACTGCCCTCCCTTGCAGGCCTGATCCCTCCCAACTGCCCTCCCTGATGGCCATCTTGTGGTGGCCATCTTGTGTCCACATGGGGGCAGGATCTTTGACCACATGGGGGCAGCCATCTTGTGTGTTGGAGTGATGGTCAATTTGCATATTACTTTTATTAGACAGCATGGAATACCACTCAGCCATAAGAAAGGATGAAATAGTGCCATTTGCAACAACATGGATTGACCTTGAGAATATTATGCAAAGTTTAATAAGTCAGGCAGAAACAGCTAAGAACCATATGATTTCACTCATATGTGGGCTATGAAACTGAAATTTGTGAACACAAACAGTAGTGGTGATAGGAGAAGATTTGACTTTGGGTAGTGGGCACAATATACAGCTCTTGTAACATAGAAACCCACACTGAAACCTATATGATCATGTTGACCAATGTCACCCCAATAAATTTAATTTGAAAAAAATAAATATCCTCTGGTGAGGATTAAAAAAATTACTTATTTTCAGTTTAGTTCATATTCAGGCATCCATAAAGATTACCTTATTTACTTAGATTCTATAAAAAGAATAATTACTATTTCTGGACATTGCCAATTATAGCAAGGTCATATTGAGTTGATCAAATGGCTTAATAAAATGACTTAGAATAAAATATTTTCTCTAAAGTGATAGCACTCTGGGTGCCGGCAGCGGGTGCAAGCGGGGCCAGCACCAGCAGCAGGTGCGAGCACTGGGCTGGACAGCTGCATGTAGGAGGAAAGAATTTTCAGTAACCATCAGAGGCTCGCCCCGATGACAGTGACCAGTGCTCTGCCTTGGTCTGGCACCCCTACTCACCTGCTCCACTATCCTGCCATGACTGATGCCTGCCATGTTCTTCACGCGCCCCCTGGTGGTCAGTGCACATCATAGCAACTGATTGTTCGGTTGTTCAATAGTTCCGCTGTTTGGTCTATTTGCATATTAGGGTTTTACTAGTATATATAAAGATTTGGCATAACACGTTGTATAAATTTAAGGTGTATAATGGATTACTTTGATATATTCATATATTGTAATATGATTGCTATTGTAGTAATATTTATCATATTACATAATCTATAATAATAAAAGCATAGTATGCTAATTAGACTGGACAGCTGAAGGACCTTCTGGACATCATTATGGATGTCCTTCCAGACGACCTTCTGGATGAAGCCGGGGCTGTGAGGGCCAAGCCCCTTGCACAAATTTCATGCATCAGGCCTCTAGTTAGAATATTGTTATCTATATTCATCATACTGTGCACTAGTTCAATATAGCTAATTTACTACTCACTGCAAGTTTGCACCTTTAAGCAACACCAATCATATCCCCCACCCCCCACCATTTTACTCTCTTTTTTTACAAGTTTGACTATTTTAGATTCCACATATAAGTGATATCATGCAGTACTTGTCTTTCTCTGACTTATCTCACTCAGTATAATGTGCTCAAGGTCCATCACAAATGGCAGGATTTCCTCCTTTCTCATGGTCGAATAATATTCCATTGTGCATATGCACCACATCATTTTTATCCATTCATCCATTGATGGGCATTTAAGTTGTTTCCAATCCATTTTGGTCTGATTCTTTTTAACTTAAGAAAATTTCCGCTTTGGTATTTAATGGCCATTGCTTTATTGAAGAAGAATAAACACTGTACAATACAGAATAGGCAAATTAGGTTTACAGTTGTGAGCACATGAAACAAGAGTTTATTCTTGTATTATTACTAGTATTTATTAATTATTATATTAATTTCCACACAAACAATTGTAAACCTACTTTTGCCCCACCCTGTATATTGGAAGATACAGGATAAACATTTAAATTCAATTAATCCTATTTGAGAAAACCTAGTCATATATAGCCAGTTATAATATTATATAACTAATAAATGAATCACAAACTTTTTATCATTTACTCTATGTCTAGCACTGTCTCAGAAGTTAATGAATACAGATAGTTATTAGTTAGACATTTATTTATTATTTTTTAAATATATTTTTATTGAAAGGAAGGAAGAGAGAGAGATAGAAACATCAATTATGAGAATCATTGATTGGCTGCCTCCTGCATACTCCCTACTGGAGATCGAACCCACAACCAGGACATGTGCTCTTGACTGGAATCGAACCCAGGAATCTTCAGTCAACAGGCCAATGCTCTACCTATTGAGCCAAACCAGTTAGGGCATTAGTTAAACATTTAAAAGAAATGTAACCTTATTTTGTAACTAAATTAGTCAAGCAGAATATATTGATGACATGATCATGCCTTACCTTTTCTCCTAAAATGTAAACTACTTAGGATCAGGAACTGGTTCTTATTTGCTTTTTTTTTTATCTTCCACATTTCATATCTCTGAATCCCAAATTCAGAATGTGAAAAGATGTAGGAATCAAAACCAGTCTTCTTGGGTTTGATGGTGGGGAGGAGGGGGTAGGGCCAGCCAGGTCTGGGTCTTGCATGATTTCGAGGTGCACATGGGTGGGCGGGGACTTGAATCTGGGTCCTGAGGTATGCCCCAGACTCTGACAGTAGGGATATTTTCATATACATTTTACTAATTTTCTTTCATCTCTGACACTTCTATTATAGAGAAAGGGCAAATAGCAATATTAAAATATTTCCTCTAATTAATTCCCTTTTAATGTGCACGAATTTTGTGCACTGGGCCACTAGTACTAATATATAAAAACCCTGGGTCCATCACATCTGCAATGACAGGGGGTCTCAACCATTCACCAGGCTGCGCATGCAGCAGGTGAGTGGGCTAAACTGCTGACCTCTCAGAGAGAGAGAGAGAGAGAGAGAGAGAGAGAGAGAGAGAGAGAGAGGTAGGGCTGATCAGCAGGGCTGCTGGCGAGTCTCGGAGAGAGAAGCAGGGTGATCAGACCCTGCTTCTCTCTCCCAGCCTCGCCAGAAGCCAAGCCTCTCTCTCTCTCCCAGAGGTCAGCAGTTCAGCTGCTTGCCAGCAGCCTGGGGCAGCTGCTGATCAGCCCTGCCTCTATGATCAGGCCCAGAGATGCTGACTGGCATAAAAACCGACCAGTCAGAATCAAATCTGGGTGAATTGCAAGGAGCCAATGGCTGCCTAGGAGGTGGGGCTTTTAACGCTAACTGGCATAGAAACTGACCAATCAGAACCAAATTGGCTGGCAGAGGAGGGCAGGTGGGAGCGAGATCAGGCCAGCAGGGGAGGGCAGTTGGGGATGAGATCAGGCCAGCAGGGGAGGGCAGTTAGGGGTGATCAGGCAGTCAGAGGCAGTTAGGGGCGATCAGGACAGCAGGGAAGGGCAGTTGGGGGTGAGATCAGGCTGGCAGGGGAGAGCAGTTGGGGGCAAGATCAGGTCAGCAGGGGAGGGCTGTTGGGGGCCATCAGGCCAGCAGGGGTGGGCAATTGTGGGTGAGATCAGGTCGGCAGGGGAGGGTAGTTGGGGGTGACCAGGCCAGCAGGGGAGGGCAGTTGGGGATGATCGGGCCGGCAGGGGAGCAGTTAGGTGTTAATCAGGCTGGCAGGGGAGCAGTTAGGGGGTGATCAGGTTGGCAGGCATAAGCAGTTAGGGGCAATTAGGCAGGCAGGCAGGCAAGTGTTTAGGAGCCAGCAATCCCAGATTGTGAGAGGGATGTCCAACTGTCCACAGGGATCGGGCCTAAACTGGCAGTCGGACATCCCCCGAGGGGTCCCAGATTGGAGAGGGTGCAGGGTGGGCTGAGGGACACCCACACACCCCCCAGTGCACAAATTTCATGCACCAGGCCTCTAGTCTATATATATATATATAAAAAAGCTTAAGCAACCAAACAACCTAACAACCGGTCTACCAGTTGCTATGATGCGCACTGACCATGAAGGGGCAGATGCTCAATGCAGGAGCTGTCCTCTGGTGGTTAGTGCTCTCCCACAGCCACCCTCCTATGGTCCCTCCCGCTCCCCTGCTGGCCGGCCCCGATGGGCCCCGATCGCAGCAGGCTGGCCAGCAACCTCCTGCAGCCCTTCCCCTGATCTCCAGCCAGGCTGAGGGACCCCACCCATGCACGAATTCGTGTACCAGGCCTCTGGTAACAAATAAAAGAATAGACTGGCCCCCAGGTGTTTTATTGCTATAAAAATAAGTATCTTATTCATGCAGTGACCTCTCGTGATTTTTTAGCTCTTTATAGCTTTTGTGTGCTTTAATGAAGACCCATACACACATCACTTACCTTAAAACCAGTCATGAAAATATTCTGAATAAATAAAAGCACTTTGTAGTTAGTTTCCAACCTTGGAGTCAAGTCAATTTTAATGTTAGTTACAACAATTAAGATTCTTGGTTCAAATTATTAAAAACTGCACTCTTTTTAGTTGGTCATTTTCACAATAAAGTTCATCATTTCCATTTTGACCACTAAAGAATTTTATTTGGGTGAACATGCACTTTTACCCATAAAGCATTTCAAGCCTTTGAGAAAGATAATGAGGGGAGATGGAGAGAAAAAAAATGTTTATTTGTCTAGTTCTGATCAATTCTAAAGATTATATGGAAAAAGCAAGTATGATTACCTAAGGTTTTGGGGAGAAAAAACAAAATTGTTCAACATGTTCAACTTGGAGCTCCAGAAAAATTATAGTCTTTGATCTACAACCCAGCTCCATTCTTCAATTTCTGATTCCTAAAAGAGTCCAGTTGACATTTTATCTTGGAGCCTGTGAGCTGATTTCAGTATTTTGTATCCACATTCTGACAAAAGCCCTTTACCACAACTTTTCTCTCCATCCCCAAATTTTCTGGATTTTACTAGAAATGCCTACAAATCATTATTTACATGATATTACCAATATGTAGTTTATAAGATAAACTGATTCACTTCCACTGCTGCTACTCTTCAAAGTACAACTGATTAATGGTAAAATATTAGGAGTAGCTACCATTATTGCATACCTAATATATTCTAGGTACAGTACTAGGCATTCTATACATGTTTCTTGGTGATATAGAAAATTGTTTCTTTCAATATAATATGTAAACATTGTTTCTGTAATAGGTTATTTGGCCAAAGAGGTGAGAATCCTTAAATACTTGAGACTAAGAAAGGTTAAACACTTCTGTGATTCATTTTATTTGCTTCTGCAATGATGGACCAGAGCATATACATTCCACAAGTATAGAAGGGAAAGAAAGCCTTCCACCTGCTCTCACCAGTGGTTTTGGGCCTAGGTTTTACTCTTTATTCCAGCTCTAAGATGACACCCAGTGGAAAGTCATATACTTGAATTAAAAATTGTAACATTCACAATTGGGAAGGAGTTACTGTTAAGTAAATCCCCACTCCAAACAAGGAGCAGATGGAACCTCAATGGATGTCTTCCTTCCTTATACAGTCCACTGAGTGACAGAGGGTGTGTTCACACACCACCTATGTACCTTCCAGAGCATCCCAAAGGACATGTGACCCCCAGTGGCATCACTGCTGGCCTGGGAAGAATGTTGGTGTTATCAAGACAGCCTGGTCTGGTACTTTGGCATCTAGAGTACTGCCACAAACTTACTGGGTAATCTCAGGATGTTGGCTCCCTTTCTAAAGGGCCATGATTTCTTTACATAAAAACAAAAGGATTCAGCTAAAATTCTCTCCAAACTAAGCACTCCATGACTGGAACTCAGAAATTGTTTTACTAAATACATAATCACTACTATCACCATACCTCCAAACTGATCCCAATAAAAGAGAGGCTAGCACACTACAGACTTATTAATGCAGGCAGATTTGACAAAGCAAAAGTTGGTCCTGCATTCTGCAACTGTATTCTGTATCCAAGGATACAGGTCTGAACCAAACTATAGCCCTTCTCCATAAGTCGGGCAGTGACTTTTCCTAGGCTCTAGAGCACATCACCAAAGACCAGCCATCCTCATCTCTTAAAGGCACAGCAACCTTCCCTCAGTTCCTCTTAAAATGTTACCTTCTTCCTCAAGTTAGAAAAATATTGACATCTGTCATTATTTGTAGTCTAAATGCTGGTGAAACTTTATCATTATCATTACAATGTTTTTCTCTCTTATTGTAGCATGTGAGTACTTTTGCCCAAATTCCACAGTCCTGCCTAGCAAAGGACATATGTTTATCATCTCCTTTTTGTTAAATGTGAAAGCAGGACCATTATTTAATAGCTGTCTCCTCAATCCTGGAATAAGTTTCTTTTTGTAAATAATCAATGGAACTGAATGGTAAATATAGTGAATGGAGCAATACCAGGTCACTGACTGCAGGGACTTGTCCCTTCAACCTCTTAAGCACACAGACACACACATCAGGTGATGTGCCTAAGGTTTATAAGTAAAATCTTTGGTTTAATCCCCAAATACCATTATTTATGAAACAGTTAGATTGCATAGTGCTAATAGAAAAAAATCACTTAATAATTTTATATTTTCTAATAGTGAGGTGATATATATTCATTGTAGGAAATCTTAAAAATATAGAAAAATACAAAGAATGCAAAGCTACCATTAATCAGAGAAAATGACTATTGACATTCTAGTGCACCCTTTATTTCTTCTAAATTGCCTTTAACACTTATCGATTCATTCAACAACTATTTATCACAGTTTTCAACCTTAGCTACACATTAGAATCACCTGGGGGATTTAAAATAAACTGGTGTAGGATCCCCTGCTTGTGGATTCTAATTCAATTGGATGGGATAAGGCCTAGGCATCAAGATTTTTTAAAGATTCTCCCTCGGTAATTCTAATGTGTAGCCAAGATTGAGAACCAACAAGTGATTATTTCAATGATGTGCCAGACATTGTTTAGCATGAAAATGCAATGACAACGGCATGTAGAGTACCTTAAGAAGCTTACATTTTGGGGGTACTGGGGGGATTAGGACACATATGTAATACCTTAATCAATAAAGAAAAATTTTTAAAAAGAAGCTTACTTCTTGTGGACGGATAGACGAATGAATCAACAATTTCAGTAACACAAAATAAATATTATAATGGAAGACTATAAAAAGACCCGTGGAAGCATAGTAAAGGGAAACTTTAAATCTGTCTTAAGAAATGGAGGTAAACATCTCAGAGAATTAGACAGCAAGACAAATAAGATGAGCATTCAAGTTGTAGCGTATAAGAGAGTATAGAGTCCTTAAAAACTCCAAGTGGTTCCACTGAGTGTGACAGGGGAAGTGTCTGGGGATAATTCTGGCTATGTAGGCTGCAAGCAGGTCCTGAAGAACCTTGTAGGTATTGGAAATGATGGGCAGTTTTGAGCAGAGGAATGACATGATAACCTCCATGTCGAATTCACTTTTCTCTGACATCAGTGTGGACTTAATGAGATACAATGCAGCAAGACTAGATACAGAGTCTATAACAAAACCCCAAGACAGCAAGTATGTTTCTGACTCCCAGAGTCTCCTGGAGGTTCATTGTTAACCTTAATTACCACAATAGCTTGCAGTTGAATACTAGGCAACCATGTCAAAATTTTGTTCTGTTTTGTAGAAAACAAAATTCTTATAAGCCTAGTATTTTCTTCCTGGGAATTATAACACTCCTTAAAGAAATTGTAACAGTCAAGATTCCAGTAGTAAATATAATTAAGATATTTTAACACAGAGTTAAGGGGGGAAAATAGATACAATGAGGCACCCAGAGAATAGCAAGAGTGGGAAGCAATTACCACCTTTAGGCATGAACGGGTAAGGGAAAGAAACAGAGCCCAGTGAGAATTGGAATCAAGAAAGAGATGCTGCAAACAGATGTGGAGGGATGCAGCCCTGAACCATAGCTTAAAGCAGGAATGAAGCAAAAAATGAATACCCTGACCTTATTCTTTTTCTTCTCCAAAACTTTGATTTGCTGATGACCCCCCTCGTCCCCCTTGGCTAAATCCAACCTGAAACCTCAGGAGATTCATTCACAGTGTTCAGAATCCTGGAGCCATAAAGTAAGTCAGAAAAAGGCAGAAGATGGATTTGAGGAACAGAATAATAAGTTTACAGATGAACATGATATCGTAACAAAAATATCTTAGATGTAATACCCACTGTCATTTTCTTTTTAAAAAATATATTTTATTGATTTTTTACAGAGAGGAAGGGAGAGGGATATAGAGTTAGATTGATCAGCTGCCTCCTACACACTCCCTACTGGGGATGTGCCTGCAACCAAGGTACATGCCCTTGACCAGAATCGAACCTGGAACCCTTCAGTCCACAGGCCGATGTTCTATCCACTGAGCCAAACCAGTCAGGACCCCATTGTAATTTTCAATAGACGTCTAAAGAAATCATGTATGGCACATTCATTGGTAATAAAATAGGAACCTTCTTTCCATGAACTAGACTAGCAAGAAAGTCCTAACAACCAATAAAGATTTTTGTCAGGGAAAAAGTCATAGTTGACAAAATGGGTACTTTTTAATTAAAATCTAAAATTAGAAAATTAGGTATAGATCAGGTGTTAAATTTTTCCATACCATTATACCAATTTTTCATTTAAGGCAGGGGATGAGAATGTCCAGCCTGCGGGCCATGTAAGGTCAACAAAATTATTTGGTCTGGCTCTACGTTAAATCTGACTTTAAAATTATATTTCTCATTGGTCACATAATCTGTTGAATTGAAGGTACTATACTTTTGCACCACACTTGGAGCCTCAATTTTAAGAGCACTTGAATACTACAAAATATGTTTAACATTCAAATGATACTAAAATCATTCCTTCTTTCTTTGACAATTTGGGAAAGCTTCCAGGATATTTCAGGGCCTCAGAATCACTAGTGAAAATAATTTTCAATGATCTGTGTAGTAGAACCCTTGAATAGAAATTTCTAGTTGGTGGAATACCAGAAAAACTAGACTTTACAGTATTTTATTTTTAAAATATATTTTATTGATTTTTTACAGAGAGGAAGGGAGATGGATAGAGTTAGAAACATTGATCAGCTGCCTCCTGCACACCCCCTACTGGGGATGTGCCCGCAACCAAGGTACATGCCCTTGACCGGAATCAAACCTGGGACCCTTCAGTCTGCAGGCCAATGCTCTATCCACTGAGCCAAACCAGCTAGGGCTACAGCATTTTATTATAGTTGGTTTTCATTGATGTAACTGAAAGTTGGCCTATTGACCTTTATAATTTAAAAACTCTAATCCTATTACCTGAAGTTAATTCTTGGTAATCAAAATTCCTTGCCTCATCCTACTCTCCATAGTCTATTCTGTAAAGAGGAAAAAAGTATTTCAATTCTCCCAAGATGACTGAAGCTGATCCCTAGGCTTGAATAACAGAGACATCTCTTAGGTCTTTAGTGACAATTTCAATCCTTCTAAAGACTTTCTATTCCACTGCCAAAGGATTAAAAAAAAAAAAGCTTTATAACATTCACTTGTCCAGCATGGCTTAGTGTTTCCACTAAATAAAAGATTTTATTTTGGATTTAATCAAAATGTTTCCATTTCTTATGAGTATGACTACAAGACTATAAAATTTCTCATACCATTGCAGCAAAGACAAAATATTTTGAATTTAAAAAATTAAACTTTTTAACAATTGAAACAATTTCTTACAACCTTAATTCCCACACACATCTATGCTTGATGAAAAGTTCTATAAAATTCATATTCATAAAAATAGTTTTTACTTGTTTCAACACAAAGCATTTTTCTGTATCCTACCCCTAACATAAATCATTTTTCATTATTTTATTTCTTGTTTTTTATATAACTAAAAACTATTATTTGGGTTATAGTGCTGGTTGTAAATCTGTTTCAGATTCTTTTATGTCAGGTTGTACCTTTGCAAAACAGAAGAATTTACACACACACACACACACACACACACTCGCTTACTTTATAGCTGTTCCTCCAATTAACTGGCAGAAGGGAAGATCCTGGCTTTCATTTTGCCTGACAATCTTGCTAGCATGGGTTGGTGCATAAATAAGTGTACCTTTCTTCCTCTGGAAAGCCCATATGTTCTCTATGGCCATGAGATAGAAATTCCATCAGTTGTCGTCAGCAAGTGTGGGAAGGTCTGTTTAGCCAAAGAGAGAGGATTTAATGAAGCTAAGAGTAACTATAGCTTTTATCAATTGTCACCAGTTATATCCAGCTTATCGACTTTCCACTCAGTCCCAACCCTCAATCAAGGACTTAAATTATCTAATTTCATCAATAGTTTGGTGACTACCTAAAGGGAGTCTCATTATAAAATTTATATTAATGGCCATAGGGAAAATCTAAGACCATAGATATGTTTCAGAGATTTTCTCCAGTTAAAAATGCCATTTACTGAAAGAGGTGAATTTAGATAGAAGTATTTGGAAACTACTTCTATTTATACTTTGTTAGCAAGTCTGTATTCTTTAAATTATAGGAAAAACTTTAGGTAGATTAAAATGACTAGTATTATCAACTTAAAAAATTAAGGCTGAGAATATATTACCCAATTTTTAAGTAACTATGACTATAAATTTGTTGACCCAATTCTAACATAGTAGAACCCACTTGAAAGTTGAAAGATATAGTTCACTGATAATAAAAGCACATAACAATTTTAAAGAGGCAGTGCAGGGTGAAAATCCGAAGATCAAATTCTTGATTTATCTGATGTCAGAGAGGACAGGCATAATCACATTGATCCCGTAGAGACTGAAGACCAATCTGGGAATTTATAGCTCTGATCCAGTTGCTGAATCTCACTCTTATTTAGATTTTCTCCTAAGAGTATAGGGTTTGCCCTGGTAAATCACCCCTGATGTCTTGAATATCTTGTAGACTTTCTCCCTAATTTCTGGGAAAACAAGAGATTAAGACCGTTCATGAAGTCAAGAAGAGCATAAACACTAAAAAAAAGTGGGGGGACCACCACCCAAGATAGGTTAAGTGTGGAGTTGGGGAATTTTTTAGAAGAAACCATACCTAAGTCAAGTCTTGATGTGTGTCTAGGGATAAGCCAAACAAGAAACAGCAAAAGGGAAGGCACAGAGGCTTCACACAACATGGCTTGTGCAGAGAATTATAGGAAGTCTGATATTAATTTAGGAAGCATTAAGTGAGAAGTAGTAGGAAATAATTTAGAGAAAATTTCTTACCAAGGAACAGATCATACAGATGTATGCTATTCTAATAAGTTGTGTTTTTCTAAGTTACTCAGCATAGAAGATGAGTTTGAATGATATAGGACAAGAATCAGGGTTGCTTCGTAGTAGTCTGTTTCTTTAGTGAAGGCAGAAGCATCTATTCAAAATTGTCGGCATAAGTCTCAGAATACTTCATTGAGTTGCAATGAGCTATCTCAAAAATGAAGATAAACACACTGCATTGGAATTTAATCTTTGACCTAATTAATCTGAGGTAAAATTTTGCAACAACAATTCAATAAATTGACATATAAATTGACATATAAATTCCAATTAGCTTTGGAACAGTTGATAGAATAAAAAAAATGAATTTCAAACTGCTTCTCAGACCCATTGGTTATGTAGCCTAACCCTTTGGTTTTACAATATGCCCTACAAAGAACACCACCATTGGACAAAAGATTGCCTCTTCCTTTTTGGCATGTTGAATAAATATTATTAAAGTAGCATAAGTTTCTCTCATTATTTGCAGATGACATGATATTGTACATAGAAAACCCTAAAGACTCCACCAAATACTACTAGATTTAATAAAAAGAATTTGGCAACGTAGCAGGATACAAAATTAACAGCCAGAAATCAATGGCATTATTATCCTAATATATGTAAAGAGCTAGGTGGCGCCACAACCGAACAGGCAACTGGTCACCATGAAGTGCATAGAGCATCTCTCGGTCCCCCCTCTCCCCCAGCCCCCGAGCCCCTCACCTGCTGGGGGGAGGGGAGGAGCAGGACTGGGGACTGTTGAGTGGCGGTGGCAGACTGCTTTTCGGAGTGGACATGAGCTTAGCGGAGCAGTCATCCAGGCAGCAGCGAGTTTCGCAAAGCATTCCCGGGGCCGGGGAGTTTTGCGGAGCAGTTGCGGGGTTGGGAAGCCCCATGGACCAGTAGCGGGGCGGGGGGGGGGGGAGTTTTGCAGAGCGTCCAGCGGGTAGTATGGAGATTTTAATGATGTTAATTCTACCAATCCATGAACACGATATATTCTTCCACTTGTTTATATCTTTTTCTATCTCTTTTTCCAATGTCCTATAGTTTTCTGAGCTTTGCGGGGTAGCAGCAAGCTTCGCGGAGCAGTCAAGGGGGGGGGGGGGGGGGGGGGGGGAGCCTCGCAGAGCAGTCGCGGAGTGTCCCAGGGCGGGGAGCTTCCCGTAGCGTCGCAGGGTGGCAGAGGCCATGCGACAGAGGCCAGGCTAGGCCTAGGGACCCTAATCGCTCATGATTCCGTGTCCGCTGGGCCTCTATTACACCAATAATGAACTCTCAGAAAAGATAAAGTAAACAATCCCATTTACCATTGCAACAAAAAATTAAGATACTTACGAATAAACTTTACCTAGGAGGTAAAATAGTTGTACTCAGAAAACTACAAGACATTGAAAAAAGAGATAGAAAAAGATATAAACAAGTGGAAGAATATATCGTGTTCATGGATTGGTAGAATTAACATCATTAAAATCTCCGTACTACCCAAAGTAATTGATAGATTCAATGTGATCCCCATTAAAATACCAATGACATATTTCACACATCTAGAACAAATACTCCAAAACTTTATATGGAACCAAAAGACCCTGAATAGCTGCAGCAATCTTGAGAAAGAAGAACAAAGTTGGAGGGATCACAATACCAGATATCAAGTTATACTACAAAGTCATTGTAATCAAAACAGCCTGGTACTGGCATAAGAACAGGCATATAGATCAATGGAACAGAACAGAGAACCCAGAAATCAACCCAAGCCATTACTCTCAATTAATATTTGACAAAGGAGGCAAGAACATATAATGGAGTCAAGGCAATCTCTTTAATAAATGGTGTTGGGGAAATTGAACAGATAAATGCCAAAAAAAATGAAATTAGACTACCAACTTACACCATACACAAGAATAAACTCAACATGGATAAAAGACTTAAATGCAAGTCAGAAAACCATAAACATCCTAGAAGAAGCCATAGGCAGAAAAATCTCAGACATCTCTCATAACAATATATTTGTGAATACATCCGGCAGTGGTCGGAAAACTGCAGCTCGCGAGCCACATGCGGCTCTTTGGCCCCTTGAGTGTGGCTCTTCCACAAGTGGCTTTAGAAGAAGTTTAAGTTTAAAAAATTTGGCTCTCAAAAGAAATTTCAATCGTTGTACTGTTGATATTTGGCTCTGTTGACTAATGAGTTTGCCGACTACTGCCCTAGGACAAGGGAAACTAAGGAGAAAATAAACAAATGGGACTACATCAAAATAAAAAGCTTCTGCACAACAAAAGAACCATTAACAAATTGAAAAGGGAGCCCACTGTATGGGAGAGCATAATTCTTCTAGGATCTTATAAAGGTTTCATATCCAAAATATATAAGGAACTCATACAACTTAACAGAAGGAAGACAAACAATCCAATTTAAAAACCTAAATAGACACTTATCCAAAGTGGACATACAGATAGCTAAGAGACATATGAAAAAATGCTCAAAGTCACTGATCATCAGAGAGATGCAAATTAAAATGACAATGAGGTACCACCTCACACCTGTCAGAATGGCTACCATCAACAAATCAACAAAAGACAAGTGCTGGCAAGGATGTAGAGAAAAGGGAACACTAGTGCACTGCTGGTTGCAATTCAGACTGGTGCAGCCACTGTGGAGAATGGTATGGAGTTTCCTCAAAAAATTAAATATGAAACCACCATTTGACCCAGTGATCCCACTTCTAGGAATATATACTAAGAAACCCAGAACATGAATCAGAAAGATTATATGCACCCTTATGTTCATAGCAGCACAATTTACAATAGTTAAGATCTGGAAAAATCCCAAGTGCCCCTCAGTAGATGAATGGATAAAAAAGCTGTGGTACATTTATACCATGGAATACCATGCAGCCGTAAAAAAGAAGAATCGCTTACCTTTTGAGATAGCATCGAGGGACCTGGAGAGTATTCTGCTAGCAAAATAAGCCAGTCAGAGAAAGACAAGTATCACATGATCTCACTCATATGTGGAATCTAATGAACAAAATAAACTGATGAACAAAATAGATCCAGAGAAGCATGGAAAAGACTGATGAATCTTATAGGGAAGAGCAGAGGTTGGGTGGGGGGATGGGAAGAGATCAACCAAAGAATTTGTATGCATATATGCATAAACTATGGACACAGATAATAAGGTGGTGGAGGCCTGGGGCAGGGAGTAGGGGTGGGTTAGAATGGGTCAATGGGGGGAAATGGGGGATATATGTAATACTTTCAATAATAATTATTTTTAAAATAATAGTAAAGTAGCATGGGTTTAAGTAAAGGCTTAGCTTTCTAGTTATGAATAAACATGTCAATCTTGTGAGGACATGTATGTGTTTGCCATGATTATATCACATGATCTGCACTTAGCACTTCAATGGTACATGGTAGGTTCTATGTCCTGTTTTGAAACTGATTTCTATACATGGCTTCTTCCTTACTAATAGCTATTTAGCTTAAAAAACAACTGACATAGTTGGGCTTAACTATCTATATATATAAAAGGCTAATATGCAAAGTGTCCCCTCAGAAGTTTGACCAGGAGACCTGGAGTTCAATTGCTCGCTATGACGTGCGCTGACCACCAGGGAGCAGTGCAGAATGAAGGAAGGCCCAGGCCAGCAGCCGGCAGCCAGGGAAGGGAGGCCAGGGCCCTGATTGGCCCTGATTGCCAGGCAGGCCTAGGGATCCTACCCATGTATGAATTTTGTGCACCGGGCCTCTAGTAGCCCAATAATTGTGTGAGAAGCTGCATATTTTGAGAATCCTAGACTGAAGAACCAAAAAGGGAATAATGTAAGAATGTCTGTGATAATTCATGGGTATTTGAAATTTCCCTGACTTGATTTATCCACATCTATTCTAAAAAAAAAATTGTTTCATAGCATTAACTGAATTAACTTTTATCTTATACAAATTGCCTAATAGTGCTTATTACCTCTGTCAATATCATGTGTGGTAGGCAGAATACTGCCTGCCCAAAGATATCTAAGTCTTAATCCCTAGAATCTGTGAATATATTATGTTACATGGCAGAGATTAAGTAAGTTTTCAGATAGAATTATGGCCTCCAATCATCTGACTTTAAGATAAAGATATTATTCCAGACTATCTGGGTGGGACCAATGCAATCACGAGGGCCTTTTAAATGTGGAAATTGGGAACAGAGAAGTCGGAACAAGAGAAACAGCAACCTGGGAAAGACTTGATTGGTCATTACTGGCTTTAAAGATGGAATGGTGCCCCCAGCTAAGGAATTAGATGGCCTCTAAAATCTGTAAAAGGCAACATACAGATTCTCCCCTGGGGCCTTCAGAAGGAAAACAGCACTACTCACACCTTGATTTGAGTCCAGTGACAGTCATTTTAAACCTCTGACCTCAAGAACTGTAAGAGAATACATCTGTGTTTATTTAAGCCAGTAAATTTGTTATGGCAGCAGTATGAAACTGATACATCATCTATGTGACAAATGTCATTTAGGATTATTAGCTAAAACTAGACATTGATGCATAAGGAGGACTCTAAAATACTTCATTTCAGGTCAGTTTTAGCTCAAGCAGTTACTTCAGCACAGCAGACTACCAAAGTTTCTACTCAACCAATTCTATTATTCACATTTCAAAGACTTCATTTTTGACAAAACAATATGACACCAAAGAACCTTGGAGAGATATAAACAAATATGCTTTGTATTTTTATTAGCTGATTAGGTTTCATACAATGTTTTATATTTAAACTCCTTTGCTAAATATAATCACCCTCGTCCCTAGGAGGATTTATCTGGAGCAATTTGGTGAGTGATTATGTGGATTGAGAATTATTTGCAAAAATGGATCAGTGCTGAATTGAGGCCTGAGCTCCTTTTACCTTAAGCAGATTCAGTGCTTTTCCTGCTACTTCTCACCCTCTTTCATCCTATTTCTTCTGTTGGCTGCAATCTGAATTCACCTCAACAGGACAAATCAGAGAGAGTTTACTCCCCATTTCCAGGTTGTCAAAGGGGACCTGGCCCTACTGTCAGCACATTGAGGCACTGATTAGAATTGACCTTAGGTAGCAGTTGCTACAGCTTTGCCACTGGGAAGACCTTGACAGCTCTGTGACCCTGTCCCCTCAATAAACCCTCCTCCTCCCTCTCCCTCTTGTGCTGCCGCCTGAACAAAACATAACATCAGCACTGTTTACTGCAGGAACCCAGCCAAGGAAGTCATAACAGGACAATAGACATATAACCTGATAACCTTGTTAGCTCTAATCAAAGCTCCTAACAAGTAGAAGAGGTTGGTGAAGTAGAATAAAACTATTGCAGCACTTGGGTTTGTTGAAGTGGCTTTTCAGATTTTTTTTTTTCTCCCTTAAAACAAAAAGCATTTCTTGCCACTTTATTTAAAATTAAAACCAGGCACAAGGACACTAAACAAAACAATATGTACAAGGCTAAGGTTAACTTTTAAAAGGATACAAATGGAGAGGGATGTACAAAGTTCATAATTATCTTCTAATGGGAAATTGCATAAAACTACTTTCTTTGTGTTGCCAGGTCTCTGCAAAAGTATTAATTGTGGGAAAATGTTCATTATCCAGAAAAATTTAGGCATGTGGATTAATTTGTGTAAATGATAATCAGTAATGAACTCATTTAAGATAAGAGGTCAAGGATGATTAAGGTCTTTCTATTTTCTGTTTTATTTACTTCACATTACAGAATAGGATTTCAACATACCGAGATTTTGCCAGGTTTGATTTTAGCCTTTTATTGCCTCCCCTCATACCCACCCCATGCTTTAGGAAACATTTCATCCTTAAAATATATAATTTTAATCCCACCATTGTCTCCCTATTTCTGCAAAATACATTAACATATACTGTAGAACTGTCTAAAATGCAGTGCTTTACACAGAATTTTATTTGCCCTCCTCCCACCTTCATTTCCTCAGTTCTTGACATTTCCATGATCCTGGGCAAACAGCAGTAACCCTGAAGTCAGGACTTGGCACTGCTCAATCCTTGTAACCTGGTTAATAGTCTCTGTGCCTCAGTTTCTTCATCTGTAACAAATGTCAAAATAATAAATCAATTCAACCGGTGGATGCATTTGAACATGTCATTTTTTATGTTTTGTGTCATTTTAGAGTTAAAAGCACATGAAACTTTATCGTTTGGCATGGCCTGATTTATCTTTTGCTCTTGTGTTCCCATGAAAGATGAATGAACCATAGCTAAAATCCATACCGGCTTAGTACCCTGAATCTGGTTAGGGGGTTTTACTGCGAACATTTCGTTCAGCCATATTTTACTGCTGTGCTGAATGGAAGTCAATGTAACAATTCACTTTGTGTGAATGTGTGTGTATGTGTGCGCACACACATGTGCACCCTTTTTCTGGAGAAAAAGTGCTTCTTTTATAGTAGTTGGAAAATTGTAGTAATCAACAAAACCCATTTTTCTTTCCTCATTACCCTTTATTTGTGAGGGATAATAAAGCAGCACTGCAGCAAATAATTATGACTTGGGAAATTTGAAAATAATAAAAAGTTTGGCATTGCTTCCTCTCCATCTTGTATCTGACTTGAAACTTTAAAAAAAAAACTTCAAAATGAAATTTGCAGGAGAGAAAAATCATTATATATATATATATATATATATATATATATATATTATATATATATATAATCACCATATATATATATAATATATATATATATTATATATATATATATATATATATATATATATATATATGGTGCATATGTACTTCCCATTCACCAAGATGACAATGAGAAAGGAGAAAGAAAAAGGCAGAATAAAAATAAATATATTTTCTATATATTTGGCAGTCACCTACACAGATATGTAATATATTGCAGGCTTTATCTAACAATTATGTAAAGTGATTAGATCTTGGCAGTTAGATATTAAATATGGATTTTTTCCTACCTTTGAATGTTTTCAATTTAAAAATATGTCTTTACATACATTTCCAAGCAATCTATTACCTAGATGTTTGTAAACATATTGTTTGAAAGTATTCACTACCCCAAATCTCTTTGCCATTGGTATCTCCCAGTATCTGAAATTCCTAGCACTTTTATACTTTTGTGCTAGGTCATTAAAAGATTGTTATACAGTAAGAAGTATTTTGGATAGATACAGCATTATTATTCATCAACAACTATAGCATAAATCAGTTGAAAAGGTATGCCATTTATTGAGTTACTAGAGACCTGGTGCACAGATTTGTGCACCAGTGGGGTCCCTCGGCCTGGCCTGCACCCTCTCGCATCTGGGACACCTCAGAGGATGTCAGACTGCTGGTTTCGGCCTGATCCCTGCAGGCCAGGCCGAGGGACTCCACCAGTGATGAATCCATGCACCGGGCCTCTAGTATACACATAAGATCTTTGGTTAATCCCCTCCTACCCTTCCCTCTCCCTCTTTCCCTCTGAGATTCATCAGTCTGTTCCATGTTTCCATGTCTGTGCATTGAGCATCTGTCCCCTGGTGGTCATTGTGCATCATAGCTACCGGTCCAACAGTCGAACAGTCAGACAGTCACTTAGGCTTTTATATATATAGATTGCTCTTCATGGAGTCTTAGACTTTGGACTTGGTAATTAAGACCCAACTCATTCTAACCTTATTTTGTACACCCAACTCAAGCAAAGGCTTGGATTCATTGGCAAGCATGCTTCTTGGGATTACACCTGGTCCACCTATAATCACCAAATTATCCTTAGTAATATGTTGAAGGAAAAAGTACTATTAGTGATAAATATGTAAATTTACTCAAGACCTCCATTTTTTTTTGTAATTCAAAATAACAAGTGAAATTCAAATATCACATCATCCAAAAGTAAATGCTGTAAAACAAGTACATGTCATGTCCAAAGACCAGCCAATGCCTGAAGTACAGTAAGGCAATTAATATGTCCATGAAATTGGTAGTTACAAAATAGTCATTGGGATTTACAGTACAGCATAGGGAAGATAGTCAATGATATTATAATAACTATGTATGGTGGCCAGGTGGGAACTGGAAATATTGGGGGAAACACTTTGTAAAGTATATGATTATCTAACCATTGTGTTGTATACCTAAAATTAATATCAAAAATATTGAATGTAAACTGTAATTGAAAAATAACATTTAAAAAGATGTCTATAATGTATTCGCCTATCCAAATTCCAACTCTAAATAATTCTAATGAGCTATATGTCCAAATGAAGCTGATTTATCAATATAAAAATAATGACTCAGTTTAGCTCACTGATCTAAAATGTGAAAATTGTGAAATTCAAGCATACTATAGCAGTCCAGTGCTTTTTTTTCTAATAAGGTTTCTTACTGACATTTAATCAAGACATAGTTTAGCATATAAACAATTAGCTTGAGTATTTGAAATGTAAACTGAAGACAATCTATTAGCTTGTTAATTGTTGGTCCCTTAGAACATGGTCAATAATTCCATTTTTATCCATATAAGAAATATACCAAATAGTAATGTAATTGAGAATAAGAAGAGAATATCAGGATCCACCACTAGGTAAATGCATATTTTTTCAATTGAATTGACTATCTATCTATTTGGCCTTCCATCTCTGAAATTCTAGCAATTCAAAAAAAAACAACTAAAAGATATTTCAAGATAGGGCTCAGTTTGTGTTTATCTTATATTTCCTAACATAGCTAGCACACTGCTGAGTATGAGCTTAGTAGGAAAAGATAAGTATTTAGTTGAAAGATTGAGAAAGAATTGAGAGAAGTTAGTTTCAAAGCTCCATTCAGATGTTGTTGAGGGCATTCAATTATTTTTATTTCTCCCCAGAGTCTATTCATTTTGTGCTTCAGTGGCTAGCATTGCCACATTCCATTTTCTGCATCAAAACATTAAGATTTTGTTGAAATGTCATAAGATCAAATTAGATGTTTCTAGCATTGGTAGTCATCACTTGGATTGGACTTGGACTTAGTTATTTTTTAGCCCAAGAACGAAATATTGTGTTGATTTTATCCAACAGGTTATTTGAAATGACAACTCATGTTTTTAAATGAAATATTACCTGGTAATGCAACAACTGGAAAATACAGAAATAGTAGATATTTTATATGGTGTGTAAATATAGTATGCACTATTTTTATAATCAACATAGTTCAAATTGTACCAGGTGTTTATTAGAGAAGTTACATGAACTAGAGTTGTAGGATCTAACTCCTTTGATTCAGACGCTAGCAAGAGAAGTTACATAGTAGTAACTACTTCTCAGACAGCAAAGTTACCCTTCTGAATACTGGAGTAGGAAAACTCCAAACTGAAATACACTGAGTGGCCAGATTATTATGATCTCTGAATGCATAATAATCTGGCCACTCAGTGTATATCCTATATAATAAAAGGCTAATATGAAAATTGTCCCCTCGACCAGGAGTTCGACCAGCGGGCAGGCTGGCCAACCACCCATGTCCCCTCCCCATGGCCAGGCTGGCCGGACCTCATGCATGAATTCATGCACTGGGCCTCTAATATATATTAGATGCGTTCAGAGATCATAATAATCTGGCCACTCAGTGTATATACCTTATTAAAATGAAACATGCTTTCCATATGCAGCTGTTTTCTCTTCCCCTTGGTTGCTCTGCTCCAACAAACGCTGCATGTGTCTATGTGTCTACATGTTCCTAGACACACTGGTACCCTTGGTAAGTCTATAATCTTTCAAACTAAGATGTTTGGGGCCCAGCTGGTGTTGTTCAGTGGTTGAGTATTGACCCATGAACCAAGAGGTCATGGTTCAATTCCTGAACAGGGCACACGCCCAGGTTGTTGGCTCTATCCCCTGTCAGGGGTGAGGCAGCCCATCAATGATTCTCTCTCATCACTGACGTTTCTATCCCTCTTCCTTCTTCTCTCTGAAATCAATAAAACAAACATTTTTAAAAAGATGTTTTGGGTACAAATTATAAATTAGAGCAATAACAAAAGTGATACTATATCTTGATTGAATTTCAAATGCAATCTTTGTTCACTTAAAAAATAATGAACCAGATTTATTTTGAGTCTAAGTTATGACCTTGTAAATAAAGTAGCTTTGGAAAGGACATGAACTCTTTCAGGGTCGTATTTTACTCCTAAATAGCTTTGCCTATAATTCACAAATTGATGTTAGCAGGCCCTTGTAATTCAACAAATGACCCCAGTATGAAAACAACAGAAATAAGAACTACATATCCACCCTGGAGGCAGGGACTATTTCAGGGCTTTTTCATAATAACACTAACCACAGATAAATGACACACCTTTTCATGATGTCTTGTCATGTTTAACATTTTGGGTTCCCAATATGAGGATAAAATCAATGGAGTCAGCGATGCTTAAACTTCTTTGAATATTTTGTGATGCTAGAGTGAAATATTTGAATAAGAGATATAAGATTGCGCAGAAACATAGAATTTCAAGGAGAAGGGACCTAAACAGTTATATAATTCAATCTGTTAGTACAAGTTGCCTCCAAATCATAGGTTTCCAATGTTTTGGCTTGTAACCCAGGATAAAAAAATTACATGAAATACACTATGATCCAGTATATACAAACTGGATCAAAACTGAAACAGCATTTCCATTAAAAATACTTATTCTTACTATATACAATAAATCCAGAAAGTTTCCTTTCATTCTATTTTAAATTTGTTTTGAATCTTTATAACAAGCCATTAAATTGATTTCATAACCACTAATAGATTGAGACTTGCTCTACATCCAGGTTACACAAGATGTGGCCCAGGGAGCAGCAGCATCACTGAGTAGTTTCTTAAAAATGCAGACTCAGGCCCTAGCTCATACCTACTGAATCAACATGCACATTTTAACAAGATCAACAAACCATTCCCAGCACCTTAAAATTCAAGGAGAATTATTATACATCATCCCAACAGTTAAATAGTAAGCTTTTCCTTGAACCCTTTCACTGGTGAGATGTTTGCTTCCTCCCAAGGTGATACATTTTATTTTCAAACAATTGTGCTTTACAAAATATCTTTGTTATGTGAAAATTAGTATACAAAGAATCAACTTGGAGACAAGAATAGAAACAATATTCCACAAATTATAACTCCCTTTTCTTTCCCAAATCAGCTCCACCCAGTGGCATAAGTTTATCTTCTGATGAACTAATCTTACCTAATAATAGACAAACATGTAAATTGACAGTACCTCCGCTATGCCCACAGCCAATCAGGAGTGAGTATGCAAATTAACCCAACAAATATGGTGGGTTAATTTGTATATGCAGGCGCGGAGCAGCCAGGAGGGGCGGGACACCTGCTATGAGGGGGAAAGGGGAGGCAGAGGGAGCTACAGGAGTGGTGCTCTGGCCAGGAGTGAGGACTTGCAGGCTCCTGGGTGGCCCAGGAGTGAGGACTTGCAGGATCCCAGGCGGCCGGGAGCGAAGCCAGGGGAAGGAAGGCCTATTGTTGCATGAATATCGTGCAACGGGCCTCTAGTCTTCTTATAAAATTATTTTAAGCTTCTTTGCACATGGAAGTCTCTCAGCTAAAAATAGAAGAATTTTTGTGACTCTGCCTGTCTCACCCTACCCCTAAATGATCAATAGTCCTGATGAACCTATCTTCCAAATATTTCTCCAATAAACATCAAATATTTATCAAATTAGCATCCATCAACCCTAGTACAAGTAAGTGATCAATAAACAAGAAATCATGGTCAAAAAAATTTCACATTCACTGTGTTCATTTTGTGAGACACTTCACATTCTGCAGAAACAAAAACAAACAGCAGTTCTGGGCACATTTGTTAATGAAGAGGTATTGTTGACCTCAAGAGGCACTACTGCTCAATGAAGTGCCACTACTTACAGCAAGCATGTCAAACTCAAAGGCTAACACAGGCCAAATAAACAAAGTTTAAGTTTATGTGGGCCGCAAAAAACCAAAAGCTTCAATTTTCAGAGAAATGTAGGTTTATTTTGATACAGACATGCTGAATACAAAGAGCTGAAATTAGTAATCATTAACATAAAATAATAGAACATTTTAATGAAAATTACTATTTTTCTTGAGCATTAACTTACCAGATACTAAATAACTGCACAAATTAATAAGCATAATGCAAATAAACCAATTTTTCTTGTTCTCTGAAAGCGAATATTTCCTGTTGCACACACCAAACAGGTCAGTACAAGACTAATGACATAGCCATCGGCTGCTAAAATATTCGCTGCTGGTATTAGTGGAGAGAAATGGTGCACCTGCGCATAAGGCATGTAAGGGAAATGAAGGCAACACAATTATAGTAATCAGTCATTAGAAAAGTTGTAGTTAGTTACTAATAATTATGTATAACAGGATATTGTAAAAATTAAGTTACAGAGAAACCAAGATGGTGGCATAGGTGAACACCTATACTGCTGCCTCGCACAAAAATTTCAAAACTACAACTAAAAAACAAAGCAGACATCATCCAGAACCACCAGAAAGCTGGCTGAGTGGAAATTCTACAACTAGAAGGAAAAAGAAAAGGACACTAAGACTCAGGAGCGGTGGAAGGCAGAGGTGCAGAGACATGGAGACGTGCGCACAAGAGGAAGGGCTGGGTGACTGAATATGCGGCTGGTTTTCTCTAACTGGAGTGAAACAAAGGATCCCCATAGCACTGAAATCCAGTCCCAGGCGAGACTTGGGGAACCCAGACACATACAGGGAGAAATTGGACAGTCTGGCAGTGGGCAGGGCTTGAAAGCAGCTTTCTCTGAGGTGCATGCAGCCATTGCCACAGGGCATGGAGACCCAGGGGAACTGCAGAAGACAGAGGTGAGGAGGCACGCGGGCACGGAGAGAGCTCAGGCAGTTGAACACATGGCTGCCTTTCCTGTTCTGGAGGGAAACAAAGCCTCCCGACTAACCATACTCCAGTTCCGGGTGAGACTTTGAGTACCCACACTCATTTGGGGAGAAACTGGACTGTCTGGCAGCGGGCAAAACTCGAGAGCAGCTTTCTCTCAGAGGAGCATGCAGCCATTGCTGTGGGACACCAAAACCCAAGCCTCTTGGGGCGGGGCTGACAGGAAACCAAAGGAGCAGTAGCTGCTCTGCCCTGAGACCCCACCCTACCCAAACTGAGCACAGAAGCTCTCCCAGTGTAGACACAGCTGATCCTCACAGCCAATTGGCCTGGAGGTCAACTCTGCCCAGTGATACCAACAACAATCAAGGCTTAACTACAACAAGACTGTGCAGCCCATAAAGGGGTGCACCAAGAGTGTCCACCTCAGGTAACTGGGGAGACTGAGCCACTGGGCCCAAAGGACACCTCGCACACAAAGCCACTCTGTCAACTCAGGGAAGCAGCCAAAATGGGGAGACAAAGAGGCAGATCACAAATGAAAGAAATGGAGGAAAGCAGAAGACTGGACATAGAGTTCAAAACCACATTTATAAGGTTACTCAAGAATCTGCTAAAAACCTCTGAGGAACTTAGTGAGACCTTTAAAGATCTTAATGATAATGGCAAAAAAAAAAAAATGGAAAAGGACCAGTCAGAAATTAAGCATACACTGTCTGAAATAAAGAATATACAGAAATTCAACAGTAGATCAAAAGACCCCAAGAATCAAACCAAAGATTTGAAATGAGGAAACAAAAAACACCCAACCAGAAAAACAAAAAGAATCCAAAAATATGAAGATAGTGTAAGGAGCTTATGGGACAACTTTAAGCGTACCAACATCCGAATTATTGGGGTGCCAGAAGAAGAGAGAGAGCAAAATATTGAAAACTGATTAGAAGAAATAATGACAGAAAACTTTCCCTACCTGGTGAAAGAAGTAGACTTACAAGTCCAGGAAGCGCACAGAACCCCAAACAAAAGGAATCCAAAGAGGACCACACCAAGATACATCATAATTAAAATGCCAAGGGCAAAAGACAAAGAGAGAATCTTGAAAGCAGCAAGAGAAAAAAAAAAAACAGTTAGTTACCTACAAGGGAGTACCCATACGACTGTCAGCTGATTTCTCAACAGAAACTATGCAGGCCAGAAGGGAGTGGCAAGAAATATTCAAAGTGATGAATAGCAAGAACCTACAACCAAGATTACTCTACCCAGCAAAGCTATCATTTGGAATTGAAGGTCAGATAAAGAGCTTCACAGATCGCCAAAACCGGTTTGGCTCAGTGGATAGATCGTCGGTCTGCGGACTGAAAGGTCCCGGGTTCGATTCCGGTCAAGGGCATGTGCCTTGGTTGCGGGCACATCCCCAATAGGAGGTGTGCAGGAGGCAGCTGGTCGATGTTTCTCTCTCATCGATGTTTCTAGCTCTCCATCCCTCTCCCTTCCTCTCTGTAAAAAATCAATAAAATATATTTAAAAAAAAAAAAGAGCTTCACAGATAAGAAATAGCTAAAAGACTTCATCACTACCAAACCAGTATTATATGAAATGCTGAAAGGTATTCTTTAAGAAGAGGAATAAGAAGAAAAAGGTAAAGATAAAAATTATGAACAACAAATACATGTCTATCAACAAGTGAATCTAAAAATCAAGTGAATAAAAAATCTGATGAACAGAATAAACCGGTGAACATAATAGAATCAGGGGCATAGAAAGGGAGTGGACTGACAATTCTCAGGAGAAAGGGGGTGTGAGGGGTGCGGGAAGAGATTGGACAAAAATCTTACACCTATGGATGAGGACAGTGGCGGGGGGTAAGGACATGGGGTGGGGTGGGGAATCAGATGAAGGGGAGCTATGGGGGGAAAAAGATGAACATATGTAATAATCTGAACAATGAAGATTTATTAAAATAATTTTAAAATAATTAAAAATAAATAATAAAATAAAATAAACAACAAAAACAAAAAAAATTAAGTTACAAAATTTTTATTAAAACATTTCTTACGGCCCACAACCTCTGCTCTGTGTTCAGAGTATGTTGTGGGACCGGGCATGCCTGTACCAATAAACCCTTTGCTTTTTGCATGAAAAAAAAAAAAAAACATTTCTTACTTAATAACCTATCAGATGACCTAGTGTTATATTGGCTGGGCTGCAAAAATATTTGTTGTGGGCCGTGAGTTTGCCATGCTTGACCTAGAGCATCCTACTATTACCCATTTCTTGGCAAAATATTTTCCACCTACCTGGCTTCTTACTCATCCCTCTGAAAAATCTGGAGCATTCTGCACACATTCAAAATGAAATGAGTGTTTCCTCTCATGCTTTCCGTTCTGCCCACCTGGAGCTGGATACTCATTCCCACTGTTCGTTTCCCAAAGTGTGCTTCCCATTGTGTCAGCTGTTGAGTCAGAAAAAGGCCACTCAATTCTCAAGCTGTGATGTAAAATGTAATTGAGAATCTTCCCTGGCCTGAAGCACTTTCTCCCTTGAGACTCCACTGATTGAAGATGGGTTACATACACGTGTGAGTATAAACATATTTCCCATATCTTTTTGACATTTAGAATGACTTGTGTTCTTAAGAACAAGAAGGAGACTTGGTATTCAAGATGATGTCACTGGGCTGATAAGATAAAGTCTTGAGGATAGTTTCCCATTGTTTGGGAAATGTCTGGGATGTATATTGAGGGGTAAAGTAGACAGGCCAGCTCTGTGATCTAATTCCCTGAAGATAAAGTTTTCTTCTTAAAATCAGTTCTTGGCATCACTTATTATGTTTCTGCCATTGGGTCAAGGAAAAAATGCTTTACATTTCTAAGCTTTAGAATCTGAAGCATGGGGGCTGTCTCACCAGCAGGAAAGTGGAAGCAAGAACATTTCCCAACTTATTTCTCTTTATGTCAATTTTTAATAACAATCCAATATAATGGACAAAGCAACCCTCTGCATTACTTGAGGAAGAGATAATGCTTCTTCAATCCAAATAGAACATGAACACGTGCCCCTGGGTCTGGGGGAGGCCAAGCGTCCCTGGGTCCGGGTGAGACCATGTGTCCCTGGATCCGGGTGAGGCCTCATGCACCTAGGCCCGGGTGAGGCCACGTGCCCCTGGGTCTGAGAGAGGCCACGCACCCCTGGGTCCGGGCGAGACCATGTGTCCCTGGATCCGGGTGAGGCCTCGTACACCTAGGCCCAGGTGAGGCCACGTGCCCCTGGGTCTGGGAGAGGCCAAGCGTCCCTGGGTCCGGGTGAGACCATGTGTCCCTGGATCCGGGTGAGGCCTCGTGCACCTAGGCCCGGGTGAGGCCACGTGCCCCTGGGTCTGAGAGAGGCCAAGCGTCCCTGGGTCCAGGTGAGACCATGTGTCCCTGGATCTGGGTGAGGCCTCGTACACCTAGGCCCGGATGAGGCCACGTGCCCCTGGGTCTGGGAGAGCCCAAGCGTCCCTGGGTCCGGGTGAGACCATGTGTCCCTAGATCCGGGTGAGGCCACGTGCCCCTTAGTCCGGGTGAAGCCGTGCCCCTGGGTTCGCCGAGACCAAACCAGAGGGAGTCGGACCTCCGTTACCACCATTTGTCCACCATCCAGAGCTGAGGGGTCAGTGCTGACATGTACACATAAGGAACTGGTGGACATTGAAATTGGGTCTCAAAAGAACTGTTGGTCCAGAAAGAAACTCACTACAGACTGATCCATCTGCCTGTCAGCATAACTATTATTGCTCGTCTCACATTCAGTTCTCATAAGTATATATCTAGTGACATATGATCTCGCTCATCTAGGGGAAATGATGAACAACATAGACTGAGGAACAAGAACAGAACCAGAAGCAAGGAGGCATCGATCGGACTATCGGGCCTCAGAGGGAGGATAGGGGAGGGTAGAGGGAGGGGGAGAGTACAACCAAAGGACTTGTGTGCATGCATAAGAGCCTATCCAATGGTTAAGTTCAACAGGGGGTTGGGGCATGCGTGGGGAGGGGGGGATGGGATGGGGGGATGAGGACAAATATGTGACACCTTAATCAATAAAGAAATTTAAAAAAAAAATAAATAAAAAATAAAATAAAAAAAAACAAATAGAACATGAAGCATTCTGTTCCCCATTGAGAATTATTTGTATTGTTTTGCTTCATGCCCAATGACTAACCAAAGTAAGTTGTACAGAGGAAAACAGAACACAACTGAACTCTAATATCACTGCCATAGTAACCTATCAGATGACCTAATTTTAACAGGTTTTGTTGAGAGTAATGGTGAATAAACACTCTTTTTTTCCCCAACAGTTCTATTAACATACTACTATAAATTCACTCATTTAAATCCTATATAATAAAAGGGTAAGATGCGCCCTAGCTGGTTTGGCTCAGTGGATAGAGCGTCAGCCTGTGAACTGAAGGGTCCCAGGTTCGATTCTGGTCAAGGGCATGTACCTTGGTTGCGGGCACATCCCCAGTGGGGGGTGTGCAGGAGGCAGCTGATCGATGTTTCTCTCTCATCGATGTTTCTAATTCTCTATCCCTCTCCCTTCCTCTCTGTAAAAAATCAATAAAATATATTTTTTAAAAAAATAAAATAAATAAATAAAAGCGTAAGATGCTAAGTGTCCGACTGATAGGTCAACCGTTCAGTTGACCATTCAACCAGTTGATATGATGTGCACTGACCACCAGGGGGCAGACCCTCCAACCAGTAGGTTAGCTTACTGCTGGGGTCCGGCCAATCCAGACTGGGCGAGAGGGCCGGACATGCCCTGGAACCCTCCTGTGGTCCCTCCCCGGCTGGCCAACCCCCATTGGCCCCAATCAGGACTGGGTGAGATGGCCCCAATAGGCCCCAAATTCGTGCACCAGGCCTCTAGTTATATAATAAAATGGTTTTAATATATTCACAAAGTTGTGCCTCCATCATCACAATCAATTTTTGAACATTTTCATCACCCCCCACTAAAAAACCCATACCTTTTAGTAGTCTTCTGCCATTTCCCCTATCCCCCCAATTCTAGGCAAGCACTAATCTTTCCATCAATGTAGATTTGCATATTCTGTACATTTCATGCAAATGGAATCATACCATATGTGGTCTTTTATGACAGGATTCTTTCATTTAGCATAAACATTTTTAAGTTTTTCCATATATTGTAGCATGCATCAGTACTTCATTCCTTTTTATAACTGAACTAGTGGCCTGGTGCACAAAATTCGTGCATAGGGGGGTTTCCCTCAGCCCAGCCTGCACCCTCTCCAATCGGGGACCCCTTAGGGGATGTCTGACTGCCTGTTTAGGCCCGATTCCACAGGCATTGGGACTAAACTGGCAGTCAGACATCCCTCTTGAAATCTGGGACCGCTGGCTCCTAACCTTTCACCTGCCTGCCTGCCTGATCACCCCTAACTGCCTCTGCCTGCCTGATCACCCTTAACTGCCCTCCCCTGCTGGCCTGATCTTGCCCCCAATTGCCCTCCCCTGCCGGCCTGATCTCACCCCCAACTGCCCTCCCCTGCTGGCCTGATCTCCCCCAACTGCCCTTCCCTGCCAGCCTGGTTGCCCCCAACTGCCCTCCCCTGCTGGCTTGATCTCGCCCCCAACTGCCCTTCCCTGCTGGCCTGATCGCCCCTAACTGCCTCTGACTGCCTGATCACCCCTAACTTCCCTCCCCTGCTGGCCTGATCTCATCCCCAACTGCCCTCCCCTGCTGGCCTGATCTCGCCCCCAACTGCCCTCCCCTGCCAGCCTGATTGCCCCTAACTGCCTCTGCCTTGGCCCTCACCACCATGGCTTTGTCTGGAAGGAATTCAGAAGTCTGGAAGATGGCCAGTCAACCCAGTCTAATTAGCATATTACCCTTTTATTAGAATACATGGATTATATAGGATAGGATTGCTTAAATGTGGGGGGGGGGGAGCCTTTTTCAGCAGGAGGAGATGCTCTTGGCAGACAAAAAATACATAATCCCTATATCTGGACTGATAACCAGCCATATGCACTATACTGCCAAACCAGCCATTAAAAAATGAACTGAGGAGAAACCAAGATGGTGGCATAGGTTAAACACCTAACCTACAGCCTGGCACAACAATTTCAAAAATACAACTAAAAGTCAAAACGGACATCATCCAGAACCACAGGAAAGCTGGCGGACTGAAATGCCCACAACTAGAAGGAAAGAGAAAACCACAAGGAAAATCAGAGGAGCCGTAAAAGCCTGAGGTATGGAGACACGGGCGGAGACATGAGCACGCGCGAGTGCGGGGAGGACGGAGCCGGAGAGGAAGGGGCAGCTGACGGCCTGGCCGGCGTTCTCTAGCAGGAAGGAGATCAAAGCTCCAGATTGCGCTGAACCCAGCTCCAACTGCACTGAACCCCAGTTCCAGGTGAAACCCTAGGAAGCCAGGCTCATGCTGGGGGAATCTGGGCTGTGGGGTGGAAACACAGAGGAGCGGCGAAAGGCAGAGCTCTGGAGGCACGCACGTGAATGCGCGCAGAGGACGGACTGTTGCCTGTGCCGCTGAATTGCCCTGGCGGGGAGGAGACAGGGGCTCCGGACGGTGCTGAACCCCAGTTCCGACTGCACTGAACCCCAGTTCCGGACAAGACCCTGGGAAGCCAGGCTCATACTGGGGGAATCTGGGCTGTAAGGCGGAATTGCAGAGAAGCAGCAAAAGGCAGAGCACCGGAGGCGCGCACAGGAATGCGCGCAGAGGATGGTCTGTTGATTGTGCCGCTGAATTGCCCTGGTGGGAAGGAGACAAAAGCACCAGACTGCGCTGAGCCCCAGTTCCGACTACACTGAAACCCAGTTCCGGGTGAGAATCTGGGAATCCAGATTCATTGGGGGAGGGACTAGACTGTTTGGCAGCGGGTGAAACTCCAGGGCGCTTTTTTCTCAGGTGTGTTTGCAGGGAGTACAGAGGGACATTGAGACACAGGAACCTCATAGGGTGGGGCTGATGGGAAGCCAAGGCTGTAGGCTCCACCCTGAAACTCCGCCCCATCCAAGCTGAGCACAGAGGCTTTTACAATTTTGCAAGTCTAGTTGAATAAGGCTGTCTCCCGGCATAGACACAGCTGATCCTCACAGCCAATTGGACTGGAGGTCACATCCTCCCAGTGTACCAACAGCAATCAAGGCTTAACAACACCAAGACTTTGCACTCAGCCCACAAAAGGGGGTATCAAGAGGGACCACCTAGGGAGATTGGGGAAGCTGAGCTATAGGGAGGCAGCCAAAAGGTGAAGACACCAAAGCAGGTCACGAATAGAAGGGATGAAGGAAAGTAATCTAATGGATGACAGTGTTCAGAACCACATTTATAAGGTTACTTAAGAATCTTCGGGAAAAAATGAACTGCTTTCTTACACCTTACACCAGGGGTCCTCAAACTTTTAAACAGGGGGCCAGCTCACTGTCCCTCAGAGAGAAGGAGTGCGCCGCACTCTCCGACTCCCCTCCTTCTCTCTGAGGGACAGTGAGCTGGCCCCCTGTTTAAAAAGTTTGATTGGGACGAGTTGGCTACTAAGCAGGACAGGCAGTGGTGGCAAAAACACCCGGCGGGCCGGATAAATGTCCTCGGCAGACTGCATGTGGCCCGCAGGCCATAGTTTGAGGACCCCTGCCTTACACCAAACAGCTGTTTCTCTTAAAACCCCTCCTCAGCCCCCACATTAGGTTCTGCTTTCGCAGTTCATTCAGATTAGGTTCTGAATGGTTGGTTTCTGTGCTAGTCAGCATCAAAAGCTCTGCCTCCTAGGCAGCCATTGGCTCCTCACAGGTCATCCAGATTTGGTTCTGATTGGTCAGTTTCTATGCCAGTCAGTGTCTCCGGGCCTATCTCTGGGCCTGATCAGAGAGGCAGGGCTGATCAGCAGCTGCCACGGAGGCTGCAGATCAGACCCTGCTTCTTTCTCCGGGCCTCACCAGCAGCCACGGCAGATGCTGATCAGCCCCGCCTCTCTCTCTCCGAGAGGTCAGCAGTTCAGCCCGCTCACCAGTCCCCGCCCACCTGAGCCTGCTGCATGTGCAGCCTGGCATTTGGTCATCCCTTCCATCATTTTGGAAGTTACGGACCCTGGCTCTTTATATATATATTATATCCCATTGTATGGATATGACAAATTTTGTTTATTCGTTCATTGGTTGATGGACATTTTGTTTTTGTTTTGTTTGTTTTTGTCTTTTTTATATATTTTTATTGATTTCAGAGAGGAAGGGAGAGGGATAGAGAGATAGAAACATGAATGATGAGAGAGAATCATTGATTGGCTGCCTCCTGCACACCCCCTACTGGGGCTTGAGCTCACAACCTGGTCATATACCCTTGACCAGAATTGAACCCAGGACCCTTCAGTCAACAGGCCAGCGCTCTATCCACTGAGCCAAACCAGCTAGGGCATGATGGACATTTTGGTTGTTTTCACCCTTTGGCTATTATGAAGAAGACTGGGATGAACTTTTTCATCTACTAGTTTTTGTGTCCACTTGTATGCAGTCCACTTTATGCAGTACACCTAGAAGTGGAATTGATAGGTAATATAGTAACTCTATGCTTAACTGTTTGAACAACCACCAAACTATTTTCCAACGTGGCTGCACTATTTTATATCCCTGACAACAATGTATGAGGGTTCCCATTTCTCCACATCCTCATAAACACTTAGGATTATGTATCTTTTTAATTATAGTCATCTTAGTTGATGTGAAGTATTATCGCATTGTGGTTTTGGCTTTCATTTTCAAGGATAAGCACTCTTAAAATATCTCTAACACAACCTCATGTAAAAAGTAAATATTTAAGTTCAATCAATTCCTGGGTAGACCAGGTCTGGAGAAGCTGCTAAAAAAATTTTTTTTTAATGCTGACTAATCCCCAGCCCTTATGGGAAGAAATTTTATTACACAAGAGAATATCTGGGTTTGGAATTCAGAAATCATCATCCTATATAATAAAAGCATAATGTGTAAATTGACTGAACGGCCGAACAGTGGAACGACCATCTGGACAACTATCTGGATGAACATCCAGGACCACACTATGACACCCATTGGCACTAGGCCAGCCAAGGTGGGTGTGATGCAATTAGTTGGGGTGCTTGGCCATTGCCCCATGATCACCCCTCAGCGGGAGGCCCAGGCCACCGGCTGACAGGGTGATCAATCAGGGGGCTCCACAATTGCTCCAAAGAGGCCACTGACCGGCAGGCTGCGGTGGGTGCATGGGGCCTCCCTCTGCAAAGGAAGCCCAGGTCCTGGGTGCTGGTGGCCAGAGGGAAGCTCGGGTCCCGGTTGCTTGAGGGAAGCTGGTGCCAGCAGACGGGGGAAGGAAGGCCTACTCTTGCACAAATTTCATGCATCGGGCCTCTAGCTTCAAATAAAGTTCCAGAGCCAGACACAGTTTTAGCCCTAATCAATGATTCTGTTTGTGTTAAGGGTGGAGGTGATGAGAATTAAGGAAAAATTAATAAGGTATTCATTTGGCAATGAATTTTACAAGTTATACAAGTTGCTTATCTTCTCTGAGACCAAGTTTTCTTATCTACAAAATGAAGTTAATAATAGTACCTACCTCACAACATGATGTGTGAATTAAATGAGATCTTTTTTCCATGTACAAGGTATGCCTGACTAAAAGTAAATATTAGCTACTATTAATTAACAGGGTGAGTAGTCAGAGGTCTTCTTAATATAAGAAAACATCCGCTACAAATATGGAGGATTTATTGACATTTTGATCAGTTATATTCCATCTCTATAAAATGTATTTAAAGAAATTACCTTAACCTTTTGCACTCGGATGTCGAGTGTTACTCGACACGGTTAGCATCTTTGAATGTATCAATAATTTGAAATATAAAAAAATCCAAATAAATAAGTTTGTATGAAAAGAAACTCCAGTTTTTTATTCTACTGCTGCGCTTTGTAAAATCTGGGGTATTTAAAAAATTAAATCCCAAGTAGAATAAAGGAATCGAGAAAAAAGCAAAGCGAGTGCAAAGGGTTAAAACTTTATCAGACCTAAGTTGGCTACCAGTAAGAACAAACTCTGTTAAGGGAGGTGGTATACCTTCCCAGAAGTCTTTAATGGTAAAGAAGACTTGCAGCTTTTCAGCAAGTTAACTACCACCCTTCTAAAGGGTAGAAATGGCATCTAATTTTCTCACACTAATAATTCTTTGTTTGATCCACACTAATGAAGGTCTTTGGATTCCCTGGCAACCTAGGAAATCTAAGACCCTGGCTTTGGATTCCTCAGGAATGTCCTGTCCTCAGAGATGATGCTAGACAAAACTGTGAAGTAGGTAAGGCTAGTGCTTCTTCTGTTCTCTTTTGCTGTTCTTTCATCCCTCTTGTTGCCCTTTGGGGATCAAGTGCTCACCTGAGTCCCCCTATTTACAAAGCATCTTCTGTAATGGATTTTACTCTATCTTCCTTTTCCCCTTAGAACCACATATACTAGTCCTCTTTGGATCCTCTACTCCAATCCCATATCAACTTACCTTACCTCTGGATTAATTTTTGCATAGCTGATAAATATATTAATGCAGCAAGCCTATCCTATATAATAAAAGCTTAATAGGCAAATTGTCCCCTCCACCTGGAGTTTGACTGCTTGCTATGACATGTGCTGACCACCAGGGGGCAGGGCGGAACATGGCGGGCATCAGTGATGTAGCGCTGGCAGCGGGCGGCAGTGGAGGTGCTGCTGGCCCCCATGGGCCCCAATGAGAGTGGGACCATGGCGGGGTGGTAGAGCAGGTGAGCAGGCAGCGCCAAGCCAAGGCAGGTGCGAGAAAGAGCCCAATCACCCCACCAATCGCCCAGCATACAGCAACTGGTGGTGGTGGCAGAGGAGCAGGGCCACTGTCCAGCTCCCAGGCACTGAGGGAGCCAGGCAAGGGGCCTGGCCCAGATCAATCGCCCCACAGATGGGGACTAGCAGCCAGCAGGCCCTGATCGGGGCTGGGCCAGATTGGGACAGGGAACTGGGGGTGGGTGGCAGCAACCAACCTCCCGTGGTGCCCAGGCAGGAGGTTGCCACCTCTCGCCGGCTACTTAGGGGCGGAGTGACAGGGATGGAGGTGTGGTGAGAATGCAGGGTGTCCATTGTTCACTCTCACTCTCCCTGCTACCCTCCCCCGGGATGCCAGGGCTCGCGCACTGGGGAAGTCCCCATGCTCAGGTGCCCCACACCCACACAGCCTCTTCTGGGTGAGCTGGGATGCAGCTGCCGGGACCCCAGGGGCCGGTAGGACTCCTCGTGGGTTCATGCAGGAGCCAGTCTGCAAGGTGGGCTGGGAGAGAGCATGCTGCCTGCCTGGCTTCCCACACTGCGCCCTAGCCTGCTGTGTCCAGCCACACTCACTGCATCTCCATGTGGGGACTTGGGTGCCATGACTCAGGCAGAGAGGGGCACATGGGGACCCAGGGGCCCAGGTGCTGCCCAGGGCCCAAAGGTCAGCTGGGACCTGCCCTTCCATGCCAGAAGCTCCTGCTTCGATCACTGGCCAGGCCTAGCAACCACACCCATGCATGACTTTTGTGCACCAGTCCTCTAGTATTGAATACATACTATGTGTCAGGCACTGTGCTAGACTCATAGATGAATGTAAGATAATCCAGGCCCTGTAGTAGAATGGATAATTTCAACAAAAGTGCCAGTGGTTATAAAACAGTGTGAAAAGAATGGGATATTGGATATGTTATGGAGTTGAAAGAATGAAGAAAGTTAATAATTGTGAAGTGCTTAGACTAAAGCATGGCACATTGAAGTGTTATGTGCATGTTTGTTAAATAAATTACATTCCAGAAAATGTATTTTCCCTGGAGGCTAAGACCCCCATTCCAAACTGAAATACTGAAAGCCTGAGCTAGGTCTTGAAGATGGTTAGGGTTTAGCCAAGTTGAGATGGAACATGTTCTGTGCAGAGGGAACAGTATCTAAAAAACACAAAGGGACACAAGAGAACATGACCATTTCAAGAAGTTCAAAAAGTTCATTATGGCTAGAATATATACAAACTGAGAAGGAACAAAAGATTAGACTCAGTATGTGATCAATAAATTGTACTAATGGCCTCTATCAGCCTCTATTAGGTAAGTTATGCTTCATCAACAAGAAACACTGGGGCAGGGAATGGGTGTTGGGTAGGCAAGCAGTAGTTAGTATTTGCTGTAGTAAAATTGAAAATTGCTGTGAAATATTTTGAGAACTTAAGTACCCTTAAAGTTAATGTTATAATCCATGTTTATAGGGATATTTTTTCTCAAATATAATTAAAATTAGATAAAAGTCACAACATGTTTGAAAGAATATTTAAAAAGTTATTTAACTTTCTAGAACTTACAAGAAGTCTAGCAGTTGTTCCAGTTGGGTGCTATTCTTTCCAGGTATTGAGGATCAATAGTGTTGTTAAATCAAGGTAAAATACTGAATAACATATGATGTACTAGTTTACTACTTAATCAATTATGCTTGATTAGTGAATTAACTCTCAGCACCCTTTGGGGAGAAAATCCATCAATTTTCCATTGAACTGTGATTATTATTTGGAGGATAGCTGGCCAAACATTTGTTACTACAAAGTTGATGTTTTTTGTTTGTTTGCGTTTTTTAAATATGTTTTTATTGATTTCAGAGAGGAAGGGAGAGGGAGAGAGAAAAACATTAATGATGAGAATCATTGATTGGCTGCCTCCTGCACATTCCACCCTGGGGATCAAGCCCACAACCCAGGCATGTGCACTGACTGGAAATTGAACAGTGACCTCCTGGTTCATAGGTCAACGCTCAACCACTGAGCCACTTTGGCTGAGCCAAAGCTGATGTTTTGTTTATATTTTAGGGATAATATTTTCAAAAAAAAGAAAAGTTTCTACAGTGTCTAATTCTTCAGGACTAAGTTTAATTGTTTTGTTTAAAATTTCTGTGATATTATAAAAGGTTCCTGACCTGTCCCTAACCTACTTTTCCAATCTTATTGTCCTCTAATCCCAAATTATTGTCTCCCCTACAGTTAAATTGAAGTACTGACTCTCTTTTCACTTACCTACTTCCGTGTCTTTATATATTCTGTTTCTTTCTTCTCAATTTTTTTCTTCTCTTCTCTAATCATTTGAATCTTCCGTTTTTCAGTGCTCACTCTTTCATAGAAGACGCCATGTTTTCTTAAGTCAAAATTAAATTTGCTTTTTTTATTCCATAACTCCATTTATTCTTTATAATGTGTTACTTAGCTTTACATACTTCTCTGTCACTGCTCAAGCTATAGCATTCTGGTTTCTGCTTCTTCTACACCATGGAGTCTGGCCTTCAAAAAATATTTACATTATCCTACTGTCCAAATCCAACAGAGCATTTTGCAGTCCCTATGGTACCTTTACCATCCCTCATTAAAAGTCTTCTTACCATTTTCTGTCCAGCCCTTTGAATGAAGACTTGGTTTCAGAATTGCTATTGTTCAACTTTTGGACATTAGCTCTCCTCTCTGGGCTTTAGGTTGTTCTCCCATAGGTGGGTAGAAGGTACCATAAGGTTGTGGCCCACCACAACCCTGTAGTAGCCCTAATTCTACCTGATGATGTATGTTACATTTTTAATATATTTTTATTGATTTCAGAGAGAAAGGAAGATGGAGAAAGAATCATTGATCAGCTGCCTCCTGCATGCCTCCCACTGGAGATCGAGCCCACAAGCCAGGCATGTGCCCTTGACTAGAATTGAACCAGGGACCATTCACTTCACAGGCCAATGCTCTGTTCCCTGAGCCAAACCAGCTAGGGCAGGTATCCTATCTAATAAAGAGGAAATATGCTAATTGACCATCACTCCGTCACAAATATGGCTGCACCCACAGCTGAGGCCTAATTCCCTTAAGGAGCCTTAACGAGCAATCAGCAGGGACCTGAGGCTATGCCCTCCCCCGCCCCCGTGGGGCGTGACAGGGGACCTCAGGCCATGCCCCCTGCCCTGGCATCAGGCTGGGGGACCTCAGGCCCCACCTCCTGCCTTGGCACCAGGCCAGGGGAACTGAGACCACGCCCCCCCACCATGTGGGGCTTGACAGGAGACTTCAGGCTGAGCCCCCCACCCCGGCACCAGGCCAGGGGACCTCAGGCCACACACCCCTGCCCCAGCACCAGGCCAGGGGAACTGAGGCTGCACCCCGCTGCCTGGCTGGGCTTGACAGGGGACCTCAGGCCGTGCCCCCACCCAGCGGGGGTTGACAGGTGACCTGAGGCTGTGCCCCCCTCCCAGTGCTGGGCTGGAGAAACTGAGGCTGCACCCGCCCCCCCGCCTGGTGGGGTTTGACGGGGGACCTCAGGCCATGCCCCCTACCCAGCAGGGCTTGACAGGGTATCTCAGGCCATGTCTCTCACCTGACAGGGCTTGATGGAGGACCTCAAGGCATGCCCCTCGCCCTGGTCTGGGCTGGGGGACCTCAGGCCACGCCCCCCATCTTGGCGCCTGGCCAGGAGACCTGAGGCTACGCCCCCTGCCTGGCTGGGCTTGACAAGGGTGAGACTGGCCGGGTCTGGATCTAGCCCAATGGGAGGGGGCCAGCCGGGCCTGGGTCTCACGCAATTTTGAGGTGCATGTGGGTGGGCAGGGACTTGACTCTGGGTCCCGTGGTGAGCCTCAGACTCTGACAGGAGGAATGTTTTCATATACATTTTACCAATTTTCTTTCATCTCTGACACTTCTATTATAGAGAAAGAGCAAATAGCAATATTAAATTATTTCCTCTAATTAATCCCCTTTTAATGTGCATGAATTTTGTGCACTGGGCCTCTAGTGTTATATATTTATCAAATTGACAAAATGATGAGAAGCCCCTTTTGATGAAAAGAGATGTCAGATGTAGTTGATATGTTTTCTAAAGTGTAAGAAAATAACTCTCACTTCTTATGAGTGTCATAAGGATTATTGCTATTTAACATACTATGTATCTCACCTATTTGGTTTGCTTATTTTCTGTATTCCCACTAAAATGTAAGCTTTATGAGGACAAGGAATTGTACCTGTTTGGTTCACTATTGTATTCCTAGCACCTAGAACTAGGCCTGGCACAAAAAAAAAAAAAAAAAAAAAAAAGTGCTTAACAAATTTGTTGACTGAATACATGAAAAGTAATTAATATACAACAGTCATTCAGTAAATTATAGCAATACTGAATAATTCTATACTGTTGCTAATTATTATAATTTAGATAAAGAAGTTAATCTCACCTTAACTGGTTTGGCTCAGTGGATAAAGCATCGACCTGTGGACTGAAGGGTCCTAGGTTCGATTCCAGTCAAGGGTATGTATCTTGGTTTCGGGCACATTCCCAGTAGGGGGTGTGCAGGAGGCAGCTGGTAGACGTTTCTCTCTCATCGATGTTTTTTTTTAATTTAATAAATCTCTATTGTTCAGATTATTACAATTGTTTCTTCTTTTTCCCCCCATAGGTCCCCTCCACCCAGTTCCCATCCACCCTCTACCCTACCCCCCACACACACACTGTCCTCATCCATAGGTGTACGGTTTTTGTCCAGTCTCTTCCTGCACCCCCATACCCCTTTCCCCCTGAGAATTATCAGTCCACTCCCTTTCTATGCCCCTGATTCTATTATGTTCACCAGTTTATTCTGTTCCTCAGATTTTTAATTCACTTGATTTTTAGGTTCACTTGTTGATAGATATGTATTTGTTGTTCATAATTTTTATCTTTACCTTTTTCGTCTTCTACCTCTTCTTAAAGAATACCTTTCAGCATTTCATATAATACTGGTTTGGCGGTGATGAACTCCTTTAGCTTTTTCTTATCTGTGAAGCTCTTTATCTGACCTTCAATTCTAAATGATAGCTTTGCTGGGTAGAGTAATCTTGGTTGTAGGTTCTTGCTATTCATCACTTTGAATGTTTCTTGCCACTCCCGTCTGGCCTGCATAGTTTCTGTTGAGAAATCAGCTGACAATCGTATGGGTGCTCTCTTGTAGGTAATTAACTGTTTTTCTCTAGCTGCTTGTAAGGTTCTCTCTTTGTCTTTTGCCCTTGGCATTTTAATTATGATGTGTCTTGGTGTGGTCCTCTTTGGATTCCTTTTGTTTGGGGTTCTGTGCACTTCCTGGACTTGTAAGTCTATTTCTTTCACCAGGTGGGGGAATTTTTCTGTCATTATTTCTTCAAATAGGTTTTCAGTATCTTGCTCTCTCTCTCTTCTTCTGGCACCCCCATAATTCTGATGTTGGTACGCTTGAAGTTGTCCCAGAGGCTTCTTACACTATCTTCAACTTTTCGGATTCTTTTTTCTTTTAGCTTTTCCAGTTGAGTGTTTTTTGCTTCTTTGTATTTCAAATCTTTGACTTGATTCTTGCGTTCCTCTAGTCTGCTGTTGGGTCTCTGTATAATACTTTTATTTCAGTCGGTGTATGTTTAATTTCTAGTTGGTCCTTTTTCATATCCTCGAGGGTCTCGCTAAATTTATCTGCCTTTTCTAGGAAATTCTTGAAAAACCTTATAACTGTGGTTTTGAATTCTATATCCAGTCGTTCATTTTCCTTCATTTCTTTCGTTTGTGATCTGTTTCTTTGTCTCCGCATTTTCACTGCTTCTCTGAGTTGGTAGTGTGGCTTTGTCGGCTAGGTGTCTTATATGGCCCAGTGGCTTGGCCTCCCCAGTTACCTGAGGTGGACACTCTTGATGCACCCCTTTGTGGACTGTGTGCACAGCCTTGTTGTAGTTAAGTCTTGATTGTTGTTGGTATCACTGGGAGGAATTGACCTCCAGGCCAATTGGCTGTATCAGTTGTGTCTATGCCAGGAGACTTTCTGTGCTGGAGACAGCCTTATGGGACCAGACTGGCAAAATTTCAAAAGCCTCTGTGCTCAGCTGGGATGGGGCGGAGTCTCAGGGCGTAGCAGACAGTCTTGGCTTCCCGTCAGCCCTGCCTTTGCACATGCGCCTCCAGACCTCTGCCTTCCACAGCTCTCCTGAGTTTCCGCCTGACAGTCCAGATCCCCCCCATAAAAGTGTGGGTCCCCAGGGGCTCGCCCAGAATTGGAGTTCAGTGTAGTCAGAACTGGGGTTCAGTGCAGTCAGGAGCTTCTGACTCCCTTCTGCTAGGGAAAGCCTGCGGCAACCTCCGCAGTCAGTCTTCTCTGCACGCACTCACGCACGCACGGCTCCAGACCCCTGCCCGCCGCAGTTCCCCCGAGTCTCCGAGTCTCTGTGTGCCTTTCTCTCAACCTGACAGTCCAGACTCCCCCGTATGAGCCTGGGTCCACGGGGTCTCAGCCGGAACTGGGGTTCACTGCAGTCGGAACTAGGGTTCAGGGCAGTCAGGGGCTTCCTTCTCCCTCCTGCCAGAGAAAGCCAGCCAGGCACTCAGGCACCCTTCCTTTCTGCGCGCTTCTTCCTGTCTTCGTACCTCAGTCCTTTGCAGCTCCTCTTCTTCCTGTCTCAGTACCTCAGCCCTTTGCAGCTCCTCTGATTCTCTGTGAGCTTTTCTCTTTCCTTCTAGTTGTAGAATTTCCACTCAGCCAGCTTTCCTGTGGTTCTGGATGATGTCCATTCCGTCTTTTAGTTGTAGTTTTGAAATTGTTGTGCGAGGCAGCAGTTTAGGTGTTTACCTATTCCACCATCTTGGTTTCTCTCTCATCGATGTTTCTAACTCTCTATCCCTTTCCATTCCTCTCTGTAAAAAAATCAATAAAATATATTTTAAAAAAACGTTAATCTGTCCCTCTGTGGTAGTTTAAACTGTTTAAAATTTTATGCTTTTACTGTGGTTGTTTTTATTGTTTTCTCTTTTATATTTGTAGTATGCATATTTTAGCTTGGCTTTATGATAACTTTCTGTTATCTTGTATTCTAAATAGGGCATGTATAAGGTGGAATTCTTAGAGAAGACTTGGAACTTTCCAACTTGAATTCTTCCAATTCCGTTTGAAAGAAGGCAAAGTGTAAGTAGGTAAGTCTAGTACAGAGACCTCTTAATAAGTAGAGGCAGATCTTCCTGGCTTATTTTTAAATCAGCACATATTTTTGTCATTATTGAAAGGTTTTGAACTCCAAATACATCTTAGAAGGCAATTACATAGCAGTTGAATAATTCCCATGCTGACCACCTCATATATTAAGCTATCATCCCTCATTTGTGGAACCTGCTTAAGGTGTTAATCCTAGAAAATAACAAAGCCTTTTCATGCACTGGCTTGTCAAGTGAGGCTAATGATGCCACTGTTGCAATGAGACAGAAATAAACTAAGTGAATATGGAAATAAAATCATGCTTTTTGCTTCATAAATTTTTTATTATTTTCAGCCAACTGATCTGCTTACACTGGCCATGTTCTGGCTATTCATGTATTTTTTTTATAATTCTTTATTGTTGAAAGTATTACATAGGTCCCATATTTCCCCCATTGACCCCCCCTCCAGCTCACCCACACCCCACACCCCAGGCCTTCAGAACCCTATTGTCTGTGTCCATGGGTTATGCATATATGCATATATGCATAGAAGGTGATTGGTTGATTACCTCCCATCCACCCTCCCCCACCTTCCCTCTGAGATTGCACACTCTGTTCCATGCTTCCATGTCTCTGGATCCACTCTGTTCATGAGTTTATTTTGTTACTTAGATTCCACATGAGTGTGATCATATGACACTTGCCTTTTTCTGACTGACTTATTTCACTTAGCATAATACTCTCCAGGTCTCTGCATGTTATCTCAGCGGATAAGAGATTCTTCTTCTTTACTGCTGCACAGTATTCCATGGTATAAGTACCACAGCTTTTTTATCCACTCACCTGCTGATGGGCACTTGAGCTGTTTCCAGATCTTAGCTATTGTAAATTGTGCAGCTATGAACATAGGGGTGCATACATTCTTTCTGATTGGTGCTTTGGGTTTCTTGGGATATATTCCTAGAAGTGAGATCACTGGGTCAAATGTCAACTCCATGTTTGATTTTTTGAGGAACCCCCATACTGTTTTCCATAATGCACCAGTCTGCATTCCCACTAGCAGTGCACGAGGGTTCCCTTTTTTCCACATCCTTGCCAACACTTGTCATTTGTTGATTTGTTGATGGTAGCCATTCTCACAGGTGTGCAGTGATACCTCATTGTCATTTTAATTTGCATCTCTCTGATTATCAGTGACTTTGAGCATTTTTTCATATGTCTCTTGGCCATCTGTACATCCTCTTTGGAGAAGTGTCTATATAAGTCCTTTGCCCATTTTTTAATTGGATTGTTTGTCTTCCTTCTGTTAAGTTATATGAGTTTCTTATATATTTTGGATATTAACCCTTTATTGGATGTATCATTGCCAAATACATTCTCCCATGCAGTGGGCTGTCCTTTCGTTTTGTTGATGGTTTCTTTTGCTGTGCAGAAGCTGTTTATTTTTATCTAGTCCCATTGTTTATTTTCCCCTTAATTTCCTTTGCCTTAGGAGATGTACTAGTGTCTGTAAACATATTGCAATGAGAGATGTCCGAGATTTTGCTGCCTATGGTTTCTTCTGGGATTTTTAAGGTTTCACGACTTACATTTCAGTGTTTTATCCATTTTGAGTTCATTCTTATGTATGGTATAAGTTGGTGGTCTAGTTTCATTTTTTGCATGTGTATGTCCAATTTTCCCAATAAAGAGACTCTCTTGCCTCCTTAGTCAAGTATTAATTGAGTGTAATGGCTTGGGTTGATTTCTTGGGTCTCTGTTCTGTTCCATTGATCTATATGCCTATTCTTGTGCCATTACCAGGCTGTTTTGATTATGGTGGCTTTGTAGTATAACTTGAAATCTGGTATTATGATTCTTCCAACTTTGTTTTTCTTTCTCATGATTGCATATAATATTTTTTTCCATATAAATTTTTGGAGTATTTGCTCTAGCTCTGTGAAATATGCCATTGGTGTTTAAATAGGGATTGCATTGAATCTGTAGATTACCTTGGGTAATATGGACATTTTAATGATGTTGATTCTGCCAATCCATAAACATCATATATTCTTCCACTTGTTTATATCTTCCTCTATCTCTTTTTTCAACTTCCTGTAGTCTTCTGAGTACAGGTCTTTTGCCCCCTTGGTAAAGTTTATTCCTAAGTATCTTTTTTTTGTTGTTGTAATGGTAAATGGGATTGTTTATTTAGTTTCTCTTTCTAAGAATTCATTATTGGTGTATAAAAAAGCCATTGATTTTTGAGTGTAGATTATGTATCCTGCTATGTTGCAAAATTCATTTATTAAATCTAGTAGTTTTTTGGTGGAGCCTTTAGGGTTTTCTATGTACAATATCATGTCATCTGCGAACAATGAGAGTTTTACTTTCTCCTTTCCAATTTGGATGCCTTTTATTTCTTCTTGTTATCTGATCACTGTGGCTAGGACTTCCAGTACTATGTTGAATAAGAGTGGTGAAAGGATATATCCCTGTCTTGTTTCTGTTCTTAGGGGAAATACTTTTAGTTTTTGCCCATTGAATATGATGTTGGCTGTAGGTTTGTCATATATGAACTTTATCATGTTGAGATATACTACCTCTATTCCCACTTTGCTGAGAGTTTTTATCAAAATTGAGTATTGGATTTTGTCAAATGCTTTTTCTGCATCTATTGATATGATCATGTGATTTTTGTCATGTGATGTATCATGTTTATTGATTTGTGAATATTGTACCAGTCTTGTACCCCTGGAATAAATCCCACTTGATCATGGTGTATGATTTTTTTAATATGTTGCTGGATGCAATTTGCTAATATGTTTTTTTTAATTTTGCTAGTATTTTGTTGAGGATTTTAGGATCTATGTTCATCAGGGATATTAGCCTGTAATTCTCTTTCTCTGTTGTGTCTTTATCTGGTTTTGGAATTAGGATAATGCACAAAAAAAGAGTTTGGATTTATTGAAGTAGTTTGAGGAGTATAGATGTTAGTTTTTCTTTGAATGTTTGGTAAAACTCCCCTGTGAAGCCGTTCAGACCTGGGCTTTTTTTTGTTGGGAGTTTTATGATTACTGCTTCTATTTCATCAGTTGTTATTGCCCTATTCAAGTGTTGTGATTCCTCCTGATTCAGTTATGGGAGATTGTATTTTTCTAGGAATTTGTCCATTTAATCCAAATTGTCCAACTTGTTAGTATATAGTTTTTCATAGTATTTTCTTACAATCCTTTGTATTTCTGTGGTGTCAGTGGTTTCTCCACTTTTGTTTTGATTTCATTTATTTGGGTCCTCTTTGTTTCTTAATGAGTCTGGCTAATGTTTCATCTATTTTGTTTATCCTTTCAAAGAACCAGCTCTTGGTTTCATTGATTTTTTTTTTGTTTTTTGTTTGTTTGTTTGTTTTAGTCTCTGTGTTATTTGTTTCTATTCTAATCTTTATTATTTCCTTCCTTCTACTTACTCTGGGCTTTTAATGTTGTTCTCTTTCTAGTTCTTTAAGTTGTAGAATTAAATAGTTTATTGCTGATATTTCCTGGTTTTTGAGGTATGCCTGAAGTGCTATGAACTTCCATCTCAAGACTGCTTTTGCTGTGCTCCAGAGATTTTGGGTTGTTGTGTGTTCGTTTTCAATTGTTTCCAGGAAGTTTTTAATTTTTTTTCTTGATCTCTTTGATAACCCATTCATTATTTAATAAGATATTATTTAGGTCCTTCTGTGCAGGGGGTGTGTCTAATGGGCAGCCAGGTCAAGGTGAGACCTGTGTGCTCCAGGAAGGGAAATCCCCTCAGCAATGTCTGAAGGAAGAAAACTAAGAAAAACTTTGAAATATTCATTTTTTAATGTAAAAGATCAAAGTTGGATGCCTAATCAAGATTCAGAGGAAGAAAATTATATTGATAAGTGTTCTATTGAAGTCAGGATGAATACAACAAAGGATTTCCTCTGGTCATTAAAGCACACACCAAAGTAGGAAATGTGTGTTTTCTTACACCTATTTGCTTGCATTGCACCCTGGAACCCTAGAGAGAATCCATGAGTTTTGTTTTTCAATATCTACAAACAATATTCTTGTTTTAAGTTATTTTTAGAAGAAAAATTTAATTGACCAGTTATAAGCAGGGAGCATAATAATTGTTTTAAGAATTGTTTTAAATGCCCTAGCAGTTTTGCTCAGTGGTTAGAGTGTCCACCCATTAACAAAAGGGCAGTGAGTACAATTCCTGGTCAAGGCCACGTACCTGGGTTGTGGATTCGTTCCTGCCCCTTGAAAGGGTGAGGGTAAGAGGCAACCAGTTGATGTGTGTGTGTCTCTCCCTCTCTCTCCTCCTTTCCACTCTGAAAAGCAATGGAAAAATATCCTCAGGTGAGCATTAACAGCAACAAAAAAATGAATTGTTCTAAAGCACAAAGATGGTTATTTTCAAACATGCTTCAACCAAATGACACACTTTATACATCTTTGTGACTATTCTGAATGCCACTAATGGGACTATTAAAATTTATAACATGGAGCCTGGGGAGAAAATGTGTATCAGGAAAGTTTATGATAAAACTGTCTTTTATTTAATCTGTCCTATTTGGTTCTAAAATAAATTGTGTTTGATTTCTTGGGGGGGAAATAACATGCCAATTAGCCTCCATGTGTTTGAATGTCTTTGAGTGTTTTGATAGTAGTTGATTTATAATATCATGCCATTGTGATCTAAAAATATGCTTGATATGATTTCAGACTTCTTGAACTTGTAGAGACTTATTTTGTGTCCTAACATCTGGTCTATCTTTGAGAATGACCCATGTGCACTTGAGAAGAATGTATATTCTGCAGCTTTTGGGTGAAATGTTCTATGATTTTCAATTAATTCCATCTGATCTAGTGTATCATTTAGGATCGCTGTTTTCTTGTTGATTTATGACTAGAAGGTTTATCAAGTGATGTCAGTGGGGTGTTAAAGTCTCCTAATATGGTTATATTGCTGTCAATCTCTACCTTAAAATCCTCCAGAAGTTTTTTTTATGTATTTAGATGCTCCTATATTGGGTGCATATATGTTTACCAGAGTTATATCCTCTTGTTGTATTGGTCCCTTTAGTATTATGAAGTGGCCTTCCTTATTTCTTGTTATGGCCTTCACTTTGAAGTCTATTTTGTCAGATATGAGTATTGTTATCTCAGCTTTTATTTTCAGTTCCATTTGCTTGGACATTTCTTTTCCCAACCCATTACTTTGATTCTGTGTGAGTCTTTTGTTCTGAGATGGTCTTTTGTAGACAGATATATATGTAGACATATATATATATATATATATATATATATATATATATATATATATGTGTGTGTGTGTGTGTGTGTGTGTGTGTGTGTGTGTGTGTGATGTTTTCTTATCCATTCAGCTACTCTATGTCTTTTCATTGGAGCACTTAAGTCATTCACACTTACGGTTATTATTTATGGGTACTTATTTATTGCCATTCTTATTCTTATACCTATGTTCTTCTCTTTCTCTCTATTTCTTATTTTTACAACAGTCCCTTTACCGTTTATTGCAGTGCTGGTTTGGTGGTAATAAACTTTTTTATCCTTGTTTGTTTGTTTGTTTGTTTGTGAAGCTCTTTATTTCACCTTTGATTTTGAAAGAAAGCCTTGCTGGATGGAGTAGTCTAGCGTTCAGTCCCTTGGTTTTCATTGTTTTGTATACTTTATGCCAGTGGTTACCAACTGGTGGTCTGTGGACCACTGGTGGTCTGTGAGGTCCAAAAGGCATAAAGTTTATGCCATTTCCTTCTGTCCTGAAGTATTTCTATTGAGAAGTCAGCTGACCATCTAAAAGGAGCTCCCTTGTAGGTAACTTTCTGTCTCTCTCTTGCAGGCATTAAGGTTCTTTCTTTGTCTTTAATGTTTGCCATTTTTATTACTATGTGCCTAGGTGTGGGTCTTTTGGGGTTTATTTTTGATTCAGACTCTTTGTGTTCCCTAAATTTGAGTGAATTTTTCCTTCACCTGTTTCTGAAAGGGCTTTAGGCAGGGTAGGTGCTGTTTAGCTTTCCAGGAATGTGGTGAGTGTGTTTCCCTGACCCAGAGCTATTCCTACATGAGTGGCCCAAAATATTACTCTGCTCTTGACTGGACAGAGGTCCTTGTATGGAAACCCATGGGTCATCTGGAAACCTGGAGTTTTTTATCAGCTCTCCCATGGGGGAAAACTACCAGTCTTATTCCCAGCATAGTGGAGCAGATGGCCCCTCCCCCAATCCAGTAACTGATGCTCCTTAGACTATTCAAACCCAAAGAGGGAAGATAATTCATTTAACACTCATAATCAAGAGAAATATTTCCCAAAACTGAAGTGAGGAATAGAATAATAGTATTGACCAGGCAATGTATACCCTAAATCTGCTATATCCATGAATTATCAGGCTAATTCAATGATAAGAACACCCAGTCTGTGTGCTTTGTTTTACTGTCCAGCCCATTTATAATCTAACTAGTGGCCCAGTGCACAAATTCATACACATTGGAAGGAAATTAACTAAAAGAAATATTTTAATATCACTATTCACCCTTTCTCTATAATAGAAGGGTCAGAGATGAAAGAAAATTAATAAAATGCACATGAAAATAATATATAAATTGATTAATAAAAAACAATAACAACATGATATAACAACAAATATTTTCCATGAAATTTTTACTGTCAGAATCTTTATCATTAATTTTTAAAATATGCCGGGTATTCTGGAAAATTTATATCATTTGGACAAACTTTGCCTTTGCTACAACATCGAGTAAATTTCCCATTGGTTTTTCATCAGATAAATTTAGGGATAGGCAAAATTGGCATCTAACAGTCATTCCTCCACAACTATGTTCGAGAATTGCATCCTCATGTACTCCATTTTCGCTGAGAAGGCAGTTCCTACCAGTATTGGTAGTACTTGTCAATGACTGTTCTTCAGACATATTCTGTCAATGACGTTGCTTTCTTTTGGCTTCAGAGGTCTGGTGCACGAATTCATGCACTGCTGGGGTCCAGGTGGCCCGCCCAATGGGGGTCATTAGGCCCATCAGTTCACCTGGGGCAAGGGGCCACAGATGGTTTGCCAGCTGGTCCTGCCCCTGACCCAGGTCTTGGTACCTGCTTGGGGGCAGGGCTGGCCAGGATGAGGGCCGCAGGCAGTTTGCCAGCCGGCCCCTCCCCTGATCAGGGTGGGGAGGACCCACTCTGGGGCGGGGCCGGCAGGGGCAAGGGGCCACAGGCATTCTGGTCATTCCACTGTTCAGTCAATTTGCATATTACCCTTTTATTATATAGGACTAGAGGCCCAGTGCACGAAATTCGTGCACGGAGGGGGGTTGTCCCTCAGCCCAGCCTGTACCCTCTCCAATATGGGACCCCTCGAGGGATGTCCGACTGCCCGTTTAGGCCCGATCCCGGTGGACATCGCTCTCACAATCCAGGACTGCTGGCTCCCAACTGCTAGCCTGCCTGCCTTCCTGATTGCCCCTAACCACTTCTGCCTGCCAGCCTGATCACCCCCTAACCACTCCCATGCCAGCCTGTTTGCCCCCAACTTCCCTCCTCTGCTGGCCTGGTCACCCCTAACTACCCTCTCCTGCAGGGTTGATCACCTCCAACTGCCCTCCCTTGCAGGCCTGGTCCCTCTCAACTGCCCTCCCTTGCAGGCCTGGTGCCTCCCAACTGCCCTCTCCTGCTGGCCATCTTGTGGTGGCCATCTTGTGTCCACATGGGGTCAGGATCTTTGACCACATGGGGGCAGCTATATTGTGTGCTGCAGTGATGATCAATCTGCATATTACTCTTTTATTAGATAGGATAGAGGCCTGGTACAGGGGTGGGGGCCAGCTGGTTTGCCCTGAAGGGCATCCCGGATCAGGTGGGGGTTCCCTTGGGTGTGGGGCGGCCTGAGCGAGGAGACTGTGGTGGTTTGCAGGCCGGCCACACCCCCTGGCAACCCAAGTGCAGGCCCTGGTATCTGGAATTTATTTTCCTTCTACAATTGAAACTTTGTAGCCTGGAGCAGAAACAAGCCTGGGGCTCCCTCCGAGGCCAGCAGCCATTTGTGTTTGGGTTATAATTGAAACTTTGTTGCCTTAAGCAGGTGGGCCCGGCCAGGGTGTGCGGAAAGCTTTGCTTCCCCTGTTGCTGGCAGCAACCCTGGCCTGCTCTCTCAAGCTCCATTCTCCCACCATTTGTTTGAATTTGTTTACCTTCTATAATTGAAACTTTGTAGCTTGAGTGGAGGCTTAGGTCTGGCAAGGGCAGGCAGAAAGCTTGGCTTCCTCTGTTACCTAGGAAACCTTGCTCTCTGTGGCTGTAGCCACCTTGGTTTGGGTTAATTTGCATGCTCACTCTGATTGGCTTGTGGGCGTGGCTTGTGGGTGTGGCTTGTGGGTGTGTCGGAGGTATGGTCTATTTGCATATTTGTCTATTATTAGATAGGATATGATCCTCCCACTGCTGAACCCAGAGAGCAAAGGTGATATTAGTTTCTCATATTTGTAGATGAGAAAACTGAGGTCCAAGATTATAAATAAATTACCCAACAACACATTTAGCAAGTGGAAAAAAACAGCATTTCTCCAAGAATTTAGACTTCAGAACACATTTTTTTCCCTTCCATACCATACTGCCTCTCACATGAAAATGTCTCTCATGGTTTGTGTTCTTCACTCCTGTACTTAATTTTTGCAAAGATGAATTGGCTGCACACTGCTGACTCTATTGCTTAATAGTTTTTCTCTGATTTAAAGTCTTTTTCAAAAGTAAAAGTCTGTCAATTTACCTAATTTATCTGAAAAGCAGCTTATATCAATTTTAAAAATATGAATTTATGTATCAACTCATATTTAAAGTCTCCTGGTTGAAAGATTTTCTTGTGGTAACTTAAGAATTTCCACATGAAATTCCCTAAAATTATCACCTTAACAAATTATATTCAAAAGAAAAAATATCAGTAGTCTTATCATTTAAAAAACTAACACTAGTAAAATTCATGTGCTAAAATTTTATATAATTTATATCAGTTTTTTTCCAAACTTTGTTGTACATTGGAATCAGCTGGAATCTTTAAAAATGCACCTACCTCAAAGACATTCTGATTTAATTGTTATGATATGCAACCTGAGCATCAACATTTTTAAAATCTCCCAAGTGATTTTTTTGGGGGGAGGAAACATTGCTTTATTGTCTACATTTGGAAAGTGAAATTTAGAAATCTCTGGAAATAACATATCTTTGACTCTCTTTGATTTTAAAAATAATTGATTGGTTTATAGTAATTTCTATTGATTTTTCCTCTGATTTCAGATGATTATATACAGTCTGAAAATAAAAATGTCACACACAAGCAACTGTACATTATTATACATTAGTATATACTTTATTATGAATGTGGCTTTATTACTTTTTTATTTCATGTTACATGCAAAAATCTAACAATAATGAGATCTGAGGGCTTTATTTTATTTTAGCTGATCTCATGAACCATTTAGAAAAGAACTAAGTGACAGTGGTGTATTAATAAAATCTATAAAATTAACTAGAAAACAGCATATTTGAATACTTGCTTGGAAAAATGAAAGGGCTAAATATTTAAGTAAACAAATTGCACTAAATGGTACATTCTTTATTCACATTCCTATACCATTTCAGGGTTGGGCTCATGGTTAGGCATTTGCTAACTTGCTTTTTTTTTCACGATACAATTTTAATTTTATTCCTTTTTTTATTGTAAAATGCACATAACAAAATTTGCCCATATTGGCCATTGTCATTGTACAAGTCCATTCACAATGTTGTGCAATCAATTTTCAGAGCTCTTTTTATCTTGTGATACAAACTCTGTCCCCATTAAACAGTAACTCCTCACTTCTTCCTCATCCAGCCTCTGAGAAGCACCATTGTACTTTCTATCTCTATGAATTTGACTATACAGTATTTCATTTTTTGTGGCTGGCTTAGTTCACTTAACATAATGTCCTCAGAGTAGCTTCCACCTATAGGCCAAGGTTCTCTTTTTGCTGCAGAAGTATCCTATCTAATAAAGAGGGAATATGCTAATTGATTATCACTCCATCACAAAGATGGCTGCACCCACAGCTGAGGCCAAGTTCCCATAAGGAGCCTTAACGAGCAATCAGCAGGGACCTGAGGCTACACCTTCCCCCGCCCCAATGGGGTTTGACAGGGGACCACAGGCCGCGCCCCCCACCTAGCAGGTCTTGACAGGGGACCTCAAGGTGTGGTCCCCATCCTGGTGCTGGGCTAGGGGACCTCAGACTGCACCCCTTGCCCAGCGGACTTGATGGGGGACCTCAGGCCACACCCCCCACCCCAGCACTGGGCCAGGGGACCTGAGGCTGCACCCCCCTGCCTGGCTGGGCTTGACAGGGGACCTCAGGCCATGCCCCCCACCCAGCAGGGCTTGACAGGGGACCTCAAAGTGCACCCCCAGTGCTGTGTCAGGAGAACTCAGGCCACGCCCCTGCCTAGCAGGGCTTGACAGGGGACCTGAGTCTGCGCCCCCCTGCCAGTAGGGCTTGACAGGGGACCTGAGGCTGCGCCCCCCTCCCAGTGCTGGGCTGGGGGACCTGAGGCTGCATCCCCCTGCCTAGTGGGGCTTGATGGGGGACCTCAGGCCATGCCCCCCACCCAGCGGGGCTTGACAGGGGATCTCAGGCCGTGTACCCCACCTGGCAGTGCTTGATGGAGGACCTCAAGGCATGCCCCCCACCCCAGTCTGGGCTGGGGAACCTCAGGCCATGCCCCCTTTCCTGGCACCGGACCAGGGGACCTGAGACTATGCCCCCTGCCTGACAGGGCTTGACAAGGGTGGGACTGGCTGGGTCTGGATCTAGCCCAATGGGGGGTGCGGCTGGGTCTGGGTCTCACGCGATTTTGAGGTGCATGTGGGTGGGCGGGGACTTTACTCTGGGTCCCATGGTGAGCCCCAGATTCTGACAGGAGGGAGGTTTTCATATACATTTTACTAATTTTCTTTCATCTCTGACACTTCTATTATAGAGAAAGGGCAAATAGCAATATTAAATTTTTCCTCTAATTAATCCCCTTTTAATGTGCACGAATTTTGTGCACCAGGTCACTAGTTTCTTAATAAAGGATGCAGCTAAATTTTAGTTCAATACAGGAGATTATATCACTATTTTTAATCTTATCAGTATTTCTAAGGATAATAAAGATGATGGAAAATCAGATTTTATTAGACATTTGGCATTTAATATCTATTTTCATTTTATCTAGCATCAAAGCAAAAATAGACTCAACTGCTTTATTTCTATAGCAAATGTTTAAAGTAACACCATGAAAATTTTATATATATAAATAATAGAATAGAATAGAATAGAATAGAATAGAATAGAATAGAATATGTAACATATATAAATATGTTACTGATCTCTGTTTACGTGGCCCATTAATGCTTACTTGACACAAATACAGTTCTAAAAAAATGGGGCCATTATTCCCTCAAATCTGTGACTAGGCTTCTGACATTTCTAGAAAATTATTTAAAGTTGTTAAATATATAAATGGGTTTATTGCTCCTGTTCCCTACCCAAATGTTTGTTCATTATGATGTTAAGCCAGAATCTACTTATGTGAAACCATTACTTTTTGGGTATCATGACCTAAGAGTTTATAGGGCAAAATTATAAAATGTCAGAACCATTGGTGTGGATTATTAGATTGATTTCCTAAGATTAAAAATTTCTAGTGAAATATTTTATGTTAACACTAGTGGCCCGGTGCACAGATTCATTCACATTGTAAGGAAATTGATTAGAAGGTGGCCAGTGGGGCAGACTGGGCGAGACGGGCCGGACATGCCCTGGAGCCAACCTCCCCTCCCGTGGTCCCTCCCCGGCCAGCCACACCTGGGGCAGCACTGTGGTTCAAAGGGTGTCTGCAGAGTGATCAGGTTCCCTCTGGCAGCTGGGGTCCCTCAGCCTGGTATGCGGGGATTGGGCTGAAACAGGCTCTCTGACATCCCCTGGGGCATCCCAGAGTGTGAGAGGGCACTCTGAAAAGTTGCTGTGGTACAGGGTATGGAACGCAAATGCAAATGTGTAGTAAACCACATGTGGGGCCAACAGTACCCCAGCAACAGCATAACCCATGGCTGAAGATGGAATCGTGCGGCCCCACAAGGAATTGGGCTCCCTCCTCTCTGGTTCCAGGGTGTGTCACCCAAGAACCATCACTGCCAAGTCACCACAGCTCGGCAGCTCCTGAGTTGAGTGTCTGCCCCTGCTGGTCAGTGCATGTCATACCTACTGGCTGGTCGGATGGTCAGTCAGACAGTCACTTAGCCTTTTATATATATAGATAGTAATAAGCTATTAAGTTTTGAAGTATATTACCAACAGAATGTGATATAAATATGTCTTAGAAGAAATACAAAAAGTAATATGCAGTGGATATACAGGTGTTTTTCAAAATACAGAATTTTGAACTTATAAAGCAGGTAATTTCCCCAATTTTACCAACAAATTTTGATGTTTCTATATCAATATCTTTGATTATTACAGGAGATTCTCAAGCAGGTCATCAGTTATTTGCAAACATTTATATTGCTTATTGCTAGACTAGAATAAAAGATTGTATAATCAAATACAAGCAAATATTTGAGAGTGTGAGTGTGATGGAGAAATTGACATGAGTTGGGAGAGCTAAGGAAGATGAATAGCAAAGAGCCAGATTGAAGAAAGTATTGCAAAAGCAAATTAAACGTTTATCTGTGTATTTTATTCTCAGTTGAAGTATACTGCTTTCCTAAAATAACATTGAACCCTTCATGGGGTTCACCACTATGACTGGGAATTGCATGCAGATGAAAAGCAGTAGTTAATCTTTGCCTATTTTTAAATCTAGGGTTTGTGTTTTTTTTTTTTGCTATTGAGTCCTAAGAGTTCCTTATATATTTTGAATGTTAGTTAACCCTTTTTCAGATACATGGTTGCAAATATTTTCCTTCATTCCTTTTGCTGCCTTTTCATTTTAAGTGTTTTAGGTTTGAGGGGGTTGTTTTTTTATTTGTTTTTATTGCCTGTGCATAGCCAAGAAATCATTGCCAAGACCAATGTCAAGAAGCTTTTTCCCTCTGTTTTCTTCTAGGAGTTTTATGGTTTCAGGTCTTACATCTAAATCTTTGATCCATTTTTAATTAATGTATGTGAGTGGTGTAAGATAAGAATCCTTTTTTGCATATGAATATCTAATTTTCCAAACACCATTTATTGAAAAGACTATCATTTATCCATTGGAATTTTTATACAGATTGCATTGAATCTGTAGATCATATTGGATAATATGGACACATTTTAACAATATTAACTCTTCCAATCTATGAACTTGGAATGGTTTTCCCTTTATTTGTATGGACATGTTTTCATTTTTAGGAAAATACTGATGTATATAAATCTAAGAATGATATTGTTTAGTCACATGGCAACCCCATATTTGATCATTTGAGAAACTGCCAGAATGTTTTCTAAAGTGTCTGTGAGGCTTTTCACAAATCACCATAATCTTTGCCATTGATGAAGCCAAGAGAAGATTCCAACCAGATGTGTAACCTGCTCTTTTCTGGCAGGAAAAAATTCTTGGCTGGGAAAACATACTGTACTCACAGCCAGGAGACTTAGGTCATAATCTTGGCCCTGCCTTTAATTATCTATATGACCTTGCGCCATTCATCTCTAGTGGGCACAATTCCCTTGTCACTGTCTATAAATTAAGGGAACAGGATTAGATGTTATCCAACTTTAAATTACAACCCTGAGAGTTTAAAGTGGTGTTGTGTTCTTCCGTTAATCCTACAAACCATTTTACTCATGTTTAAGATTTTGTCTGGCAAAGAAATAGGATATTACTTTTATCTCCAGATTGTCTTACTACTATAGAAAACCAAAGAATTCCTATTGTTGCTTGCTTCATTTTTTTCCTTTGGTAGACCATGTGCTGCTTAGTTCCATATAGAAAATTACCATGAACTAGAAGTATTTCAAATATCTTTTTGGACATGGGTGAGGGCATGAGTGGGGGGATGGGGGGACATTGGGGGGATAAGGACACATTTAATCAATAAAGGGAAAAAATCAATAAAGGGAAATCAATTAATCAATAAAGGGAAAAAAAGTGGAAAAAGAACTGTTGGTTCTTCAGAGAACTGAAATTGGCTTTTAAGGATGCCCAATTTGCATATGTCATATTGGGCAGAAAAACAGTTATTCATTAACTATTTCTCATCTGTGCTACTCAATGTGTGGGTCACAAATGAGCAGCATTGGCACCACGTAACAACTGATTATAAAGGCAGATTCAAAGGCCCCTCCTCAGGCTCAATGAGTCAGAATTTCTGGGGCTCAGGCCCAACAACCTGAGTTTTAACAACATCTCTAAGTGAATCCTATTTGCACTAAACTTTGAGAATCCCTGACTCTCCAAAGTACTGCTTTGGACCCTCTGCATTGCGGACTTCCATCTCAGTACACTATATTTCAAACTTGTTTCTAGATTTAATTTCTAATCAATCTTGAAACAGAAGATTGGGCTTCACCCAAGTGTCTTTCATGAAAGATCTTGAGCTAAATGTGCTGGATTTAGCAGCTAACAGTTAATTCATGCCAAACAGTAAGTCTAGTAGCAACAGCTGAATCAGTAAACCTTGGTTTACTTTTATCTGTCTCAGAAGAAAAATCACTTCTTCACTGGATAGCTTGTACAAGTCAGTTGGCCTATTCCTTTATCAGTTATTTTTAACAGCAATGAATTGCGAAAACTTCTAACAATCTATTTCCTAGTCATTATATTGTATTTGTTTCTCAAGGAAGAAAAATCTCTTTATAATACAAAGAAAACAAAAAAATATTTGAACAATGTTTTACAGTTTCTAGTGTGTTTCTATGTGCATTTTAGCATTTAATTCTCATGGAAATCCTGTGAAGTAGTATGATAACAGTGAGACTTTCCATATAGCATGCTGAAAACTTCTAAGTGGAGCCAGAATAGATGAAAGGGTAGATCCAATAAGATTGGGACTGCCCAGCCAGCCAGCATCGCTTAGTGGTTGAGCATCGACCTGTGAACCAGGAAGTCAGGGTTTGATTCCTGGTCAGGGCACTTGCCCGGGTTGTGGGTTGCAGGCTCGATCCCCAATGTGGGGCATGCAGGAAGCAGCTGATCAATGATTCTCTCTCATCATAGATGTTTCTAAATTTCCCTCCCTCTCCCTTCTGCATACCCCACACTGAGGATAGAGCCTGCAACCCACAACCCAGGCATGTGCCCTGACCGGTAATGGAACTGTGACCTCCTGGTTCATAGGTCGATGTTCAACCACTGAGCCACACTGGCTGGACTGAATCAGTTTGAATTCCAAGTAGCAACTACTGTTCTCACTAAAGGATCTTTAAAACCCCCTCCCATCTCTGCAACACACCCAAGAATGCTGAACATGCAAGGTACTCAGTACAGCCTTATATTTGTTATCTGTTACAGCAAAACAAATTATCACAAAATTAATGGCTTAAAAACTATTACCTCGTAGTTTTTATGGGTCAGAAATCCAGACATGGTTTAGCTGGGTCCTCTAGCTCTGAGGCTCCCACAAGGCTGAAGTCACATCAAGGCCCCGACTGCGAACAGTCTGCTTCCTACCTCACCCACATAGATGCTAGCAGTATTTGGTTTCTTGTGGACTCTTGGACTGAGACCTCAGTTCCTCCTGAGCTGCTGGCCAGAGGCCTCCCTTGGTTCCTTGCCACATGGGCCTCTCTTGTAGTGCATTTCACAATGTGGCATCTGGTTCCATCAGAGCAAGCAAATGAAGAACAAGAGAGTGCCAGCAAGAGGAGGTATGCTAGCAAGACACAAGTCACGGTCTTGTTAAGTTAATGCAGAAATGACATTCCATTGCTTTTGCCATATTCTACTTGTTAGAATCATGTCACTAGGCGCAGTCTGCACTCAAGGAAGGAGATTACACAAGGGTTTGAATACCAGGAGGTAGGGTGCTGGGGCTGACCAGCAGCCCCTGAATGACGGATGAGTGGATTACTCAGACACAGTTTGACTGTGAAAGAGAGGGCTAAGGGGCCCCTGGCTCTAGTAGCCAGAGCAGCCTCAATTGCCTGCCTCGTTAGGCCTTTATTGGAATTTTTATCTTTAATACAATCAGTAGGGTGAGTCATCTTGGGAGGACACATGTGTTTACATTGTCCTCTAGGCAAGGGCATCCAGGGATTAAGCATAAGGATTCCAGTAAACACCCGGGGGTCTGCATATGCACAGACTTGTTTGGAAAGGCCAAGGAATAATTAGGGGCGCTGCCTTCGACACTCCCTTTAGTCTCCCCTAAGTCAGAATTCTGATAAACAGGGCAGGCAGCCTTCCACACACTTCCCTTTTATCAGAATGTCCTCCTTACAAACTTTCCAACCAAGTCTCATGCTCCCCAGCAGTAGGGGTCATTGGAAGCCCTGTTCAGCTGCTGCCTACCTCAAGTCCCAAAGCAATATTTGGAAAACTCAGCAGAAATGAGGTAGCTAGTGCAACAATGATTCCATTCACCATCTTAGATTAATATTATCACCAAAAGTTTAAAATCTACTTTAAACCTTTCTTAATTTGACACATATACACATGTGCACTGTATTACATGCATAGATCTCATTCGAGGGCACTGAATCCTGGCTACCTCACTTACCACAGTGACTAAGATTCCCCTTACTCAAAGATTGCCAGCCACACTGGCAGACTTCCCAGGATTTCATCCCATCTATTTAAAATATATTTTCTTCCTATATAGGCCTGACTGTACCCTCTCTTCATTCCATTCTCTGTTCAAATGCCACAGCCTCGGAGAAACCTTCCCTGACCAAGCACCACATGTTCACCCACTCCTCACTCTCCTGTACTCTGCTTCATGTTTCTCCATAATGCTGTCACTACCTGACATTCTATAATGTACTTTTCATTTATCTGTTTATTGTCTGTCTCCTCCAGCAAATAAACATGTACATTTGGTCATAAATTTCAGAGCCTAGAGTGGTACCAGGCACAGAGTAAGTACTCAATAACTATTTGTCAAAATGTGAAGGACTGTTTTTTATTTAGCATGGGGAAAACTTTTACAGCGGATCCTTGAATAACATTGTTTCATTTGATGTCATTTGGTTATAACATTCATGATATGGCATAGGAATGTAACCCTTATTTATATCAATTAGCCTTTGGTAAAATTGGTTTTGTTATAAGTTGGTTCGCTTAAAGTCGCGGAACCTATCAATGATGTTAAGTGAAGATTGATTGTACTTGAATTATGTTTGTACCACATTAATAATATGATACACATCCATCTCTGTTATTAGGAATTATGCCATCATTTTCCCACCTATGATAATGAGGAAATGAATTATTAGAAATAGGAGTGTTTTCAAGGACTTCTTTTGGAAAAGTAGTTGACATTCAGCAATTTGAATTCCATAACAGGATGTACTTTTGGTCTTTGCCAATAAATTTACATTCATTGAGAAAGGAAAAAAAGATCTTTAGAAAATAATACATACAGAGAATTACTGAATTCCTAATATTTTCCTTAGCAATGATTTTCTACATAACCTTTGTTGTGTATTTGTTCAGTTTTTTTTCCATCCTAAAGAGCAACTATTGAAATGCAAACACTTACAGTCAAGATATGTTTTTGGTGGTTTCCACAATCTTATCTCATTCTGTGCTAAACATTCACTTTACTAAAATAAAAATAAACAAAAGCATATTCAGAACCCATCTTGAATAAATGACAAAAAAAGTCCTTAAGTCAAAAGCTTTTGAATACTTTATTTAGTCTGATTAATCCAAGTCATTTTTTTTCTTTGTGGGAAGGTTTCTAAGTCAATATTTTAAGGAATATAATGATATATGAATCAAGAGCTATGTGCAAAGTACTGTTACACATTATAAGGAACACTAAGTTAAGGAAGACTCATATATAGATGGAGAGCAGTAGTATAAAATATAATTTAGGTTGTGCATTCTGAAGTTAAATCTTCTATGTGACTTCATCATCCATTTATTAATATCTTTGTCTTAGCACTTATCTCATAGTGTTATTGTGATGGTTAATTTGTGTCAATTTGATTGGGTCACAGGGTGCCCAGATATAAACATCATTTCTGGATGTGTCTGTGAGAATGTTTCTTAATGAGATTAGAATGTGCATCAGCAGATTAAATAAAGAAAAGCCCTCCGTGGTGTGGGTGGGCCTCATATAATCCATTGAAGGCCTGAATAGCTGAATAGAACATTGTCTCTGAACTGGGACATCAGTCTTCCCCAATCCTTGGAATAACACCTGGGCTAGAATTAACACCATCAGCTATTCTCCTTCCAATGCTTTTGGACTTGAACTATGCCATGGGCTTTCTTGGGTCTGGACTTCTTAGCCTCAATAATCACCTGAGACAATTCCTTAATTCCTTATAATTTCCCTCTCTCTCTCTCTCTTTCTCTCTCTCTCTCTCTCTCTCTCTCTCTCTCTCTCTCTCTCTCTCTCTCCCTCTCTCTCATGAAGGCATGACAAAAAAAAAGTCCTTAGGTCAAAAGTTTATTTAGTCTAATATGAGAGAGAGAGAGAGAGGGAGAGAGAGAAAATACAACCCTAATACAGTTGTTGAGTTAATTGAATGTGTGGATGCTAAGTGGCAGCATACTAACCTGACAAGTTCAGGGAAGGCCTGCATGGCAGCTTTGCAAAGTCAGAGACCTAAAGTAAGCACAAGGATGGTCTGAAATTAAAACTTTTTAACTAAAAGCAGTTTATGAAGATAGTGTAAGAAGCCTCTGGGACAACTTCAAGCGTACCAACATCAGAATTATGGGGGTGGCAGAAGAAGAGAGAGAGAGCAAGATACTGAAAACCTATTTGAAGAAATAATGACAGAAAAATTCCCCCACCTGGTGAAAGAAATAGACTTACAAGTCCAGGAAGTGCACAGAACCCCAAACAAAAGGAATCCAAGGAGGACCACACCAAGACACATCATAATTAAAATGCCAAGGGCAAAAGACAAAGAGAGAATCTTACAAGCAGCTAGAGAAAAACAGTTAATTACCTACAAGGGAGCACCCATACGGTTGTCAGCTGATTTCTCAACAGAAACTATGCAGGCCAGACGGGAGTGGCAAGAAACATTCAAAGTGATGAATAGCAAGAACCTACAACCAAGATTACTCTACCCAGCAAAGCTATCATTTAGAATTGAAGGTCAGATAAAGAGCTTCACAGATAAGAAAAAGCTAAAGGAGTTCATCACCACCAAACCAGTATTATATGAAATGCTAAAGGGTATTCTTTAAGAAGAGGAAGAAGAAGAAAAAGGTAAAGATAAAAATTATGAACAACAAATACATGTCTATCAACAAGTGAATCTAAAAATCAAGTGAATAAAAAATCTGATGAACAGAATAAACTGGTGAACATAATAGAATCAGGGGCATAGAAAGGGAGTGGACTGACAATTCTCAGAGGGAAAGGGGTGTGGGGGTGCGGGAAGAGACTGGACAAAAATCGTATACCTATGGATGAGGAAAGTGGAGCGGGGGGGGGGGGGAAAGGGCAGAGGGTGGGGTGGGAACCGGGTGGAAGGGAGCTATGGGGGGAAAAAAGAAGAACAATTGTAATAATCTGAACAATAAAGATTTATTTTTTAAAAAATAAAAGCAGTTTATGGTAGCCCTAGCTGGTTTGGCTCAGTGGATAAAGCATCGGCCTGCGAACTGAAAGGTCCCAGGTTTGATTCTGGTCAAGGGCACATGCCTGGGTTGCAGGTTCGATCCCCAGTGGGGGACTTGCCGGAGGCAGCCTATCCTTGATTCTCTCTCATCATGGATGTTTCTCTCTCTCCCTCTTCCTTCCTCTCTGAAATCAATAAAAGTATATTTTTAAAAATAAATAAATAAATAAATAAATAAATAAATAAATAAATAAATAAAAGCAGTTTATGGTAGGCAGTCATGTCCTAGGCTAGAATCTTCCCTGACAAAAGCCAATCTTTGCCATAACTGAGCCTGTCTATTGTCTTTTGCATCTACCATAGCATACCTTTGGAATGTCAGGGTAACTTCCCTTTTTTCCAGACCCCTCAGGGCACAACCAATGCACCAGAGCAGAGACTACAAATTATTGTTATTTTTATACAGTTGTTCACTATTAACAATCCTATACCCACCTATGTAAAACATGCATCACTTTATTTTTTTATCCAATCCCAGAGGTTTCCCCGCTTTGCTTTCTCCCACCTCCCTTCTCTACCACTAGTGAATTTCATATAATGTGTAAAATAAGGTGCAAATCTGCCATTCCCATAAGATTTTGATTCCCGGCAATTGTCGACAGTTTGGCTCAAGTAAACTCACAAAAATTCTTCACAGGTTTGAATGTTCCTTACCTTGACAAATGAGATAACTTATGTGAAGCTTTTAATGCAGTGCATGACACATAATAAGCACTCAGAAATGTTACCTAGGAAAGACATTATAATTAGGTAAAGCTTCAAGAGACTGAAAACCCCAACTAACCGTAGCTTACATTTTAAAAGGTTAAATCACCCTCAGGGAAATGAATTCCCAAAGTATGATATAATGACTGCTCATCAACCAGTCCAGTGCTGGTATGGCCACTCAGTACTCCTCAGGAACCCTGGTTCCTTCTATCAAATTATCCCCCTACTAGAGGCCCAGTGCATGTATTTGTGCACCAGTGGGGTCCCTCAGCCTGGCCTGTTCCCTCTCACAATCCTGGACCCCGCAGGGATGTCAAACTGCCAGTTTCAACCCAATCCTCTCCTGGCCTGCAGGGATCCAGCCAAAACCAGCAGTCCAACATCACCCAAGGGGTGTAAGCAGCAGGAAGCAGGGAGGAGCCCAAGCCCAGGCCCAGCGCGCACCGCTCCCGCTCAATCCAGCCCTGTTGTGCCTGCTGCTGACATGGCTCAGTAGCCACAGAGGCGGGAGAGGTGCTCGCCGGCCACTGTAGCTGCACTCGCTGGGCTCTGGCGCCTGGCACCTGTTAGTCAGCTGAGCGGTGCAGCTGCTGTGGGAGCGCACTGACCACTGGGGGAAGCTCCTGTGTTGAGCGTCTGCCCCCTGGTGGTCAGTGCACATCAAAGTGACCAGTCGTTCTGATCTTTCTGCCGTAATGGTCGCTTAGGCTTTTATTATATAGACTAGAGGCCCGGTGCACGAAATTCGTGCACTGGGGGGGGTGAGGGGGTGTGCCCCTCAGCCCAATCTGTACCCTCTTCAATCTGGGACCCCTCAGGGGATGTCCAACTTCCAGCAGTTGGACATCCCTCTCACAATCCGGAACCACTGGCTCCTAACCACTCACCTGCCTGCCTGCCTGATTGTCCCTAACCCCACTGCCTGCCTGCCTGCTCACCCCTACCTTGATCTCCTGCCAGCCTGATTGCCCCTACCTTGCACTCCCCTATCAGCCTGATCACCCCAAACTGCCTGTGCCTTGGCCCCCCGTCTGGCCTCCCTCTGGAGGCACCACCCCCATAACCCCAATGCTGCTGCCACTGCAGCTGGTTATGGCTGCCTGAGCCTTGGCCTTTGTAGCCACTGCGGCTTTGTCTGGAAAGATGTCCGGAAGACAACCACTCTAATTAGCATATTACCCTTTTATTAGTATAGATTTGGGGACCATTACAACCACGCAGAACTTGAAGAAAACACATGGCCCTGGTCAGTTTGGCTTAATGGAGAGAGCATCGGCCTGTGGACTGAAGAGTCCAGGTTTGATTCTGATCAGGGGCACACATGCCTGGGTTTCGGGCTCAATCCCCAGTAGGGGGCCTGGGGCGGCAGCTGATCAGTGATTCTTTTTTTTTTTTAAATATATTTTATTGATTTTTCACAGAGAGGAAGGGAGAGGGATAGAGAGCTAGAAACATCGATGAGAGAGAAACATCGACCAGCTGCTTCCTGCACACCCCCCACCGGGATATGTGCCAGCAACCAATGTACATGCCCTTAACCGGAATCGAACCTGGAACCTTCCAGTCCGCAGACCGACGCTCTATCCACTGAGCTAAACCGGTTTCGGCTGATCAGTGATTCTTATCATTGATGTTTCTATCTCTCTCTCCCTCTCCCTTTCTGAAATTTTAAAAATATATATTTTTTTAAAGAAAACACATCATCTTCACTTTGGGCTTTGTCATCTTACAATATCCTTTGTGCAGTGTTTTAACTTCCCTCAACTTTCCTTTACCCACCTTTAAAGTGCAATCTATTTTGTGGAAGATGATCAGGAAAGTGATTCCAATGGGTAGAAGTTTTTTTTGGAGGGGATGGGTCATGAAGATATTTAAAAATTGAGCATGGTGATGGTTGTACCACTCTGAATTTACTTTAAAAAACCAGTTCATTGTACACTTTAGGTGACATGTACAGTATATGGGTTATATCTCAACAAAGCTGTTCTTTTATTTCTTTTTAAATAAAGACCAGTCTTATAATCAGTTGCAGATGTTTTCAGAGGCCCCTCAAGATTTGCTCACCATGTCCCAAATCACGGCTGTGATTCCCAGTTGCCTCCAGTCCTGGTGGATCTGGATGGTGTGGTTTGCAAAGGAGAAGGTGGCATGAGGCTTATGGAATTTCGGCAACCCCATTCCCCCGGTCTCCTCATAGGGCACCAGGGCCATTCCCACTGGGCCAGCTCTGCTCCCTTTAACCTGTTGGGCAAAAGAATCCTGCGTGCTCTGGCCAGAAAGTGCATTCTTTCTTAGGTGGCCCGGATGCTTTTTTTAAGGTCATTTTATGGATTCAAAAGAATAAACAGAGATGTGGAAAGCTTTTGTCAAAATCCTTTCACATGGTTCTTCCAGTCTCATGGGAAATGAGATGTGGCTCTGAATTCATCCCAAAGTGTATCTTTGGGCAAAAGCACTCAGAACGGTACAACTCCTGCAGAATGCCCCACACACTTTGCTGTCAGGACTCAGGGGGGCTTGAGGGTGAGCGAGGCGGCAGTGCCAGCACAGGACCTGGGAGAAGGTAGCGCTTTCTACACTGCCCAGGCCACGTGGACTACAGCAGTACCTGCCCAGGTGGGCAGGGTGTTTCTGCTGTTTTGTTTTGGTCTGGCCTCCACCCCGTCAGCCACGGACCTGTGCCTGCACTGAGACTGAATGGTTTGATGGCCCTACTTTTTGGTGGACAGTGGATGCACTCCCAGAGACTGGCAGTTAGACTCTGGTGGCTTCTGAGTCCCTTGTGGGGAGAGTCCGGCCCTAGGTCAAGAACAGACTCAGGCGTCCTCGGCCAGGAGGCCTCCTTGGGCTAGGGGCCGCCACAGTTTGAAGGCTGGCCATGACCCCAATCCTGGCAGGGGTCTCCTCTGGGGTGCTGGCAGGCCTGGTCTAGGGCTGAGGGCGGTTTAGAGGCTGGTCACGCCCCCGATCCTGGTGGGGATCTCCTCTGGGGCACTGGCAGGCCTGGGTTAGGGTCACTGGCGGTTTGGAGGCCGGTCACGCCCCCGATCCTGTTGGGGGTCTCCTCTGGGGTGCTGGAAGGCCTGGGCTAATGGCCACCCTGGTTTAGAGACTGGTCAAGCCCCCGATCCTGGTGGGGGTCTCCTCTGGAGCGCTGGCAGGCCTGGGCTCTGGCGCCGCAAAGGGAGAGGTTCCTGAACCTGCTTCCTACACACCTAGGCTAGGATCCATCTTGTAGGAGGCGGCTTCAATGCCCGGGGTCGGTGACCAGGTCCTCCTGAGCCTCGCTTTCTGGGCTGCAGTCCCACGTCTCCCAGTGCCCCAGCCTCGGATGCGCCCACACAGTTGCCCCCACCACCAGCCACCTCAGCGCAGGCCACAGCAGCTGAAGCCAGCCTCTTGGAAGCCAGGCCACCACACCCACCACCCCTAGTAGCTCTCTGCTGCTTGCTCTGTGCCCTGTCCACTGGGGTCGGGGAGTGCTCCCAGCCCAGAGGCCCTCCCTCCCTCCGCAGCCTGGCTTGGGAAGCTGGCCTCATGCTGGGGCTACTATGTCAGCATGCCCACTCGGCTACTATGGGTGCGACTCGGGCCCCCACGGAGGCCAACCTGGAGAACGTGGACCCCAACTCTGCATCCGGTTGCTGCAGATGGCCTCCGTGGTCAACTACCACCTGATCCTTCCATTGGCCCCATTGATCCCTCTCAGCACCAGCCATTTAGGCAAGGGTGGCGATCGCCGGGGACCCCGCCCCGGGAGGCTGCTGGTTGTGCCCGGCCATGCCCCCCCGGGTCGTGATGGGTCCCGGGACCCGCGGGAGGCTGCTGGCCGTGCCCGGCCACGACCCCCGGGTCACGATGCAGCCCTGGACCCCCGGGAGGCTGCTGGCCGTGCCCGGCCACGCCCCCCGGGTCGCGATGGGTCCCGGGACCCCAGGGAGGCTGCTGGCCGTGCCCGGCCACGCCCCCCCGGGTCGCGATGGGTCCCGGGACCCCAGGAAGGCTGCTGGCCGTGCCCGGCCACGCCCACCCGGGTCGCGATGGGTCCCGGGACCCCAGGGAGGCTGCTGGCCGTGCCCGGCCACGCCCCCCCGGGTCGCGATGGGTCCCGGGACCCCGGGGAGGCTGCTGGCCGTGCCCGGCCACGCCCCCCCGGGTCGCGATGCAGCCCTGGACCCCCGGGAGGCTGTTGGCAGTGCCCGGCCACGCCCCCCGGGTCGCGATGGGTCCTGGGACCCCAGGGAGGCTGCTGGCCGTGCCCGGCCACGCCCCCCCGGGTCGCGATGGGTCCCGGGACCCCTGGGAGGCTGCTGGCCGTGCCCGGCCACGCCACCCCGGATTGCGATGCAGCCCAGGACCCCGGGGAGGCTGCTGGCCGTGCCCGGCCACGCCCCCCGGGTCGCGATGGGTCCCGGGACCCCAGGGAGGCTGCTGGCCTTGCCCGGCCACGCCCCCCCGGGTCGCGATGGGTCCCGGGACCCCAGGGAGGCTGCTGGCCGTGCCCGGCCACGCCCCCCCGGGTCGCGATGCCGCCCTGGACCCCGGGGAGGCTGCTGGCCGTGCCCGGCCACGCCCACCCGGGTCGCGATGTGTCCCGGGACCCCGGGGAGGCTGCTGGCCGTGCCCGGCCACGCCCCCCCGGGTCGCGATGGGTCCCGGGACCCCTGGGAGGCTGCTGGCCGTGCCCGGCCACGCCCCCCGGGTCGCGATGGGTCCCGGGACCCCAGGGAGGCTGCTGGCCGTGCCCGGCCACGCCCCCCCGGGTCGCGATGGGTCCCGGGACCCCTGGGAGGCTGCTGGCCGTGCCCGGCCACGCCCCCCCCGGGTCGCGATGGGTCCCGGGACCCCAGGGAGGCTGCTGGCCGTGCCCGGCCACGCCCCCCCCGGTCGCGATGCAGCCCTGGACCCCGGGGAGGCTGCTGGCCGTGCCCGGCCACGCCCCCCCGGGTCGCGATGGGTCCCGGGACCCCCGGGAGGCTGCTGGCCGTGCCCGGCCACGCCCCCCCCGGGTCGCAATGCAGCCCTGGACCCCGGGGAGGCTGCTGGCCTTGCCCAGCCACGCCCCCCCGGGTCGCGATGGGTCCCGGGACCCCTGGGAGGCTGCTGGCCATGCCCGGCCACGCCCCCCCATCTCGATCCAGCCGGGGAGTCCGGGAGGCTTCTGGCTTTTCCTGACCACGCCCCTCTAGGGTTGTCATCGCTCCCCAGGACCCCGGGAACTAAGAGGATTTGGCGGCCGCCATCTTGGTTTTCTCAACGGCCAGATAGGCACCCGGAGTCCCGCCCCCTGCCTCTCGCAGGCCCAATCATGGGCATAGCGGAGGTGCGGTCAATTTGCATGTTTCTCTATTATAAAGTAAGACTAGAGGCCCAGTGGACGAAATTCGTGCACTGGGGGGTGTCCCTCAGCCCAGCCTGCACCCTCTCCAATCTGGGAGCTCTTGAGGGATGTCTGACTGCCTGACTGCCCGCTGGGATTAGGCCTAAATGGGCAGTTGGACATCCCTCTCACAATCCAGGACTGCTGGCTCCCAACCGCTCGCCTGCCTGCCTGCCTGCCTGATTGCCCCTAACCGCTTCTGCCTGCCAGCCTGATCACCCCCTAACAACTCCGCTGCCAGCCTGATCGATGCCTAACTGCTCCCCTGCTGGCCCAATTGACCCTAACTGCCCTCAACTGCCACCTGGTCACCCCTAACTGCCCTCCCCTGCTGGCCCGGTCACCCCTAACTGCCCTCCCTTGCCAGCCTGGTCCCCCCAAACTGCCCTCCCCTGCAAGCCTGGTGCCCCCCAACTGCCCTCCCATACAGGCCTTGTCCCTCCCAACTGCCCTCCGCTGCAGGCCTGGTCACCCCTAACTGCCCTCCGCTGTAGGCCTGGTCCCCCCAAACTTCCCTCCCCTGCAGGCCTGGTGCCCCCCAACTGCCCTCCCATGCAGGCCTTGTCCCTCCCAACTGCCCTACCCTGCTGGCCCAGTCACCCCTAACTGCCCTCCCCTGCAGGCCTGGTCCCTCCCAACTGCCCTCCCCTGCAGGCCTGGTCACCCCTAACTGCCCTCCCTGAAGGCCTGGTCCCCTCAACTGCCCTCCCTGTAGGCCTGGTTCCCCCCCCCCCAACTGCCCTTCCTTGCAGGCCTTGTCCCTCCCAACTGCCCTCCCCTGCAGGCCTGGTCACCCCTAACTGCCCTCCCTGAAGGCCTGGTCCCCTCAACTGCCCTCCCTGTAGGCCTGGTTTCCCCCCCCAACTGCCCTCCCTTGCAGGCCTTGTCCCTCCCAACTGCCCTCCCCTGCTGGCCCAGTCACTCCTAATTGCCCTCCCTTGCCAGGCTGGTTGCCCCTAACTGCACTCCCTTGCTGGCCTGGTCACCCATAACTGCCCTCCCTTGCCAGCCTGGTCCCCCCCAACTGCCCTCCCCTACAAGCCTGGTCCCCCCAACTGTCCCCCCCTGCAGGCCTGGGTCCCCCTCAACTGTCTTCCCCTGCAGTCCTGGTCCCTCTCAACTGCCCTCCCCTGCCGGCCATCTTGTGGTGGCCATCTTGTGTCCACATGGGGACAGCCATCTTTGACCTCATGGGGGTGGCCATCTTGTGTGTTGGAGCAATGGTCAATTTGCATATTACTCTTTTATTAGATAGGACTAGAGACCCGGTGCACAAAAATTTATGCACTAGAGGGGTGGGTCCCTCAGCCCGGCCTGCACCCTCTCACAATCCGAGACCACTCGGGTAGGGTCCCCAGGCCTGGCCTGAGATCAGGGCCTATCAAGGCTTTCCTTCCCCAGGCTGCAGGCAGCTGGCCCCACCCCTCTGCTTCCACTGCTTGCCATCTGTGCAGTGCTGCCCCCCTTCCCCTGCCACCGGTGGCCTCCCTCTGCAGGCTACAGACTGGGGTGCAATGACTTGGCTGGGCTGGGCCTCCCTCTTTCTTTGCTGGGGGACAGGGCCAGCCCTGCGAGGGGCTGTCTTCCTACCTGATCTCCCCTAGCCACTTGCCTGCTTACCTGATCACCCCTAACCGCTGGTCTGCCTACCTGATCACCCCTAACCACTCTGCATGCCTGCCTGATTGCCCCTAACCACTTCCTTGGGGGCAAGGGACCATCTGCCTACCTGATCTCCCCTAACCACTTGCCTGCCTACTTGATCACCCCTAGCCACTTGCCTGCCTACCTGATCATCCCTAACCACTAGTCTGCCTACCTGATCACCCCTAACCACTGGTCTGCCTACCTGATCACCCCTAACCTCTCTGCCTGCCTGCCTGATTGCCCCTTACCGCTTGCTTGGGGGTAGGGCCAGCACTGACTTCTGGTTGGTCAGCCTTCGGTCATTACTGGTCGTTACAACCCAGGGTTTTTATATATTAGGACTAGAGGCCTGGTGCACAAAATTCATGCACTAGGGTGAGGGTGTCCCTCAGCCCAGCCTGCACCCTCTCCAATCTGGGATCCCTGCAGGATTGGGCTAAACCGGCAGTCGGACATCCCTCTCACAATCCTGGACTGCTAGCTCCTAACCACTCACCTGCCTGCCTGATTGCCCTTAACCATTTCTGCCTGCCAGCCTGATAACCCCCTAACCGCTCCCCTGCTGGCCTGATTGACACCTAACCGCTCTCCTGCCAACCTGATCGCCCCCAACTGCCCTCCCCTGCCAGCCATATTGTGACGACATGGGGGCGGCCATCTTGTGATGACGTGGGGGCGGCCAACTTTGTGAGGGTGTGAGGGTCACTTTGCTTATTACCTCTTTATTATATAGAACTAGGTGCCTAGTGCACGAATTCGTGCACCTTGAAAGGAACTGTGGGCTGCGAGGCTGTGGTGGGCACAGGGGCAGGTCTCGGCCCCTCCCACTGTGACCCCCTGTTCTCTGTCTGCTGGCAGCCCTGCTCCCGCTGCTACCGCTCACACCTGCTGATGGCAAGGAGCGATTGGGACCAGCGCCAGCAGCGGGTGCGAGCAGGGCCAGCGCCGTCAGTGGGTGCGAGTGCCCAGTGGGATCATGGCATGTAGGAACAAAGAATTTTCAGTAATCACCAGAGGCCCGCACCGATGACAGCAACCAGTGCCCCACCTTGGTTTGGCGCCCCCACTCACCTGCTTCACCATCCTACCATGGCTGATGCCCACCATGTTTCGTGCTCTGCCACCTGCTGCCAACGCCTGTCATGTTCCGTGCACACCCTCTGGTGGTCAGCGCACATCATAGCAGCTGGTTGTTCGGCCATTCGGTCTATTTGCATATTAGGGTTTTATATATATAGATGACTAAGCTCATAATAGGCAGAGTTATCATGCACATAAGTCTCCAGGCATGTGTAATCAGTTATCCTCAAGGTCTTGGAAAAGCTGTACAGCAGTCCTGGGCATGGAGGTTAATTAAGTAACTTGCCTAATAACTACACTTATTCAACAACTATTCATAGACTTTCTATTATGAGCCTGGCATTGTTTTATTTTTTTTAATATATTTTATTGATTTTTCACAGAGAGAAAGGGAGAGGGATAGAGAGCCAGAAACATCGATGAGAGAGACACATCGACCAGCTGCCTCCCGCACACCCCCCACCGGGGATGTGCCCACAACCAATGTACATGCCCTTGACCGGAATCGAACCTGGGACCCCTCAGTCCGCAGACCAACGCTCTATCCACTGAGCCAAACCGGTTTCGGCATGAGCCTGGCATTGTTTTAGACTGGGGATCCAATGATGACTTAAATGCTGTCCATTGCTTCAAGTTGCTTACAGTTCAGAATAGGGTTCTTTTTTTAAGGGGCTTTGTAGCTTCCCCACTAAGAAATACTAGCCAATCTACACTCTGTAATTTCAATCAAATACTTTCTAACCTCTTACACCAAGCATGTCAATCTCGCAGCCTGCAGGCCACATGCCTCATTTATTTGGTCCGTGTTGGCCTTTGAGTTTGACATGCTTGTCACTGTCTCTAGATATAATAAGAAATTATTTTATAAAGTTGCTAATGATTTAAAATATGTCAGTGATGTTGCATTAAAAAATTATAATGCTAGGGTCAGTTCTTAGAGAAATGTAATATAGCAAAGGAAAAATGTGAGAGAAACAAATAAAAAGAATAAGAAAGGAAAATGAGACAGAAGAGAAAGTCCATGTTATTTTGAAAAATATTTTAAAATATGAGCATTTGAAAATATCAAGAAGATAGTATCAACCACCTTTGTCACCATATGAGATATGAGAAACAGAAAAAAAGCTCACTTGATGATAAACAGATTTCAAAGAGAGAGCATGGGAAGATTGTGTGTACTCGGTTTAGAACCTATTTGAATACCACGAGTTTGGAAATTTTGATGTAATCTTAGATATTGTTTATACTTCTAGTTTCAAGTTTCTGATTTTTAGAGGGGAAAGAAACTATTGAGGTCTCTCTGAAAAGTACAGAAGTCTGAGTAACTTTAAAATGTTATGTAAAATTTGGATAAAGTGTAATTTTAAAATCCAAATACACAGATTTTATGCTTTAGTCAAAGGATCTTATCAGAATATGTTTAGTGTCTAGCCATAATTTAGAATAAATTCAAAATCAGATTTGGACGGCCCAGAAAGAGCATGGGGTTTATCAGAAGTCTTTAGGTTAGATTTTCATTCTAACACTAGCAAATTGTGAAATTACTGTAAGGAACTTGATCTGCCCAAGGTTGGGTTGGGTTGTCTCTAAAACAGGTATAGGTTCAAAAGGTTGTCATTTTTGAATGGATTCAACAATGGTTGTCCTTATTCACAAGATAGAGGTGGTAACAGTATCACACAAATTTAGCAAAGCAAGCCACTGATGTGCTTCTAAGTCTCAGGATCTGTCAATTCCTACCTCCAGCGACATAAATGGAAATTCTGAAGGTGGTTCTTCCTTCATTTGAGAAGGAAAGAACTGCAACAAAGCACAATTCAAAACTATTCTATGCCAATCAGAGACTACCTATACATAGCTTATGTAGACTGTGGAAAAATGTCACTCTGAGCTATCAGGAATATTGCTGAGTTGCCACTTTTACTCTCTATTAATTGCTCAAAACTTCCACAAATGTTGATTTTGCTGATTGCATGAGCTCTTGAGTGAGAAACTTGTAGAATGGTTTCCTAAAAATGCAATTCACTTTTTTAAATTTTTTATTTTATTGTTTGAAGTATTACAAATAGTAGTACATATGTCTCCTTTTTTCCCCATTGACCTTCCCCCAGCCTCTCCTACCCCCCCCCCGGGACATGCCCTCACCCCCCCACCAGTGCCTTGTATCCATTGGTTATGCTTATATGCATGCATACAAGTCCTTCGGTTGGAAATAGAAATTGGTGCAATATTTTTGAAGAGCAATAGTAAATATATGTAATAATTTCAATGCACATACTCTTTGACCCCAAATTTATCCTATAGATATATTTTAATATGTGCACAAATATGTATGCTCAAAATGTTTTTTCAGCATTTCTGTAATAGCAAGAGAACAAAACAAGATACATGTCTATTCTCAGAGGAATGGCTGAATCAATTATGGTAATCCTTAGTGTGTAATATCCTGCCATCTTTGAAAAGCATGAGGTATACCCATATGCAATGGCAAGGAAAGAGGTAGTGATGTAATATTTTAAAATACATTACAGAACAGTATATGTGGTCTACATATACCTGTGTTTAGTTATATGTGCAATAGATAACATCCATTATCAATAGCTCTATTTGGGGTTAGGCTTTGTGGGAGGTTGTCAGTTTCTTTTTCATATGCTTATTTTTTTTTTAATTTTGCCAATCTCCATTTTATTTTTTTATTTTTTTATTTTTTGCATATTACATCTTTATTTTATTTTTTTTAATTTCTTTATTGATTAAGGTGTCACATATTTGTCCTCATCCCCCCATTCCCATCCCACACCCCTCCCCACGGATGCCCCAACCCCCTGTTGAACTTAACCATTGGATAGGCTCATATGCATGCACACAAGTCCTTTGGTTGATCTCTCCCCCCCCCCCCCAACCTCCCCTATCCTCCCTCTGAGGCCTGCTAGTCCGATCGATGCCTCCTTGTTTCTGGTTCTGTTCTTGTTCATCAGTCTATGTTGTTCATCATTTCCCCTAGATGAGCGAGATCATGTGTCCCTAGAGATATACTTATAAGAACTGAATGTGAGACGAGCAATAATAGTTATGCTGACAGGCAGATGGATCAGTCTGTAGTGAGTTTCTTTCTGGACCAACAGTTCTTCAGAGACCCAATTTCAATGTCCACCAGTTCCTTATGTGTACATGTCAGCACTGACCCCTCAGCTCTGGATGGTGGACAAATGGTGGTAACGGAGGTCCGACTCCCTCTGGTTTGGTCTCGGCCGGACCCAGGGGCACGGCGTCACCCGGACTAAGGGGCACGTGGCCTCACCCAGACCCAAGGGGCACGTGGCCTCACCCGGGCCTAGGTGCGCGAGGCCTCACCCGGATCCAGGGACACATGGCCTCACCCGGACCCAGGGGCGCGTGGCCTCTCCCAGACCCAGGGGCGCGTGGCCTCACCCGGACCCGGGACCCAGCCTCACCCGGATCCAGGGACACATGGCCTCACCTGGACCCAGGGGCGCGTGGCCTCTCCCAGACCCAGGGGTGTGTGGCCTCACCCGGACCTAGGTGCTCGAGGCCTCACCCGGATCCAGGGACACATGGCCTCACCCGGACCCGGGGGCACGTGGCCTCTCCCAGACCCAGGGGCGCGTGGCCTCACCCGGACCTAGGTGCACGAGGCCTCACCCGGAACCAGGGACACATGGCCTCACCCGGACCCAGGGGCGTGTGGCCTCTCCCAGACCCAGGGGCACGTGGCCTCACCTGGACACGAGACCCAGCCTCACCCGGATCCAGGGACACATGGCCTCACCCGGACCCTGAGGAGCGTGGCCTCTCCCAGACCCAGGGGCGCGTGGCCTCACCTGGACACGGGACCCAGCCTCACCCCGATCCAGGGCCACATGGCCTCACCTGGACCCGGGGGCGCGTGGCCTCTCCCAGACCCAGGGGCGCGTGGCCTCACCCAGACCTAGGTGCACAAGGCCTCACCCGGATCCAGGGACACATGGCCTCTCCCAAACCCAGGGGCGCATGGCCTCACCCAGACCCGGGACCCAGCCTCACCCGGATCCAGGGACACATGGCCTCACCCGGACCCGGGCTCCAGCCTCACCCAGACCCTGGGGCACGTGGCCTCACCCGGACCCAAGGGCACATGGCCTCACCCGGGCCCGGGATCTAGCTTCACCTAGACCCAGGGGCACGTGGCCTCACCCAGACCCAGGGGCGCGTTACCTCTCTCAGACCTCTGGTCGCGTGGTCTCACCCAGATCCAGGGGCGCACGGCCTCACCCGGACCCGGGACCCAGCCTTACCCGGATCCAGGGGCCCACGGCCTCACCCGGACCGAGGATTCAGCTTCACCCGGACCCAGGGGCACATGGCCTCACCCGAACCCGGAATCTGGCTTCACCTGGACCCAGGGGCGCGTGGCCTCACCCAGACCCAGGGGCGTGAGGCCTCACCTAAACCCAAGGGCGTGTGACCACACCTGAGCCCAGAGGCTCGCAGCCTCGCCTGGACTCGGGTCTCAGCAGGGTTTCGTCTTCTTGATCCCAATTCCTGTTGGTCAATTCCCTCTCAGCAATTCCTTCGGTCATTTTCTCAGAGCTCCAGGGCGGCTGCCGCAGAACTCGTTGGGCGGCGGGCTCGGCGAAGCTCCGGTGTGCCCAGTGCGCGGCGGCGGGCTGGTCCGGTGTCGCTGCGTCGGCCCTTGGGTCTGCAGCGGTGGCCGGTCGCTGAGCGTGCGCACCTGGCCGCTTCCGGGGCGTTGAGATTCTTGAAGGACTCGGAGGTCAGCAAGCGCAGAGTCTCCCACCCCATGTCTCCCAGGGGCTCGTCTGTCCGTGCTCGGCAGCGAGTGGAGCCATCCCCTCAGCCGGAGACCGCCGGGGGAACTGCGCCGAGCACATTCCAGGCCGCCATTGTGTCGCCTGAGCCGTAGTTCTTAAAGTGTGGACTTTGGGTCACCGGCATCAGCATCATCCCGCGTACCCCTCTCTTTTATTCTAGTTGTAGAGCATCTGCTCAGCCAGCCCTCCGGTGGTTCTGGCTGGTGTCTGCTCTGCTCTCCCGTCGTAGTCTCAATATTGTTGTGGTAGGCAACGATCAGGCTGCCGCCCTATGTCTCCATCTTGGTCCTCCTTTGTACAGTTAAGTCTTGATTGTTGTTGGTGTCACTGGGAGGAATTGTCCTCCAGGCCAATTGGCCGTGAGGACCCTCTTTGTCTATATAGGAAGAGTTGCTGTGCAGGAGACATGTTTATGGGCCGGGTCTTGATGCAGCAATGCTTTGGCACTCACTGAGTCTGCCTCTCGAATGTATCCCTTATGCGAGTGGTTGAAATCTGGTGTCATCTCACACCAACCACTAGATGCCCTCATTTCTGGGTCTCCAATGTAGTGTAGGTCAGCTACTGCCTGAGGCACTCAGCAGGAAAAAGCTTCTGCTCAGCTTGGCTGGGGCGGAGCTACAGGGTGGAGCCTACAACCTTGGCTTCCTGTCAGCCCCGCCCTATGAGGTTCCTGTGTCTGTGTCCCTCTGTATTCCTTGCAAACACCTCTGAGAGAAACGCACCCTGGAGTTTCGCCCGCTGCCAAACAGTCCAGTCTCTCCCCTAATGAATCTGGATTCCCAGATTCTCGCCTGGAACTGGGTTTCAGTGTAGTTGGAACTGGGTCTCAGTGCAGTCTGGCGCCTTTGTCTCCTTCCCAGCAGGGCCATTCAGTGGTGCAGGCAACAGTCCGTCCTCTGCGCACCTTCCCGTGCGCGCCTCTGGAGCCGCCGCTCCTCTGTGCCTCCGCCCCACAGCCCAAATTCATTCCCCCAGCATGCGCCTGGCTTCCCAGGGTTTCGCCCGGAACTGGGGTTCAGCACGGTCCAGAGCCCTTGTCTCCTTCCCGCTAGGGCAGTTCAGTGGCGCAGGCAACAGTCCGTCCTTTGCGCCCCTTCCTGTGCGCGCCTCTGGAGCTCTGCCTTCCACCGCTCCTCTGTGCCTGCGCCCCACAGCCCAGATTCATTCCCCCAGCCTGCGCCTGGCTTCCCAGGGTTTCGCCCGGAACTGGGGTTCAGTGCAGTCGGAGCAGGCGCTCAGCGCAATCCGGAGCCTTTATCTCCTTCCTGCCAGTGAACGCTGGCCAGGCCGTCAGCCGCCCCTTCCTCTCCGGCTCCATCCTCCCCGCAGGCGCACGTGCTCGTGTCTCCGCCCGTTTCTCCATACCTCAGGCTTTTACGGCTCCCCCGACTGTCCCTGTGGCCTTCTCCTTCCCCCCAGCTGTGGGCATTTCAGTCCACCAGCTTTCCTGTGGTTCTGGACGATGTCCATTCTGACCTCTAGTTGTATTTTTGAAATTGTTGTGCCCGGCTGCAGGTTAGGTGTTTAACCTATGCCGCCATCTTGGTTTTTTCTTCATATGCTTATATATTACTTGAATCTATATATATATATAAAAGCCTAAGTGACCATTATGACCAGTTGACCGAATGACCGGTCGACCAGTCACTATGACACGCACTGACCACCAGGAGACAGATGCTCAATGCAGGAGTTGCCCCCTGGTGGTTAGTGCACTCCCACAGCCAACCTCTTATGGTCCCTTTCCCTGGCCAGCCAGCCCCGATCTGCCCCAATCGGCCCCGATTGCTGAAGGACCCCACCCGTGCACAAATTCGTGCACTGGGCCTCTAGTATTTAATAAAAATGCCCCATGTCTTCTATAATGTTTCTTAAAAAGGCCCCTCCTTTTGGAAAAAGAAAATATTCTTTAAGGTTCATTGTTCCAATTTGTCATGGCCATTTAAAAACATATTTTGTTTTACAACCTCACATAAATCAGGAACACTGACAGATATTCTCCTGGGTTCAGATCATCAGCTAAGACTTATTTACAAGACTTATTCCACCCATGTGGCTTCATCCCAATCCTCCCCGTCAACTATCATTGACTCCTTATAACCCCTGGAGCACTGTGACACCTTCCAGGCTCATGCCCTCCCCCCACTGTATCCTATTTCCTCTTGTTTCTTACCCATTGTCTTAATTCCTTTCATCCACCATTGTTACCTCACTGGCTTTATTCAAGAGCTCATGTGCATTCTAACCCATACCTTCCTACTTCCTTTGGACTCAATAGTGATCCAAATGGCATGAATATAAATACATCAAATGTATGAAGTACCACCCTTTTGTGCACAAACATGTAATTCTTACCAAACATTCATGTTTTCACCTATATTTCCTGGCCACCTTGCAACTGGGCAGAGCCACACTCACTAAGTCTAGCCAATGGACTGTGAGCCAAAGTGATGATTTATGGGCTAAGACTGTGGTCGGCAAACTGCGGCTCGCAAGTGACATGTGGTTCTTTGGCCCCTTGAGTGTGGCTCTTCCACAAAATACCACGGCCCGGGCGAGTCTATTTTGAAAAGTGGCGTTAGAAGAAGTTTAAGTTTAAAAAAATTTGGCTCTCAAAAGAAATTTCAATTGTTGTACTATTTGGCTCTGTTGACTAATGAGTTTGCCGACCACTGGGCTAGGACAAAGAAAAATTGCTCTGGGACCCTCAGCATTCTCATCTTCTATGATGATGATCTGGGACAGCAATATGGCATTGGATGACTTCCCCAACTCTTCCAGCTTCCAGATTGCATGCAGATGCTTCTCATTGGTGAAATCTAATTGAAAACCTGTGCCTAAGAGACTCTGAGAAACATAGTTTCCAAGATCCCACCTTTGGGCTGAGAGAGAGCTTAAAAGGCAGAGTATTCACCAACAAAAGGTATTGCCCATGAGTGATATCTATATATATAAAAGCCTAAGTGGCTTGCTGGTATCTATAATGTGCACTGACCACCAGGGGGCAGATGCTTAATGCAGGAGCTGCTGAGCTGCGGTGACTTGGCAGCTGCGGTTCTTGGGTAACGCACTCGGAACCAGAGAGGAGGGAGCCTGATTCCAGGGTGCATCACCTGAGAACCACCCTCTCACAATCCAGGATCCCTCAGGGATGTCATAGCACTGGTTTCAGCCCAATCCCTGCAGGCCAGGCCGAGGGACCCCACCGGTGCACGAATCTTTGCACTGGGCCTCTAGTATTTCTTATAAAGACAAAAGGTTTGAGTTTATTTCTATAATAGCAGCACTCTCATGCATTTTCCTGCCAAACATCCATGAGTAGAGAAAGAATAATGCGATGTTATAGCGAGTGAGTTAGGAATTCACATTGAAGAATGTTCATTCATGAGGTCATTGTTGAGACAGAAAAAAAATGTTGAGAACAATTGGACTAGAGCAAGCATGCCAAACTCAAAGGCTAATACAGGCCAAGTAAACAAGGTTTAAGTTTACATGGGCTGCAAAAAAACAAAAGCTTCAATTTTCATAGAAACGTAGGTTTATTTCGATAGAGACATGCTGAATACAAAGGGCTGAAATAATGAGTCATCGTTAACATAAAATAATAGAACATTTTAATAAAAATTAATATTTTTTCTTGAACATTAACTTACCAGACACTGAATAACTACACAAATTAATAAGCGTAACACAAATAAACCTATTTTTCTTGTTCTCCGAAATTGAAATATTTCCTGTTGTGCACACCAAACGAGTCAGTACAAGACTAATGACGTGGCAATCGGCTGCTAAAATATTCGCTGTTAGTATTAGTGGAGAGAAATGGTGCGCTTGCGTGTAAGGAAAATGAATCAACACGATTCTAGTAATCAGTCATTAGCGAAAGTTGTAGTTCATTATTAATAATTATGTATAACAGGATATTGTAAAAATTAAGTTATGAACTTTTTTTTAAAATATATATTTTATTGATTTTTTACAGAGAGGAAGAGAGAGGGATAGAGAGTTAGAAACATCGATGAGAGAGAAACATCGATCAGCTGCCTCCTGCACACTCCCTACTGGGGATGTGCCCGCAACCAAGGTACATGCCCTTGACCGGAATCGAACCTGGGACCCTTGAGTCCGCAGGCCGACGCTCTATCCACTGAGCCAAACCGGTTCCGGCAGTTATGAACTTTTTATTAAAACATTTCTTACATACCATTATATTGGCTGGGCCACAAAAAATATTCGTTGTAGACCTCATGCAGCCTGTTGGCCGCAAGTTTGACATGCTTGGACTAGAGAATATGGAACACATCTCCAGGTTTTCTACACCAGCTCCATAGCAACATGAAAATCATCATGTTCTCAATACATGCTAATCAAATAAAATAAAAAGTAATAATTGTACTTTAAAGATTAAAGTGAAAGCTTTTATTATCATCCCTAGCAAAATATTTTGGCCTTGGAAATGAGATCTTTTGAGATCTTTCAAAATGTGTGGCTTCAGATTAATCTTAATTTAGCTTCTTGACTAAACTAACGCTGGAATTGATTCCTTCAACTTACTTCAGAACAATTTTTCACTGTCTTGTGTAAGCATTCATGGCCTCTCAGCCACCAGCCTTAGTGTTAGCCATATCAATAATAATACAATGGGTTCTTCACTTATTATAAGATGATAGGAATTTAATCAGTCATTTTCAGGTCTACATTGCCTTCCTTTGGGCTTCTGAAAGGCAATATAGAGTAAAACTTTCTTTCATTTTTTCCCCTTTCAAATGGATATCAAGAAATTTAAATATTATCCATGTTTTGAGTATGATCCTTTCTTGTGTTAATTCAAACAGTTCTTTTCATATTCATATACCCTCATTTTGGAGGCAGTTCTGAATAGAGGTTAAGCACACATCATCACACTGTTTCGGTTTGAATCTGGCTAACCACCATTGGACATGTGACCCTGAGCAAGTTCCTTAAACCTCCTTTGCCTCAGTTTCTTCACCTGTTAAATGGGAATAATAATAATAGTACCTATCTTATAGGATTATTGTGATGATTGAATGAAATAACATATATATAGTACTAAGAACAGTGTCAAGAAGGTAGTAAGAGCTCAATAGTATTAGCAATTATTATTATTCAATGACATAGATCTCTGACATGCCTTATCAATACTGCTGTAACCTCTATGTGAGATTTCTTTGCTCAATACCATGGCAGTGGCTCTAAGAATCTCTCTGAGTATCATGGTGCGAGATTTGTGTGCCTGATATGGATTGATTGCCAGGAAATATTGTTTTATTTGAAAAAGAAAGAAAGAAAACAATTCCATTCACAACAGGAGCAAAACATAATATCCTTAAGAATAAATTTAACGAAGGAGGTGAAAGGCCTTTACACTGCAAACTACAAGATATTGATGAAAGCAGTTGAAGAAGACACAAATAAATGGCAAGGTATCTTATGTTCATGGGTTGGAAGAATTAATACCGTTAAAATATCCATAAGACCCAAATCCATCTATCAATTTAATGCCATTTCTATCAAGATTTCAATGGCACCTCCTTATTTCTGATACATCTTATGAACCCTCTTAAGCAGAAAATGCTTGGGAAGCACTTAAAAGCCAGATCATTTCCCCACTCAAATGGAGGTCAAAGGCTCACTGAATTACATACAGTTTCTCAAACATGCCAGGCTTTCTCACTCTTCTGTGGCTTTAGATGTGCTGTTCTTTGGTCTAGAATGTCCTTCAACCTCTGCATCTGGATAACTCCTATTTATCCCTTAAGACACAGTTTAAATATGCCTCCTTCCAGAAGCCTTTGCTCACATGCTACTATCCACCATTTCTACTTGTCAACCCAGTACCAAATCAAGTGCTCTTCCACTGGGTTTCTGTGTACTCCTCTGTCATTGCATTTATCTACTACCTTTACACCATTTTCTTGTCTCCTTCAATCATCAGCCTATCCATTTTTACAATATAAGAATGGTAACTTTTACCTTTATCCTTACACATGGAAAAAAATGGCTTATGGAACAAAGTAGGAATTCAATAAATACTCATGAATAAATGAATGAATAAATATATGTCTACCAAACATATCATTCCTTCATCGTTCTGGGTGTGTGCATATAAAAGAATAATGAAGTGTGATTATTCTTCTAAAGAATGTAAAATCTAATTAGAACAAAAAGGAACCAAGTAGCTCAGTTGGTTAGAGCATTGTCTCACTACACCAAGGTTGCAGGTTTGATCCTCTCTCAGGGTACATACAAGAATCAACCAATGCATAAATAAGTGGAACAACAAATCAATGTTTCTCTCTCCCTCTCCCTCTTCTCTCTCTCCCTCTCTTTCTTTCTCTCTCAAAATCAAGAAATATTATTTTTAAAAAAGGAACAGACACATGAAAATGTAGAAGTGAAAGATGGTGTATCAGCAATTGCTGCAATAAGGCTACATAATAAACAACCTCAAAAGCTCAGCGATATAAAAGAGCGATATACATTTCACTCAAAGGTATGCTGTTCTGCTGGTCAGATTCAGGATTCATTGCAAACTGGAGTCATATCTAACCTCCAATGCAGCTAGCTATGGTATGATCTTCTCATGGTGAATCCCTAGACCCCAAGAAGCCAGCCAAACTGGCAACACACTGGCTTCTGTGCATATTCCATTGGCCAAGACAAGCCACATGATCAATAACAGTATATATGAGGAAGAAAGTATTCTCTGCCCACCGTGGCAGAGGTAGGGAGTGAATATTTGCTGAATGATATATTATCATACAAAGTATCATAATATCCAGCCTAAATGCTTGGGAATGCCACTAACTGTTCTGAATATACAGAGAAGAGATTTTAATAGGTCAGTGTAGTCTAGGAAGATTTGACAGATAAAATATTTCAGCTAAGTATTTAAAAATAGGTAAAACTAAATGGGGAAAAGGGAGCATTCTGTGGAGATGGAACTGAATGAGCAGAAGTGAAGAGGTAGGACATCCATAGTACAGTCCACAGTATATTTAGATCAGCTGAATTCAGTTAAAAGAGGACCAGAGAGTAGACTACAGAAGGTAGAATTTATACTTCAACATTTGTTTAGCTATTGAAGTATTTAGCAATTACTTGGGAGTCCTGACTCTACTTTCCTCATTTTGCTTATGTAGCCTCCCTGCCCCGAAATATCAGTCGGGATTCCTTAGTTGCAAGCACGCATAGAGGAGCCCTGGCAGGCTTAGCATCTATATATATAAAAGACTAAGCGACCATTTTGACCTGTCGACCGAACAACCAGTCAACCGGTCACTATGATGCACACTGACCACCAGGGGGCAGATTCTCAATGCAGGAGCTGCTCCCTGGTGGTCAGTGAACTCCCACAGCCAACCTCCCGTGGTCCCTCCCCTCAGCCAGCTAGCCCTGATCAGCCCCAATCGGGACTTGGCAAAATGGCCTTGATTGGCCCTGATCACCAGCCAGGCTGAGGGACCCCATCCATGCATGAATTCGTGCACCAGGCCTCTAGTAATACAATAACAAGGAAGGTGAGTAAACCAAGATAGGAAAATGGAGGCTGTGTGGAAGCCAGGGCCAGTCAGATCATATCCCATAAATCTAGCAAGAACAACATGTGTGCTCTTATAAACTGGATTCAGAATTCACACCATCACCACTGCAGTACACTGGGACATTGGACCCCAGGCCTTACCATTAACATAACTGTTTTTATGGCTCCTCAGCAGGGCTGGCAGGGCTGTTGCTGCTTCAGCTACTGCTCATCTGCAAAATATAGTCTAAGTCGTGCCTTCTATTGTGCACATGTTCCAGATTAAAACTTTGGGATGGGTGCACATAGTTGGTTGAGCTGAGGTCACCTGTCTGTATGCTAGCTGCAGGGGCTGCTAGGAAATCAAGTGACTAACATACTCAGCATTTATACTGGGAAGTAGGCCCCACTTCCCATGTATAAAGCAGAGAAGTCTTGCCCTAGCCAGCTTGGGTCAGTGGATAGAGCATCGGCCTGCTGACTGAAGGGTCCGGGTTCAATTCCGGTCAAGGGCATGTACCTTGGTTTGCAGGCTCCTCCCCAGCCCAGGCCCTGATCAGGGCGTGTACAGGAGACAACCAATCAATGTGTTTCTCTCACATCGATGTTTCTATCTTTCCCCCTCTCTTCCACTCTCTAAAAATCAATGGAAAAAATATCCTCGGGTGAGAATTTAAAAAATAAAGAATAAAGCAGAAAAGTCTTCAGGAACAGGAAGTGAATCAGAAGCTCTACCTCTAAAATCTTCCCCACATTTTTTTAACTATTAACATTCCAGCCTCACACTTTCTTCCTCTGACATGCTAGAACAATTTGTATTGGAGCCACTCCTTTTATATTTGTGTCATGCCATTTTGAATTTTCAGAATGTCTTTGTCTCTCCAGCATGCTTGTAAGCAACGTGCAGGGAGTGACCCTGAATTAAATTCCTATGAAGCTAAAGTGCCTGTCCTAGGGAATTGCTCAGAGAGCCTCAGTGTGGTTTTAATTAATCGACTGATAAAAACAGTGAGCGAGTGCTGAGAAACAGAAGAGGCAAAGAGATTATGACATTCTATTATTATAATGTTTTACTCAAGCAGTAATAAAGGTCTGAATTGAATGTTCAAGTGGGAGGGAAGAGATAGATGCAAGATATTAAGACAGTGTAGTGCTGGAGCTGCTAGCATCTCTGCTTGGCAGAGCCAACTGCATGCATGTCTTCCCAGCTGCCCTAAAATCTAGGCTTCAGTGACATCTCATAAGGAGCTTGGAGTAGGCATGATATCAATATTTACACCACGGGATTCTGCAAACACTATGAATCTAAGCTTTTTTGCTAATTCCAAACCTATTTTTTTTCAATGACAGTTTACATTCAATATTATTCTATATTAGTTTCAAATGTATAGCACAATGGTTAAACAAGCATGTATTTTACAGAGTGGTTCCCCTGATGTTTCAAGTATCCACCTGGCCCCATTCATAGTTATTACAATACTAGAGGCCCGGTGCACGAAATTCGTGCATGGAGGGGGGTTGTCCCTCAGCCCAGCCTGTACCCTCTCCAATATGGGACCCCTCGAGGGATGTCCAACTGCCCGTTTAGGGCCGATCCCGGTGGACATCGCTCTCACAATCCAGGACTGCTTGCTCCCAACTGCTTGCCTGCCTGCCTTCCTGATTGCCCCTAACCACTTCTGCCTGCCAGCCTGATCACCCCCTAACCACTTCCATGCCAGCCTGTTTGCCCCCAACTTCCCTCCTCTGCTGGCCTGGTCACCCCTAACTGCCCTCTCCTGCAGGGTTGATCACCTCCAACTGCCCTCCCTTGCAGGCCTGGTCCCTCTCAACTGCCCTCCCTTGCAGGCCTGGTGCCTCCCAACTGCCCTCTCCTGCTGGCCATCTTGTGGTGGCCATCTTGTGTCCACATGGGGGCAGGATCTTTGACCACATGGGGGCAGTTATATTGTGTGTTGCAGTGATGATCAATCTGCATATTACTCTTTTATTAGATAGGATAGAGGCCTGGTACAGGGGTGGGGGCCAGCTGGTTTTCCCTGAAGGGTGTCCCGGATCAGGTGGGGGTTCCCTTGGGGCGTGGGGCAGCCTGATCAAGGGGCCTGTGGTGGTTTGCAGGCTGGCCATGCCCCCTGGCAACCCAAGCACAGGCCCTGGTATCTGGAATTTATTTACCTCCTACAATTGAAACTTTGTAGCCTGGAGCGGAACCAAGCCTGGGGCTCCCTCCGAGGCCAGCAGCCATTTGTGTTGGGGTTATAATTGAAACTTTGTTGCCTTAGGCAGGTGGGCCTGGCCAGGGTGTGTGGAAACCTTTGCTTCCCCTGTTGCCAGGGGCAACCCTGGCCTGCTCTCTCAAGCTCCATTCTGCCGCCATTTGTTTGAATTTGTTTACCTTCTATAATTGAAACTTTGTAGCTTGAGTGGAGGCTTAGGCCTGGCAAGGGCAGGCAGAAAGCTTGGCTTCCTCTGTTACCTAGGAAACCTTGCTCTCTGTGGCTGTAGCCATCTTGGTTTGGGTTAATTTGCATGCTCGCTCTGATTGGATGGTGGGCATGGCTTGTGGCCGTGGCTTGTGGGTGTGTCGGAGGTATGGTCAACTTGCATATTTGTCTATTATTAGGTAGGATTATTGACTATACTCCCTATGCTGTAATTTACATCTCTGTGACTATTCTGTAACTACCAATTTGTACTTCTTTTTTGTGTGTTTTTTAAAAATATATTTTTATTGATTTCAGAGAAGGGAGAGGGAAAGAGAGAAAAACATCAATGATGAGAGAGAATCATTGATCGGCTGCCTCCTGCATGCCCCCTATTGGGGATCTAGCCCATAATCTGGGCATGTGCCCTTGACTGGAATTGAACTTAGGACCCTTCAGTCCACAGACTGGTGCTCTATCCACTGAGCCAAACTGGCCAGGGCAATTTGTACTTCTTAATCCCTTTACCTTTTTTACCCAGTCCCCCAAACTCCTCCTTCTGTCAACTGTCAAGCCATTCTCTGTATCTATGAGTCTGTTTCTATTTTGTTTGTTTATTTTGTTCTTTAGATTCCACATATAAGTGATATCATTTGGTATTTGTCTTCCTCTGTCTGACTTACTTCAATTAGCATAATACCCTCTAGGTCTTATTTTGGCTATTGTAAATAATGCTGCAATGAACATAGGGGTGCACATATTCTTTTAAATCTATACTTTGGGGTTTTTCGGATATGTTTCCAGAAGTGGAATTGCTGGGTTATAAGGCAATACTATTTTTAGTTTTCTGAGGAACCTCCACACTGTTTTCCCTAGTGGTTGCACTCATCTGCACTCTGGCTTTTTTCCCCTAGGGAGCCAGTCATTAAACATTGACCAGGAGACCATTGCCATAAGGAAAAAAGAAAGACTCTCTACACATCCCTCATTATTCAAATATTTTTTAAAAAGTCATCAATTTAATCCCTATTACACATGTGTTATCCATGTTTTGCATGTAACTCTTCCTGCTGTAGAGCTCTAAGTGTGAATAATTTTATTTGCCTGTAAGAAAACTATAAGAATGCATGAGAGAATGGGAGAGTTTGTATATTCATGTATTTTATAAACAGACCTTTTAGTTTAATTTTTAAGATATTTATTGCATAACAAAATAATAATCAAATAACAATTTAATAAGTGTGATTTAATTTTAGGACTTAGATAATAATGCAGGAAAAAGAGATTAACAACGAAGAGCAAGTCCCCAACTCAATCTTTATCCACTACCCTTTCACCCCACTCCAATAGACAGCTTCCATTTAATTCTGTGGGCAAAGACAGCCATGACACTGCACCTTCAAATGAACACTGGTGTAAGACAATGTAAAACAACTCCCCTAGAGTAGAAAATAGTATATGCATCTCCATTTGAACTGCATGATTTTTTTTACAGCTTCCTAACCTTCTTGATCAAATGTTAATGAAATGCTTTCAGCATGCTTTAATAGTCAGGATCCGATCAATGAAAGTGGCACCGCTAAAAGGTCGCATCTGGCTATGTTATTCTCCCAGGATTGTGTGACCCCTGCTGCCCTCTCCATCAAAGGGAACAATGAGGATGGGTCTCCAGACGACTGCTTTGGCAAGTGTAAAGTGGAAGAATGGCAACGTTTCCCTTTCTGAAATGAAGGATGTTTGCACTTAAAAGTCTTTAAGAAGAAGAAGTATTGAGAGCAATTTCTGTAAAAACTTGAAATTAAATGTGTGGTTTTTCTCTATTGTGCTGCATCTGCTGTCTGTAGAATGAATCTTGTTGATGCCAGTTTCAAGGTTGCTATTCTTTGTGCTTTTAAACCAAGGTCAATCGAGAGGCAGCTCAGAGGCCTTGAGGTTGTCATTGACAAGGAAAATAGAAGCTTTATAGCTGGAAAACTAATTAATCACTTCTAGAAAAATAGAAAAAGGAAATATATATATAATTTCATATGTCAACCTAAAATTTACTTGGTGATGTTCTGCATGTAATTACGAATGTATAAACATACTTTAAGCACATTAAAATATATGCTCTGTAACTACATAAGTTTAAATAATCTATATTACAATAACATTCCAAATTACTATAGTCAAGGCTGCCATTCAAGAAGAATGAAGTTTCAGATTTAACTCTCTCAATTAAAACTGATTTGAATTGTTACTGCCAATGTTTTACTGGATTCCAGTATCTCAAAAGTAATTTAAGACAAAGAATGCTGTTGAAAGCATATTTATCTTCACTTGCAAAATATAACAATTTAACACCAGACAAATTCATATATGAAGCATTCCTCAAAATAAGAGTTTGAGAGAGGGGAGAAAATTGCAGATGAATAGGCAGACCTGTCATGCACCTTGTCCCAGGAACAGACTGGAAATACAACTAAATTGGAGAACATTCACCTAGAATTACCAACTGATGTTCCAGCTGAGAAGGAGACGTATATCAAGGAAGGACAGAAAACACCTGGAGACAGGTAGGAAGGGTGAGGTTGTGAGAGGAACTGACCCAGCTCCCAGGGGCGAGAGAGGAGGGATCGCTGGAGCACCAGAGCTGAGATCAGCGGCCCACATAACATCCAGCCATGAAAGGCTGCAGGGCTGCTGGCTATGGCAGAGTCTGGAGCCGATAGACCGGATCTGGTAGGAGAGAAAGCCACAGTTTCATTTTGGGGAGAGTTTTGTTTGTTTGTTTGTTTGTTTGGGGGGGGGGGTTAAATATATTTTTATAGATTTCAGAGAGGAAGTGAGAGGGATAGAGACAGAAACATCAATGATGAGAGAGAATCGTTGATTCTGGCCCCACATCGGTGATGGAGCCTGCAACTCGGGCATGTGCCCTGACCGGGAATTGAACCGTGACTTTCCGATTCACAGGTCAATGCTCAACCACCTAGTCATGCCAGCCGGGCTTGTTTTTGGTTTTTTAACCCCGAGCACAAGAGTTTTCATATGCAGCTACTCACCCAAGGCTTTGGTACAAGGAGGGAGACGCAAACTCAAGGAGCCTAAGGAGAGGCTTGGGTAGAAAGCATTGTGGGGAGACGTGGGAAAGCAGCAGCCAGGAGTTAATTAGGTCATAGGCCACCAAACAGAAACAACCATTTTTCCTGAGAGGATCTAGCCACTCCAAGGAGCTGCAGGGCAGGAAAAGAAAAAAAAAACAACAACACGCCCTATGTAATACAGCCTGCCCCACCCTCAGGAGCCCTGCATGCCACACCCTGTATTTTGACTTTTTCAGAGGAAACAAGAGCAGAAGCATGGCCTAGCCCAGTTATCAGCAAACTCATTAGTCAACTGAGCAGCATACCATGGCTGCTCGAGAGCTGCAGTTTGCCGACCACTGGCCTAGGGTTTGAACAGTCTCAGTTGCATCAATGACTGGATTCAGGGAGGGACCATCTGCCCCACTGTACTGGGAACCAAACTGGCACTTCTCTGCAGGGTGAGCTGATAAAACTCCAGGTTCAAGCACTGGTATCCATACAAGGATATCTGTCCAACCGAAGGCAGAGTACTATTTTGGGCCACTTGCAGAGGAGTAGACCTGGGACAGAAAGAAACTCCCACCACATTCCCAGCACTTTCCCCTCCTAAAGTCCTTTCAGAAACTGACTTTTGAGTGATTAAAATTGACAACTGGCTAGCAGGCAAAGGGGGGCAGAGGAGGAGCCCGGGGAACAAGGGGAAGTTTGCTGACCCAGCCCTGGACCCCATGCTGCTAACAAAACTATGTTAGAGGGCAAATTGGCCCCTCCTTCTTGCAGCCAAGGCCTGTGGAGACAGATACAAATGGTGGATTGGTGGATTGCTTGGAGCTTCAAGCAGGTTGCTGAGAGCCAAAAGACACCTAAGTACCTTACAGGAAGCCCAGAATTGGCAGACAGAACAGAAGAGTAGGATCCAAAGGGAGCTCCCATGGGGCACTAAACTCCACTGAAAGGAACACCACTCCACTTTTTATTCCTCCTTTTTTATTCTCTTTTTTATTCAGTTTTTTATCTCTTTCTGTTTTTCCATTTTTAAACTAATCTTCTTTATCTATCTGCTTTATTGATTTGTTATTATGCTAGTCTCTGTGTTTCATTCAAATACCTAATTTTCCTCTTCCCTTTTCCTATTTAATTTTTTCTCTTTTTCACTACTCCATTTTTTTTTCTGTCTCTTTTCTTTCTCACTTTTCTTTATCTTTTACATTCTAATCTTTTTTCCTTTCTTTCTTTGCTTTGCTTTTCATCCTCCTTTATTTTAAACTGTTTTCCTTCCCCTATTACCCTAATTCTTTATTCTTATTTTCTTTATTTCAGCTCTGTGTCTACATATTCCTTCCCCCGCCATTTTTTCTTGATTTTTGTTTGTACTTTTGGTTTGTTTGTTTTCTTTTCTCCTTGTATTTTTTCTTTCTTCCTTTTTTTCTATCATTCTTGCTCTCTTTTCTCTTTCCTAATTCTCTCTTCTCTGATGGCTGCTTTTGTTGGGGTCTTGTGTATATTTTCCTTTTGTTTCATGTTCTGTTGTGTTGTATTTTATGCTGCTCAGTCAGCATCTCCACAACAGCTCACATGATGTGATTGGGGATTAGCCACATAGTCAGCCAGCCTGAGAGGAGGCTCCATCCATGAACTGGACAATAGCATTCAACACCCAACTACAATAGACTCCAAATAACTTAAGCAAGGGGCTTTCCTAGAGCACCCAGCCCAGGAGATCTAAGAGACAGCACCACTGGGTCCCACAAAAATCCTACTATATAAGACCACCCCACAAAGTTTGGGAGGCATAGCAGTTTGAACTAATACACAGAAACAAAAACAAAGTGACAGAAAAAATGGAGAGACAAAGAAACAACCCCCAAATGAGAGAAAAGGAGGAATCACCAGAAAAAGAACTAAGTTATGTGAAGATAAGCAATTGGTCAGATAAAAAATTCAGAATAATGGTAATACAGGTGCTCAAACAATTCAGTAGGAACTACAAATTACTTAATGAGATGATAAGTAACTTAATGAGAATTATAAGGGACTTAATGAGAACTACATCAACTTGAAAAGAAAGGTTTAAACATTAAATAAGAATCACTTGGAAATGAAGAATGGCATATCTAAAATAAAGAACACCCTGGAAGGATTCAACAGTAGACTACAAGAAGCTGAGGACTGAATCGGTGAATTAGAAGACAAGGTAGAAAAAGACACCCATTTAGAGAAGCAAATGGGAAAAAATGAAAAGTAGTAGAGTCTAAGGAAGCTCTGAGACAACATGAAACGTAACAACATTCACATTATAAGTCTCCCAGAAGGAGAAGAAGCTGAGCAAGGATCAGAGAACCTGTTTGAAGAAATAATGCCAGAAAATTTCCCTGACTTGGGGAAGAAAAAAGTCACTCAAGTTCAGGAAACATAGAGTCCCAATCAAAATGAACCCCAAAAGACCTATACCTAGGCACATAATAAAAATGGCAAACCTTAAAGACAAAGAAAGAATCTTAAAAGATGCAAGAGAGAGACAGAAAGTTACCTACAAGGGAGCTCCCATTAGATGGTCAGCTGACTTCTCAATAGAAACACTTCAGGCCATAAGGGAATGGCATGTAGTATACAAAGTAATGAAAACCAATAAACTAAACCCAAAATTACTCTGTCTAGCAAGGCTATCATTCAAAATTGAAGGTTAAATTAGAAGCTTTGCTGACACACAAAAAAGCCTAAGGAGTTTATTGCCACCAAACCAGCACTGCAAGAAATGCTAGAGACTGTTTTAAGAAGAAATAGAAAAAAAGAACACCAACATAAAGAATAAGAATGGCAAAAAATAGCCGAAACCGGTTTGGCTCAGTGGATAGAGCGTCGGCCTGTGGACTCAAGGGTCCCAGGTTCGATTCCGGTCAAGGGCATGTACCTTGGTTGCAGGCACATCCCCAGTAGGGGGTGTGCAAGAGGCAGCTGATTGATGTTTCTCTCTCATCGATGTTTCTAACTCTCTATCCCTCTCTCTTCCTCTCTGTAAAAAATCAATAAAATATATTATTTAAAAAAAAAAAAAGAATGGCAAAAAATAAGTACCTATGAATAATAACCTTAAATGTAAATGGCTTAAATGCTCCAATCAAAAGACATAGGGTAGCTGAATGGATAAAAAAATATATATGACCCATATATATGCTATCTACAAGAGATCCACCTCAGGACAAAAGACTTACACAGAATGAAAATGAAGGGATGGAAAAAATTTCCAAGCAAGTCGAAATTAAAAAAAAAAAAGCTGAGGTAGAATTATTTATATCTGAAAAAAATGGGGTTCAAAATGAAAGCCATAACAGGCTATCATGAAGGCAACCTCAAAATACTAAAGGGACCGATACAACAAGAGGATATAACTCTGGGAAACATATATGCACCCAATACAGGTGAATCCAAATATATACAAAAAATTCTGGAGGATTTTAAGGGAGAGATCAACAATAATACAATCATAGTAGGGGACTTTAACACTTCACTGACATCACTGGATAGGTCTTCAAGACAAAAAATCAACAAGGAAACAGTGATCCTAAGTGACATACTAGATCAGATGGAATTAATTGACACTCTCAGAATATTTCACCACAAAGCTACAAAATAGCCCTAACCGGTTTTGCTCAGTGGATAGAGCATTGGCCTTCGGACTCAAGGGTCCCAGGTTCGATTCCGGTCATGGGCATATACCTTGGTTGTAGGCACATCCCCAGTAGGGAGTGTGCAGGAGGCAGCTGATTGATGTTTCTCATCGATGTTTCTAGTTCTCTCTCCCTCTCCCTTCCTCTCTGTAAAAAATCAATGAAATACATTTTTTAAAAGCTACAAAATATACATTCTTCTCAAGTGAGAAGATTTTTCAAAGACAGAACATATGATTAAAATTAGAAAGAAAACAACAAGGAAATGCCAGAGTAAGTAGAAGGAAGGAAATTATACAGATCAGAGTGGGAAAAAATGACATAGAGACCAAATAAAAAGCAATATAAAAGATCAATAAAACCAAGAACTGGTTCTTTAAAATAATAAAAAAGATTGATGAGCCGAAACCGGTTTGGCTCAGTGGATAGAGCATCAGCCTGCGGACTGAAAGGTCCCAGGTTCGATTCCGGTCAAGGGCATGTACATTGGCTGCGGGCACATCCCTGGTAGGGGATGTGCAGGAGGCAGCTGGTCAATGATTCTCTTTCATTGATGTTTCTAGCTCTCTATCTCTCTCCCTTCCTCTCTGTAAAAAATCAATAAAATATATTTTAAAAAAAAGATTGATGAACCTCTAGCCAGACTCACCAAGAAACAAAGAGAGAAGACCCAAATAAAATCAGAAATGAAAGAGGTGAGTTAACAACTGACCACACAGAAATACAAAATATCGTAAAAAAAAAAATACCATGAATGACTATATTCCAACAAACTGGACAACCTGGATGAAATGAACATTTTCCTAAAAAAATACAATCTCCAAAAACTGAATCAGGAAGAATCAGAGAAATCTGAATAGGCTGATAACTACTGATGAAATTGAAGCAGTAATCAAAAGACTCCCAGCAAACAAAAGCCCTGATCTGGAGAGCTTCAAATGGGAGTTTTAGCAAACATTCAAAGAACTAATACCCATCCTCCTGAAACTATTAAAAAAAAAAAATCATGAGGAAGAAACACTTCCAAGCTCTTTTTATGAGACCAGCATTATCCTAATTCCAAAACCAGATAAAGACACTACAAAGAAAGAGAATCACAGGCCAGTATCCCTGATGAACATAAATGCTAAAATCCTCAACCAAATATTAGCAAAGCAGATCCAGCAATACATTAAAAACATCATACACCATGACCAAGTGGGATTTATTCTAGGGATGCAAGGATGGTACAATATTCGCAAATCAATTAATGTGATACATCACATAAACAAACTGAGAGATAAAAATCAGATGATCATATGAATTGATGCAGAAAAATTGGCTCTGGTGCTCTGGGCTGTGGATCCCAGCCTGGGCTCCAGGCCTCTATCTTCTGAGGGAACAGGCTCTCCCATAGCCCAGTGCTCCCTCCTCTCTTGGCCTGCAGCCCCTGGGAACTAGGTCCACTCCTGTCATGACCTCACCCTTCCCACCAGTTTCTAGGTGTTTTCTGTCCTTCCTTGCTATAAGTCACCTCCTCAGCTGGACCTCAGTTGAATGTTCTCCAATTTTGTTGTTTTTCCAGTCTTTTCCTGGGACGAGGTGCACAACAGGTCTGCCTATTTAGCCTCCATTTTCTCCCTTCTGACCCTTTTACTTTGAATCCACCTTTGTCTTTGCAGCTAAGATGTGTCTCTTGTAGGCAGCATATAATTGGTTTTTTTTTCCCACAGCAGCTAGCAGGCCCCCCTGTCTCCACTCCAGGCCTGCTCAAGCCACCGCGGCATCCATGGCTTGCCTCACCTCACACGCAGTCCCTTCCCGCCCACCTGCATGCGCAGCCTCCTCCTGAGCAGTCGTGATATTACAGCGTCCTGGATAATTTGCATATTACATATATATATATATATATATATATATATATATATATATATATGGATATACAGTAGCTTTTTTTCCTTTGAGTGAATCTGATCTTAATTCTCCTTTGCCAGTTCATACCTTTACCCCTTCCCCTTTTATGTTGTTGTTGTCACAAATTATCTCTGTATAGGCTGTAAGTTTGTGGTGATCTTGCTCATAGTGTTGTGCCCTTATGTTATTTGTTTCAGTTTGAATATTTGGTTCCACTCTCTTCTGGATTATAGAGTTTCTGCTGAGAAGTTGGATTAAATTCTGATGGGTTTTCCTTTGTAGGTCACATTCTTCTTTTCCCTGGCTGCTTTGAGATTTTTTTTCTTTGTCATTAATTTTTAACAGCTTTAATACCTAGTGCCTTGGAGAGGGCCTCTTTGGATTGAGGTAACTAGGTGTTCTGTTTGCTTCCTAGATTCAAAGATCCAATTCTTTCCATAGATTTGAGAATATTTCATCCACTATTTGTTTTAGTAGACTCTCCATTCTATGCTCCCTCTCCTCCTACTAAGGAATGCCTATAATTCTAACATTGTTTTTTGTGATGAAGTCACATAGGTCTCGTAGAGCTCTTTCATTTTTCTTTATGTTCAGGTCTCTCTCTTCTTCCCTCAGTGTCATTTCTATATTCCTATCTTCAATATCACTAATTCTTTCCTTCATCTGGTTGACTCTGTTTTCTATACTGAGTAGTTCACTCTTTTTCGAAAAAAAAAATTACATATATATATATATATATATATATATATACATATATATATATACTACCTAATAAAAAAGTAATATGCAAATTGACCCTAACTCCACTACACCCACAAGCCACGCTCACCAGCCACACCCACCAGCCAATCAGAGTGAGTATGCAAATTAACCCAACCAAGATGGCTACAGCCACGGAGAAAGTAGGAGGGAGGCTTGGGTTTCTAAGGAGATAGAAGAAGCCAAGCTTTCCCCTGCCCTGGCAGGCCTAAGCCTCCACTCAAGGCTACAAAGTTTCAATTACAGAAGGTAAACAAATCCAAACAGAAATGGCTGCTGGCCACGGAGCGAGCAGGAGGCTTGGCTCCACTCCAGGATACAAAGTTTCAATTGTAGAAGGTAAATAAATTCCAGATACCAGGGCCTCTGCTTGGGTCGCCAGGGGGTGTGGCTGGCCTGCAAACCACCACAGGCCCCTCACTCAGGCCGCCCCATGCCCCAAGGGAACCCCCACCTTGATCCGGGACACCAGGGAAAACAAGCTGGCCCCCATCCCTGTACCAGGCCTCTATCCTATCTAATAAAAGAGTAATGTGCAGATTGACCATCACTCCAACACACAATATAGCTGCCCTCATGTGGTCAAAGATCCTGCCCCCACATGGACACAAGATGGCCACCACAAGATGGCCAGCAGGGGAGGGCAGTTGGGAGGCACCCAGCCTGCAAGGGAGGGCAGTTGGAGGTGATCAACCCTGCAGGGGAGGGCAGTTAGGGGTGACCAGGCCAGCAGAGGAGGGAAGTTGGGGGCAAACAGGCTGGCAGGGGAGCAGTTAGACATCAATCAGGCTGGCATGGGAGTGGTTAGGGTGTGATCAGGCTGGCAGGGAGGCGAGCAGTTGGGAGCCAGCAGTCCTGGATTGTGAGAGGGATACACACACACACACACACACACACACACACTGAGTGGCCAGATTATTATGACCTCTGAATGCATAATAATCTGGCCACTCAGTGTATATCCTATATAATAAAAGGCTAATATGCAAATTGTCCTCTCAACCAGGAGTTCGACCAGCAGGCAGGCTGGCCAACTACCCATGTCCTCTCCCCCTGGCCAGGCGGACTGGACCCCACCCATGCATGAATTCATGCACCGGGCCTCTAATACACACACACACACACACACACACACACACACACACACACACTGAGTGGTCAGATTATTATGCGTTCAGAGATCATAATAATCTGGCCACTCAGTGTGTGTGTGTATATATATATATACACACACACATCAGAGAGGAAGGGAAATGGAGATAGAAACATCATTGATTGGTTGCTTCCTGCATGCTCCCCACTGGGGATTGGGCCTGAAACCAAGGCATGTGCACTGACAGAAATTGAACCGTGACCTCCTGGTTCATAGGTCCATGCTCAACCACTGAGCTTTGGGCAGTAGTTCACTCCTATTTTCTTTAATTGCATGTTTCATTTCCAGGATTTCTGATTCATTATATTTTAAAGTTTTAATCTCTTAGGTAAAGTACTCATTTTGTTTATTGGTTTGTTTTCTGAGTGCATTGAATTGCCTGTCTGTACTTTCTCGCATCTCAATGAGTATTTTCAGAACTACAATATTGAAATATATGTCATTTATATCACATATTTCCATGTGTTTCAGCTTGCTTTCTAGGGATTTTTCATTTTCTTTCTCATCATCTTCATTACTGTGGTTATTCATGGTCTTTACTGTCCTCCTATGCCTACACATTTATTTTTGAAGAGGTCTTTCTATTATTTTCCAGTAGATGGTGCTGAATCACAAGATTTTTACTTCTGTGATCTCCCAGTCTTGAACCTTCATGGTTTCCATAAGACAGTATAGCTGTGCTGCTTGGGGGGCGGGGTGGGGGGGTGGTGGTGAGAGGAGTTTGTTTTGCCCTCACCATAATAGGAACTCCTGACCTCCATGAGGTTCTGCCACAAGCACACCTCCTGGGGATCAGTCACAGAAGGAAACAGCATGTCTACTGCAATAGCTCTTGGTTTACAGATAATATGCTTCTGGACCCAACTCCAAGGGCAACAGGAGGTGAGTTTTTGGGAGTCCAAGCAACAGCAGGACATTGTGGTTCTGTTTCTTTGTCTGAAACACCACTGCCTGTCCAACAGTGGATAGTCGCATGGTAGAAACCTGTGCTCTGTCAGACATCTGCTGACTTAGACACTGTTTGCTCCCTTGCCTCTTGCCCTGCTGGGCTGCCCTACCACCCCCTGAAGATCTCTGTTCCTCCCAGCCAAAGGAAGTGCCTGCTATCGCTGGCTTTCTCCCCTCTCCCCACTCGACCAAGATAGGAGCTCCCAGCTGCAGGGCTGTGTCTGTGGGCCTTTTGCATTTTCCTCCCTTCTCATCTACCCATTTATTCCTGGTTGCCCAACTCTAGATGTTTCAATGTGCGGGTCTCTTAAACATGTGTCTGTGTTGATCAGGGATTTCCTTGTTGGATTATAGTTCATTAGCTTGTTTAAATTTCAGGGTGAGAGGACAAGGGGCTCTCTCACGCCACCTTAATGTCACTCCCTGTTAAATTTTAAACATTTTGAAGTAACTTTTTAAATGTCCTACTTCTCATAGTAGACATAATGTAAATGTTCCCTCATGATTCATATCCATAATTAAGAACATTTGAAAATATTAATATACAATTTAAGAAACTGTTGTTAGGCATTATTGTAGTAGGTGTTGGGTCCAACTCATCCACCAGATGGCCAAAGACTATGATTCACTTCTAATTTTGTCTTTGTTGCTGGATACCTCTAGCAAGTCCAAGAAATTATGATATTCAAGGGTTATTTCTTATCAACATTTCCATATCTATTTGTCCCTTTCTTGCCCTCACTCAGCAACCTTTGTTCACTATAGTTTGCATTCTAATTTGGAGTTTTAATCAATTGTAGATAGAAAACCTCTAAACCAAATTAATATAACTGAGATAAGTAATAACCAACATGTTTTTCAGAAAGAGTTAAGAATATCTACAACAACATAATAATATATAGTACATGGGAAGCTTCCCAATTCATTCCCAACTCATCATTAACATAAGGCAGGTATCAAATTCAGACAAGATATCACACACATGCACATGCACAGAGAGGGGGAGCTCATCTATCAATATAGATGCAAAAGATAAATAAAATATTATCTAATAAATGTATTAAAATAATAATACATTTTAAAAATCTTTATTGTTGAAAGTATCACATATGTCCCCTTTTTCCCCCTGGCCCCTTCTAGCCTGCCCCCAAAATAATAATATATTTAGACTCTGCAAAGTTTATATGAAGAGCAAAATAACTCAACATTGGGGATTGTAAGAATGAAATATAATACATTAAAAGAAAAAAGAAGGGAAAGCACATAATCATCTTTAAAAGATGAAAATGTGATAAAACTCAACAATCATTCTTGTTTTTATAAAATATTAAAAATTAGGCATCCAGAAATACAAGACTTTCCTAAACCTATGAGACAACGAATACAGAAACCACCAAAAAAAGTTGATGGAATTTGCCACATAAAAATAGGAAATTTTTATATCACACAAGAGAGAATAAGTAGTTAAAAGATAAGCAAAAGACTAATGGAAAATATTTTAAAATAATTTTGAGATAACAAAGAATTGTTATCTATTAAATTTTTAAAGTTCTAAAAACTAAGTAAATGACAAACTTGTAACAAAAAATCAGCAAAGGACATGAGCAGATGACTTCCAAAAGAATTCTAAATGGCCAATAAGTATATAGGGGGAAAAGCATAACCTCACTAATAATTTTGACTATTGTTATATCACTTTCCCAAAAATATTGTAAATACTAATAACTTGAATATTTGCAAGCATATATGAGGAAAGGAGAACTTCCTTACATGTTGAAGGTGGGTGGTGTTAAAGCCTTTTAAAGAGGCAATTTGGTAGCAGTTACCAAGATTTTAAATAAATTGGATCAAGTAAATTCCATTCCTAATAATATTTCCTACAGAATAATGGCATTTGTGCCCAAAGAAATAGAGATACTTTGTGAATTTATTTCAAAAGTGAAAATTTAGAATCTACCTATTTAGGAACATTAAGCAAGGTTAAATAAGTGATGGCACATCTATATCATGGAATACTGGAAAACTGTATAATCATTTAAAGAACAGAGACCTAGCTGATTTGGCTCAGTGGATGAGTGTCAGCCTGCATACTGAAGGGTCCTGAGTTCAATTCCAGTAAAGGGCACATGCCCAGGTTGCAGGCTCAATTCCCAGTAAAGTGTGTGTAGGAGGCAGCCGATAGATGATTCTCTCTCATCATTGATGTTTCAATCTCTCTCTCCCTCTCCCTTCCTCTCAGAAATCAATAAAAATATATTTTTTAAAAAATAAAGGATTGAGACAGATGCATAGGTAGTGGGATGGAAATAGCTCCAAGATACACAGTGTACAAAATCAAAAAATATTATATTTTATACTTAGTTTCTTACAATTCCCCATCCTGCTTTCCTCGGTATCTTATCAGTTTCCCCCGGAACAGTTCCTTCATAAATCACTTGCACATGAACCTTCATCTCAAGGTCTGTTTCTAGGCCAATCAACCAAAGACAGACTCCTACAGGAGTATGATGGAATGGTAGGGAAATCCCCATACTTACCCTTGAGGGCTACTGAACAGAACCAGCACAAGATCTCCCTGTTAAATGAAACACTCCCCTGTGTCCACAGAAAAATGACCAAACATATGTGAAAGGTTACATAGCAAATCATGAAAAATTGATTATCCCTGGGAGTTAGGGTTGAAGAGAGGTGAACAGGGATTTTTACCTTTTATTTTGCACTAGAGGCCCAGTGCACAAATTTGTGTGCCAGTGGAGTCCCTTGGCCTGGTCTGCAGGATCAGGCCGAAACCAGCTCTCTAACATCCCCCAAGGGGTCCTGGATTGCGAGAGGGCACAGGCCAGGATGAGGGCCCCCATCATGATTAGGGCCGGGGAAGGACATGGGAGGTTGGCCAGCTGGGGAGGGACCGCGGGAGGACTCCAGGGCATGTCCGGCCCATCTCTCTCAGTCCTGATCAGCCGGACCCCAGCAGCAAGCTAACCTACCTGTCAGAGCATCTGCCCCCTGGTGGTCAGTGAATGTCATAGTGACTGGTCGGCTGGTTGACTGCCCCCTGGTGGTCAGTGCATGTCATATCAAATGGTTGAGCGGCCTTAGCATATCATTAGCATATTATGCTTTGATTGGTTGAACGGCCAACCAGACTACCAGATACTTAGCATATTAGGCTTTTATTATATAAGATACTACATCTGTATCATCTGAATTTTTTTTATAATGAGCATGAGTTCAAATGTTACAAATGTCACTGCCATTTTATGTGCATAAATAGTCTTCAAACTTGGAACTGAGTCTGGGTTATACTGGGAATACACAAAACCTTCCCAAGGGATATATGGTCACCAGGAACTTTAAGAAAATCAATTTCTAGATCCTAACTTCCATATGTACTCTCTTTAAAAATAATTATACTGACCCCTTTTTAGCCTGCCTTTGCAAAATTACACTTCTATCACTTTACTTGTGCCCCATCCTAAATATTACTATAGTGTATTTCCCCCAAAACATTAAAATACCTGGGGTGACAATATAAGAATAATTAGAAATAATTTGAACTAATGACTAGGTAACATTCTTTAGCATTACAGATTGTTGTTTGCCAGTTTTTTGCTTTCAACAAACAGGAGCACCTAATTGGATTATCAGCTAATAGATCATTAAAATTTATTTTTTATGAGATATGACTGCCTTATATTTGGCATATATCTCAGAAGGAATTAAAAGAATTGAGTATTATGCATTTAACAGAACTCCTTCTATTCCCATGTACTTATTTATGAAAATTTATTAGTACTTATATCTAAAAGAGCAAATAAGAGTAGACTTGATATTGAATTCTCTTCATGGAATGAATTAATATTCATCCAGAAAGATAAATTAACTAGAAAAAAATCCCTAGCCACTTTATCAAGGATCCACTTTTAATAAAATTTTACTTTGAATGTTTAATAATTATTTATTAAATTGTATACTAGATTTATATTGGTTTTGGTTGTGTCCTCATAATATCTGACAGATAATCTAAAAAAGGAAGAATTTTTTAAAAATAATGATTAGTGATCATAGCCATTTTTAAAAATCAATTTTGACTTATATACATATTTCTGTAATGGAGAAATATAGTATAAAATTGTGTGATAGAACTGGAATAAAAATTCAATTTCAAGGAAAAAATATTAAAATCCTGCTGTTAAAAAAGAGTTTGGGCATTTACTTTTTTAAAAATATATTTTATTGATTTTTTTTTACAGAGAGGAAGGGAGAGGGATAGAGAGTTAGAAACATAAATGAGAGAGAAACATTGATCAGCTGCCTCCTGCACACTCCCTACTGGGTATGTGCCACAACCAAGGTACATGCCCCTGACCAGAATCGAACCTGGGACCCTTCAGTCTGCAGGCTGACGCTCTATCCACTGAGCCAAACCGGTTAGGGCTGGGCATTTACTTTTAAATTCATAATGGTCGGGACCAAATAACTATGATATTCTACATACTGATACTCTAGGATATATTTGTTTCTAATAATGATGTGACAATCTTATTTCCAAAAGTATAGTTAATGGTAGCTAGCAAATTTTTATAAAGAAACATAATTCTGTGTTCAGAGCAGTGTTCCAGAATGTAGGGCTTGTAGAGTTCCAACCTTTACAGAAATAAGGATGGATCATGTGATGTTTGGAAAGAGAGGGAGAATCTCAAGTTATTTTAGTCACTGCCAAGAGGAAACAGTCTTGCCCTGACCGGTTTGGCTCAGTGGATAGAGCGTCTGCTTGCAGACTGAGGGGTCCCAGGTTCGATTCCAGTCAAGGGCATGTACCTTGGTTGCGGGCACATACCCAGTGGGGAGTGTGCAGGAGGCAGCTGATTGATGTTTCTCTCTCATCAATGTTTCTAACTCTCTATCCCTCTCCCTTCCTCTCTGTAAAAAATCAATAAAATATATATTTAAAAAAAAAAAGAGGAAACAGTCTCTTCTAGGATGTGGGTTCTTCAGCTGATAGATCTGGGCACCAGGGTGACCTTGCTAAGCTGTGTTTGAAGTTAGCAGATTGTAGGACTAAAGGGGCAGGAAATAGCTGAGCAGGTTAGGAAGAAACGTAGTTAGAGAGCATTGTGCTCTGGAAACAAGAAAAGGGGTCTGCTTTCTCTGGCTAGTCACTCATGATCTTTAGACTCTGCTGCTTGGAACTTGGATGATCTTCCATGGTGTGCTTTGAACCCACTCCTTACCTTGTTAACTCCTGAAAAGACTGTTACGCTATTGGTAGAATGCTGAAATTAAGATTTTTAAAAATTCCTTTATATTGAAACTAGAGGCCTGATGCACGAAATTCATGCAAGGGGCTCAGCCCCCACCGTGTGGTGGCTGCCTCAGCCCCCTCTGCTGCCATGGCTGCCTCTGCCTCGGCCTTGGCCCCTGCCACCACAGCTTCTTCTGGAAGGTCATTCGGAAGGATGTCCGGAAGGACGTCCAGTCTAATTAGCATATTATGCTTTTATTATTATAGAAAATTATATTAAGAAACCCAAACAGACATTCCCTTAGGAATCCAAAAATTGACACACAGGTTCACTTGGTACCTGGACAACCAGCAGCAGAATTTCTTTCCTTTTTTAATTTTTTTTTTATTTCTCAATTACAGTTGACATTCAATATTACATTAGTGCCCGATGTACAGCATAGTGGTTAGACATTTGTATGACTTACAAAATAATCGCCTGATAAGTCTAGTACCCACCTGACACCATATAGAGTTATTACAATATTATTGACTATATTCCCTATGCTGTACTTTATACACCCATGACCATTCTGTAACTGCCAATTTGTACTTCTTTTTATTAATATATTTTTATTGATTTCAAAGAGAAAGGAAGTGGGAGAGAGAGATAGAAACATCAATGATGAGAGAAAAATCATTGATCACATGCCTCCTGCACACCTCCTACTGGGGATCAAGCCCACAACCCAAACATGTGCCCTTGACCAGAATCGAACCCAGGACCTTCCAGTCTGCAGTCCAACACTCTATCCACTGAGCCAAACCAGCTAGGGCCCAATTTGTACTTCTTAATACCTTCACCCAGCACCCCCCACACTGACAGCTATTTCCAAAAATGTTCGTAATCACATATAAAAACTTCAACACACACAATAACCTGGTTCCCCTCCATAATCATTAATACTTATTGATAACTTAATATGTACCAGGCACTGTGCTAAGCACTTAACATAGAATTTAATGTTAATCCTCATAACCCTATGTGAAAGGTACTATTTTGTCATTTTACAGATAAGGAAACTTAGACCCAGAGCACTTAAGTAACTTGCTCCAAGTCAAACAGCATTAATACCCAGCATGTCAACTTGTGTTTATAAATGACAGACCTGGGAATTTGCTGGTGTTTGCCATGCTATTAGCGCCTGAAAGCAAGTTATTTACATTTCCATTGTAATTTATCATCCACTAGCAGCTCTTGGAAAAATTTATTTCATAAATTTATTCTCCAGGATTCATAATGTAGATGGATATTTAAAAGTAATTATTGTGCTCTAGCCGCTTTGGCTGAGTGGATAGAGCATCGGCCTGCAGACTGAATGGTCCCAGGTTTGATTCTGGTCAAGGACACATGCCTGGGGTTGCAGGCTGGATCCCCAGTGTGGGGTGTGCAGGAGGCAGCTGATCAATGATTCTTTCTCATCATTTATGTTTCTATCTCCCTCTCCCTTTCTCTCTGAAATTAATAAAAATATTAAATAAACAAATAAATAAATAAAAATAATAATTGTGATAAATGTTTGCATGTTAAAAATAGTAAGCTGAACTTCCTTTCATTTTCAAGCATGTACTTCTGCAAACCAGTAGTCCTTTTCCTCTTTCTATTTCTCATTTTTCCATGGGGGCATGGCCATATTAATATAAATGAAATAATTAATCAGAGATGGCTTCAAAATGCAACTTTTAAATTTTCTTTTAAAAATCTGCTCAGAAAAGGGCAAATGGAGGCATTCCACAATTATACCCTCAGGCCAGGAAATAAGTACAAATTATCCAAGTTAGTTTAAAAATTGTCCTGAAAGCAAGAAGCCAAGAATTAATTATAATAAAGTTAATGAGGTTTATCAAGCATTTGTGTTAACAGCAGTAGGGGGAAAAGTCAGGGTTCATTCAAAACTGATTCTAGCCGAAACCGGTTTGGCTCAGTAGATAGAGCATCAGCCTGTGGACTGAAAGGTCCCAGGTTCGATTCCGGTCAAGGGCATGTACCTTGGTTGCAGGCACATCCCCAGTAGGGGGTGTGCAGAAGGCAGCTGATCGATGTTTCTGACTATCTCTCTCCCTTCCTCTCTGTAAAAAATCAATAAAATAAAATAACTGATTCTATATTTCAGGGACTTCCCATTATACCATAAGCTTTGTAAGGGCCAAGGCATGTGTGTTTTTACAGTGATGTATCCCTACCTCTCAGGGAAAGGTCTTGAATGTAAAAGATGTTCAGTATATATTTGATGACTTCATTCATTTCTCTCATGTATTAAAAAATGATCATATTGGTTGCCCGAAAATGGTATTAATTGCATTATTTCATCATTCCTCCTTAATGAATATTATTATATACTAGAGGCCCGTTGCACGAAGATTCATGCAATAGGCCTTCCTTCTCCTGGCTGCCAGCACCGGTTTTCCTCTGGCACCCGGGATCCAGGCCTTCACTCTGGCTGCCACCTTCCGTCTTTGCTCCTGCCGGAGTCTTGGCTCCAGCCGGCAGGAGTCTTCGTTCCAGCCAGAGCCTTCAATCTTCTCTGCTCCGGCCAGAGCACTGCTCCTGTAGCTCCCTCCACCCCCCTCCCTCCCCCTCATAGTAGGCGTCCAGCCCCACCTGGCCACTCGGTGCCTGTGTATGCAAATTAACCCACCATCTTTGTTGGGTTAATTTGCATGCTCACTCCTGATTGGCTGGTGGGTGTCACGGAGGTACGGTCAATTTTCATATTTCTCTTTTATTAGTGTAGATAATGGTGATATCCTCTAAACAATAATACCTTCATGCTTACCACTTTCTGCTCGTCTGAGATACAAGATGGCTGTAGTATTGTCAAGGGAAACAATAAAACAGAGCATGCCGAAACCGGTTGGCTCAGTGGATAGAGCGTCGGCCTGCGGACTCTAGGGTCCCGGGTTCGATTCCGGTCAAGGCATGTACCTTGGTTGCGGGCACATCCCCAGTAGGGGGTGTGCAAGAGGCAGCTGTTCAATGTTTCTCTCTCATCGATGTTTCTGGCTCTCTATCCCTCTCTCTTCCTCTCTGTAAAAAATCAATAAAATATATTTAAAAAATAAATAAATAAATAAAAATAAAACAGAGCATGTTTCTAACATCCCGCAGTATCAAATATCTCACAACACTACTCATCTACTCATAGGCTGGTCCCCAAGCTGTGAAATGTTTGTTGCCAGTCCATGACAAAACTACTGTGTTTTTATGTGTAATTGTTAGACTGAAAATTGAGGGGCATCTTATACTCGGAAGTCAGCCGAGGAGGGAGCCCCTCAGGTGCATAGCTGCCCATACCTTGTCAAACAGGCTTCCTCCAGTCATGAGCCTATTGTTACTGATGTCAGCTGATGCAGTAATAGGAAGTAGAGGTGGAGAGTGTGCAGATGCAACAGGGACCTAAGCGTTCTGAGCCATAAAGATGTCAAAAAATAAAAAGATAAATACCGGTAAGCTATTGTCTTACTTTGCAAAATTCAAACTGAATGTAATCAGCTATGCAAAAGAGCATGGACATAGAGCTGCAGAGAGACAATTTGGACCTCCTCCCACTGAGTGTATGATCAGACAGTGGATAAAACAAGAAGAACAACTCCTTAAGCTGCCAAAAAAAGAAGGCCTTAAGACAGTGGTTCTCAACCTTTCTAATGCTGCGACCCTTTAATACAGTTCCTCATGTTGTGGTGACCCCCAACCATAAAATTATTTTCATTGCTACTTCAAAACTGTAATTTTGCTACTGTTAATGAATCATAATGTAAATATCTGTGTTTTCTGATGGTCTTAGGTGACCCTGCTAGCAGTTCTCAACCTATGAGTCGTGACCCACAGGTTGAGAACTGCTGCTGTAGAGCCTAAGACCATTGGAAAACACAGATATTTACATTACTATTCATTAACAGTAGCAAAATTACAGTTGTGAAGTAGCAACGAAAATAATTTTATGGTTGGGGTCACCACAACATGAGGAACTGTATTAAAGGGTCACAGCATTAGAAAGGTTGAGAACCACTGCCTTAAGAGGAAAACAAGAAAAATGCTTAAAATATTGATTTCTGAATTTTGGGTTGGAAAAGTGGGGGGCACCTTATACATGGAGCCATTTATACATGGAAAAATATGGTACAGAAACTGAGGAGTAAGCAAATAGAAATCTTTTCAGCAATTTTACATTGATACATCTAAAAATTCATTAGTATTGTGATTTACAAAAGTATCAGACCTTGATGATTTCAAAATTTAAAACAAAAACACTTTCTTGCATACCAGCAGGGCCAATGTTCAAAGTAAGTTGGATTGAAGCCATGTATGGTTTTGTAATTTGCATAGAAATAGGGCTGTCCATCCCAAAATATAAACCATACTTTTTGCCAGACCATTATTGTAGCATTGATTCCTTTGAGTACTGAACTATTCTGATATTTAAGAAACCCCCTACTAAGTGCCAATATCTCTCATGGAAATCTTGTTTACATCTATTAACTATGAACACTTTAGTCATCACCTCCCACCTTGGCATAATAAAGGAAAAAGAGGACAGAGAAATCAGCTAATACTGAAAGTGCCTAGGAGTGATAGCAATAGTGGTTTCCAGGGCTGGGACCAAATGGCCTGTAGTCCTAGAAATATGGCAACTGCACAATTAAAATCTGCTGCAATGGCTTGGTTTCCAGATCTTGCAATGACCAATGATTTCTAGTGTTATTTGAATACCTATTATTTTAGTTTGTCCTAATGTAAAAATTTATCCTATCTAATAAAAGAGTAATATGCAAACTGACGGTCACTCCAAGACACAAGATGGCTGCCACCATGTGGTCAAAGATGGCTGCCCCATGTGGACACAAGATGGCCACCACAAGATGGCCAGCAGGGAAGGGCAGTTGGGAGGGACCAGGCCTGCAAGGGAGGGCAGTTGTGGGTGATCAGGCCAGCAAGGGAGGGCAGTTGGGGGGAACCCAGGCCTGCAGGGGAGGGCAGTTGTGGGTGATCAGGCCAGCAAGGGAGGGCAGTTGGGGGGAACCCAGGCCAGCAGGGGAGGACAGTTGTGGGTGATCAGGCAAGCAGTGAGGGCAGTTAGGGGTGACCAGACCAGTAGAGGAGGACAGTTGGGGGAGGCCAGGTCAGCAGGGGAGGACAGTTGGGGGAAACAGGACTGCAAGGGAGGGCAGAAGGTGGGGCCAGGCCTGCAGGGGAGAGCAGTTGGAGGGGGGACCAGGCCTGCAGTGGAGGGCAATTGGGGGGGGCAGGCCTGCAGGGGAGAGCAGTTGGGGGGACCAGGCCTGCAGTGGAGGGCAGTTGAGGGGGGCCAGGAATGCAGGGGAGAGCAGTTTGGGGGGACCAGTCCTGCAGTGGAGGGCAGTTATGGGGGACCAGACCTGCAGGTGAGGGCAGTTGGGGGGACCAGGCCTGCAGGGGAGGGCAGTTGTTGGTGATCAGGCCAGCAGGGAGGGAAGTTAGGGGTGACCAAGCCAGCAGGGGAGGGCAGTTAGGGGTGACCCGGCCAGCAGGGGAGGGCAATTGGGGGTGACTAGGCCTGCAAGGGAGGGCAGTTGGGGGGGGCCAGGCCTGCAGGGGAGGGCAGGTAGGGGTGACTGGGCCAGCAGGGGAGGACAGATGGGGGCGACCAGGTCTGCACAGAAGGGAAGTTAGAGCAATCGGGCCAGCAGGAGAGCAGTTAGACGTCGATCAGGCTGGCAGGGGAGTGGTTAGGGGTGATCAGGCTGGCAGGCAGAAGCAATTAGGGGCAATCAGGCAGAGGCAGGCAAGCAGTTGGGAGCCAGCAGTCTTGACTTGTGAGAGGGATGTCCGACTGCCCATTTAGGCCCGATCCCACTGAGCCCACTGGGATCGGGCCTAAATGGGCAGTCGGACATCCCTCTAGGGGTCCCAGATTGGAGAGGGTGCAGGCTGGGCTGAGGGACACCTCCCCCCCCCCATGCACGAATTTTGTGTACCAGGCCTCTAGTTAATGGATAAAATTCAACCAGTAATTTGCTTCAATATATGACTTTGTTTCTTTAAAGAATACCACAGTGTTTGAAGCTAGTACATTGGATGATAAAACTAAAATTCAAAATATTGAGCCCAGCCAGCATGGTTCAGTGGTTGGGTGTTGACCTATGAACCAGGAGGTCACCGTTCGATTCCCGGTTGGGACACATGCCCAGGTTGCGGGCTCCATTCCTAGTGTGGGGCATATAGAAGGCAGCTGATCAATGATTCTCTCTCATCATTGATGTTTCTATCACTCTCTTTCTCTATGAAATCAATAAAGGTATATTTTTAAAATAAATAAAATTTTAAAATAAAATAAAATCCAAAATATTGAGTTGGAATATTTTTTAGAAATAAGTAGCATGTCCTGCATTGATATACCAAAATTTTATTTATGTTTTACTAGAGGCCCAGTGCACAAATTCATGCACCAGTGGGGTCCCTCGGCCTGGCCTGCGGGATCAGGCCAAAACTGGCTCTCTGACATCCCCTGAGGGGTCCTGGATTGTGAGAGGGTGCAGGCCAGGCTGAGGAACCTCACCAGTGCACGATCAGAGCCGGGGAGGGACGCAGGAGGTTGGCCAGCCAGGGAGGGACCGAGGGAGAGCTCCAGGGCATGTTCAGCCCATCTCGCTCAGTCCCGATCGGCTGGACCCCAGCAGCAAGCTAACTTACCAGTTGGAGCATCTGCCCCCTGGTGGTCAGTGCACGTCATAGCAAGCAGTTGAGTTGCCTTAGCATATAAGTAGCATATTACGCTTTGATTGGCTGAATGGATGACCGGACACTTAGTATATTAGGCTTTTATTATATAGGAGATATATATATATATATATATATATATATATATATATATATATATATATATATATATATATATATATTAGTGGCCCGGTGCATGGATTCATGCACATTGAAAGGAAATAATTAGAAGAAATATTTTAATATTGTTCTTTGTCCTTTCTCCCTCAGCACCTGGGAGCCAGGTGAGGCCACATCCCCTGCCACCACTGCTGGTCACCATCTGCGGGGGCAATCAGCAGTGCAATCAGGACCCCACTCACACCCACCTGGGCCTGGCACTGGTGTGAGTGGGGTCCTGATTGTTCCACCATCCTGCCACAGTCATGCTCTCATCAAGGCCCATAGGGGCCGGCAGTGCCTCCACTGCCTCCCACTGCCAGCACCACATCGCCGACACCTGCCATGTTCCACACCACCCCCTGGTGGTCAGCACACATCATAACAAGCAGTCAAACTCCCAGTCTCCCGGTCGAACTCCCAGTTGAACCACTGCCAAAGGGGACAATTTGCATATTGGGCTTTTATTATATAGGAATTTTTTTAAATGATGTTGCTCTAATGCCATTTAAGTTCCCTACCAAAGTCAAGATTGCACCTGGTGCTTTGTATGTATGGGGGGAAGGGGCAGGTTTGGTGAGGGAGGCTGTTGGGAATATCAGAAGAGACTCACTATTTTCACTTGTAAATGAATTAGTTAGGATAATAATGTTGCAGAATAATACACCGAATAGAAAACTTGTCAAGGTTATTTGCTAATTGAAACTGAATTACTGACAACAGTTGTAAAAATGAGAGTCACAAATTAATTTCAAATAAAGAAAGCAAAACTAAAAATGGCCTATTTTAATTATTTTCTGCACACATTTTATTGTTAGTACACCCATGAGTTTGCCCGCCCATTCTAGTAAAATGTATGTGTTTTTTTCTTTTTTCCTCTTCTCTCAATGTCATGATTTTTATCTTTTTATTACTGATAGAAGCAAGCATTTATTTTTAAATTGTAAAACCAGTATTAGTATCCTTCCACTAATTAATCCTATCTCTGTGGCTATTGTTCATAAAGTATTAATCTTCTACTTCTTGAAGTAGAAACAAAACATTTTAAACTGCTCCCTGATATGTTAAGCATGAAGAAAAAAATACATATGTTCTCTTCACTGTCAAGATTTGTCTGTTTTAAATTTTTCTAAAGCACAAAGTATTAGGCCCTGGCTGGGTAGCTCAGTTGGTTAGAATGTCATCCCAATACACCAAGGTTTTGGGTTCAATCCCAATCAGGGCATATACAAGAATCAACCAATGAGTTCATAAATAAGTGGAATAACAAATCAATATTTCTCTCTTTCTCCTCTCTCTCCCCTCTCATCAATAAATAAAAAATAAAAATAATTTAAAGCACAAAATGTTATTAATGAAGCACTTAACATTAAACTTCCAACAGCCTGGTATAAAAATGACAATAATAATCCACCAGATAAAAAGTAACATGGGACGTAGTGAGAGCAGGGGAGAGATCTTTGTACTTTTAATGGAATTTTATAGGTTCTGGTTCCTTATTGTGCCAGAGATCTAAAGAAATGGCAAGTGAATAATCTTTTTCATTGAGTCCAAAGAGTTTAGAAAACAATTGAAGAGGTCAGTGGATGAGTAAGAGAGTGCGTGGATGAGAGCAAATTTTCTTATTAAATTTGCAAGCTTCCCGCAGAGATCCAAGGAAACTCAGCAATAAAAATCAAAGACACCATCTTGTTTCTTACTGATCCAACTGCAAGAAGCGGACTGTACCAAGAAAGAGGGCTGTCAGCGAACTCAGAATTAGGAACCCACTGGATAATCTTTGTCAGCAGAAGAGAAGGAGGAATCTATCAAGGCTGTCCCCAATGGGAACTGAGTTTGTGCCAAAATCTGCTAAACAAGTAGGGGAAGCTGCACCTTTGGAATAATAATCAAGGGTTTTCAGTTCAAAAGAATGTGCAGAAGAAGCTACTGGAGATGTCTTTGTGAACAAGAAATAACAGAATAAAGAAAAGGGTCCTTTGGTATATATGATTTTAGAAGCACATTAAAGTTTTCAAAGATCACATTTCATATTTATCCTTTTGCCTGTTTCATAGGTCTTCATCTATATACTGTAGATGATGCCACCAATTTACCTGTCAGTAAGACATTTATATGGAGTCTTTTTTAAAATTGTTTTTATTGATTTTTACAGATAGAAGAAGTGAGAGGAATAGAGAAATAGAAACATTGATGAGAGAGAAACACCATTGATCAGCTGCCTCCTGCATGCACCCCTATTGGGCATCCAGCCTGCAACCCAGGCATGTGCCCTGATCAGGAATAGAACCTGTGACCTCTTGGTTCCTGCAGTGATGCTCAACCGCAGAGCCACACTGGCTGGCCTGGAGTGTTTACATTTTCAGAGATGGACTGTACTGAGCCCAACCAAATCTCAAATCTTATCCCTCTTGAGACCAAAAACAGATATGTATGAGATAACTGGCTGTGGTTTAAAATAGTTTTTTCCCCCCAAGAAACCTACTTTATCCATTTAAGAGACTTACTGACCCCAAAAGAAAACATAAAGTTAACACAAGTCCTTCATATACAAAGTCCATACAAATATCACCCATTTCAATATATGAAAGACTTTGCACAAAAAGTAAATATTCTCATTGCTAAAAAATCAGATATAACTGTATATAACTGCCAGATTTTTTTAAGTTCAAGAATTACCATGAGCCCTAGCCAGTTTGGCTCAGTGGATAGAGCATTGGCCTATGGACCAAAGGGCCCTGGGTTTGATTCTGGTCAAGGGCACATACCTTGGTTGCAGGCTCCTCCCCTGTCCCAGATCCTGATCAGGGGTCATATGGGAGGCAAAGTCCATGTGTTTCTCTCACATCAATGTTTCTCTCTGTCTTTCCCTCTCTCTTCCACTCTCCCTAAAAATCAATGGAAAAATATCCTTGGATGAGGATTAATAAAAAATAAATAAAATATATTTTTTAAAATTAACATGATTATTGCACTGGGCATCACCCATTTATGCAGAATACCCACCCTTCCTTCCCCCTTTTCCAGCCTGCTGTGACCCAGGAGGCTGCCCTGGGTAAATTGCATCAGTGGGCTTTCCTTCCCTCTGGTTTCAGGTTCAGTTTGGCCTTAGGGCTTACTGGCAGAAGATAGGAAGGAGAGGAGTGAGGTGCATGGGACGATGCTCCAACCAACTGAATCACCGGCAAGGGCCCAAAGTCCAATTTTAAATGGATAATTATTTGTTCTTGCCTTAAGTAGAGTTTAGACAACTGATCATTGAAAAACTCAGACTAAGCAACATTGGTGATATTAGTTTTTTCTCTTTTTTAAAAATATTTTTTATTGATTTCAGAGAGGAAGGAAGAGGGAGAGATAGAAACATCAAAACATCAATGATGAGAGAGAATCATTGATCGGCTGCCTCCTGCACACACACAAACCGCCCCTCCCCATCCCCCCCCCGCTTCCCGTCAACTGGAGATTGAGCTCGAAGTCTGAGCATGTCATGTGCCCTGACCGGGAAGCGAACCATGACTTCCTGGTTCATAGGTCAACACTCAACCACTGAGCCACTTACTTTTTTCTCTTAATAGATGAATGCCCACCCTATTTTCTTAGTGGTACAGATCCTGGATCTCTCAGGCATTGGACTAGAGTGGAAGAGGAATTATTTTTTCTTTATGCAGTTTCATGAGCCATAGCATTGTGAGAAATTCCTCCGTATTTTAACAATAACGTATCTGTTCATCTTTATTAAGCTCTTTTTTAGTTGTTATTATGTGTGAATTTTCTGTGAGGTGTTAGGAGGATCTACAGAGACACTTCTTTAAATTCCCCCATTGCTTTTTCTATATTTTAAATTATAAGCCTAAGTGAAGAAAGTTAGGGAATAAGGGCAAAATTGGTACCAAGAAAGATATCAGGTCATATTATAATATCTAAAATGTCAGCTTTTTGTTTCCTTTTGCCTATCATATAGGACAATTTGCCTATTTCTAGAGACTTCTTGATTACCACGAGCTATCTTCTGTGGGTACTGCAATCTAAATTAAGATATTATAGAACTGAAAAACTTCACTTTCATTTACATATCTTTAGCTCCTCCAAACTCTGTTCTTTTTGTTGTTGTTGTTAATCCTCATCTGAGGATATTTTTTCCACTGATTTTCAGAGGGAGTGGAAAAGAGAGGGGAAGAGGGGGAGAGAGAGAGAGAGAGAGAGAGAGAGAGATCAATTGGTTGCCTCCCACACATGCCCCAACCCGGGCCAGGGATTGAGCCTGCAACCCAGGTACATGCCCTTGACCTGGAATCAAACCCAGGACCCTCCAGTGAACAGGCCAATGCTCTAACCGCTGAGCAAATCAGCTAGGGCAGTAGTCGGCAAACTCATTAGTCAACAGAGCAGCAAACCGCAAGACGCAGTTTGCCGACCACTGAGCTAGGGCCAAGCTCTGTTCTTTTTTTTCTTTTTTTAAATATATTTTATTGATTTTTTACAGAGAGGAAGAGAGAGGGATAGAGAATTAGAAACATCGATGAGAGAGAAACATCGATCAGCTGCCTCTTGCACACCCCCCACTGGGGATGTGCCCGCAACCAAGGTACATGCCCTTGACCGGAATCGAACCTGGGACCCTTGAGTCTGCAGGCCGACGCTCTATCCACTGAGCCAAACCGGTTTCGGCAAAGCTCTGTTCTTTATACGTTAGCGTGTAATGCACTTGCAATATATAAACTCAATTTTATAACTAGCTACATAGTTTGTAGGGCCCAATGCAAAATGAATTGCTGGGACCTCTGTTCAAAAATATTTAATAATTTCAAGATGTCAACAGCAGAAAATTAAACTAATCCCCTCTAAACATGAAACCAGCCCTGTGCAGTTTCCTCAATATATTTTCACTGCATTAGCATATTTTAACATTTCAACCTTTTGGGATTATTTTAAAGAAAGAGCCTATATGACAAATGGCCAAAAGGAAGCTTCCTGCCATATGAAAGCCATTAATTTGTGCATTTAATTATTTGTATTTAAAAAATGGGGAAAAGCCTGGCCAGTGTGACTCAGTGGTTGAGCCTCGACCTATGAACAAGGAGGTCATAGTTCAATTCCAGTCAAGAGCACATGCCCGGGTTGTAGGCTCAATCCCCAGTGTGAAGCATGAAGGAGGTAGCTGATCAATGATTCTCTCTCATCATTGATGTTTCTATCTCTCTGTCCCTCTGCCTTTCTCTCTGAAATCAATAAAAATATATATTTTTAAATGGGAAAAGTCCTAATTTTTTTCTTCTTGTATTTAATGTTGGAGGGAAAGTCATTGCAAACAAATGCATGTGCTTTCTTTCATTAGCTATTCCTTAATTTACAAATACTGAGTAGCCACTCTTGGCAAGCACTGGTCCAGACACTGGGCTAAATCAGTGAACAGGTGCACAGGGGAAAAGCCCTGCCTTTGTGGAGTTTATAAATAATGGATGGAGTTATGATCAATTTCCTAACCTTTGCAGGGAAAGCTCTCCTGAAGGCTGACAATGTTTTCAGTCTTTTCCTCCACCATCTGTTAGCGCACTTTGCACACTATATTAAAGAAGCAAATAAATATTTAAAATTTTATTTTGGTGCACAGTTGGAGCAAAATTGGGAAACTTCATCCTAACACACAACCCACCTGTGCTTCATAGAACTTTTTGAAAATACAAGAGCAAGTGCAAAGTTCTATGTAACCTATGTGGGTCACTTAGATATGAATGAAAAATATGTTTCCACATAACTCCTTGAATAATGAATAATCAAGGTTTTTGTGGCAAATTTTAGGCTTATTTCAGTCACCTTCTTTCATAACCAGGCATCAGTGTTGTGTCTAGTCCCTGATTACATAACAAAAGGGGGTTAAGGGGGGAGAAGAGGAGCAAAAACAAAGCTGTTCATCTAATGTGAACACTAAATGGCAAGAGTAGAAAATATATTTACAGCTGGCACTGAGATTTTAAAAGTTTATATTCAAACAAGTATACCTGAAATTCTGTGAACTGGCTACTGGCCAGGATAGTATTTATTGACAAGACAACAGCACGTAGTTATTAGGGGCTTTGAGTTTTGTATCAGACATTCTGTCATTCTGATTCTGAATTCAAATCCCTAAACTTTCCCAAAATCAGGGCACAAAGGGATAAAGAGGCAGAGCACAGAGGACTTTTAGGGCAGTGTAACTACTCTCTGTATGATGCAATGGTGGATACATACCATTGTATGTTTGTCCAAATTCCTACAATGTAGAACACCAAGAGTGAACCTTAATGTAAACTATGGATCTTGGGTGATAATGATGTGTCAGAACCTCCTCATGACAACCCAGTGAGGTCGGCGGAAAAGAGATTAGAATTCCCATGGTATATGCATATGTATTCAGAAATGAAGCTCAGAGAGGAAAAGTGTCAAGCCCAGTGGTTCCCAAGGTTCAGCACACGCCCCACAGGGGACCACATGGCAACCAGTCCATGTTGATTTTAAGTGGGGGCAATTCGAAAATGAGTTAACAGTGAATATTTTGCATTTCTTATGGTTCTAGGGGGCCTCATCTACAGCATATCCTACATAATAAAAAGCTAATATGCAAATGACTGAATGATGGAATGACCAGTCACTATGATGTGCACTGACCACCAGGGGGCAGACACTCAACGCAGGAGCTGCCCCCTAGTGGTCAGTGTGCTCCCACAAGGGGAGTGCTGCTCAGCCAGAAGCTGGGCTCACAGCTGGCGAGCACAGTGGCAGTGGTGGGAGCCTCTCCAGCCTCTGTGGCAATGCTAAGGATGTCCGACTGATAGCGTAGGCCCACTAAACTGTCAGTAGGACATCCCCCCAGGGCTCCTGGACTGCTAGAGGGTGCAGGCCAGGCTGAGGGACCACCCCCCCAAGTGCATGAATTTCATGCACCGGGCCTCTAGTTTTAAAGATAAAAAAATATAAAATCTACTTATATAAAAGGCCCACATAACTCTTTGAATCCATTACCTCCTTAGCCTAAACATACTCTCATCTTTAGTTGGACTTTCAATAAAATACAGTTTAAGCCTTTCTGTGCATATGTAGCAGGCTCGATTCAACTCTTTGAAATTTAAAGGATCTCCTAATGGCTTAAAATATCTCAAAGGATGAAGAAAATACTGAGTAGAGAATGACAAGGAAGTGAATAGCTGGTGAATATTCTTTTATTCAGACAATGTACAAGTACAAATTGTTGATATAGCTCCTTAAATTACCATATCTACCATAAACTCCTTAGGAGTGGAGATAAGTGGGAACTGGAAGAGCTTTTCAAAAGTGAGCCTCATTGAGTTACTGTCTTAGTTCAGGCTGCCGTAACAAAATTCCACAAACTGGGTGTCTTAAACAGATATTTCTTTTTCTCCCGGTTCTGGAGGCAAATTCAAGATTGAGGTACTGGCAAGGTAGGTTTCATTCTGAGTTCACCTTCTTTTAGCTTATAGGCAGCAGCCTTCTTGCCATGTGACCACATACCTCTTTTTTTAGTTCATGCAGAGAAAGTACAAGCTCTCTAGTGTCTCTTCTTATATTCCATTAGAGGCCTGGTGCACAGTGCACTCTGTGGGGAGGGGGGATCCTTTACCCTCTGCCTGGCCTGTGCCCTCTCACAGTCCAGGAGCGCTCAGGGGATGTCCAACTGATGAGCAGGCCTAAACCAGCAGTTGGACATCCTTAGTGCTGTCCCCGAGACAGGAGAGGCTCTCCACTGCTGCTGTTCTGGCCAGCCATGAGCCCGGCTTCTGATTGAGCAGTGCTCCCCTTGTGGGAGCACACTGACCACCAGTGGGCAGCTCCTGCATTAAGCGTCTGTCCCCTTGTGGTCAGGGCATGTCATAGCAACCAGTCATTCTGCTGTTCAGTCAATTTGCATATCAGCTTTTTATTATACTAGAGGCCCGGTGCATGAAATTTGTGCATGGAGAGGGGGTTCCCTCAACTCAGCCTGCACCCTCTCCAATTGGGGACCCCTTGCGGAATGTCCAACTGCCATTTTAGGCCTGATCCCTGCCTGCCTGCCTGATTGCCCCTAACTGCCTCGCCTGCAAGCCTGATCACCCCTAACTGCCATCCCAAACTGGCTTGGCTGTGCCCAACTTCCCTCCCTTGCCAGCATGATCTTGCCCCCAATGGCCCTCCCTGCAGGCCTAATGTCACCCTCAGTTGCCCTCCTCTGCTGGCCAATTTGTTTCTGATTGGTTGGTTCCTATGCCAGCGTCAAAAGATCCACCTCCTAGGCAGCAATTGGCTCCCCACAGCACCCAGATTTGGTTCTGATTGGTCGGTTTCAATGCCAGTCAGCATCAAAAGCTCCACCTCCTAGACATTGGTTCCCCATAGCACACACCTTTGGTTCTCATTGGTCAGTTCCTATGCCAGTCAGCGTCAAAAGTTCCATCTCCTAGAGAGCCATTGGGTCCCCACAGCACCCAACTTTGATTCTGATTGGTCGGTTCCTATGCCAGTCAGCATCAAAAGCGCTGCCTCCCAGATAGCCATTGGGTCCCCACAGCACCCACCTTTGGTTCTGATTGGTCGGTTCCTATGCCAGTCAGCATCAAAAGCTCTGCCTCCCAGATAGCCATTGGGTCCCCAAAACACCCACCTTTGGTTCTGATTTGTCGGTTCCTATGCCAGTCAGCATCAAGAGCTCTGCCTCCCAGATAGCCATTGGGTCCCCACAGCACCCACCTTTTGTTCTGATTGGTCAGTTCCTATGCCAGTCCACGTCAAAAGCTACGCCTCCTAGACAGCAATTGGCTCCCCACAGCACCCAGATTTGGTTCTGATTGGTCAATTCCTATGCGAGTCAGCTTCAACAGCTCCGCCTCCTAGACAGCCATTGGTTTCTGACAGCACCCTTCTTTGGTTCGGGTTGGTCAATTCCTATGCCAGTCAGCAGGAAAAGCTCCGCCTCCTAGACAGCCTTTGGGTCCCCACAGTCCCCACCTTTGATTCTGATTGGTCAGTTCCTGTGCCAGTCAGCATCAAAAGCTCTGCCTCCCAGATAGCCATTGGGTCCCCACAGCACCCACCTTTGGTTCTGATTGGTCGGTTCCTATGCCAGTCAGCATCAAAAGCTCTGCCTCGCAGATAGCCATTGGGTCCCCACAGCACCCACCTTTGGTTCTGATTGGTCAGTTCCTATGCCAGTCAGCGTCAACAGCTCCGCCTCCTAGACAGCCTTTGGGTCCCCACAGCACCCACCTTTGTTTCTGATTGGTCAGTTCCTATGCCAGTCAGCATCAACAGCTCCGCCTTCTAGACTGCCATTGGTTCCACACAGCAACCACCTCTTTTCTGATTGGTCAGTTCTTATGCCAGTCAGTGTCAAAAGTTCCGCCTCCTAGACAACCTTGGTTCCCCATAGCACCCACCTTTGGTTCTGATTGGTCAGTTACTATGCCAATCAGCGTCAACAGCTTTGCCTCCATGACAGCCATTGGATCTTCACAGCACCCGCCTTTCATTCTGATTGGTCAGTTCCTATGCCAGTCAGCATGAAAAGCCCCACAACCTAGACAGCCATTGGGTCCCCACAACACCCACCTTTATTTCTGATTGGTCAGTTCCTATGCCAGTCAGCATCAAAAGCTCTGCCTCGCAGATAGCCATTGGGTCCCCACAGCACCCACCTTTGGTTCTGATTGGTCAGTTCCTATGCCAGTCAGCTTCAAAGCTCCGCTTCCCAGATAGCCATTGGGTCCCCACGGCACCCACCTTTGGTTCTGGTTGGTCGGTTCCTATGCCAGTCAGCGTCAACAGCTTTGCCTCCAAGACAGCCATTGGTTCTTTACAGCACCCACCTTTGGTTCTGCTTGGTAAGTTCCTATGCAAGTCAGCATCAACACCTCTGCCTCCTAGACTGCCAATGGTTCCCCATAGTACCCACCTTTGGTTCTGTTTGGTCAGTTCCTATGCCATTCAGCGTCAACAGCTTTGCCTCCAAGGCAACCATTGGTTCTTCAGAGCACCCACCTTTGGTTCTGATTGGTCAGTTTCTATGCCAGTCAGCATCAAAACCTCTGCCTCCCAGATAGGCATTGGGTCCCCACAGCACCCACCTTTGGTTCTGATTGGTCAATTCCTATGCCAGTCAGCTTCAACAGCTCCGCCTCCTAGACAGCCATTGGTTACCGACAGCACCCATCTTTGGTTCTGGTTGGTCAATTCCTATGCCAGTCCGCAGGAAAAGCTCCGCCTCCTAGACAGCCATTGGGTCCCCACAACACCCACCTTTGGTTCTGATTGGTCAGTTCCTATGCCAGTCAGCATCAAAAGCGCTGCCTCCCAGATAGCCATTGGGTCCCCACAGCACCCACCTTTGGTTCTGGTTGGTCAGTTCCTATGCCAGTCAGCTTCAAAGCTCCGCTTCCCAGATAGCCATTGGGTCCCCACGGCACCCACCTTTGGTTCTGGTTGGTCGGTTCCTATGCCAGTCAGCGTCAACAGCTTTGCCTCCAAGACAGCCATTGGTTCTTTACAGCACCCACCTTTGGTTCTGCTTGGTAAGTTCCTATGCAAGTCAGCATCAACAGCTCTGCCTCCTAGACTGCCAATGGTTCCCCATAGTACCCACCTTTGGTTCTGTTTGGTCAGTTCCTATGCCATTCAGCGTCAACAGCTTTGCCTCCATGGCAACCATTGGTTCTTCAGAGCACCCACCTTTGGTTCTGATTGGTCAGTTCCTATGCCAGTCAGCATCAAAACCTCTGCCTCCCAGATAGCCATTGGGTCCCCACAGCACCCACCTTTGGTTCTGATTGGTCGGTTCCTATGCCAGTCAGCATCAAAAGCTCTGCCTCGCAGATAGCCATTGGGTCCCCACAGCACCCACCTTTGGTTCTGATTGGTCAGTTCCTATGCCAGTCCGCAGGAAAAGCTCCGCCTCCTAGACAGCCTTTGGGTCCCCACAGTACCCACCTTTGGTTCTGATTGGTCAGTTCTTATGCCAATCAGCATCAAAAGCTCCGCTTCCCAGATAGCCATTGGGTCCCCATGGCACCCAGCTTTGGTTCTGATTGGTCAGTTCCTATGCCAGTAAGCATGGAAAGCCCCGCCTCTTTGACAGCCTTTGGGTCCCCACAGCACCCACCTTTGGTTCTGATTGGTCATATCCTATGCCAGTCAGCATCTAAACCTCCGCCTCCTGGACAGCCATTGTCTCCCCAAAGCACCAACCTTTGGTAATGATTGGTCAGTTTCTATGCCAGTCAGTGTCAAAAGCTCCACCTCCTAGACAGCCATTGGGTCCCCACAGCACCCACTTTTGATGCTGATTGGTCAGTTCCTGTGCCAGTCAGCATCAAAAGCTCTGCCTCCCAGATAGCCATTGGGTCCCCAGAGCACCCACCTTTGGTTCTGATTGGTCAGTTCCTATGCCAGTCAGCATCAAAAGCTCTGCCTCCCAGAGAGCCATTGGGTCCCCACGGCACCCACCTTTGTTTCTGATTGGTCAGTTCCTATGCCAGTCAGCATCAACAGCTCCGCCTTCTAGACTGTCATTGGTTCCACACAGCAACCACCTTTTTTCTGATTAGTCAGTTCTAATGCCAGTCAGTGTCAAAAGTTCCGCCTCCTAGACAATCTTGGTTCCCCATAGCACCCACCTTTGGTTCTGATTGGTCAGTTACTATGCCAATCAGCGTCAACAGCTTTGCCTCCATGACAGCCATTGGATCTTCACAGCACCCGCCTTTGATTCTGATTGGTCAGTTCCTATGCCAGTCAGCATGAAAAACACCCCTTCGTAGACAGCCATTAGGTCCCCACAGAACCCACCTTTGGTTCTGGTGGTCAGTTTCTATGCCAGTCAGCTTCAACAGCTACGCTTCCCAGATAGCCATTGGGTCCCCATGGCACCCACCTTTGGTTCTGGTTGGTCGGTTCCTATGCCAGTCAGGGTCAACAGCTTTGCCTTCAAGACAGCCATTGGCTCTTTACAGCATCCACCTTTGGTTCTGCTTGGTAAGTTCCTATGCAAGTCAGCATCAACAGCTCTGCCTCCTAGACTGCCAATGGTTCCCCATAGTACCCACCTTTGGTTCTGTTTGGTCAGTTCCTATGCCAATCAACGTCAACAGCTTTGCCTCCAAGGCAACCATTGGTTCTTCACAGCACCCACCTTTGGTTCTGATTGGTCGGTTTCTATGCCAGTCAGCATCAAAACCTCTGCCTCCCAGAGAGCCATTGGGTCCCCACAGCACCTAACTTTGATTCTGATTGGTCAGTTCCTATGCCAGTCCATGTCAAAAGCTCTGCCTCCCAGATAGCCATTGGGTCCTCACAGCACCCACCTTTGGTTCTGATTTGCCAGTTCCTATGCCAGTCAGCTTCAACAGCTCTGCCTCCTAGACTGCCAATGGTTCCCCATAGCACCCACCTTTGGTTCTGATTTGCCAGTTCCTATGCCAGTCAGCTTCAACAGCTCTGCCTCCTAGACAGCCATTGGGTCTCCACAGCACCCACCTATATTTCTGATTGGTCAGTTCCTATGCCAGTCAGCATGAAAAGCCCCGTCTCCTAGACAGCCATTGGGTCCCCACGGCACCCACCTTTGGTTCTGATTGGTCGGTTACTATGCCATTCAGCATGAAAAGCCCCGCCTCCTAGGCAGCCATTGGGTCCCTACCGCACCCAACTTTGATTATAATAGGTCGGTTCATATGTCAGTCAGCATCAAAAGCGCTGCCTCCCAGATAGCCATTGGGTCCCCACAGCACCCACCTTTGGTTCTGATTGGTCGGTTCCTATGCCAGTCAGCATCAACAGCTCCGCCTCATAGACTGCCATTGGGTCCCCACAGCACCCACCTTTGGTTCTGATTGGTCAGTTCCTATGCCAGTCCACGTCAAAAGCTACGCCTACTAGACAGCTATTGGGTCCCCACAGCACCCACCTTTGTTTCTGATTGGTCAGTTCCTATGCCAGTCAGCATCAACAGCTCCGCCTCCTAGACAGCCATTGGTTCCACACAGCAACCACCTTTTTTCTGATTGGTCAGTTCTTATGCCAGTCAGTGTCAAAAGTTCCGCCTCCTAGACAACCTTGGTTCCCCATAGCACCCACCTTTGGTTCTGATTGGTCAGTTACTATGCCAATCAGCGTCAACAGCTTTGCCTCCATGACAGCCATTGGATCTTCACAGCACCCGCCTTTCATTCTGATTGGTCAGTTCCTATGCCAGTCAGCATGAAAAGCCCCCCTTCGTAGACAGCCATTGGGTCCCCACAACACCCACCTTTATTTCTGATTGGTCAGTTCCTATGCCAGTCAGCATCAAAAGCTCCGCCTCCCAGATAGCCATTGGGTCCCCACAGCACCCACCTTTGGTTCTGGTTGGTCAGTTCCTATGCCAGTCAGCTTCAAAGCTCCGCTTCCCAGATAGCCATTGGGTCCCCACGGCACCCACCTTTGGTTCTGGTTGGTCGGTTCCTATGCCAGTCAGCGTCAACAGCTTTGCCTCCAAGACAGCCATTGGTTCTTTACAGCACCCACCTTTGGTTCTGCTTGGTAAGTTCCTATGCAAGTCAGCATCAACACCTCTGCCTCCTAGACTGCCAATGGTTCCCCATAGTACCCACCTTTGGTTCTGTTTGGTCAGTTCCTATGCCATTCAGCGTCAACAGCTTTGCCTCCAAGGCAACCATTGGTTCTTCAGAGCACCCACCTTTGGTTCTGATTGGTCAGTTCCTATGCCAGTCAGCATCAACAGCTCCGCCTTCTATACTGCCATTGGTTCCACACAGCAACCACCTCTTTTCTGATTGGTCAGTTCTTATGCCAGTCAGTGTCAAAAGTTCCGCCTCCTAGACAACCTTGGTTCCCCATAGCACCCACCTTTGGTTCTGATTGGTCAGTTACTATGCCAATCAGCGTCAACAGCTTTGCCTCCATGACAGCCATTGGATCTTCACAGCACCTGCCTTTGATTCTGATTGGTCAGTTCCTATGCCAGTCAGCATGAAAACCCCCCCTTCGTAGACAGCCATTGGGTCCCCACAGCACCCACCTTTGGTTCTGGTTGGTCGGTTCCTATGCCAGTCAGCTTCAACAGCTCCGCTTCCCAGATAGCCATTGGTTCCCCACGGCACCCACCTTTCGTTCTTGTTGGTCGGTTCCTGTGCCAGTCAGCATCAAAAGCTCTGCCTCCCAGATAGCCATTGGGTCCCCACAGCACCCACCTTTGGTTCTGATTGGTCGGTTCCTATGCCAGTCAGCATCAAAAGCTCTGCCTCCCAGATAGCCATTGGGTCCCCATGGCACCCACCTTTGGTTCTGGTTGGTCGTTTCCTATGCCAGTCTGCATGAAAAGCTCCACCTTCTAGACAGCCATTGGGTCCCCACAGCACCCACCTTTTCTTCTGATTGGTCAGTTCCTATGCCAATCAGCGTCAACAGCTTTGCCTCCAAGGCAACCATTGGTTCTTCACAGCACCCACCTTTGGTTCTGATTGGTCGGTTTCTATGCCAGTCAGCATCAAAACCTCTGCCTCCCAGATAGCCATTGGGTCCCCACAGCACCTACCTTTGATTCTGATTTGCCAGTTCCTATGCCAGTCAGCTTCAACAGCTCTGTCGCCATGACAGCCATTGGATCTTCACAGCACCCGCCTTTGATTCTCATTGGTCAGTTCCTATGCCAGTCAGCTTCAACAGCTCCGCCTCCTAGACAGCCATTGGTTTCCGACAGCACCCACCTTTGGTTCTGATTGGTCAGTTCCTATGCCAGTCAGCACCAAAAGCTCTGCCTCCCAGAAAGGCATTGGGTCCCCACAGCACCCACCTTTGGTTCTCATTGGCCAGTTCCTATGCCAGTCAGCTTCAACAGCTCTGCCTCCTAGACAGCCATTGGTTTCCGATAGCACCCACCTTTGGTTCTGATTGGTCAGTTCCTATGCCAGTCAGCATGAAAAGCCCCGCCCCCTAGACAGCCATTGGGTCCCCACAGCACCCACCTTTGGTTCTGATTGGTCTGTTCTTATGCCAGTCAGTGTCAAAAGCTCCGCCTCCTAGACAACCTTTGGTTCCCCACAGCATCCACCTTTGGTTCTGATTGGTCAGTTCCTATTCCAGTCAGCTTCAGCAGCTCCGCCTCCTAGACAGCCATTGGTTTCCCACAGCACCCTCCTTTGGTTCTGATTGGTCAGTTCCTATGCCAGTCCGCAGGAAAAGCTCCGCCTCCTAGATAGCCTTTGGGTCCCCACAGCACCCACCTTTGGTTCTGATTGGTCAGTTCCTATGCCAGTCAGCATCAAAAGCTCCGCCTCCTAGACAGCTATTGGCTCCCCTTACCTTCCAGGTTTCTTTTCATTGCTCAGTTTCTATGCCAGTCAGCTTCAATAGCTCCACCTCCTAGACAGCCATTATTTTTCCACAGCATCCACCTTTGGTTCTGGTTGGTCAGTTTTTTTTTTTTTTTTTTTTTTTTTAAATATTTTTATTGAGGTATTATATGTGTACATATCTTACTATTACCCCCCACCCCACACCCACACATGCCCTCCCCCCCCAGAGTTTTGCGTCCATTGTTTATGCTTATATGCATGCATACAAGTCCTTCGTTTGATTTCATAACTCCCCCACCTTTCCAAACTTTCCCCCTGTACTTTGAAAGTCTGTTTGATGCTTTACTGACTCTGTATCTATCTTTTTGTTCACCACTTTATAATGTTCTTTACTATCCCTAAATGAGTGAGATCATGTGGTATTTTTCTTTCATTGACTGGCTTATTTCACTTAGCATAATGTTCTCCAATTCCATCCAGGTTGCTGCAAATGATGAGAATTCCTTCTTTTTTATGGCAGCATAGTATTCCATTGTGTAGATGTACCACAGTTTTCTGATCCAGTCATCTGCTGATGGGCACCTAGGCTGTTTCCAAATCTTAGCTATTGTAGATTGTGCTGCTATGAACATAGTGGTGCATATATCCTTTCTGATTGGTGTTTCTAGTTTCTTCGGATATATTCCCAGGAGTGGGATTACTGGGTCAAATGGGAGTTCCATTTTCAGTTTTTTGAGGAAACTCCATACTGTTCTCCACAGTGGCTGCACCAGTCTGCATTCCCACCAGCAGTGCACGAGGGTTCCTTTTTCTCCGCATCCTCGCCAACACTTGTTGTTTGTTGATTTGTTGATGATAGCCATTCTGACAGGTGTGAGATGGTACCTCATTGTTGTTTTGATTTGCATCTCTCGGATAATAAGTGACTTTGAACATGTTTTCATGTGTCTCTTGGCCTTCCTTCTGTCTTCTTTTGAAAATATTCTGTTTAGGTCTGTTGCCCATTTTTTTATTGGATCATTTATCTTCCTCTTATTAAGTTGCATAAGCTGCCTGTAGATGTTGGAGATTAAACCTTTATCAGTGATAGCATTTGCAAATATGTTTTCCCATGCGGTGGGCTTTCTTGTTTTGTTGATGGTTTCTTTTGCTGTAAAAAAGCTTTTTATTTTGATGTAGTCCCATTTGTTAATTTTCTCTTTAGCTTCCATTGCCCTAGGGGCAGTGTCAGTGAAGAAGTTCTTTTGGCATATGTCTGAGATTTTGTTGCCTGTGGAGTCCTCTAGTATTTTTATGGTTTCCCGTCTTATGTTTAAGTCCTGTATCCATTTTGAGTTTATTTTTGTGTATGGTGTAAGTTGGTGATCTAGTTTCATTTTTTTGCATGTATCTGTCCAGTTTACCCAACACCATTTATTGAAGAGACTGTCTTGACTCCATTGTATGTTCATGCCTCCTTTGTCAAATATTAATTGAGCATAGTGGTTTGGGTCGATATCTGGGTTCTCTATTCTGTTCCATTGATCAATATGTCTGTTCTTGTGCCAGTACCAGGCTGTTTTGAGAACAGTGGCTTTGTAATACAGCTTGAAATCTGGTATTGAGATCCCACCTACTTTATTCTTCTTTCTGAGGATTGCTGAGGCTAGTCGGGGTCTTTTTTTATTCCAGATGAATTTTTGGAGAGTTCTTTCTAGGTCTGTGAAATATGCTGTTGGTATTTTGATGGGGAGTGCATTGAATCTGTAGATTGCTTTGGGTAGTATGGACATTTTAATGATGTTGATTCTACCAATCCAGGAACATGGTATGTTCTTCCATCTGTTTACGTCTTCCTCTATCTCTTTTTTCAGTGTCCTGTAGTTTTCTGCGTATAGGTCTTTTACCTCCTTAGTTAAGTTTATTCCTAGGTATCTTAATTTTTTTGGTGCGATGGTAAATGGGATTGCTTTTTTAGTCTCTCTTTCTGTAAGTTCATTATTGGTGTATAGAAAAGCCATAGATTTCTTGGCGTTAATTTTGTATCCCGCTACATTGCCGAATTCATTTATTAAGTCTATTAGTTCTTTGATGGAATCTTTTGGGTTTTTTATGTACAATATCATGTCATCTGCAAATAAGGACAGCTTCACTTCTTCTTTTCCAATTTGGATGCCTCTTATTTCTTCTTCTTGCCTAATTGCGATAGCTAATACTTCCAGTACTATGTCAAACAGGAGTGGTGAGAGTGGGCATCCCTGTCTTGTTCCTGTTCTTAGGGGAAATGGTTTTAGTTTTTGCCCATTGAGTATGATGTTTGCTGTGGGTTTATCATAAATAGCTTTTATTATGTTGAGGTACGAGCCTTCTATTCCCACCTTGTTGAGAGTTTTTATCAAGAAAGGGTGTTGGATTTTGTCAAATGCTTTTTCTGCATCTATTGATATGACTATGTGATTTTTATCTCTCAATTTGTTTATGTGATGTATCACGTTTATTGATTTGCGGATATTGTACCATCCTTGCATTCCTGGAATAAATCCTACTTGGTCATGGTGTATTATCTTTCTGATGTACTGCTGGAGCCGATTTGCTAGAATTTTGTTGAGGATTTTGGCATCAATGTTCATGAGGGATATTGGCCTGTAATTCTCTTTCATTGAGTTGTCTTTATCTGGTTTTGGTATTAGGGTGATGCTGGCTTCATAGAAGGAGCCTGGAAGTGTTCCTTCCTCTTGAATTTTTTGGAATAGTCTGAGGAGGATAGGTTTTAGTTCTTCCTTGAAAGTTTGATAAAACTCTCCTGTGAAGCCATCTGGCCCCGGGCTTTTGTTTGCCGGAAGCTTTTTGATGACTGCTTCAATTTCTTCCATAGTTACTGGCATGTTGAGCTGTTTAGAATCTTCCTGATTAAGTTTTGGAAGGTTGTATTTTTCTAGGAATATGTCGATTTCCTCTAGGTTGTCCAGTTTGTTGGAATAGAGTTGTTCGTAGTATTTTGTAACAATCCTTTGTATCTCAGCGGGATCTGTTGTTATTTCACCTCTTTCATTTCTGATTTTGTTTATTTGGGTCCTCTCTCTTTGCTTCTTGGTGAGCCTGGCTAGAGGTCCATCAATCTTGTTTATCCTTTCAAAGAACCAGCTCTTGGTTTTGTTGATCTTTTGTATTGTTTCTTTGGTTTCTATGTCGTTTATCTCCGCTCTGATCTTTATTATTTCTTTCCTTCTGCTTACACTGGGCTTATCTTGTTGCTCTCTCTCTAACTCTTTGAGTTGTTGGGTTAGGTAATTTATTACCATTGTTTCTTGTTTTTTGAAGTAGGCTTGTAGAGCTATGAACTTCCCTCTCAGGACTGCTTTCATTGTGTCCCATAGATTTTGGATTGTTGTGTTTTGGTTGGTCAGTTTTTATGCCCAATCAGCGTCAAAAGCTCCGCCTCCTAAGCAGCCATTGGTTCCCCATAGCATCCATATTTGTTCTCATTGGTCGGTTTCTATGCCAGTCAGCCTCTCCAGGCCTATCTCTGGGCATGATCAAAGAGGCGGGGCTTAACAGCAGCCCCAGCAGGAGGCCTGGAGAGAAAGAAAAGCCTGCCTGCTGGGGAAGATCCGAAAGAAAGAGGTAGAGAAAGAGAGAGGTAAGTACACTGATCAACAGCTTCCACTGAGGCTGCACATCAGACCCTGCCTCTCTCTCTGGGTCTCAGCCACCTGGGCAGTCAGTGCTGGGTCACCAGGCTGCAGCTGAGCTACCCAACTCTGATTTCCCGCTGATTTCCCGATGGTCATCGTTTTGTCCAGAGCGGTCGTTGCAATCCTGGGCTTTTCTTATTAAGGTAGTATTATTTGAAATAATCTCATTATGAGAGCCCCACCCTCATTACTTCATCTAAACCTCTTAAAGTACTATCACACTTGGGTTAAAGGTTTTAACATAAGGATTTTAGTGGAACACAGTTCAGCTCATAGCACCATTGTTCAAAGTTTGGTCTCAGTGCTACACCTACAAGATAAAAAAGGGGAACTTTGTTTACAAAGCACTTATTCCATTCTGGCACTAAGTTAAGGGCTTCAATATATTATTTCATTTAATAGAACAAGCTACATTGGGAGGCTCAGAAAGACTAAATCACTTTCCCCAAGTCACAAAAGTAGTAAGTGTTGCAAATTTAAACCCTGTCCCATTTGACCCCAGTGATATACTCTTTCTACTCTTTCTGCTAGCCCATCTGGCCTTTCTTAAATTTCAATATTTACTTCTTAGCTTATTTAAGAGTGACTAGGCCCAAAGCAACAAGCTTCTACCTCCAAGGTCACATGAAACCAATTTGAATCAGAAAGTCAATATTTTTATTTCATAAAGGAAGCTAAGTTGGTCAAAGAGTATATATTTGTGTTTGCTTTCAAAATCATGAATGAGTTCAATAAATTGATTTTTTTTAATTTCTTAGCTAACATGAAGTCAGAAAAAAAGGGATCTGGATGATCTGCAAAGGTATTCCAATACTGGCTGTTGTTTAGCATTCCTATTCTATTGGCCATGTCATTCTTTATGTCCCTTCACATCAATATCATTTAGCTTAGGAGGTAAGCATTATGTCAGTCTAAATTATTGCGTACAGCCAAATATAGTAGCAAAAAGAAAGAAAATAAAGAAGCTCAATAACAGATTGCTCATTACCTGGCAACATCACTCAGCACACCTTTAAATACTTTGTTGCCAAACCTAAAGAATCTACCAATGCCCTTTATTGGGCTTAAACCCAGTGGAGCCCAGCTGGTGTGTCTCAATAGTTGAGCATCGACCCATGAACCAAGAGGTCACTGGTTGGATTCCCGATCAGAGCACGTGCCTGGGTTTTGGCCTCTATCCCCAGTGGAGGGCGTGCAGGGGGCAGCTGATTGATGTTTCTCTCTCATTGGTGTTCCTATCTCTTTATCCCTCTCCTTTCCTCTCTCTCTAAAATCAATAAAAACATTTTAAAAAAGTAAAACCCAGTGGTTCTAGCCTCCAAGATTCTTACCCCTCTCCCATGTTGACCCATACTTAGCACCTCACCTCTCCCTGCAAACGGCCCCAGTTCAATGATACAGGGGGTGACAGGTTTTGGTGTTTTTGGTTTTTTTTTTGGAGGGGGGGTTGACATAAAAGCCCAGATAGCAAACACTTTCAACTTCTCAGGCTATATGATCTCTGTCACAACTGTTGTAGGCAGTTAGATATACATGAGCAGAACAAGGATAATGGGCCAGGTACAGAGGGTCACCAGGGCGGAACACCCCTGCCCCCCCCCCCACACACACACACCTAGTAATGAGAAATAACTGGTAGAGCAGATACTAGAGATAGTCAACTCAAGACCTTGCCCCTAGGTCAGGACCTCCCTCCACTATAAAATGCCTCTGGTCATGCATGTGGGATTCTCCTGATCTTTTCTCCTCTGGCATGTGGTTAGTCATAGAGGAGAACCAGTAGGGGGGGAGGGGCTAGAGGAAAGCCTCATCTGACTTCCATGCAAGGACAGTAAACAACAGGACAGGCCCTAATAGGTCACTTTGAAGAAGGACAGGCCCTGATAGGTCACTTTGAAGAAAAAAGCAATTCCCCTCTGAGAGTTTAAAAGGAATCCTAGCCCACTCCCCAGGGCAGCTCTTTGAGCCGCCCGCTGGAAATTTCTCTTCCAGTGTATTTTCTCTTTGCTTGCTCAAATGAATTTTCTCTAGTGAGTCTGGGTCTTGGCTCTGAATTATTTTCTTAGCCAGAACTCAAGTACTGAGGTTTGCTGGACTCAGGTTTGATCTGACCCCACTGGTCAGACTCCTGGTGCCATTCCTGCCGCCTACAACACAACTACCCAACTCTGCTGTTGCACCATGAGAGCAGCCACAGACAGTAAGAAAATGAATGAGGGAGGCTGTGTTTCAATAAAATTGTTTGCATGGAAAAAGGCAGCAGCCTAGATTTGGTCTGCCAGTAATGGTTTTGCCTCTCCTGAACAAGGAAATCATGTAGTTTTATTGACATTTGTATGATGAATGGAGAAAAGTGTTGTTCATTTACACCACACACTTCACTCAAAAACTCAATTAAAGCCCCCATTGAAATTCTCATTGTTCTATCCCAAAGTCTATTTCTGGCCTCCAGTAGCCTAAAGTCTCTTTTATCTCTCCCTTTCTACCACAAATCTTTCAAAGACCCCAATATTATCCAGAGCATTTCAGTTCTTCCTCAAAGTTCACAGGCCCCAATAAACATTTAACAATACCCATAATCCTTGTAATGCCATTTAAATTAGTACTAATGTTATTGGAGTGTGTCCCTTGAAGGCCATACCTCTACTCCAAAACAAATGCATTGTTCAATAGTCACATGAAAAGTGTCCTATATTGTTAATCATCAGAAAATCACAAATTAAAAACTCAATAAAATAAAATAATAAAAAAACTCAATCAGGTACCACTATATACTCACAAAAATTACTAGAATAAAAAAAATTGACACCACCAATGACATTGTGTATAGCAGTGTAAAATTTTACAGCCACTTTGGAAAACAGTTTGGCAGTTTTAAAATAAACATGCATGGTATCCCAAAAAAATGTATACAAATGTTAACAGCTGATAGCTCAATTTTGAAAATGAAATCTATTTTAATAAACACTGCCGCCTGGCCAGTGTGCTTCAGGGGTTGAGCATTGACCCATGAATTCGATTCCCAGTCATGGCACATGCCTGAGTTTCAGGCTTGATCTCCAGCAGGGGGATGTAGGGGGCAACCTGTTTATGATTCTCTCTCATCATTGATGTTTCTCTCTCTCTCCCTCTCCGTTCCTTTCTCTGAAATCAATAAAAACATATTTTTAAAAATAATAAAAAATAAACACTATAATTATACAAAGTGTATGTATACATTTTTGAGACACCCTATATATTACCCTATTGTATTTATACCCTTATTATTTATCCAAGAGAAATGAAACCATATGTCCACATAAATACCTGCACAGGCATGTACATAGCAGTTTTATTCATAATAGCCCCAAACTATTTGTTAAAAATAAACTGCTGCCCTAGCCAGTTTGGCTCAGTGGATAGAGCATCAGCCTGTGGACTAAAGAGTCCCTGGTTCAATTCTGGTCAAGGGCACATGCCCGAGTTGTGGGTTCAATCCCCAGTAGGGGGCATACAGGAGGCAGCCGATCAGTGATTCTCTCTCATCATTGATGTTTCTCTCTCCCTCTTCCTTCCTCTCTGAAATCAATAAAAATATATTTTAAAAAAATAAAAATAAACTGCTTGTTTATTTTTTCATCTGTTGATGGATACATGGAGATAGACCAGATGTTTATCAACAGGAGAATGGATGAAAAAATGAAGCACTTACTACTCAGCAATAAAAAAGGAATGAACTACTGCTAGGGACTGTATGTTTGTGTCCCCCTCTCCCCAAATTCATCTGTTGAAGCTCTAATTCCCAATATAATGATACTTGGTAGTGGGGCCTTTGGGAGGTACTTGGGTCATGAGAGTGGAGCCCTCAAGAATGGAATTAGTGTCCTTATAAGAAGAGACACGAGAGAAATGTTCTCTCTTAGCCATAAGAGGATACAGCAAGAAGGCAAACTAGGAAAAGGGTCTCACTAGACATTGAATCTGCTGGCAACTTGATCTTGGACTTCCCAGACTACAAGTCTGTGAGACAAATATTTGTTGTTTATGGCATTTTTGTTATAGCAGCCCAACTGACTAAGACAGTGGTCGGCAAACTGCAGCTCGCGAGCCACATGCAGCTCGCGAGCTGAGATTTGCCGCTCTGTTGACTAATGAGTTTGCCGACCACTGGACTAAGACAACTACTAATACATGCAACAACATAAAAGAATGTCAAAAGTATCATTCTAAGTGTTAAGAAGTTAGATGCAAAAAAGAGTACATACTCCATGATCCCTTTATGTGAAATTCTAAATAGAATTAACCTATGGAAATGTAAATCAGATTAGTGGTTGCTGCTTAGGTGGGATATGGGCATTGACGGAGACAGAGCATGAGGAATTTTTCTGAGGTGCTAGAAATATTGTGGATCTTGATATGCATTGGCTTAAACTTATTGAAGAGAATGCTTAAGATCTGAATGGTTCATTGTACATAAATTTTACCTCAACACAAAAATATTTAAAATTATATATTTACCTGACATTTTAAAAGTCCTTGGATGACCACTAGAGTTCTAACCACATCTGCATCCCAAGTAGTGAAAAGGAGAACAAATGGTAAGGTCAAAGGACAAAGAGCACATGCCTGCCATCTGGTCATTCTTTTTTTTTTTTTTAATATTTTATTGATTTTTTACAGAGAGGAGGAGAGAAGGATAGAGAGTTAGAAACATCGATGAGAGAGAAACATCGATCAGCTGCCTCCTGCACACCCCCCTCTGGGGATGTGCCCGCAACCAAGGCACATGCCCTTGACCAGAATCGAACCTGGGACCCTTGAGTCCGCAGGCCGACGCTCTATCCACTGAGCCAAACCGGTTTCGGCCATCTGGTCATTCTTAAGGAGACTCAATCTCAGCAACAACTTTCACTTAATTCTTTTTTTAAGGCATTATTTTTATATTGTTATTTTCATAAAATATATGCCACAGAATATTTATCATTTTTACCATTTGTAAGTATATTAAATATGTTCACAAAGTTGTATACCATCACCATTATCTGTACCTAAAATTTTTTCATCATCCCCACAAAAACTCCTTCCCATTCCCATTAGTCCCTGGGACCTCTATTTTACTTTTAGTTTCTATGAATTTGTCTTTTTGTGTCTGGCTTATTTCACTAAGCATAATGTTTCAAGGTCCATTCATATTATTTATTCCAGTGTGTGTGTGTGTGTGTGACGTTTTGTTAATCTTTTCATCTGTTGATGGACTCTTGGATTTTTCCTAACCTTTGGCTTTTGTGAATATTGTTGCTATGAACACTGGTGTACATGTATCTGTCAACCTCATCAAGAATACACCTGCCAAAAAAGACTCCTTATGTTTAATTGGTCTCAAATTCATAACCAGAGTCTAGCAGCCTTTCTTTACAGAGGTACCTCATACACACTCCATTTCAAGGGAAAGCCACAGACTGAGCTTCTAAGCCTCCTGCATTGTGCTCCTGCCTTCTGAGTCAACCTTTGTAAGAAAGCTTCTAGGATCAAAATTCAACCAATAGGTCAGAGACTTTCCCTGTCTAATCAGAGCTGTGCTTCTATATCCTCATTTGCATCTTCATCAACCACCAATCAGAATGATGCTACTTGAACCAATCAAATGATAATGATTTGGAGTACTCATTTGCATAGAAATGAACCAATAAGGGACTGGAGGCAGGCACTCTTCTGTATGTAACTCAAAAAGCCCTCTGTCTTGGTCAAGCTTACTTTCAGTTTCCTTCCAAGATTGAATTTCCCCAGATGGGCTGGCAGAATTGACTGGAGCTGTCTCACAGGAGCAGAGTGAAGCTGTCTTATGGGATATGGAACAGAGCTGTCTCCTGAAACCAGAGGTGTAACACTATATCTGTAACACCTGGGGTTCCTGGTCTAAGTTGTTTCACAAACATGCGGTTCCACAGCCATGCTGTATCACAGTTGAGCTGTTTGCACTGAATAAAGTCTCCATCTTCACTGCACCCCAAATTGGGGACTCCTGTTAGTGTTGAATTGGTGGCAATGACCTTCGGTTCACAGTACCCTCCTGTTGTAGTTGAGTCTTGATTGCTGTTGGCCCCTCCGTGAGTGGAGTTGACCCTCAGATTGGTTGCCTATGGAGACTCCCTTTGGATGTGCCACTTGTGGAGCTCATTGTGTTCTGCTCTGATGTTGTCTGAAGCCCACCACAGTGTGTTGGTTCTGGGGCCTCTTGGGAGGGACTCTGGTGTAGATTAATATCAGATGCTGCCTGTGGCTAGCCCTGGACTACCTGTTTGAAGATACAAAGTGACCCACAGTTTGTGGGTGCTTCTGCGGAGCTTGATGTGTGGGAGGGGTCAGGTGCACACCAATGCTGGCTTTTACCAGCACTAAGCCTAGGAGGAGGTCAGTAAAAGGCCCAGGGCACCCCAAGATCTGCCTCTGCCATATTCAGCCTGCCAACTGCTTTTTAGGCTTGGTTACTGAAGGAGACTCTTCATTTCGAGAGTTGCATGAGGTAGGTTCTCAGTGAGTCACCAGGTATACAGGCAAGTGGTGTTCACCATATTTATACAGATTCAAAATCAGTGCCAGTGCTGGGTCTGAGCCACTCAGCAAAAGTTCCAGAGTACATCAAGGCCAGCCTCCACCCAATGGGTGCCTGTAGACCTTTGAGGTGTGTTGGAATCTCAGGGAATAATCAGGGTGAGGCCAACGGAGTTAATTAGGCCCAAACAGACCAAAAGTTGGCCATGGGAAGGGAGGGTTCTGTGGTAACCAGTGGGGCATGTGAGGGGAAAAATAGACCCTGTTCTAGAGCCACACAACTCAGTCTGTCCCCAATTCAAGCTGTAGACCTACAGGAGAGCCCTAGGTGAGCAAGTCAGGAGAGGGACTCAGCACAGGGACCTTGGTGGTTGCCCCTTCAGCTCTGTCCCTGGAGCCATACAATTCAGACTCTGACTCCCTCTGAGTTTCCCACCCAAAGATCCCTTCATGAATTTACACCACAGGCTCAGGCAGCAGACTCCTCTGCAGGGTGTGAGCTCAGCAGGGCAGGGGAACAGAGAGTTAGGATAATGGGACTATTGCATTCTTCCAGGCTGATACATTATGAGGTGTGACTGGGGGAGGTAGTACTCAACCCAAGGAAGATGGCATCTGTGGGTGGTAGGGGAGAGGGACTCAGCACAGGGACCCTGGTGGCTGTCCCTTCAGTTCTCTCCCTGAAGCCACACAACCCTGTCTCTTTTCACAAGTCTCTAGCCTCCCTCCCTCTGCTGGAGCCCAGGATGAATGGCTGCGAATGAGATTTCGGGTATTGGCCCTTTAAGAGAGCATCTGGGTTTCTAGCAGATACCCATCTCTCCCTGGTGGACAGGATCCCTGCTGATGTTCACAGCCAGATGTTACATGGGCTCCTCTTCCCAGCTCTGGTGCTCTGTACAGGGGAGGTCAGCATGGGGTTGCGACCCCACACTCCTCAGGGAAGACCTTTGCAGCTGGAGTATCCCCCTGTATTCTCAGCTGCAAGGGTTATTCAGGGTGATTTTTCTCTATTTTAGTTGTACTTCCAGTTTGGTCCTAGGAGGAGGTGAGTGTAACTTCCACCTACTCGGCCGCCATCTTGGATCTTCCCAAATTGCACTTAATTCTTGGTGTACCCTAGCTGGATGAGACATGGGAAAATAGGCCCTGGAACTATTTGGCCATGCACCTTCCAGACAGAATAAAATGGGTGTTTGTGATAATAAGAACAAGGGGAGAATGGATATTGGCTATTCATTGGTAGGTTCAATCACACCACAAAAAAGTGTGCATGCACACACACACACACACACACACACACACAATTTCCTACACAATTTCAGTGGACTCATGGGCCTTCACTGGATCCCATTTTATCTGAATTCTATATTAAAAGTCACTAATCTAGGGAGTTTGAGCTACTAGTTATTATTAATCACAGTTCATGAAAAGTATGTGAATGACAAATTCACATGGCAGTGGGCATTCAAGAGACACCAGATAGCATAGAATATGTCATGCTCACCCACCTGGACTAAATTTTGTTGCCTATGTCTCCCAGAGGCTGCAATCCATTAAATGGTCTTTTCTTAATTGAGAAATATTTAATTCTGTTGCCACTGTAAATATACAATAAGTGAATGTATAAAGATAGGCCACTTCACTTAAGTGTACATTCTACTTACACACTTGATTTGATGACATTAGTTTGCAGGTGTCTCTACTTCAATTAATTGCTTATTGGTGAAATGCATAATTTAAACTGAGTACAAAACGAAAGTATTCAAATGATAGTCTCTTCAATATAATTATTCCACCTAAGTTGGAGTGCTGACAAAATGTTGTCCTTTATTTTCTTAAAATAATAGCTTCAAGTATGTTCAAGATTAGATAACAAAGAAAATGTCAACAAGATATGATAAATATGATTAAAATGAGATTAAGACTTTACAATTTTTAAAATATATTTTTTTATTGATTTCAAAGAAGAATTGAGAGATAGAAACATCAATGATGAGAGAGAATCATTGATCGGCTGCTTCCTGCATGCCCCACACTGGGTATTGAGCCCACAACCCAGGCATACACCCCGACTGGGAATCGAACCCTGACCTCCTGATTCATAGGTCGATTCTCAACCACTGAGCCACACTGGCTGGGCAAGACTATATTTTTATCCAATTTTTCCTCCATAGATTCACAAACTATTAAAAAAAGCTTTTTAAAAACATTTCAGGAAGAAGGGAGAGGGAGAAAGAGATAGAAACATTGATGAGAGAGAAACAATTGACTGCCTTCTGCATGCCCCCTGAAGGTTTAATAATTCTATGTAGCTTCTTTGTAGTAGACATGTGATAAACTCATCATCCAGACTTCAGAAGAGTTCCCTTTACTAGTTAAATTGAAATTCAAAAGGAATTTTCCAGAAACATATTATTTTGGGGTTTTATTTCATAATATTTGAGAAGTGCTAAGTTAAAACACAGCTAAGTAAATCTCAAAAGCATAGAATAAAGCAAATAATAAAAAAGTAAAATATTTTACTTAACCATGATAATTGTATTGTCCATTGTGTATGGGGCAGGTGATTATTTCAAAGTCCCTGCAAAGTTCTGGATTCTGCGGGAAAAGATCAGATCATTTGTGATTTCATCTTTATCTGAGTAAAATTTTATAACTTCCTCTACCGGAAAAAATTTTGACAATTTCAATGGATGTGTTTCAATGTGTTATTGAAACATCAGCAAAGGAAATATTTTTAAAAGGTTGCAGAAAAAGCACTTAGATATTAGAGTGGTAACATAGTGACATCTTGTGGTAAGAATTAGCAACAAAATCCCCAAAGGTAAAGTTAAGGTAGGTAAGCCAAGTAAAATGAAAACAAAAACCTGACTAAATCTTTGTTCTTGCAGATAAAATGGGTTTTTCTTATTTTGGCTGTGACAAAAAATTCTGAGTTTCTGCCTTATAGTTCCCATACCAACAAGGAGAAAGGACTTTAATTCAGAAAATAATAAGACCTTTATGGAAATAGACCAGGACACTGCAAATATTTCTGTCTATAAACTTATTGGTTTTTTTTAAATATATTTTTATTGATTTCAGAGAGGAAGGGAGAGAGAGATAGAAACATCAATGATGAGAGAATCATTGATCGACTGCCTCCTGCACACCTCCTACTGGGGATCGAGCCTGCAACCCAGACATGTGCCCTTGATCAGAATTGAACCCGGGACCCTTCAGTCCGCAGGCCGACGCTCTATCCACTGAGCCAAACTAGCTAAGACTATAAACTTATTGTTTAAAATATATATATACACTGAGTGGCCAGATCATTATGATCTCTGAACGCATAATAATCTGGCCACTCAGTGTATATCTTATATAATAAAAGGCTAATATGCAAATTGTCCCCTCGACCAGGAGTTCGACCAGCAGGCAGGCCGGCCAACTGCCCATGTCCCCTCCCCCTGGCCAGGCTGGCCGGACCCCACCCATGCATGAATTCATGCACTGGGCCTCTAACATATATATACTGAGTGGCCAGATTATTATGCATTCAGAGATCATAATAATCTGGCCACTCAGTGTATTTTACATTTGAAATTCATGGAATATGAAAAGCTTTGTTTCTTTTAAACTTTAACTAAAACTAGAGGAAACATGCATTCCCCTGCCTATACCAGATGCTCTTGGCAATTTTGCCATGTTCCTTCTGCTGACACCAGCACTCACCTGCAGCTTGGGTGGACAGTTAACACAGCACATACCTTCTCTCTGCCTGAGGTCTCTCTCTGGCTGCCTACATGAATCCTGCCTATGCAAGGTACTCTGGAAATTAACACCCCCATGAGCCACTTTCAATCAAGAGGGCAGGGCACAAAGGACTAAATACCTCAGCTTTCTAAACCATCAGTGGGACAATTCTGAGTGTTCTACATGGTCTCACAGGGAGTCCTCAGCAGGATTGAATACTAGTTTTTCATAGCAGTAACTCACTCACTAATGCACCTTTCTTTTCTTTCTATTCCTAACTCCCTCCCCATGCTTCCTGGAGTCACCACCCAATAATCTACGGGAACTAAAATCATCTCAAGGACAACTTGTGGAGAAATCCAAATGCATATAGGGACCCACCTATGCTGCATACATACTATGTACATGTGTTTCAAACAGAGAAAAAAAAGCCCAGCTGGCGTTGCTCAATGGTTGAGCATCGACCTATGAACGGTTCGATTCCTGGTCAGGGCGCATGCCCAGATTGCGGGCTCAGTCCCCAGTGTGGGGCGTGCAGGATGCAGCTAATCAGTGATTCTCTCTCATCATTGATTATATATATATATCCCTCCCCCTTCCTCTCTGAAATCAATAAAAAATATTTTTTTTTAAATGGAGAAAAATGAGTTCTAAGCATTTTTACTACCTTCATTAGCAAAAACAACATTAAGAAAGCAAAGACAAGTCTAGCACCTTTTGGTTTAACTGCAACTATAAAGCCTTTTGCAGCTCCTTGCAGCCTGGCCGCCACGACCCTGCAGGCTTTCTCCGTGTGGAAATGGAAGATCAACATAGGGGGATCACCTCAGTCAGGAAAGAGGGCACCTCCACTGCTGGGATTTTGTATCCATTCTAAATTCCCTGCAAGAAAACTTGAGCTGGGTGCTAAAAGCTGGTTGAACAAATTGATTTGCTAATTGGTTAGGAAATAATATATTGAGATTGTATACCCAAGAATTAAGAATGCATTTTACAAAACATGTTTATCTATTAGGAGTAGTCTTTTTCTTTTTTAACAACCTATTTAATTTTCTTTTTTCGCAGCCAATTTAATCAACTATTGTAGTTCTTTACTTTCAAGGGCATGTGAGGGGCAGAGAGATCAGTGAGTATCTCAATGTTTTACACAAAGCAGGTCCCAATCCAGGAGGTGACATACAAGAAGGGGGGTGAGGGTGCAGCTAATCAGTACTTTGACCATCAATCACATGTAAATTTCAACCTCTGCCCACAACTTTGCATCAAGAGTCAATTTATTCTGACTTGATGGCCATGGAGAGGGGGGAAAGCTATTTTATATTGGCATGTTGGAAATTACAAAATGAATCTCAAATATATTCACCTCAACTCTTGGTCACAAACAAGTCAGACTGCTAAGTACGGCATGTGACTAATAGCACTTTACATGCCAAGTGATGTTGGTAAAGTCATGTTTTTATTTTCCTTTAAAAGAAAATTATTTCCAAGCCAATGATTCACCTCCCCAAGTAGTAAATTTATGAAGCTTAACAGGCATTAAACTAAAGAAAAAGGATTTATATGCCTCCCAAGTTTCAGAATAAATGCTTTTTTGTAAAATCACCATGTATTCTAATATCTAATCCATGTCTTGATATCCATGCATGTCTCCTACTTCATTGCATTTCTGAGTCCTGAAGTTTCTTTGTATCTGTAAGTATAATAATATTCTAGTATACTTATACATATTATTTTACATATACTTAGTATTTTACATATACTATTTATATAATGCCTATAACAGCATGGTATAGTAATGATTACATACATTTTTAATCCTCACCTGAGGATATGTTTTTGTTGATTTTATAGTCAAAAAGGGAAAGAGAGAGAAACATGTATTGGTTGCCTCCTGTACACAACTCAACTGGGGATAGAACTTGCAACCTAGGTATGTGCCCTGACCGGAAATTAAATCTGCAACCTTTTGGTGTACAGATGACACTCCAACCAACTGAGTAACCCGGCCAGGGCACATACATTTTACAGATGAGAATACTGAATCTTTAGGGAGGTTGCCTAAATTCTGATCTGTCATCAAACTCAACCTCTTACCTATGGTATCAACCAGCTACCTAATAAAAGCAATCACAAAATTTCAATGGCATACATACACTGAGTGGCCAGATTATTATGATCTCTGAATGCATAATAATCTGGCCACTCAGTGTATATATATCTCTCTATATTAGAGGCCCAGTGCATGAATTCGTGCATGGGTGGGGTCTGGCCAGCCTGGCAAGGGGGAGGGGACATGGGCAGTTGGCTGGCCTGCCTGCTGGTCGAACTCCTGGTCGAGGAGACAATTCGCATATTAGCCTTTTATTATTTAGGATATACACTGAGTGGCCAGATTATTATGCATTCAGAGATCATAATAATCTGGCCACTCAGTGTATAACTCTGAACATGTATTTTTCACATGTCTACATATTAGATGAGGTGGCTCAGCTGATCTTGGTTGGGCTTAACCAGATGACTTCCAGGTGTAAGTTGGATCCAGCTCTGTCCTACACATGTCTCAACCTCCTTGGATCAACAGACTAGCTGGACCATGGTCATCTCACGGTGATGACAGAGAGGAAAGGGTAAGTGGAGCACACAAGGCCTCATAAGGACTAAACTTGAAACTAGTACAGTGTTGTTTTCACCCATATCCCGCTGACGAAAGCAAGTCATGTGGCCAAGTTGAAAGTTAAGGGACATGGGAGTCCCTATATTCCCCTTTCAGTGAAAGGATGTGCAAAGTTATATGACAGATTGTGGATACAGGAAAGGGTGAAAAAATTGGAAACAAGATTTCAATGTATCCCACTCACTGTGTCAGTGGGCTCCCATAATCTTTCATAAATCATCTGAGGTGTGTATGTGTGTAGTAAGGTATTGAACGAGCTATCATTTTGATACCCCTAGAGGTGCTGAAAGAATATTAGATGTGATCAATTAAATGAGACCCAGGTGATTGATCTCTAAGTTCTGAAAACCTGAAGTCTAGAAAAAAAACAACACATTTATTAAAGGATAATAGTGGTATTGTACAATTATCTTATTAGTTAAATTATATTAATATAATTATAATTTAATCAACTATTATTAGTTCACATGCAGAGCAGGAAAGAGACAAATCCACTTGTTCACTTGGTTTCCCCATTGTATCACCTTGGTGATCTCTGAATTTATTCCACAAAATCCCCAGGTACTGAGGGACATAATTTGAAAACCCACAACATGAACTGTCACATTAAATTTGTCTCATAGATCCTCTCATCTTTCAAATCACACTGAGTCTCTCATGTCTATGAAAACATAAAGCTATCTTGATCCCAGGGCCTTTCTGAAGTGGTCTGAGATGCATGTGTAATTTTCTTTCGCTTTAGTCTGCTACATTGGAAGTACTACTCCTTTGGACTAGGGCAGTGGTCAGCAAACTCATTAGCCAGCAGAGCCAAATGTCAACAGTACAACGATTGAAATTTCTTTTGAGAGCCAAATTTTTTAAACCTAAACTTCTTCTAATGCCACTTCTTCAAAATAGACTTGCCCAGGCCGTGGTATTTTGTAGAAGAGCCACACTCAAGGGGCCAAAGAGCCGCATGTGGCTCACGAGCCGCGGTTTGCTGACCACTGGGCTAGGGCATTTTGTTGTCCAGGAGTCCTTTTAAAAGTGTAAAACCTCTGCCCTAGCTGATTTGGCTCAGTGGATAGAGCGTTGGCCTGCAGACTGATGGGTTCCAGGTTTAATTCTGGTCAAGGGCACGGGCACTTGCCTGGGTTGCAGGCTCGATCCCCAGTAAGGGTTGTGCAGGAGGCAACCAATCAATGATTCTCTCTCATCATTGATGTTTCTATCTCTCTCTCCCTCTCCCTTCCTCTCTGAACTCAATAAAAACATTTATTTTTTAAAACGTGTAAAATCTCTTTAGAAAAATTATCCATTAGTCCATTATTACCTCAGCTTGAATAGGGTTTTTTGGATGTCCCGTAAACAGCACATGTAGGTGGATTAAGAACTGTGAGACCGAGATATCCAAGGGGCATGGTGAAAAGAGGTCAGGAGAAGCTATGGGAAAGAAAGATCAGGAAAAATAAAACGTACATGGAAGTGGAAAGATGAGGTGAATTCAAAACAGATGTAAGCCTTGTCTGAGGAACACTTTTTCACTAAGCGAGCTCCAACAAATACCATATAGGGATAATTTTCTCAACACAGAGCCTTTAGGATAAGCATGTCAAACTTGCAGCCCATGGGCTGCATGCGGCCCACAACAAATATTTTTGCAGCCCAGCCAATATAACGGTATGTAAGAAATGTTTTAATTAAAATTTCATAATTTAATTTTTACAATATCCTGTTATACATAACTAGAGGCCTAGTGCACGAAATTCATGCATGAGGGGGGGGGTCTTTCAGCCCGGCCTGCACCCTCAAAGGATGTCTGACTGCCAGTTTAGGCCAGATCCCTGACCAAGGACAGCTCCTGCATTGAGCGTCTGCCCCCTGGTGGTCAGTGTGCATCATAGCAACCAGTTGTTCCACTGGTCATTCCGCCATTCAGTCGATTTGCATATTAGGGTTTTATTATATAGGATTATTAATGATGAACTACAAGGTTTGCTAATGACTGATTACTATAATCATGTTACATCATTTCCTTTACATGCCTTATGCGCAGGCACACCATTTCTCTCCACTAATGCTAGCAGTGAATATTTTAGCAGCCGATGCCACGTCATTAATCTTGTACTGACTTGTTTGGTGTGCGCAACAGGAAATATTTCGCTTTTGGAGAACAAGAAAAAATAGGTTTATTTGCATTACACTTATTAATTTGTGCAGTTATTCAGTGTCTGGTAAGTTAATGTTCAAGAAAAAATATTAATTTTTATTAAAATGTTCTATTATTTATGTTGATGACTCATTATTTCAGCCCTTTGTATTCAGCATGTCTCTATCGAAATAAACCTACATTTCTATGAAAATTGAAGCTTTTCAGCAAGAGAAAAACAGTTAGTTACCTACAAGGGAGTACCCATACGACTGTCAGCTGATTTCTCAACAGAAACTATGCAGGCCAGACGGGAGTGGCAAGAAATATTCAAAGTGATGAACAGCAAGAACCTACAACCAAGATTACTCTACCCAGCAAAGCTATCATTCAGAATTGAATGTCAGACGAAGAGCTTCACAGACAAGAAAAAGCTAAAATGAGTTCATCACCACCAAACCAGGATTACATGAAATGCTGAAGAGTATTCTTGAAGAAGAAAAAAAAGGTACAGGTAAAAATTATGAACAACAAAAAGACATCAAATACATACCTATCAACAAGTGAATCTAAAAATCAAGTGAATAAAAAATCTGAAGAACAGAATGGACTGGTGAATATAATAGAATCAGGGACATAGAAAGGGAGGGGATGGACAATTATCAGGGGGAAGGGGGTCTGAGGGGTGCAGGAAGAGATTGGACAAAAATCTTACACCTATGGATGAAGATAGTGGCGGGGGGTAAGGGCATGGGGTGGGGTGGGGAATCAGGTGGAGGGGAGCTATGGGGGGGGAGAGGAACACCTGTGATAATCTGAACAATAAAGATTTATTAAAAAAAAAGAAAAGAAAATTGAAGCTTTTGTTTTTTTGTGGCCCACACAAACTTAAACATTGTTTATTTGGCCTGTGTTAGCCTTTGAGTTTGACATGCTTGCTGTAGGAAGTTCACTTCCCTCTCCTTCTGTGGGGAAAATAAAGTAGGTAAGCTTCATATGGATTCCATTCTTGTTGTGGGATTTGCCAAAATTCTGACTGATCCAGAGCTCAAAATACCCATTTCAAACCATATCTCTCTGAGATGAATTGCCCAAAGATGAACAGCTTCAAAATCATTTCATATGTTTTATAGATAGATGATGGGAAGGATAAATAGGGCAAAAGGGGGGCTGATAGTCATGTTACATCTTCTAAAGTCTATCATATAGTAAGTGATCAACTGTGCCTCATCAAGAGCAAAAAGATACAGAACTCACTGAATTACTATAGGATGACTTATTATTTGGACTTAGAATAAACTACCTAGTACCAAGTGGTTACTGAAAAGGTACAAATTCACAAGACATAAAAAGAATGTAATGTTTCCTATAAAATTCTTCAGGACTTCACCGGGAGATTCCAGTGTATTTGTTTAGTTCAAGTCAGCAAATAATGATTGCCTATTTTATGCCAGGCACTATGCAAGGTGCTGGAAAGGGAAAGATAAATAGCAACTCTGCCCTCAACACACTCCAAATGTAAGGAAGACAGAAATATGAAAGACTGTGTTACTGTGTAGTAAGTGCTACATTAGCAGGATAAAGAGTGTGGTATGGGAATAAGCAGGGAAAGGAATGATCTAGTGTCTGGCTATCAGAGGAAGGGAAAAGATCAGGTCAGTGGAGGTTCTGTAACTAAGGTGGGTGTTGAAAAGCCATGGGATAATTAAAGCTGGAGAAAGGCACGATTAGATCAGCTTTCTCAGAAAAAGCATTCAGGCGGGAGGAAAAGGCAATCAAACTAGTTAAGCGGTTCTTAAAATCAGTCAGTCAACAGCTATTAAGAGACCATATAAGGCCTGGCTTGTGTAGCTCAGTGGTTAAGCATCAACCCAGAAACCAAGAGGTCACCAGTTCGATTCCCACAAGTCGGGATTGCAGGCTCTATCCCCAGTGTGGGGCCTGCAGGAAGCAGCTGATCAATGATTCTCTCTCATCATTGATGTTTCTATCTCTCTCTCCCTCTCCCTTCCTCTCTGAAATCAATACAAATTTTTTTTTAAAAAAAGACCAAATAAAATGTGAAGTTTGGAGACAGAGGAGGAATTTCAATTTCTATCATGCATTGTGGTAGTTATGCAGATAACAGTTCTGCATAACTAAAAAAGAAACCAAGAACTCCTTTCTCACAACTAGTCAAGCAGCTGCTAGGGACAAGACATTAGTCCTGTCATTGAGAGACTCACATTCTCAATTGAAACAGAAGTACTGTATTAACCATAATGGAAACCATTACTTGAAGTAGCTACCCTCCTGGCATGGGGAAGCAAAACTTCCATTTGCATTAGGATTACATCTTCACATCATGATAAATTTCTGAGAATCACTTTGTCACAAATGTACTAAGAAAAAAACACTGTAAAAAGAGGTAGAAATATAACTTTAGAACTTTATAATCAGTGCTGGTTACCATATAGTGGATAAAGATGACAGTAGGATGGGGATGAGGCCCCATTAATTAAGAACCCACAATTGAATGCCAGCATGGAAAATTCTACCTCGTATAGAGTGGTACTTGGAGAATATTTGATGGATAAATTAATGAAAAGAAACAGGAAAAGTAGATATCAAGAAAACATAAATGACTTTATTGTGATACATATCTCTGAAATGTTAAGAAAATACTAATGATCTCCCTCATATGATTACATTTAAAAAGCATAATAAATAGGTGATCATATTCTCTGGGTTTTCTTTTCTGTTTTTATTTTCTACAGTTCAAAGCATTATCCAGTTCCATCAGTAGTGAGAATATGTTTCAATTCTTAGAACATACAAATTGATTTTTCCCCTTCTTGTACCTTAGTCAGGAAGAAATCTTTTTAATGGATAAACAAATTGTGAGATTATATTCATACACTCAAAATAAAATAAAGTGGGAAAAACCCATTGGAAATTATGGCAAATTGTGGTACAAGTAAGTGGACATGAATACCCACACTATTAAGTAGTGGGGTACAATCCCATCCACAGAAAGAGAACTGAATCCCAAAGTCGACCAAATATAAAATTAAAATGTGACCCAGTATGTCAAAACTCAGTGAATATTTTCATGACCCATCAATTGTATCATTGCAGATCATTAGAGAGATGATTTTGATGGACATCAATTTCTACATCAAGAAAAATAAATGAGCTTCCATTTCCTTCTTTCTCTTTGTTCTCACCTTCAAGTTGTTAAAGTCTTTGAGAAGAATAAAAGGTGACACTTCAGTAGCTCACAAATCAGACTTAACTGTTCCCATGTCAGTTTGAGTTTAGAAAAGATTACTTTCATCTAACAGTCCTCTCAGATACAGTACTACAGTGGGGTGCTATGTCACTTCCAGAAATGATTTATACTGTATCTATCTAAATTTTAAAAAATTAGGGAACTCTGCCTTATATCTATCTCCATTCTTAAAACAGTGCCTTAATAGCACAAAGAACAAGGAGATTTTCCTATTCTTTACCTACAATCCTAAATTAAATTAGTCTTTAGAAAGAGGTTCAAAACACAGGTAAAAATGAACACACACACACACACACACTCACAAACTATTCTCCAATTTTTTGGTCAGCATAAGAGAAATAATCCAAACCTAAGACTTACTCACTTTTCATTTTATTTTTTAAAAAAAGCATAAACTTAATGTAAGGGGCCCTTCAAGGATGCAATAATCTATATATACATAAAAGCCTAAGTGACCGTCACGACCGAACAACCAGAACAACTGGAACGACTGCTCGCTATGACGCGCACTGACCACCAGGGGTAGACACTCAACACAGGAGCTGGCCACTGGTGGTCAGTGCACTACCACAGTCAATCTTCCATGGTCTCTCCCGCTGCTACCCCTGGCTGGTCCCTCCCCCCACCCAACCCCTGCTAAGGCTCTGGGAACCAGAGAATCTGGGTCCAGGAAGCCTGCAGGAGGAGAGCAACCACGATGCTGATCAAGACAGAGTAGCAGCTCAGAGGGGGAAGAATGGGCAAGGCAGCAGCCTAACTGCAAAGATGTAAAGTAAGGACCACCGCCATCCTACTTCTGCCACTACACAGCTTGCCCTTCTGCCCCCGTCAGCCACTTCTAGCTTGGCCCCGCACCTTTCCAGGCTCCCAACCGCTGATTGGCTAGCGCTCCTATGGCGGTGTGCCACCATTGGCCGAAATCAGCTATCTATCATGCTTGGGGGTGGAGCCCTGAGAAAATGTGCGGCTGAGGTAGGAGAGACAACCTGTCTGTCTGTCAGCAACTCTGCCCCGGGGAGAGTGAGGCGGCCTAAGCACAGGCAGCGAAGTAGAGCTGTATTTCCACCTCAGAACGTAGCTGGTGTTCAGACCATTTTGGGGAGCTCTGTCTGTGGTCTTTGCTTGCTGTACCTCAGCACATCTACACAACTAGATTGGGGCCTGCCAGCCAACCTCCTGTGGTCATCCCTCTATGCACAAATTTGTGCACTGGGCCTCTAGTATAGTAATAGCTATGTATGGTGCCAGGTGGGTACTGGTAATATTGGGGGGAACACTTTGTAAAGTATATGATTATTTAACCACTATGCTTTACATCTGAAACTAATATAAAATAATAATGAATGAAAACTATAATTTAAAAAATGTTTAAGATAAAAAATGTAAGGGGCTCTTTTGAGGATTGCAAATATAAATAATCTCTTTCCTCAGAGAATTCCCAATATAGCAGGGATAATAAACATTATGCACAAATATTTATAATGTATAGAATAACAAGATAACTGTCTTACAAAGGTGTCAAGAGTGCTATAATGCTCAGAGAAAGAAGAAATACCTTCAACACTAACCAGGACTGGGAACATGAAAGCATTCTAGTCAAAGAAAATGGAATAAACATGGGACCAAGGGTCTTCAAGAAGAGGCAGAGTCCACTTCCGCTAGAAGGGAAGAGAGCCATGGAAGATAGTCTGAAAAACTAAATATGTAGAAGAAATAATGAGTGACCATGAGTGTCAGGACCAATTTAGATTTTATAAAATAATCAAAGAGAATGCTTCAAAGCAAGGAAATGACATGGAGAAACCTTAAATGCATATTACTGAGTGAAAGGGGCCAATCTGAAGAAGCTACGTATGGTATGAGTCCAACTATATGACATTCTGGAAAAGGAAAAACCATGGAGACAATAAAAATATCAGTGAGTTCAGGGAAGTGGGAGAGGGTAGAGGAGGACAAAAAAGAAGAGATGAATAAGCAGAGCACAGAGTATTTTTACTACCTTAAAGTGTAGTAAAATATTACAGGGTAGTAAAAAGACTCTGTATGGTACTATAATGACTATATATCATTATACATTTGACCAAACAATAGAATATACAACACCAAGAGTGAACTCTAAGGTGAACTATAGACTTTAGGTGATTATGATGTATCATAATCCTACAAAAAGTACCTTTAAATACTGTATTTTCCGGCATATAAGACGACTGGGCATATGGAAGATTTTCCTGGGTTAAAAAGTCATCTTATACCCTGGGAAATACGGTATTTTTTTATTTATTTCAGAGAGGAAGGGGGAGGGAGAGAGAGACAGAAACATCAATGATGAGAGAGAATCATTGATCAGCCGCCTCCTGCATGCCCCACACTGGGGATCAAGCCTGCAACCCAGGCATATGCCCCAACCAGGAATTGAAGCATGACCTCGTGGTTCATGGGCTAACAATCACTGAGCCATGCCAGCTGGGCAAAAGTACCTTTTTGATGAGTGATATTGATAATGAGAGACACTATGTATGTGTAGGGGCAGGAGACAGGATATATGAGAAATCTTGATAACTTAGTCTCAAGTTTGTTATAAACCTAAAACTGATCATTAAATAATAAACTCTTTACCATTTGCAACAGCATGGATGGAACTGAAGAGCATTATGCTAAGGGAAATAAGCCAGTCAGAGAAAGATAAATATCACATGATCTCACTCATTGTGGAATATAATGAACAACATAAACTGATGAACAAAAATAGAACCAGAGACATAGAAGCATAGAACAGACTGTCCAACTTATGAGGGAAGGCAGGGGTGAGGGGATAAGAGATCAACCAAAGGACTTGTATGCATGCATTGAGCATAACCAATGGACACAGACAGTAGGGGGGTGAGGGCATGAGCTGGGGGGTGGGAGTGGCTGGGGAAAGGTCAATGGGAAAAAGAAGACTCATGTAATACTTTAAACAATAAAGAATTTAAATTAAAAATAAATAAATAAATAAACAAACTCTTTAAGAAGGAAGACATAGAGGGATTCCAAGATGGCCGTAGATTAGGTGAGAGCTACATTCATATTCCCCCAGGACCAAAGTGGAATTACAACTGAAATATAGAAAAATAATCATGAACAACCAGCTGAAGACAAGCTGGAGAAAACCCTTATAACCAAGCACAGAAAGTGGAAACCACATAGAGACTGGTAGGAAGTGCGGAGGCATGAGAGTGCTCTCCAGTCTCCCACAAACAGCAGCTGAAGCTCAGCTGTGGGGGGTTCCCACTGAAAACTCTGAGGTTTAAATCCCAGCAGGGCTCCCCAGCCCAGAGTACCAGAACTGAGAAAGGTGCCCACAGAACACCTGGCTGTGAAAAGCAGCAGGGTTGCTATCTACCAGTGAGAAATGGTTGGAAATGAAGGAACCCTCTTAAAGGGCCAATGCACAAAAAATTCGTGTGCAGCCACTTACCTTGAGCTTGGCAGAGGGAGGGCAGAGTGGACTGAAACTGTGTGAGCAGAAGCCTGGGTTTGGGGCTCTGGGGTTGGAGCTTGGAGGGCAGCCACCATGGTTTCCTGTGCTGAGTCATTCCCTCACACTGTGGAAGACATCTTTCTCCTGCAGACCTTTGCTATTCAGGCAATTTTTACCTGGGGGAAAGGCAGGTACCCCAACCTGTTGGAAGACCTCTCACCCTACCCTGTGGTCAGTAGTCTAGGGCTAATCAAGACTGAGTGTCACCCTAGCTGGTTTAGCTCAGTGTATAGAGTATTGGCCTGTGGACTGAAGGGTCCTGGGTTTGAATCTGGTCAAGGGCTCATGTCCAGGTTGCAGGCTCAATCCCCAGTAGGGGGCATGTAGGAGGCAGCCGATCAATGATTCTCTCTCATCATTGATGTTTCTATCTCTCTCTCTCTCCTCTCCCTTCCTCTCTGAAATCAATAAAAAATATATTTTTTAAAAGACTGAGTGTCAATTGGAGTGCAGGGAGAGACAGATATCTGGAGGCTTTGAGTCTTTGCTTGATCTAATTTAGGGCGCAGGACTAGAAAAGGCAGACCATGGTGCACATCTTGGTCCTTTCCAAAGGCACACAGCCCCAATCTGTGGATTGCTGATAGATCCCAATAGGGTACTCAGGGCCACTCACAAACAGTGACTAACATTGTCCTGCACTAGAAATTGGGAGTTGCAGCAGATCTACCTAATACATAGACACAAACACAAACAGGCAGCCAAAATGGGGACATGAGAAAACAAGCTCCAAATGAAAGAGCAAGAGAATTTTCAAGAAGAAGAGCAAAACAAAATGGAGATAAATTTATCAGATATAGAATTCACAATAATGATGGCAAAGATGCTCAATAGCATGAGAAAGATATAGTAACTATGAAGAATGACATAGCACTAAAAAAGAACACAGTAGAAAGAATTCACAGGAAAATAGAGGATGCTGAGGATTGGATCAGTGAATTAGAAGACAGGGTAGAAAAAAAATCACTCAATCAGAGAACCAAAAAGAAAAAAACAATTTTAAAAAAGGAGACAGCTTAAGGGAGCTGTGGGATAACATGAAATGTAACAATATTCAAATCATAGGAGTACCACAAGGGGAAGGACGTGAGCAAGGGATAGAGAACTTGTTGGAAGAAATAATGGCAGAAAAATCCCCTAACCTGTTAAAGGAATAAGTCCCACAAGTTCAGGAGGCACAGAGAGTCCCAAGCAAGAAGAACCCAAATGAGCCCATGCCCAAACACATTGTAATTAAAATGCCAAAAATTAAAAACATAGAGAGAATCTTAAAGGCAATGACAGAAAAGCAATTTGTTACCTACAAATGAGATCCCATAATGATGTCAGCTGATTTCTCATCAGAAACTCTACAGGCCAGAAGGGAATGGCATGATGTATTCAACATAATGAAAACCAATTATCTAAACCCAAGATTATTATATCCAGCAAGGCTATCATTCAAAATAGATGGTAAAATAAAGAGCTTCACAGACATAAAAAAAAGGCTAAAGGAGTTTATCACCACCAAACCAACACTACAAGAAATGCTAAAGGGACTGCTGTAATGAGAAGAAGAAAATATAGAGAGAAATAAATAAGTACCTAAAAATAGTAACCTTAAATGTAAATGGCTTAAATGCTCCAATCAAAGATATAGGGTAGCTGCATGGGTATAAAAATATAACCCAAATATATGCTGTATACAAGAGACCCACCTCAGAACAAAAGTCTCAGACAGGATGAGAGTGAAGGGATGGAAAAAATTTTTCCATGCAAATGGAAATGAAAAAAAAATCTGGGGTAGCAATACTCATATCTGACAAAATAGACTTCAAAATGAAGGCAATCATAAGAGACAATAAAGGTCACTACATAATACTAAAGGGGTCAATCCAACAAGAGGATATAAATGGTAAACATATATGTACCCAATATAGAAGTACCTAAATATATATTTTTAAAAACTTCTAGAGGACTTTAAGGGAGAGATCAAAAGGAATACAGTCATAGTAGGGGACATTAACACCCCACTAACTTCACTGCATAGATCTTCCTGACAAAAAATCAACAAGGAAACAGTGCCTATAAATGACACACTGGATCAGATGGTTTTAATTGACATTTATAGAACATTTCACCACAAAGCAGCAGAATATACATTCTTCTCGAGTGCACATGGATCATTCTTAAAGATAGGCTACATGTTAGGACACAAAACAAGTCTCTACATGTTCAAGAAGATGGAAATCATATCAAGCATCTTCTCAGATCACAATGGAATAAAATTCTATATCAACTACAATAAAAACACTCAAAAACATTCAAACACATGGAGGTTAATAGCATGTTATTAAACAACTAGAGGCCCGGTGCATGAAATTCGTGCACTGGGGAGGGAGTCCCTCAGCCCAGCTTGCACCCTCTCTAATATGGGACCCCTCGGGGGATGTCCAACTGCAGGTTTGCCTAATCCTGCAGTTGGACATCCTTCTCACAATCCGGGACTGCTGGCTCCTAACCACTCACCTACCTGCCTGATTGCCCCCTAACTGCTTCCTTGCTGGCCTGATTGCCCCCTAACTGCTCCTCTGCGGGCCTGATTGCCCCCAAATACCCTCCCCTGCTGGCCTATCACCCCCAAGGCTTTTATTAGTATAGATATGACCCTGCACAGAAATTTTACTAACCCTGCTTTACAATAAGGGCTTGATGATTGAATCATTAGGACCAGACACCAAGATTTCCTTTCTTTGAATAGTGGAGGGAATACTTATCTTGTCTTTAAGTTGCCCAAAATTAAAATGAGATAATGACTTAGAAAAGTATAAAAGCACCACATAAAGACAACTGTCTTTTTAATGAAGTGGCAAAATGAAAAACACTTTTTATTCTCCCCTTCCTTCCTTTACAGCTTTTATTTAAACTTTGAAATTTATAAAAATTTCACTCCAATTTTCATTTCTTTACATTCAACATTATTTTGTATTGGTTTCAGGTTTTCTATTAGTTACAGAATAGTGGTTAGACAATCATATACTTTACAAAGTGTTCCCCGATATTTCTAGTACCCACCTGGCATCATACCATCATTACAACACTACTGACTATATTCCTTATTTAAGTGACAATGGGTTTACAGGTTCCTTTCAATCTTTCTTTTGTGTTTTTTGTCCTTCCTTTTCTTTCTCACTTCTTCCCTCATTTTCTTTATATAGTATCTCAATTGGCCATCAAAGCTCAGTGAAGGCACTGGGACACGCTTCATCCATTTTACAGACCAGGAAACTGAGGCCAATTCCAGTTGGCTGTGGAACTTGACTCAGGAAGCCCTCAGAGCACACAGGAAGCCCTCAGAGCCATGCTCTTTGCGCTTCCTAAGGGGCAGCGGCCCAGCAAACAGAACAAACCTTCCAGTCAGGCTTCCGAGCCTCTTTCTCAAGCACCTCTTCATTGCGGATGCTCCACATTCTTTCCACTCCCGTCATTCTTTACTGCCTCCCCTTCTCCGAAGCAGGTGGAAGGCTTCCCACTCACTGTCTAGGCATGCTCTGCTATGGGGCAGGGTGTAGCGAGCTTGCTTTTGGGTGAAGGCAGGAGCAGGAGTCACTGCCTCTGAAGTGTGAAGGCCACCTGAGCTAGGCCCATTAGCACTGGGAGCTTCTCTGAATCACTTCAGTCAGTCCAGTACCCTGCAGTGCAGCACCCCTTCACTGAGGTGGCTCCACCCTTTAACCCCCGCCTCAGGGGTGAGGGTCCTTGCCCCTCTGCCAGGAGTCCTTCCATGCCCCTTGATCCCTGGCTGGGCCCACCCACATCTTGGGGGCACTGCAGAACCTCTGTCTCTCTGCAGATGAGGCAGATCCCTGCCCTAGGTCTCCGCAAAGCTATGAATCTGTGGCCAGAAGCCTGGTCTGGGTCTCAGCAACCACATGCCTGCAATGTTCCCAGGGACCCTGGGAGGGGCTGGGCGAGTCCTGCCATGGCCCCCCCCAAAGGGTGGCGATCGCCACAAGGGACCCCCGGGAGCGCCTGGCTAGGCCCGGACACGCCCCCCAAGGGTGGCGATCGCCGCTCGGGACCCCCGGGAGCACCTGGCTAGGCCCGGACACGCCCCCCAAGGGTGGCGATCGCCGCCCAGGACCCCGGGGAGCGCCTGGCTCGGCCCAGACACGCCCCCCCGGGTTGGCGATCGCCCCCGGGGGTGGCGATCGCCCCAGGGAGCGCCTGGCTCGGCCCAGACACCCCCCCAGGGTGGCGATCCCCCCGGGACCCCCGGGAGCGCCTGGCTTGCCCGGACACGCCCCCCCGGGTGGCGATCGCCCCGGGACCCCCAAAACTAAGAGGATTGAGCGCCGCCATCTTGGTCTTCTCAACGGCCGGATAGGCCACCCGGAATCCCGCCCCCAGCCTCTCTCAGGTCCAATCATGGGCATAGCGGAGGTGCGGTCAATTTGCATGTTTCTCTATTATAAGGGTTACCAATGAGATCAACAAAGAAATAAAAAACTTCCTGGAAATAAATGAAAACAAAGGCAAAAAAAATGTATGGGACACAGTGAAAGCAGTCCTGAAAGGGAAGATCATAGCACTATAAGCCTACCTCAAAAAGCAAGAAAATTTTGTAATAAACTATTTAACTCTACAACTTAAAGAATTAGTAAGAGAACAACAAGAAAAGCCCAGAGTAATTAGAAGGAAGGAAATAATAAAGATTAGAGCAGAAATAAATAACATAGAGGCTGAAAAAAATGATACAAGAAAATCAATGAAACCAAGAGCTGGTTCTTTGAAAAGATAAAAAAGATTGATGAACCATTAGCAAGACTTATCAAGAAACAAAGAGAGAAGACCCAAAAAAATAAAGCCAAAAACGAAAGCAGAGAAGTAACAACTGATAACACAGACATACAATGGATCATAAAAAATACTATGAACAACTATATACCAATAAGCTGGGTGATGTGGATGAAATGGACAAAGTCCTAGAAAAATATAATCTCCATAAACTAAATCAGGAAGAATCAGGAAACCTGAATAGGCCAATAATAACTGATGAAATAGAATCAGTAATCAAAAAACTCCCACAAACAAAAGCCCTAGTCTGGATGACTTCACAGGGGAGTTTTACCAAATATTCAAAGAAGAACTAACACCTATCCTCCTCAAACTATTCCAAAAAAAAAAAAAAAAGAGGAAGGAACACTTCCAAGCTCTTTTTATGAGGCAAGCATTATCCTAATTCCAAAACCAGATAAAGTCACTACAGAGAAACAAAATTACAGGCCAATATCCCTGATGAATATAGATGCTAAAAATTCTCAACAAAATATTAGCAAATCAGATCCAGCAATACATTCAAAACATCACACACCATGACCAAGTGGGATTTATTCCAGGGATGCAAGGCTGGTACAGTATGTGCAAATCAGTAAATGTGATATATCACATAAACAAATTGAAAGACAAAAATCACATGATTATATTAATAGATGCAGAAAAAGCATCTGACAAAATCCAACACCTATCCTATATAATAAAAGCCTAATATGCAAATCAACCAAATGACAGAATGACCAGTGGAAAGACCAGTTGCTATGATGCTCACTGATCACCAGGGGGCAGACACTCAATGCAGGAGCTGCCCCCAGCCTGCAGGCCCCAAGCTAGCCAAGGTGGGTGCCAGCGAGGGCCCCCTGAACGCCCCACCAGTTGCCCCACAGAGGAAGATGACTGGCAGCAGCGGTGGGAGGCAGGGCTGGCGAGCAGGCAGCACCAGGCCAGCCAAGGTGGATGCCAGTGGGGGCCCCCTCATTGCCTTACCAGTTGCCCCACAGATCAGCCCTGATCACCAGCCAGGCCTAGGGACCTTACCCATGCACCAATTTCATGCACTGGGCCTCTAGTTTTTGATAAAGACTCTCAACAAAGTGGGAATAGTGGGATCATATTTCAACATAATAAAGGCTATATATGACAAACCTACAGCCAACATCATATTCAATGGGCAAAGACTAGAGCCATTTCCCCTAAGAACAGGAACAAGACAGGGATGTCCACTTTCATCACTCTTATTCAACATAGTACTGGATGTCCTAGCCATAGCAATAAGACAAGAAGAAAAAATAAAAGGTATCCAAATAGGAAAGGAGGAAGTAAAACTGTAATTATTCTAAGGTCACATAATATTATACATAGAAAACCCTAAAGAATCCATAAAAAAAAAAAATGACTAGAGCCCTAACTGGTTTGGCTCAGTGGATAGAGCGTCGGCCTGCAGACTGAAAGGTCCCAGGTTCGATTCCGGTCAAGGGCATGTACCTTGATTGCGGGCACATCCCCAGTGGGAGGTGTGCAGGAGGCAGCTGATGGATGTTTTTCTCTCATCGATGTTTCTAGCTCTCTATCCCTCTCCCTTCCTCCCTGTTAAAATCAATAAAATATATTTTTTTAAAAAGTACTAGATTCAATTAATTAATTTGGCAACATAGCAGGATAGAAAATTAACACCCAGAAATTGATGGCATTTTTATACACCAATAATAAACTCTTAGAAAGAAAAATGAAAAAAAACAATCCAATTTACCATTGCAACAAAAAATTAAGATACTTAGGATTAACTTAACCATGGAGGTAAAAGACTTGTACTCAGAAAACTATAGGATGTTGAAAAAAGAGATAGAGGGAGATATAATCAAGTGGTAGAATATACCATGTTCATGGATTGGTAGAATTAACATCATTAAAATGGATCCGGGTGAGGCTGGGTCCCGGGTCCGGGTGAGGCCTCGCGCACCTAGGTCCGGGTGAGGCCACGTGCCCCTGGGTCTGGGAGAGGCCACGCGTCCCCGGGTCCAGGTGAGGCCATGTGTCCCTGGATCCGGGTGAGGCTGGGTCCCGGGTCCGGGTGAGGCCTCGCGCACCTAGCTCCAGGGGAGGCCACGCGCCCCTGGGTCTGGGAGAGGCCACGCGCCCCCGGGTCCAGGTGAGGCCATGTGTCCCTGGATCTGGGTGAGGCTGGGTCCCGGGTCCGGGTGAGGCCTCGCGCACCTGGGTCCGGGTGAGGACACGCGCCCCTGGGTCTGGGAGAGGCCACGCGCCCCCGGGTCCGGGTGAGGCCATGTGTCCCTGGATCCGGGTGAGGCCTCGAGCACCTAGGTCCGGGTGAGACCACGCGCCCCTGGGTCTGGGAGAGGCCACGCGCCCCTGGGTCCGGGTGAGGCCTTGCGCCCCTGGACCCGGGTGAGGCCACGCGCCCCTGGGTCCAGGTGAGGCCACGCGCCCCTAGACCCGGATGAGGCTGGGTCCCTGGGCCCGGGTGAGGCCATGTGACCCTGGGTCCGGGTGAGGCCTTGCGCCCCTGGGTACGGGTGAAGCCGGATCCTGGGTCCGGGTGAGGCCGTGTGCCCCTGGATCCGGGTGAGGCTGGGTCCCGGGCCCAGGTGAAGCCACGCGCCCCCTGGGTCTGGGTGAGGCCACGTGCCCCTGAGTCCGGGTGAAGCCGTGCCCCTGGGTCCAGCCGAGACCAAACCAGAGGGAGTCGGACCTCCGTTACCACCAATTGTCCACCATCCAGAGCTGAGGGGTCAGTGCTGACATGTACACATAAGGAACCGGTGGACATTGAAATTGGATCTCAAAAGAACTGTTGGTCCAGAAAGAAACTCACTACAGACTGATTCATTTGCCTGTCAGCATAACTATTATTGCTCGTCTCACATTCAGTTCTTATAAGTATATCTCTAGTGACACATGATCTCGCTCATCTAGGGGAAATGATGAACAACATAGACTGAGGAACAAGAACCGAACCAGAAACAAGGAGGCATCGATCGGACTATCGGGCCTCAGAGGGAGGATAGGGGAGGGTGTGAGGAGGGGGGAGAGATCAACCAAAGGACTTGTGTGCATGCATATGAGCCTATCCAATGGTTAAGTTCAACAGGGGGTTGGGGCATATGTGGGGAGGGGTGTGGTATGGGAATGGGGGGATGAGGACAAATATGTGACACCTTAATCAATAAAGAAATTAAAAAAATAAAAAATAAAAAAAATAAAAAACTACTAGATTCAATTAATTAATTTGGCAAAATAGCAGGATAGAAAATTAACACCCAGAAATTGATGGCATTTTTATACACCAATAATAAACTCTTAGAAAGAAAAATGAAAAAAACGATCCAATTTACCGTTGCAACAAAAAATTAAGATACTTAGGATTAACTTAACCATGGAGGTAAAAGACTTGTACTCAGAAAACTATAGGATGTTGAAAAAAGAGATAGAGGGAGATATAATCAAGTGGTAGAATATACCATGTTCATGGATTGGTAGAATTAACATCATTAAAATGGCCATACTACTAAAAGCTATCTATAGATTCAATGAAATCCTTATTAAAATACCAATGGTATATTTCACAGATCTAGAACAAATACTGCCAACATTTATATGGAACAAAAAAAACAAAAAAAAAAAAAAACCCGAATAACCACAGCAATCTTGAGAAAGAACAAAATTGAGGAATCACAATACCAGATATCAAGTTATACTACAAAGACACTGTAATCTAAACAGCTTGGTACTGGCACAAGAACAGGCATATAGATCAATGGAACAGAATAGAGAACCCAGACATCAACCCGAGCCATTATGACCAATTAATATTTGACAAAGGATGCAATAATATACAATGAAGTCAAGACAGTCTCTTCAATAAATGGTATTGGGAGAATTGGACAGATACATGCAAAAAATGAAACTAGATCACCAACTTACACCATACAAGAGAATAAACTCAAAATGGATAAAAGACTTAAATGTAAGACATAAAACCATAAAAATCCTAGAAAAAAACATAGGCAGTAAAATCTCAAACATCACTCATAGTAATATGTTTACAGATACATCTGTAGGGCAAAAGAAACTAAGGAGAAAATAAACAAATGGAACTACATCAAAATAAAAAACTTCTGCACAGCAAAAGAAACCATCAACAAAATTAAAAGGGAGCCCACTGTATGGAAGAACATATTTGCTGATGATACACCTGATAAAGGGTTAATATCCAAAATATATAAAGAACTCATACAACTTAACAAAAGGAAGACAAACAATACAATTAAAATATGAGCAAAGACCAAATAGACACTTCTCCAAAGTGAACATACAGATGGCTAAGAGACATATGAAAAAATGCTCAAAGTCACTGATCATCAGAGAGATGCAAATTAAAATGACAATGAGGTATCACCTCATACCTGTCAGAATGGCTGCCATCAACAAATCAACAAATGACAAGTGCTGGTGAGGATGTGGAGAAAAGGGAACTCTAGTGCACTACTGGTGGGAATGCAGACTGGTGCAGCCACTGTGGAAAATAGTATGGAGGATCCTCAAAAAATTAAATATGGAAGTGCCATTTGACCCAGTAATCCCACTTCTGGGAATATATCCTAAGAAACCTGAAACACCAATCAGAAAGAATGTATGCACCCCTGTGCTCATAGCAGTTCAATTTACAATAGCTAAGATCTGCAAACAGCCCAAGTGCCCATCAGTAGATGAGAGGGGGGGAAAATGCTGTGGTACATTTACATCATCAAATACTACGCAGCAGTAAAAAAGAAGGATCTCTTTAACTCCAAAACCAGATAAAGACACTGCAAAGAAAGAGAATTACAGACCAATATCCATGATGAATATAGATGCTAAAATCCTCAACAAAATATTAGCAAATTGGATCCGGACATATATTATGCTAAGTGAAATAAGCCAGTCAGAGAAAGACAATTATTATATGATCTCACTCATATTTGGAATGTAATGAACAAAATAAACTGATGAGCAAAATAGATCCAGAGACAGAAGCATGGCACAGACTATGGAATCTCAAAGGGAAGGGTGGGGAGGGTGGATGAATGGGAAGAGATCAACCAAAGAACTTGTATACGTATATGCTTAAACCATGGACACAAACAATAGGGTGGTGAAGGCCTAGGGCAGGGGATGGGGGTGGACTAGAAGAGGTCAATGGAGGAAAAAAGGGGACATATGTAACAATTTCAACAATAAGGATTTAAAGTACATATACTAGTATATATTCATGTATGTGTGCTTATGCCTCATGTGCCATAGAATTTAACATAGTCTCAATAACTTCTAATTCACCTTCTTACAGAATTACTGTTAGAATTAAATGAAATGATGTGTTTGAAGGCACCTGGAAAGCAGTGGTTTAGTTTGACAAACTTATAGAGTAATAAAATGATGCTTGAAAAAATAGCTATAGCTATGTACATATCCTCATGATTCTTTTTAAGATGACGTTAAAAATGAAGTTATTTTATTTTGCTGAATAATACCTTGTAGCCTTATTGAAGTTCTAAATATTCTACATGCTAAAATGAAATTGTAGTACATTCCCTGGAGTATTTTTAATCACTATAAAAACCATCTAACTGCAGTGCATATTTTTTAGATGCGAGCCATATTTGAATTTGAAACTATGCTGACAGAAAGAAAATGCAGTGTTGATTAGCTTTCTAAGCCCCACTAGATTTTCAAGATAATCATCTTCTTACTCTACATTTTAGTTGTATAAATGTGGCTTTAAACTGTTTCTATGCAATCTCTAAAATTTAGATTAAAAAGGTTCCAAACCCATAGGTCTCTGACCCCTTGTGGTAGATAGTTGCCAAAGGTCTTCACATTCATATACACGTAGAATGTTAATTTCTCATTAACTAAATAATATATTTCATGCATATTTGTGCCAAGATTTTAAATATTACTTGCTCTTAGGGATTAATAAAATAAAAGATCAGAGCATTGGTATTAGAAAAGACTCTTGCTTTCAAGTAAGGAAAACACAATTTAAACTAAAAATGTTACTTATGGGCTCATATATCTGAAAAGTATATGAATAAATTCAGGCGTGAATAGTTGTAGGGACCCAAACCATGAAAATGGCACTCCATCTATTTAAATATATCAGCTATATATCTTGTCAATGAGCTTTATTCTCATGCATACTTTATCATTGTGAAGGTGGTGCCAATAGCTAGCTACAGGCTTATATAGGCAAATTGCAAAAGTCTAGGACAAAAGGGACTGCCTCACTCTCAACAGTCCCAGGAGAAGTTCAGAGACCACCTCTAACTGGGTAGTCCATGCTCATCTTGGAAGTATTTACTGTGGCAAGAGAAATGGGATGCTCTGATTGGCCAGGCCTGAGTTACATGCTGACACCCAGAACCAAGAATTGAATCAAAATCATCCAACATGAATAGATTGAGAGTAGAAAAGTACGAATGCTTCATCATCGGAAAATTGGGATACTGGAACAGATGCTAACCAAAAAACAACAAATGGCCATTATAGCATTACAGAATCCATAGTAGTAACTTGTAATAATGTATCTTCTCAACCTGTGTGGATTTTAAAATGCTTTGATGCTTTAAAAGGGGTTCTTACATTTGAAAAGCTTGAGAATCTCTAACCAATTATTCTTTCTATAGGAATATATAAACTGATGTGATATAGATGAAGTACATGGGTAACTAAAGTTTCTGTCTCTCAATTTAGATGATTAGTGTGGTGAGTATGATGCATTAGATGGTTGCTTTGAGACTTCTTGATCCTGTAAGTCACTAGCTCAGTGAGTTTTTTTGGCCCATTCAGTAACTTCACAAATCATTGGGTTTCCAGGGAGCAGGAAACACTATGAAAGAAAATGAAATAAAGCACATTTTCAGCAAGAATTTTCTTTCAATTGAGGTGTTTATTCTTGAATCTTCTGAGATATCCAGGTTAGCTATTTACAGAATGAATTTATGAATTTTCTTAGTGCTAATTTGAATTAGTTATGCATTCTACATAGGAAGCCCTTTAATCATTTAGTGCTGCCTTCTGTGAGAGAAATTAGCTCATAGGAATTTATGAGCTTGAATATTATAGTGCACTCTAAATGAGCACAATTGTTGTAATAATTATATACTCGTAAGTGGAAAGTACACCCTTTCCACCTGTGTATCCTTCTAGCTACCTGGATTTCCATCCTTTCTTAGAAGTAACACCTTTAGTGTCATAACAGACTACTTCATAATTACTTTATGCATGAGTTTTTTAGAAAGTAAATACTTGCATGGTAAAGCCCATTTTAATCATACATTCTTTCAGCAATGTGCAGTCCTGTGGTTTAAATCTCATAAAATGCTACAGAAATGAAAAACTTCAAACTCTTCATAAAAATATTACTGTGTCTAAATTACACTATAATATTTAGACCCCACATTCTCTTCCCTAACAAGGTGCAATAAAATAGTTTTACATTAAAGAAGATTCTGATGCATTTAACTCTTAAAAAGTTGATTGTTCAAAGCAAATAATGCATTAGTGATGTCAGAGGAATGGCGGTGTGAGAGAGCCCCTTGTCCTCTCTCCCTGAAATTTCAACAAGTTAACCAATTATAATTCAACAAAGAAATCCCTGCTCAATACAGATGGAGGCCTGAGCGACACATGCATTGGAATATCTAAAGGTGGGCAACTGGGAATAAACGGGGAGATGAGAAGGGAGGAAAGTGCAGATGCCCCACAGCCCCGCAGCCAGGAGCTCATGGCTTGGCCAGCCATGAGTGGGGAGAAAGCTAGCAGGCACCTCCTCTGGCCAGGAGGAACAGAGAGCTCTGGGGGTGGGAGGACAGCTCAGCAGGGCGAGAGAAGAGGAAGCAAACAGTGTCTGAGTCAGCAGATGCTTGACAGAGCACAGGGTTCTGTCCTGCGATTCTCCACTGTTGGGCAGGGCTTTGGTGTTTCGGACAAAGAAAGGGAAACACAGAGCCCTGCCTCCCCTTGGACTCCCAACACTCACCTCCGGTTGCCCTTGGAGTCAGGTCCTGAAGCAGGTTATCTGTAAACCAAGAGCTGTTGCAGTAGAACTTCTGTTTCCCTCTGTGACTGATCCCCAGGAGGGGTGCTTGGGTGGAACCCCATGGAGGCCAGGGGTTGCCATTAAGGTGAGAGAAAAACATAGCCTACCCCCAAACAGCATAGCTGTACTGTCTTACAGAAGCCACAGAGGTTCAAGACTGGGAGATAACAGCCCTAGACAGTTTGGTTCTGTGGAGAGAGCATCAGCCTGTGGACTGAAGGGCCCTGGGTTCGATTCCAGGCAAGAGCAAGTAACTCAGTTGCAGACTCCTCCCCAGCCCAGGCCCTGGTCAGGGCTCATGCAAGAGGCAACCAATCGATGTGTTTCTCTCACATTGATGTTTCTCTCTGTCTTTCCCTCTCTTCCACTCTCTCTAAAAATCAATGGAAAAAATATCCTCCAGTGAGGATTTAAAAAAAAAAAAAAAAGACTGGGACATCACAGAGGTAAAAAATCTTGCAATTCAGCACCATCTACTTGAAAATAGTAGAAAGACCTCTTCAGAGATAAATGCGTTGGCAAAGGAGGACAGCAAATACCATGAAAACCTGGATAGTAAAGATCTGCCTGAGGAAGACATCCTCTGCAGTATGGGAGAATGACTCAGCAAAGGGAAATGGGCAGCTGCCTTCTGAGCTCTAACCCCAGATCCCCCAATCCTGGCTTCTGCTCACATAGCTCCAGTCCACTCTGCCCTCCGTCTGCTGGAGCACAAGGTGAGTGGCTCCACAGGTAATTTTGTGCATTGGCCCTCTAAGAGAGTGCCTGCATTTCCAGCCATCTCTCTCACTAGTAGACAGCAACCCTGCTGCCTTTCATAGCTAGATGTTATATGGGTACCTTTCTTAGTTCTGATGCTCTGGGCTGGGGAGCCCCGCTTGGGGTTTAAGCCCCAGAGTTCTCAGTGGGAACCCCCCACAGCTGAGATATCCCTTCAAGCCTTCAGCTGCTTTCTGTGGGAGCCCGGCCAGCCCTTTTGTGCCCCTGCACTTCCTACCAGTCTCTATGCGGTTTTCACTTTCCATCCTTGGTTATCAGGGTTCTCTCCCACTAGTCTTCAGTTGATTTTTCAGGGTGTTTTTTTTCTGTATTTTAGTTGTAATTCCAGTTTGGCCCTGGGAATGTCTCAGTGTAGCTTCCATTTACTCTGCTGCCATTTTGGAATCTCCTCTCTCTTCTCTTTAGTCATCAGTCTACACAGATTACTGCTACATCTTCTTTGGCCAATGGCAAGGCCTTTTCGAGTGGGTTGTCTCTCTATCAAGTCTTCTCGGCCACAAGTAGGTCCGGTGTTGTCATACTTAAATGTTATAGAGATGTTTCAGGCATATTTGCCTCTATACCATTAGTAGGTGGATTATAAATGTTTCCCCATCTCAGGGACATCTGAAGATTTGACCCTTGGTCTAACTTCTTGCAACACTAAATCAAAGGATGTATAAAAGTATACTAGATCCAAGGTAAACAAAGGTCCTAAGGAGGTTGCTATGTACTGAGCATTGTTGTATGGGCAAGCTGTACATAGTTACGGAGATTGTTCATCAGTTAAGTGTGCAATCTCTGATTTATGGGATTCAGGAGCATTGGGAATAGAATCTAGTCATGCACTCTTGAAGATTTACAATACTATAAGGATATAAATGCTCAGGAAACCCCAGAACATCCTGGCTTGAAGTGGTCCATATACACTGAGTGGCCAGATTATTATGATCTCTAAATGCATAATAATCTGGCCACTCACTGTGTGTGTGTGTGTGTATGTGTGTGTATGTGTGTGTGTGTGTGTGTGTGTGTGTGTGTGTATTAGAGGCCTGATGCATGAATTCGTGCATGGGTGGGGTCTGGCCAGCCTGGACAGGGGGAGGGGACATGGGCAGTTGGCCGGCCTGCCTGCTGGTTAAACTCCTGGTTGAGGGGACAATTTGCATATTAGCCTTTTATTATATAGGATATACACTGAGTGGCCAGATTATTATGCGTTCAGAGATCATAATAATCTGGCCAGTCAGTATATACTCAACATCCTCTCTTGTGACCTGGGTAGAATAATGAAATACATTAGAAGCCATGTATAGGAGTTGTAAGGCCTGTGCTGTCAGTGTGTATGCTGTTTTTCCTGTCCTGCATCCTTTGGTAAAGCTAGGTAAACTTGGTGTTATGTGAAGCCTATGGTACCTTTTGAATGCGATTGTAAATCTGAACGTAAACAATCTTTAGTGGTTTTGGAGAATTCAAGTCTCCCTCTCCCACAAGGACTTGTCCCAAATTTGGCAGAGATGGACATGCAAAGGGCCTCGTCTCAGGAACTGCTTTAATGTCCAATCTCCTTCCACCTACAGATCTCTATCTAGGCTCAGGGGCAAAAAAACAGTTATTACTGATGTTCTAATCTTCCAAATCTTTTGTCGTAAGCCATAACTTTGGCTTTGTTCTTTAAATCAAAAGCCAAGACTCTGGCTCTGTTGTCTGTGTGTCCTGTAATTTCAGTCCTTCTATGAGGAAGTAAAGGTAAAATGCCTTAGCTATCTTGGTTCTGTCTCTAAATATAAACCTGTCAAATGAGGCAGAGTATTATATTGTGGGATGAAGAGCAGATTTGGTACCAAATACACCTTGGTTCACATCTCAGCTTCAGCTCTTAGTTGCTGTAGCATATGCTGCAAACCAATTAACCTCTCTGAGTCCTTTAATAAAAGCTGACAGTTTTTTTAAATATATTTTATTGATTTTTCACAGAGAGGAAGGGAGAGGGATAGAGAGCTAGAAACATCGATGAGAGAGAGACATCGACCAGCTGCCTCCTGCACACCCCCCACCGGGGGATGTGCCTGCAACCAATGTACATGCCCTTGACCGGAATCGAACCTGGGACCTTCTAGTCCGCAGACCGACGCTCTATCCACTGAGCCAAACCGGTTTCGGCAAAAAGCTGACAGTTTTAATTACTCTTCAGTTATGCCCATTCTTCTTTCAGATACTCTTAGTTCTTTCCACTGCCAAAAAGATTTCACTTTCCTTGCATGAAAGTAAGATGCTATATTTAAGTAACAATCCTTCCCTTCACAAATTTAAAAAATGAAATATCATATTTGCACCTCCATCACCTCTGCTCCCTAGTACAACAATTTTTAGAAAAAACCCACACCTGATCACTGAAACAATTTCTATCTCACTTTCCTAAACCTCTCCAATGTCTGGCAGTGCCAGATCACAGATCTTCTACCAGCACACCTTTTCTTTAACCTCATTATTTCTTTAACCTCTGTCAGATTCTGCTTACCAGAAAATCAGTACCTCTCTCTCCCCTATCTCTCTTTTTCTTATCTTGCTTATATTTTCTTTACATCTATGATTATCCAAACAGCCTTGAAAGATGAAAATAAATATTCTCATAAAAGTGATGATAATACCTATCTCACAGGTTTTAGAAAATATCAGGTGAGCTCATTGATTGGAAATCCCCTTGCAAATTGTAAAATGCTATACACATTTAAGTATTATTGTATGGATAGTGGCCATAGTCATAATATTCCTGGCACCAGATAAATCCCATCAGGGATACAAACCTGTCTGGTCTTGTCTGGCTAATTGTTGGAACAGGTGGTCAGAAGTTTATTTGCATCAGAGACTGAGATGCTCCTGGGAATTACTTCATTTTGAAGACAGGAGGAAACACTGTGAATTTGACACAGTTACAAAGTACTGAAGATGATTAATTAATGGTGCAGCAGCTGGAGACTGTAGAAACCTAATTTCAATCATAAAGATCTGAAACTGATATCAAAAGTTTAATCACTGAAAGGTAGTAGTGATTCTGAGTACAATGTGGTGGCAGTCATTTGAACTTAGCCCCTCCATCTGAAGGATTCTTGGGTCATTAGGAGAAAAAGTGGCTGTAATGAACATCTAAATGATTCTTTTTAATCCTAGAAAATAATGGACCACCTGCACTGTGCTTTTTGTATCCTAATGGGAGGCAACATACACGAGATTGCAAAATGCCAAGAAGTGTTGGTACATTAAGGGCTCCAGGAATATTGGGGAGTATTAGGGGGATAGTCAGGGTAGCATACAAAGATGGATAAGAGAGAGCCCCTGAAATAACAAGTATATACTTTAGCTTGGGAATAGCATTAACATTGAAGAACCACTGAGAACAAATAAACACAAACCAATTAAGTCAAACCTATACCAAGTTCCTGAACTAGTTATAACTATTTTTGGACTAAAAATAATTTGCAGACCAGCAGAAGTTTGTAGGTCACAATTTGAGCAGGTATGAATTTGAGAATAAGTAATTCCTGTTTCACACACACACACACACACACACACACACACACACACGTATGTTACGCTCCTGTGAACTTTTCTGTATTACTACACTGAAGTTTCTAGGTATTTATATCTAAAATACCTTCCTTCCTTAGTGAGATAGGAAAAAGGAACTAACTTTATTTATTATTCCATTTTCCTTGAGAGTCTTCCTAAATTTTTAAATAACAAGAAAAATATTATGATTATTAAAAATAAACAAGTCCATGCATGTAGTATCACATTGTTTAGTTGAACACAAATCTTTGGCTCTTGGAAAACTGAAATTTCTCTTCTCTAGCTTGGGTTTCTAGAAGACACTTTCCTCTCTAGACAGGCATATACCCATTGTGGGTCTACATACATTCAACAAGGGCAAGACAGTGAAATTGCTATGTTCTCATTTTGTCTTAAAGTATTTTAGCCTTCACTTATCTCTCACAGTGCCAGACAAGGATTAATGAATGACTCAGAAATAGAAGAGTAAGAATATGCCTCCTCACATGGGGCACCATCTGCTGGAGCTGACTGGCAGACCCTGAGTGATGAATGAATGATTACTCTGACATATGTTTCTGTGAAAGAGAGGGCTAAGGGGCTGCTTGGCTATAGGAACTTGGCAGCCCTGTTTGCCTGCCTTCTTAGGCTTTTATTATAACAACAGCTTGAACTAAAATTAACTACTAAATACTATCAGCAGGATAAGCATCCTGGATATAAAATATTATATCATGATTTTGCACTTAATATTACAGAGTAAGTTTTTCTATACTGTTACATAATTTTCACAACTGGTATTTTAGATAATTTTACCCAAAAAAAATCATCAAATGTTATACCGTAGATTACTTAAACATTCTTCTTTTAATTAATGTTTAATTTGTACATTAATTTACATGATAATAAATTACACTGAAACTAATGATTTGTGAAAATATTATCTTGCCCATGCTGAGTCACTCTATGCTAACTCCAGTTTTTATAACTGATATATTCTTCTTCACTCCACAAGTTAGAATAAAAATTAAGTTTTAGTCCAACCTGGTAACTTCCATTAAGTCTACTGATTTAAACTGAGTTTGATTTGGATGAGCCAAGGTTTCAGATTTTCTTTGCATCGCCTTTTGTTTCTAAGAAGCCTATAGGGCTTACTCTACCTCATGGCACTAGGGGAAGAAGATGGAGTCCATAAGATGGTATTGATCTGATTCCATACCTGTGTGTTCTGATGGCATCCGCTACTGAAAGCAAAGGTGACTCATTTTATAAAAAACATGCAACTTGTGACCTATTTTCCTGACAATCTGGCCCAATCTTAGTTCCCCACAGTGCCTGAGAAACCTCTGAAGTTTTGATATGTGTGAGTTAGCTTTAGCTGCATAATAAACCACCCTAAAATTTAGTGGTTTCAAACAAGTGCTGGTATTTAACTCATGATTCTGCTGGGCAGTTCCTTGAATGAGCCTGTCTCAGGTAATTTCATCTAGGCTTGCTCATGCATCTGTGGTCAGCTGACAGGTCAGCCAGGGGTTGGATGGCTTCATAGGGCCCCATTCATATGTCTGGTGGTGGGCAAGGGCTATGGGGGTTACTAACACACATATTCTTTGTTACCCAGCAGGCTAACCCAGACTTTTCCATATGGCAGCTGAGTTCCAGAAGCAAAAAGAGGGCAAAGTTCATGGCACAATTGCTTTTCAATCCAGTTTTTTCAATATTTTTATTAATTTTTTACAGAGAGGAAGGGAGAGGGAGAGAGAGTTAGAAACATTGATGAGAGAGAAACATCAATCAGCTGCCTCCTGCACCCCCCCCACTGGGGATGTGCCCACAACCAAGGCACTTGCCCCTGACTGGAATTGAACCTAGGACCCTTGAGTCCGCAGGCCGACGCTCTATCCACTGAGCCAAACCGGTTAGGGCAAGCCGATTTTTTTAATAATGTTTGCTAATGTCCCATTGGCTAAAGCAAGTGTAAGAATACACTGCCAAAGGGCATAGATGGTGGAAAGAAATGTTTGGTGGTCATTTTCATAATCTACAACGTGCTGTAATTGTCATTCAATTCAGCTGCCAGTGCTATAGCAACCAACATTAGTATACTACCCAGTTAGACTCTAGGCAACCCACTGGGGGCATACAGAAATTTCCTGGTGCCATTTAAGAACCAAAAACAGCTTTGGAGTACTAACTCTAGTTACCTTTGTCTAGCCAGTCCATCATCCCTTGTTTCTGAGGCAAGTGGAAAAATGACCCTATTTCAGCTTTATGTTCAACCTCTCTTAAATACCTCCTGTGTTTCCCAGGATTCCTAGTGGTAGAAAACAGGATTCACTACCTAATTTGGTACAAAATGCATATAAAAATGTTAGATGGATATTCTGAAAGGACCAATGAATGGACCTACATGCTATACTCTTGGGATCAAAGTATCAAAGCATGGGAAAATACACAATTCTATCCCAGACCCACCACTCAGATCTTTGACACTGGATGCCAGAAACTCTACTACAGGTAAAGACCAAATGCATCAGCCTCTGTACTTTTCATATTATCAACTCTTCCCACATGAAACCATTAACTCATGTTGCTATCTCCAACCTGAACACTAATTTAAGACACTGGTCACATGCAAAACTCCAAAGGCAAGGACTTCTGACAAATGTTGTTTTTACATTTCCAGCTTTGACTGTACAAGAAAGTAAGCTAGAAGGTGGTTGCAAAGGATGCTGAGTGATCTAATCTGTGGTATCTATTGTAGCTTCTTATTCTAAACTCCAAGTTTACAGAGGGGAGATCAGGATGCATGACTGACTACATGCTTCCCCTATATTCACTTTTCCTACTATTCCTACAATCTCATGAGCTTGATGGGAATGGCTTTCTACTTTTTCTTTCTTGTGTATTTGATCTACACATTGAGGCATTGAGTCTTAATGGTGGATGAGGCATTTTGGGATTGGATTCATTAGAAGCATAACCTGAGGCAAAAATACATAATTTATAAAGAAATACCTTTGGGATAAGCTGTTAAAAAAATAAGTGGGAACAGAACAACAGGATAAGAAAGCAGGAGGAGCCCAGCTAGCGTAGTTCAATGGTTGAGCATCGATCTATGAACCAGGAGGTCACAGTTTGATTCCCATTCAGGGCATATGCCTGGATTGTGGGCTCTATCCCCAGTGTGGGCAGGAGGCAGCCAATCAATGATTCTCTTTCATTATTGATTCTCTCCCTTCATTGATGTTTCTATCTCTCTCTCCCCTCTCCCTTCCTCTCTAAAATCAATTTTAAAAAATTGGTTTTTTAATTTAATAAATCTGTATTGTTCAGATTATTACAATTGTTACTCTTTTTTCCCCCATAGCTCCCTTCCACCCAGTTCCCACCCCACCCTCTGCCCTTACCCCCGACTCATTGTCCTCATCCATAGGTGTACGATTTTTGTCCAGTCTCTTCCTGCACCCCCCCACACTCTTTCCCCCCTTGAAAATTGTCAGTCCACTCCCTTTCTATGCCCCTGATTATATTATATTCACCAGTTTATTCTGTTTATCAGATTTTTTTTAATTCACTTGATTTTTAGATTCACTTGTTGATAGATATGTATTAGTTGTTCATAATTTTTATCTTTACCTTTTTCTTCTTCTTCCTCTTCTTAAAGAATACCTTTCAGCATTTCATATAATACTGGTTTGGTGGTGATGAACTCCTTTAGCTTTTTCTTATCTGTGAAGCTCTTATCTGACCTTCAATTCTGAATGATACCTTTGTTGGGTAGAGTAATTTTGGTTGTAGGTTCTTGCTATTCATCACTTTGAATATTTCTTGCCACTCCCGTTTGGCCTGCATAGTTTCTGTTGAGAAATCACCTGACAGTCGTATGGGTGCTCCCTTGTAGGTAACTAACTGTTTTTCTCTCGCTGCTTTTAATATTCTCTCTTTGTCTTTTGCTCTTGGCATTTTAATTATGATGTGTCTTGGTGTGGTCCTCTTTGGATTCCTTTTGTTCAGGGTTCTCTGCGCTTCCTGGACTTCTAAGTCTATTTCTTTCACCAGGTGGAGGAAGTTTTCTGTCATTATTTCTTCAAATAGGTTTTCAGTATCTTGTTCTCTCTCTTCTTCTGGCACCCACATAATTCGGATGTTGGTACACTTGAAGTTGTCCCAGAGGCTTCTTACACTATCTTCATATTTTTGGATTCTTTTTTCTTTTTTTTCCCTGAGGAGCAGCACATTTATTCTGGGCTCTAGGGGACAGTCCGATTTCATTCCCCTCCATCACCAGTAACATGACAGATCCTGGGCCACTGAGGCACTGTGGTCCCTGGCTCCTGGGCCCATGCCCTCCTCGGCCTGCAGGGAGGCAGTCTGTGTCAGAGGTAGAGATGACACCTCCAGAGGGTACCAGATCTGGGCAGATGCCTGGGCCAAGAGCAGGAAGAGCAGGGAGCAAGGTTGTATGTCCATGAGTCCAGCTGGAACTTTACTTGCTGCCTGCCATGATCTTGAGTTACTGCAGAGCACGGCAAGCAGCCTCGCCATGAGCTGCCTCCCTGATGGCTGCAGAGCTGTGACACACAGTGATCGGCTGTGTGGACAGCTCCACCAGGCACTGGCAGAGCCCACTCATGCTCAACTCCTCAATATCCAGATAGCTGACATGGAAGGCCTGCTCCTCAGACAGCTTGCTGAGGACACTGCAGCAGACAGAGCCCAGGGCACCTAAGGAGCCCAGGGAGCAGCTACGGAGGGACAGGCTCTTCTCTTCCACCGAATTTCGCATAGAATCCCAGGTGCAGCCTGGGCCCTGGTTCCGAAGTCCATCCAGGTGGGAGCCCACACCAATGGAGAAGTGGTCATCGTCAAGTTCTGCCTCATTCCCATCCCGGGCATCCAGAGGCACCATGTGCACTTGAAGCAGCATTTTGGCAGCCGCATTACGTTTTGCCAGCTTTTTGGAACTGCCACTGCCAATCTCAATGAAACGCTCCACTCTGTAGGTCATGGTGAACTCTTTGCAGTGGGCTGGCCCCAACTCCTAAGTTACCGTGTACTCAGACAACCGCCAGCCTTTCTGCACCACCAGCTCCTGCAGAGCACCAACAGGGTTGCACTCAGACTGCTGAGGGGAGACAGGGGGCTGCACCTCCATTGGGGGGGGCTCCTGGTTGGGGCAGCAGATGGAACAGGAGTAGCAGCTGCTGCAGCAGCAAAATCCGGACCGTCCTCAGGCAGTGAAGAGTCTAAGGGAGAAAAAGAACTGCTGTCTTTCAGGGCCGGCTCCAGCATGCTCCCCCCTTTGAGGTGTTTGAGGGCCAACTCAGCTGCCTTGTGCTTGCTGCCTTCTGCTGGGGCCCTGACCAGTGCAGCTGGTGTTGCCAACGGTGACCCAAAAGGTGAAATTAGGCTGGTGGGCTTTGAGATCGTACACGGGCGTCTTCCCTATTCTGGTCCCATACTCCTGCAGAAGGCTGATCGGGGTCTTGCCTGGGTTGGCTGCCAGCATTTGCTCTATACTGGGCAGCCCACAGCCCCTTGTAGTGCCAGAGCCCTGCTCCTCTTCACTCATTCCCTCCTCCATCCCCGCGGGTGCCACCGTGACTTCTGCCTCCACACGCCCCAATACACCGCTGACAGGCTAGGACTGGGGCCAAGCCCAGAGTCACAGCTGGTCCTGGATTCTTTTTTCTTTTTGTTTTTCCGGTTGAGTGTTTTTTGCTTCTTTGTGTTTCAAATCTTTGACTTGATTCTTGCGATCCTCTAGTCTGCTGTTAGATCTCTGTATAGTATTTTTTATTTCAGTCAGTGTATGCTTAATTTCTAGTTGGTCCTTTTTCATATCCTCGAGGGTCTCACTAAATTTATTGGCCTTTTCTAGAAAATTCTTGAAAAACCTTATAACCGTGGTTTTGAACTCTATATCCAGTCATTTGCTTTCCTCCATTTCTTTCATTTGTGATCTGTTTCTTTGTCTCTGCATTTTGGCTGCTTCCCTGAGTTGATAGAGTGGCTTTGTGTGCTAGGTATCCTATACCTAGCACCTCTGAGAGAAAGCCACCCTCGAGTTCCGTCCGCTGCCAGACAGTCCAGTTTCTCCCCGAATGAGTCTGGGCCCCAGAGTCTCAACTGGAATTGGAGTTCAGAGCAGTCGGGAGCTTTTGTCTCCAGTGGCTCAGCCTCCTCAGTTACCTGAGGTGGACACTCTTGGTGCACCCCTTTGTGGGCTGTGTGCACAGTCTTATTGTAGTTAAGCCTTAATTGTTGTTGGTATCACTAGGAGGAATTGACCTCCAGGCCAATTGGCTGTGAGGATCAGCTGTGTCTACGCTGGGAGAACTTCTGTGCTGGAGACATCTTTATGAGACAAGACTTACAAAAGCCTCTGTGCTCAGCTTGGATGGGGGGGAGTCTCAGGGCGGAGCAGACAACATTGGTTTCCCATCCGCCCTGCCCTAAGAGGCCCCTGTGTCTCAGTGTCCCGCAGTAATCACTGCAGGCACCTCTGAGAGAAAGCCACCCTCGAGTTCCGTCCGCTGCCAGACAGTCCAGTTTCTCCCCGAATGAGTCTGGGCCCCAGAGTCTCAACTGGAATTGGAGTTCAGAGCAGTCGGGAGCTTTTGTCTCCCTCCCACTTGAGAAAGCCAGCCATGCACTCAGTTACCCACCCTCTCCATGCGCTCACCTCAGTACCTCCGCTTCTGCAGTTCCTCTGAGTCTCAGTGTGCTTTTCTCTTTCCTGACAGTCCAGTTTCACCCCGTATGAGTCTGGGTCCCCAGAGTCTCACCCAGAACTGGAGTTCAGCACAGTCGGGAGCTTTTGTCTCCCTCCCGCTTGAGAAAGCCAGCCGCACACTCAGTTGCCAGTCTTCTTCGCGCACGCATGCGCATCTCAGTACCTCTTCCTCCTGCAGCTCCTCTGAGTCTCAGTGTGCTTTTATCTTTCTTTCTAGTTGTAGAATTTCCACTCAGCCAGCCTTCCTGTGGTTCTGGATGATTTCCGTTTTGTCTTTTAATTGTAGTTTTGAAATTGTTGTGCGAGGCAGCAGTTTAGGTGTTACCTATGCCACCATCTTCGTTTCTCCAATTTTTTGGTTTTTAAAGAAAGAAAGCAGGAGAAGGAAAGCAAGATTGTAATTGGAGGCAAAACTTTTAGGAAGACAGCTGTAGCCTGATTCCATAGTTCAACTGAAGTGTCCTGCCACTGAGTTAGTCTCAATTCAAAACAAAGGGGCTAGACTTTTGTGCTTGCGAATTCCTCAGTTGTTATTGGCTGAGGGCTGTGTAAGGGTTAGGGTTAGGGCTGTGTCTGTTTGGGCTGCTGTAACAAAAATACCATAGAGGGGTGGATTAAATATCTAATATTTATTTCTCTCAGCTTTGGGGGCTGGAAAGTCCTAGCAGACTTAGTGACTGTTGAGGGCCCTCTTCCTAATTCGTAGACAGCTATCTTCTTGCTATGTCCTCACATGGCAGAAGAGACAAAAGAGCTCTCAGGGGTCTTTTTTCTTTTTTATAAGAACACTGATCTGGCCCTAGCGGGTTTGGCTTGGTGGATAGAGCATCAGCCTGTGGACTGAAGGGTCCTGGGTTCGATTCCAGTCAAGGGCACATGCCCGGGTTGCAACCTCGATCCCCAGTATGGGGCATGCAGGAGGCAGCCGATCAATGATTCTCTCTCATCATTAATGTTTCTCTCTCTCCCTCACTCTTCCTCTCTGAAATCAATTAAAAAATAAAAATAGTAACACTGATCTGATTCATGAGGGCTCCACTCTTATGACCTAATCACCTCCCAGAGTCTCACTTCCTAATACCATCACCTTGAAGGTTAAAATTTCTCATTATCAGTATCATGCAGTCCCCAGGGCCTGGATTTTATTATTTTTTTATTTTTTAATATATTTTTATTGATTTCAGAGAGGAAGGGAGAGGAAGGGAGAGGGAGGGAGAGAGATAGAAACATCTACAATGAGAGAGAATCGTGGATCGGCCGCCTCCTGCACACCACCTAGAGGGGATCAAGCCTGTGATCCAAGCATGTGCCCTTGACCAGAATTGAACCCAGGACCCTTCTGTCTGCAGGCCAATTGCTCTATCCGCTGAGCCAAACCGGCTAGGGCAGGGCCTGGATTTTAATATATGTGATGATAGAGTGGCTTGGCATTCAATATCCATTTCACCCTCTTCCTGTTCTGCAGTGGCCAGAAAGCAAAACTAGGCTTCCTTGCGATTAGAATTCTGGGTGTGATTTAAAATCAGGCCATCAGATGCATCCATGCAAAATTTAGAAAGTGGAAGTGAGACAGAGGCTGAGCTTCTGCTGTTTATACCATTTTTGGTGGCAAACCTGGTTTTGTAGGCATTTGGTTTCCTGTGGCAGCATTGACAGAGGTCTCAGAATTCAGTCATAATGTTGAAACACAGGATGCAGGGCATTTGTTTGCTTGTGTGGATCATAGCAGGAATGATGCTGCTCTGGAGCTCACAGCAGCAGTTTCTTGATCATGGTTGTGGCAATAACAGCAAATTCTGGAGCCAGAAGTCTCCTGACTATATAAGAGGCAGAAGCTGTCTTGATGGCCAGGTTCAGTGGTGAGTCTGCGGAAGTTGTCCCTGAAAGCTCAAACTAGAGTCTTTTTCTTCAGCTCTCCCCAGAATTCTATAATCTCTTCCTGCTTGAACTACTTACAGTGGAGCCTGTTAGTACAACTGAATCCTGGCCTAAACGATACACTAAAGGGAATTATAAGAATTTTAAAACCTCTCCCCCCCCCAGTTTTCCCCCATTGACTCCCTCCATCCTGCACCCCAGGCCTTCACCACACTATTATCTGTGTCCATGAACTATGCATATATGCATACAAGTTCTTTGGTTAATCTCTTCCCTCCCACCCCCTCTCCTTTTTAGTATGTATATTATGTGAGTTTTGCTTCACATAATTGTTGGCCTGATGACCAAACAAACCAAAAAATTTTCTCAACTCAAAATTCCATTTTAGTGGTCAAAACTTGAAGATTGATTTTTTTTTAATCTCTACATTACTGCTGTAACAGCCTTATCTACCCATGTTCATTACTACACATATTGCATCAGACCAACTACAACAGTCATACACAGCCCTGGTTGGTGTGGCTCAGTTGGTTGAGCGTCATCCCATGCACTGAAAAGTCACCAGTTCAATTCCTGGTCAGGATTCCCAGTCAGGGCACATGCCCAGGTTTCGAGTTCGATCCCTGGAAGGCAACTGATTGATATTTGTCTCTCACATTGATGTTTCTCTCTCTCCCTCTTTCTCTAAAAAAAATCAATAAAAAGATATTTTTAAAAATATATACACATCAACACAAAAAAGTAAAATCGCCTTGACATATTTTTAAAGTACTCTCTCTGTTATCTACACTTTAAAACTATTTTTAGAATACATTCCCAAAAATGAAATTGCATCATGGACACTTCTCACTCTTAATATTTATCCTATCTAATAAAGAGGGAATATGCAAATTGACCACCACACCATAACAATATGGCTGCCCCCACAGCGGAGGCCAAGTTCCCGAAACGAGCCTTAACAAGCAATCAGCAGGGACCTGAGGCTACATGGCTCTGGGCCAGGGCAGGGGACCTGAGGCTGTGCCCCCCCGCCTGGTGGGGCTTGACGGAGGACCTCCGGCCACACCCTCCACCCCAGTGCCAGGCCAGGAAACCTCAGGCTGCACCCCCCACCCTGGTGCCGAGCCATGGGACCTGAGGCTGTGCCCTCTGCCCAGTGGGACTTGACGGGGGACCTCAGGGCACACCCCCAGCCCAGCAGGGCTTGACAGGGGACCTCAGGCTATGCCCCCCACCCTGGTCCCGGGCTGGGAGACCTGAGGCCGTACCACCCACCATGGGGAACTTGATGGGGAACCTCAAGGCAACCCCCTGCCCCAGCCCAAGCCAGGCAACCTGAGGCCACACCCCCACCCAGCTGGGCTTGACCAGGGTGAGGCTGGCTGGGTCTGGATCTAGCCCAATGGGGGTGGGGCCAGTTGAGTCTGAGTCTTGCGCAATTTCGAGGCACACGTGGGTGGGCAGGGACTTGACTCTTGTTCCCGTGGCATGCCCCAGACTCTGACAGGAAGAAGATTTTCATATATATTTTACTAATTTTCTTTCATTTCTGACACTACTATCATAGAGAAAGGACAAGTAGCAAATTAAAATATTTCCTCTAATTAATTCCCTTTTATGTGCACGAATATCATGCACTGGGTCACTAGTTTAATATAATGTCCTAAAGTTTTGCAACAAAGTATTTTGTTTTCACAATGTAAGATTCCTTTCAAGCATGCACATGCCCTCCAAATAGGAATCCTAACAAAGGTTTGGAGCTTTTTTTCCTAAATTGATTAATAAATGATGGTCTCTTATCATTGTCTTAATTTGCATTTTTGGTCACTGGGATACTTGAACCATTTACAATATTTATTTGACTAAATAGATTTCTATTTGTTAATGGAGTCTTTAAAGCCTGAAACACTTTTGTGTGTAGAGTAAAAAATTACCACCACCTGGACTTTGCTTTAATGTTCAATTTATCAAATGTGTATGTATAATGAGCAAAACTGGGAAAGTCACTTTTTCTTAAAGACATAGAGATTAAATGCTGCCTTAATTAAATTGACTTAAATAAATTAAGCTACAATAACAAATTTAGTGTAACTAATGTTTTTGAACACTTGAGACACCTTATCAGCAGTTTGAACATTTCAAACAGAGAGAACATGAATAAATGCAGTACAGTGATTATAAAACTCATTCCTACAAAATGACTGCTCAAGTTTCAGTATCAACCAACATGCCAAATTAGGACAGTTGGCTCCCTTAGCTGAGAACAGTCTCTGAGAGATCACTTTAAGCCTTAAAATTTAAGGTATGGAGAAAACTGTGAGAAACCCTTCAGAGGTTCAGCCCACTGGTATGGGTGTTTTCAGAAGTTAAATCAGGGCAGTGCATAAACAGTGCCGAGGATCTGAGGAAAATGGGTGCACATGGACTGATCTAGAGCTGGCGCCTTCTCTGAAGGTTCTGCAGTTGGGGGAAGGAGTTGATAAGGAGAAAGCCTTGACATGAATAAATAGCTTGGTGAAGTGAGGGGTGATTAAACTGGGGCTCCCCATTTGAGGGGGCTTATTTCCTCCATAGTGACTCCTAGAACTCATTTGAGCTGGCCCAGACTGAGACCTGGCTGCTGACCCTCTCCCCATAGCCATTGCTGGGAAGTAGCCTGTATTACAGAAAGTATGATTCCACAGGCCATACACTAGATATCTGAAGATCTCAATATTTATACATATTATGAAGTGAAAGAAGCCAATCTGAAAAGGGTATGTACTGTGTAATTCCAACTATATGACATTCTGGAACATGCAAAGCTATGGAGAGAGTAAAAAATCAGTGGTTGCCAGGAATTAGGAGGGATGAATAGGCAGAGCACAGAGGATTTTTAGGGCAGTAAAACTATTCTGTATGATATTATAAGAGTGGATACATGTTATTATATGGTAGTCAAAGTCCATAAAATGTACAACACCACAAGTCAGCCCTAAGATATACTATGGACTTTAGGTGATAACGACGTGTCAATGCAGGTTCAGAGGTTGTAACAACTGTACCACTCAGGTGCTGGATATTGGTAGTCAAGGAAGTTGTTTGTGTATGGGTCCAGGTGATATATGGGAACTCTGTCTTTTCTGCTCGATTTTGCTGTGAACCTAAAACTACTCTAAAAAATAAAGTGTATTTTAAAAAGGAAAAAAAAATAGGTTAAAGGTATGTGCAAACATTTCACAGAAGAGAAAACACCTATAATCATTAAACATATGTAGAGATTTTCACCTTCATTCATCATCTAGAAAGTATAAATCAAGGCCCAAAAGAAATACCATTTTTTAAAATATATTTTATTGATTTTTTTACAGAGTGGATGGGAGAGGGATAGAGAGTTAGAAACATCGATGAGAGAGTAACATCGATCAGCTGCCTCTTGCACACTCCCTACTGGGGATGTGCCCGCAACCACAGGTACATGCCCTTGACCAGAATCGAACCTGGGACCCTTGAGTCCACAGGCCGACGCTCTATCCACTGAGCCAAACCGGTTTCGGCAGAAACACCATTTTTATATACTCCACTGGCAAAAATTTTAATGTTTTGCAATGTCGAGATTTGGCAAGGATATGGATTGACAAGCTGTCTTGTATATTACTGATGAGAATGAAAACTCATATAGCCTTTAACCTAGCAATTAGACTCCTAGGTCTGACAGTTAGTGAGGTCAATGGGAAACCTAGAAAATTATCAGTGATGTGTATATGTAGCTCTATGGGAAAAAGAGCTGAGAAGTTTTCAGAAAGAAGTGTTAACACTCTTGTTACAAAGTTTTGTCACTTATTGACTACTATGAATCTGCTACCATTTATTTATTTTATTGTATGATAATGCATTGTATTTTGTACTAAGCCTTTTGGTATATAAAATGGAAGAAGATTAAGTGTAATTAAGAACTGAATTTTCATTTCTCAAGAAAAAATGGTGAGCCTGGCTGGCATGGCTCAGTGATTGAGCAACAACCTATGAACTAGGAGGTCACAGTTCACTTTCTGGTCAGGGCACATGCCTGGGTTGCAGGCTTGATGCCCAGTGGGGGGCATGCAGGAGGCAGCCAATCAATGATTCTCTCTCATCATTGTTGTTTCTATCCCTCCCTTCCACTCCTTTCCTCTCTGAAATCAATAAAAAAATATTAAGAAAAAAACATTTGTCATCAGCCACAACAATCACAATGACACTACCGACTACATGAAAACACAAATCTGCTGAAAAAGCACCAACATCTATGACAAAATTTTATAGTTATTTTAAAACTGTACCTGAGAAAGATTAATGGTACATGACACTTCACTTTTCATTGAGATCAAATACCCATTCTAAATTAATTTTTCTAATTTTCAGTTCCAGTTGTGCGTGTATAGAAAAGCTAATGTAATTATTATTAATAGGCTTGTGCCAAGAACAAAAGAGGAATTGCTCATGAAGTTAAATGACCCCAGATGCTTCAAATAGAAAATCGGTTAATTCCAATAATGGCTCATTTTTTTTTATTTAATTTATGTAATTAAAATAAATCTTTGAGTGTTCATTCTGTTGAAGATAAAACATCTGACATTACTGTCAATGCTATTATAAATTAAATTTAAAAGTTACTTTTTTTTCTTTTTTGCTTGATTGCTGGCAACTTTATAGAATCAGGGGTTTAATTGGGTGCCTGCATAAGTGAAATTTATGGCTGTGGAGTTTGTGGTGCCAAGGCCAAGGTTTACCTCAGCCAATCTGAGGGAGCTCTGGGGATCACATGGGAGGGAAGCACCTCTGGGGGCTGCTTGCAGACTGGGTCACAGGTAGAGCAAACAGACCAACTGGGATAGGATCCAAGAGTTCAAGCTGCACCCACAAGCTCCCTAGATTTCTGGCTTCATCTAATGCTAAAAGTATGGGTGTTATACCAGCACCAGGTATTAGACCGGAGGAGTCAAATGGGACCTTGGTTCAGCAGCCTCGGTACTTCAGTTCTGGCTAAGAAAGAATTCAGAGGCAAGACTCAAACTATAAGAGAAAGTTTATTTAGAAAGTCATAGAGGTAGAAAAAGTGAGCTGTAGAAAAAATTGGCTCAGGAAACAAGTTATTGAGACAAAAGAAGGGCCCTTGGATCTTAGGAGAAAGAAAGAGACAAGGAGAATGTGCCTGTGGGAGAGGGGGAAGGAAATGCACAGGCATGCTCCATAGAGAGAACCACCAAAATGTTAAACTTTGAAAACAAAGTCTTTATTTTTGAGAGGATGAAATGATTACTAATTTTGGTAGAGCACAGCATCATGGTGAAAAACACAATGTTCTCACTAAATTAAGAAACCTATAAAGCAAAAAGGTATTCAGAATAGGTCATAGTGAACACAAAATTCATAATTATATCCAAACAATGAGTAATAGTCTACCAATTGAAATGAAAGCTGTAAATATTTTAAAGTATTTTAAAAAAAATAGAATTAGTGAACTATAAAATGTTTGTTATGAAGGTGCTATTGAAAACTAAAACTTCCACAAGGAATGCAGCCCTGCAAACACCTTGATTTAAGCCCAGTGATGATTTTGGACTTCTGACCACCATTACTGTAAGATAATGTTTGTGTTGTTTTAAGCCATTAATTTTGTGTTAATTGGTTACAGTAGCAATAACAATTCATTCATTCAGCTCCGATTATAGTCATCCACCTGTCATACCAAACCCTCTTATGCCTCTGCCTAGAACACCTCTCCCATCCATCTGCCTAGATCCAATCTTGTTCTTCAAGAGTATTTAGGCCCACCTGGCCAGTGTGGCTCAGGCTGAGCGTTCACCAGGAATGGAGGTCACTAGTTCGATTTTGGGTCAGGGCACATGCCCAAGTTTTGAGCTCAATCCCCAGTGTGGGGCGTGCAGGAGTCAACCGATCGATGCTGTTTATCTCATCAATGTTTCTATCTATTCCTCTCCCTTCCCCTCTCTCTAAAAATCGATAAAAACATGTTTAAAAAGAAAAAGAAATATCACAACATCTCTATCCTCCCAATCCAAGATAAAAAGAAAAAAAATAGTAATTAAACCCATCACTTCTCCTTGGAATCTTTGCCTACACTAGGCTCTTCCACTTTCCAGTACCTCCTAACATGTCTCCTTGTCAGCACTTATCACACTTGAGTTGCAATCACTGTTAATTGTATTCCTGTTTGTACCACTTTGCCAATTTCTTGCTTATTGAGTGGCTTTGGTACTAGTTCCCTAGTTATTTACTAGGTCTCTCCAACAATATACACTGAGTGGCCAGATCATTATGATCCCTGAATGCATAATAATCTGGCCACTCAGTGTATATCCTATATAATAAAAGGCTAGTATGCAAATTGTCCCCTCGACCAGGAGTTTGACCAGCAGGCAGGCCAGCCAACCACCCATGTCCCCTCCCCCTAGCCAGGCTGGCTGGACCCCACTCATGCACAAATTCATGCACCGGGCCTCTAATATATATATATATATATATATATATATATATATATATATATCATATCTAATAAAAGAGTAATATGCAAATCGACCATCACTCCAACACACAAGATGGCTGCCCCCATGTGGTCAAAGATGGCTGCCCCCATGTGGACACAAGATGGATGCCACAAGATGGCCAGCAGGGGAGGGCAGTTGGGAGGGACCAAGCCTGCAAGGAGGGCAGTTGGGGGCAATCAAGCCTGCAGGGGAGGGCAGTTAGGGGTGACAAGCCAGCAGAGGAGGGAAGTTGGGGGCAATCAAGTCTGCAGGGGAGGGCAGTTAGGGGTGACTAAGCCAGCAGAGGAGGGAAGTTGGGGGCAATCAAGTCTGCAGGGGAGGGCAGTTAGGGGTGACTAAGCCAGCAGAGGAGGGAAGTTGGGGGCAACCAGGCCTGTAGCGAAGGGCAGTTGGGGGGGACCCAGGCCTGCAGGGGAGAGCAGTTTGGGGGGACCAGGCCTGCAGGGGAAGGCAGTTGGGGGAAACCAGGCCTGCAGGGGAGGGCAGTTAGGGGCAATCAGGCTGGCAGGGGACAGTTAGGCATCAATCAGGCTGGCAGGCAGGCGAGCAGTTGGGAGCCAGCAGTCCTGGATTGTGAGAAGGATGTCCGACTGCCCTACCGGGATCGGGCCTAAACAGACACTCGGAAATCCCTCAAGGGGTCCCAGATTGGACAGGGTGCAGGCTGGGCTGAGGGACACCCCCCCTCCCCGTGCACAAATTTCATGCACCAGGCCTCTAATATATATATATATATATATATATATATATATATATATATATATATATACATACTGAGTGGCCAGATTATTATGCATTCAGAGATCATAATAATCTAGCCACTCAGTGTAGTAAGCTTGCAGAGAACAGTGCCTACTCCTCTGTGTATGTACGCACGCACAGGTGTATCTTCTCTACATATGTTTAATACACAGTGTTCCAAATCCCCCCTAAAAAAATACAGCATCAAATAAATGCTCATTGAAAAAAAAATGAGGAGAAACCAAGATGGTGGCATAGGTTAAACACCTAACCTGCAGCCGGGCACAACAATTTCAAAAATACAACTAGAGGTCAGAACGGACATCGTCCAGAACCACAGGAGAGCTGGCGGACTGAAATGCCCACAGCTGGGGGGAAGGAGAAGGCCACGGGGACAATCAGGGGGAGCTGTAAAAGCCTGAGGTATGGAGAAACTGGCGGAGACACTAGCACGCGCGCCTGCGGGGAGGATGGAGCCGGAGAGGAAGGGGCGGCTGACGGCCTGGCAGGCGTTCACTGGCAGGAAGGAGATAAAGGCTCCGGAGTGCGCTAAGCGCCGGCTCCGACTGCACTGAGCGCCGCCAGTTCCGGGCGAAACCCTGGGAAGCCAGGCGCAGGCTGGGGGAAGGAATCTGGGCTGTGGGGCGCAGGCACAGAGGAGCGGGGGGAAGGCAGAGTTCCAGAGGCGCGCACGGGAAGGGGCACAAAGGACGGACTGTTGCCTGCGCCACTGAACTGCCCTAGCGGGAAGGAGACATAAGCTCAGGACCATGCTGAACCCCAGTTCCGAATGCACTGAACCCCAGTTCCGGGCGAAACCCTGGGAAGCCAGGCGCACGCTGGGGGAATGAATTTGGGCTGTGGTGGCGGAGGCACAGAAAAGCGGCGGCTCCAGACGCGCGCACTGGAAGGTGCGCAGAGGACGGACTTTTGCCTGCGCCACTGGGTGGCCCTGCTGGGAAGGAGACAGGGACGCCAGACTGCGCTGAGACCCAGTTCCAACTACACTGAAACCCAGTTCCAGGCGAGAATCTGGGAGTCCAGATTCATTAGGGGAGGGACTGGACTGTTTGGCAGTGGGCGAAACTCCAGGGCGCGTTTCTCTCAGAGGTGTTTGCAAGGAATACAGAGGGACACAGACGCAGGAGCCTCATAGGGCGGGGCTGACAGGAAGCCAAGGTTGTAGGCTCCACCCTGTAGCTCCGCCCCAGCCAAGCTGAGCAGAAGCTTTTTCCTGCTGAGTGCCTCAGGTAGTGGCTGACCCACACTACATTGGAGACCCAGAAACGAGGGCATCTAGTGGTTGGTGTGAGATGACACCAGATTTCAATCACTTGCATAAGGGAGGCATTCTAGAGGCAGACTCAGTGAGCGCCAAGGCATTGCTGCATCAAGACCCGGCCCACAAACATGTCTCCTGCACAGCAACTCTTCCTAAATAGACAAAGAGGGTCCTCACGGCCAATTGGCCTGGAGGAAAATTCCTCCCAGTGACACCAACAACAATCAAGACTTAACTGTACAAAGGAGGACCAAGATGGAGACATAGGGCGGCAGCCTGATCGTTGCCTACCACAACAATATTGAGACTACGACGGGAGAGCAGAGCAGACACCAGCCAGAAAGACCGGGGGGCTGGCTGAGCAGATGCTCTACAACTAGAATAAAAGAGAGGGGTACGCAGGATGATGCTGATGCTGGTGACCCAAAGTCCACACTTTAAGAACTATGGCTCAGGCGACACAATGGCAGCCTGGAACGTGCTCGGCGCAGTACCCCCGGCGGTCTCCGGCTGAGGGGACAGCTCCACTCGCTGCCGAGCACGGACAGACGAGCCCCTGGGAGAAATGGGGTGGGAGACTCCGTGCTTGCTGACCTCCGAGTCTTTCAAGAATCTCAATGCCCCGAAGTGGCCAGGTGCGCACGCTCAGCGACCGGCCACCGTTGCAGACCCAAGGGCCGACGCAGCGACACCGGACCAGCCCACCGCCGTGCACCGGGCACACCGGAGCCTTGCCGAGCCCGCCGCCCAACGAGTTCTGTGGCAGCCGCCCTGGAGCTCTGAGAAAATGACCGAAGGAATTGCTGAGAGGGAATTGACCAACAGGAATTGGGATCAAGAAGATGAAACCCCGCTGAGACCCGAGTCCAGGCGAGCCTGCGAGCCTCTGGGCTCAGATGTGGTCACACGCCTCTGGGTCTAGGTGAGGCCTCACACCCCTGGGTTTGGGTGAGGCCACGCGCCCCTGGGTCCAGGTGAAGCTGGATTCCGGGTTCGGGTGAGGCCATGTGCCCCTGGGTCCGGGCGAATCTGAACCCTGGGTCCGGGTGAGGCCGTGGGCCCCTGGATCCGGGTAAGGCTGGGTCCCAAGTCCGGGTGAGGCCGTGAGCCCCTGGATCCGGGTGAGACCACGCGACCAGGGGTCTGAGAGAGGTAACGCGCCCCTGGGTCCGGGTGGCTTCGTGCACCTAGGTCCAGGTGAGGCCACGTGCCCCTGGGTCTGAGAGAGGCCACGCACCCCTAGGTCCGGGCGAGACCATGTGTCCCTGGATCCGGGTGGGGCCTCGTGCACCTAGGCCCGGGTGGGGCCGCGTGCCCCTGGGTCTGGGGGAGGCCAGGCGTCCCTGGGTCCGGGTGAGACCGTGTGTCCCTGGATCCGGGTGAGGCCTCGTGCGCCTAGGCCCGGGTGAGGCCACGTGCCCCTGGGTCTGGGAGAGGCCAGGCGTCCCTGGGTCCGGGTGAGACCATGTGTCCCTGGATCTGGGTGAGGCCTCGTGCGCCTAGGCCCGGGTGAGGCCACGTGCCCCTGGGTCTGGGAGAGGCCAAGCGTCCCTGGGTCCGGGTGAGACCATGTGTCCCTGGATCCGGGTGAGGCCTCGTACACCCAGGCCCGGGTGAGGCCACGTGCCCCTGGGTCTGGGAGAGGCCAAGCGTCCCTGGGTCCAGGTGAGACCATGTGTCCCTGGATCTGGGTGAGGCCTCGTGTACCTAGGCCCGGGTGAGGCCACGTGCCCCTGGGTCTGGGAGAGGCCACGCGCCCCTGGGTCCGGGTGAGACCATGTGTCCCTGGATCTGGGTGAGGCCTCGTGCACCTAGGCCCGGGTGAGGCCACGTGCCCCTGGGGCTGGGAGAGGCCAAGCGTCCCTGGGTCCGGGTGAGACCATGTGTCCCTGGATCCGGGTGAGGCCTCGTGCACCTAGGCCTGGGTGAGGCCACGTGCCCCTGGGTCTGGGAGAGGCCACGCGCCCCTGGGTCCGGGTGAGACCATGTGTCCCTGGATCTGGGTGAGGCCTCGTGCACCTAGGCCTGGGTGAGGCCACGTGCCCCTGGGTCTGGGAGAGGCCACGCGCCCCTGGGTCCGGGCGAGACCATGTGTCCCTGGATCCGGGTGAGGCCTCGTGCACCTAGGCCCGGGTGAGGCCACGTGCCCCTGGGTCTGGGAGAGGCCAAGCGTCCCTGGGTCCGGGTGAGACCATGTGTCCCTGGATCCGGGTGAGGCCTCGTGCACCTAGGCCCGGGTGAGGCCACGTGCCCCTGGGTCTGGGAGAGGCCAAGCGTCCCTGGGTCCGGGTGAGACCATGTGTCCCTGGATCCGAGTGAGGCCTCGTGCACCTAGGCCCGGGTGAGGCCACGTGCCCCTGGGTCTGGGAGAGGCCAAGCGTCCCTGGGTCCGGGTGAGACCATGTGTCCCTGGATCCGGGTGAGGCCTCGTGCACCTAGGCCCGGGTGAGGCCACGTGCCCCTGGGTCTGGGAGAGGCCAAGCGTCCCTGGGTCCGGGTGAGACCATGTGTACCTGGATCCGGGTGAGGCCTCGTGCACCTAGGTCCGGGTGAGACCATGTGTCCCTAGATCCGGGTGAGGCCACGTGCCCCTTAGTCCGGGTGAAGCCGTGCCCCTGGGTCCGGCCGAGACCAAACCAGAGGGAGTCGGACCTCCGTTACCACCATTTGTCCACCATCCAGAGCTGAGGGGTCAGTGCTGACATGTACACATAAGGAACTGGTGGACATTGAAATTGGGTCTCAAAAGAACTGTTGGTCCAGAAAGAAACTCACTACAGACTGATTCATTTGCCTGTCAGCATAACTATTATTGCTTGTCTCACATTCAGTTCTCATAAGTATATATCTAGTGACATATGATCTCGCTCATCTAGGGGAAATGATGAACAACATAGACTGAGGAACAAGAACAGAACCAGAAGCAAGGAGGCATCGATCGGACTATCAGGCCTCAGAGGGAGGATAGGGGAGGGTGGGGGGAGGGGGAGAGTTCAACCAAAGGACTTGTATGCATGCATATGATCCTATCCAACGGTTAAGTTCAACAGGGAGTTGGGGCATGTGTGGGGAGGGGGGGGATGGGAATGGGGGGATGAGGACAAATATGTGACACCTTAATCAATAAAGAAATTTAAAAAGAAAAAAAAAAGAAAAAAAAAAATGAGCCAGTCTACAGGCACACCTCATTTTATCATATTTCACTTTATTGTGCTTCACAGATGTATTTTTTACAAATTGAAGGCAAGACCCTCCACCAGCAAAAAGATTATAATTCACTTTATTGTGATGGTCTGGGATTGAACCTCCAATATCTCTGAGGTATGTCTCTACTTCGTAACAAATTATTTCTTAGTAAGTAAGCAAAAGGAAAAATATCCATGATAATATTTTATTATAATGCATTTTATTATTTACTAACTTGCTATAAGAAATTAAAGCTCACTTATTCAGTCAATTTTCTCCTTGAGGAGGAACTCTCAATAGCACATTTTTCTAGTCAAAATTTTGTTCTTCATATTATGGCATTTCACTTTGGCCACCAGATGCAGTACCCCACACAACCAAAACTTATTTATTCATTTGACATATATTGATTGGGTGTCTACTATGTGTAAGTGCTGTTTGGAACATGGAGAAACAAATGAATAAGTCAAAGCTTATATTCTAGAGGGGGAAGATATGCAAATAAATATTATCAAGCAAAACACGATAAAGAAAAAAAATGAAGTAACAGAATGATAAAGAGATTGAGTTCTTTTCCCTTGGAGTAGAAAACCAGTCTTTAATGAGGCAAACATAGTGGTCAACACAAGAGGAGGTGGTAGTGGTTAAGAACCAGGATTTTCAAGTTAAATGGAACAAGATTTAAATCCAGTTCCACCCCTCATTGTGTGCCTCTGGACAAACTCCTTAACTTACTTGAGCCAAACTGGTTCTTCTGTTAAAAAAAAAAAAACAACACACACACAAACAAACAAACAATAGGCACTTTCTCTCATAAGGTTCTTTTGAGAATTATATAAGATAATCCATACAAAATGCTTTATCTGGTGCCAGACACATAGCAAGTAATTAATACATAGCAGCCATTATTATGATATATTTTAAACAGTGATTAACATTTCTGAATAATTATTTATCGGGTTTCCTTATACAATATCACATGTTGTTTAAAAAAATCATTCACTCTACAGATACAAATACTGAGAAATGTAGAGGATGCTGTTCTGCTCCACAGATCCCTACTTCTGGATGAGGAACGCATTCCTTCAGCAACTGTCAGAATTTGACCGCTGAAGACTCACACTTGATTCCTACTTTGGGAATTTTGCCCTCCACTGAATTGCCTCAGCTGAGGTTATGCCCCCTTCCTGTCAAGCTGAAGAACCAAAAGCCTTGGGTCTATTTTGAAGGCCCACCCAACACCAGAGCCCTCTGAGGTGGCCTGAGGCCTCAGTGGGAACCTCTTCTGCTTTCCTCACTCCATCACAGAGGTTGTTCCCAACACTCCCCAATAAACTTGCTCGTCAGTCTCCATCTCAGAGTTAGCTTTCCCCAGAGAAGCTGGATTAAGCAAAGCAAGCATTATATGGGCAAGGCACTGCTGTGGTGCAGTTTGGGCAAACTTCTTCTGTAAAAGGACATAGTGTTTTAAGTTTTTGGTGGGCCATCTGTTCTCTGTCACGTGTATTCAGCTCTGCCATTCCAGGGTGAAAGCAGCCATAGACAATACATAACTGAATGGGTGTGGCTGTATTCTAATACAGCCTTCTTTATGGGCACTGAATTTGAATATCACAATTTATTCATGTCACAAAATATTATTGTGATTGGTTTTTCCATTTTTTTAAATGGCTTAAAAATTTTTAGTTCATGGGAGCTTAAAAATTATGTAACTAGATTTACTATGGTGATCATTTTGTAATATATACAAAGTTTAAATCATGTTGTATACCTGAAGCTAATATAATGTTATATGTCAATTATATACCCCCCCCCAAAAAAAAAAACAGGTGGCAGGCTAGAGTTGGCCAATGACCATAGTTTGCCAATCCCTGAACTAGAGGAAGGAGGTAAAGCAGGGCAGCACTCACAAAGTCACCATTCTGGTGCATGGATTTACAGAATTTGATATCTTCAGACCCTAGACCTTACAACCTTGTCTTTAGGATATAGAAGACCCCTTCCTGGCTGCAGAAGAGTCAAGAGAGCATGAAGAAAAGGAAGAGCCCTAGCCGGCTTGGCTCAGTGGCTAGAGCATCAGCCTGTGGACTGAAGGGTCCCAGGTTCGATTCCAGCCAAGGGCACATGCTTGGGTTGCCAGCTCAATCCCCAGTGTGGGGTGTGCAGGAGGCAGCCGATCAATGATTCTCTCTCATCATTGATGTTTCTATCTCTCTCTCCTTCTCCCTTCCTCTCTGAAATCAATAAAGAAATATATATTTTTTAAAAAGAAAAGGAAGAGAAGAATATGAGAAAAAATAAGATTCCTAACTTTGTGTCACCAAGAAAATCATACATAGCAAAATCAAAATAGTTTAATACTCACTATGCGATATTTTCCATTTAGGACATTTCATCTCCACTAGAAAACAGAATTAGGAGATTTGAGTGGCTGTTGTGTGGCTTTATCTAAGTAACCATTCCATTTGATAATAAAAACACAATTGCAATTTGCTACTGTTTTCATGTTTATAGAGAACACTAGAGGCCCGGTGCATGAAATTCGTGCACGGGGGAGGGGGGGGGCGTGTCCCTCAGTCCAGCCTGCACCCTCTCCAATCTGGGCTGTCTCTCTACCCAAATATAGCAGCCTTTTACAGTTTATTTCCCTCAAGAAAAAGCAACTTGGGGGACTTTATGAGTAACAAACATTCTTAACTCTTTACTCTGAAACCTTTGGCCTTTTACTTTTGCCATGGTTCTTCTTGGCTTGTCTTCTTTTTCAATTTCTATACTCCTTGAAATGAATCCTACATTTGCTTTTTTTGATCATTTTTATTTTTTGCTTTGTTGTTATACAACCCTGGCTTTGAAAGCACTCTTTATAGCTCCTCTTCCCACATTCCTTCATCATGTGTAATATTATGAGATTTCCTCTTAATTCACACCTGACCTCCAGCCAATGTTTACTTCTCTAGCTCTTGACTCCTTCACAAACCACTCCTCCACATTCTCAGAATAAATGAAGTGTTGTTTTAGCTGTGAGAGTTGACAAAGAGGAATGGAAACATCCTCTCCATTATGGATTCACATTGCTATACTGTGAAATATGGAGACTAGGAGTACTGATCTCAGTGGAGACCAACTGTAATAGGCGGTTAATGACTATATCCCTGGCTTTTGAGGTCTCCAGATTCTTCTCTCTCGACACTTGGAGGCTAATTTGGTCCACATTTGTCATGATGAGTTCAGATGCCAGAATCTGGGTAGGGGAACTGTCATGAAACACGGTGTCCATAATGTACTGTTTATATAACTCCACCACCTTCTGTTCCAGATACTCATTCAGCACAGCATTAGAAATAGGCTTCTGCATTTGCAGGCTGTTTTTCTCCTTGATGCTGGTTATTCTCCAGTAGGATGAATACCGCTGGATAGGTTTTTGGGGCAAGTCACTGGTCTGAGTAGAAATGGAATCCTCCATCGGCAAAGGAATCTCAGATGATTTCAGCAAAGGGCCGTATTCAAAACTACTCTCGCAGAGAAAATCTCTGGTCACTGAATTGATGGCCATCACCTGGCCCCCTGCAATATGTAAGTCATTGTAATTCTTGCAAATACTTTTGCAGGAAGATGGAACCAAGTAGGTCTCTCTGCTGGGGTGTCTACATATTTCAACTGCAGCCAAGTTTGGGCTTTCAAACACAGGATTAGGATTTGTCTGTAGCACTGTGATTCTCTGATTTTTACTGTGTTGGCTCTCTCTTGAATGCACTGAAGAAATGAACTTGCCAGAGGATTTGCAGCTCAGGTAGAGACTTCCGACTTGTGTTTCATCCACAGAGGAATAGCAAAGAGCACCAGTGTTAGTCTCTTCTTCCTCTTCCTCAGCCACGTTCTTATTATAAGATGCACAACTCCAGGGGATGTCATTCCGGTAGGCAAGTCCACTGAGGTACCCTTCCGACAGCATTCTGGAAAGAGAGTTGTTGAGTAACAATGAGGAAAATGAAGACTGGATTTTTTTAAATTGACAGTTGATGTACCAAAAAAAGTAAAGGAAGTAGTCATTTCATTCATTCACCAAGCCATTACTAATTTTGTTCCTGCTTTGTACCAAGACTATGCCATGTGCTGGAGATAGAAAGATAAATAGGACACAGTTCCATCCTTCAAGAAATTTCCACTATGGGCTCGCCCAGCTTGGCTCGGTGGTTGAGGGTCGACATATGAATCAGTAGGTCATGGTTTGATCCCTGGTCAGGGCACATGCCCAGGTTGGGGGCTCCATCCCTAGTGTGGGGTGTGCATGAGGCAGCCAATCAATGATTCTCTCTCATCATTGATGTTTTTATCTCTCTCTCTCTCCTTCTCCGTTCCTCTCTAAAATTAATAAAGCTATATATAAAATATGTATGGGAAAAGATAAACTAGATGCAAACAATTCCAATATTATATCACAGAGGGTTCAAATCATGATAGGCACAAAGGAAGCGAAGAAGAGGAGCCCCTAACACCACCTGTGGATAAGGGAAAGGAGTTACGAATATGTCACAGAGATGACATTTCATCTAAACTGTGAAGACTAAGTAAGAGTTCCAGCCATAGGCACAGAGTTATAAGAGAATATGGTGTTGTGGCCTATTCACCATACACCAAATGCTGAGCATAAGCAGAAGGGTCTGGGAAAATAGACTGGAATTAGGTCATGAAGGGCCTTAGGAGTGAAGCAAAAGCATTTGCATCCTGCCCCAGAGGAAATGGAGAGTGACTGAGAAGCTGCAAATTGAGAAAACAACATACCCAGTAGGTTATGAGAAAAACAATGAGGCAGATTCTACTGAAAATAGAGCAATATTTTACCCACCTTTGGATTTTATCCCTCAAAACTAGCACAGTTGTTTGCATTTAGGAGGGACTCAAAAGATATTTGTTAATTTGAATTAAATAACTGACAACAATGCATGGTATGAAATTAATTCTCTATCAACCCATCATGAAGGACCATGAAGCCTCACCAACCTTTGCAGCCCAGGACAATTTCCTTGCTCTATCCCACATACTTCTCACAATAAGTCCTGGAAATGTCTCTGCACTCAACTGATGTGTTTACCTCTACCCTAGTTACCAAAGAGATTTCCTGACCATGGCTTTCACTACAACCACCTCCCCTCCCCACCCCCAGCAGTTGTCAGCTGAGTCTGGAGTGGCTAGAATAGGCTAGAAAGCAGCAGCTGCGTTTTCTAAAAAAGGAACACACTGACATTCTTGGCTCTGGGCACTAGACAACAAGGAAAACTGATCCTCTTTGTCCTTGAAAGCTGGGCTTCCGAAGCAGACCTGTCAACATGAAGCTGCATTGAAAAGTCAAATTAAAAAAGGATTATTTTAACCATACATAAAGGACCTTTTTTACAATATTAGCATCTCTTTTATATTCATGCAGTTATTTCCCGAGTAAATTTTTAATTGTATAAAGTAAACATTACAAATATCTATAATAATAAAAGTGTAATATGCTAATTAGACCAGACATCCTTCTGGATGTGCTTCTGTCCTTCTGGACAAAGCTGGGGCTGCAAGGGAAGCCTGGGTCCCGAGTGCCAAAGGGAAGCTGGTGCCAGCAGCCAGGGGAAGGAAGGCCTACTCTTGCACGAATTTCATGCATTGGGCCTCTAGTAATGAATATAATTGTTTTAATTGTATAAGAGTAATATTTTCAATGTTTATTTTCTCTTTTTGGAACTATTCCAAGATATATTCAGCAAATTTATCAATTATTTAAATGTTTATATTCCAGGTATAGTCGTGTACCATAATGATACAAAATTAAAGGTCTTCAACAAATCCATGAAGTAGTCCTTGTACGCTGGACACAGTTATAAAGATAAAGAAAATGTTTTCCTTTTCTAAAAAATTTTTCTAAGTGTGGTTCTGCCCTGGACAAACTGAACATCCAGGTGAAAAAGCAAATCTTTATATACTAGTACGTGAGAAGATAATTAACAGAGCAAAAAAGTTTACAAAATAAGGCTTTATAGTGAGGCAGTTATTTCCCAACCCTCCACCCCCCACCCTACCCCCCACCAAGGCTGCAGCTAAGGCCTTCCCCTTTCAAGGCCTCAGAACATCATTGTAGAAAACCAGAGCAGAAGTCCAACTTTCAGCTTTTGAGTTTCTAAACTGGCCTCAGAAACTCTCAGAAGAAACCATCGTTTTAGAGAAATGGCTTTTGAGATACCATAACCTGAGCTTTGATATAACATATATATTTTTAATTGATTTCAGAGAGGGAGAGGGAGAGGGAGATAGAAACATCAATGATGAGAGAGAGTCATTGATAGGCTGCCTCCTGCACAGGGGCCAAGTGGAGGATGAAAAATTACCATGGATGCTGGTGTGACTACATGATGACAACCAGAGATACCCCCCACTCCCATGTCCCCAACTGACCCTATGGCTCTATGTAAGCAAGCTGGAACTTAGAGGCAAACCCAAGGACGGAGCCCTGAAGTGACTGAGGACATCCTGATTGACAGTGATTACTCAGGAGAATGTAAGCTGAGCTCAAAAACGAGATCAAATTGAGGTAGAGAAATGCAAAGATTTTCAGGAAAAATAGCTGGTTAGGCATACGCATGTATTTCCCACCCCCTAACCTTCATTAGAACAACAGTACGTGATTTTTTTTAAAGATACAATCCACAAAAAGAGGGAGAATAGGAGAAGAGACGAAAGCAATTACATTTTAGAACTAGAAAGCAGGAGGCCGAAGGTTAATGACTTAGGACTGTGGTCGGCGAACTGCGGCTCGAGAGCCACATTCGGCTCTTTGGCCCCTTGAGTGTGGCTCTTCCACAAAATACCACGGCCTGGGCGAGTCTATTTTGAAGAAGTGGCGTTAGAAGAAGTTTAAGTTTAAAAAATTTGGCTCTCAAAAGAAATTTTAATCGTTGTACTGTTGATATTTGGCTCTGTTGACTAATGAGTTTGCCGACCACTGACTTAGGAGACGTAAAAAGGCTGAGTCTTATAAGACCCATGGGAAAACCTAAGTGCCAATCTGATTAAAATTTTCCTAAATGTCTAAGAATTGGTAGCACCCTATACCCTTTGGAAGTAGGGTAAAGGGAGTGTATCTAAAATAAGAAAGATTAATTGAAAGTCTATTGAAAAGGCAGTCAGAAACCCAGATCCTCTCTCTCATTCCAGGTAGCCAGGTGACTATCTCCCCTCTCCATTCTCAGGGGAAAACTTGGGATTTATTCTCCGAAAACGTAAGGTTTCTGGGCTATGAGATGCCAGCTGAGGGTTGAACTACTGAACCAATAATAGATTAAATAAACATACGCATTTAGATGCTGAGATCCATGACCTCTCTCTCCCTTTAGCTCTCAGAATGCTGGTGGAGGGGCATCCACCTTCCAGGCAGGATATTGTGAAGACTGTTCTGGGGAATCAGACTCGTCTGAGACCAATTGACATCAGAGGTTCCCCCAACTAAATGGGGCACCCAGATCACCCTTCATTCAAGTTCACAATCAATAGAGCCCATTTAGCTTTTTGGCTCCGCAATCCTTAATATTCTCAAGGCAATAAGGATAATATTGCAATCTTGAAATATGAATGGGATGCTATTGGAAAACATTCTGAAGTTCTTGAAAATTAAAAATGTTATACAATTTTAAAACTCAATAGAATGGCTGGAAGGTAAAGTTGAGGCAAACTCCCATTTTGAAAGTAGAGCAAAACTATAAGATGGAAAATAGTAGAGAAAGGTTAAAATTAGAAAACCAGTCCAGGAGATCTATTATCTGAAGAGTAGAAAGTTCAGAAAGAGGACAGAGTAAACAGAGGAGAAATTCAAATAATTCAACAATATTTCCCAGAACTGAAGGACATGAGTTCTCAAAATATTAGGTAAAAATAGACCACACCTCTTATTATTATTGTGAAATGACATAGAACACCTGAACCAAAGTGAAAATACTATAAGTTTCTAGAGATTTTTAAAATTCAGGAAAAAAAATCCAAGAACCAGAATCTCCAGACTTCTCAACAACAACATGAGAAGCAGGATGATCATGTAACAATGTCTAAAAATTCTTGAACAGCCCTGACCAGTTTGGCTCAGTGGATAGAGCGTTGGCCTGCAGACTGAAGGGTCCCGGGTTCAATTCCAGTCAAGGGCATGTACCTTGGTTTTGGGCACATCCCCAGTAGGCGGGTGTGCAGGAGGCAGCTGATTGATGTTTCTCTCTCATCGATGTTTCTATCTCTCTATCCCTCTCCCTTCCTCTCTCTGTAAAAAAAATCAATAAAAGCATATTTTTTAAAAAACTGTGGTTCACTACATGGCTGAGTTGTAAATAGCTTTTGCATAGTCATAATAATATATAAGTCACTGCCGAAACCGGTTTAGCTCAGTGGATAGAGCGTCGGCCTGCAGACTGAAGGGTCCCAGGTTCGATTCCGGTCAAGGGCATGTACCTTGGTTGCGGGCACATCCCCAGTGGGGGGTGTGCAGGAGGCAGTTGGTCAATGTTTCTCTCTCATCGATGTTTCTAGCTCTCTATCCCTCTCCCTTCCTCTCTGTAAAAAATCAATAAAATATATTACATATATATATATATATATATATATATATATATATATGTATGTATGTATGTATATAACACTGAAAATTGATCCAATCAAATTTAAAGTGTAACCATAAGATGATAATAAAATTGGGAAACAAAGATAATGTTTTAGCACTGATAGTAATGTAATATCAATAAAAATTGTCTTGGGCATTTGCCTATATGTCCAGACTGGGTAGCCAGTCCATACAGTGAAAGGAACAGGACAAGGATGTATGTACTTGGTGAAAGCCCGGGCATGAAAAAGAAGTAAATCCTTATTTTCGTGGTGGCAAGTCAATAAATAATGCCCCAAACTGAAAAATCCAAAAGTTGCAACACATACATGCTATTTAAAGAAATGGCAGTAAGCCCTAACCGGTTTGGCTCAGTGAATAGAGCGTCGGCCTGTGGACTAAAGGGTCCCAGGTTCAATTCTGCTCAAGGGCATGTACCTTGGTTGTGGGCACATCCCCAGTGGGTGGTGTGCAGGAGGCAGCTCATCGAGGTTTCTCTCTCATCGATGTTTCTCTCTCATCGATGTTTCTAGCTCTCTATCCCTCTTCCTTTCTCTCTGTAAAAAAATCAATAAAATATATTTTTAAAAAAAGAAATGGCAATAAAATCAAATAATTAGTCAAAGGAGATTAAAATAGTTGCTTCTGAAAAACGGGTGTCGATTTTTTTCATTGCAAACATCTTAGAATTATTTGACCCAAATTGTGTGTGTATAACTTTTATTAATGTTTTAATTAAAATAAGAATTAAAAAGAAAATATTTTTCAAGTCACTAAGAGGGGGAAAGAAAGGAGCATTTCCTGCATAGCTGAGTTTGTGGTTAAAGATATTGTATATTCTAAGGGCAAAGAAGAGAAAGAGAGATCATTATGTAAATAGTAAACTTTTAAAGAAAAAGAAGAATTTGAACAGGCAATGAGAAAGGGGAAAAAAGCCTTGGAGAGAGAGAAGGTGAACAAAAGTAAAGAGGCCTGTGTTGTCATTCTCATGTGGGTCAGTAATAGACACCAGTCTGGGTGGGATGCAAGTGTTATTTCACCATTATGGTCACTTAAGAAATGTTTAGTGAAATGTTACAATTTGCAGAATCACTTTTTTTTTAAATTTTTGTTGTTGCTGTTAATCTTCACCTGAGGATATTTTTCCATTGATTCTTAGGGAGAGTAGAAGAAAGAGGGAAAGACAGAGAGAAACAACGATGTGAGAGAAACACATTGGTTGGTTGCCTCCTACACATGCCCAGATCAGGGCCCGGGCCGGGGAGGAGCCTGCAACCACAGTACGTGCCCTTGACCAGCATTGAATCCAGGACCCTTTGGTCCGAAGGCCAATGCTCTCTAGCCACTAAGCCAAGCTGGCTAGGGCTGCAGAATCACTCTTTATCACCCCTCGTTCCCTTTCAGACACATCCCAAATCTCCCACTATTTATCCTATGTCTTTTTATAATAAACTAGAGGCCCAGTGCATGATTGAATCATGCACGTGTAGGGTCCCCTACACGCTTTCCCTTTCGATCACGGGGAGCTGGGTCCCTGTCCGCTGGTGCACCAGGCCTTTCAGAAGCCTCCGGCACCGAGGAGGCTTCTGAAAGGCCTGGTGCCTGAGTGGACAGGCACCCAGCTCCCACGCTTTCGCTTTTGATCGCGGGGAGCTGGGTGCCTGTCCGCTGGTGCACCAGGCCTTTCAGAAGCCTCCGGCGTCGAGGAGGCTTCTGAAAGGCCTGCTGCCTGAGCGGACAGGCACTCAGCTCCCCCGCTTTTGATGGCCCGTGTGGCGAGATGTCAGCTCGCTGCCCCAGAGGCCCCTTCTGTGCCGCAGAACAGCCATGGTGCAGATGCTGAGCTCGTGCCACTGCTGGTGACGCAGTTCAGCGTCCCGCCGGCCCAATCAGCTACCCCGGCCACTCCGAGTCCCGCCCCCCCCCGCCTCCTGGCCAATCATGGGCATAGCGAAGGTATGGTCAATTTGCATATTTGTCTATTATTAGGTAGGATAATCAACCCGAATGAATTCTTACATTTTATGTGGATACTGTTTATGAATACTCCAATAACCTCCACTCTTTCACAACAATGAAGAAAGAGGATCTAGGACTTTGTTTTGAGTAATGGGCCCTTTGCCCTATTTGTCATTGACTGAGAACTTGGTTGGTACTTTTATTCTAATGGAATAAGAACCAAGTATGGTGCTCAAGGCAGGTCCAATAATGGAAAGGCCGACAGTGTGTCCTAATGTCTAGGGATTGATAACCTGAAAGCTAAAGGACAAGATTCCTATGAGGGTGGAGAAGGAGATAAGGTCAGAGAGGTAAACTGGGTCATGCATGGCTTCGGCCATTCTATTTACCCTGCAGACAATACAAAGCTTTGGCAGTTTGCTAAGCTGATTCATGACATGATGAAATTGATCAGTAAAGTGCAAGATGAATTTCAGCAAAGTAAGATTGGAGCTAAGGACCCAGGTTAGGCAGGGATGAATTCAGCAGCCTCCTGGGGTGATTGAGACAGGATCAAGGAGGGAGGTAGCAAAACAAGAAGAGAAGGAATGAACTTGAGAGACTAAGAATATTGGACATCTAACTGAATGAGAGAACCCTGGCCAGTTTGGCTCAGTGGATAGAGCGTTTACCTGCGGACCAAAGGGTCCCAGGTTCAATTCCAGTCAATGGCACGTACCCCGGTTGCAGGCTCCTCCCCAGCCTGGGCCCTGGTAGAGGCTCTGGCAGGAAGCAACCAATCAATGTGGGCAGGGAGCTCATTAGAGAGGTTACTTAAAGTCAACAGTAAAATCAGCTCAAATGTGGGCAGAAGGACTTCATCTTGGGAGCTTGTAGAGCCTGTGAGTGTTTGGAATAATTGCTGTGGGGAGCCTGCCTTGAACAGTACAAGGAGGAATGAGTGACAGCAAGAGCTGCGGTATCACGTAGCTTTGTAAAAACTACAAGAGCTTCAAATGTGTTAAACAGGTAACGTTTTAAAAATTCACGTTCACAGGTAAAATTTAGTTATGTATTGAGACTCACTAAGGCAAAAGAAAATTATTGAACAAGTAGTCAAGGGACCAGAATTCTAGTTCTAACCTTGTCACTAGCTGTGGTTTTAGTCTAGTTAGGGACAAGTTTATAAAATACTGTAGCTAACATTAGTACTAGCTACAACCCTGATATGATACTAAGTGAGATTTTTTTTAAAATATGTGTGTGTGTTTTTTATTTCAGAGAGAGGAAGGGAAGAGGAGAGAGGGATAGAAATAACCAATGATGAGAGAGATTCATTGATTGGATGCCTCCTGTCCACCCCTTACTGGGGATCAAGCCCAAAACCCCGGCATGTGTCCTAACCGGGAGTCAAACTGTGACCTTCTGGTTCATGGGTCGATGCTCAACCACTGAGCCATACCAGCTATGCCTAACTGCTTTTTATGTAATAAATCAATGGATCCCCATGAAGATTGTAAGATGTAGGTACTATTATTATATCCATTTTATAGATGTCAAAATTAAGTAATATGTCCACAGTCACCAGGCATTCAAGCACTGGTAGTCAGAAAATAGAGCCCACACTCACTTGTTGCTTAACCGCTCAGAGACTCAAGTTCTCATCTGTAAATTAAATTCTCACCTGTGGTATTAAAGTATCTATAGATTCCCCTCAAACTTTAATATTGCAGGGGTTTATGACTGTATTAGGAGAATAGAAAGAGGGTTTGGTGAGCATTACTCAGAATCGAAATTCATTTCTGAAAAGTTAGCAGCAGAGGGCAGCAGATAGTATGCTAAAGCAGCTTTTCAAAGATTGTTTTAAAGCTGTGAGAAGAATATTGGATAAAACTCATAAACAAAAATTATACAGATGTTAACTAATTTAATCTTCATTAAAACTCTTTCATGTACCTTTATAATGAAAAGTGTTGTACATCATGACATTCTAAAATCTAAAGATAGAAAAATAGAGAAAGTTGTTTGGGTTTATTTTTATTAATTGTTGGCATTTTTCTTAGTACATTTCAGTGATTATCTGTGAAATTCTTATGATATCACTCAATCTCTTCAAAGGTATTACAAAATATATATTTCAAGCAAATGTTAACATTATTAGACTTCATTTCATCTGAGACACTAAAACTTGACCCAATGGATTACTTCAGTTGTTCAAAGATATTTTATCACTTGACTTTTTGTTTCTCATCATAGAGAAGCTATATATGTATATTTGGAATATATATAAAATGTCTAAATAATATTTAGAATTCTCCATGACTGGTTAAGTGTAAAGGAAAAGAAACCCAAGGACATTTGCAGATGAAATGTTCTAGGCAAATTTAGCCTACATTAATCATTACCAGACAGGGGAATACCAAAATTAACCTGATGTGCAAATTCACAACTTAGAAATATGTGCTGAAGTACAGCACTTTGTTAAACCATTTACTTCGTTTCAGAAGAAACTGCAATATAAATTCTTCCTTCTACACTAGCATTTACATAGTTTCTCAGAAAACTGTTGTTACAACTTCTGCACATAACCACACTTTTAATTTACACCCAAGCAACACAAGCATGGATTTCAAGAGAAAATCTAAAGAGGAAAGACCTTTATAAAAGGGAACCTTTGGAAAAACCTAAGTTAGGGATCAGCAACCCTTTTAAATAAAGGGCCAAGTATTTAATATTTTAGGTCTCTGTTATAACTATTCTGCCATTATAGCAGGAAAGCCATCATAGATGATACAAATGGGTGTGGCTGTGTTCCAATAAAACCTTATTTACAAAAACAACCAGAGGGCCCATTTGGCCCATAGGCCATGGCTTCCCTACCCTAGACCTAAGTCAAAAAGCAGATGCAGCCTGGTCAGTATGGCTCAGTGGTTGAGCGTTGACCTAGGAACCAAGAGGTCCCAGTGTTATTCCTGGTCAGGGCACATGCCTGGGTTGTGGGCTCGATCGCCAGTAGGGGGCATGCAGGAGGCAGCTGATTGATGATTCTCTCTGATTACTGATGTTTCGTTCTCTCCTTCTCCCTTCGTCTCTGAAATAAATAAATATATAATTTTTTTAAAGATGCAATAAGTTGGATAGGGCATACTAACAAAAGCAATTGCGTCAGGTACTTTCCACACATTATCCCTAATCTTTCAACAATTCTTCATGTTAGATATACAGTGTTGGGCAAAAGTAGGGTTATAGTTGTTCAACTAGAAAATAATACAATAATTAATAAATGATAATACAATAATAAACTCTGTGTTTTGCATACTCACAACTGTAAACCTACTTTTGCCGCACCCTGTATATCATAATCTGAGTTTTCCAAATGAGAAAATTGATATTTGGATATGACAAAGGACCTTCTCATATCCAAATAGCAACTAAGTACTAGAGGCAAGAGTCAAGTCCAAGTTTACAAACTCCAAAGCATGTGGTATGATCTTTAAGCATATCACACTACTGCACAGTTGAGAGCAGTAAATATCACAATCATGACAAGCAATTAGTCCTTCCAGGAAAAGGTAACAACCCTGACTCTATTTAATAACAACAGCACTGCTGAATAAAGGAAGGAAGGTGCAATGAAGTTCAGAAAGAAAATCTCCAAGAAGACAGCCAATGCCCACCCCACAGGGCTACAGATGGGACCAAATTGTGTAGTAATACTTATGTCTTTGACATACACAAATGATTTAACCTCTGGTGTGTTTTTTAATTTTTTATTGATTTCAGAGAGGAAGGGAGAGGGAGAAAGATAAAAACATCAATAATGAGAGAGAATCACTGATCAGCTGCCTTCTGCATGCTGCCTACTGGGGATTGAGCCCACAACCCAGGCATGTTCCCTGACCGGGAATCAAATCATGACCTCTGGGTTCTAGGTCAACACTCAACCACTGAACCACATTGGCCAGGCTATCCTTTGGTATTTTAATCTAACCATATGAATACTTTCCTTAACCATTTCCACTGCTATAGCCTGGCATCATCTCACCCTTAATGTTACAAGCAGAGTAATTTAATATTACAGGTGCCCTGTTTAAATATTAACAGCTTCCAATCACTTCCAGAATAAAGTCCATACAGGTTAGGTCCTCATGATGTATGGTCCTTATCTGCCTTCCCAATCTCATCTCTGCCTTTGCCCCCACAGGATCCAGAAACTTCTCCCAGTTTCTCCCACACTTCATGCCCATCCCAGGTATTTGTGCATTTTTTCTTCTGTCCTGAGAGCCCTGGTTCCCTATCTATCCCCCATCCCACTACCCATATCCTTCAAGTCTCATCTTCTATATCAGCATTTCAGAGCCCCTAGCCATTCATGCAGAATCCATGTCCTTCAATTAGAAAGAGATTCTTGGTTCTTCTCTCCCTTACCCCAATATACAGGGGTGGGCAAAAGTAGGTCTACAGTTGTGAATACTCAAAACAGTTTATTCTTGTATTATCTATTTATTAATTACCATACTATTGATTTGTATGTCTTATTATTATTCTGTATTTTTACTTATGATTTATCTTTTAGATAATGATGGCTGACAATTTAACCAACAAAAGTGGATACTCAATAGTAAACAGTACTGGAAGACAGAGAATGCAGAAAAGGTTATACAAAAACTAGCTTTCCCGTTGCAGGAAAAATCCTGCAATAGGATTTCCTGCTGCACTCTACCCCACCTCCGTTCCTCCCTTGTCCCCCGCCTCACCTTCTCCTCCCGCCCTCCTGCGTTTCCCTTCGCCCCCCGCCCCGCCTCCGCTCCGCCCTTGCCCCCCGCCCCGCCTTCTCCTCCAGCCCGCCTGCTTTTCCGTTCGGCCCCGGCCCTGACTTCGCTCCTCCCTTCTCCTCCCCTTCCCCCCCCTTTTGACGCTGTCTTGATATGCAAATTAGCCGCCATCTTTGTTGGGGTAATTTGCATACTCGTCCTGATTGGTTGGTGGGCGTGGCTTGGCTGGTGGGCGTGGTTTAGGTGTAGCGAATGTGCGGTCAATTTGCATATTTGTCTATTATTAGATTAAATGGGCTGAACGATTTGATACACCTTCATTAAGTAGACAAACAATTTACAAAATATGAGATAAATTTGATGAAACTGGCTTCAAAAAGTGGTCAACAGGACAGTATTACAACCAGGAAAATGAAATGTTAGTGAGTCAGGCATTTACAAAGAGCATCCCCCACAAAAACAAAACAAAACAAACAACACAAAAAACAAAGAGTTTCTATTGAGTTAGGCATTTCCCATAGATCACTGAGTCATATAATGCAATATTTAGGTTTGGAAATGTGTCAGGCAAGATTGCCTCATAGGTTATTAGAAGATGATCCGGATTACAGTTTACAATTTTGCGAAGTGGTTGTGAATGAAGACAAGGCCATGTCATCACTGATAAAATTGCGTGGTCCGACGAAGCGCCTTTTAAAACTTTCAGGTGCTGGAAATTGACACAACTGTGTCTACTATTCAGGAGAAAATCCTCATGTAATGATAGGACCATTGAGTCAGCCAGGGACTACAGTTTGGGTGGGTGTTTCGTGTAAAGGGGTACTTAGACCTATTTTTTCCATACAACTATCACACACAACCTGTATCTCAGCATGCTGAGGGCCAGTGTTTTACCACAATCACAGAGACAGCCTGATATTGATGTCTTCTTCTTTCAACAAGACGGATTTCCTCCATACTGTGTAGAAACAGTGTGTGAGTTTCCTAATGAACAATTACCCAACAAGTGGATAGGTCAGTGAGAGCCAGTGGCATGGCCACCGCGATCACCAGACCTCACCCCAGTGGACATCTTTGGAGAGTTGTCAAAAATAAAATCTTTTCGCAAAAGCCACATAAGGTGGATGATATGATTCGCTGCATAAGTGAAGCATGTCAAGAAACTGATGACAATAAATGTGCCAAAGTGTGCTTGAGTATAGCAAGTAGACTACAACAGTGTGTACATAATGAAGGCCAGCAACTTGAGCCCTTACAAGATTGTACCTAAGGGCACTGTGCCACTGTGATATTCTTTTGAGTTAATAAAGCTATTGTAATCAGCATAACCTGCATGTCTTTTTTCATATGAACAACTGTAAACATACTTTTGCCAACCCTTGTATTTATCAGGATTGCATGAAACTTTAGCAAAATCATCTGCTACTTTAAACAGTGAAATCAATCATTGGGACAGTCCTCTGAATGAAGGAGTAACCGGCAAGAGCAAAAGGAAAGCAGGCAGATTGGGGATTGGTAACAAGTGGGAGAGTTGGAGGTGATAAGCAGCAGAACATCCTATCCCTGGAAGCACAATTTACGTGCATGCAAACTAGGTCATCTGAGAGGCTGGGTTGAGAAAGGGTGCACAAAAGACCACGGCCGCACAATAATGGAGGCAGTGGGATGAGGCTGCCTCCCACATCATAGGATGTAGTTTTATGGAACTGAAGACAGAAAGACAGCATCTGTTCTTCCATAGAAGGTCTTGGGCCTAACTAGTTGGGGTGCAATTTGGGTCCCACCTGTCAGCATGTCTGCTTATATAGATCTGCCTTTTAACAGTTACAAAATCATACATCTACAGGCACAGCTTATGTTAGCAAATCATTTCTCATAGTGGGCATTGGGGTTTTTCTTGCTTTTTCATTATGTGCAACCACTGTGCATGCTTCCATGAATGCTTCCTTAGGCCCGCCCGCTTTGGAAAAGCTGAATTATTAGATCCTAGCTATTGCAAATTGCCTTTCAAGTAGCTTGGGCCAATTTATTCTCTCACCAGCAATGTTTGAGATTAACTGTTTCCACTGACATTCTTCAACACATTTTTTTTTTTTAACTTTTCAATCAGGTAAGAAAATTTATTTTTTTGTCTCAAATTTGAGGGTGAAGCAAACTGTCTTGTTAAGATTATGTGTAGTGATATATCAGGGATGTTGTCTTTTTAATATTCCCCATTCTCAAAATACTCTATTTCATCTCTCCAATTCCCTATTTCCCTTGTAATCTAAATTCTAGATTCTATAATTCCAACCCATGTTTTTAAGAGCTTTTTTATTTGGGGGCTTTGCAGATACACCACTGAAAGGTTGTCATTGAAAAACCTGAATATTATTTTGTTCATAATCTAGTTATAATACTGTAACCAAATCTGTATTACATGTTTTAATTTTTTTGTTTTTGTAACTGATATAATAACTTTACCCAAAACAAAGGGTTTCTTTAGGAAGGACCTCCTTGAACAACACCAACCTGCCATTTCCTTACTCTTATCTTTTAAAGTTCATATTGTTTAGAGCTGAAAATAACCATTCACTTAATCATATGCCTTGTCTTATACCCTATTATTTCATCTTTTGTGGCATTTGTTGACATTATCATTTGTCTAAAGTATCACTTATCCATATTTCAATTCTCCTCACAAAACATATACTTTGTGATTATCTATTCTTCTATCAAATGTGAAGTGATTCTTACTTAACAAATTAATTTCTGAAAGTCTAATTTGAAGGCTAAGGTAATAGATCAAAAGGCCTCTGTTTTCCATATTAACATCACCAATAATGTTGATAATGTTAATAAATAATTTTCTTAGGTCCTATGACCAGAGGTAATGACTATTTTATCTGGATATGTAAATTTCCTTATTTCAGAAAATGTAAATTTTGGTGCAGAAATATTAGTAAATATATTTCTTTCATAGTTTGGATTTGTTAAATTCTGTCTTTACATCTCACAGATAGAAAAATTAAAGCTTATGTTCATCTTTTAAATTATTTTTTAAATATTTGACACAAAATGAAAGGACTAAAAAAATTAGAAAAGTGACCTTAATAGTATTGACTGGTATTAAATTTCTTTGGTGTTAAAGTTGTTAATCATTGTTCATGATATTATTAATTATGCCAATTAATGTTAACATTTGCTTAGTTGTAGGCATTTGAACCAAATGCATTGTAAGGTATTTCACTGGATCCTGGATTTAAAAACTCTTTAAAGAACATGTGGAAAATTGGAGAAATTTGAATATGAATTACGTTCTATAACAGGATTGTATTTATGTTAAATTTCCTTTGCATTATAATTAAGTAGAAGTTTCCCCGTTTTCGTAGGAGATATATTGCTCAAGAATCTAACGGTATCGTGTGACCTAAAGGCAACAATATACTTTCAAACAGTTCAGGAAAAAGCTGTGAATATTTGTGTGTGTGTGTGTGTGTGTGTGTGTGTGTGTGTGTGTGTGTGTGTGTATACAGAGAGAGAGAGAATGTAAATGTGGCAAATACTACAACTACTTAATCTACATTATATAAATATGGGTGTTCACTGTACTATTCTTTCCATTTTTATATAGGTTTGAAACTTTGCACACCAAAATTTTGGTGAGGGTTAACAGCTATTGAAGACAAATTTACATTCTATCATGTTTGAGAAGAGCATAGAGGGGCAATATCATATATCTAAGATAATCATTAGGTATGTGATTAGAAATGGTTCAGTAACTTGAAATAACTATTGAAAACATTGCATCAAAGTGTTGTTAGAATTAGTGCACTACCTTTGTATATATGCCAAATTACCATTGTAATATGAATATTTTACACCAATTTTAAATATCCTCTACTCCTTCAAGAAACTTCTCAAGTTCAGAAATGCAAGGTTCTTACACTGACCTTTGCAAGCAATGTTCTGAAAATATCCATATGAATATGCTGACCAAACCAGGTCTATATTCAAGCACAAATAGTTGTGCACAAGAAAAAGAATGTTTGACTAGGTCTAAAGATAATTCAAACAATTGCTTCTCGGTTTTTTTGCGAGGATCAAGTGTAAAGATAATCCAAACAAAAGCCCACCTGTACAAGCACTGTCTTTAATACCAACAAATCACCCAGATGGCAATTCTAAAAGCACCATCACTCAACCTGAGAACGACAAATATCACATGATCTCACTTATTTGTGGAATCTAATGAACAAAATAAATTGACCAACAAAATAAGACCCAAAGCAGGGAGGCATGGAACAGACTAATGTACCTCGTACCTGGATGTGGGGTTGGTGGGATGAGAAGAGATAAACCAAAGAACTTATATACTTATATGCATAGCCCATGAACACAGGAATAGGGTAGTGAAGACCTGGGTGAGTAGGGGCTGGGAGGAGGGGGGAAAGGGGGGGAAATGGGAGATATCTGTAATACTTTTAAAAATAAAAAATAATTTTAAAAAAAATAAAAATAAATAAATAAAATAAAATAAAGGCATCATCACTGTAGATCACATTCACTTTGAATATGTCCTGCTACACAGAAAAACACTTATCATAAGCTCACAATGAATAACTGAGAGTCAAATCCAATTGGAATGCATATGATTGATTGTATTCCTCTCTAAAATTACATCATCGTAACAATTCAAGAGTTGTGCTCTCTCTGCAAAATTCTGCTTAGGTTTTTCAGCCTTTTAAATTATTTTTTTTACTTTTATGAAAGTAGAGTTGGCCTTCTTTTAAAAACACAGAAGTTAAACCTGTGAAGGAATTAGTGAATGAGGACTGAATAAATTACACAACAAATATTTGATCAGATCAATCAGGGTTTTTTTTTTGGGGGGGGGCGGGGGATATTTTACCAATGCCCCAAATGTGAACATGAGGAGGTAAGAGAAGGAAGTGTTTAACTTAATTTCTCATTATTGGATGTTTACTTAAACTCCCACTCACCTCTGATTTGGTAAACTAGAAAAGCATTTTACATGTCATAAGATTGGACCTGAGTTCTGATACTAAAGAAACTAAGTATGAGAAGAGAAATGAAAGAAAAGGTTAGTAGTTACAGGGCCTGTTGCCTCATTTTCTTACCTTCACTAACCAATCTGCTCCTTTGGTGCTGCAGAAACACGATTGACCATACGAAGATGAATAAGCCAGCCAGTGCTTTATCCAGAAATGTTCGCAAGCCTTTGGTGAGTATTCCTTTCACTGCTAAAAGCCAAGAAACTAAGCTGCTCATTGCATTTCCACTTTTTTTTATGACTGATCCAATGGAAAAAGAGTTGGTTTTGCTCGTCTGATTTGTTCTAAAGAACAGTGGGAAGTCCCAGAAAGGAGGGGGCGGTAATAACTGACAAACCCAAACCGAGCCACAGAATGGTGTTTCTTCCCCTTTTTCAAAAAATGAAACCTATCTATGAAACTGTCTCTTGTTAAAATAGTTGATCACTACACATTATATAAGAGCCCTATCAACGTACATTTACTCCTATAACTAAATTCTCTGGGGCCTCTCTCCCAAAAGAGACCCAAAGTCAGATACAATTTAGAAAGTTCTCAGTATTATCACTAATTATCATTTTTAAGAAGTATTATTTCTTAACTGTACTCATAGTTTTTAAAAATGCAAGTTAAAACCATTTTCTCTCTCAAATTAACAAAAGCAAAATAAATCAATAAAACACTTAGTGGCAAGGTTTTGTAGAAACAGGCACTCTCATACATTATTGGTGAGACTGTAAACATCTTTAGGGCAATTTCCCAGTCTCCGTCAAAGTGTTTGTTTTAATATTCATATCCTTTTACCCAACAATTTCATTTCTATAAACTTATCCATGTGATATATTTGCACCTGTGCACAGACATGTGAAAATGTATTTGTAGCAGCATTGCTTAAGAATGTAAACAAGCCCTAGCCAGTTTGGCTCAATGGATAAAGCATCGCCTTTGAACTGAAGGGTCCCAGGTTCAATTCCGGTCAAGGGCACATGCCCAGGTTGTGGGCTCGATCCCCAATAGGGGCATGCAGGAGGCAGCTGATCAATTATTCTTTCTCATCATTGATGTTTCTCTCTCTCTCTCTCTCTCTCTCTCTCTCTCTCTCTTTCTCTCTCTCTCCCTTCCTCCCTGAAATCAATAAAAATGTTTAAAAAAAAAGAATGTAAACAAGGTGGGGGGGGTTGATTCAGAAACAAGATATTGGCTAAACAAATGAAAGAATATCCCTATTGTAAAATACCATGCAGTTGTTAGTGAGGTAGTTTAATGTCTAATAATAAGAGCAAATCTCCAAAATAGATTCTTTTTTTTTAAATAAATCTTTATTGTTCAGATTATTACAATTGTTCCTCTTTTTCCCCCCATAGCTCCCCTCCACCCAGTTCCCACTCCACCCTCTGCCCTTACCCCTCCCCACTGTCCTTATCCGTAGGTGTACGATTTTTGTCCAGTCTCTTCCCGCACGCCCTGCACCCTTTTCCCCTGAAAATTGTTAGTCCACTCCCTTTCTACGCCCCTGATTCTATTATATTCACCAGTTTATTCTGTTCATTAGATTTTCTATTCACTTGATTTCTAGATTCACTTGTTGATAGATATGTATTAGTTGTTCATAGTTTTTATCTTTACCTTTTTCTTCTTCTTCCTCTTCTTAAAGAATACCTTTCAGCATTTCATATAATACTGGTTTGGTGCTGATGAACTCCATTAGCTATTTCTTATCTGTGAAGCTCTTTATCTGACCTTCAATTCTGAATGATAGCTTTGCTGGGTAGAGTAGTCTTGGTTGTAGGTTCTTGCTATTCATCACTTTGAATATTTCTTGCCACTCCCATCTGGCCTGCATAGTTTCTGTTGAGAAATCAGCTGACAGTCATATGGGCACTCCCTTCTAGGTAACTAACTGTTTTTCTCTTGCTGCTTTTAATATTCTCTCTTTGTCTTTTGCTTTTGGCATTTTAATTATGATGTGTCTTGGTGTGGTCCTCTTTGGATTCCTTTTGTTCAAGGTTCTGTGCGCTTCCTGGTCTTGTAAGTCTATTTCTTTCACCAGGTGGAGGAAGTTTTCTGTCATTATTTCTTCAAATAGGTTTTCAGTATCTTGCTCTCTCTCTTTCTCTGGCACCCCCATAATTCGGATGTTGGTATGCTTGAAGTTGTCCCAGAGGCTTCTTACACTATCTTCATATTTTTGGATTCTTTTTGCTTTTTGCTTTTCTGGTTGGGTGTTTTTGCTTTTTGGTATTTCAAATCTTTGACTTGATTCTTGCAATTCTCTAGTCTGCTGTTGGATCTCTGTATATTATTCTTTATTTCAGTCAGTGTATGCTTAATTTCTAGTTGGTCCTTTTTCATATCCTCAAGGGTGTCACCAAATTTATTGGCAGTTTCTAGAAAATTCTTGAAAAACCTTATAACCGTGGTTTTGAACTCTATATCCAGTCATTTGCTTTCCTCCACTTCTGTCATTTGTGACCTGTTTTTTTGTCTCCACATTTTGGCTGCTTCCCTGAGTTGATAGAGTGGCTTTGTGTGTTAGGTGTCCTATAGATCCCAGTGGCTCAGCCTCCCCAATTACCTGAGGTAATTACTCTTGGTCAGGAGTCCTCAAACTTTTTAAACAGGGGGCCAGTTCACTGCCCCTCAGACCGTTGGAGGGCCGAACTATAGTTTTAAAAAAACTATGAACAAATTCCTATGCACACTGCACATATCTTATTTTGAAGTAAAAAAACAAAATGGCAAAAACACCCACATGTGGCCCACGGGCCGTAGTTTGAGGATGCCTGCTCTTGGTGCACCCCTTTGTGGGCTGTGTGCACAGTCTTGTTGTAGTTAAGCCTTAATTGTTGTTGGTATCCCTGGGAGGAATTGACCTCCAGACCAATTGGATATGAGGATCAGCTGTGTCTATGATGGGAGAACTTCTGTGCTGGAGACACCCTTATGGGGCAAGACTTGCTTTAGTGTGGCTTTGGTGCTCACCAAGTCTGCCCCTTGAGTGTGTTCCTATGGATCTGAGGAGTTGTTATCTGGACGGTCCCACTCTGACCATTGGGTACACTGGCTCTTGGATCTCCAAGGAGGTGCTACTTTAGCCTCTGCCTGAGGCCACCCAGCAGGAGCTATGGAGAAATCTGTAGATTCCTCTTCTTTGTTTGGGTTTTGGAGGTGCCCAGATGAGGCCCAACTGTGAAGCAATGAAAACTGCTGTGGGACCTTGGGCCTTCTTTTGGATGTTCTGGGTCTCTCTGACTCAGCTTCAGTTTGTTAGGTAAGTTTAGATTGCAAAGGGCTAGGCCATTCATGTGCAAAAGCCTCTGAGCACAGCTTGGGTGGGTCGGGGTCTCAGGGAATCAACAGGGCAGATCAAACAGCTGTGGCTGATCCTCAGCCCTGCCCTAAGAGATCCCTGGGGTCTCAGTGTCCCTTGGTAATCACTGCAAGCACCTCTGAGAGAAAGCTGCCATCGAGTTCCACCCACTGCCAGACAGTCCAGTTTCTCCCCGTATGAGTCTGGGTCCCCAGAGTCTCACCCAGAACTGGAGTTCAGAGCAGTCAGTAGCTTGTGTCTCCCTCCCAATTAAAAAAGACAACAGCGTCCTCAGTTGCCAGCCTTTTCTGCGCACACGCCTCCGTACCTCTGCACTTTACTTCTGCACTTCCTCTGAGTCTCAGTGTGCTTTTCTCTTCCCTTCTAGTTGTAGAATTTCCACTCAGCCAGGCTTCCTGTGGTTCTGAATGATGTCCGTTTTGCCTTTTAGTTGTAGTTTTGAAGTGGTTGTGTGAGGCAGCAATTTCAGATGTTTACCTATGCCACCATCTTGGTTTCTCTCCAAAATACATTCTTTAGCCGTAACCAGTGTTGCTCAGTGGATAGAGCACCGGCTTGCAGACTGAAAGGTCCCAGGTTCAATTCTGGTCAAGGGCATGTACCTTGGTTGCAGGCACATCCCCAGTAGGAGGTGTGCAGGAGGCAGCTGATGTTTCTTTCTCATTGATGTTTCTAGCTCTCTATCCCTCTCCCTTCCTCTCTGTAAAAAATCAATAAAATCTGTTAAAAAAAATAAAATCAATAAAAAATGTTTAAAATATAATAATAAAAATAAAAATACATTCTTTAGTAAGAACATAATATAGTCCAATTTGTATTTTTAAAGGAATTTGCTTATACATAGAATGTTTCTACAGGGATATACAGAAAACTAAAAATAAGTAATTGCTTTTGAGAATGAATCTTGCTTTTTACCCTATACCTTTTGAAATTTTGACTTAAAAACTAGTATTTTAAGTCATATTTTATCCCCTTTTTATTTTTCAATTATAGTTGACATTCAACATTATATTAGTTTCAATGTACAACATAATGGCTTGACTTTTATATAACTTAGGAAGTGATCCCCCTAAGTCTATCTGGTAACATACATAGTTATTACAATATTAGAGGCCCAGTGCACGAAATTTGTGCATGGGTAGGGTCCCTAGGCTTGGCTGGCGATCAGGGCTGATCTGTGGGGAGACTGGCAGGGCAATCAGGGCCCCCGCTAGCATCCGCCTTGGCCTGGTGCCGCCCACTTGCCAGCCCTGCCCCCTGCCACCACCACTGGTCATCATCTGTGGGGAGACTGGTGGGGCAATTGGGGCCACTACTTGCACCCACCTTGGCCTGGTGCCACCCACTCACCTGCTCCACCATCCCACTGCAGTCCCGCTCTCGTGGGGGCCCATCAAGGCCAGTAGCACCTCCATTGCCACCCACTGCCAGCGCCAAGTCACTGGTGCCAGCCATGTTCCGCACCACCCCCTGGTGGTCAGCACACATCTAACTCCCGGTCAGTCGAACTCTTGCCCGTGGGGACAATTTGCATATTAGCCTTTTATAGGACTAGAAACCCAATACACAAAATTCATGCAAGGGGCTCAGCCCTCACAACTGCGGTAGCTCGCCTCGGCCCTTGTAGCCCTGATTTCATCCAGAAGTTCATCCGGAATGTCGTACAGAAGGTCATTCGGTGGTCTGGCCTGGTTAGCATATCACATTTTTATTATTATAGATTATTGACTATATTCCCTATGCTGTACTTTACATCCCCATGACTAGTTTGTAAGTACTATCTTATACTTTTTAATGCTTTCACTTCTTTTCCAAGTCCCCCAAGCCCCCTCCTATCTGGCAACCATCAGTTTGTTCTCTGCATCTATGAGTTTGTTTCTGTTTTGTATGTTTATTTATATCACTTTTTAATTTCCACATATAAGTAAAATCATATGTTATTTGTCTTTCTATGTCTGACATTACACTTAGCATAATACCCTCTAGGTCCATCCATGTTGTTGCAAATGGTAAAATTTCATTCTTTTTTATAGCTGAATAATATTCCATTCTATATATGTACTGTTACTTTTTTATCCACTAGTCTATTGATGGTCACTTGTGTTGATTCCATATCTTGGCTATTGTAAATAATGCTGCAATGAACAATGGAGTGGATATACTTTTTTGAATTAGTGTTTTAGATTTCTTCGGATAAATACCCAGAAGTGGGATTGCTGGGTCATATGATAGTTCTATTTTTAATTTTTTGAGGAACTTCCATACTGTTTTCCATAGTGGCTGCACCAATTTGCATTCCCACCAACAGTGCACGAGAGTTCCCCTTTTCCACATCCTCGCCAACACTTTGGTTTGTCATTTTATTGATGATAGTCATTCTGACAGGTGTAAGGTGACATCTCATTGTAATTTTAATTTCCTCTGATGATTAGTGATATTAAGCATCTTTTCATGTATCTACTGATGTCTATATCCTCTTTAAAGAAATATCTATTCATGCCGAAACCGGTTTGGCTCAGTGGATAGAGCGTCGGCCTGCGGACTCAAGGGTCCCAGGTTCGATTCCGGTCAAGGGCATGTACGTTGGTTGCGGGCACATCCCCAGTGGGGGGTGTGCAAGAGGCAGCTGATCGATGTTTCTCTCTCATCGATGTTTCTAACTCTCTATCCCTCTCTCTTCCTCTCTGTAAAAAATCAATAAAATATATTTTTTTTTTAAAAAAAAGAAATATCTATTCAGGCCCTTTCCTCATTTTTTAATCAGATTGTTTGACTTTTTGGTGTTAAGTTATATGACTCTTTTTTTTTTTTGCTTCTGCTTTTGCTTTTATCTTTATTATTGAAAGTATTAGTGATGTCCCTTCCCCCCCCCCCCCATTGACCATTTTCACCTGGATTCCTTCGTCTTTCCAGGCCTTCACCGCACTATTGTCTGTCCATGGGTTATGCATATATGCATATAAATTCTTTGGTTAATCTGGATATTAACCCTTTATCAGGTGTATCATTGGTGAATATGTTCTACCATTCAGTAGGTTGTCTTTTCACTTTGTTGATGGTTTCCTTTCCTGATGTCAAAATTTCTTCATGCTATTTCTATTATGATGTTATCCATTCTTAGCTTATCCCCAATCCTCACCATATTGTCTCCACCCTGTGTACCCTCTACTCACTTTCAAGTGTTCTTAGCAGCACTCTCAAATTCCTCAACAGTCGGGGGGGGGGGGGCAATGGTAAGATACGTACACATATAATACCTTAATAAAAAAATGGGGGAAAAAATTCCTCAACAGTTTCTCTTGCTGTCACATCCTACTTGCCAATTGCCAGTTCGAGATAAAATCCATTATTGCCTTTCTTATAACTACAGAAAGGTATATATGTATATGTTAAATATATATGTACACACATATATGTGAATACACACAACTGATCACTTCACAAATTTATTCCATCAAATCTCAACTATTTCAGGATAAATTGTTTGTCTTCTTGAAGTATTCTCTCCAACCACTTAAATGGTTTTTTCTCTCAATATCAAATGACTCAACTGAACCAACTTCATGAAAAATACCAAGGCCCCTTAATCATTAAATCTAATAACTTCTTTTACATTTCTACAGTATTTGACCCTGTTCACTAATCTCTTCTCTTTTTTTGTATTTCATTTTTTTTTAAATTGTGTACAGGTAAAAAGTGTAAATGGTACAAAGAGGTTTGTATTAAAAATTAAACATGTCCTCCTATCTGATCTCCAGCTCTCAGGTCCCCTCCCCTGAGCAATTACAATTGTCAGCTTCTTGTGAGTCAATCCAAAGAGTATATCTATCTTATCCTATCTAATAAAAGAGTAATATGCAGATTGACCATCACTCCAACACACAATATGGCTGCCCCCATGTGGACACAAGATGGCTACCACAAGATGGCCAGCAGGGGAGGGCAGTTGGGAGGCACCAGGCCTGCAAGGGAGGGCAGTTGAGTGGGACCAGGCCTGCATGGGAGGGCAGTTGGAGGCAATCAACCCTGCAGGGGAGGGCAGTTAGGGGTGACCAGGCTGGCAGAGGAGGGAAGTTGGGGGAAAACAGGCTGGCAGGGGAGCAGTTAGGCATCAATCAGGCTGGCAGCGGAGTGGTAGGGGGTTATCAGGCTGGCAGGCAGAAGCGGTTAGGGGCAATCAGGAAGGCAGGCAGACGAGCAGTTGGGAGCCAGCAGTCCTGGATTGTCAGAGGGATGTCCGGTGGGATCGGGCCTAAACGAGCAGTCGGACATCCCTAGAGGGTCCCAGATTGGAGAGGGTGCAGGCTGGGCTGAGGAACACCGCCCCCCCTCCGTGCACGAATTTCATGCTCCAGGCCTCTAGTTTTATATACAAATGTTAGGATACTATATATGCTATTTTATTCTTTATCTTTTTTGTATAAATTTTTCAATGTCAGGCTATTAGAGGGTAGGGGGGTTTGGGAAGCTGGATAAAAAAGGTGAAGAGATTAAGGAAAAAAACACAGTCATAGACACAGACAACAGTAAGGTGATTACCAGAGGGAAAGGAGGGTGGTAGGAGGTAGAAGAGAGTAAAGGTGGGATAAATGGTGATAGAAGGAGACTTGACTTGGGGTAATAAACACACAATACATTATACAGATGATGTATAATAGAATTGTACACGTGAAACCTATATAATTTTATTAACCAATGTCACCCCAATAAATTAAATTTTTAAAAATTTTCAGCCCTCGCTGGTTTGGCTCAGTGGATAGGGAATCATCCTAAGGACTGAAGGGCCCCTGGTTTGATTCTGGTCAGGGGCATGTACCTCGATTGCAGGCTCAATCCTTGGCTCCAGTTGGTGTACATGTGGGAGGCAACCAATTGATGTAGATGTGTCTCTCTCACATTAATGTTTCTCTCTGTGTGTCTCTCCCCCTCCCTTCCACTCTCTCTAAAAATCAATGGGAAAATGTCCTTGGCTGAGGATTAATAAAAACAACAACAAAATAAAAAGTAAAAATATTCCAATGTTATTACATGCAGATTGCCCTCATCCTTTTTTAACAACTACATAGACATCTAATGCATGGATGGTATAGTAATACTGTATTTACCCAGGTTTTTTTTTTGTTGTTGTTGATATAGCCTTTCCTTTAGGAAGGTGTCCCTACTACCACCCAGTGGATTTTGTGTCATTGTACACTGCTAGTTAATCTCCTGCCTCCTCACTTTCTCCTTTCTAAGCTTTTTAAATGGTCCCCTATCAACTTCCTATTTCCTAGAACTGAAATTCTTGCTTTCCACCACCACCCCCTCCCCCCACCCCCCGGTAGCTTAATAGTAAACTCATCATTTGCCATATGCTCCGTTATCTTCTTTGGATCACCTGTGAATTGGTATCTCCAGTACTGGCATCTCTCTCCTATTATCTCCAGATTCTCATTAGTGAATATTTGACTGCTACACATATACAAGCTCACATAATTTCTTTTTAAAATTTAATCTTTGACCCCAAAATTCACATGCTTACTTATCTTTATAGCATTACCCAAGATTAGTATGTTGAAATCTCTGTTTTCACCTTATCACTGATCTCTGTAAACAATTAATTTCTAATACCTGCCAAGTTGACTCAACAGATCAGAGTAGTTTATAACTGAATTTGATCTGTACCTCTAGGAAAAGTGAGCAAAGTAAAAGCCCTACTGCCCATATAGCAGTCATAATGGTATAAAAATAAACTTTGTCAAAGTAATGTATAATGTAACATCTTTAAAGACACAACTCCATTTACCCGTATTCATTTTTCAGTTTGTCTTAGTCATTTTTATATTTCCTGAAGACACAATTACAGTATTATATATAAAGTTTTAATGCATTTCCTATGCAGAAGATTAATTTTAGTTGATATTCTATAAAAATTAACTTGAACATATAGGAGTTTAGAAACATATTACATATTCCAGAAAGTAAAATTAATATGACATTTAAAATTCTTGGTTATACTTCAGTAGGTCTAATTTACACCAAAGAAATCCATAAAGTAAGCTCCAGGGCAGTACTGCTTATCTTGAGGACAGGATGACATATTATAATTGCTTTATTAACTACAACATTCTGATTTCCTGTGAAGCTGTAATGGCTTGTTGCGCACTAGAGATTTTGTTACTTAGAATATAATTGATTGTAATATATACTGTTTGCTCTTGAATAACTCCCATTTTCCACCTCAGGGATTTTCATTTCAGCATCAAATAATATGATTACTGCATTCATAATGTTTCTGAAGCATTTTGAAATTTTGTCCATTAAAAATAATTCAAAATTGAAATATGATATAAATTAAGGGAGCAAATTGAATTTAATCCCATATGTTTCATTTTAAGGCCATGTATAGTGTATAGAATAGCTCATCCTTGTTGGCTATTACCCTGTAGTTGGCATTAATCAAAGGTAGCAAGGCAAGTACCTGAATACTTGAGGAATTGACAATCCCATGAACTATTTTGGCTTCTGTTCTCTAATTGTCAGTCTTTGCTATTACTTGACATTCTCTGACTTAATAATCTAACAATAATCCCTAACATCAAAATACAAATCTTTATTATTAACTCCAAAATAAATTACCCTGGAAACTCTTGACAGAGTCTTGCTACAAGTTCTTGCTTCTTTTTGTCCATTTTTTACACACTTCTGCTCCTCTTTCCTAGTTTTCATATTTTTCTCTGTTAACCAGTTACCTCTCCCCCCAGTCTGATGTTCAGTGCTTAGGAACAGAGACACTTCCTCCTCAAGTCAAAATAATGCTTCACTTCCTCTATCATAAATTGTTCTTAAAAGAGAAAAATACTTGTTTTGTTCCTTAGTTGAGCAACTGAGAATTTCCTGATGTTGTTTACCTATTCTTTGCATTTCACACAAATGAATATTTGTATGAACTCTGCAAATATTTATTTTGTTAAGACCAGGAGGCCAAAGACACAACCAAATGTGTGGAGAATCTCAATTTTCATGCATCAGTTTCTACCCAAAACCTGTCTATCTTATTATCCTTTCTTTTGTCTTCCTTTCAGACTTTTAAAAGAAGGAAGGCAAAGGGAAAGTTGGATCTCTTAGTATCTCTTCTTATTTGTGCCTCTCTAAAAGACTGAATTAAATGAAAAGGATATATTAATTAATAGGGTAAAATTGGATTTTGATATCAGATGGATTCCATTCTCCTTAGTTGTTTCTGCATTTTTAGATAATCTGAGCTATAGCACACAAAATGAACATAGTAAAACTTCAAATCCAGAAGTGATAGTGGGCTCCCCAAATTCATCTTTCTCTCCAGCCTGATTAATTTAGGACCATGGCTTTGGAGGGCAAAAGCCCCAAGCAGTTTAAATACTGCTCTATACTCATGCTATTAACGAAAACTTTAGTTTCTGTCACCAAGCAGTGGTTAGAAGTTCGTAGGATCCTTCATGAGAGCCAATCAAACAGCTAGCTCTTAGTTCTTGGCCCAAAGGTAAAAGGGCCGAGAAAAATTAAACCTCCATAATCTTTGTGAGCTCTAATCCCACCAGATTGTGCAATTGGGGTAGATTTCTGAAGGAAGAATTACATACTCCAAAGCCAAGTAGAAGTTTCTACCACCCCAGAGAAAATTCCAGATTTTTAAAAATTGACATTCTCTTTGGAATGTTTCTTTTTAGTCCCCCCACCCTTGATTCTATTTTTATCATGTCATTGTACTGACTCATGTTTATAAAAGTAACCAGGGACTCGTGAGACATATGGAGAAGAAACTAAAACTTAAGCCCAAATAACATTATTTCACAAATCAACAGGGAAGTGAAAATAGCGCTGTTGAGCCCTCAAATCTCCAGATTTCCTCCCTTTGTGGAGAAGCTTCTGGGAGAGAAATTTTTCACCACTATCTCCTCCTGGCCAAATCAAATCCTCCTTTGGTTCCTGTCCCATTAGAGTAAACGCCAAACGAAGTGTATATTGTATTCTAGATTCAAGAGCTAGTTGTGTTTAAGCAACTTCTGTTTGCAAGTACCATTTGCAACAACAAAATAATTTCTATTCTTTATAACTCTTTCTCTTGCTCTTTAACTCCTAGGGATGAAAAGAAAAATTTTGAGGCTACTGGTGAAAAACAAACAAACAAAAAAAAAAAAACACCTTTCAAGACAAGTTTTAAACCAACAAGTCCCTCTGTATTCACATTTAGTAGAAATCAATTCATTGGTTTTGAAGTTTAAAGAAGAAAGAAGCCTTTTCTATCAACTCCCCTGGAGGAATTACTATGATGCGTACAATAATGCAAACTTTATTTGGGGGGCTCCTTATCAGAAATTCCCATCAAATACGGAGACTAGATGAGGATCTAACCCATTGGATATGCGTGCTTAATTGCCAAGATACCATGGCAAAAATCAATGTACAGATCTCTTGGCTTTACTTTATCTTTTAAGCCAGTGTTTCTCAAATGTTGACATGCATATGAATCACCTGGGAATCTTGTTAAAATCCGCCTTCAATAGGTCTGGGGTGGGGCCTGACATTCTAGTTTTCCAGCAGTCTCTCAGGGATGACAATGCATGCACCTGCATAGCACCACACTTTGAGTAGCCAGGTCTTAAGGTAGCTGTATTTTGTATCTTAACATGAGGCTTTATTCAGAGGAAAAATTTTTATATAGAGCATACCTGCTTTGTGTGTAGTACTAACTAGAATGTTTGATTTATGTCATTTAATTCAAAATAACCCTATAAAGTACGGTTTAAGGAAAGTTTGGCTTTCAGAAAAGTTCATTCTTTTGCCCAAGGTTGCACAGCAAGTAAGTGCCACATATTTGGACTTGGGTGTTTCTTTGTTTTTAATGGAGAAGAAGAAGAAGAAGAAGAAGAAGAAGAAGAAGAAGAAGAAGAAGAAGAAGAAGAAGAAGAAGAAGAAGAAAAACAAGGAGGGAACCTACAGCAGTATTCTCTATGTATTATATACAAAATCTTGTACATCCCGGGTCCGGGTGAGGCCATGTGCCCCTGGATCCGGCTGAGGCTGGGTCCCGGGTCCAGGTGAGGCCATGTGCCCCTGGATCTGGGTGAGGCTGGGTCCCGGGTCCGGGTGAGGCCGCGTGCACCTAGGTCCAGGTGAGGCCACGCGCCCCTGGGTCTGGGAGAGGCCATGCGCCCCTGGGTCCGGGTGAGGCCACGCGCCCCTGGGTCTGGGAAAGGCCATGCGCCCCTGGGTCCGGGTGAGGCCACGTGCCCCTGGGTCCGGGTGAAGCTGGATCCCAGGGTCCGGGTGAGGCTGTGTGCCCCTGGATCCGGGTGAGGCTGGGTCCCAGGCCCAGGTGAGGCCACGAGCCCCTGGGTCTGAGTGAAGCTGGATCCCGGGTCCGGGTGAGGCCATGTGCTCCTGGATCCAGGTGAGGCTGGGTCCAGGGTCCGGGTGAGGCCGCATGCACCTAGGTCCGGGTGAGGCCACGCGCCCCTGGGTCTGGGAGAGGCCACGCGCCCCTGGGTCCGGGGGAGGCCATGTGCCCCTGGGTCTGGGTGAAGCTGGATCCCGGGTCCGGGTGAGGTCATGTGCCCCTGGATCCGGGTGAGGCTGGGTCCCGGGCCCGGGTGAGGCCACGCGCCCCTGGGTCCGGGTGAGGCCGTGTGCCCCTGGATCCGGGTGAGGTCACACGCCCCTGGGTCCGGGTGAGGCCACGCGCCTCTGGGTCCGGGTGAAGCCAGATCCCGGGTCCGGGTGAGGTCGTGTGCCCCTGGATCCGGGTGAGGCTGGGTCCTGGGTCCAGGTGAGGCCGTGCGCCCCTAGATCCGGGTGAGGCCACGTGCACCTGGGTCCAGGTGAGGCCACACGCCCCCTGCGTCCAGGTGAGGCTATGTGCCCCTGAGTCCAGGTGAAGCCGTGCCCCTGGGTCCGGCCGAGACCAAACCAGAGGGAGTCAGACCTCCATTACCACCATTTGTCCACCATCCAGAGCTGAGGGGTCAGTGCCGACATGTACACATAAAGAACTGGTGGACATTGAAATTGGGTCTCAAAAGAACTGTTGGTCCAGAAAGAAACTCACTACAGACTGATTCATTTGCCTGTCAGCATAACTATTATTGCTTATCTCACATTCAGTTCTTATATCTCTAGTGACACATGATCTCACTCATGTAGGGGAAATGATGAACAACATAGACTGATGAACAAGAACAGAACCAGAAACAAGGAGGCATCGATCGGACTATCGGGCCTCAGAGGGAGGATAGGGGAGGGTGGGGGGGAGCGGGGAGAGATCAACCAAAGGACTTGTGTGCATGCATATGAGCCTAACCATTGGTTAAGTTCAACAGGGGTTGGGGCATCTGTGGGGAGGGGTGTGGGATGGGAATTGGGGGATGAGGACAAATATGTGACACCTTAATCAATAAAGAAATAAAAAATAATAATAATAAAATAAATAAAAGAAAAGAAAAAAGAAAAACAAGATAAAAAAAAATCTTGTACAGAGCACTTTGAGAGGTGAGGAAGTTTCTACCCTTTGGAAATCAAAATAGTATAATGGTAGGATTGGACATATACAGGTGTAGGCAAAAATAGGTCTATAGTTATAATACAGTAACTGATAATAATACAAGAATAAACTCTGTTTGGTGTACTCACAACTGTAAACCTACTTTTGCTTATCCCTGTACATAAAAAAGATAAATAACAGTTCTTATGTTTGTTTGGGGTTTTTGTGTTTTTTTTTAATATAAAATGCTTCATGAATTTGTGTGTCATTCTTATTCAGGGACCATGCTGATCTTCTCCATACCATTCTAATTTTAGTATTTGTGCTGGTGAAGCAGCACAAATAACAGTTTTTAAGTGTTGTGCATATTGCTATTAATAGTGTAAGGTAAAACAAGTAATTTTTTCTGTCAAAGACGGGAGTTTTCCACATGACTTGCAGCTCCCCTGGGGGCTGCCATTTTGAAACCGCAAAGGTCAACCCTTTCCTTTAAATAAGCCAATGGAGAAAGACTGTGAGACTAAGCTCCAATCAAGAGTGAGAGACAGATGCCGAGTAAGGAATAAAAAGCCGAGTGGATTGCCAGCTCAGTGTGTGTGCTCCCAGACCATGTGCTCCAGCAGGAGTAAAGATATTTGCCTTGTTGTCTGGCTCCCGAGTATCTTTTGTGTTCTACCAAGGCCCCTGGTTTTGGGGGCTTGCCTTATTTCTAACAATAGGAAAGGAGCAAAATGGAGGCCAGATATTATAAGCATGGCCATCTGGGAAGCTTTACTGGGAAGCTGCAATTTTACACGCCCCGGGAGCAACTGGTCCATCCCCTGCAGTTCCCTGGGGGAAGGGACTGGACAAATGGGAGATGAGCGCATGTGCAGTAGGTTGTGGTGATGTAGGGAAGGGGATTGGCTAGAGGGGTTGGAGCAAATGCAAGCGTGCAAAAACTTAGATTAAAAACCCCAGACAAAGGAATCTCCTCTCTTGTTCCTCTGGCTTTGCTCCTGCTTTCTTGCACTCACCCGTGCTACCTCCATAGCCATGTGGCCCTAGAAGCCCATGCGGACCCCATGCACAATGGACTACAACTAGGAACACAAACTAAGCTAACCTGATGCTGGACCAGACTGTGCAAATATGGAACAGAAGCTCTGGACAACTGTTTTAATCCTAGCCCTGCTGAAGACACAGCTGGACTTCGCCCATGGCAGGATTGAGGGAGAGGAAATCTTGGAAACCCGGGGGTTTAGTTCCACACAAATAAATATCACTCATTCTCCCATGTAAGTCTCAGAAAATTCTTTTTCTCATGACATCACAAATAGCCCACTTCCCCAGGCAACAGGTGGGGCCACAGAGGACACCCCTCCAATAACACAAGATCAAAGACTATTGAGTTAAATAATAATAAATCTGGAAAGGAAACATTAATCGACAACATATTTCTGTAAAATTACTTTGGATTAACTCATTAATTTCTGTTGTGTTAAACTACAGAAATATTTCTAATAGAATTTAAAACCTAGCACTGGAAGAGTTAACAGATATAAAGCATATTTCAAGAGTTTAAGTGATAAGAGCACCAAAGTGGAAGGCCCAGTGAACCAGTGTTTTTCATGCCTCTGCTTATATCACATTTGCTAACATCCCATTGATCAAAGCGAATCACATGGTCAACCCATGTTCAAAATATTCTACCTCTAGCCCTGTCCGGTGTGGCTCAGTTGGACATCTTCCCATGCACTGAAAGGTTGCTGGTTCTATTCCCAGTCAGGGCACATGCCCAGGTTGTGGGCTCAATCTCTGGTGGGGGAGAGGCTTTTAAAAGATTCTACCTCTTGCCCTACCCGGTTTGGCTCAGTGGATAGAGCGTCAGCCTGGGGACTTAAGGGTCCCAGGTTTGATTACAGTCAAGGGCACATGCCCAGGTTGTGGGATCGATCCCTAGTGGGGGGCGTGCAGGAGGCAGCCCGATCAATGATTCTCTCTCATCGTTGATGTTTCTTTCTCTCTCCCTCTCCCTTCCTCTCTAAAATCAATAAAAAATATATTTTTAAAAAGATTTTACCTCTTTTCTAACTGCCACTTGTACATAACAATGAAGAGGAAGGTGGAACTATTCTGAGAGTTGGTGTTAATGGGGAGAGAGAGGTCTCCAAGATACCTTCAAGGCCTCCACTTGTATGATTATGTAATTCAAAATTCAAACTTGTCATTTTAAAAAGTCTATGAACTAGCCGAAACCGGTTTGGCTCAGTGGATAGAGCGTCAGCCTGCGGACTGAAAGGTCCCAGGTTCGATTCCGGTCAAGGGCATGTACCTTGGTTGCGGGCACATCCCCAGTAGGGGGTGTGCAGGAGGCAGCTGATCGATGCTTCTCTCTCATCGATGTTTCTAGCTCTCTATCCCTCTCCCCTTCCTCTCTGTAAAAAATCAATAAAATATATATTTTTTAAAAAGTCTATGAACTAGATGCTTATGGTTAAAACAAATGTACATATCTTTTCACTCCCCAGAGGAAAATACTGTTTTCAGCTATATGGTTATCTTTTCTGGCAGAACTTAGTTTTTCTTAGAGGTTTTTATAAAGTTTTAGTATAAGCCTCATTGAACACAAGCTACATTAAAGAAATGTCTATATAGAATTATTAATATTTTTATACTTTTTAACATTGAGCTCTAGACAAGTGATCGCTACTATTATTGAGCATTTATTATGAGCCAGGCAGGCATTAAGCAGTTAGCAAGTAAAAACTAATAAGATTCCATCTCTACATCCACTCACTTGTAATTGAGTGATTTATTTCTTTCTCTGGCCAGAAAAAAAGAATCACTGTGGTGCTGCAGACAGGAAATTACCATTTAATACTGGCAGAGCCTTCTTCCTGTTTTACCCAAAGATAAAAAGTAGGAATTTGAGGGTGTGTTTCACTTCTCCACTGTGATTCCCATAAACCACTTTCTGGTTCTCACTCCAAGATTATCCATTTGAACCCCTCCTTGGATCTATTTGTCCTCTTACAATTGATGAGGAAATGAAATTGTATTTACAAAGCTTTTATCCTGGGTACAAGACAATCAAGAAAAACTGGTTCTTGCCAGTCCTCTGAGATAGGTCTCTCTGAACACTTGGGCTGAGGAGTCAGCTGCCAATGCGGAATTCACTTACTCAACCCAATTGTATAGAGTGTAACTTCCCACAAAACTGCATGAAATTTGAGTGACCTGGGAGAAAAGTCCCCCTATACAAGAACAGTACCTTGGTGCCATGACCGGGTAGCTCAGTTGGTGAGAGCCTTGCCCGATACACCAAAATTGCAGGTTCGATCCCCAGTCAGGGCAACATACAAGGGTCAAACAATGAATGCAGAAATAAGTGGAACAACAAATCATTGTTTCTATCTCTCCTTTCTTCTCTCTCTCAGATCAATTAAAAAATATTTAAGAATAGTACCTTGTCAAATAATTAACTAATTTGTCTTTATTCTTTTAAATTTTAAAGTCATTTCTGCATGCAAAATCTTACATTAAAAGGTAATTTCCCAGGGGAAGTTTTAAGGTGTGTGCTTCAAACTTTGTGGATTGAATTGAGTTGAGTAATGACTTCGCCAGCAACTAATGCCTTAACTAGCCTGCTGTCAAGAATGAGGATGTTGGGAAGAGAATGGTGCAATGTTTCCTAAAAGTTGTCTCATTTTAAGACTCACCTGAGGTGCTTATTAAATAGGCAGATTTTCCAGCCACTTGCTGTGGAGATTTGGTTCCTTAGATCTAGGAAGGCAACTGGGACTGCTAATATTTAACAAATGTCTCAGATGATTCTTATGATTGGGCAAAATTGGAAAACAGTACAGCAGTGAAGTAGTTTTTCAACCTTGAATGTACATTAGTATTACCTGGAGAGTTTGAAAAAAAAAAGTATATATTAATGCCCAGGCTTGGCTCCAAACCCAGAGATTCTGATTTATCTAGGAGGGGGCCAGGCATTGGTATTTTGGGTGTTTTGTTTATTTGTTTTTTTCAGGTATTTGGTATTTTTTTAAAAGCTCCCCAGATAAGTCTAGTGTTCATCTCTTCTAGTATTCAGGAATAATGATCCAACCCTGCTGGCGTGGCTCGGTGGTTGAGCGTTGACCTATTAACCAGTAGGTCACAGTTCAATTCCCCATTGGGGCACTTGGCCAGGTTGCAGCCTCGATCCCCAGTGTGGGGCCTGCAGGAGGCAGCCAATCAATGATTCTCTCTCATTGTTAATGTTTCTCTCTCTCTCCCTCTCTTTTCCTCTGAAATCAATAAAAATATTTTTTAAAAGAAAAAAAAAAGGAATAATGGTCCAAAACAGTAGTTCTCAAATATTTTGGTATCAGGATACCTTTACACATGTAAAAATTATGGTGGATGTCAAAGAGCTTTTGTTTTCGTAGGTGATGATATTTTTCAAAATAGAAATTAATACTAAGAAAATGTTTAATATTTTTAAACTCATTTAATAATCACAATGATAGAACCATTAAGTAGTAATATAAAAAACATAGCTTTAAAGAAAAGGTTATTTTCTAAAAACACTAATGAAAAGAGTAGAATCATTTCCTATTTTTACAAATCTTTAATGTTGGCTTATAGAAGAGAGCTAGATTCTGCATTTAATCTATTGAGATATGTTGTTTGGGCTGAATATTTCAACTTGAAGTATATGAAGAAAATCCAGCCTCTCAGAAATATGCAGCTGGAAAAGGGAAGAGTACTGTATTTTTTTAAAGTTTTTAATATATTTTTATTGATTTCAGAGGGGAAGGGAGAGGGAGAGAAAAATAGAAACATCAATGATGAGAGAGAATCATTGATTGGCTGCCTCCTGCACGTCCTCTACTGGGGATCGAACCCGCAACCTGGACATGTACCCTTGACAGGAATTGAACCCGGGACCCTTTAGTCCACAGGCTGATGCTCTATCCACTGAGTCAAAGCAGTTAGGGTTCAAGAGTACTGTATTTTAATAGACTTTTCCAGTAATTGTGGATATTCTTTTTTGACACAACACCAAAACTCAAAAAATGATAATTTAAAAAATATATATTTTATTGATTTTTTACAGAGAAGGAGAGGGATAGAGAGTTAGGAACATCGATGAGAGAGAAACATCGATCAGGTGCCTCCTACACACCCCCAAATGGGGATGTGCCCGAAACCAAGATACATGCCCTTGATCGGAATCGAACCTGGGACCCTTCAGTCCGAAGGCTGATGCTCTATCCACTGAGCTAGACCAGTTAGGGCAAAAAATGATGATTTCTTAAAGGTTATTTGTAATGTGGAATCTGAAACCATGTCAATGAACTTACATAGTCTGCTATGTTAAAATCCATTAATCTATCTTATACTTCAAATGTATCTTTTACTCATTCATGATTTTACAACATTATGCATTAGTCATTTGAAAAAATACTGGTTCACTAAGGTATGCAGCCCTTTCAGATGCTGACACATTTCAGCCCAGCCCTTAGGGCTCAGTGTCTGAGCACCCACCCATGAACCAGGAGGTCACAGTTTGATTCCAGGTTAGGGCACATGCCCAGGTTACAGGCTCAATCCCCAGTAGGGGGCGTTCAGGAGGCAGCTGATCAATGATTCTCTCTCATCATTGATGTTTCTCTCTCTCCCTCTCCTTTCCTCTCTCTGAAATCAATAAAAACATATTTTTTTAAATACTGACACATTTCATATTTTTTAATCAAAAAATCACATTTACTAATGCCATGACCAATCTCATCAGAAAAGTCTTTAAGTATTGGTGTTAGGGGCATAAATAGAAAATTGGGCCAGTTTGGGTCAATGGATAGAGTGTCGGCCTGTGGACTGAAGGGTCCCAGGTTCGATTCCGGTCAAGGGCATGTACCTTGGTTGCGGGCACATCCCCAGTAGGGGGTGTGCAGGAGGCAGCTGATCAATGTTTCTCTCTCATCAATGTTTCTAACTCTCTATCCCTCTCCCTTCCACTCTGTAAAAAAAAATCAATAAAATGTATTTTTAAATAAAAGAAAATTGGGAACCAGCTGCAATTATAAGAAATGTCAATCATGCTCTGTTAACCATGGTGATTCTATTCTGATTAAAGAAAGCACATTCTAACTTGGCTGGGAGTTGTACGCCCTGGGACAGGGGAGCTAACATCAGAATGCAGTCCATCCTCCTTTCCCGAGAACTGCCTATCATTATGGAAAGATTTACAACCTCGTGGCTGAAACAATCTAGTCCTGAAGGTACCTGCTCTTTACAACCCTACCCCCTATTACCGGTAATCTGATCCTGGAGGCTCCCACCCTCTGAGACCCCCCACTCCCCCAGCCTTCATGACTTGTAACCTGTAGTGATTATCCCGTGCCTACTTTCCAATGCCTGTAATTTCTACTTTGGGATATGTTGTTTGGGCTGAAAATTTCAACTCGAAGTATATGAAGAAAATCCAGCCTCTCAGAAATATGCAGCTGGAAAAGGGAAGAGTACTGTATTTTTTAAAAAGCTTTTAATATATTTTTATTGATTTCAGAGGGGAAGGGAGAGGGAGAGAGAAATAGAAACATCAATGATGAGAATTAACTTTTATTAAATAATAAAATTAAATATATAATTGACTATAAAAGGTTAGCCCTGATGAAAGGATTAAATGAGTTAATACATTTAAGATCCTAAGAATAGTTTCAATAAGTGCTCATTAAGTCTTAGTAGCTGTTATTTATTTATTTATTTATTTATTTATTTTTTATTTATTTATTTTTGCTTGGGTTTTTTTTTTAAATTTCTTTATTGGTTATGGTATCACATAATTGTCCTCATCCCCCTATTCCCATCCCGAACCCCTCCCCACTTATGCCCCCACGCCCCTGTTGTCCATGACCACTGGTTAGGCTTATATGCATGCATACAAGTCCTTTGGTTGCTCTCTCCCCTTTTCCCCCACCCTGCCCTGCCTTCCCTCTGAGGTTTGACAATCTGGTTGATGCTTCCCTGTCGCCAGGTCTGTTTTTGTTCTTCAGCTTATGTTGTTCATTATTTCCCTTAGATGCGTGAGATCATGTGATACAAGAAATACACTTATAAGAACCGAAAATGAGACAAGCCATAATGGTTATTTGCTGGGAGGAAAATGAATCAGTGTGTAGTGAGTTTCTTTCTGGGCCAACAGTTCTTTTGAGTCCCAATTTCAATGTCGAACATTTCCTTATGTGTACATGTCAGCAATGATATTTCAGTTCTGGGTGGTAGTAGCTGTTATTTAAACCCAAAACAGTAAATGTGGTGTAATGGCAACAGAACAAACTTAACATCAGGAAGAGCTAGATTTGCATCTTTAAGTCCTAGTCCTTGCTTGAGCTGGAAAATTATTTAACTCTTATTAATAAGTACTGAAAAGTCCGGGAACTTTCAGTAAATGTTAACTTAATTAACACCTATCCATTGATTCAAGTCAACTTAATTCACAAGTTACACTAAATTCACAAGTTAGTTACACTAATCTTTGTCCTTCTGTCCAATATGAACAGCTGGGTTATGGGGAGAGGCAAAGCAGATTTTAGTGGATGACCTGCTGTTCTCCCTTACTGCTGGCATTATTAGAATAAATGCTCATTTATGATTCAACCCTGTCTCTGCTTAATTGGATGAAGTTGTGACTGGCAGTCCGGTTACATTGGGAGGCCTTCAAGATCATAAGAGTAGATCAAGTTTTTCCAAATTTTCATTTTAATTTGAAAACAAATTTTATCCTTGGCAACATATACTGTCAATTATTTTCATCAAAGTGGCAGACTCTCTTCTTTTTCTTTTGTTTTTTTTTTTTTTAGTTGGTACATTTTTTTAATTGCTTTGTAGTTCAGTGCTCTTAATGGTAACAGCACTCTGAAGAAAATACAATTAATAATTTAATATATTTTAATTGGGATTGCATTCAGAAAAAGTGCCAAGATACTACTGTGTTGTGTGTAAATTCCTAGTTGTTTACATAAAAATCCATCAGAACAGAATGATATTCAAGATTTTAAAGATATGAAAATAAGGTGGTATTTTACACCATCTCTACTTTATAATTTTATATTTCTGCTACCTTTAATTGAAATAAAATGTTTATACTTATGGAAAATATACAGTTTAACCTAGAGAAATTGATTATTAAAGGACTTCATCTAGTATGTTCCATGTAAAAGAGAAAAGAACTCATTATTTGCTTGAAAATTCATACTTCAAAAAAATCGGTTCTTTATCATTCAGGACAGTGGTAGATTATTATACTAGTGAGAATTCTCTTTGGTAAATATTAGTGCTTTCAATTTTGGGTAGATTAAGTTAAGTAATTTTCTATGTCCTTTTAAAGAAAAAAATCTAAAGCACAAGAGTTTTCCTATGTAATAAAACCCTAATATGCAAATCGACCAAACAGCAGAATGACCCATCACTATGATGTGCACTGACCACCAGGGGGCAGACGATCAATGCAGGAGCTGCCCCCTGGTGGTCAGTGCGCTCCCACAGGGGGAGCTCCTCTCAGCCAGAAGCCAGGTTCATGGCTGGCGAGCACAGCAGCGGTGGTGGGAACCTCTACCGCCTCCACTGCAGGCAGGCGGTAAGGAGCAAAGGGTCCCAGACTTCTAGAGGGATATCTGACTGCAGGCTTAGGCCTGATCCCCCCACAGACGGACATCCCCCAAGGAGTCCTGGACTGCGAGAGGGCGCAGGCTGAGCCCCCCACCCCAGTGAGTGAATGTCATGCACCAGGCCCCTAGTATTTATTATAAACATATATATGATTTGAATATCTGTGTTAAAGATCTTACAGGATGCAAACTGAATTAAGATCTAATCCCTGCCCTCAAAAATCTAATGGAGACCTATTTATGCCTTCCTTCATTTTCAAGATGTCTGCCAAAATTCCAAGTGTGAATAGCTATATTGTGTCTGTCTGTTGTCCTTTCAAGTAAAAATTGTTTCATGAGAAAATCTGCTATTTCCACTCGCAACTCAATCACACCAGTGATTTTTCTGGAGGCATACTTCTATATGCAGCATGCATATGCTTTATGCATAATTCACATTTCATTACAGAGAATATTTCTAAAAGTCTACTCAAGAGTCAAGATTTAATAAAATTAATAATTGTTGCTGCTTCATCAAGGATATTCTTATATTACATAGGCATTTTTTTAAATTGTGATTGTGTGGTGGTGAAGAATAAAATAGTTACTAGTAGCATTTGAGGGTTTGGTGCCACTGCCTTGATTTGTGCTAAGGAACCAGGGTTTTTTTTTTTTTTTATTGCTTTTCACCATCAGTGTAAATATTTCTCTTTTCCGAGTCCAGCGCAGCTAGAGAGTGGTCCAGTTCCTGGGTAGGGGCTGCTGGGGATTAAGAAAATGAAAGAAAGAGACAGACACAGAGATGGAAGGAAAAAGCTGGGGACGGGTGGGACCACTGTCCTCTGATGGAGAGACAGGGACCCAGAGCCAATACAGCCTGTTTATTTCATACAGCAAAAACCAGGAAGTTTTACTAAAGTTCAAGACAAAGGAGATTATGTGCATTCTTGGGTGGGCCCGAGTAGTATTCATTCCTGGTGTTTGGCTGGATTTAGATAACGAAACCCACCCCCTGGCACCTGGGCTGAAGGTCAAGCTGACAACACACCTGCCTCTGGCAAGGTGTGTTTCTAGGACGTGGCTCTGCCAAAGCCACTGGATTCAGCTGACAATCATTAAAGAAATGCCCATGTGCCTTCACAGGTGCTCTCTACACATCAGTGCAAATGTCAATGTCTTGGTGTTTTGAAATGGTTTTGACGTGTGAGTAGGAGTCAGTAAAACTGAGCATTTTTACAGGTTTCACCCCTTCCTTCCAGTTTCATCATAGAAAAGTTTCCTAACATTTTATTGCCTTAGTGCCCTCATCTATAAAGTGGGCATAAAGATGCCTTGCTTGTTTGTGATGGGAATTAGGACAGGCTACCAACAAATATGCCACTTTGGCATATTGATTATTTTGAGCTGAAGGCAATTGAGAAACAGCCAAGTGCAAGAAGCCTTTTGCTCTAACCTTTCTACCTAAAAGGAAAGCATTAATTTTCTCCTCTCCTGTACCAAGGTGAGGAGGAAAATTCTTACACCAGAGATGGAGGGGTGGCACCTAGATGAGTCCACATAAATAAGCCTTACTAAGATAACCCTTATCTGTGTTAGTTTCCTCCATATACTTACTTTCTAGTCACTCACATAATTTATCAGCCTCAGAAACCCAAACCTCTTTTCCTTTGTCTAGTCACTTCTCAGCCCCTATTAAAATGGTATAGAAGCCCCTGAGTCTAACCACTTCTTTGGGGTTTTTCAACTTCTTTTCTCTGAAGCCTCCTGTGCATGAAAAAATATTAACATCAATAAAAGTTGTATGCCTTTTTTCTTAATCTGTCTTTTGTTAGTTTAATTCACAGGTTTCTAGGCCCTGAGGCTAAGAGGGTAAAGGAAAAGTTTTTCCTTCACTACACTTGCTAAAAATTAAAGGATATAAACTTGTGAGAAGTTCTTTGTTCCATACTAATGATTTTAAACATGACCACACCAGATTTGTCTCACTCAGATACAGGCATAACGTAACACAGCTAGAAAATATTATCCTAACATTTGGTCCAGAGTTCTTTTCTGCGAGCTATTTCTGTTCAGAAAACATGTTAATAATTGCTGAGAGTGTATCAGTTAGTGACTTCAGAGGAAGGGGAAGAAAAAAAAAAGAAGAAGATTGTTTTGACTTCTAGACTTCCTAAAAAGGTCTAGGAACCATACTTTGAAAACTGCTGACCTAAAAAAACATAGAGCAGCCTTAGTAGGGGAGTTGGGTGGGACAAGTTTAGCATTCATTTACATATGTATTGCTGAGACTAGAATATCTACCACATGTGGGTTATTATTATTATCCTATTTAAGCCTCACAGTAACATTTACAAAGTAGATATTATTTCTATGATACAGATAAGAGAATTGAAACTCAGAAGAGTTAAATAATTTTCTAGCTCAAGCAAGGACTAGGACTTAAAGATGCAAATCTAGCTCTTCCTGATGTTAAGTTTGTTCTGTTGCCATTACACCAAGTCATTTTCCTTGTATTGAACTGTTTTGGGTTTAAATAACAGCTAAGACTTACTGAGCACTTATTGAAACTGTTCTTAGGATATTAAATGTATTAACTCATTTAATCCTTTCAACAGGGCCCGTTAGCCCTATTTTATACATGAGGAAACAGAGAGGTTACTTAGCTTTTCCAAATTCACAGAGCCAGTAACTAGGGAGCTAGGATTTTAACCCAAGAAGATTGAATTCAAAACCATGTTGCTAAAACATCTCCTGATTTAAAATACTAATAAGAAACCTAAAATGTATATATACAGTATATGGCATACTTGTAATCACTCCTTGAATAAGAGAACTACTTAAATACATGAAACAGATACTTTTGCCAATTTGCATACAAAACATCATGTGATCAAAAGGCCTTGGTTTATTTGTTTCATTTCCTCAAGGAGAGGCAAAAGCATGTGTGGAAAAATCTTCATAAGTGTGTGGAAATTTGGGCAGGAAGTTAATTCATATAAATCACTAAGAATAGAGTCCTAAAAGGAGCGCAGTTCAGTTTACATTTCAGATTTTCAAGACCAGGATGTGGTGGCCAAGTCTGCAGATGGGAACATGATGTGGTCTATGTCATACTGAGCATATGACAGACACCCGACAAAGAGCACACCTGTTCCTGGAGAAGACCAGGGCTCTGAAACAATCATGAGTGTGACAATGGAACCATCTACCACTACAAGCATTAGTCATCTTGGGGAATATTTTCTTTTTCTAAAAATAATGGCAGTGGTATTATTACTCAATCCATCAAAATGAGTTTATAGGTTAACTTACAAGACAAGAGCTCTTTTTCCTAAGTGGAACTCCATTTCTCCAGCCAATGGGAGATTTCTCATCTAGAAAGAAATGTCATTCATGTTTACCTATAATTTTCATAAAAACAAATAGGTTCCCCAATTGGTCCTTCCATGTGTGTTTAAGAGACTGCCTCCCTCGCCTGGCCGGCATGGCTCTGTGGTTAAGCATCAACCCAAGAACCAGGCGGTCACCATTCGATTCCCAGTCAGGGCACATGCCTGGGGTGTGGAATCAGTCCCCGTGGGTGTGTGTACAGGAGGCAGCTGATCAATGATTCTCACATCATTGATGTTTCTTTAAAATATATATATATATATATATATATACATATATATATATATATATATATGTATATATATATATATATTATTGATTTCAGAGAGGAAGGGAGAGGGAGAGAGAAACATCAATGATGAGAATCATTGATCGGCTGCCTCCTGCATGCCCCCCACTGGAGACTGAGCCCACACCCCAGGCATGTGGCCTTGACCGGAATCGAACCCAGGACCCTTCAGTCCCCAGGCCGACGTTCTATCCACTGAGCCAAACTGGCCAGGGCCCATCATTGATGTTTCTATCTCTCTCTCCCTCTCCCTTCCTCTCTGAAATCAATAAAAATAAATTTTTTTTAAAAAAGAGACTGCCTCCCTCTGGACCATGGAGTTCCTTTCCTATTCCCTACCCCTCACCTACTACAGCCCCTGCTAGCTAACTGACTCTACTTTCCTCCCACACCTCCATCTTTTCTTACTCCGCCTTCCCAAGTTCTGATTGCCTTCCCCATGTCAAAGCAGGATGGAGGGTCTCTGCAAGAGGGAGGGGATTAGGGGCAGGAAAAACCTCCCTTGGTGGGCAACAGCATCTACTAACAAAAAAGAAAGAACGAGAAAATACCATTCTGTAACTGAGGACTCCAAACTTTTTAGCTGCTGTTCCTCCTCCTCTCTCTCTTTCTTCTCCCAGCCCTGAGGTTTCAGTTTTTTCCTTTCAGACACAGGAACCTCCCCAGTGATACAGATAAGAAAGGAAGGCAATTAACCTTTTGCACTCGGATGTCGAGTGTGACTCCACATGGTAAGCATGGGTAGCAGCAACAATAATTTGAAATATAAAAAAATCCAAATAGCCGAAATCGGTTTGGCTCAGTGGATAGAGTGTCGGCCTGCGGACTGAAAGTTCCCAGGTTCGATTCCGGTCAAGGGCATGTACCTTGGTTTCGGGCACATCCCCAGTAGGGGGTGTGCAAGAGGCAGCTGGTCGATGTTTCTCTCTCATCGATGTTTCTAACTTTCTATCCCTCTCTTCCTCTCTGTAAAAAATCAATAAAATATATTTAAAAAAAACAACAGAAAATCCAAATAAATAAGTTTGTATGAAAAGAAACTCCAGTTTTTTATTCTACTGCCGTGCTTTGTAAAATCTGGGGTATTTAAAAAAATTAAATCCCGAGTAGAATAAAGGAATCGAGAAAAAAGCAAGCGAGTGCAAAGGGTCAACCTGCCGTTTCTACAGGAACCTTGCTTTCCCAGGGCTCATCAACTCCCTCATGCCCAGTTCAGCCTCTAAGCTCCAAACCCAATATGGATTTCTCCCTCCAAAGGCCTTTCCACTCCCCAATAGTCTCTATTCCTCAATCCTAGAATTCTAATCCCTGTCCAGATGGACTCCACCTAGAACTTGGCACTGGAAGGATCTACCATCCCGTTGAAAGCTGTCTCACTTGGCCGCTGCGGCTTACTGGTTGAGCATTGACCTATGAACCAGGAGGTCACGGTTTGATTGCCAGTCAGGGCACATGCCTAGGTTGCAGGCTCAATCCCCAGTGTGGAGTGTGCGGGAGGCAGCTGATCAATGATTCTCTCATCATTGATGTTTCAACCTCTCTCTCCTCTCCCTTCCTCTCTGAAATCAATAAAAATATAGATATTTTTTAAAGTCTATCTTTTTATTTATTTATTTTTAAATTAGACAGAAATCTTTAATTTATTAAATATTTTTTTATTTGTTTAAGATAGGAAGGAAGAGGGAGGAAGAGATAGAAACATCAATGATGACAGAGAATCATTGATTGGCTGCCTACTGGAGATCAAGCCCGCAACCCAGACATGTGCCCTTGGCCAGAATCGAACCTGGGACCTTTCAGTCCGCAGGCCAACGCTCTATATATCCACTGAGCCAAACCGGCTAGGGCAAAAGTCTATCCTTTAAAAAAAAAAAAAAAAAAGCTGCCTCAAGAGGTCAGGAACCTCTGAAGACATATCCCCTAGAAGTATTGCTACACCTAGTGGTTCTCATCTATAGTTCTCTTAACCTAGATCCCATCTCCATTCTGCTTAAATTAACTTTTCTGTGCTAGCCTGGGAACCTGATCAATTTCTATCTGCTGGTTTATTATTTCTATTCATTATCTCTATCTACTCAATATAGTTTTTGAACCCAGAGCCTAAGAACTGTTTTAGGCATTGTACAAAACAAAGTTTCTACTTTGATGAAGGAGACCAATACATTGATTCAAGTCAACTTGATGAGGGTAAGTAGAAATCCCCACCCAAGCCCAACAATTATAACACAAAGTATAGCCTGGAATTCTCAGGAGGTTGACATAAACCTGTTCCTTTAGAAAGTGGGAAGCAGTCATTAATTCTCAAGACTTCCCACCTCTAGGCAAAGAGTAGAGTATCTCTGAAAAGCAGAAGCTCTAGCATTATGCCAGTAAAGGTACTGAGTGAGGATTCGGGAACCTTTGGGAGAGCAGGAAAGGACTCTCAGGGGAGGGGAAGTTGATGCCCTTCTGACATTTGTCCCAGCCATGGTAAAGAAGTCACCTTAAAAAAGAAAAATAAATAATACAATATTTTTTTTAAAAAAAAAAAGGTCACCTTAAGCAGAGCCACACAAAGCAGTTGTAGACAGGCCTTGAGAGTCCCTTCACATCAGGGCAGTCCTAAGGTGGGAAGGAGAATTTGCAAGATACAGGATTAACCAACTAGGACAGCATCTGGGATGGATAGGCTTTGAGGATGTGCCATGAGGATGTACTATAAAGCATAAACTAGGGATTGCCACTAGGCCAAAATTTCCCCTTTCCATATACAAAGTAGAATAAAACCAGAGATGCTTCAGGATTTCAAAAGTTGTTTTGTTTTTTTTCTCATTCTCCATGATTTTCTCTTTCCCTTCCTATCTCTAGCCAATGACCTTGGCCACTCTCATTCTTCCAACCTCTTCTCTTTACCAGCTAGAACTGAGCAACTCCTTCCCCACCATCCCTCAGGCTCTAGCCCAGTGGTTCCCAACATGGGGCACACGTCCCACAGGGGGGCAATTTGATTTTAAGGGGGGGCAATTTGAGAATGAGTTATTAACAGTGAATTTTTGCATTTCCTATGGTTCTAGGGGCCTCATATACAGTATATAAATATATATTATGACATATTTATGAATTTCAGTTCTCTATTATATGTTTTGAAACTTTATTTGCTATTTTTTCATATCACTTCATATTTTTTTTAACAATTTCTTAGTGATTTCTTCCTCAGTACTTCAACTGTGCTTTCGTTCCTTTATTTTTCTCTTTCATGGATGTCATGTTCTTTGGAAGCTTCTGTAGACCAAGTTAATGGCATTTTAGGCTTCCTCCATGTGAATAGGAGTCACTTTTTGAATAATAAGAATTATATGTCATAGGGGCAGGGGCATCAGGGTTTTAGAGATGCTTAGATGGGGAATGGCCAAAGAAAGGTTGGGAACCACTGCTCTAACCAATTCCCTACCATCTACTCCATACTTCTTGCTCTTTGCTCTTTGACTAATCCCCATTCTCTGTGCCTCCTGATATTAGCAGTTCTGAGCATCACTCAAAAGGCATTAGCTTCTCTTTAACTGTTTAAATTAGTCTTATTAGAAAAAAATATATATCTCCAGCTTTAATAGTTCTTGCCACCTAGCAAAAGTATAGAAAATTTCAGTGAACTGAAATGTAATAGATCTCCAAGATCTATTGTAAGTAAAAAAACAAGATATTAAATAATGTTTGTCTCCAGGAGGGTATGGAAGGAGCTGCATACCTCTGGTAATTTTTGAAACTTGTATTATGTGTATTTATTACCTTTTCTACAAAAGAGAGTAAATCTCTTAAAAATAAAATTATAGTGTATAAGAAACATTATTTTCTACTTAATTATGGCCTAAACAAGATTATTTTAAAAAATGTTTATTGGGGGAGGCCAGGCGTCCCTGGGTCCGGGTGAGACCGTGTATCCCTGGATCCGGGTGAGGCCTCGTGCGCCTAGGCCTGGGTGAGGCCACATGCCCCTGGGTCTGGGAGAGGCCAGGTATCCCTGGATCCGGGTGAGACCGTGTGTCCCTGGATCCGGGTGAGGCCTCGTGCACCTAGGCCCGGGTGAGGCCACGTGCCCCTGGGTCTGGGAGAGGCCAAGCGTCGCTGGGTCCGGGCGAGACCATGTGTCCCTGTATCCGAGTGAGGCCTCGTGCACCTAAGCCCGGGTGAGGCCACGTGCCCCTGGGTCTGGGAGAGGCCACGCACCCCTGGGTCCGGGCGAGACCATGTGTCCCTGGATCCGGATGAGGCCTCGTGCACCTAGGCCCGGGTGAGGCCACGTGCCCCTGGGTCTGGGGGAGGCCAAGCGTCCCTGGGTCCGGGTGAGACCATGTGTCCCTGGATCCGGGTGAGGCCTCGTGCACCTAGGCCCGGGTGAGGCCACGTGCCCCTGGGGCTGGGAGAGGCCACGCACCCCTAGGTCCGGGCGAGACCATGTGTCCCTGGATCCGGGTGAGGCCTCATGCACCTAGGCCCGGGTGAGGCCACGTGCCCCTGGGTCTGGGGGAGGCCAAGCGTCCCTGGGTCCGGGTGAGACCATGTGTCCCTGGATCCGGGTGAGGCCTCGTGCACCTAGGTCCAGGTGAGGCCACGTGCCCCTGGGTGTGAGAGAGGCCACGCGCACCTGGGTCCGGGCGAGACCATGTGTCCCTGGATCCGGGTGAGGCCTCGTGCACCTACGCCCGGGTGAGGCCACGTGCCCCTGGGACTGGGAGAGGCCAAGCATCCCTGGGTCCGGGCGAGACCATGTGTCCCTGGATCCGAGTGAGGCCTCGTGTACCTAGGCCCGGGTGAGGCCACGTGCCCCTGGGGCTGGGAGAGGCCATGCACCCCTGGGTCCGGGCGAGACCATGTGTCCCTGGATCCGGGTGAGGCCTCGTACACCTAGGCCCGGGTGAGGCCACGTGCTCCTGGGTCTGGGAGAGGCCAAGCGTCCCTGGGTCCGGGTGAGACCATGTGTCCCTAGATCCGGGTGAGGCCTCGTGCACCTAGGCCCAGGTGAGGCCACGTGCCCCTGGGGCTGGGAGAGGCCAAGCGTCCCTAGGTCCGGGTGAGACCACGTGTCCCTGGATCCGGGTGAGGCCTCGTGCACCTATGCCCAGGTGAGGCCACGTGCCCCTGGGTCTTGGGGAGGCCAAGCGTCCCTGGGTCCGGGTGAGACCATGTGTCCCTGGATCCGGGTGAGGCCTCGTGCACCTAGGTCCAGGTGAGGCCACGTGCCCCTGGGTGTGAGAGAGGCCACGCGCATCTGGGTCCAGGCGAGACCATGTGTCCCTGGATCCGGGTGAGGCCTCGTGCACCTAGGCCCGGGTGAGGCCACGTGCCCCTGGGTCTGGGAGAGGCCAAGCGTCCCTGGGTCCGGGCGAGACCATGTGTCCCTGGATCCGGGTGAGGCCTCGTGCACCTAGGCCCGGGTGAGGCCACGTGCCCCTGGGGCTGGGAGAGGCCATGCACCCCTGGGTCCGGGCGAGACCATGTGTCCCTGGATCCGGGTGAGGCCTCGTACACCTAGGCCCGGGTGAGGCCACGTGCTCCTGGGTCTGGGAGAGGCCAAGCGTCCCTGGGTCCGGGTGAGACCATGTGTCCCTAGATCCGGGTGAGGCCTCGTGCACCTAGGCCCAGGTGAGGCCACGTGCCCCTGGGGCTGGGAGAGGCCAAGCGTCCCTAGGTCCGGGTGAGACCACGTGTCCCTGGATCCGGGTGAGGCCTCGTGCACCTATGCCCAGGTGAGGCCACGTGCCCCTGGGTCTTGGGGAGGCCAAGCGTCCCTGGGTCCGGGTGAGACCATGTGTCCCTGGATCCGGGTGAGGCCTCGTGCACCTAGGTCCAGGTGAGGCCACGTGCCCCTGGGTGTGAGAGAGGCCACGTGCACCTGGGTCCAGGCGAGACCATGTGTCCCTGGATCCGGGTGAGGCCTCGTGCACCTAGGCCCGGGTGAGGCCACGTGCCCCTGGGTCTGGGAGAGGCCAAGCGTCCCTGGGTCCGGGCGAGACCATGTGTCCCTGGATCCGGGTGAGGCCTCGTGCACCTAGGCCCGGGTGAGGCCACGTGCTCCTGGGTCTGGGAGAGGCCAAGCGTCCCTGGGTCCGGGTGAGACCATTTGTCCCTGGATCCGGGTGAGGCCTCGTGCACCTACGCCCGGGTGAGGCCACGTGCCCCTGGGTCTGGGAGAGGCCAAGCGTCCCTGGGTCCGGGCGAGACCATGTGTCCCTGGATCCGGGTGAGGCCTCGTGCACCTAGGCCCGGGTGAGGCCACGTGCCCCTGGGTCTGGGAGAGGCCAAGCGTCCCTGGGTCCGGGTGAGACCATGTGTCCCTGGATCCGGGTGAGGCCTCGTGCACCTAGGCCCGGGTGAGGCCACGTGCCCCTGGGTCTGGGAGAGCCCAAGCGTCCCTGGGTCCGGGTGAGACCATGTGTCCCTAGATCCGGGTGAGGCCACGTGCCCCTTAGTCCGGGTGAAGCTGTGCCCCTGGGTTCGCCGAGACCAAACCAGAGGGAGTCAGACCTCCGTTACCACCATTTGTCCACCATCCAGAGCTGAGGGGTCAGTGCTGACCTGTACAGATAAGGAACTGGTGGACATTGAAATTGGGTCTCAAAAGAACTGTTGGTCCAGAAAGAAACTCACTACAGACTGATCCATCTGCCTGTCAACATAACTATTGTTGCTCGTCTCACATTCAGTTCTCATAAGTATATATCTAGTGACATATGATCTCGCTCATCTAGGGGAAATGATGAACAACATAGACTGAGGAACAAGAACAGAACCAGAAGCAAGGAGGCATCAATCGGACTGTCGGGCCTCAGAGGGAGGATGGGGGAGGGTGGGGAGAGGGGGAAAGTTCAACCAAAGGACTTGTGTGCATGCATATGAGCCTATCCAACGGTTAAGTTCAACAGGGGGTTGGGGCATGCGTGGGGAGGGGGGGATGGGAATGGGGAGATGAGGACAAATATGTGACACCTTAATCAATAAAGAAATTAAAAAAAAAATGTTTATTTACCTTAGGGTAACCACCAAAAATTAACAATAGTTATCTTTAAAAGATGTTATTTGAAAAAATTTTCCTTCCCCTCTTTTTTTGCTTAGTTGAGGATTTTATGTTTTATAATGAATGTTTTGCTTGTATAAACATAATAATAAAGTGGAAAATAATAGAAAAATGAGTGTGTGTGAGGGAAGAGAGTAAATGGGAAATCTCTTCGCCGTCTGCTTAATTTTGCTGTAAACCAGGAACTACTCTAAAAAACCAAAATCTTAAAAATTGTTGGAATGTTGCCATACATAAAAGACAAGTTAGAAATTCAAGAAACAGGAAAAAAGACAGGGAAAGAGACTATTTACAGAAATGTACCATACACATTTCCATACATTTCTAATTGCTGCTCAGTTTAAAGCTAAAGCTATTTCCTATTATTTATCCACTCAATATACTGAGTGCCTCATTTGTTATTATAAATATGTACCCACACATCACAGCTTTGTGTCTATCCAGACATCCTTAAACCTCCGAGAGGTCCAAGACCTGAGAGCTCCCTCCTCAGGACAGTCTCGGTTCAGGATCACCTAGGACATTCTCTCCTGAGTAGCTAGTATACAAATATCTTCAATCCATTGCCCAAACCAGGATAAGTTCCAATATCAGGAACTGCTCTTCCTCCCCTTGAATGCAACTTGATCAAAGTGCCTTGACCAAGAAGTCAAGGATTCCAGCAGACTCCCTTCTCAGTCTTCTAAAACTGGAGCAACACTTGTTCTTTCTACACGCCCTGAGCTGTGGCATTGCCATTTACCTCCCACATGCTGTCTTGTCCTCTACACCATTTCTTCTTTATAAATTCAGTTGTCTCATCATTCATTCACATCATAGGTTGTTTGTTTTTTTACCTTACCTTCTGTGCCAGTGGCTGAGAGATAGCTCCTACCATCAAGCAACTATCTGTGTTTGATTTCCTGGTTAGGGACTACCAAGGTTGAGTCATAAATAGGTTCAAATCAGAACATCATAAATATGGTGCTTTAGTAGGGAACTTATTTAAAAGGTGCTACTGGAGTAATTCGTTATGACCAAAAGGTTTGAGGAAAATTTGACAGGTGACTAAACATTGAAAGAATGAAGAAGCTCTCCCCAATTAGAAACTGGTGAAAAAATATACCAAGGACAGATACAAGAATCAGAAAACAATAACAACTGATTAAATTGAAGCAGTAATTTAAAAACTCCCAGCAAACAAAAGTCCTAAACCTGATGGATTTACAGGAGAATTTTACTGAACATTCAAAGAAGAACTAACACCTATCCTACTCAAACTATTCCACAAATTCCAAGAGGGAGGAACAATTCCATATTCTTTTTACGAAGCCAGCATTATCCTAATTCCAAAACCAGATAAAGACACTACAGAGAAAGAAAATTACAGACCAATATCCATGATGAACACAGATGCTACAATCCTCAACAAAATATTAGCAAATAGGATCAAGCTATATATTAAAAAGACCATACACCATGATCAAGTGGGATTGATTCTGGGGATGCAAGGCTGGTACACTATTCACAAATCAATAAATGTGATGCATTACATAAACAAAATGAAATATAAAAATCACATGATCATATCAATAAATGCAGAAAAAGCATTAGACAAAATCCAGCATCCTTTTTGGATAAAAACTCTCTGGCCCAGTTGGTGTGGCTCAGTGGTTGAGCATCAACCTATGAACCAGGAGGTCACGGTTCGATTCCTGGTCAGGGCACATGCCCAGATTGCAGGCTTGATCCCCAGTGTGGGGTGTGCAGGAGGCAGCCAATCAATTATTCTCTCTCATCATTGATGTTTCTATCTCTCTCTCCCCCTCCCTTCCTCTATGAAATCAATAAAAATATTTTTTTTAAAAAAAGAGAAGAAAGACCAGGTAAAGCAGTATATAGCAAAATAGTAACACTCCAATTCTTAACTAGATTTGCAGAATAAATATTTTCTATATGAATATTTTAAAAATGATTTTGTCCCTTATGAATTAAAACTAAAAATCACAGGTGTGATTGAAATCACATGCTTGATGAAAATTTTTCTAAATAACTTCACTGGTTTCTTTCACAGACAGCCTTAAATATAATTAAACTTGTTTTCAATCAATTGGTATCATCATCGTAATCATCCTTCAGTATCCTGTACTGTAAAAGGATGTCCTGAGGGGCTACTAATCGAACCTCAAATAATGATTTGGATGATTTGGAGACTCTCTCTTGTCAACTTTCTATAGTTTCTTTTCCTCTTTTCCAACCTGAAATTTATTCAAGTCAGCACTCTATATGTCGTGTAGTCTTTGCAACCCTTCCCATCCTTTCTGTTTTAAGCTTCTACTCAGTAAACCAAGCATGTCAAACTTGTGGCCGCGGGCCACATGCGGCCCACAATGACTATTTTTGCAGCCCAGCCAATATAATGGTATGTAAGAAACGTTTTAATAAAATTTTCGTAACTTAATTTTTACAATATCCTGTTATACATAATTATTAATAATGAACTACAAGGTTCACTAATGACTGATTACTAGAATCGTGTTGCATTCATTTCCCTTACACGCCTTATGCGCAGGCGCACCATTTCCCTCCACTAATACCAGCAGCGAATATTTTAGCAGCCGATGGCCACGTCATTAGTCTTGTACTAACTTGTTTGATGTGCACAACAGGAAATATTTCACTTTTGAAGAACAAGAAAAATAGTTTATTTGCGTTACGCTTATTAATTTGTGCAGTTATTCAGTGTCTGGTAAGTTAATGTTCAAGAAAAATATTAATTTTTATTAAAATGTTCTATTATTTTATGTTCATTATTAGTCATTTATTTCAGCCCTTTGTATTCAGCATGTCTCTATTGAAATAAACCTACATTTCTATGAAAATGGAAGCTTTTGTTTTTTTGTGGCCCACATAAACTTAAACCTTGTTTATTTGGCCCGTGTTAGCCTTTGAGTTTGACATGCTTGCTGTAAACTAATTGGATACGCCCTCAAATATGCCTCTCCACCCTTGGTCTCTATGAGAAGATCCCTGTCTGTCTGCAAAGTTTTCTCCCCTTCACTTCAAGAACCAGGCACAGCCGAAACCGGTTTGGCTCGGTGGATAGAGCGTCGGTCTGCGGACTGAAAGGTCCCAGGTTCGATTCCGGTCAAGGGCATGTACATTGGTTGCGGGCACATCCCTGGTGGGGGGTGTGCAGGAGGCAGCTGGTTGATGGTTCTCTCTCATCGATGTTCTAGCTCTCTATCCCTCTCCCTTCCTCTCTGTAAAAAATCAATAAAATATATTTAAAAAAAAATAAGAACCAGGCACATATTTATTACCTAGCTTGTCCCTGTTAGATACCAACCCGTTTCTCTCTGTCCTGTGTGCTTTGTCTGAAGCTCCTGCACTTGCCAGGTATTTAAGCTAATTTGGCACTACTAGTGAATCTTAGATTGTTTTTTTAATATATTTTCATTGATTTCAGAGAGGAAGGGAGAGGGAGAGAGAGATAGAAACATCAATGATGAGAGAGAATCATTGATCAGCTGCCTCTTGCACGCCCCCAACTGGGGATCAAGCCCACAATCCCGCATGTGCCCTTGACAGGAATTGAACCCGGGACCCTTCAGTCTGCAAGCTGATGCTCTATCCACTTAGCCAAACAAACTAGGGCAGTAGATTGTTTTTAAAGATGACCATGAAAATTACTCCCATCTCTGGATATATACCGTTCGCAATTAACCCTTTGCATACTCTTTGCAGTGTAGCTGTTCCTCCCATCATTAGATGGGGTTTATTTCTAACCCCTTGGATCTGGGCTGGACTTGTGACTTGCTTTAAACAATAGAATGTAGCAGAAATTATGCCTTGCCAATTCCAAGTTAGCCATCAAGAGACTTTGAAGCTTCTGTTCTCATCATTTGGGATACTAAAGCTGACATGAGGAAGCTCGGGCTAACTAACCTCTTTGAGTGTGAAGTCCAAGGGAGAGACAAGCCCAGCTGACAGCCAGGAGCAACTACTAGACATGTGAGTGAGGCTGTGTGGGACCATCCACCCCTAGTCAACCAACAGAAGCAAGAACAGAAAAAGAACCATCCAGCTGAACTAAGCCAAAGTTGCTGACACACCAAATAGTGAGCAAATAAAATGACCAATTTTTAAAACCGATATACACTCTGGAATGGTTTGTTACACAGTAATAGAAAACTTATACACTCAATATGCCAGTTTACAGTATTAATCATGGTGCCTCTTCTCAATAATTTCAACAAATACTTTTAAGCATCTATTCTTGTCTAGGCCCTTTGCTAGGAATGGGAAATAGGTCCCTAGGATCAAGGATCTTCTGGAGTCATATGGAAGCCAAACCCTAAACAGGTATAACAAATGTATAAAAAGAAGAAATAGGGGTGGGGGAGAAGGAGGTCCTAATATATAGTGACAGGAGAAGATTTGACTTTTTGGTGGTGGGCACATGGTGCAATATACAGATCTTTTAACATGGAAACCTACACATGAAACCTATATAATCATATTGACCAATGTCACCCCAATAAATTTAATAATAGTGATATGAATAAGAGGAAATACAGGTAACAGAGAAGTGGATAATAGAAGGGAACCTAACCTCATCCTCATCAGGCAGGGCCTCCCCCAGAAATGTCTTTTCAACTGTGGCTTGAATAACAAGCAGTTTGCCTGGCTAAGACTTGAGAGCAAAGAAACTAACCAAGAATGGCTAGATGGTCACTGACTCAGAGTTGTGGGGAAGTGTGATGTGTTCAAGGAATGAACAAAGCCCATGTTGGATGGGGCATCAAAAGGGAGCAATGGAGACTATGGTGTAAGACAAGACAATCATCCTCAGAGGGCCAAGGTCACCAAACCCCTATAGCCTACTTCCATTTGCTATTTCTTCCAGAAATTCAGAATTTTCCATCTTTTTAAAAGCTCTACACTCCCTTAAAAACATCCCCAGTGAAACAAAGAGAGAGGACCCAAAAAAACAAAATCAGAAATGAAAGAGGTGAAATAACAACAGACCCCACAGAAATACAAAGGATTGTCAAAAAATACTATGAACAACTTGACTCCAACAAACTAAACAACCTGGAGGAAATGGACACATTCCTAGAAAAACACAACCTTCCAAAACTTACTCAGGAAGAGACTAAAAATCTCAATAGGCTGATAACTATGGAAGAAATTGAAGCAGTTATCAAAAAGCTTCCAGCAAACAAAAGCCCGGGGCCAGACGGCTTCACAGGGGAGTTTTATAAAACATTCAAGGAAGAGCTAAAACCTATCCTCCTCAGACTATTCCAGAAAATTCAAGAAGAAGGAACACTTCCAAGCTCCTTCTATGAAGCCAGTATCACCCTAATACCAAAACCAGATAAAGATAACACAATGAAGGAGAATTACAGGCCAATATCCCTCATGAACATAGATGCCAAAATCCTCAACAAAATTCTAGCAAATCGAATCCAGCAATACATCAGAAAGATCATACACCACGACCAAGTAGGATTCATCCCTGGGATGCAAGGATGGTACAATATTCGCAAATCAATAAACGTGATACGTCACATAAACAAATTGAGAGATAAAAACCATATAGTCATATCAATTGATGCAGAAAAAGCATTTGACAAAATCCAACACTCTTTCTTGATAAAAACTCTCAGCAAGCTGGGAATAGAAGGATCATACCTCAACATAATAAAAGCCATATATGACAAACCCACAGCCAACATCATACTCAATGGGCAAAAACTAAAACCATTTCCCCTAAGAACAGGGATGCCCACTCTCACCACTCCTGTTCAACATAGTGTTGGAAATACTAGCCATTGCAATCAGACAAGAAGAAGAAATAAAAGGCATCCAAATTGCAAAAGAAAAAGTAAAACTGTCCTTATTTGCAGATGACATGATACTGTACATAGAAAACCCTAAAGACTCCATCAAAAAATTACTAGACTTAATAAATGAATTCGGCAGAGTAGCAGGATACAAAATAAATGCTAAGAAATCTATGGCATTTCTATACACCAATAATGAACTTACAGAAAGAGAGACTAAAAAAGCAATCCCATTTACCATCACACCAAAAAAATTAAGATACCTAGGAATAAACTTAACTAAGGAGGTAAAAGACCTATACGCGGAAAACTACACAACACTGAAAAAAGAGATAGAGGAAGACATAAACAGATGGAAGAACATACCATGTTCATGGATTGGTAGAATCAACATCATCAAAATGTCCATACTACCCAAAGCAATCTATAATTTCAATGCACTTCCCATTAAAATACCAACGGCATACTTCACAGACCTAGAACGAACTTTCCAAAAATTCATCTGGAATAAAAAAAGACCCCGAATAGCCACAGCTATCCTGAGAAAGAAGAATAACGTAGGAGGGATCTCAATACCAGATTTCAAGCTGTATTACAAAGCCACTGTTCTCAAAACAGCCTGGTACTGGCACAAGAACAGACATATAGATCAATGGAATAGAATAGAGAACCCAGAAATCGATCCAAATCACTATGCTCAATTAATATTTCACAAAGGAGGCATGAACATACAATGGAGTAAAGACAGTCTCTTCAACAAATGGTGTTGGGAAAATTGGACAGATACATGCAAAAAAATGAAACTAGACCACCAACTTACACCATACACAAAAATAAACTCAAAATGGATCAAGGACTTAAACATAAGACAGGAAACCATAAAAATACTAGAGGAATCTACAGGCAGAAAAATCTCTGACATATGCCAAAAGAACTTCTTCGCTGATACTGCTCATAGGGCAATGGAAGCTAAAGAGAAAATAAACAAATGGGACTACATCAAAATAAAAAGCTTTTGCACAGCAAAGGAAACCATCAATAAAACAACAAGAAAGCCCACTGCATGGGAGAACATATTAGACAATGATATCAATGATAAGGGTTTAATCTCCAACATTTACGGGAACTCATGCAGCTTAACAAAAAGAAGATAAACAACCCAATCAAAAAATGGGCAACTGATCTAAATAGACACTTTTCGAAAGAAGACTGAAGGAAGGCCAAGAGACATATGAAAACCTGCTCTAAATCACTAATCATTAGAGAGATGCAAATCAAAACAATAATGCGGTACCATCTCACACCTGTCAGAATGGCCATTATCAACAAGTCAACAAATGACAAGTGCTGGAGAGGATGTGGAAAAAAAGGAACCCTCGTGCACTGCTGGTGGGAATGCAGACTGGTGCAGCCACTGTGGAGAACAGTATGGAGTTTCCTTAAAAAACTAAAATTAGAACTCCCATTTGACCCAGTGATCCCACTTCTAGGAATATATCCCAAGAAACTGGAAACATCAATCAGAAAGGATATATGCACCCCTATGGTCATAGCAGCACAATTCACCATAGCTAAGATTTGGAAACAGCCTAAGTGCCCATCAGCAGATGAGTGGATTAAAAAAACTGTGGAGCCGAAACCGGTTTGGCTCAATGGATAGAGTGTCGGTCTGCTGACTGAAGGGTCCTAGGTTCGATTCCGGTCAAGGGCATGTACATTGGCTGCGGGCACATCCCTGGTGGGGGGTGTGCAGGAGGCAGCTGGTCGATGATTCTCTCTCATCAATGTTTCTAGCTCTCTATCCCTCTCCCTTCCTCTCTGTAAAAAATCAATAAAATATATTTAAAAAAAAAAAACTGTGGTATGTCTACACAGTGGAATACTACGCTGTGGTAAAAAAGAAGGAGCTCTTACCATTTGCAACAATATGGATGGAGATGGAGAACATTATGCTTAGTGAAATAAGCCAGGCAGAGAAAGATAAATATCACATGATCTCACTCATTTGTGGAATATAATGAACAACATAAACTGATGGGGGGAAAAATAGATCCAGAAACAGAGAAACATGAATCAGAACGTCAAACCTCAGGGAAGAAATTGTGAGGTAACCAGAAACCCAAGAATGTCTGAGAACACCTTTCTAGCCACGCTAGCAATCATCAGATGTACGGTAATTTTACCTGGGACAAGAGTGTAAGTATTTTGGTCTTATGCTCCTGACCCTTCAGGGGTAAGACCCCTTACCTGGGCTGATCCCCTGACTAATGTAGTTACCAATAATACCAAACACCCTGGACATCCAGGAGGTCCATGGGTGGGGCAAGAAAGTATAAATACACAGGGGTCTCCACCCAGCTTCCCTTTTGTATGACACGAAATCAAAACAATGCCCCTTTGTTTGTACAATTAAAGAGAGGTTTCTGGCTTGTGCGGACACCAAAGAAAGGGTGTCACTACTATCACTACGTGCCCCCGGTAGAGGTGCAGAAAATGTAACTAAGACCTTGTCTATATAAAAAGAAATGAATAGCCAGTTTGAAAGGGAATTCCCATGGACTAGAACAAAGAATATCCTTACATGATATTATTCTACACCATCATTAAAATTTTTCCCAGATTTGGATCACCCCCAGTACTTATAATAGTTCCTTGCACCCTTGGGGATAAAAAAAAAAAAAGTCATCTGTTTGGTGCTTGGAGACAAACTTAACACATCTCTTGATACTTTAGAATTACTATAGCATAATATACAATTATCCCAAGCAAACGTACAAACTAATTCTTCGAATGTCTGGCAGCAATTTAAAAAGGACATGTAAGGATTTAATCCTTTTCATTGTGTAGAGGGCCTCCTGGGAGGGCACCTGAGCATTCTATATTGGTCTCTCTAACCCTTTAGGCCAAGAGAGACCCTCTTCTCACAATTCAATTGCTCACAGCTGTTGCATGAGCTCTCTGTTCATGTCGAGGTTGAAGTCTCGTGATGACTGGTGCCATGGATCTGTCTCTCACCCAGTGGGGCGAACTGAGCCCTCCCTGGAGAAGAAACCCGGGTTCCAAAAGATATGTGATCAGTGCTGGGGCCCTGCCAGCAGGCGAGGGGATCCCAAGGCAGGTTCTGGGCATGGAGACCACGGGGGCATAGGCTACCAAGGAGAGAAAACTGAACCTCACGTCACCCTGCTTGGCCCTGGAGGATGGCTGGTTAGCCAAAGACAGGTAAGATTCCTTAAGGAAGGAACAACCTAAGACAGGCACAGTCGCAGAGGGGCCATCAGGAGAGAATTTGGGGATCAACAGAGGTGGGGCACAGACCCTCACCCTCCCAACATTGCAGGGGCCTGAATCCTAGCCCCTTGTGAGGGAGGTCTCCTGCCCCCATGGCTGCTTCGTGCTTCCCATGCCCAGCTCAGATCAGGACCCAGGTGACCGACAGAGACTTGGCCGACAGCAGCTGCCCTCTCACTCCAACAATAATTGTTTGAGTTGTCTTGTACCCATGGTGTGGGGAAGTGGGTTTACGATATCTAAATCCAGCCTACCACCAGGAATGCTCAGGACCTACTCAAGAAGGCAAATAATCCCTTCCACCAATATTTACAGGGTAAAATAAGTTTATTGTTAGAGTAATAAATTTGACAGTAAAATAGTAGTCAAGCTTTCAGGCAAATTTAAATTGGCTAGTTGAAACAAGGGAATATTCTAGAAAAATTAATTGTATTGGACAAAAAGGTGTTCCTAAAGTATTAACTAAAATTTTTATTGGTACTTCATCTCATGATAAAATTGTGCACCATATAATAAACCTAAAACAGTAATATTATAGTGCAAAAATTAAAATTTAAAAGCCATCAAGACTACATTGTAAAATTTTCAAAAGCCTCCTAACATTTAAATCAAAAAAGGAGGGGATAGTAGAGGAATATCATGTAAGGAAAAATATCCTGTAAGTAAATTACATCTAGAAAATTAATACTTTAGAAAATTAATTGTAAGGCTAAAAGCAAGACACCCATGAAAAACACACAAGGTGACAAAACAAGCCAGAGGAAAATCATTTGGGCAAAAAATGAAAAAGGATTCCCAGTCAAATTTATAGAAAATATTCCTTTATTAAATTTTGGTCGAGAATATGTTTGTATATTTTCAGAAAACAACTCCGAGACCATGTGGATTCCAGCAACAGAGAGGAATCGACAGGACTACTCCAGCCATGAAGACAGAAGAGAAGCAGTCCAGAGATGGAAGACGCTGATGTGGCCTTCCCATACTAGCAGGTAGCAGCTGTGCATCACTGCAGGTTGCCCAGGACCAAACCAGACAGAGTCGGACCTGCATTACCACCATTTGTCCACCATCCAGAACTGAAATGTCAGTGCTGACATGTACACATAAGGAACTGTTGGACATTGAAATTGGGTCTCAAAAGAACTGTTGGTCCAGAAAGAAACTCACTACACACTGATTCATTTGCCTGTCACCATAACCATTATTGCTTGTCTCATTTTCGGTTCTTATAAGTGTATTTGTAATAGCACATGATCTCACTCATCTAGGGGAAATAATGAACAACATAGACTGATGAACAAGAACAGACCCAGAAACAAGGAGGCATGGATCAGACTGTCGGGTCTCAGAGGGAGGGTAAGGGAGGGTGGAGGTAAAGGGGGAGATCAACCAAAGGACTTGTGTGCAAGCATATGAGCCTAACCAGTGGTTAAGGACAACAGGGGTGTGGGGTCATGTGTGGGGAGGGGTGTGGGATGGGAACGGGGGGATGAGGACAAATATGTGATACCTTAATCAATAAAGAAATTTAAAAATAAATAAAAAATAAAAATAAAAAATAAAAACATCCCCAGTGTTCTGATTTTAATATAAAGCAAAAATATAGTTTCTTAAGAACTTATCATGTGTTGGGCATACTACTAAGCCTTTTATATATTTAATTTCAGTTGTTCATTTGCATGGCCCCATGATTTAGATAATAGTCATATCACATGTTTTAAGATTATTGTTTTCTTATATTTTTATTGATTTCAGAGAGGAAGGGAAACAGAGAGAGAGATAGAAACATCAATGATGAACCCTAGCCAATTTGGCTCAGTGGATAGAGCGTCAACCTGCAGATCAAAGGATCCCAGGTTTGATTCCACACAAGGGCAGGTATCTCGGTTGCAGGCTCCTCCCCGTCCAGGATCCTGGTCAAGGCTCATGCAGGAGGCAACCAATTGATGTGTTCCTCTAACACTGATATTTCTCTGTCTTTCCCTCTCTCTTCCACTCTCTCTAAAAATCAGTGGGAAAATATCCTCGGGTGAGGATTTTTAAAAAAAGAAAGAAACATCAATGATGAGAGAGAATCATTGTTTGGCTGCCTCCTGCATGCCCCTGACTAGGGAGCCTGCAACCTAGGCATGTGCCCTGACTGGGAATCGAACTGTGACCTCCTGGTTCATAGGTCAATGCTCAACCAATGAGCCACGCAGGCCAGGTCATAACCCATTTTTTAAAATGAGGACACTGAGGCAAATAATAAAGCAAGATTTAAATACAGGTCAATCATCTGAAACCAGAGCTCAAAGTATGCTATCTTGTTAATACCTCTTTTAACTATATTGTAATTCTACTAATAGTCTTTTGAGCAGAGAAATATAGCTGCTCCATAAATATTAAATTTTGGAAAAATGGAAAGTTCGTTGAATGAAAATGTGAGTCATGAGCTCAGACTGATATAGGCAACCGTCATGCATATAAAGTGCTATATTAATTAATGTGCTCTGTTAGCTGAGATTCCATTCTATTCAAAGGAGATAAAATTTAAGACTTTCAAGAAACCATAATCAGGCTCTGGACAGGTAGCTCGGTTGGTTAGAGTGTCACCTTGATACACCAAGGTTGGGGGTTTGATCTTTAGTCAGAGAACACACACAAGAAGCAACCAATGAATGCATCAATAAGTGGAACAACAAATGAATCCCTCTCTCTCTCTCTCTCTCTCTCTGTGTGTGTGTGTGTGTATGTGTGTGTGTGTGTGTGTGTGTGTGTGTCTGTCTCTCCCCCTTCCTTTCTCTCTCTCTAAAATCAATTTTTTTAAAAAGAAGTAATCAGTGAGTCAATTTCTCTTCTCCGCCTCTCCATCTTCAGGTCGGGTTCCTTCTCCAGGCCGTGAGAGGCAGCTGTGCAGGAGGCCGGCGCTGCTCTGCGGAGGGCTCACCTTCAGGCCGGGGCCCTCGGCGGATGATCTTGTAAAAAGATTTTAAGGGAAATCCAGCAGGTGTGCAAGAACAGAATTACTTTTCCGGAAACGAAGACAATCCAGTCTTGACAACATATTCACCATGTCCAGTATACAATCAGAAATTCCTACACTTGCAAAGAAACTAGAAAGCAGCTTCCACATGGAAATGATTCAGTTGATAGAAACTGAGATGGTTCAATTATTGTATTTAAAATACAAAGACATGTCAGCAGTTATTATGAGTAAGTTTAAAGTCTTGATGGAAAATATGGACTTAATGGTTGAAGAGATAAGGGAATCTCTTAAAAATGACCTAAAGGAAATTTTAGGAGTAAACACTACAATGCTTGAAATGAAAAATCCAAAGAACCCCAATATCAGAAAAGAGTTGCAACAAATGAAGGATACCACATCTATAAAAAGAGGGTTGGTAGAGAAAATAGAAGGAGAAAACTATATTGAGGATATAGAAAATTTGACTTTGAAAAGAAGTGAAATAGTTAAACTCGGTAGCAAATTAGACCAAAGTAAAGACTACACTAGTAACCAAGGTAAAAAACTGTCCCCGGATGATTCACAAAATCACAAAGTTCTAGAAAATATGGAAGAATCCATAGGTAATACAGATGACACAGGTAGAAATTGCAACATTCATATAGAAGTTACAGGAGAGGATGAGGGCCAAGAGCATGGAGAGGATGTATTAGTCAAAGAAAGGAGAGAGGAAAACATCCCTCAGAACTTCAAAAATAAAGAGAAAGTTCTAAAAGCCTTCAAAGAAGATGGAGCAATACTAACACTGGCAGCAGACTTTTCATCAGCAACACTGGGCATTAGTAAGCAATGGAGTAATGTCTTCAACATTCTGAGGGAAAATGATTTTGAACCAAAAATCTTATGCCAATTTAAGCTAGCATTTAAATGTGATGGCAAAATCAGGACTTTTTCAGACATGCAAAGCCTCAGGAAATTTATCAGCCAAAAATCTTTTATGAAAGAATTACTGAAAGGGGCATTCCCAGAAAATGAAAACAGGAAGAAAGGAGGAAGAAGATATGGGATTCAAGAAAAAATGGACAAAACTCTAATAACCTCTAAGTATGGATCTGTGGCAGCAACCAGTGATGGCTTGAGCTTTCTATTTAGTAAAGAGGTAAAGGTTGCTGAGACAGAGGAAGTAAAAAGCTTAGAGACTCACGAGGAAGAGGCTTCAGAGTCTGAGGAAAAGGAAGCCCTGGAGGAGGAAGAGGCCTCAGAGCTAGAAGAGGAAGAAGAGGAGGCTTTAGATTTGGAGGATGGAGAAGAGGCTTCAGGGCTGGAGCAAGAGGCTTCTGAGTTGGAGGAAGACGGAGAGTTCTCAGAGTTAGGGGAGAAGGAAGAGGTTTCAGAGTTAGAGCAAGAGGAAGAGTCTTCAGGACTGGAGGAAGAAAAGGCCTCAGTATCATGTAACAAATTTTACGCAAACTTGCAGTATTCTGCTATGGCACATGGAATTGAACTAAACAGTGAGGAATTGGATAGAATTTTTTCTGAAGAGGAAAAATGTTATGAGCTACAGGAGGGAGATAGCTCAGAGTGGGAAAGGGAACTGTACTTACCATGGCCAGAAGAAGAGGACTCTGAAGTAGAAGAGACTACCTCCGAGACTGAGGAAAAAGAGGCCTCACTTTTACTTAAAGAACTTCCCTGTACTTACTTGGCTTCAGATTCTGAGGAGAAAAAATTGGTGAAACATAAGCTAACATCTAAGGAAACAGAGTTACTACAAGAAACAGAAGAGAACTTTAGGAGAAGTGTAATTAATTCATTCAGAAAGATACAAGAAGAGATTGTAGATATTAAAAATTACCATCCTGGAAATAAAAAACTATCTACACTGAGTGTTAGAATAGACATACTTAAGGAGAAAATAAATAATCTAGAAGATAGAATTGAAGAGTCCTCTAAGGATACAAGGCAAATGGCCAAACAGATAATAATTAAAGAAAGAATAAGAGATGTAGAGGATAGAGCCAGAAGCTCAAACATCCGTTTGATAGGAATTCCAGAAAAAGATAATAAAGAGAATGGAGCAGAGGAAATAATTAAGGAAATAATTGAAGAAAACTTTGCAGAGCTAAAAAGGTCAGGTCTGGACATTGTCAGTGCCTTTCGAATACCCAGTAAAATAGATGAAAAGAGACCCACTCCTAGACACATCTTGGTGAAATTTGGCAATTCCAGTGATAGAGAAAAAATCATAACTGCTTCCAGAGAGAAAAAAGAGGTAACCTACAGAGGAAGAAGAATCAGAATGACAGCAGACTTATCACTGGATACTCTGGATGCTAGAAGTCAATGGGGCAGTATCATAAGAGGTCTGCAGGAAAAAGGCTTTAAACCTAGAATCTTATATCCAGCCAAATTGGCATTTGATTTTGAGGGTCAAACAAAGGTATTTCTTTATATTGAAGAATTCAGAAAGTTCATTTCTTGCATACCCTCTTTGAAAGAATCACTGGAGGATATATTTTAGCAATCGAGGGTCAGTGTAAACACATACAATATATATTTTTCCCAAAATCAAGGAAAACTAAAATGCCACAATTTTATCCAACAAGATTGACAGCTAACAGTATACTTGGGGATGAGGAGAAAGGAAGATTACAAATAGTGCCCACATGTTGGTAAATTTAAAGGGTGTATTAAAATTATTTATCATAATGTGAATCTTAAAATCTTAATTAAACTATTTTCCTTTCAAAAAAAATAAAAAGAAGTAATCATACCCTACACTTGGATCTGTGTCTAATAAAACACTCAAGTATGACTGAAGCAAAGAGTTCATTCACACACTTCCCCCAGAGGGTGTTCAGTTCACATCGTTAAAAGTGTGTTACTGCCGAAACCGGTTTGGCTCAGTGGATAGAGCGTCAGCCTGCGGACTAAAAGGTCCCAGGTTCGATTCCGGTTAAGGGCATGTACATTGGTTGCGGGCACATCCCCGGTAGGGGGTGTGCAGGAGGCAGCTGGTCGATGTTTCTAGCTCTCTATCCCTCTCCCTTCCTCTCTGTAAAAACTCAATAAAATATATTTTAAAAAAAAAGTGTGTTACTACAGCCTTAACCGGTGTGGCTCAGTGGATAGAGCGTCGGCCTGTGGACTCAAGGGTCCCAGGTTCGATTCCGGTCAAGAGCATGTACCTTGGTTGCGGGCACATCCCCAGTAGGGGGTGTGCAGGAGGCAGCTGATCGATGTTTCCTCTCTCATCGATGTTTCTAACTCTCTATCCCTCTCTGTAAAAAAACAATAAAATATTTTTTTAAAAAAGTGTGTTACTACAGAGATGAAAAGATACATCTAGGGCAGTGGTCGGCAAACTCATTAGTCAACAGAGTGGCAAACCGCGGCTCGAGAGCCACAGGTGGCTCACGAGCCGCAGTTTGCTGACCACTGATCTAGGGGAAGCCATTGTAATAGTGTCTTGATCCTGCTGGGCCTGAGCCTTCAAACAGGTTCTGAGGCAGTATATCAAGACCTTTTTAAAAGAACCATTATGTCAATTAACAAATAAACCATTGAAAAGTAAAATTAGCCCATCCGTGTGGCTCAGCAGTTGAGTGTCGACCTATGAACCAGGAGGTCACAGTTTGATTCTCGGTCAGGGCACCTGCCTAGGTTGCAGGCTCAATCCCCAGTGTAGGGCATGCAGGAGGCAGCCGATCAATGATTCTCTCTCATCATTGATGTTTCTATTTCTCTCTCCCTCTCCCTTCCTCTCTGAAATCAATAAAAATATATTTTTTTAAAAAGAAAAGTAAAATCAAACAGTCTTAGGAAAAGAAACTAAATAGTCTAGAGAACAATGGCTCCAGAGCTAAATTAGGCCAACATAATTATTTAAGTTCCAGCTTTTAGGCCTTCCAATTTGTCTAGCAATGCAGTATTTTGTTATTGTTGTTGTTGTTGTTAATCTTCACCCGAGGATATTTTTCCATTGATTTTTAAATATATTTTATTGTTTTTTTACAGAGAGGAAGGGAGTGGGATAGAGAGTTAGAAACATCAATGAGAGAGAAACATCAATCAGCTGCCTCCTGTACACCCACTACTGGGGATGTGCCCACAACCAAGGTACATGCCCTTGACCGGAATCGAACCTGGGACCCTTCAGTCCGCAGGCTGATGCTCCATCCACTGAGCCAAACCAGTTAGGACTCCATTGATTTTTAGAGAGAGTAGAAGTGAGGGAGAGAGACAGAGAGAGAAAAACATCGATGTGAGAGAGACACATCAATTGGTTACATCCTGCACACGCCCTGACCAGGGCCAAGGATCAAGCCTACAACCAAGGTACCTGCCCTTGACAGGAATCAAACCCTGGACCCTTCAGTCCACAGGCCAACACTCTATACACTGAGCCAAACCGGCTAGGGCCTATCAATGCAGTATTGATTTCTGACAAATTAGGGAGACATGGCCTTCACCCACTAGCTCCTGTTTATAAATACCAAATGTTTCAGGAACCATTGTTTTTGTTAGGGAGGTTTAATTTTTGCCTTGCAATTTAATAAGAAATAAGAATTGTAATAGGTGGAATATATTCTCAAAGCTGAATTATTCTTGAATTTGTGGGACAACCAGTAACAAGTACAGTATACTCATCTTAAAAGTAGAAGTTTTGTGGATGAGCAATTTCATGAATATTAAATGTCTTTTTAACCTCTAAGAAGATACCACCCTTGATTGATTTTTTTTTTTGAGGCCCTAGGTTCAATTTAAAGGATTTCAGCATGAAGTATACCAACTGATATAAAGAATTTTTTCTTATTTTACTTTCACTACATTTTCCTATTCCTCTGTGGGTGTCGGTGTGTGTGTGTATACACACTCATCAATATCTTCTCTTAGAATAGAAACCTGGATAATACCAATAAAAGATGAGCTAATTTTTGCTTTCCTTATAAAATATGTTTAATATGTTATTCAAATAAAAGTTAGCAACACTATCTTGTTGAGCAGTCACAGTCGTGACGAGCGTACTGAATGACAGAGAAGTCATTGTGGTTTCATGCCAGCAGAGCTTGCTGGAAACCCACTTTAACTTGCTGAGGAAAAAAAAAATCAGTCCTCTCAAATTCCTGAGGAGCTGTTCACAGAGAGGTGCCTCATGAGAGGTACTCTGGTATAAAACAACTCAAGGTTTGGCTCAATGGATAGAACATCGACCTATGGACTGAAGGGTCCTGGGTTCGATTCCAGTCAAGGGCACATGCCCGGGTTTCGGGCTCAATCCCCAGTAGGGGGCATGCAGGAGGCAGCCAATCAATGGTCCCCTTTCATCATTAATGTTTCTAGCTCTCTCTCCCTCTCCCTTCCTCTCTGAAATCATGTGTGTGTGTGTGTGTGTGTGTGTGTGTGTATGTGTATGTGTGTGTGTGTATCCTACCTTATAATAGAGAAACATGCAAATTGACCGCACCTTCGCTACGCCCACAGCCAATCAGAGCGAACAAGATGGCAGTTAATTTGCATATGCGGCCGCTCCTAGCCTGTAGGCCCGTGCTTAGGTCCTGAGCGGCAGGGGTCCCAGAACACCCCCTGGCCACTCAGAGCCTATGGGTGTAGGCGCCAAGCAACCTGGCGGGCGGAACATCCGCCCCACCCCCAGCGGCTTGCAAAGGCTCCTGCACAAAGCCGCGGTTTGGGGCCACGCCCCCAGCCAGGCGCCCAGGACCAGGGGCTGCTGCTGGCCTCCTGGGTTTGCCGAGACCCTGGCGGCCACCGCTGTGTGCTGCCCAGGGTCCCTGCAAGCCTCGAGCCTGGGGCCCATGGTGGGGCTGGCTGCTGGCCTTGGGGCATTTGGAGACGGGGATGTTCCCGCCCAGCCCCAGAGGCTTTCCAAGCTCCAGCACCAAGTGGCAGATTGTGTCCATGCCCCAAGCCTAGCGCCCTCCACAGGGGGATGGCTGCTGGCCTCTGGGGTGTGCAGAGACCCCGGCAGCCACCACCGGGTGGAAGGGACATGCCCCTAGCCCAGTGGACACAATCCAGGGGCTGCATGAGCTGCAGAGGATACACCTTTTGAAAAAAATTTTTATTGATTTTTTTTTTTTTACAGAGAAGAGGGGAGAGGGATAGACAGTCAGAAATATCAATGAGAGAGAAACATCCATTAGCTGCCTCCTGCACACTCCCCACTGGGGATATGCCTCCAACCAAGGTACATGCCCTTAACAGGAATCAAACCTGGGACCCTTCAGTCTGCAGGCCCACGGTCTATCCACTGAGCCAAACCATTTTGAGAGTAAATACCTTTTCTGACAACTCATTGGCTAATCTCCCTGTAGGCCACCAATTGCAGTGTACTTGGTAATTTGGGTTATAAGAATCCAAGAAGGTAATCTAGGGTTTTTCCACCACACTCTTGAAGGAAAAAATGAAGGTCCCTTGAGGGGTCCCAGATTGGAGAGACTGCAGGTTGGGCTAAGGGACAACACCCGCTGTTACCCCCCTCCCCGCTGTGCACGAATTTCGTGCACTGGGCCTCTAGTATATATATATAGATAGATAGATAGATATGTATATATGTATATATACACTACACTGACAAGTGCTGGCGAGGATGTGGAGAAAAAGAAAAGGAACCCTCATGCACTGCTGGTGGGAATGCAGACTGGTGCACCCACTGTGGAGAACAGTATAGAGTTTCATCAAAAAACTAAAAATGGAACTCCCATTTAACCCAGTGATCCCACTTCTAGGAATATATCCCAAGAAACTAGAAACACCAATCAGAAAGGATATATGCACCCCTATGTTCATACCGGCACAATTTACCATAGCTAAGATTTGGAAACAGCCTAAGTGCCCATCAGCAGATGAGTGGATTAAAACACTGTGGTACATCTACACAATGGAATACTATGCCGCTATAAAAAAGAAGGAACTCCTACCATTTGCAACAGCATGGATGGAGCTGGAGAGCATTAGGCTAAGTGAAATAAGTCAGTCAGAGAAAGATAAATATCACATGATCTCACTCATTTGTGGATTATAATGAACAACATAAACTGATGAACAAAAACAGATCCAAAGACAGAGAAGCATCGATCAGATGCTCAAACCTCAGAAGGAAGGCAGGGGAGAGTGGGGGTAAAGGGGAGAGATCAACCAAAGGACTTGTATGCATGCATGTAAGCCTAATCAATGGACACAGACACCAGGGGAGGTGAGGGCATGAAGGACACATATGTAATACCTTAATCAAAAAATAAATAAGCCCTAACCGGTTTGGCTCAGTGGATAGAGCGTAGGCCTGCAGACTGAAGCGTCCCAGGATCGACTCAGGGCAAAGGCACATTCTTGGGTTGCAGGCTCGAACCCCAGTGTGGGGCGTGCAGGAAGCAGCCGATCAATGATTCTCTCTCATCATTGATGCTTTTATCTCTCTCTCCCTCTCCCTTCCTCTCTGAAGTCAACAACAACAACAACAAAAATATATATATATACTAGAGGCCCGGTGCACGAAATTCGTGCACGAGGAGAATTGTCCCTCAGCCCAGCCTGCACCCTCTCCAATCTGGGACCCCTTGAGGGATGTCCGACTGCCCGTTTAGGTCCGATCCCACCGGTTGCAGGCTCAATCCCCAATAGGGGGCATAAAGGAGGCAGCCGATCAATGATTCTCTCTCATCATTGATGTTTCTATCTCTTGCTCCCTCACCCTTCCTTTCTGAAATCAATAAAAAATATATTTTAAAAAAGAATTTCTGAATAAGAAGAAATGTATCAGAAATCCAGAGTAATTTCGCACTCATCCCACTGGGATCGGGCCTAAACTGGCAGTCGGACATCCCTCTCACAATCCAGGACTGCTGGCTCCCAACTGCTCACCAGCCTGCCTTCCTGATTGCCCCTAACCTCTTCTGCCTGCCAGCCTGATCACCCCCTAACCACTCCCCTGTCAGCCTGATTAATACCTAACTGCTCCCCTGCCAGCCTGTTTGCCCCTAACTGCCCTCCCCTGCAGGCCTGGTCACCCCTAACTGCCCTCCCCTGCAGGCCTGGTCACCCCTAACTGCTCTCCCCTGCAGGCCTGGGTCCTCCCCAACTGCCTTTCCCTGTAGGCCCGGTCGCCCCCAACTGCCTTCCCTTGCAGTCCTGGTCCCTCTCAAAAGCCCACCCCTGCTGGCCTGATCACCCACAACTGCCCTCCCTTGCAGGCCTGGTCCCTCCCAACTGCCCTCTTCTGCTGGCCATCTTGTGGTGGCCATCTTGTGTCCACATGGGGACAGGATCTTTGACCACATAGGGGCAGCCATCTTGTGTGTTGGAGTGATGGTCAATCTGCACATTATTCTTTTATTAGATAGGATAGAGGCCTGGTGCATTGGTGGGGGCCGGCTGGTTGCCCTGAAGGGTGTCCCAGATCAGGGTGGGGGTTCCCTTGGGGCATGGGGCAGCCTGGGCGAGGGGCTTGTGGTGGTTTGCAGGCTGGCCATGCGCCCCCCCCCCCCCCCCACAACTCAAGCAGAGGCCCTGGTATCTGGGATTTTATTTATCTTCTACAATTGAAACTTTGTAGCCTGGAGTGAAGCCAAGCTTCCGGGTTGCTCCATGATGGCAGCCATTTCTGTTGGAATTTATTTATCTTCTATAATTGAAACTTTGTAGCCTTGAGCGGAGGCCTAGGCCGGCCAGGGTGTGCAGAAAGCTTGGCTTCCTCCATCGTCGGGGGAAACTGTAGCCTCCTGCTCTCTCTAGCTCTGTGGCTGCTGCCATTTCTGTTGAGATTTATCTTCTATAATTGAAACTTTGTAGCCTGGAGTGGAGGCCTCGGCCGGCCAGGGTGTGCTGAAAGCTTGGCTTCCTCCATCGCCAGGGGAACCCAAGCCTCCATCCTGCTCTCCGTGGCCACAGCCATCTTGGTTGGGGTTAATTTGCATAATCGCTCCTGATGGGCTGGTGGGCATGGCTGGTGGGTGTGGTATAGCGGAGTGATGGTTAATTTGCATATTACTCTTTTATTAGATAGGATATATATTTTTTTTAATTGGTTTCAGGGAGGAAGGGAGAGGGAGAGAGAAAGATAGAAACATCAATGATGAGAGAGAATCATTGATTGGCTGTTTCTTGCATGCCCCACACTAGGGATGGAGCCCTGACCCCGGAATCTTGGAATCGAACCGTGACCTCCTGGTTCATAGGTCGATGTTCAACCACTGAGTCATGCTAGCTGAGCAGAAAATAGAGCTTTATAAAAGTCACTAGGGTTGACCTTTTTTGGATTGCAACAGAATAAAAACGCTTCTGTCTTTCAGTTGATGTGGCCTTTTTTTCTGGATTCTGAAGTTAATGGGCAAGTTGTTATACACTGTGAGTGAAGGGGAAAAGGGTAGGTGTGCAACTTACAATTGCCAATGATGATATTACCTTTCTTTGTTGTGCATTTCACAAGCAGATTACATACCTGTTTGGGATATAGCAGCAGCAGCAACAACATATTTGAATAACATGTGCTAACTACACAGAGGTATTTGGCCTTTTAGTAAATGTAGTTTCGAGTGAGCTTTGGTGTTCCTGTCTTTTCTCTTGGTGAGTAGAGTTGGAGATTGGAGAGAGAAGCAGGGGTGACAGGAATGCTCTGTAGGCTTGCTTAGAGAAGGGCACACACGTACGTGTTTCCTATTTATGCCCCCCAACCCAGCACATACACCCACATTACATGCAGATGAATGAGGCTCTTTATAATGCCTTGAAAATGACTCAGAAACTGTGTATCTCTCAGGCTCCCTCCCCTGTATTTACATGCCCAAAGTCATGCATAATTTCCACTTCTTATCCCACACACTCCTGACATTTCCTTGTGAACCAACCATTGTGGAGGCTGTCAGCTGGTTTCTAATATTTTGTACCTTTCAGGCAGGTTAAAAAGAATATTTCACTACAGAATTGACCATGTCAAACAACAAGTGAACACTTGCTGCGGCCCACACCTTTGCCCAATACCAGGTAGAGCAAATACGGAAAGTGCCCTCCCAAACAGGAGAGTCTAACTCTGTCCTATGCCAACAATGATGGATCCTCCTATTTAGACAGCCACTTCAGCCTTGAAGTTTTGCCCATCCCTCCAAAATGCAATAAATCAGCATTTTGTCTCCACTTTAAAGAGTAAAACTTGCCCTAGCTGGTTTGGCTCAGTGAATAGAGCGTTGACCTGCATACTGAAGGGTCCTGGGGTTCAATTCCAGTTAAGGGCACATACCTTGGTTGCAGGTGTGCAGGAGGCAACCAATCGGTGTGTCTCTCTTACATCGACATTTCTCTCTCAGTGTCTCCCCCTCTTACCTTCCATGCTCTCTAAAAAACAAAATCAATGGAAAAATATCCTCCGGTGAGGATTAACAACAACAACAAAAGAGTAAAACTTCTAGAACTGAAAGTTGGAAGACCTGCACTTAAGTATTGGCTTAGTTCCCTCATAACCCTCATAACATATACCACCTCTCTAGGTCACTCTTGTTCATGATTAATCACTCTCATTTTGATTCATTTTGGCTGCATTTCAGATCCTGATTTTTTTTCTGACCTGGTTTTCAAATTCTGAGTTCTTCAAGCTGGGCTAATAATGAAATTAACAGAGACAGATTAACAGGAGAAAATGTCCAAGTTTATTATACAAATGCATATTCAAGGATGCCATAAAATATGACCCCAAAAGGCATTGGGCAATTGAGGTTTATGCCATTATGGACAAAGGAGGAAGGGGGGGAAGGCACCTGGGATTTTGAAATAGTGGGAAGCAAAGGTTCTTTCTTAGTCTTTTGTTTCTTAATAACCAGCTTAAAATCAATACCACAAAAGGCACAGTTTTGGGATGACAAAACTTTGGTCCCCTTCACTATGACATCTGAAGGGAAGATTAAGCTTTAGGGTGAGATTACATAATTGTTCACGAAAAGGTACACTTGAGACCTTAGAAAAGAAGTGGTAGCCCAGCCGGCATGGCTCAGTGGTTGAGTGTTGACCTGTGAACCAGGAGGTCATGGTCCGATTCCCAGTCAGGGTACATGCCTAGGTTGCAGGCTCGGTCCCCAGTGTGGGTGTGCAGGAGGCAGCCGATCAGTGATTCTCTCTCATCATTGATATTTCTATCTTTCTCTCCCTCTCCCTTCCTCTCTGAAATCAATGAAAAATATATATATTTTTTAAATAAAAGAAATGGTATTCCTATACAGTATGATTTTTGTTGTAGAAGCAATTTTTCTTATTATCCCCAAATCAACTTTTACTCCTGAATTTTGTATGGGCTTTCTACTTTCAGTCAAATTGTAGTCTCCTTTTCTTTTCCTACCTAAAGTTGCAGAGTAAATTTTGTGTATGTGTGTCTGTGTGTGTCACACATATCCAACTCAAGTCAGTGCTGCTAATTCATACTTTTTGTCTAGGAAGAGTGGTGATGATAAGTGTATTTCAGCAGGGGCACTGGAATAATAAAAGTTTCTCAGGAAGTGTTAAGAGCAGAGTACTGTGGCAGCAGTTTCACATCGAGGATGTGACTATGTTAAAATATCACCAGTAGATGTACTAGTAAATAAGTAGAAAATAGATATTGTAGAGATTGTCACAAGATATTAAGTGACAGCTATCCACTTTCCTTCCATCATATCATTCTCCAAAGGCAACTACTTTTCAAAGTTTTTTTTGTTTTCCTCTAGAATTTATTGTGTGTGTGTGTGTGTGTGTGTGTGTGTGTGTGTGTGTGTGTGATACACACCAGGGACTATTCATGACTGGATAACTTGCTCTTATTCTCTTAATAATTTATTTTACAGACCTTTGTCGATTTGACATACACAATCTCATTTTTACGGGTTGTATAGTATTCCATCTTCCATCTGATGGATAGTCCCAATTTATTTAACCAGTTTCCAATTAATCAATGCCTTTGTGATTTCTTTTTCTCTATTCAATAATGTTGTAATAAACATCCTTTTGAACAGACTTTGAAAAACTTTTGCAAGTATATCTCTATTCCTAGCAGTGCAATTTCTGGATGAAAAGTTGATTTATTTATTTTTAATGTGTTCCTTTATTTTAAAGAGAGAGGAAGGGAGAGGGATAGAAACATCGATGAGAGTGCTCTAGCTGGTTTGGATCAGTGGATAGATTGTCAGCCTGAAAACTGAAGGGTCCCAGGTTTGATTCCAGTCAAGGACACATGCCCAGGTAGCAGGCTTGATCTCCAGTGGAGGGCATGCAGGAGGCAGCCAATCAATGATTCTCTCTCATCATTGATGTTTCTGTCTCTCTCTCGCTCTCCCTTCCTCTCTGAAATCAATAAAAATATATTTAAAAGGAAAGGAAGAAACATTGGTGAAAGAGAAAAAAATCTATCAGCTTCCTCCTGCAAACCCCCTACTGGGGCTCAAGCCCACAACCCCAGCATGTGCCCTGACCTGGAATCGAACTTATGACTTCTTGGTTCATAGGTCAATGCTCACCACTGAGCCATATAAGCTGGACAAAAAGTGCATTTAAATGATGGGTAGCTATTGCCAAATTGCCCTCCCGAAATCACTTTGCTCATTGACACTCCCTCCAACACAATATGGCAATGCCTATTTCCCTAAACTCTCACCATCACTAGATATCTATATCTATATCTATATATCTATATATTTTTATTACTAATATTATAAATGATACATAGCACTTTATTATTTTGATTTTCATTTCTTTAATTATGAGCAAGGTTGAGGTAATAATACTTTTAACATTGAGTTACTCTGATGGATCATATGCTCATTTGGAGATATGGCAAATCTGTTTATAAGAAAACTAGAGGCCCAGTGCACAAAATTCGTGCACGGGGGTCCCTCAGCCCAACCTGCACCCTCTACAATCCAGGAGCTCTCAGAGGATATCTTACTGATGGCTTAGGCCCACTCCCATGGTTCTCTGTTCTCTGCGGGGCCTGGAGGTTTCCCTGCAGCCATGGAGATGAAGCCCCCATGCCCTGCTGTCGCTCTCTGCCTGCTGCAACCATGTGCCATGTGAAGGAAGCCCCAATGCCCTGCAATGTGCTCTGTCTGCCAGGCCTGGGGGCTTTCCAGACACGGACACACTAAGGAAGCCCCCATGCCCTGTTGTCCGGGCTCTGTCTGCAGGGCCTGGGGGTGTTCCCACCGCTACTGCCCACTAAGGAAGCCCCCAAGCCCTGCTGTCTGGGCTCTGTCTGCCATGTCTGGGGACTTCCCTGCCACCGCCCCACTAAGGAAGCCGCCATGCCCAGCTTTGCAGGGCCTGGCAGCTTCCCGGCTGCCGAGATCAGGAAGCCGCCATGCCCTGTTCTGCTGGCACTGGAATCTTCCCAATCGCCTCAGCGACCATCGGGAAGACTCCATGCCCTGCTCCTCCACTGGCTCCCTGTGCGCAGGGCCTGGCAGCTTCCCCATCGCCACGGCGACAGGCCCTGCTCCTCCGCCGGCTCCTGGGCTTCCCAATCGCTTCGTGATGGGCCCTGTTCCTCCGCTGGCTCCTGGCGGCTTCCCCATCGCCACAGCGACGGGCCCTGCGCCTCCGCTGGCTCCTGGGCTTCCCGATCGCCCTGCGTCAGGCCCTGCTCCTCTGCCAGCTCCGTGTGCGCAGGGCCTGGCGGCTTCCCACTGCCGCAGCACTAAGGAAGCAACCATGCCCTGCTCTCAGTGCTCTGTTTGTCTGGTGGGACAGGCCAGACACTCCAGCAGTGGGGCTGAGGGGACTGGGCACCGCCATCTTGTGGGTATGGGGGCCGCCATTTTGTCGCGGAGTGATGCCTAATTTGCATATTACTCTATTATTAGATAGGATAAGTCATACCTATATATAATCTAAAAACTAATTTACAACTGAGAAGTTCTGTGGCTTTGAGCAATCCTTTATCTCTCTGGGCCTCAATTATCAAAATGAAAAGGTTGGGCAAGATAATCTCTAAGAATACATGTAGTCCCAAGTCTACAAGTTGAGTTAATTTTTTTTTTTTTTAAGTATCAAAAGAATCAAAAGGGTCCAGTTGGTGTGCCTCAATGATTGAGCATTGACCTATGAACCAGGAGGTCATGGTTTGATTCCTAGTCAGGGCACATGCCCAGGTTGCTGGCTGGTCCCCAGTGGGGGGTGTGTGGGAGGAAGCCAATCAATGATTCTCTCTTATTATTGACTAGTAGCCCTGCACATGAATTCATGTGCCAGTAGTTCTCTGCTTCCCTCCTGTAGCTCTCCGCCCACTGCCCCGCCCTCCTGTAGCTCCCCTCATCCCTCTCCTCCTTTCCCCCCTTATAGCTTGCTGTCCTACCCCCTCCTGTAACTTTTTGCCACCCACTTGTAATTCACTGCCCCACCCTCCTACAGATCTGTGATCTGGTCATTACGTGTTTGGTCGTTACATCTCAAGGCGTAATGGATAATTAGCATATTCCTCTTTTATTATATAGGATGTTTCTATCTCTCCCTCTCCCTTTTTCTCTGAAATCAATAAAAATATTTTTTAAAGTATCAAAAGGTATCTATATATATAAAAACCAAGCGACTAGAACAACCGGAATGACCGGTCACTATGACATGCACTGCAGCGGCCAACCAGCCAACCAGCCTGATTAGGGCCCTGATTGGCCCCCCAACCTCCCGTGGCCCCTCCCCCCTGCCAGCCCTGTCCCCAATTGCCCCCACCACCACCATAGGGTCGGGCTGGCCAGCCAACTGCCCACGGCCCCTCCCCCTGCCTGGCCCCACCCTCAATCATCCCCCATCCCCATTGGGGGTGGGGCCAGCCAGCCAACCTCCTACATCCCCTTCTCCCAGTGGATCGGCCCCCGTTGGGGTGGGCCAGCCAGACCCCATCCATGCACAAATTCGTGCCAGGCCTCTAGTCACATATAAATAGTGAATGTTTTAGTCCAGTCAGGCTGCTGTAACAAAATCCCATAGAAAACAAACATTTATTTCTCACTATTCTGGAGGCTGGGAAGACAAAGGCACCAGTAGATTTGGTGTCTGGTGACAGCCCACTTCCTGGTTCATATAGCTGTCTTCTCACTATAACTGTATGTGGAAGAAGGGACAGTAGGCTCTCTGGGGACTTTTATAAGGTAACTGATCCCATTCATGAGCACTCTCCCCTTACAACCTAATCAGCTACCAAATGCCTCATCTCTAAACACCATCACATTGGGGATTAGGTATCAGCACATGAACTTTGGGGTACACATTCAGTCTCTAGCAGTAAATAAATCACAATGTACAGATGTGGGAAGAAATTAAAGATAATAATGCACAACCCTAGGGAGAATTGTGTTTATCTCTTACTTTGTTATGTGTTTTCATATTTTTATGTTTTAACTTTTTAGTTACACAGTATAAAATAAAGTCAAATCGCCTGACCAGTTTGGCTCAGTGGGTAGAGCATTGGCCTGCGGACTGAAGGGTCCTGGTTTCGATTCCAATCAAGGGCATGTACCTTGGTTGTGGGCACATCCCCAGTAGAGGGTGTGCAGGAAGCAGCTGATTGATGTCTCTCTCTCATTGATGTTTCTTATCTCTCTATCCTTCTCCCTTCTTCTCTCTAAAAAAATCAATAAAATATATATTAAAAAATAAAATAAAACAATAAAGTCAAACCAAAATATTTAAATGAGGGGGGAAACCTTTGTTTAAAAATTATTTGCTATTTAGCAATAGGATCCCTTCTAATCCTACTGCGTATGCTATAAATTTTATAAGGCTGTTATCAATGTATGTACATTGTTTATTTACTTAATACTTAACATTCTTTTATATATTTATTTCCACACTTTATATAGTCCTAACATTTGTCATTTATAATGGGACTATTAATCCATTGCCCAAACACATCACAAGTTGCCTAGCAATTTCTTCACAGAGGTATTTCAGATACATTCCAGTTTGTTCTGGAATATGATACACAACTGTAAGTGTCTTTGTACAAGTGGTTCTTTCCCTTTCATTTGAAGTATTTCCTTAGTAATGATGGCTCTCATTCTATCAGCAATACATAAGAATATCTTTTTTCCCCACAACCCTGTCAACAATGACCTACTCAAACTGATTTATTTTGTCTAATTAAATATAGTTAAGATGAAATCTTATAGTTGATCTAATTCACAAAATGTTTAATTCTGGAAGCTAAATTTTTAAATAACATTTGATTACTCCATATATTTCTTCTTACATAAGTGTACATTTATATTCTTTGACCATGCTACTATTAGAAAGTACCATATTTTCCGGCGTATAAGACGACTGGGCGTATAAGACGACCCCCAACTTTTCCAGTTAAAATATAGAGTTTGGGATATACCTGCCCTATAAGATGACACCCAGTGTATAAGACGACCCCTGACTTTTGAGAATATTTTCCTGGGTTAAAAAGTCATCTTATACGCTGGAAAATATGGTAGTTACTGCCTTTCTAAACCCACTAGAGGCCCAGTGCATGAATTCGTGTATGGGTGGGGTCCCTTGGCCTGGCTGGCGATTGGGGCCTATCAGGGGGGCCTGCTGGCAGGGGGTAGACACTACGGGAGGTTGGCTGGCCAGAGGGAGAGACTGCAGGAGGTTGGCTGGTGGGGGAGGGGCCATGAGAGGTTGGCCATAGCACACTGACTACCAGGGGGCAGCTCCTGAGTTGAGCATCTGCCCCCTGGTGGTCAGTGCATGTCATGGCGACTGGTCAACCAGTTGTTCCAGTCATTCAGTCATTCCATCATAACAGTCGCTTGGGCTTCTATATATATACTAGAGGCCCGGTGCACGAAATTCGTGCATGGGGGTGGGGTGTCCCTCAACCCAGCCTGCACCCTCTCTAATCTGGGACCCCTCAAGGGATGTCCGACTGCCCAGGGATGGCAGTCAGACATCCCTCTCACAATCCAGGATTGCTGGCTCCGAACTGCTGGCCTGCCTGCCTTCCTGATTGCCCCTAACCACTTCTGCCTGCCAGCCCAATCACCCCCTAACCACTCTCCTGCCAGCCTGATCAATCCCTAATTGTTCCCCTGCCACCTCAGTCGTCCCCAACTGCCTTCCCCTGACAGCCCGGTCACTCCCAAATGCTCTCCCCTCCATATTACCTCTTTACTAGATAAGGTTTTTTTCTTTAACATATTGGACAGTGTACCTGCCGTGGTCTTCACAAACCAGTAAAAATGTAAACCCAAACTAAAAGTGTCATAAAATAAACAAACAGTAATTTCATGAGACCTTAGAAAGGTGATATGATGTGATTGTTTCTTCCTTTTTTCTTTCTTTCTTTTTCTTGATGTTTCAACTTTTGTCCTTTCTTTTTTCCTTTTATTCCTTTTCTGTCCTCTCTTTCTCTTAACTTTTCCGTTGGTAGAATCATCAGTTCTTGAATCTGTCTTGCTTCCAGAAGACAAAGAAGAGGGAAACACACCATCATCTGAAGAAAAAGATGATCTATGATGGGATTGGTGGTGTTTCTGGTTTTGCTCTTTTCCCCGTTTGTTTGTCATTTCTGCCGGCCCCGGCATCTTCAGGACTTGTGCATGGGCACTTCTTATTCATGTCTACAAAACCTCCCTGCCTTGGTGAAAACTGTAGGGGAAAAGGCCTTCCTGGGTGGGCTCAAGCCCTGCCCAAGGTGCTGAGGAACCAGGGTGGGGAGCACTCTGCACCGCCGCTGCAAGAGCCAACCTCCGGACCTCAGGGTACTCTCCAGTAATGTAACTGCAATGTCCAGGTTTGCCTTCAGAAATTAGTTGTAAGTTACTTCCGATGTGAAACCCTACCTCAGACATTTCCATGTGGTTCCTAAAGATTTTAAACAAAACCCATTTACCTCCCTAACCTGGTCAGAAGTTTCTACCCAATGGGAGAGGTTTGCTGGGCAGCATCGCCCAGATATCACCGCCCATCTCGAATCACTCGGCTGGCAGGAAGGGAAGTTCCAAGGCTATAGTGTGTGGGGGGGATCACTCCATGGGGGTGCAGCCTGACACCCCAGGCTGCCTCTTGGAGGGAATAGCTCTGGGGTGCACAGCTGCCTCCCAGGCCTACATCCCCCAGCTGCAGATGGGAGCTGATCTCAGAGGGAGCAGGGTGTGGGGGGTGGGGAGGGAGGTGTATAGGCAGCTCCTGGGTCTCCCAGGCCCACAGCCCCGGCTGGGACAGGCAGCAGATGGCTCCGGCCCTGCACAGGCACCTCGCAGGCCCAATGCCCAGGCCGCTGTGGGCAGCTGATCTTGCCGGCCAGTACTGGCACCTCCCAGACCAATGGCCGGGCCTCGGCAGGCAGCTGATTGTGCACGCCTTGTGCGGGCGCCTCCCAGACCCACGGCCTGGGCCTCCTCGGGCAGCTGATCTAGCAAGCCAAGTGCAGGCGCCTCCCAGACCCACGGCCCAGGTCGCAGAGGGCACCTGATGGAGGCGGCCATGTGCAAGCGCCTCCCAGACCCACGGCCCAGGCATCCGGGGCAGCTGATCTCGCTGGCCCAGTACTGGCGCCTCCTAGACCCACGGCCCAGGCTGGGGCGGGCAGCTGATCGCGCCGGCCGTGCGCGGGCGCCTCCCAGGCCCACAGCTCAGGCATCTGCGGGCAGCTGATCACGCCAGCCCAGTACTGGCGCCTCCCAGACCCACAGCCCTGGTCGCAGAGGGCAGCTGATGGCGCCGACCCAGTACTGGCGCCTCCCAGACCCAAGGCCCGGGTTGGGGTGGGCAGCTGATCGCGCCAGCCATGCACGGGCGCCACCCAGACCCACGGCCCGGGTCGCGGAGGGCAGCTGATCTCCCCAGCCCAGTACTGGCACCTCCCAGACCCACGGCCCCGGTCATGGAGGGCAGCTGATCATGGCGGCCATGTGCAAGCGCCTCCCAGACCCACATCCCAGGTCAGGGTGGGCAGCCGATCATGGCAGCTGTGCATGGGCGCCTCCCAGACCCATGGCCCAGTCCCGGAGGGCAGCTGATTGCGCCGACCCAGTACTGGCGCCTCCCAGACCCACGGCCCAGGTCTCAGAGGGCAGCTGATCATGGCGGCCATGTGCAAGCGCCTCCCAGACCCAAGTCCTGGGTCAGGGCAGGCAGCTGATCATGGCGGCTGTGCATGGGTGCCTCCCAGACCCATGGCCAGGTTCAGGGCTAGGAGAGGATCTGGCCAGAGGGCAAAGCCGCCTCCTAGGCCAACAGGCTGGGCTGCTTGCTGCCTGCTCTCAGCGGCAGCCTTCCCTGGGACTGGGGGACTCCTGCGGGCCTGAGAGGACTGGGCGCTGCCATCTTGTGTCTATGGGCGCCACCATTTTGTCGCGGAGTGATGTTAATTTGCATATTACTCTTTTATTAGATAGGCCTAGAGGCCCAGTGCATGAATTCGTGCACAGGAAGGGTCCGGCCAGCCCAGCCCCAATCAGGGCAGATCAGGGCTTAGCCTGCCAGGGATAGGGGCCATGGGGTGGGGGTGTGATTGGGGGTGGGGCCTGCCAGGGGGTGGGGCCACGGGGGGTTGGCTGGCTGCCCCACCCTCAATTGGGGTAGGGGAGGCCAATCGGGGGCAGGGCCTGCTGTGGGGAGGGGCCACAGGAGGCCCCTGATCAGGTTGGGGGCCCATCAGGGGTGGGGCTGGCTGGAGGGCAGGGCTACGGGAGGTTGGCCAGCAGGCCCCACCCCTGATCAGGCCAGTTGACAGGCTGCAGTGGGCATCATAGCAACTGGTCATTCTTTCATTCTGGTTGTTATGGCGTTCTGTTCACTGGCTTTTTAGATAGATAGATAGATAGATAGATAGATAGATAGATAGATAGATGATAGATAGATAGATAGATAGATAGATACTTAGATGATAGATAGATATCTCTCTTGCTTACATATTTTAGGGTTAAAATGTCTGTTCCTATATGAATTACCTTTCTCAGTCATTTGTTTTCATTTTATTATTCATTGTTGTGAGAAAACATTGCATTTCTTATTATATCCATTTTACCACTAATATTTTTATTACTTTAATTATCAAGAAATTATCTCCCTTACATAACCTATTTAAGATTGATGATTCCACTTTCTTCTAGATTTGTTTGTAGATGGCTTTTAAATTTAACTCTATAACTAATTTGAATTATATTTAGGACTAGATGCCCGGTTCATGAAATTCGTACACGTGGGGGTGTGTCCCTCAGCCCAGCCTGTACCCTATCCAATCTGGGACCCCTCGAGGGATGTCCTACTGGGATTGGGCCTAAACAGGCAGTCTGACATCCCTCTCACAATCCAGGACTGCTGGCTCCCAACTGCTCGCCTGACTGCCTTCCTGATTGCCCCTAACCTCTTCTACCTGCCAGCCTGATCACCCCCTAACCACTCCCCTGCCAGCCTGATTGATGCCTAACTGCTCCCCTGCCAGCCTGATTGCCCCTAACTGCCCTCCCCTGCAGGCCTGGTCACCCCTAACTGCCCTCCCCTGCAGGCCTGGTCCCGCCCAACTGCTCTCCCCTGCAAGCCTGAGTCCCCCCCAACTGCCCTTCTCTGCAGGCCCAGTTGACCCCAACTTCCCTCCTCTGTAGGCCTGGTTCCTCCCAACTGCCCTCTCCTGCTGGCCATCTTGTGGTGGCTATCTTGTGTCCACATGGGGTCAGGATCTTTGACCACATAGGGGCAGCCATCTTGTGTGTTGGAGTGATGGTCAATTTGCATATTACTCTTTTATTAGATAGTATAGAGGCCTGGTGCATGGGTGGGGGCTGGCTGGTTGCCCTGAAGGGTGTCCCGGATCAGGGTGGGGGTTCCCTTGGGGCATGGGATGGCCTGGGCAAGGGGCCTGTGGTGGTTTGCAGGCTGGCCACGCCCCCCCAGCGACCCAAGTGGAGGCCCTGGTATCTGGGATTTATTGATATTCTATAATTGAAACTTTGTAGCCTTGAGCGGAGCCAAGGCTCCTGCTTGTTCTGTGGCCACAGTCATTTTTGTTGGGATTTATTTATCTTCTATAATTGAAACTTTGTAACCTTAAGTGGAGGCCTGGGCCCGCCAGGATGTGCGGAAAGCTTAGCTTCCTCCATTGCTGGGGAAACCCAAGCCTACTGCTTGTTCCTTGGCTGCAGCCATCTTGGTTGGGTTAATTTGCATACTCTCTCCTGATTGGCTGGTGGGCATGGTTTGTGGGTGTAGCAGAGTGGTGGTTAATTTGCATATTACTCTTTTATTAGATAGGATGTGATACAAGATTTTGCCGTAAATTTCTTTTTCGCCATATTCATATCTGTTTTTTTTTATTTATTTTATTGATTTTTTACAGAGAGGAAGGGAGAGAGATAGTTAGAAACATCGATGAGAGAGAAACATCGATCAGCTGCCTCCTGCACGCCCTCCACTGGGGATGTGCCCGCAACCAACGTGCAACCAACATACGTGCCCTCGACCGGAATCGAACCTGGGACCCTTCAGTCCACAGGCTGACGCTCTATTCACTGAGCCAAACCAGTTTCGGCCGTATCTGTTTTCTTTAACACATTTGTAAGTGATTCATTTTTATTACTTTACTAGAGGCCCAGTGCACGAAATTCGTGCACGGAGGGGGGTTGTCCCTCAGCCCAGCCTGTACCCTCTCCAATATGGGACCCCTCGAGGGATGTCCAACTGCCCATGTAGGCCTGATCCCGGTGGGCAGTCAGATCCCTAAACTGGCAGTCGGACACCCCTCTCACAATCCAGGACTGCTGGCTCCCACCTGCTTGCCTGCCTGCCTTCCTGATTGCCCCTAACCGCTTCTGCCTGCCAGCCTGATCACCCCCTAACCACTCTGCTGCCAGCCTGTTTTCCCCCAACTTCCCTCCTCTGCCGGCCTGGTCACCCCTAACTGCCCTCTCCTGCAGGGTTGATCACTTCCAACTGCCCTCCCTTGTAGGCCTGGTCTTTCTCAACTGCCCTCCCTTGCAGGCCCGGTGCCTCCCAACTGCCCTCTCCTGCTGGCCATCTTGTGGTGGCCATCTTGTGTCCACATTGGGGCAGGATCTTTGACCACATGGGGGCAGCTATATTGTGTGTTGCAGTGATGATAAATCTGCATATTACTCTTTTATTAGATAGGATAGAGGCCTGGTACAGGGGTGGGGGCCAGCTGGTTTGCCCTGAAGGGCATCCCGGATCAGGTGGGGGTTCCCTTGGGGTGTGGGGCGGCCTGAGCAAGGGGCCTGTGGTGGTTTGCAGGCCTGCCACGCCCCCTGGCAACCCAAGCGGAGGCCCTGTTATCTGGAATTTATTTTCCTTCTACAATTGAAACTTTGTAGCCTGGAGCGGAGCCAAGCCTGGGGCTCCCTCCGAGGCCAGCAGCCATTTCTGTTGGGGTTATAATTGAAACTTTGTTGCCTTAAGTGGGTGTGCCCGGCCAGGGTGTGTGGAAAGCTTTGCTTCCCCTGTTGCTGGCGGCAACCCTGGCCTGCTCTCTCAAGCTCCATTCTGCTGCCATTTGTTTGAATTTGTTTACCTTTTATAATTGAAACTTTGTAGCTTGAGTGGAGGCTTAAGCCTGGCAAGGGCAGGCGGAAAGCTTGGCTTCCTCTGTTATCTAGGAAACCTTGCTCTTGGTTTGGGTTAATTTGCATACTCGCTCTGATTGGATGGTGGTCGTGGCTTGTGGGTGTGTCGGAGGTATGGTCAATTTGCATATTTGTCTATTATTAGATAGGATGTCATTTGATTTATAATATATTATCTTAAAATGTTATTAGTCTTTTTTATATCTATTCTACTTCATCATTGTATTTTCTCTACTTAAGATAGTACCAGAAAATTGCAACAATCATTTCAAAATTTGGCAGAGTTAATCCTATGCTGTTACCATATTTTCTAAAAAATATTTCTTGGTTGCATGTTTTTCCATAAAATGTTCACATATAGATAGGTTCTGTTATGTACTCTGTTGGGATTTTAATTGGTAATGTATTGAATCTGTAAATTAACTTGTGAAATACTTTCCTTCTTATATTGTCTTCCTGAACAACAACCCAATATTTCTTCTTGTGTCTAGGAATATCGTTTCTGCTGTTAAAGTTGTCGAATCCTCTTTTATAAATTGCAGATGCCCCTTAATGGATTAGTACCTAGACAGTGTTTTATTATCTTCTATATTTATAAAGCTTGGATGGTCCAGAATTTGTTTTCACCACATAATCACTTAACATTTTGTTTACACAGTCCTTTCCCAACCATTATCTCATTTGAGCCTCACACCAACTTTATGAGACAGGTCAAGTTTCAGGCTTATGACTTCAGAGATGAGCACATGTAAGAAGTTAGCCCAAGGTCACTCAGCCAGTAACTGCTGGAAATAAGTCTCAAGCTCCAATCTAAAACACTTTCCACCTTGTTATTGGATTACATAAGAAAACAGTGAAATGCCAAGTGTTTTTTTGTTATTGTTCCTTACCATCATTTCCTTCAGAATAAAAATTCATGAAGGGTCACATGGTACAGGAAAACACAAAAATCCTGGCATGGTCAATTATTACCCTTATGCTAATTACCAAGGCTTAAACTCTTTGAGCTTTGTTTTCTTTTCTTTTTTTAATATATTTTATTGATTTTTTACAGAGAGAGGAAAAGAGAGGGATAGAGAGTTAAAAACATCGATGAGAGAGAAACATCGATCAGCTGCCTCCTGCACACTCCCTACTGGGGATGTGCCCACAACCAAGGTACATACATGCCCTTGACCTGAATCAAACCTGGGACCCTTCAGTCATCAGTCCGACGCTCCATCCACAGAGCCAAACCAGTCAGGGCTGAGCTTTGTTTTCTTATCTGTAAAATTGGAATACCCCCTGTCATGTCTACTTCAAAAGATTTCAAAGGTAAAATGGCATCATGTATATAAAAATCCCAAAGAAATGTTACCTGGGAAAGTCACCAAATTTCTCTTAATTTAATATTTAATGTAGAAAATGAGGAGTGATCTCCAAGGTTTCTTCCAACTTAAATATTCCATCATTCAAGGCTGCTAACTTAGGGGAGCAATTTACATTTAAGGATCTGAGTCCTACTTGATCATGCAATTTCCACCTTTTACTGAAGGTGGCAGTGCTGGTCTCTGTAGAGATCAGAATTTTTAGACTTCCAGCAAGCTTAGATTTTACAAAATTCTTCTTACCTCTCCTAAATGTCATATAGAGCACATGTATATGTTTGAAGTAGAAATGAAATGAAACTTTGTTTTAAATTAAAATATGGTGCTATTCTTTTTTTTTTTTTTAATGGTGCACCATTGGAATGCCACTGGTACTGAAGTTAGAATTTCACTCTGGTGATTTGTGCAACTTCAAGCCAATCCTTTACACTTGAATGTTATGAAATTCTTGTGGGCTACCATCACTGTATCCACATTAGTTCTTTAAGTGGGGTAGAGGTCATCTTGCACCTCCCTCTTTTTATTACCTATGGGAATGGCAATGTCAACCATTGAAAGTAGAGGAGAGTCCATGGGAAGGAATTAAGGCACTCTGATCTACCTGCTAGACATTGGATTTTGTATACTTTACTAAGCAGAATTAGTAAAATTCTGGGCAAAAACTGTGAGGGTTATGTCATTTATCCTCCAGCTCCTAACTTTTCTTTTATAACCTCTCCTTGACCTTTTGCCCAATTCTCTCCTACTAGGAGCCAGATCTGAGAAGCAGAATGTAGAGGAAAGAGCATGGCTTTGGTATCAGAAAACCGATGTTGTCACCCTTACTCTTCTACTTTGAATTTGATTGACTCCAGATTAATCATTAAACCCTGAGCCTGGTTTCCTCATTTATAAATTGGGATTAATGATAGCTTATTGAAGGTTGTCAGAATATTTAACAAATAGGAAAGTATTCATGTAATATATACATTTAGGTTATTACTTTACCAAGATCTAAATATAAACATTTTGTTAATATATTTTATTGATTTTTTACAGAGAGGAAGGGAGAGGGAGAGTTAGAAACATCGATGAGAGAGAAACATCAATCAGCTGCCTCCTGCTCAACCCCTACTGGGGATGTGCCTGCAACCAAGGTACATGCCCTTGACCAGAATCAAACCTGGGACCCTTGAGTCCGCAGGCCAGCACTCTATCCACTGAGCCAAACCGGTTAGGGCTAAATATAAACATTTAATGTGTTGCTCCTTACAGCAATTTGTGAATAATTCCAGGGTCTTTGCTTATGCTACTGACTCTGCTAGAATGACTTCTTCCCATTACTCTCAGGATCCTGACTCTAAAAGGCTGGTTAAGATAGCCCTTCTTGCCGAAACCGGTTTGGCTCAGTGGATAGAGCGTCGGCCTTTGGACTCAAGGGTCCCAGGTTCGATTCCGGTCAAGGGCATGTACCTTGGTTGCGGGCACATCCCCAGTAGGGGGTGTGCAGGAGGCAGCTGATCGATGTTTCTCTCTCATCGATGTTTCTAACTCTCTATCCCTCTCTCTTCCTCTCTCTGTAAAAAATCAATAAAAATATATATATATAAATATATATATATAAAGGATATCCCTTCTTGGTCCTGGCCAGGTAGCTCAGTTGGTTAGTGTGTTGACCTAATATGCCAAGGTTGGAGGTTTGATCCCTGGTCAAGGCACACACAAGAATGAACCAATGAACACATAAATAAGTGGAACAACATTTCAATGCTTCTCTCTCTAACATCAATTTTTGATAAATAAGTGGAACAACATTTCAATGCTTCTCTCTCTCTAACATCAATTTTTTAAATATTTCCATTCTTAGAGGCTCCAACAGCACTTATGCTTACTTCTGTTTCATCTTTACCACATGCTACAATCTCCATCTCCCTTTAGACTAACTAGAGTCTTTTGAGAGAAGAGACTTTGAGGACCTACGTTTTTATAGGCCTAGATAAATCGTAGTATGTCCAATAGATAACTAACACAGAGGGAAGAGGAAGGAAATGATTGATAAAACAAATACAGGTAAAATTATAATACAAAGCACACTATGAGATGGCCTATGGGAGTTAAAGTAGGAACAAGTCATACTTGCTTAAGTAATCCACTTCATGGAAAAAGTGGAATTGGAGATCGGGTTGAAGGATAAGAATAATTTGATACACAAAAATTGAAAAGACAGCATCTTAGGTGGTGGGAACAGCACAGTCAAAGATACAGAATAGGGAAAGAATAGGATGACTTTGGGGAATGGAAAGTACACTCATTGGCAATGGGTAGAGTACATATGGGGAAGTTGTGGGGAATGAGGCTGGAAAGGTAAACAGGAGCTTACTCTGAATTCAGAGATGAGGAAGTTTAGAGTTCCCACTGCTACTTGGCCTATGTCCATTTCTTCCTCTAAGTGCTTGGAGCAAGCTCCTCCCCCACTTTTCCTAACACTTACAGTCAGGCCACAACCTCCTTTCCTACCATTAGCAGCTAACTTGCATTTAGGAGCCTCTTCTAGGGCTCTCAGAATAAACCCCTGCTAATGATTCACTTCTATTGCCTCTCCCTCCTACCATCAGTTTACATTTACTGGGTCTTCTGACCTTGTTACCCTGATTTCTACTCCTTAAACAATCAGAATCAACTATATGGACATGGGCCTCCTCTGAATTTTGTTTTTAAAAATAGTTATATGATTGCCCAGCTTGTGTGGCTCAGTGATTGAGTGTCGATCTATAGACTAGGAGGTCACGGTTTGATTCCCAGTCAGGGCACATGCCTGGGTTCTGGGCTCAATGCCCTGTGTGGGGCATGCAGGAGGCAGCCAATCAATGATTCTCTCTCATCACTGATGTTTCTATCTCCCTCTCCCTCTCCCTTCCTCTTTGAAATCAATAAAAATATATTTTTAAAAATAGTTATATGATTTTTCACATGATTCACACATGACAAATTAAGGAAACAGATAAAGTGAAATATGATGAATTGCCAAGTGAGTCATTTAGACAAGTGGTATGATGGGTTAGAGGTGGGAGGCAATGGGTTTACAAGACAGAAAAGGTGCTGTGAGCTAGCAGGATCAGTTCATGGTTGTTTTTTCTTGCCAGGCCCCGAGTACCTTCAATAAGCTTTTATCTCTGGCCCTAGCCAAGCCTGACCAAAGCAGACCTTCTGGGGTTTAAAGTAGTCTTGTCTATTAGTCTTGGGCAGTGCTTGCTGTCATGCTAACACCTTGCCTCTGACCTCTTCCGTTGACCACTTATATGACTGTATATCTGTGTGGCTTTCCTGATGTGCACAGCAACTTTCTCATTCCAGGGAATATAGCTCTGCCCTGAACAACCAGGCTGGTTCTCTCCACTACTGGGCCATTTTATGGCCTAGAGATTGCAGCTATAGTACCATATTGGACCTCGTGGAATAATAGCATTGATCCAGAGCAAGCCCATATCCATCATGTCCCTTTAAACTCTATCATATTGACAGCCTTAGAAGCCATTCCTATAGACAAGTTAGTTCCTGTAAGCCTGGACCCAGCTCTTTAACATTAGTCAACAACACTACCATCTCTGCTCATCCAAAAATGAGCATATCAAAGACATGAAAAGAGGAAAGTGTACTAGGTTGCATTACTGGCCCCAATTCTTCAGCCTACCCACAGATAGACACTTGTCATGGTCTCATCATGGGTCTCTGCTCATGTCATAGTTACTATTGCTCCCTTAGGCAAAACAAGTCACCTGGTCAAGTTTAGACCCAGGGTGATGGAGACTAAGCAAGGGCTGGATACAAGGAGGAGTGAACACATTGGAAGCCATTATTGCAACAATATACCACAAACTACAACCGATAGGTTGGGAGAAAGGAGTACTGGTAAAGAAGAACCTGTGAGCAAAGGCCAAAGGTCAGGGTAGTGGTATTTTTAAGGAATGAGTCTAACAAAACCTTTAGTTTGCTATAACTTGACCTACATACCTTTGGAATACAGACTTTAATTATTCAGAGACTTGTGACTCTAAAGCCATAGAAATACTAGTCTAAATAGTTATGAAACATACAATAAGTATCTGTAGTATTTTTCACTCTCGTTGAAACATATAATCTGCCTTTCCTCTTTTAGAAAAAAAGCATTTCAGTAGAATTAGCAGGCAGGAAAGTAACACAAGAATGAAAATAAAGTCTTTCCTGAATGCATTCCTCAAAACAAGCTCTCGTATACTTGATAGCAGAAAAGGTTCCCAAATAATAAACGTAACTAAAGGAGAAAAAACTATTCTGCTGCAAAACATTTCACTGGTGGTACCACAGAAGGCACCAAAACCTTACTTGAAATGCAGCGTGTTCCTTTAAGCTTTATAACCACAGAGCTGTGAATCATAAGTTAAAAGTGATCACTGTTCCCTTTTCCTGAACACATATGCCAGTCTGGGTGTCCATAAATGGGAGATTGGCAGACTAGAAATCTCCAAAGATCAAAGCAATATGGACTTTATCAGACCTGTGGGATATGCAGGCATCCCAAAAAGTCTAGACATAGGCACTACATCAAAGCCAATTCTCTTTATAGGCAGAGAGATCATATCACCCCATCCAGAAGAAGATGGAGCCATGAGAGGAGAGTCAGACAAACTTATGGTTTCTTCATTGTACAAACACTAATTTACCAATAGAAGTTATTTCCCCTTTAACAAGGTTCCTCTTGCTATGTTGCCTAACTGCCAACCAACGATTATGACACCACCTTCATTTCCAGGCAGCAGACAGACACAAACTACAAAGAAAAAATTTCCATTTGTAGACTGTAGTGTCATTAACCAGCAATTAGGGAAAAGGGCATGAAGGGGAGTAGAGAATTAAGGTATATTTGAAAATGTTAGTACAAAGTGTACTTGAGATCTTCCTGAAGAGCAGGAATTTGGGGGCCAACTGTTTTAAAAAGGAGAAAAAAACCTCTGATCTCCATAAGTTAGTGCTTTCATGCTGTGCCAATATTTGGCAAAATATTTTCAATAGACTTAACTTTAAAAAATTGTTAAATTCATAATCTTATTTAAGTACAACTAAAAATAATCCTAATAAAATAACTTGATCATAATGCAAGGAAATATAACAATAAAAGCAATGTGGTCAAAAGTAAAGGAAGTCGATGCCAGAGACTTGAAATGGCAATGGGAGGGAAAGAGTGGTGGTATCTCAACAAAGGTAATGAAGGCCCAGGAATGTACAATGAGCTGAGGAGAATAAGTAGGGGACAGACCCAGCCAAATCTATCAAAACTATCTCTACAGTTTTTAAAAATAGATTTTATTTTTTGTAGCCATTTTAGGTTCACAGCAACATTGAATGGAAAGGTCAGAGAAGTCCCATATGACCCCTACCCCCATATCTACAGCCTCCTCCACTATCAACATCCCCCACGTCACCCAGAGTCCACAGTTAACATTAGGGTTCATTCTTTTTTTAAAAATATATATATTTTATTGATTTTTTACAGAGAGGAAGGGAGAGGGATAAAGAGTTTATTGATTTTTACAGAGAGGAAGGGAGAGGGATAGAGAGTCAGAAACACTGATGGGAGAGAAACATCAATCAGCTGCCTCTTGCACACCTCCCACTGGGGATGTGCCCGCAACCAAGGTACATGCCCTTGACCAGAATCAAACCTGGGACCTTTCAGTCCACAGGCTGATGCTCTATCCACTGAGCCAAACCAGTTAGGGCGAGGGTTCATTCTTAGTGTTTGCATTTTATGGGTTTAGACAAATATATAATGACATATGCTGGAAGCAAATTCCAATAGTTAGCATAATAAATTCGAAAAGTTCATCAGAAGGCTGATGGACAGCTTCAGCAGGGCTGAAAATCTGCATATATTATTGCCTCCTGCTGGAACAGCCGAAGGCAGTTCCCCCAACCTGATAATCTTTTTATTGTTTATCAAACCTTACCTTTGATATGTATACCTGTTTTGCTTGAGGGCAAAATGTGTGCATAGAAAGCCCTGGGTGCGGAGATTGAATGTAGTCACTAGAACTAAGCTTCCTCTGGCTCCCCCATGCATTCCAAATTTATATTTCATGTCTAATCTCTTTTTAAAAAAATGCATTTTATTGATTTTTTACAGAGAGGAAGGGAGAGGGATAGAGAGTTAGAAACATCAATGAGAGAGAAACATCGATCAGCTGCCTCCTGAACACCCCCTACTGGGGACGTGCCCTCAACCAAGGTACATGCCCTTGACCGGAATCGAACCTGAGACCCTTCAGTCCGCAGGCCGACGCTCTATCCACTAAGCCAAACTGGTCAGAGCATCATGTCTAGTCTCTTCATTCATTTATGCACAGCCCCTTTTCCAGATTCCTGAACCCTTCTAGATTCGGATAAAACCCCTGCAGACATATATCCACCTTGGTAGTATCAATACATAGTAGTTTCACTGTCCTAAAAATCCCTCGTGCTCCACCTATTCATCCCCACCCCAAAGCAACCCCTGGCAAGCACTGATGTTTTTACTATCTCCATAGTTTGGCCTTTTTCAGAATGTCATATGGTTGGAATCATACTCTATATAGCCTTTTCAGATTGCCTTCTTTCGCTTTGTAATATACATTTAAGATTCTCCCATATCTATTCAAGGCTTGATAGCTCATTTCTTTTTAGCACTGAATATTTCATTGTCTGGATTTACCACGTTAGTTTATCCATTTACCTACTGAAAGACATCTTGGTTGCTTCTAACTTTGGCAAATATGAAAAAAAAGGTGCTATAAACATCTGGTGCAAGTTTTTGAGTGGACATAAGTTTTCAACTCCTTTGGGTACATACCAAGTAGTGCAATTGCTGAATTGTATGATAAGAATATGTTTAGCTTTGTAAGAAACTGACAAAGTGTCTTCCAAAGTGGCTGAACCATTGTGCATTCCCCAACAGCACTGATTGAGTTTTCCTATTGTATTGCTCAACATCCTCACTAGCATTTGGTGTTTCAGTGATAGCTTATTTATACATATAATGTTTATATGTTTACAGTATCTTTGCTAAAAGAGTATTTTTACAAATATTTTTATTGATTTCAGAGAGGAAGGAAGAGGGAGAGGAGATAGAAACATCAAGGATGAGAGAGAATTACTGATCAGCTGCCTTCTGCAAGCCCCCCCACTGGGGATCGAGCCCACAACCCGGGCATGTGCCCTTGACCGGAATCAAACCTGGGACCTTTCAGTTCACAGGCCGATGCTCTATCCACTGAGCCAACCAGCTAGGGCTAAAAGAGTATTATTGATTCATTGTAGGTTGTTTTTTACTCTGAGTTGGTTATTTTTTTTTTCATAAATAGTGACAAATTCAGAAGACACACATTTACATCTCACCAATGATGAGCAATTTCATACATTGAGTGACCATGGACAAGTTACCCATTCTGGCCTTTATTTTATTCAGCTCTAATAAGTGCCATTGAGCTAGATCATCTGTAGTGCTATTTCTAAAGGGTTAATTAAAAAAAATTAAATATACATGGTCCTTCACAAATAAGAAGTGCCCCCAAAGATACATGTGATTTCAGTACAACGTTTCAAAAATGAGTAGAGTTTCCCATTAAGAAGACGATGAAGCCTAGTCAGTGTGGCTCAGTGGTTGAGTGGCGACCCATGAACCAGGAGGTCACAGTTCGATTCCTGGTCGAGGCACATGCCTGCATTTTGGGCATGATCCCCAGTAGCGGACATGCAGGAGGCAGCTGATCAATGATTCTCTCTCATCATTGATGTTTCTATCTCTCTCTCTCTGTCTCCCTTCCTCTCTCTGAAATCACTTAAAAATAATAATAATAGTAAATAAATAGTCATTTTTTAAAAAAGAAGACAATGAATATACTTGAATTAAGATCATTGTTCCTCTCTCTTTACAGGCCATTACTGAATGATAAATTGTCTTCCATTTTTTTCTAATCAAGTTTAAGTATGGGGCCTAAACAAATAAACTGTAAAGTTACCTTTTCTTTTCAAGAGCACACATTTTTTAAAGAATCAGCAAATGAATGGATATAATCTCATTGAGATTAGTGAATTCCCTTCATCCATGCAACATATATTTTGCGCCTACTTTGTGACTTGTCAGAGAAGGCACTGAATAATTTTTTTGTATGATATAATGTGTGAATTGAGCAATTGAAACATCAGTGCCCCAGGATTATAAATGTAATACAGAATTGGAATCACAAACATAATTGAACATAATTGTGATTACTTTGGCTAAGTGGGGGGGTAGGGAGGAGGGAGGGAAGGAGGAGAGAGAGAGAAACATGGCTGTGCGAGTGACTAATTGACTGGCCACCTCCTGCATGTGCCCTGGTGTGGGGGATCAAACCTGCAACGGAGATACTTGACCGGGAATCGAAGACACGACTCTTTCATTCATGGGCCAATGCTCTAACCACTGAGAAAACTGTCCAGGGATACTTTGGCTTCATTTTTGTTAGTATCCATATTTTTCAATATATTTTTATTGATTTCAGAGAGGAAGGGAGAGGAAGAGAGAGAAACATCAAAGATGAGAGAGAATCATTGATCAGCTGTCTCCTGCACGACCCCTATTGGGGATAGAGCCCACAACCCGGGCATGTGCCCTTGACTGGAATAGAACCTGGGACCCTTCAGTCCACAGGCTGATGCTCTATCCACTGAGCCAAACTGTCTAGGGCAAGTATCCATATTTTTATACACTGAGTGGCCAGATTATGATGATCTCTGAACGCATAATAACCTGGCCACTCAGTGTATATCCTATATAATAAAAGGCTAATATGCAAATTGTTCCCTCGACCAGGAGTTTGACCAGCAGGCAGGCCAGCCAACTACCCATGTCCCCTCCCCCTGGCCAGACTGGCTGGACCCCACCCATGCACGAATTCACACACACACACACACACACACACACACACACACACACACACAGTGGCCAGATTATTATGCGTTCAGAGATCATAATAATCTGGCCACTCAGTGTATATCTATATACAGTGGCAAAATGCAGAAAATAAAAAGAAACATGCATCATTGTGTCTCTGCTATTAGCCACTAGAGGCTTAGAGGTGGACATATAAGAAAAGAAAGACAAAACAAACAAGCACACAAAACAGAAAACCTGAGGAAAATAAGAGGAATGTGAGACTGGAAAGACAAGGGGATGCTGAGGGAAGGAAATAAAAACAGCCATAGACAATGGTCCCGCCTTAAGCACCACTTTGCCCTTAACAATATCTCAAGGGCATTTCAGGTATCATCTGGGCCCCAGAACCTAAAAAAAAAAACAAACCTCTCGATTTGCATCAGTTGCAAGTTTCCAAACATGTTTGCAAAGTGAAAAAAACCTCTGGATGCTCATACTTGGATTTTTTTCCAAAAGAACCAATGTCCTGGTTGTAACCAAACATGACCAAGAATTAAACTCTGTGAAGTATAGAGATCACACCAAAATGTACACATCATGTAATTTATCTGTTGTTGCATAACAAACCACTCCGAAACCAAGTGGCCAGAAACAACAATTTCTTATTTCTCATGACTCTGGAGACAAGCTGGGCTCAGCTGAGTGGTTTTCATGCACGCTAGGTGATACTGGCTTAGGTCACTCATTCAACTAAGTTACTGGTTTAGCAGCTACAATCAGCTGCTGTTGGTCAGCTAGGTTTCTTAAGCCAGCAATTGCCAACCTTTCGGACCTCACAGACCACCAGTGGTCCATGGACCACCGGTTGGTGACCACTGGGCTAGAGTGCTATTGTTCTCCTCCACATACCTTCTCATTTGCTAGTAGATTAAATTGGCTTTCTTATAGCAGGGCATCTGGCATCTAGGTTCCAAGAGGGAGAGACCCACTTTTGTACATGCAGGTATCAATTTTCTGCTTGCATCATGTTTGCTAACATCCTATTGGCCATGCAGGTCACAAGCCCAGTCTTCTCTGTGCCTGTGAAGGGACAGAAATGAGTTGTGACTAATAAGGGTGGTTAAGACTAGACCAGGTAGAGCAGTTACAAGGAGATGGGAATATGTGCAAGGTAATGAATGGGTTTTGGCGGCTTATCAAGGGAAATGTTACTGTTTTGTACTAAAGTATTCCTATGGGCAGCATTTGACACAATGTATTTCAAAAATCAAGTTTATATTTTGAAATGGTTTTTACAGCTTCGACTTTGTAGGTACTGCCCTACTTGTTGACAGTTTTATGCCTTTATTTTGTATCCAGCAGCAAAGCATACAATAAAACTTGAAAACAATAAAACATGTGTGTGAGTACAACACAAGGACATTATTACCAGAAGGCATAATTCATCAGGAGTCACCTATGTAACAGTCTATCACATTCATTCATTCATTCATTCATTCATTCAACATTACTTATAGAACACCCAGACCCTAGGGATATAATAATGATCAGGACAAAATCTTTGTCATCAAGGAATCTAGCTCTTTCATTTGAGGGGGTCGGGTAGGGAGAAGGTAGCAGGGATCTGTATCCTTAACAAATACCCTAGGTGATTCTGACATAGACTAATGTTTCAGAGCCTCTGCCTTAAGCCTTTCTCTATATTCTAAGTGGATTACTTGATTGTTAGCAGAGAATTAAGTTTTGTGAGAAAAGAGTACTAACACAAATCATAACACAGATTTCTCTTACCATGCAGTTTTGTCAACTCCTAAAAAATAGAGCCCTAGCTGGTTTGGCTCAGTGGATAGAGCATCAGCCTGCGGACTAAAGGGTCCCAGGTTCAATTCTAGCCAAGGGCATGTGCCAGGGTTGCAGACTCGGTCCTCAGGAGGGGGCATGCAGGATGCAGCCAATCAATGATTTTTCTCTCATCATTGATGTTTCCATCTCTCTCTCCCTCTCCTTTCCTCTCTGAAATCAATAACAAAATTTTTTAAGAGTAGCACCCATGAAGCTTACACTGTTTTGTTTTTTAATAGAGATTCCAGCAAACCCATAGCTCAATGGTTCTCAAAGTGCAGTCCCTGTACCAGCAGTATCAGCATCACTTGGGAACTTGTTAGAAATGAAAATTCTTAGATCTCAAATACTAAACCAAAAGTTCTGGTGTTGGGGCCCAGCAACCTGGGTTTTAACATGTCCTCTAGGTGGTTCTGATGTAGGTAAAGTTTGGGAATCATTGCTGTATTCTAACTCTATTACAAGTGCAACATTACATAAAGTGACACATAATTTTAGGTCGTTACACTGAGATTTTTAACATACATGTGAGTAGATTCTCCAGTTTGCATGCGGGGAGGGGAAAGCTAACAATTTGGCTATTTTTATCAAGTATATTTAAATTATTTCATCTTTCTTTAGCCCCCTCTGCTAACTTGGGCAAATCCCTTTTATCTGCCTAAATCATCCCAGTCCCACAAAATAAAGGAGTGCCTGTGCTAATTATTGCAATCCTTTCCAGCACTAACTTTCTGTTATGCTTTTCACATCCATATAAATCCATAGCTAAGTTGTCATTAGAATAGCAAGGAGAGATTAAGGAAAGGCTAACTTTCCAAATAGACTAAACTATAAAGAATAAGTCAGGCATATATAAGACCAAGAAGCGTTAGTGGACACACACAAAAAAAATTCTCTAAAGATTCTCTAGGGAAATTTAGTCTTCTTGCTTATATAAATTCTGTGTACTAGTAAATTAACAAAGAACAGGAAAAGCCAGAGGATAAATAAATGAAGATTAACATTGATTTCTTGAGCTTCAGATGACTCAAACTACTTAAATCATTTGCATGAAAGACCTTGGGTTTTCACCACTGGGTTTCTTTGGTGAAAACAAACTTGCCAGTGAGACTGCATCTTGCCTTTCATGATTAACCATGCTGTTTGTAGAATGCTTTCACAGGCGTTACATCACTTGCCTCACATTAACCCATCCACATCAGTGACATTTTCCCTATTTTACAAATGAGCAAAAGGAAGCTATGGGAGGAAATTAGTTACTTAAGGTCAGGAAGATCAAGTGTTGAATGACAGGGCCAAGATCAGATCAATGTCCTTAGCTTTCCAATCCAGTGCTTCTTCCACTGCTTTGCCTTCAGATCTTAGGTGGGTGGCGGGGGAGATGAAGGTGGACCAGCATCCTACTTTCCTCCTTTTTATTAATTTTCCTTCCTAATTCTCCTCAGCTTCCTTCCATTCCCTCAAGCTGCTGTAAAAGGGTGCTAGGCTTGATGTCAGGAGATTGAAATTCTAATCCCGGTTCTGCCACAGAAGGAAGGAATGAGAAAAAGCAGACAAATGAGAATACGGTAGTTCCAAAAGGAAAAGAGAAAAGAGGTCTATGAGAGTCAGAGTAAATATTTAGGGTGTGACATTGAAATAGGCTGAGTTAGACTCTTCTATTTAAGACTCTTCCCTTTGACCTTCCCTGAATTCTAAAAGAAAGCTGAGACATGTGTGATTCCCGAAAGCTCAATATTTTGGCCTTTCAATTTTGGTTTTTTTTTTTTTGTGTGTGTGTGAAAGAAATGAAGATGTGGAATACAGACTATTGTGGGACCATCGGATCAATCTATTTGAGCATCTCTCATGTACATCTAGCCCTACTTACTCTGAAATGTCTGAATTCTGATTCCACTCTACTGCCAAACAAATAATTTGCTCTCTTGTTAGAATCTGAGAGTCAAAAGTGAGTGAAAGTTCAAACATGGTCAGGAATTTTTTTAAATGAATCAATGTGGTAAAATTGGTGGCTTTCTTTTCACTGCCAGCTAAAGTCTCAGAAATCCTTATCTATCTATAGCATTCAATTAATGCCTTTCACGGTGTTTAGAGGCATGCTAGCCTAGTTCCTTTATATTTGCCTTATATATGCCTGTGTCTTTTCCTCTTCCAGGAAATTCAGAAAAAAAAAAAAAGATTCATCTGCATTCCTGTCCTAACACAAGCCAGCTTATCCACAGTTATCAAGTTCAGCATTGATTTCTAAACAGATTATAGGAAAAGTTATTTGCAGAGCAAATGTGGTAAAACTATAAACACAGAAATGGCCACGTGAGGTAGTGTAGAGTAAAGCTAGAAGGGAAAAAGACAGAACTGATATTTCAAAACACTGAAAGATTAAGGAAAGGGATAAGAAAAAGTGAGAGAGTGGGAATAGTAGACTGCTTTAGAAATTCATAGAGAGCATGGTGGTTTACAAAATCAGTTCAGTGGTTTTCATCCAGCATTTAAAAAAAATGCTATGCAATAAAAAGGGGGGGGGGGGAAATAATTTAAAAAACAAAGATGCTATGTGATAGAATAAAACAATGTGGAATGCATAGCATGGAAGGATAAATATTGTTTTAGAAACATTTTTCAATATATGTAAATGAAGGGGTTGAGAACAGTCTTCCTCAACTTATGCCATGTTGGCATGTACATGATTTTTAATTTTAATTTTAAGCATAGTTGGTATACAATATTATATTAGTTTCAGGTGTAGAATATAGTGCTTGGACAATATGATCACCACACCAAGTCTAATCATCTATCACTGTGCAAATTTATCACAATATTATTGACTACATTTCTCTTCACCCTTTTCACCCATCCCTACACCCCACCATCACCCTCCCCTCTGGCAACCATCAACATGATCTCCATTTCTATGAATCTGTTTTTGCTTTGTTTATTCATTTGTTTTTTTGTGTGTGTGTTTTGTTTTTAGGTTCCACATATATAAGTGAAACCATATGGCATTTGTCTTTTTGTGACATGTGAATTATTTTTGGCTGAAGGCAATGGAGACCCTGCCAGTTCAGGAGAAACTTTTACCTCTCCCTTAAAGAATTCAAATTGGGGGTCTTGCCCATTATGAGTTATCAGAAATATAACCTCTGATCTATCTATAGGGCAGGGCAAACTTTGCCCTCCTTCTGAAGCCTCAAGCACCTCATCCTTTGCTCAAAATGCCATATATACCATTTTTCCTTTGTGTCTCTGAATCTCTCATGTATATAGGTCTCTGACTCGCTCATGTGGGGTTCCTATTAATACGTATGTAATTAAATGTGGTTATTTTCTCTTGTTAATCTGTCTCATGTGGGTTTATTAGACTAGCTTAAAGAACCTAGAAGGGTAGATAAGTTTCTTTCTTGTCCACATAAAAATATATATAATGTATTTTTATACATGTAACTGTACTACACATTATCAACAAATGAATGTGGACACGCATGCCTGGGTCTGTTTTTGTAAACCATTTCCTGCAGTGGATCTTGGTCCAAAGTTTGAAAGCCCCCACTGAAACACAGGACCGGGAAGGATCCTGGCAAGGTAAATTCAAGGTCAAACGAGAAAGCCCCTTTACTCTCCATTGGCCGCCCAGAGAAGTAAAGGGAGGAAGAGGAAATGGTGTGTGAGGGAGGGGCACCTGAGTGAGGTCAAGCGACAAGGAAGGGCGCATCAGGACAGGGAGGTGCTGTCTGCCTGAATAGTCAATTGAGGGAGGTTAATTTTGAGCGCTTCCTTTAAATGCTAAATCGAAAGGACTTCCGCGTTCCTTGACCCTGAAAAGCTTACAAGGTGAGGGATTCTCCTTGCTTCTGGAGGTGACACTGCTTGAGGGTCATTCCTGTAGATTATTATTATTTTCCAGGACGAGCAGCGGAGAGGGTGGGCGGGGCATGGGGAGCGCGGGAAGGCCGGGTCGGTCCAAAGAGCGATTTACCTCGTACTCTGCCCGGCCCTTCTGAGGAACAAGCAGTTCTGCACTTTGGGACCCATCCGCAGGCAGTAAACCCAGGGCGCCCAGGGCGCGGGTGGGGTTGTGCCCTTGCCTCAGGCCAGTGGCCCTCCCTGCCAATGGGCGGCACCGGCCTCTACCCCCAGCCCTGCTGCAGGTTGGCTCGGGCGCCGGGGCGCCGGGCCCCACGTGACCTACCGCGCGGGCCACCGCCCCCGCCGTTCCCAGGCCCCGCCCCCGTGACGTCACAGACCCTCTGTCCGGACGTTCCGCGTCTTCTGCGTTCGCCGATTGGCTGGCCCGGCAGACAGCGCCCCTCCCGCCACGCCCCCGGAGTCCTGGGGAACGCTGTTGGGGCGGGCGCGGGCCGGAGGGGCGGGGTGAGCTGGCTCCACGCGCGTAAAGGGGCTGCCTGGTGCCCGGTCTGATCGATTTGCGGTCACACGCCGCCTCGCCCTCCGGACTGGATTCTGCGCCTCCTCCGCTGGCCGCCGTCACCCGGGAAACCGGTCGCGATCTCCTGCCGACCCGAAGCTGGTTTCATGGCAGCCGCGAAGAAAGCAGTTTTGGGGCCGTTGGTTGGGGCAGTGGACCAGGGCACCAGCTCGACGCGATTTTTGGTGAGCCCGGGGTGACATTTAAGGAGCTGAGCCGGCGCGGGAGCCCCGGGATGCCGGCACTGGTTGTAGCGTGCCCATCCCGCGTCTCCCCCGGCCCCGGGGCTCCCGGCCTCTTGGCAAGGGAAGGAGGCCAAGGCCCCCTAAGCAGGACCTTCCACGCTGTAGCTGTCCCACGCGGACTTGGGGGACCTCGGCCTCTCGAGACCCCGGTGGCCGATGTGAGCAGCCCCGGTCTCGGTGGTGGAGCCGGGTCACCTCCTAATGGGGGGAACTCTTCCAAAGGGATCTAGGAATCGCTGAGCATCCGTGCGGAGCTGCCCGCTTGCAGCCAGGGACAGGTGGTCACATGGACCGCTACTGCGGTCTTCCCCAGAGCATTTGGCCTGCGGGGCGCAGGACGTCCTTGGATGGGGGGAAAGCTGTGTCACGGCTGTGATAGCCTAACACAACGTCCTTTGGAGCAGTAGAATAAATATAGTATTAGCAATGATGCGTTGTCATCTTCTCCCACAGAAATTGTAGAAGGTACAATGCTACCGGGGTGGGGTGGGGGGCGCAGAACACATTCGGAAAAATACAGTATTCTGTCTTTACCAATCGAAGACTTGCAAATTTCAGTTCTGATACTTTGCCTGTTACAAACACTTCATGCTTCCCAGAGTAAAGTGACAGGGAAATTCTGTTTCTCTTTTTATTTAAGTGCTATTTAAGTGACTATTCTGCTAGGAACCTTGCTCTTAAAGTGATCTAGTACTGAGTTCAGTAAGATAATTTTAAAATAATTTAAATAAATGGTTGTTGGTTAATGGACATTTGACTTCAATGGACAGTTCACTAACCTGGCAAGTTGATGTAAATATTTAGTAATTATTTAGCTCCATCTTCACTACTTTACTTCAAATCATTTTTTCATGCACCTTTTTAGTATACTATACATTATACATACAGTGTATATGTTGTTCCAAACTTCTGTTTAGCTGACCACTGACTAAAACCTTCACATGTGCCTTCGTTTTGTGATACTCTTGTCTACACTGGAAAGCTTTCGGTGCAATTTTAGCTTGAATCTTATTTCATGACTTACTCTAGTTTGTGCTGCCAAGACATAGTTCTACAGTCTCTTACATTGTTTATCTTTTGATCACCCAGGGCAGGTTTCACTTTGTCTTATTTTCATAAATGTTTATATGGTAACCCTGAATCATAAGTAAGAAAGTCTGCCTAACTGGACTTGATTAATATGTAAAATATACAATCATCAATTGTGTATTTAATCCTCACCTGAGGATATTTTTTCCATAGATTTCCACAGCCCCACCACCAGAGAGGGGTAAAAAAGGGAGAGGGGCGAGTGTGTGTATGGGCGAGAGTGAGAGAGAGAAGGAGGGAGGGAGGAAGAGTGAGAGAGAGAGAGGGAGGGATGGAGGAAGAGAGAGAGAGAGAGAGAGAGAGAGAGAGAGAGAGAGAGAGAGAGAGAGAGAGAAACACCAATGTGAGAGAGACACATTCATTGGTTGCCTCCTGCATGTGCCCCTGGGGGACAAACCTGCAACCAAGGTAGTGCCCTTAGGCTGGAACCAAACCCTAACCTTTTGGTCTACTCGACAACGCTCTAACCTCTGAGCAAACTGGCCAGGGCCATCATTGTGTATTTAAAATGAAGAAATATCATTAAGACACACATACTGAGTAATTTGTGGGTTGGGTTTTGAAGCCATACTCAAGGACTGCCCACATAAAATGCCTGCAGGGGCCAGGCAGGTAGAGGTTGGAGGGCAGACCCAGGCCAAGGGGATAGTCTATAGTTGCCAAACAGGAACCCAAGCCCAGTGTGGCCAGATCTTCATGTTGGCAACTAGTCCATAAAGCACCGTGGGGGCTAAATAAACATGGTGATTGTTTTCAAGTTTATGCAGTCATTGCCTTCTATGAATGCTTTTTAGAAGCTTGCCTGACTGTGCTTATCTTCCTTTGGGCTCTTCGCTCTTGCTCTACCTGTAGCCCAGCGATCTTTATCTACTGCAGTTTGTTCCTGGTCCCTCAGATTCTGTTGCCCAAGAGACATCTTTCTGTTCTGGTGGGGAAGGAATAAGTCAACTTCATATTCTCACAATCAGCTGTTCAGGATGTGACATGAACAACATGAGCCTTCAAAAGTCAGTTTCTGTTTATTGGGCTCTGTGTGGCATGATCTCAGTTAGTAAGCTAAGGTGCAAATTCAGGAGATACCCATCCTGCTTATAGGATGATGTGTAAAAGTGGATCAATAATGTTTTCTGATTCCTGAGAAACAACTAGGAAAGAATTCTTCGGAGGTAGATAAAGGACTTAGAGATCCTGTGCAAAGTCAAGAAAGACAGGGATGGTTATAAGGAAAGTGCTTGTTAAACCACTCCCTGCAAAATGCAGATAATAGATTTGCTGAATAAGTGCTTCAATCACAAGGTGATTCCCAGGAGTTCTAGTCATGCTGTTCCACGTAATTATGACTCAAAAATAATTGCTTAGTTTCTCACAAAGATTGCAGTGGATAAGAACTGTCATACGGAAGCTTATAAAGTTAAAGGTATTTAAATAATTTCCTGGACATTTTTCATTCAATTTGCATATCCAGTTCAACTTTCACAAAACGGATAACCTCCCCAAGCTTTCTTCTCCTCTTTTCCCTGCTAGTGATGTTAACTCATGGTCTTTCATGCAATGGAAATGTCTCCTCCCCCAAAGGTCTCCTCCCCCATTCCCCATACCTTCCCATATCTTCTTAAAATTCTATCTGCCTCCAAATTGTGGCTCAACTGCCTGCCACCCCTTAGTAGAAGTCTTCCTTAACCCCTTAGTTAGAATTTCTCTCACTTCCTACAGCACTTTTCCTATCGCCTACTTTGTATTATAATTCTATACCTGCTGTATTTGAGGGCAGGGACCTCCTTTTGAGTCTAGTTCCTCTTTGAATTCTTTAAAACATCTTGCTCAACACAATAAATGAACACCTGTTTTGTCTAGAGGGAACACTGTATACAGATTAACCTTTAACAGGTCAGCTGAATTTTAATTCTGGTTGTCTTTTTTACCTAGTCAAAAAAAAATCTTAAAACTTCCTCACTTCATTTCTTCTATTTTAGTAGATCTGCAATTTTAAAATATATTCATTTCTTCCTCCAGTTAGCAAAAGAATTACTCTTGGCAACCTATGAATGAATATGCTTTGTACTAAAGGAAAATTTCCATCTTGTCCCATAGGAAAGCGAACTGCATTGGCACATGGTTACTCAGATTGCAGAGTAACAACTTCTTGGAAAGATAATTACTGTAACAGGTTTTAAGGATGGGCCATTTCTTTATAAGACAAAAGTTGCAGCTTAAACAGTCACTTCCTTCTCTCATTTGGTAACTTTGTTTTCCCCTCATTAAGTTGAATGTTAAAGAAAAAACAAAGGCTTAGAATGTGTTGTGATTTGAAATGTGTCAGGTACTTTTATAGAGGACTTTTCCAGCATTATCTCATTTAATCTTTATAACAACTGTGATGCTGGTAGTATTATTAAGCTCCTTCACACAGGTAATTAGACTGAGCTGGGGATGGTGCCCAAGGTTGCAGAGTAACTGGTGGAACTAGGATTCAAGTCCAGGTCTGTAATACTCAGAAGCCTGTCCTCCTAACTCCTGTCTTGGCTCCCTGGCTGCCTGGAGTATGTTGAAGGGAAGATGGGGGGGCTGGAAAAGGCCACATTCCCACTTATCACTCAAGTGTCAGTTCTGATTATGATCATAAATGAATCTTCACCAACAAAAATATACTTACAGCTTAGTTTTGCAATATGTCCAAAATTTTGCCTTTGAGTAAGTACTCCTGATTTGACCATCTTGTGACTCCGTGGGTCCTGGATTGGGCTCGGGTGTAGTCACTGTGGATAATGGTTGCGTAACCATTTCGTTCCAATAGCCAGCATCTGTGAAGAATGACTAGAATTGTAGTTCCATGCTTGTTTTGGCAGGAAACACTGCCCTGGCCCCAGTTGTCTCATTATACTCAGAGACCTCATAAGGCTCAAGGATGTATTTCCGCCTTCTTTCTTTCATTTATTTATTCAATACATATTTATTAAGCACCCGTTAGGGGCCAGAGACTAATGAACAGTGAATTTGGTAAAAACTAATTTGATTCACAGCGGGAATGAGGCCACTCTTGTGATAACTAGAGCAGTGATTCTTTTGTGGGACTCCCCCCAACCCCCCGCTAAGTTGGTTTGCTTTCTCGCCCACCACATTATACAAATGGCAAAAACATGTTCTCACCAGAGAGCTGCCACCCTCTTTTGTCCTCTTGTCTCTCACAAGCAGAAGTGTCAGGAGCTTTCAATTTTGAGCTCCTTAAGGAACAGAATGGTGTCTTTTATTCCTCCCTAAAGCCTAATACAGCATCTGGCATGTGGTCGGTGCTCATCATGTGAATAGACCTCAGCAGAGGGTCCTACAGGGCTCCATGGTGTTGACTAGAACTGGTTTGGAAAACAGGAAGGTAAACCTTGTGGGGTCTTGGAAAGAGGGAAATTTGGCCACTATAGATGTATTAGATGTCTGTATAAGCTATTTGATACAATTTCATTTTGAAGAAAAATACAGTGCTGTTTGCTATGTTCTGTGGGCTTGTTGGAATATGCCATTATGCCTTTTGTGAAATTTGCAATGTAACATATTTTTATCTTCAGTCATTTACATTTATGTAGTAGAGAGTCCTAGAGAGGAAATTGACATTCCTGAGAATTGTCTTATCACATAGTAGAGTTGAGTGTGGCATAAAAGAGTAGGCTGATGGGGAAATCACGTGCAGAGGGAAATGAATGTGCATGTTTATGATGGGAATGGCTGACATTTTACAATGAGCGAGGCGGGCCTAAAGGACAGTTACTGGGTAAGGACAGCATTTTGTGTCTCCACTACTCTAAGACAGAGAAGACATGTGTTGTTTCAGAAAGTTCTTTTTAAACAACTTTTTAGTAAAAATAACTTTCCTTCTTTCTTTAACAATGTCTCAGTATTTGATCATATTTGGAAATGATCTGCATATTCAGTGAATTTAACTTGACTTATCATTAAACTTGGCAAAACAGGTTTCAAGTTACCAAAAGATTTTGGGAAACTATTTAAGTAGGCTTACCATAAAACATAAATATTGCTGATTTTACTAAAAAACTTTGTAGCCCATCTACATCTATTTGTTTGACTTGTTCTCAAAAATTATCTTTAGTCACTTATGAAATTTCATCACACTGAGTTATTTTCCTTGGTGACAAATTTTGTAACAGAGAACACATGGACTTATTTGACCAATAAGCCCAGGTAGAATAAAAGTATTATACTTCAAGATGATATTCTAGGGACATGGCTATTCAACCAAACCAAACTCAAACCAGCTTTAATATAAAATATTTTCTCACCCTAGCTGGTGTGGCTCAGTTGGTTGGAGCATCGTCCCATAAACTGACTGGAAGGCTATGGGTTCGATTGCCAGCCAGGGCACAGGCCTACGTTCGGGTTTGATCCCTGGTTGGGGCTGTACTGGAAGCAACCAATTGATGTTTCTCTTTCATAAATGTTTATTTCTCTCCCTTCTCTAAAATCAATAAGCCTATCCTTGGGTGAGTATTAAAAAATACATATGTATATTTTTTTCTCATATCACATGATTCTGAAATAGCATTTGGATTAGTTTTCTATTTTTGAGAATTTTTATATAAGCATTTAATTCCTTTAAGCCAATTAAACAACTCTTTATAAACCAATTCTAGTAATATTTCCTATTAGGTAGGCATACATAAACTAATACTAGATGTTACCAGAGACCTGATAGTTTTTTTAAAATTTTAGTAATAAATAAAAGTTTAGCCATGAGACAGGTAAAATAAGGCAAAACCCCCACTTTATAGCAGTTGTGAGAACAGACAAGCAACAAGTGTGGGCTGCCAGTCACTACTTGAGCCAATTAAGCAGAGACAGGGTTGAATCATATATGAGCATTTATTCCAATAATTGCAGCAGTGTGGGAGAGCAGCAGGTCATGCACAAAAATCTGCTCTGCCCGCTACCATAAGCCAGCTGCTTATGTGGGGTAGAAGGACAAAGGTTACTTGGGGAAGTAGGCAGAAGGAATAAGAATGGGTGTAATGGTTACAGGTTGAAAGCAATGTGGGCTGGGGGGTTGCAAAGGGCAATGACAAGGTTGTTAATTTTTCCATGATAATAGGCAGTTCTAAGATGTGAATGGACTTCATTCCAAGGTTAACTTCCTTGTCCCGGGGCGTACTACTCTGTTAGGTTAGAATGTGCTTTCTCTAATCAGAACAGAACAATCCCGGTTAACAGAGCATGATTAATATTTCTTATAACTACAGCCAACAATCACGGTTAACAGATCATGATTCATATTTCTGCCCCAACAGTTGGAATAAGTTTATTTGTTCAGATTTTTTTCTTATTAATATTTGTGGAGAAGACGATTAAGATTTGTATTTGTTCTTGGCAAGGGGCATTGGAGCCAGCATAGCAGTTTGGGCTTTAAAAAACAAACTCATAAATAACCGTCATTTACTTTTTTCTTTTCAGTCTTAGGACTTGCGGATGGTAAAAATAGGTGGGCTCTGAACTACTTCTTGAGTTGCATTTCTGGTTTCACAAAGATTTGTAAGATATGGACAACTGTTCTCTATTCCCCCAAGAATTTGTTTGTAAGTCATGTGACATCATAGGTTGACCTACTGGCCCAAGTACGTCATTCCACATTTGCTTCTTTCCCTCTGGATACATAATTTATTTTACCTTGGCAGAGGAGGCTTTCTAAAAATTTTATTAGGCTCTGAATCTTTAGCTCCTAATTTTGCCAAGTTTCTGATTCAAAGTTATTAAGTCCTCTCAAATATGTTGTCAGGTTTCCGGTAGGAGAAACAGGGAGAAATTTTAAAGTGCCAGTTCAGATGCTAAAAGTTTCCTTTAGGATCCTTAGAGCTGTTTTGTTTTTTTAAAGTCATTTGTCTTTTAGAAACTTCTGCATATCAATCAAAGGTCCGTTGTCCCTGGGAGGCTTGGAATCCTCCTCTTTAAGGGGGGGTGGGAGGTGCCTTGAGATCAACTTAAAGGTTTCCCTTTAAGTTATAAATTATTTTGGCTAAGTTGGTCCATTTTATTTGAAAAGGCAAAAGAGGAAGGACCAAAAATGTTTGTACATATAATGAGCTAGAGTTCTCAAGGAAGGAACTTTTGGGGATCTTTTAGAGGGTGAAGAGCCCATGTTCAAGAAAAATCCCCCTAAAAGCTGTCTGAGGACCCCAAAAAGACAAAAGAAATGATAATAAGAGCCCCAGGTAGTTTGACTGCAGGGATCAAAAAGCCTACTCTTAGATGAGAGGAAAACTCTTGTTTTTGTGTTTTACATGGACATGAACAGCTTTAGCTAAGCCTTGGGTCTGTTGGAGCCAGACTAATACCTAAGGGGGATGTGCCTCTGGGGTGGGGATTGTGTGCCATTTTACAGCATTCCTGGATGCAGGGAAATTTTTTCTGATGTTGGTGGGTGACCTGAAGTCAACCTAACCAGTTCTGTGGCCAGACTTCAAAGACAAGGTACTAAAAAATGTAAAAGCTCCCATTAATAACTTTTATATTGATTACATGTTGAAATGATAATGTTATATATTGGCTTAAAATGTTATTAAAATTAATTTCACCTGTTTCTTTTTACTGTTCTTTTAAAAAATGTTTTTAATTGGTTTTAGAGAGGAAGGTAAGGGGAGAGAAACATCGATGTGAGGGAAAACATTGATCGGGTGCCTCCCACACGCACCCCTACTGAGGATAGAACTCACAACCTGGGTTTGTGCCCTGACCGGAAATCGAACCAGGGACACCTGAGCCATACCATCTAGGGCTCATTTTACTGTTATTTATTTATTTTTTTAAATGAGAACATTTACAATTACGTATGTGGCTTGCATTGTATTGCTATTGGATGGTGTTGCACTAAGAAAGTCACAGAGTCTAAAAACATTAAATCTCAAAAGTGCTGACAAGTTTGGGAGTGCAGCATAAGGGGTCAAGTCCTAAACAGCTAAAGGTGGCATCTGTTAGGTCGGCAAAGGGAGAATGCACGGGGCTAGAATGGTGAGGGATTGCGAATTTATTCTATCATCCGCACACCAGCCCCCAGTTACGGGAGCCAGCGGCTTTTAAAGGAATTTTGGCAGGTTTTTTTCTGGGCAGAGACTTCTTTATGCATACCCGGAGGGGAGATAATGGAATGTAGTCGCAGCAAATGAAATGTGGTCTCAGCAAAGGGAAGAGAATGTCCATAGTGAAATGATCTGAAAAGCCAGTTCCCGTGGGAGGGGTCTCAATTCAATTATTTGATTAGACCTAACAGTGTCCACTTTGTGTTGAGATTCAGTGTTCTAAAGAAGTAGGAAGGTCCAGGCGCTTTCCTATTATATCCAAACGCTGTGTGATCAGATGGCGTCATGCTCCATGTAGCAAATAGAATTTACCCAAATCTCTACCTATTTCAAAGGCCTATAAATCTATTTTTAGTGTGAGGGTCCTGAAGCCAGCCTAGTTAAAACTAGGTAATGGAAGAAGGGTCGCACTCCATTCATAGCTCTATAGGTCTGCTATTGAGGTTTTTATAAATCCAGCCCACAAACTGTTGGACATTGAAACGGGGACTCAGAACTGTTGGACATTGAAATTGGGACTCAAACATTTTTTGTTATTATATGTTTACTTCTAGTCTGCAGAGGCAAGATTTTTTAAAGGAAAGAAATGGGGGAAAAGATAGATACAGAGGCAAAGAAGCATTGAAAAGACTGCCAAACTACAGCGGGGGAAGGCAGGGGAGGTTGGTGGGCTGGGGGGGGGGGGGGGCGCTGTAAGAGATCAACCGAAGGACTTGTACACATGCATATAAGCATAACCAATGGATACAAGACACTGGAGCAGGGGGCAGGTGAGGGCATGTACTGGGGGGCAGGGGAGGCCGGGGGAAGGTCAAGGGGGGGGGGGGGGGAAGAAAGGAGACATATGTACCACTATTTGTAATACTTCAAACAATAAAATAAATAAATAAATAAATAAATAAATAAAAATAAATCCAGCCCATAAAAAGGGACACATTGTTATGACACCAGTGTCCCTTGGGGATTTGAGAGTAGACCCTGGGAGCAGCAGTGATATGAATGAAGAGAACATATGTGGTTTCCTATTAGAGTTTAGGCCACATAACCATTTCTCATTTGATAATTTTTCCCCTAATAAGTACCTTATAGACCATATTTTTTCAGACATGCAACACATTTATTGAGCATTAAAACTGTCAGAAAAGCCCTTGCTGGTTTGGCTCAGTGGATAGAGTATCGTCCTATGGACTGAAGGGTCCCAGGTTTGATTCCGGTCAAGGGCACATGCCTGGGTTGCGGGTTTGGTCACCAGTGGGGGCCGGCAGGAGGCAGCCTATGGATGATTCTCTCTCATTGATGTTTCTATCTCTCTCTCCCTCTCCCTTCCTCTCTGAAATAATAAAAATATATATATTTTAAAAAAACCTGTCAGAAAAAATTAAAAAATAATGCTCTGTCAGGCACTATTCTAGGCCCTGGAGATGCAAATAAAATAGGACAAAAGGAGCAGGTATCCTAAAGATACTCTAATGCTAAGTTGTGAATTACACGGGCTTCTGCCAAGTGCCCTTTACTTATGATGTGTTAAGTTAACCTTTGACTTTTAAGATATTTTATCTCCTCAAAGGGCTTGAGAATTTGCCTTCTTGCTTTCATTATGTTTATTACTTCCTCCCAAAAAGGGGGTGTATGTGTGGTGGGAAGGGAGTGGAGCAGCAATTCGCCGTGTATTTTCTCTTTATTTCTTTCTGTTTCTTAGTTTTCATTGAGCAGGTAATTTTCTCCCATAGGAAACCTAGGCATGGAAACACATTCTTCCCTAATTGGATATGACTCCACTGCTGCAATTACAGTGATTTGGGAACTTAACTTTAATGAAACTAGGAATCCTTACTCTGAAAGACTAAGTACTTTTTGGTACTCGAGTATAGGTACTCCCAGGTGAAAACAATATACAGTTGACTCCTGAACAACACGGATTTATTTTAAAGTGGCAGAAGTTCAATTAACCCGCGCTGTTCAAACCTGCGTTGTTCAATGGTCAACTCTGTGGTTGGGAATCCAACTATGTGGGTGTACTTATACATGGATTTCCCACTGCACGGAGAGGAGGGGCATTATTCATGGGTCAACAGTAGATGAAAAAAGTTTGCTAAGTTTTTTTTAAGTGTTTCGGTAGTATTAAATTTGTGGAAGATTGTAAAGCCCTTCTTTGTCAGCTTTCATCCCTTGGGTTTTGCTGTTTTATATCAAGGGTCAGCAATTCGTGACAAGTATGTCACAGAGAGCCCTCAGCTGGTTGCCAGGATACACTTCTATTTGTCTATTATAAGAGCTAGATGCATTTGCTGCACTTCGCTTCAAAGGAATTCCCACAGTATGCTTCCCTGCTTAGGCATCTGTGAGTCTTTCTGTCTCCACATCCAAGATGGATGTTAAATGGACCATTCACACCATCACTATCAGCGTTTTGCCAGCTCTTATATTCTTGGTTTTATTATTCTCAAAAAAACCCCCAAAGATACACTTGACCATTAATCGGTCGGCTCCTACATCTGGAGCCATTTTTTGTTTTTTTTAATAATAAGTAATTGCCTCTTTAGCTTAATCTTCAATAGGTTTTTATTTATATAAAGGGAAGTTATTTCTGAAGCTACCTTATAACTTTTATGTTTCTATCTGAAGAGAAAGTAGGACATCTTATGTATGGCATTTCATCTGATTGGGCTTTTTCTATCAGTAAATAACTTCAGTTGCTGAATAACTTTAAACACCTTTGCTCTTTGCCTGCATTTTGAACACAGTATTGCAATATATTTTTCAGGTTTTCAATTCAAAAACAGCCGAACTACTTAGTCATCATCAAGTGGAAATAAAACAAGAGTTTCCAAGAGAAGGGTATGTTTCCTAATTTAATATGTAAACATATATCGCATTTCTTAGGCCATCTCACCCCACCTGCCCAGGGGCTTTTAAAAGTAAACTTGACCAAACACCTTCGTAAGAAGACTTGAGAGATGGGATAGGTATTAGTCAGGAAAATGAACAAAAATGTGATAGCTCAGCAAAATATCTGGGTATTTGATGGCTTAGGAATTAAGTGACAGAAAAGAAGTGGATGATAAATAAAGCAACGATGTATTAAATATCGGAAATCCTACATTAACTTTGAAGTCATTTACTTCTGGGTCTGCATCATTGCCCAACCGCTGTTTGCTCATTAGAGTGTGTGTTTTTCTTAAATAAAGATATGTTTTTCTAAAAAGCACTAACATATCTAATACTAAAATTGTCCTTTTTTATAGTAATGTTCATATGTAGTAATTGTGATTAAATAGAATGTTGAGTATATTATTTTAAACAGCCATTTTCAACCGGTGTGCTGCAAGAATTTTTAAAACATGAAATACCTGACTATTTAGTTAATGGCACTGACCTCTTTTCACTTAGATTGTCAAGTTAAAAAATGACAACAGCCAACACAATAATAGCTGTCCTGTGTAAATGAATCAAAATCATACCTAATTTTTTTTGTCAGATTGGCAAAAATATTTTTTGGCCTGCTGTGGAATTATAGTAATTAGTTTATGTGTGCCATGAGATGAAAAAGGTTGAAAATTGCTAGTTTAAAATGTTATGATATGTATGATACAGCCACTTTGAAAAACTGTGTGGCAGTTTCTTATAAAATTAACCATACTTCTGTAGCATTGCAATCTTAGGAGGATTTAATCCAAGAGCAATGAAAGCATATGTCTAAAGAAAGACTTATAGATGAATGCTTATAGCAGCTTTATTCATAATAACCCAAACTGGAAGCAACCCAAATGTCTGTCATCAGTAGAATGGGTAACAATGAAATACTGTTCAGCACTTTTTAAGCAGTGAACTGATACATGCTACAGCATAGATAAATCTTGTTGATATCATGGAAAGTGGAAAAGGCTGTACATGAAAGAATGCATGCAGCATGGCTATATCTTAAAGTCAACAGGCTAAACTAATTTAGAATGACAAATCTAAAAATTTGTTGCCCATGGAGTACGTGATTGACATAAGAGAGCCATGAAAGAATTTCTAGAATGATGGAAACATTCCATATTTTGACTGGGGTGTTTGTTAGATGAGTTATATGCATTTGTTAAAACTCAACCAATTATGCACTTTAGATCTGTTCATTTCACTATAAAGTTTCCTTCAATTTAAGAAAGAAAAGATTGGTGTCCTACTAAATTTTATAATTTCTTTCTATGACTTCTTTCTGTTTTAAAGAATTCCTTTGTTTAATAATAAAAGCTGTTGATATGTTAGCTGCATTAGAGTGACTCTCCTCAGGCCTGATCCCAGTACAATTTGGAGAGAGGATACATGTGTCTTGGAGGGATGAAAATTAGAAATACGTTGAGAGATTGGGTTTCTGGAAAGAGAGTTTAGAGACAAGAACTCAAAGCTCAGGAAAGCTAAGCCAGCCTGAGGAAGGCAGAGAAGAAAGGCATTTGGAACTCTCTTGCTACTTGCAGATCCTAGGGTAGGATTCTTGTAGCTTGTGTCATTTCTGCTTTTGGGGTTTCCTCAGTCGCCATTTTTTTCTCCCAGGTTTCTCTGCCTCATCATTATTTTTAAAAAATACATTTTTATTTTTTATTTTTTTATTTTTTATTTTTTTAGGATCTCTCTTTTTTTTTTTAATATATTTTATTGATTTTTTACAGAGAGGAAGAGAGAGGGATAGAGAGTTAGAAACATCGATGAGAGAGAAACATCGATCAGCTGCCTCTTGCACACCCCCTACTGGGGATGTGCCCGCAACCCCGGTACATGCCCTTGACCGGAATCGAACCCGGGACCTTTGAGTCCGCAGGCCGACGCTCTATCCACTGAGCCAAACCGGTTTCGGCAAAAAAAATACATTTTTATTGATTTCAGAGAGGGAGAAGAAGAGAGAGATAGAAAAAAACATCAATGATGAGAGAGAATCATTGATTGGCTGCCTCCTGCACGCCCCCTACTGGGTATTGAACCTGCAACCCGGACACATACCTCTGAAGGGAATCGAACCTGGGACCCTTCAGTCCACAGGCCAATGCTCTGTTCACTGAGCCAAACCAGCTAGGGCATGCCCCATCATTTATTATGAGCCTTTCAGCCTTCTGAGACCCTGGTTCCTTACCAAAATCGCACTGGGATCGGGTCTGAAAACTTGGATCAATTGCTTGTCTACTTGAAATAGTTATTAGAACACATTTACAATTTTCCCTAAATACTAACAAAACATTTCGAGAAAAAAATGGCAAAATAGATTAGTATACTTATTTGACTTTTCAGAATTTCTTTTGATAGGTAGGTAGATATCAGTCTACTTAGAAATAACTAAAAAAAGAAAGGAATAGTGACTAGTGAAACATGCAGATAGTTTTATCAATTTATCAAACCCACGGGATATAAAGAATTGGAGAACTAATTTATTGGATTTGAAAAAATAATTTTAAAATAGGTAGAATATTTTGTGACCTATTATTACTTGCTTCCTTTCAAATGATTGACTACTATATGAAGAATAATAAAAACGTAAGGGACGTAAAATAGGCTTTTCTTTAAATCGTTTCTTTAGATTATTGAATATGCTTTGCTTTGCTCATCTGATTTTAATTTATACAACAGCCACACTCTCTTAAGTGAACATTTCTAGAGATATAAATGTATTGCTTTCTTGTGGACTAACCAAATGCATTCTTTTGTTTAAAGATGGGTGGAACAAGACCCTAAGGAAATTCTGATGTCTGTGTATGAGTGTATAGAGAAAACATGTGAGAAACTTGAACAACTCAATATCGACATTTCCAACATAAAAGGTATTTTTAATAGAATATTTCTCTCCGTGGTATGACTATCTCAATAAAATCTATTCATTCACTCATTCATTCATTTATTCGGCGCATAAATGAGTATCTATCCAGCGCCAGGCAGGTCCCTGTTCTCATGAAGCTTTTATTTGAGGGGAGGGCGGGGCAGGTTTTGACATCAACAATAAGAGCAGACAAATACAAGCTAATTTCAGTATTGATAAGGTCCATGCAGAAAATGAAACTGAGTTCTATGGTAGGGTGTGCCTAGAGAGGCTTACTTTAGATTGGATGGCCAGAGAATGCCTCTTTGAGGAGATGACACTGTTACTGAGGTCTCAAAGGCCAAAAGGGGCCAGCCATGCCAATATTTGGGGAAAGAGTAGTCGAGGAAAAGGAAGCAGCACATGCAAAGGTCCTGAGGTAGGAATAAGCTTGAGACAAATTCCTGGATCAAAAAGAAAGCCAGCATGTCAAAAGTAGAGTAAAAGATGGGTGAGGGGTGAGGGTGGGTACATAGGTAAGAGGTTTCAATAGCAGTTGAAACTGGGGAAGTATCTAGGGCTTTGTAGTACCACTTAGCAGTTTGGATGTTATTCTTTCCTCATCAGAGGCTATTTTTCCATTGATTTTTAGAGAAAGTGGAAGGGAGGGCAAGAGACAGAAAGAGTGAAACATTGATGTGAGAGAGACACATCAATTGGTTGCCTTTCATATGCGCCCTGATGGAGAGGCCAAGATCTAGCCTGCAACCAAGGAAGGTGTCCTTGACTTGAATCAAACCCACGACCCTTCAGTCCGTAGGCCGACACTCTTTCCACTGAACCAAACCAGCTAGGGCTTGGATGTTATTCTTAGTATCACAGAGAGCCATGAAAAGGTTTCAAGGGATGACAGGGTCTGACTTGTGGTTTAAAGACAACTTCCTGACTGCTGTGTGAAGCCATGTGGAGAGTGGATGGTAAAGGCCTAGGTTGGATACAGGGAGACCACAGTAGATGTTGCTGTGGAAGTTTTGAGAGAAAGGATGATGGCAGTGAGGGTGGGGAGAAAGGGCCAGAACTTCTTGATGGATTGGCTGTCAGAGTAGTAAAGGGAGGATGGGGGAAGATGTGTCAAAGATGATGCTTGGGTTTTTGCTAGAGCTCCTAGTAGATAGGGATGCCTTTTCCTGAGGAGAAAGACTAGAATGAGGACCAATGGAGGGGAGGTTATTTGAAATAAAAACACTTTGCTTGTAAAATCTCCCTAAAAATAATGGTTTGAGAGTGTTAGACTATTACAGATATCTTAATTCCTAGTAGTTTTAATATAAAAACTACCTAAGTTTGGCTTTGCATCATTTATACAGTGTGAACAAAAATAGCCCAGTCATCCAAAATGGATAAAGTAGTGTATAGGGCAGAGCATAATGTGGTAATCACCATATCTTTGTAATTTAAACTTTTCAAGTTCATTCAAGGGCTGTTTTTTCTTCATCAACTCAAGGTGGGTGAAATCATCAATTGGTGATGGCAGTGTCTTGAGATTCACATTATCTTTCTTGGCACTGAGATTTACCAGCATTCTTGAGATGAAACTTTGATTTTTTTTTTTTTCAGATTTTCCCCTATTGGTATATTTTTAAAACTCACTAAAAAAGACAAATATAATCAAACCATTCATTCAGCAAACCTATAGAGTGCCTACTATGTGCTGGGTGTGCTAGGGAAACAATGGGACACAAATAGTGTTGTGCAGCTAACGGTCAATTGGAGGAAACATGAGTCCAATAATCAATAATTAAAAATTAATGGAAAGTTGTAACAATAAGATAGTTATTTCTGTTAATGTAGATTTTTTAAAGAGAAACCAACACCCTTGTGTAGATTTGCTATTTTGTTAAAATATATTTTAATGATTATAGAGAGGAAGGGAGAGGAAGAGAGAAAGAGAGAGGAACAGAGAAATAGAAACATCAGTGAAGAGAGAGAATCATTGATCGGCTGCCTCCTGCATGCCTCACACTGGGGATCGAGCCCGAAACCTGGGCATATGCCCTAACCAGGACCTCCTGGTTCATAGGTCGATGCTCAACCACTGAGCCACGCTGGCCAGGTGACATTTTTTTAATATTTTACCCTCATTTTATCCCTCTAAATGGCAGTGTTTCAGACTTTTTAGAGTTGCATTCATCAAGTTTCAGATGAGTTGGTCGCTTCCTTGAATTGTTCTCACAGATTTCACAGTCTAAACAGGGTGAACATATAAGAGGCATTCAGCAGCACACTCTGATGTCAAAACATTCAAAATCACCTAGGTGGCCATGCATTGGATGTAGATTCCAGGGCGTTTGGCCATGGTTTTGACATCATTCTACCTCCTTTAAAGGTAAGGTAGGCAACTTAGTGGCCCTCTGTTTTTTGTTTTTATTATTATTTATCTTGTTAATCCTCACTTGAGAGGATATTTTCCCATTAAATTTTAGAGAGACTGCAAGGGAGGAAGACAGACAGAGAGAAAAATATCGATGTGAGAGAAACACATTGATTGGTTGCTTCCTGCATACGCCCTGACGAGGGCCAGCGATCAAGCCTACAACCTAGGTACATGCCCTTGACTGGAATCATACTTGGGACCCTTCAGTCTGCAGGCCAACACTATCCACTGAGCCAAGCCAGCTAGGGCTTACTGGCCTTCTGTACCCACTCAGGTACCGTTCCCTTTTCTCTTGTTTGTGGTGTATGTGAAGATGACATACAACTCCAGTCCAAGTGACTTGTCTTTCACTTGCAGTAACTGATCTGGAAGAACACTGAACATGCTGCTATCTGCTCTACACTCCTGTCTGGCCAGTGTGAAACACATAGCTGAGCCAAAGTGACCCAGCACTTTCTTCTCAGCACTACCAGCCTATGGCCAAGGAAGAGAATGTCCCACAGGCCCCTCCATACCAAGCCAGTTGTGCTCAACGCCCCTCCCCCTAACCCCCGCCAGATAATTTATTAATTGGCTCTGCCAAGGACCAAGCTTTTGCTTGCCTATATAGAACAATACATCACAGAATGCTAATGCTATAAAGGATCTTTGGTTACCAAGACCTAACTGCAAATGAGGGACAGGGACTTATTGCAGGTCATGTGGCTGTGTAGTGGTAGATGACATTAAAGCGCAGCTCCCCTGTCTTCTGGTCCCATGCTCTTTTTCCTGAGCCACACTGATAACCTCACAAACCTGTTTTTATTTTTATTTTTTAAAATATATTTTTATTTCAGAGAGGAAGGGAGAGAGAGAAACATCAATGATGAGAGAAAGTCATTGATCAGCTGCCTGCCGCACGCCCCCCTACTGGGGATTGAGCCCGCAACCTGGGCATGTGCCCTGACCAGGAATCGAGCCGTGACTGTCTGGTTCACAGGTCGACTCTCAACCACTGAGCCACACTGGCTGAGTATGAGAAGCTATTTCACTGGACTTTGTAGAGAAGCAATTTCTCTGGACTTTGTAAGAAAAACAATTTTACTTGGCACAAGGGAATTGAATTAAGATAGAGTGGTCAGGGGAGGACCCTGTGACCAACAAATCAAATGGAAATAGCTCCAGATTACATTCTGAATCCAAGTTAGAATGAGCCAATAAAGGTAATATGAGGGACATAGAATAGTGACTCATGATTGTGGCTAAGGGTGCAGCCAGCCTGTAGTGGGGAGCAGTAGGAGATTTTGGCAGACCATGAATTCATTACTAGCCACCATTGCCAAATTGTCACATTCACAGTACTATACTTTAGCAACTTGTGACCCAGGTCCCACTGAGGTGTCTAGTCTCTGTTGTACCCATAGTACTATCAGGGAATTCATTCCTGATTTGCCTAGTCCCCATTCTCTTAATCCACTCTCCTCAATAATGATGACAATGAATAGTAGCAGTAATTTAGGAATTTATTGAGTGCTTACTATGTGCCAGGCACTGTTTTAACATGCAAACCCTGTAAGGTGGTAACTGTTGTGCCCATTTCACAGAAGATGAAGCAGATCCAGGGTCACGCTGCTAGGAAGCAGAGGAATTAGACTTTCAACCCCAGCAGTCTGGCTTCAGAGCCTGAGCTCTACTGAATAGTGCCCCAAACTTGTGATCCAGCTTTTTCTAGGTCCCATTTGAGCAAATAACCATAGCCTTCTGCCCTATTTGAGGCTCCTCCCTCCACCTGTGTATTAATCTCATCCTCTCCTGTCACTAAGAGGATCAGAACCATGTCCCATTGATTCCCAGCCTTGCTCCTCTCGCTCCCAATTCTCCTTTCTCTTAAGTCTTATAAACATTTGTGCCTTCTATTAAAAAAAAGACACACCCAAATCTCTTCCTTGGAGTAGAATCATTCATCTTTGTCCCTTAGAAAAGGTGTTCAATAAAGTAAATAAATCACTGGATAAAGATTATTTAGAACAAGGGAGCTGCTTGGTCCCCCCTCAGCTCCGTGTTGCTCAGAATGTTCCGTTTTGTGTTTTATTCTGGATGTACAATTTGAATAATACAGATCATTGTATGTTCCTAGAAGAGGAATATTCCAAATAGAGTTGGGGCAGTATAAGGAAATTGGATTATGTAGACTAGACAGGAGAAGAGAAGACTTGAGGGACAAAGTAGCTGCTTCAAGTATGAAAGAGTGACATGGAAGAAAGATTAACCTAATTCTGTGTATCTCCAAAGAATATAGCTAAGACCTAAAGGTGGAAGCTACAAAGGATTTGATTTTTTAATAGCAAAGCTATGCAATAGACATTGTCTGCTTGGAGAAGAGGTAGTATCTTGTCACTAGACGCGCTGTCTGAATGGTCACATGATAGATGATTCTAGAAATAGCCTTTAAGGTCTGTCCTGATCTTAAATTCTGGAAGAGATCTCTCTCTCTCTCTCTCTGTCTCTCTCTCATATAATTTTTTAGCCCAGTGAGTTCAACTGGGTTGTACAGTAGAATCACCTGGGGAATTTTAAGAAAAAATATTAATGCCCAGATTCCCCCCTAGGTCAGTTAAATTAGAACTTTTGGGCCAGGGTCTGAGCATCGCTATGTCTTAAAAGCTCTGCAGCTGATTCCAATGTACAATCAAATCTGAGAACCTCTGATTTAGCTGAATCAAGCTGAATTGAAAAAGATGGTATGGATTTGTATTTTACTTATAGTAACTTACTGTAATTATAACACTTGAGTTGTAACTATAGGACAGTATAATGTAAATGCCATCACATATTGTATTTATGCTGATTAAAACTCATATGTTCCATATTATATAATTAAAAGACAGAAATAAAATTGAATTTCAAACTAACGATAATGTGCATTTGCCCTGCATGAGGGATCTTATCTGTGGCTATTTTCTTAAAATGCAGGTGTATACACACACACACACACACACACACACACACACACACACACACAAGGAAATTTCTTGTACCAGTTAGTAAATAAATGAATGAGGTGATTGTTGGTCTCCTTAGAATAATAAATTGGATATTATAAATTTGGAAACGTGCTGCATTCCCTTTTTTAAGGCAACCTGGAAGCGTTTCATCTGGATATTGATCTGGGTTCATGTCATCTTGTGCTGGGAATGAAGCAGGAAGGAGTCTGTAGCAATAAAAAGAAACACTTGACATTGGGTGTTCACTTTTCCTGGGGCCACTTAAAGAAAATAAATTCAATACCACTACAAATGTTCCAGATATTTTTGTTGTTGTTGTTCCAGATATTTTTTGAATTGTTATGTTTAGTTGTGCCTGTTAAAAAAAAAAGAGAGAGAGAGAACAATTCTGAAGTCATTTTCTTCTTGTTTAATTTCTGTTCCCTTCTGTTTAACTTTCTCTTTAAAGCTATTGGTGTCAGTAACCAGAGGGAAACCACTGTAGTCTGGGACAAGATAACTGGAGAGCCTCTCTACAATGCTGTAGGTAAGCTGTTGTGCATGGATGTCAAATGCAAGGCCTTTCTCCACTTGCAAATGTTGTCATACTAAACTATCTGGCTAAAAAAGCATGCGGTCATGGTTCCTATAATTTGATGGAATGGACAGAAGAGTCCTCTAAGAAAATTATTGTGATATATATACACACCATTTTTAGCTATTTATTCACATCTTGAATTAACTCTTTCCCCATTTTCTGATTATTTGTATTATACAAATGGGTTGATGTTGCCAGAACTGTTTTATAATCCCTGCTGTTTCTGATACCTAAAAGAGATCTCCACTCCTCCTCCTCCCCTAAAACATCAAAATTACAAGTGTTCATAGTTATATCTCTATAAAGTACTTGGGTCTTCCCACCTAGAGAATTTCAATAGATTCTTCTGAGGTGATGAAAATCAGAATTTTAGGTCACTTTGCTACAAAACTAAGCTATTTCAGTAGGAGTTCAAAAAACTCAAAAATCTCAAGTATACCACCATTAGATATCACATCTTATTAAATGTAAATGACCATGAGTATATTTTATCATCACGCTCAGCACATGATAATCGAGCACTGAATGATTATGTCACTTACTAAAAGGAAAATTTCTTTCTAAATATATAATCACTAAAAGGCATCATTCTGTCACAAATAGCAAAGCACAATTTTTGTCAATAAAATACCAGGGTGTGGCGTGGGTAAATGGAGGTAAAAATTGTCAGAGATGGGATGATTTCTAGAGTGAGCTATTTTTACTTTACAGTGACTTTAGTAATATAGTTACTTTAGCATTAATTGGAAGAAAGTGATAAACAGAAAATATACTAAAAAGTTGCCTTGTGAAGAATAGCATGAATCCTCTGGAAATAAGTTAAAAAAAATAAGGCATTTAATGTTATTATGTTATAAGAAAGCATTTAGTATGTCCTTCTGTGTTTTTGATTTTTTTAAAAAGACTCAAAAACTCAAAGAATTGCAGTCAAAGATCCTATTACTCAAAAGTACAACTTTTACATCTTTATTTTGTCCTTATTTTCATAAGCAGCTCGTTCTGAATATAAGTAAAGCAGGATATTACCATTCTAATGGCTAGTTCATAAGAGTATTTTTTCACAGATCAATTTTAGCCAACTTCTTGAACTAGTTAGGGTTTTCCTTTTTTTTTTGTTCTCCTAGTGAAAGGAAGTGTCTACTCAAAGGAGCCAGAATGTTCCTGTTAAACTCTAAACTTGAATTGTAAAAGTGCAACTTTGGACTTTGAGTTGTCATTTTTAAATAATGCAACTGGGTTAGTTGAAGTTATGCTTATAGTGAAGGATTTCAAGTAAATATTTTACCAGAAAAACTTTCTGTTTGTGTTGTGCTTGTTTACTCATTTCCTTGTCTTCTACCTGTGTCCCTCTGCACTCTTCCCCCATTCTCTGTGATTTAGAGGATTAATTCCAACCATAATTATGGAATATGAAGATCTTTTTCTCCATACTGAACCAAATGCATGTTTTGAGAACTTCTTGCATGTTCAGTGCTATCCTGCGTATGTTATGGAGGACAGGACTTATTGGCTGTTTTTATAAGCACTTTAGAATTTAGTTTGGAAGGAGACTAACAAAATTAGGGAATAGTTGATAAATTGTGTATTGCTAAGTTGAAGAATTAGATCAAGTATGGGTTAGTATGGATTTTGAATTTTTAGCATATCTTTGGGGAAGGTTGAACTCCATTTTAGGCCTGGATGAATATATTGGGTTACATTAGGAAAAGGGAGTATTGAAGGATAGTGTAAACAAGCTATGAAGGTGAAAATGTGTATACTTATTTCACCAAAGAGTGAAGGCACTGATCAAATTCGAGCATAGAGTGGCTTATATTTAAGCATTTTAATAGAACTAGCAGTGAAAATAATGTTCAATAAGTGCTAACTGCTATTACTGTTGACTAGGGATTGTGCTAAACACTTTACCCATGTTATTTAATCTCAGTGACCCTGAAATAGATTTTACTAGCCTTATTTTCTAAATTAATTATGGAAAAGCTGTATAACTTGTCCAATGCTGTGTAGAGGTAAAGCCAGTTTGAACATAAACCCCTCCAACCCCCAAATCCTGTGTTCTAATTTTGATAGATAAAAGTTGATGAAGATAGAGAGGGCCTTAAAACCATGCCCTGGGCAACATGGGGCAAAATGGGACAAAAGTGGTGGAATGGGTTATTTCAAAGGCACCTGTCTGCTGAGAACATCTAGAGAAGTGGAACACACACACACACACACACACACACACACACACACACACACCCAATTATCTGAAGGACTGGACAGCTACCAACAGAGTGAGGAATTGTGGGACCAATATCCAGGAGAGAAGGAAAGCCCAGAGAGATGGGCCTGGCATTTGTTGTCCCTAGAGATAATCTGTCAATTCGGAAAGGAGTATTTGAGGGCTAAGCAGCACTGTCATAGGTTATGAAGACAGGGAGGCAAAGGATGGAGTCAGAGGCTGCCAGTGGTGGGGTAAATATTGGTAAGATCACAAACTTTTGATTGGGACTGTGAAGGGTCAATCCTAGAAGTAAGGTGAACTGAAAATAAACCAGTCTTCACAGGAGTTGAAGCCCAGATTCAGATAACTTGAAAACCCCGATTAGATTAAGATGTTCTGAGGTTGCTAATGCTCCTCATCTAACTTCTTTTTAGAGTTTTCATATACAATTTCTAGTTTTCTATAAAAGAATAGTCAAGCTTACAAAAGAACATGTTACTAAAAACAACAGAGGCAAGTGACATTAGAAACAGACCCATAGGAAATCCTGATATTGGAGTTACCAGGCTTTAAAATAATTGTTATTATCTGGCTGGTGTGGTTCAGTGGATTGAGCCTCATCCCAGGCACCAAGAGGTTACCATTTTGATTCCCAGTCAGGGCACATGCCCGGGTTTCAGCTTGATCCCCAGAAGGGGCCATGCTGGAGGCAGCCAATCATGTTTCTCTCTCATCGATGTTTCTATCTTTCCATTCCTTTCTCTCTAAAAAAATCAATGTAGTCCTAGCCAATTTGGCTCGTGGATAGAGCATTGGCCTGTGGACCGAAGGGTCTCAGGTTTGATTCTGGTCAAGGACACATGCCTGGGTTGCAGGCTTGATCCCCAGTAGGGGACGTGCAGGAGGCAGCTGATCACTGATTCTCATCATTGATGTTCCTATCTCTCCCTCTCCCTTCCTCTCTGAAATCAATAAAAATATATTTTAAAAAAATCAATGCAAACATTTTTTAAAGTAAAATAATCATGATCAGCATGTTCAAGCAATTCATTGACAAGATGGATGACATTAGCAAAAAATTAGGAATTTGCCTAACCAGTTTGGATAGAGCCTCGGCCTCTGGACTCAAGGGTCCCAGGTTTGATTCCGGTCAAGGGCATGTACCTTGGTTGTGGGTACATCCCAAGTAGGGGGTGTGCAGGAGGCAGCTGATTGATGTTTCTCTCTCATCAATGTTTCTAACTCTCTCTCCCTCTCCCTTCCTCTCTGTAAAAAATCAATAAAATATATATTTTTAAAAATTAGGAATTTAAAAGTGGAAATTCTAGAATTAGTGAACCAGAAGAGGGATCAGAAGTAAGTATCCAAACTGAAGAACAGATAGACAAAGGTTTAGAAAATACAGAAGAAAAAAAAAAAACTAAGAGAAATATGGAGTAAGGTGAGGAGGTTCAATGGATTTGTAATTGGAGTCCCAGAAGAAATGGAAAGAGAGATATTAAAGTTTTTGAAAAGAGAAATGAAATATACTTGCTGAAGAAACTGAAGACTGAGAAAGGCTATTTGTTTTTGCTTGCAATAAAGGTGTGTTTGTATACTGACATCTTTTGTATCAGATACAATTATAGGCATATAAAAAAGTTCAAATGGGTGCATTGAGGCACGGATGGCCCATGTTAGTAGTTTCGTATACTTTTAGAACTCGTGTGTTAATTCTCTGACCATGGTAAACATTGGTGTGGTATCTAAAATGAAGAAGTGTCACTTTGCATCACTGCTTCCAGTCACTGTGCCATGATGCAACCATTTACTATTATGGCCTCAGAGGTAGATTGTAGGAGCTTTGTGGCCTGGGATCTAAATCAGGCCTTCGGCTGCTCTCATTTGTCTTCACTTATCCTCGTCCCTCTGGTACTTTTCTCTCTCCCTCTAAGCATTATTTTCATCAGTATTCTTTTCCAAAGAGTCCCTGCCAACCCACTCCCTGCTATTTTTCTAAGCCCTTCTAAAATCAACTTTATAGTGGTCTACATACATTGGTATCTAAATATTATTGACAGAAGGTTTGGGTTTATATATATATACCACAGGCTAAACTGATAAAGACAAAACTACCCAAGTGATTCCAATGTCGAGTGGGGGAAGTCTGGAAACAATGAGATGTAGTGTGTTCATATGCACATTTCACTGATGCCACCAGTGAAATGTTCTGGCCTAACTAGGATAGAACATAGTAAGGACTAATATTCAGGGAGGCAAGAGCCACTGATTTAAGACCTTCCTTGTATTAAAGAGAACCACCAACAAAAACATTTGTCTTTGAAATAATTTTCCTTATTTAAATTGTATTGCGAACAATTTTTCCTAAGATGTTGGATTTAAAGTTCCCTATGACACACAACTTTTTAGGCGGAGTGTGCAATTTTAAACATTGCTCATCCTTTTTGCCTTTTTAAATTTTTACATATTGGTTAACCCTGGGTCAATTATTAAACCTGTGTAATCATCTGTTGAGATCTGAAAGAACCTTGAGCTTATTTTTTTAATCTTTTCTGGACTGAGTTATGTTTCAAAGTATCAGCACGAAAGAAAACCATAGATGACAAACGACTAAAACTCCTAAGTACACTTGGCCTTAAACAACAAAACTGGTTTTATTTATATTGTTTTGAAGATGTTTTACTTTTGTAAAATCTAGAACAGCCAGCTATATCAAGATCCACCTATTTTTCATTATTTCAAGTTTTTTATGACATTTCTTTGAATGCCTTATGTCTCCTTCAATCTTGGATGAAGAAATACTGTCATATTTTGCAATGATTGGATTCTTTAACTCTGGCCAGTTTACATTTAAAGTAACTGAATTAAAATAATATTGAATATAAACTGTAATTGAAAAATAAAATTTAGCCCAGCGGGTGTGGCTCAGTGGTTGAGCATCGACTTATGAACAAGGAGGTCATGGCTTGATTCCCAGTCAGGGCACATGCCCGGGTTGCAGGCTCCATCCCCAATGTGGTGTGTGCAGGAGGCAGCCGATCAATGATTCTCTCTCATCATTGATGTTTCTCTCTCTCCCTCTCCCTTCCTCTCTGAAATCAATAAAAATATATTAAATTTAAAAAATTTTAAGCCCTGACTGGTTTAGCTCAGTGGATAGAGCATCAGCCTGCGGACTGAAGGGTCCCAGGTTCGATTCCGGTCAAGGGCATGTACCTTGGTTGCGGGCACATCCCCAATAGGGGGTGTGCAGGAGGCAGCTGATCGATGTTTCTCTTCATCAATGTTTCTAACTCTCTATCCCTCTCCCTTCCTCTCTGTAAAAAAAATTAATAAAATATATTTTTTAAAAAATAAAATAAATACAAAAATTTAAAAAAAGAAAGTTTAAACTTTAAAAATGCAAAATAAAATAACTGCATTAGATTTTGACTTTGAAGTCTCCAATCTTTAGTGTTTCTTCATGTTCTGTTTATTACTATGAAGTCATCCTGGCTATACCTATGTCATAGAAGTTTAATTCTGGATTCAGACTCTGGGTTCAAATGGTGACTTTTCCACTCACTACCATTCTGTGCCTGTTCCCTTGGGAGCTAAATTAGAGAAATTAAAAGTGTTTAATAGGTTTGAAGTAAAGATCAGTGCCTTAGTACATGTAGGGTATGTAAAACAGTGTGGCTGACTATATGGCCACTCATTTAAATTGGCTGATAGCCTTTCTAATCCAGGAATGCCAGATGAAAAGATTGATTTATACATGACACGTGTTTTAAGGGAAATGCAGAGCCTACCCGGGGTCACACACTTGTCTCAGTCATTGGCATTTATACACCTAACACTGAAATAGGTTTCAGCCCCCACATTCTGGCATATACATAGATGTATTTTAATTCATCCCCTCCCCCACTCCATTTTTCCTTTGGCCTTACCTGATTTCTGAAAAATGTAATCAGGGACAGTCATCAGTATAATCTCTTCTTTGCAAATGACCTTTTACCGAGCTTAATTAATAGCTTAACTTTTGGCAAGCGGTAACACCTGGCAAATAAATCTGGTTTACTATTGTGTCTCTTGTGGGGGAAACTCGATAACACTTTGTGTACCTGTCAGCAGTCCTTGCTTTAGGGTGTGTTCCATAACCTGGAGCCTCCCATATTCCTCTCACTTCCTGTCAGGCCACTAGCTCCTCATAACAGACCATCTCAGAGGAGATGTATTATTTGCCTTTGCTTCTAGTCAACAAAATAATTTAGATTATCTCTAGTGTATTTTTTTTCCTTAGGTACTTTTCCTTTCTATTGTTATGGCTAACCAAAAATAACACAAATTTCTAAATATTCTCAAAATAACTTTTTCCTTCGTGCTGTTACTACATCACTAAACTAACCCTGGTCCATGGGCACTGAGGCAACTGCATTTCTCTTCACTCTTAAAACTTTGTTTTCAGCACAAACCAAATCTATCACATATACCGGAAGTGGCTTTGTTTGATACAAATGAAAGTTTCAGATCATCCGAGTTTTTTTGTGTTTTTTTTTTTTTTTTTTTTACTTTGATGGTCTGAACCATTTAAATCCAATTTACTTGGATCTAAAGGGAAATGCCTTCTAGAAACAGGCTGTATAATATTCTAGACCCCCTAGCATCTATTTTTCTTATTTAAAAAATAATAATAACTTTGGAACTTAGCTATTTCCTGTTCCCTCTGAACATGCTATTTCTTTTTGTGGCGATGGCCTTTCACTTCCTGCCACTGTAGCAGGGAAGTGCTTTCTTGGGGACCTGCCTTCCCAAAGCAGCCCCTTCATCCCTTCCTGCGGATGGCCCCAACACAGATCGTGACACTTCCTGAGCATCCCTTCCTAACACCCCCTGTGGATGTGCTCATTCACTATATCACGCAGCCTTTCCGTTTCAGTGGTTGGGTGAGCCACCAGTAACCAACTGAGCCACTTTTCCAACTAGGTCGCAGATATGTGGCCAGGTAGGGAAGAGTCATCCTGAGCAAAATACGGGTCTACACCTGGTCTTGTCCCGATGGAAATGCCATTGAACCAGAGACTCTGACTGGACTGCTTTTGTTCACCTTCTACCCAATGTCTCTTCTTTTTCTGCACTCAAATGTGTAGAAAAACGTTCATTCTGATGAACTTGCCCAAGTGAATGAGCTACTATTCCTTAAGTGGTCAACAAGAGAACACAGACTTTGAATCTGGCCATCTCTAGCATGAATTGCCATTATTTCTCCTAATGCTCCAGCCGCTCCAGTTTCTCCTGGCCCTTCAGATCCAGTTGCCGTTGTTCCCTCTGGCTCTTCAGTTCCAGCTGCTGGCCCTTCCTCAGGTATTGGTGCACTAGCTGCTGCTCACTTCCCGGCCTTCCAACTCAGGCATACTGGGGGAAATTGACCACTGCCGCTGGATCTGGATCTGGCACTTCTGATCATTCTCAGAAATGACCTCCACAAGGGGCTTAGACTTCCAGCTTGGGGTCTTCTCTTTGGCTTTGGGTCCTTGACTCTGCAAATCTAATTCTGCCATCTTAGCTTCTTTAATGAGCTCTAATTTTTGTGTGTTCTTAATTTAATTAATTTTGAGCATTTGTGAATTGCTTGGTAGTATACCAGCCACTGACATTTTCTTTTCTCTTTGGCAGTCTTACTAATTCATTGTATGTATTCTAATTGTCTTAAGCTCATGGGCCATTAAAAAAAAAAAAAACCAACAAAGTAAATATTAGGCCAGCCCTCTGTGATCATGGAATAATGGAACAGGAGGGATTTTAGAGAGCATCTAGTTCAATTGCCTTCTTTTATATTTAGGAAATCCAGGTCACATAGCTTCTTGGTGGCAAAGCCAGAATACATAGAACTTTGATCTCCTGATTTCACACTCAGTGTTTTGACTCTTTCGGGGGTGGGGAGGGGGCAGGAAGGACATTCTGTGGATACCACTGTGGATACTTAAAGCTTTCACGTGAAGAGTAAAGTGCCCAGTTACTTAAGTGTTCCTTGTCAAGGAGCACCAGACTCACAGAACCACTGGGACTCCGGGAATTACCTGATCATCATTCCCTGTCTTAGTTTTGTTTTTTAATAAATGACTGAAACAAATCCAGTATCCTAAAGAACATGCCCTAGAGAAGAGGTTCTCAAGTTCTAGTATAATACTGAAGAACCTGGGATGTGTTGTTTTTTTAAAAAAAAATATATGTTTTTTTATTGATTTCAGTGAGGGAGAGAGAGAGAGAAACATCAATGATGAGCGAATCATTGATCGGCTGCCTCCTCCATGCCTCCTACTGGGGACCCAGCCTGAAACCCAGGCTTGTGCCCAGATCAGGAATTGAACCATAACCTCCTGGTTCATAGGTCGATGCTCAACCACTGAGCCACACTGGCCGGGCGAACCTGGGATGTTTATAACAAAAGTAGAAACACTCAGGCCTTCCTTGCCTAGACCTGCAACCAGAATCCTGCAAGGTGGGGCCTCACGTGTGATTTCCAAGTTTTTCAGGTGGTTCTGGTGTGCTTTCTGAGTAAGAACAACTGCTATGGAGTCTAGCAGTGTTTCTTAAAAGAAGTGTATTTCTGTGCCACCTTCCCAGGCCTATTATCCTAGAATTTCTGGGTATTGGGGTCATCTTTAAGCTCCCTAGTGATTGTTATATCCATTAAAATATAGAAGAATGCTGACCTAGAAGGCTTTGAATCATTCAACAAAAGGCTTAGAGCAATGGCTTTCATGTCTCATTCATTTCCCTTGGCAAGAAATATATTTTGCATCATGATTCAGCAAACCCACAGAACTGAAACAAAAGTTTCACAAGTCAATACTTATCCTACCAAGTTCAGTGAGCTCTGATATTTTCAACTCTAATCCAACCTATTTCATTTTTCAAAGTAGGTCATCCAAACTCATTAAATTGCTTTTAAACCCCTAACCCACTGTAGTTTAAAAAACTGAGGGTCAAGATATTAATTCTAACTCACAGATTTAATACTTTTTCCCTCAAATTGCTCTACTTTTCCCAATTACTCCTATTGAGCCATTAATACCTGCTTGCCCCATGAGGAAAATCCACTTTTGTCAGTCATACAGTACTTCCACTGTGTAAAAAGTGGACTGCCCTTGTTCCCTGGACGTGGGACATCTTGCCAACTTCATGCTGCTGCTGCTAATAGCTGTAACAGTGCAAGTAATAGAAAAACTCAGCCACACTAAGAGAAAAAAAATTTTAAGTAATTATTTTGCTCATGGAACCAGCAATCCAAGGGTAGCTTAGTTCAGGTGCTGATTTATTCCAGACTCAGTCACCTGGATCCCCACAAGTCTGTTCCTGGGATGGCTCCAGATGTGGCCGATTAAATTCTGTCTTCGTGAGGGCTGCAGGCCCCAGCCACACACTGTCAATCTAAGCTGAGAAGAGGGACTCCTGCAAACTGAGCACAAATCTCAGTTGGGCTGATTAGACCACATGGCTCTCTCCTGAACCTACCACTGGGGTCAGGACAGGATACTGGAGCTGGAGGTGGGGTAGAATCTCAGGCAAGCCACATGGCAGAGGATGAGAGAAGGGTGATTGCCTAAAGAGAATTGGAGCTACTTCTCCCAGGAAGGAGATGAATGGATGCTGGGCAGCCAATGCAGATGTCATCTGTAGGCTGTGCATTTGCCTCCCATTTCCTCTTTGCCTCCTATTTCCTCTTTGGCTCCCATTTCCTTGGTTGTGACAAGCCTTTTCTGGCTGCATTTCACACCTGTGGAAACCAGTAGAGTGTCCTGAAATTCCTGGTTTAAATCTCATGTACAGTAGCCACTGTCAATCCAGCACAGACAGCACTCAAGGGAAATGACAGTTTAAGTCATTAGAAATAATTGATTAAAATTCACTACCGGAATTTCACTGTTTTTTAAATGAAGAGAAAGAAGTAGTAGTTACAGGTGACCCAAACTAGACAATAACTGTCAGTATTCGAAGGTGTGGCGGACCAACCTGTATAATTTTCCCTTGTGTCCTTTAAATAGACTATGGGAGTAATCTGAGCACAGTCAGTACCTAAAAATACCTAGTGACCACTAACACATTAAAAGTTAATAAAAGTTAAGTACAAAGCCTAAATCCGGCAAATAAAGCTCAGCTGATCCTATTGGTTACCTTTCACAATTTCTGTATGTATCATTTAATGCTTTCTCTTTCTCAAGCCTTTTGTCATGAAGCAGAACAGAAATGCTTTCTAATAGGGGATCAGAAAGTGAATGATAGTTATTTAGTTAAAAATAATGTTGTTCTGTTAAAATGGAGGGGTGTGTGTGTGTGTGTGGTGGGGGGTTTTTTTTTTTTTGTTTTTTTTTACAATCCAGCATGGAGAAAGAATGGTGAAATAATTCTTTAAATGATTCCAGGTTCTTGTCCACTTTGAAAGAATTTAATGTAAATAAGAATTTCATACATAAGAGAATCAATTTTATTTTCCCCTAGATAATAGTATCAGGTTCTCTACTTTGTAACAAATTGCTCCCAAGTTTTCAAACATATGTGCTTTAAACACGGTATGGTGATCCTGGGCTGTGCATTCTGCTTTGGCAACTAGCCGGATTAGCATTTAGATTTTCTCTTGCACTCATGTATGCTTAGAAAATCCATATCCAAAACATTTTTGGTGATGTTTTTTCTATAAAATGGATACAAAATAAGCAATAAGCACCCTAAGGTTTGTATTGTTCTCCTAACTGGGTTTGTGATTTTGCATAAAAGCTTTAAATTCTCACTCTTAAATTTAGTCTCCTCTAACAATATGCCCATTCATTTCTAATTTTCTAATTTCTGTCTTTTGAAAGCTATAGCATTTTAATTGCTTATGGAAACTAATCAGTCTCCTATCCTTGACAGTGATTAAGAACTGATTTGTTTTTAATAAAGTTTTTCATGTATATTAATTTTTTTTATCTATAGTTTGGCTTGATCTAAGAACCCAGTCTACCGTTGAGAACCTTAGTAAAAGAATTCCAGGAAATAACTTTATCAAGGTAAGAGATCTCTTCAAAAGTATACTATAAGAATGCTCATTTAAAAATGAGATATTTCACCAGAAGGACTACTTGGGCCTTATATCTTACTGCACAATAGTTATTTGATACAATTTATAGAGTATTGCTCTGCAGATAATTGAGGACAAATCAAGTCATTTCTGTCTTCCTTGCCCTGTGATTGATTGGAGGAATAATATTCCAAGATTGGTTGGCTGGAGGGGATTGTAAAGTACCCCTGTGATTTAAGCCATATTACCCAGGGGGTGCTTCCTGTAATTGAACCCTGCCTTTGAAATCCATCCCTCTTGTTTTCTACTATCCATCAAAGAAAGTTCTGGGCATTTTTGATTGTTTAGGCATCTGGATTCAGAGAGAGAAAGTAGAAGATCATTTTATTGATTTTAAGGGAGGGAGAGCAGAGAGAGAAACTTCTATGTGAGAAAGAACGAACCCGACACCTTTTGGTGTACTGGACAAAGCTCCACTCAACTGAGCCACTCTGGCCAGGGCCATTTTATTGACCTTTTTTTTTAACTAAATATTTTTAAATATATCTTGTAATTGATTTTTAGAGAGAGAGGAAGGGAGAGGAATAGAAACATCGATTGGCTGCCTCCTTCACACCCCTTATTGGGGATTAAGCCCAAAACCCAGGCATGTGCCCTGGCGGGGAATCAAACCGGTGACCTCTTGGTTCATGGGTCATATCTCAACCACTGAGCCACACCAGTTGGGTTATTGACTTCTTTATTGAACACTTCCACTCTTCATATGCATATGGCTAATAAAAAATTGCCTGGTTTTCAGTCCTTACGTTGATCTCTCCTCAGGTGAATGAAGGGAGAGAGAATTTTTGAAACAGGCAATTTTCTTAGCAAGGTCAAGACCAAATTCCCCTAGTATTCAAAAGGAAGTTCTGTTTTTTATTTATCCCTTTTATATTTTTCCTTATGACAACTTGTGGTTCTTGGTTTTGAAACTGATGTTCTAATTCTATTAATTACAGGATGCATGGAACAGATTGACAGCTCTCAGAGGGGAGGGGGGATTGGATAAAAGAAGATGAAGGGATTAGAGAACGAACATATGCATAGCCCATAGACACAGACCAGTGTCGTGATGGCCAGAGGGAAAGGGGGGTGAGGGAAAGTTGGGTGGAGGTGGGCAAAGACTGGGGGAATGGTGATATCTGTAATAGTGTCAACAATAAAAATAAAAGTTTTTTAAAATCCTATTAATTACAGTAGTTTAACAACCATTCCCTGCCCCCACCCACCCAAATAACTTCTGGCTACTCCTGAGTATACCCTTATTTTCTATTTTGTTCTCTTTCTCACCCTATCCAATCTTCACCCTTATATCTAGCTACATTGTGCTCCCGGGGATTCATGTTCTTCTCTAATGCTATTTTAGGCAATTTTTACACTTTCTACCTAAGTCACGAAAATGAGATAATGCATAGTACCTCACTATTAGTTTTGTGGGAGAATAATCCCATAAATTATTTCCTTTCATTATGTTTGATCATTTATCTATTTTTTTTTTCTAGCGAAGCTAGAAGCCCTAAGTTAAGACTCTTAACTTACAGGTTGCATTAAAGTATTAAATCCTTTGGTTTGAATTTCCTTACCAAACATATCCATAGGAGATAAGAAGGGAAAAATATCACTTTTTGTAGTTAGGTGATAAATGAGGAGACTGGGATAGGGAGGGAAAAGATAGTTGGCATTATTTTGATGTGTGTATTTTCTTAACCACTAATAAAAATTTGGTATTTAATATGGAAACAAAAATAAAAGTTGGACCTGATCCATTCTCAAGATTAATAAGCCATGCCTGTTTTATTATTACACTTTAACCTTTATTCGATTCACCTTCCCTTTGTTTAATTTATTCGCTAATCTAGGCAATTACTTTCTTACAGAGAGCAGCTCTGTTTTGCTTTAATCTGTGTGTCTTTGAGCTATACTTTATTCTCCACTAATTTTATACTATATTATTTGAATATGAATGCCTGTAAATATATATTTATAATATACAAATTTTCTACACATCAACATAATGTGAAGAAGTCCTGTGTTTTAGAACAAATTTTTCTGTTTTTGGTCATCAGTTTATAATTTGATATACAGTACCCTATAATTATCGATAGTTTAATATCACTTTCATGGAATATAAAATAAAAAGCAAAGCTTTGGACTAAATCATCACAGAAGTCTAGATTACAGGGTGTTGTGTTATTTCATTTTCTCTTTACCTTGCTACGTGGATACTCTTTGAACTGCAAACGTATCACTGATCTTTGTTCATGAGTATGCTTTCCTGCACCAAGAGATAGAGTATTTTTATCCATAATACCATGCATGGAGTTGCCTATTTAGGGCAACTGAATATTTTGTGATTTGTGGGGGTTTTTGGTTTGGTATTTTGTTTTATTTTAAACTGTTATGAATTTAATTTGCAATTCTTTTTAGTCCAAGACAGGCCTTCCACTTAGCACTTACTTCAGTGCCGTGAAAGTTCGTTGGCTTCTTGACAACGTGAAAAAAGTTCAAAGGGCTGTTGAAGAAGATAGAGCTCTTTTTGGGACTATTGATTCATGGCTCATTTGGGTATGTTTCAGTAGATGCAACTATGGAAAAAAATTTAAAGACACTTTTTTAAACTGCCTTGCCTACTTTCTGTTTTCTATTAAGAGTTCAAACTTTTCTGTTGGCAACTTTTATTCAGAAAAGTCACTGAAGAAATAGCAGAGCATTTCAGCCTTCCTTTGAGAGGCATTTTTGCCTACTTCATCTTTCTTCCCCTTCTTGCTTTATATCAGTAAAATGGAGGGTGATTACCCAAACATCTCATCTGTTATCTTTAGAATAAGTGATTTAGGTAATTAGTAATCAGTAATTTAGGTAGCCTTTTTGTCTTGTCTATTATAAAGTTTTTCACTCGGCACTTCTTAGAAGAAATAATTACTTAACGTAATAAAACGCCTAGGCTACTTTTATCATTTGTTTTCAACATTACACAGCTGTCTGTCTTGTATTTAATTAAGTGGTAATATGAAAAATCATAGTGGAAATTTCTGATACATAATCTTTTTGCCTAAGCTCAACATGGATAAATAGAAGCTAACATTTCAAACATTTTCCAGATATATCTTTAAAGTACATGATCTCTCTCTCTCTTGTTCTCTCTTATTTTTATTATTATAAGTATTTTCAAATATACCCCAAAGTAGAAGGAATAGTATAACAAACCTCTACAGCAGTGAGCCAGCTATGGCCAGTCTTGTTTCAACTATATTCACATATTCTTTCCCCCCACAGATAATTGTAAAATAATTGTAAAGCAAATCCAAGACATACAACTTTACTTGTAAATACTTCAGTATTCCCTAGCCAGTTTGGCACAGTGTATAGAGCATTGGCCTGGGGACTGAAGGGTCCTGGGTTCGATTCCAGTCAAGGGCACATACCTTGGTTGCAAGCTACTCCCCAGTCCGGGACCTGGTCAGGGCTCGTGCAGGAGGCAACCAATCGATGTGTTTCTCTCTGTCTTCCCCTCTCTCTTCCACTCTCCCTAAAAGTCAATGGAAAAATATCCCCGGGTAAGGATTAACAAAAATAAATAAATAAAAATTCAGTATTTTTTTTTTATCCTCACCCGAGGATATTTTCCCCCCATTGATTTTTATTTTTTTATATTTTATTTTATTTTTAAATATATTTTATTGATTTTTTACAGAGAGGAAGGGAGAGGGACAGAGAGTTAAAAACATCGATGAGAGAGAAACATCGATTAGCTGCCTTCTGCACACCCCCTACTGGGGATGTGCCCGCAACCAAGGTACATGCCCTTGACCGGAATCAAACCTGGCACCCTTCAGTCCGCAGGCCGACGCTCTATCCACTGAGCCAAATCGGTTAGGGCCCCCACATTGATTTTTAGACAGAGTGGAAGGGAGGGGGAGAGACAGAGAGAGAGAGAGAAACATCTCCCACACGCCACCCGATTGGGGCTAGGGATAGAACCTGCAACCGTGGTACGTGCTCTTGGCTGGAATGGAACCCGGGACCCTTAAATCCAAGGGTCGATGTTCCAACTACTGAGCCAAACCAGCTAGGGCCACTTCAGTATTTTTCAACATTCAGGGAGCTTCAAGGGAATATTGTCCTTATTCATACTAGCCAGATCCTCACAGCTGGTCTTGAAAACCACTAAACTGTTCGAAAGATCACTTTACACACACACACACACACACACACACACACACACACACACACACACACACACCATGTTAGCAGGATATGCTTTGTGCTCATGGTCAGCAGTTTTCACACGTGTCATTCACAGTTGAAATAGTTCTGACAGTTTGACAATGGCCTGGAAGCAGAGTAAGGCACAATTTGCGAACTGTGAACTGCAGGGGACTCAAGGAAGCATATCCCCTACCATGATGTCTTTCTCCACTTTTATGCCTTTCTTTCTCCTTTTTTTTTTTTTTGTTAATCCTCACTCGAGGACACTTTTCTATTACTTTTTAGTTAGAGTGGAAAGCAGGGGGAGAGACACATCAATTGATTGCTTCCCGAATGTGCCCCCACCAGGGCCAGGGATCAAGCCTGCAACCTCAATCAAACCAGAGGCCCTTCCGTCCTGAGCCAGCCAAACTGGCTAGAGCCTATTATTCCTTTCTTACCTCATTGCTTCCACATAAAATAAAGCAGCATTAATAATGATAATAAACATTTAAAATCATTTTTAAGAATTAAAAAATAATAATAAAGCATCAGTGCTTTCCACTCTGGGCCAAGGGTATTAACATTAGAGTTTAAAACTTTCAAGATAATGTGCTTGTATCAGCGCAAGCATAGCCCGATGAGAATTGTTCCAAAACAAACCAAAAAGAATAGCAGCAGCACAGGGTTTAGTCAGATCCTGAAGAGGCAGACATTTCAATGTATTTCACTTTGCCAGATTTAATAAGACACTGCATTTTCCAAAGATAAAAGGATGAAGACAAAACTGATTTTTTATTTATCAGTTAACTAGTACTGTGCTAATATGGTAGCCCCTTGCCCTGAAATGTGGCTAGTCTGAATTGAGATGTGCTGTGAGTGTAAAATACACATTGGATTTCAAAGAGTTAATATCAAAAAAAGGGTAAAATGTGCCCAGATGGTGTGGCTCAGTGGTTGAGCATCTACCTATAAACCAGGAGGTCCCGTTTCAATTCCCGGTCTGGGCACATGCCTGGGTTTTGAGCTTGATTCTGTAAGGAGGCAGCCAATCAGTGATTCTCTCTCATTATTGATGTTTCTCTCCCTTTCTCTTCCTCTATGATGAAATCAATAAAAATATATTTAAAAAAATAAAAAATCTATAATAATAAAAGCGTAATATGCTAATTAGACCAGACGACCTTCCAGACGAAGCTGGGGCTGCGAGGGAAGCCCGGGCCCCACGTGCCTGCTGGTGGCCGGAGGGAAGCCCAGGTCCTGGGTGCCGGAGGGAAGTTGGTGCCAGCAGCTGGGGGAAGAAAGGCCTACCCTTGCACAAATTTTGTGCATCGGGCCTCTAGTAAAATAAATAAAAATAAAAGGGTACAATGTCTCAGTAATAATTTTTTTATGTTGAAAGGATATTTGGGTATATTGGGTTAAATAAAATATGTAGTATGAAAATTAATTTCACCTGCTTCTTATGCTTTTTAAGTGTAGCTACTAGAATAATTTAAATTACAAATGTAGCTCACATTATATTTCTATTGGACATTGCTGAAAACTAGAACATTAAGTAATTAAAATGTGTCATTCTGCTTTATATGCTCTGCTGCTGATTATGGCTCTTAACAAAATGTACATTAAATTGCAGATAAGTACAGATTTAACATGTCCTTTTTATTCTGTCTAGTGTCTGACAGGAGGAACCAATGGAGGCGTCCACTGTACAGATGTAACAAATGCAAGTAGGACGATGCTTTTCAACATTCATTCTTTGGAATGGGATAAAGAGCTCTGCGAGTGAGTTGTGTTTTCCCCTAAGAACAGTTTTCCAAATATGTTACCTATTTATAAACTAAATCTTATTATTTTCCGACATCAATGGAGCACTAAACTTTCAATGTTGGTATTTCTAGTACAACATGCAACATAGACTTGTTGTGTAGTCTTTTAAGAGAGACTATTGTTGGATGTGCAATAAACATGCCAAATTAAATAATTGCCTTGATTATTCTCCAAGGAAAATTAGGTTCTTTTATAACAGTACTTTGGTTTCTGTGTGCTTTTTATTTTTTATTAAATGGCTTGGATGAAATTAGAATGTTAAATATCTAGTCATGCAACTATGTTCTGCTGGTTTATTTGTTACTATTTAATTTTATAATCAAATACATCCATTTACTAATTGTTACTTACATTTTTACCTTTAAGTGCATAGAAATGTTTCCAGATATTTATTTAAAACAGTGTTAAATACCCAACCTTATCTTATTGTTGTTGTTTTTATTCTTTCAGATTTTTTGAAATTCCAATGAAAATTCTTCCAAATGTCCGGAGTTCTTCTGAAATCTATGGCTTAATGGTAAATATAAATTTCCATATTCAAAACTTTCTATTCTGAATTTAAAAGTCAATTGTGTAACATTTGATAGTTTGAGGGTTGTGACTTCTCTCTGAACATTGGTCGTATGTAACTTAAAATTTTAGTATTTAAATGGTTTTATAACTTAAAAATCATCGATTCCTTACCAATTTTTTTATATTTTATAAACTTGAATTGGCTTTTCTTTGAGTATTATACTTTTGAAGTATTTACTGGGATAGTCTAACTACAGAGGGTGGCATGGGAATATTTGATCTATTTTATTCTTTTAATCCAAATAGCTGTTTAGTAGCTGTGGTATCTGCTTTTAATTTATAGGAAGGTCTCTTCACATTTTAGTGGTGTTCTTTTTTTCTCTTGAATCTCTTCTTTTTAAATTTATTTTTTATTTAAATATAGTTGATATACAATCTCTTTTAATGGCCAAACATGTTTTAGATTACATTCTTTGTCAGACTGAGCAAAACTTCAGCAAAGAAACTGAAAGCAAAGAGTCTGTTTCTGATATGTGATGGCTAATTAAACTGTTCCATAATGGACATTTTTGCTGTTGCTTTCATTGAAACTCAGAGAAAAAGTAGTTTCAGCAAAAAAATTTGCTTAGCATCATTGAGTATCTCCGATTACACATCAAGGATGAAAAGCTCTAGGAGGATTCAAACTGATGTTTGGACACAAAAATATGGAATTTATGCTAAAAATTAAGAATACATCTAAGAAAAATTGCAAAAAATAGACATGGCAAATATTAGAAACTTTTTTTTTTAGTTTCAATAATAATTAAGTTGAATACTAAGTGCTCTGGATAAAGCTTGAGCAAGAATTCTTAAATGTTTCATTCATAATAAAGCCTTTTACAGCAATATGCAGTTTTTTAAAATATATTTTTATTGGTTTCAGAGAGGGAGAGAGCAATAGAAACATCAATGGTGAGAGAATCATTGATCGGCTGCCTCCTGCATGCCCCACACTGGGGATCGAGCCGCAACCCGGGCATATGGCCTGACCAGAAATTGAACTGGTGACCTCCTGATTCATAGGTCGATGCTCAACCACTGAGCCATGCAGGTCGGGCCAACATGCATTTTTTTAAGGGTTAGTCACTGCTTATCTATAGTAAAAATGCTTTGATGCTTTTATAGCTGTCTACAAAGTGACTTGAGTCAGTGGGGAAAAAAATTACTCTTGAGAAACCGTTTCAGAGGATGGTTGGAAAAAAAACAAACGTTTAACTGGCCTAGTTTTCTCTTGCATTTAAAATATTATGCTTCTGTCCCCCTTTTTCCCCCTTGCTGACTATAGAAAATCTCTCATAGCCTGGTGAGTAGGTTTCCCACCAATTATTCTACCCATTCATTCGGAAAAGATACAGTGCACTTCCATTTAGTTTTAAACAAGCGGAAGTCCATTTACTAAACAGTTATCTAGACTCATGACTCTTCAAATTATTATAAGCTCTAGTCAAGCTTTAGGCTTTTTAAAAATTTCAACCTTGTTTAAGTTTTCCATAAGACTGAGAGTAATGTTTCAAAATAAAAGACATGGGTAGTTTCCTGGCATAAGAAATTCTGATGGCCCCCGTTACAAAGTACAGTTGTGATGTGCTTTGGCTTTAGCATAATAGGTAAATTAGATGTGGCTTTTAAATGTCCTAAACATCTACCTTGTCCGACCTTTCAGACCAGTTAGTTGGAAATGCACTGTCGCTTTTTCTGCATGCTTCACCAGAGGATGTTCCCAGGAATCTTCCAGAAACCCCTCCTTGCGAAGAAAAAGGAACTCTTTCTCTGCCTGACCTCACATAGTAGATCCTGCTGGTAGTTTGATAATAATATAAGCAATAGTATAAGCAAAAGCTTCTTTTACAATTTAAATATATTAAGATATACTGCCTCTAGGTTTCCTACTGGTTCACTTTTAGCCTTTTATGGATTTTACCCTTCACTTAATATCCAGCTTCAGTAAATAAAAATAGCAGGTCTTAAATTAATAGGAAAGCAGGGGAGAACTAGAATATCCACTATCTGAGGATGTTTTCTATTCTGTAAAGCAAGCATGTCAAACTCAAAAGCTAAATAAACAAGGTTTAAGTTTATGTGGCCCACAAAAAAAAAACACAACTTCCATTTTCATAGAAACGTAGGTTTATTTAAATAGAGACATGCTGAATACAAAGGGCTGAAATAAATGACTAATCGTTAACATAAAATAATAGAACATTTTAATAAAAATTAATATTTTTTCTTGAACATTAATTTACCAGACACTGAATAACTGCACAAATTAGTAAGTGTGATGCAAATAAACCTATTTTTCTTGTTCTCCGAAAGCAAAATATTTCCTGTTGTGCACACCAAACAAGTCAATACAAGACTGATGATGTGGCAATCGGCTGCTAAAATATTTGCTGCTTTGTTAGTGGAGAGAAATGATGCGCCTGTGTGTAAGGGAAATGAATGCAACACGATTATAGTCATCAGTCATTAGCGAACATTGTAGTTCGTTATTAATAATTATGTATAACAGGATATTGTAAAAATTAAGTTATGAAATTTTATTAAAACACTTACATACCATTATATTGGCTGGGCCGCAAAAATATTGTTGTGGGCCGCATGTGGCCTGTAGGCCGCGAGATTGACATGCTTGTTGTAGAGGGTTTCCACGTATTATGCTATTATTTCCTTATCATCAGAGCCATGTGAAGTGGCTTCTGTTCGGACCCTCACTCTAATAGATAGGGGGCCCAAGGCTCCCCAGAGGCCAGGAAACTGGCCCACAAGTGGCAGACTGAGGGGTGAGTCCAAGCTTTTGTTTGGTACACTTCCTAGTACATCACACCTACCTCAGGGAACACATTCTTTTCCCTTAATTCCTTAATACTAGTACAGATTGCTTTGTGTTAGTGCGTCAGCCATTTAAATCTTGTTTTTATTCCTGGAATGCTGGCTATGATTGATCAAAATAAAAACCACTGCTCAAGATATAAATTATCTCTTGCTTATCTAAACTTAAAGAATGATGTTGGCTATGAACAAGTAGTACCCAATACCTGAACACTGTTGTTACTTATTTTAAGAGCTGTTTGAGTAGGAAGAATAGTTGGTAAAATGCAGCCTTCCAAAATAAATAAGTTCAGTGCTGGTTTCATAGCTATTTATATGTTCATTTAAAAGAATGCATTAGTCTTTTCTTAGTAATGGCGATAATAGCAAAGAGCTAATGGATTTCATTGTTCATGTAGCCCAGGCCCCATTTTGTAGATAAATAAATCGAGGTACAGAGAAGTTTCAGCTGCCTGCTCAATGGCTTAATACTTACTAGCCAGGAGTAGAGCCCACGTCTCCTGAGTCCCAGTCCAATGCTTCATGTCCATTCTCCAATGCTATGTCTCTTCTTGTCATTTTAGGAATATGTCTCATGTCTATCTCTGAACCACTCATGTAGTTGAAACACTTGCTTTGTCTTGTCTGCCCCACATGCTCTGGCATGTCACTGTTCATGTTCATTCCCATTGCAGTTATGTTAGTAGAGCCAACAGTTTGTGATTACTCATAATCCGTTTTTAAATTTTTAATAGAAAGCTGGGGCCTTGGAAGGTGTGCCAATATCTGGGGTAAGTTTCACCGCCTAACATCTCCCTGCTGCCTTCCCACCCTCACCCCTTCCTTGTTAAGGCTTTCCTGTTATATCTTAATCTATCTGCCCCTTCCTAAACTGTGGGAATGAAGTAAGAGCAGCAAAATCAGCTAATTCTTGTTCTCGTGTGGGTCAAGAATCTTTTGAATAAATTAATTCTTCCAGTCCCTTCCCATACCTATTGTCTCATAGGGGTATCAACGCATGAGAAAATGGCCAACTGGAGGCAATGCAAAAAAGCATAAATAGGTTCATACCTGGATAAATAAAAAAGGAAAGATAAATTCTATGGCTCTTCTAAAAAGGAAATTAATGATATTGTCTTAGTGTCCTTTATTGTCATTTACACTTTCAGTGTTTGGGGGACCAGTCTGCTGCATTGGTGGGACAAATGTGTTTCCGAGATGGACAAGCCAAAAATACGTGAGTAAGAGACAGACCTGAGAACCAATGGTGTTTTGTTTTTCCCTTTGGTGCTTTGAATGAGGAAAAGCTTCTGATGTTCATCAATAGCTTAAGAGTTCCGCCCTAGCTGGTTTGGCTCAGTGGATAGAGCGTCAGCCTGCGGACTGAAAGGTCCCAGGTTCAATTCCGGTCAAGGGCACGTACCCTGGTTGCGGGCACATCCCCAGTAGGGGGGTGTGCAGGAGGCAGCTGATCGATGGTTCTCTCTCATCGATGTTTCTCTCTCATCGATGTTTCTAACTCTCCCTTCCTCTCTGTAAAAAACCAATAAAATATATTTTAAAAAATAGCTTAAGAGTTCCAATAGGAATATGTAAATTGATTTTCTTTTTTTTTTTTAATCCTCACCCAAAGATATTTTTCCACCGATTTTCAGAGAGAGTGGGAGAGAGAGGGAAAGACAGAGAGAAATATCGATGTGAGAGAAACACATTGATTGGTTGCAACCGAGGTACTTGCCCTTAGCCAGAATTGAATCCAGGACCCTTCCCGCAGGTTGACACTCTATCCACTGAGGGCCATTTGTTTTTCTTTATCTCCTTCAAAGAAAATATACTATGCCTTATATAAACACACTGGCGAGGCTTGTGAAGACCTTAATTTATAAATTCCAATACCTTTTCCAATCCAGAAACTAAATTTTGGTTTACAGTATTCATGCCTCTTTTGGAGAGGTTGGCAGGGATGTCTGAGCAGAGGCGAGGAAGAGCCATGTTTTAAACTACAATTTTCAACATTATTCCTGCCCTCGACTTTCTCACTATAACCAGAAAGTCATATTTCTGTGGAACTTGCAATGCTATTCTTCTGGCACTGCGTTCTCTCCATTATCCGGAGCTTCCCCTTTGACAAGAGGCAGAAGGAATGATAGAAGTAGAGATCTGGTGCATTTTTCTCCTAATCTCAACTCCTTACTACTCACACACATAGAGTCCAACAAGCCTCATATCTAAGAGTAATAAGATTACTCCCACTGTAGGATGAGGAAACAGATGTTCTGAGAGGTTAAGCTAATAAGTGACAGAAGCGATCATTGCACCCAGATCCATCTGATTTGACTTTGCCAGGCTCTTAACCCTCTACTTTATTGTCCCTTGTGTCATAAAGATTTCCATAGGTCTGGCCAGAGACTATCTATACTTAATTGTTCTTTTCTTGAGAATTTCCTAAATCTCCCGGCAATGTTTAACTTCAGTGATTAAGTTCGTCTTTTGTGACTAATGGAATGTTGAACATTTTAGATGAAATGTTCTTGTTGTCTATCGGGTCAGCAGTCCTCATGTGAGAGTGTTAGAGTTCTTTTGGGCGGGGGGAGATAATGAAAATTCTTTGCAGGTCATGCATGATATCCTGAGGTTGCCATGAACAAGAGAGCTTGATCAGCATGGGTCTGGAAACATATTCTTTGAATTCTGGGTTTCAGGCAGCTGAATCAGGAGTCAAGAAAAATGATAGAAACCTGGGCTCTTCTCCTCCCCCCCCCACCCCTTCTTTCCTCTGTGACAGGCACACTAATGCTAGTAAATCAGATGCTATCTCCCTTTGTCAAGTACTTAACATAGTACCCAATAAATATTTCTCTTCCTGGGGAGGAAGAATGCAAATATACAGTTAATCATATTGTAAATGAGAACTTCAGTGCGTAAGAAACTTGGAAGTACGGCTGTTGCGTTCCAAAGGGAGGAGAGAAAACTCACAAAAGATTATGTTATCAATAAGATGTTTTTATTTTTTTGTTCTTGATGGGGCCATCTATCTTTTTAAAAATCTTTATTGTTGACAGTATTACACATGTCCCCATTTCCCCCCCATTGACCCTTGCTAGTCCACCGCAGGCCTTCACCACTCTATTGTCTGTGTCCATGGGTTATGCATATAAGCATACAAGTTCTTTGGTTTATCTCTTCCCCCCCCCCCGTCCCCCAAACTCCCGCCCCCCTCCTTTCCCTCTAAGATACCAGTCTGTTCCATCTTCTACATCTCTGGATCTATCAATAAGATGTTTTGAGGAATGGGTGATATTGGCAGGTGCATGGAACACTGAACAAAATGCAAAATGGGGAAATGGAAGACTTTGTTTAGAGACTATAGAGACCATTCAGGTTGGGAAGTGGTGGGAAATAAGGCCACGATCAGGTTGGGAAGCCCTAAATTCCAGACTGAGGAGTTTTTTCTTCCTTTTTTTTAAACAAGAGAACACATCCATTTTAATTATTTACTTTTCAGTAAGTTTAAATCCTTGAGGGGTACAGCATCACACGGATTCTGTGTCCAGTGGCCTTAGCAGGAAGGTTGCTTCAGAATTTGGCCTGAACCATGCCTTTGTTTCCATGAGCACAAATTACCTTTCCCCTGATGACTCGGATTTTGTGCACTTTGCCACCAGTAGTCGCTCTGTTGTTCTTTGCTTAGTACACATAAGCACATCTCTTGCCTACATAGAATTTAGTTTCATCTCAAGTATAAACACCTTCAATTTTAAGAAGATCTGTGTGCTCCCTCTGGTTCTGGAGACTCCGCTTATGGCCAGAAAAATAAATGGCCTTGGGCCACAATCTTTCACACATATTTGTCCTTATAGAAGTCCTGTTCCCAGCAGCCTCCACTGGCTCCAAGATGGTGGAAAGAGCCTGAGGACATTTTTCTTTTTTTTTTTTCTTCTTTTTTTAAAAATATATTTTATTGATTTTTCCCAGAGAGGAAGGGAGAGGGATAGAGAGCTAGAAACATCGATGAGAGAGAAACATCGACCAGCTGCCTCCTGCACACCCCCACCGGGGGACGTGCCCGCAACCAATGTACATGTCCTTGACCGGAATCGAACCTGGGACCTTCCAGTCTGCAGACTGACGCTCTATCCACTGAGCCAAACCAGTTTCGGCGAGGACATTTTTCTTGATAGGCAATGGGACATTTCTTTTTTAAAAAATATTTTTATTGACTTCAAAGAGGAAGGGAAAGGCAGAGAGAGATAGAAACATCAATGATGAGAGAGAATTATTTATGGTCTGCTGCACGCCTCACATGGGATCAAGCCCGCAACCCAGGCATGTGCCCTGACCGGGAATCAAACCCTGACCTCCTGGTTCATAGGTCAATGCTCAACCACTGAGCCATGCTGGTCAGGCAGCAATGGGAGTTTTTGAAGGTTTGTGATGACTGAAGGTATTCAGAGATGACTAGAGCTGTTTGTTTAATAATATGGCAGTCCTAGGTCAAAGTGAGGAGACACTAGAGGCAAAGAGGCCATGGAGAAGACCACTACAGTATACTCATTAGAAGGGCAAGGACTAAGAAGGCTGGGGACAGAGAGGAGAGTGGCAGGTGGCTGTGCATGGCATCCCAGAGGGACAAAATACAGGAAGTATGGAATTTAGTTACCTACGCCCAGTAGTTAAGCTTAGCCAAAGTAAGGAATGGGTCCAAGTAGAAGAATTTACGTTTGTGAAATGTTTGTGATACTGGTAGGCTATATATTGCACATATTTGGAAATGTGGAATGAGTTTAATATGGAAATGTAGAATGAGTTTAGTACAGAAGTAGAGATTTTACATTTTCCTGGTTTAGAAGTGATTTTTTTGAAAAAATAGGAAGAGATGATACTACCAAGAAAAGAATATACAGGTAGTGGAGATGTTTAGAAGTAAGATAAAGAGAGAGTATTCAGGAAAAAAATTACAATGTAGTTATTCATTTATGTGGAAATCCAGAGTAGAGATATTTAAGAGGGAGGCTTGGTCAGTAGTGTAAAAAAATTAGAAAAAGATCATGGAGGTTGAGAATGAGAACAGACCATTGTACATAGAAATTAGGTCTTTAGTGGGACCTCTAAGAATGAAGCTTTAGTAGAGTGCTCAAGATGGAAGCCAGGTTGCAAATGGTCAAATATGTGTTGTGGGCAGGTAAAAAAATAGAGACAACAAGACAGAATGTGCTTCGCAAAAGTCCAACCATCAGGAATGGTGAATGAAGTAGGTAGTTTGTTAGGTTAATAAGATCATACCAAGTTTGAAGAATTTTGTGTTTTTATTTTTTAAAAATAAGTTTTTATTGATTTCAGAGAGGAAGGGAGAGGGAGAGAGCTAGAAACATCAGTGATGAGAGAGAATCATCTATCGGCTGCCTTCTGCATGCCTTCTACTGGGGATCAAGCCCAAAACCCCGGCATGTGTTCTGACCGGGAATCGAACAGTGACCTCCTGGTTCATAGGTCCACACTCCACCACTGAGTCACGATGGTGGGGCCTAGTTTGTATTTTTAGTCACTGCAAGACCAGAGGATGTTTCTTTGGATTCTGAGCAGACAATAGGAGGTTGTAAAATAAACGGGAGATAAGTGATGGATGAGCAGAACAAACTCCTAAGAGGTTGGAGAGATTGGGACTGAGAATTTAGTTAATCTCTCTGAAACTCAGCAGAGAAGCAGTGACAGTCAGCTCAGAATTCAGTGGAAAGCCCATCTCTGTTTCTGGGTGGAGGACTAGATTATGGGTGATTCTAATTTTTATTTATTTGTTGTTGTTTTTTTAAAGATATTTCTCAGTAGTGTACTGTCTTTCTTTTTAAAAAATATTTTATTGATTTTTTACAGAGAGGAAGGGAGAGGAATAGAGAGTTAGAAACATCAATGAGAGAGAAACATCAGTCAGCTGCCTCCTGCACACCCCCTACTGGGGATGTGCCTGCAACCAAGGTACATGCCCTTGACAGGAATCGAACCTGGGACCCTTGAGTCCGCAGGCCGACGCTCTATCCACTGATCCAAACGAGTTAGGGCTCTTTATTTGTATTTTTAAGGTTTTGTGTGTGTGTGTTTTTTTTTTTTAGAATGAACATGGATTATTTGACCATGAATTTTGCTTTAAGAAAAAGAACTTTAGATGTCCCCTCTCCCCAGAGGCACTAAGGGTAATAAATGAGGCCTTTTACCTCCTTCACAGCTTTGGCCAGGGTCACTCCCCGTCCCACTGTGCACCATCTTTGGCACACTTCCCCATGAAGGATAGCAAGAAACCTTTACCTTCACAGAAGTTAGGAAGGACAGGCATCTTTTTGATGTTTGAACACAGGACAGTCTTGAGGAAGGCTAGATAGACCAGATACATGCTGAAAGCACCATATCTGTTGGATGACTGGGAAGAAAGAATAATAACATTTTAAGAGGAAAATAATTGCCCGTGTACTGCTTTGAAAGCTGTAGTCTCAATGTAGCAAGGGAGTCTCTTCATACATTGCTAATGCTCATTAATTACTTAGTAAGTGTACTAACTTAAGGATTCCATTTTACTAAGTGCTTCGAGCCTTCACATCAATTTTGTACTTTTGAGACTTGCACACCAGTGTTCATATGAACAATGTTTATGTGAGTGCTAAATTGATGTAGATTCCTCCTTTCAAAGTGTGAAAAATCATAAACTTCCATTTTTATGAATATTTATTAAAATGTAGAACTTCGGATATATAGCCTTTTCAGTGTTGTGGGAGATAAAAGGTATAAGAGATTTAGGTGTTTGAACTTGTATTACTACCGTACGAAAAATGTAGATATCATTAATCCCATGCTCCTTGAAAGTGTCAGCTGTGCATCAAGCAGGCTGAGAATATATTGGGTATCCCCAAAAAATGTATACTCACTTAACAACTGATAGCTCAATTGATGTTTCTTTCTTTTCAGATTTAACCCATTGGGATTAATAATTATTCAAAGTGTGGCCCTAGCTGGTTTCACTTAGTGGATAGAGTGTCAGCCTGTGGACTGAAGGGTCTTGGGTTCGATTCTGGTCAAGGTCACATGCCCAGGTTGCGGGCTCAATCCCCATTGTGGGGCATGCAGGAGGCAGCCAATCAGTGATTTTCTCTCATCATTGATGTTTTGTTTTGTTCTCTCCCTCTCCCTTCCTCTCTGAAATTAATGAAAATATGTTGAAAAATAAAAAAATAATTAATTAACCAGTAACAAAAAATAATAATTATTCAATGTGCATATACATTTTTGGGGGCACCCTGTATTTGGGTGAGAATAGATAGAATGTCTTGGACTAATTTATATATACTATTATACATATGTGTGTGTGTGTGTGTATATGTGTGTATCCTATATAATAAAAGGCCAGCAACCATAATGGCTTAACGACCAGAACGACTGATCGACCAGTCATTATGAGGTGCAGTAACCACCTCTTGATCCCTCCCCCTAGCCTGCAGGCTCCAATCGCTGGATGGCCAACAGGGAACCACGGGTGAACCGGGGTGGGTGGCGGTGGTGTGGGACTGGGGACTGGCAAGTGGGCAGAGGATGGCCCTGATCGCAGGCTAGGCCTAGGGACCCTACCTGTGCACAATTTCGTGCGCTGGGCCGCTAGTATATATATTTTTTCTTCAGAGAGTAAGGGTGAGAGAGAGAGAGAGACAGAAACATCTATCTATCTATCTATCATCTATCTATCTATCTATCTATCTGGCTAATATGTTAAGTGTCCATCCAGGTAATGATGTCATGTAGCAACACCCGTCTTCCTCTCCCTAGGGCAGTGATGGCGAACCTATGACAGTGTGTCAGCACTGACACGCGTAGTCATTTCTGATGACACGCGGCCGCTGAAGCGGCCGCATGCCGAGGATGAAACATTTGTGAAATAATGTTTTTTCCTCAAAGTGACACACTACCTGTGTTATGCTCAGTTTTTTGGCGAAGTTTGACACACCAAGCTCAAAAGGTTGCCCATCACTGCCCTAGGGACTGACTAGCCTCCTTGCAGTTTCTTCATCCCAGGAACACGACTTGCTTTATAGCCAGGTGCAAACATTTACACTTTAACCAAATGTCTGTGAAGCATTTTCCCATGCCTCATCTCATTTGATCTTCACAGAAGTCCTGGAGTAAGTAGATGGGAGATTCGGTGGAATCCTATTTTCATTAGCCAGAAAATGGAGATTTAGAAAGCTTAGAAACTTGAACCAACTAAAAGAAGTAAGAAATAATGGACCTTGAAAATGACTTCAGGTTTTCTCACTGCACAGAATATAGTCACACACTGCTGCAGTTAAATATTTTACCCTTTGTCCTCCCTGCATGATCTACAATAATAATCTGCTTCATGTTGATATTTACTGCTGTGTTGCTGACAGTTACCTGAAAGAGAAGTTGTGTTGCTTCACTGGGCTGGAAAAGGTTTACCTAAATCAGAAAGCAGGTCTAATTAAGCAAGCTTATTCTATATATATAAAAGGCTAAGTTGACTCGTGCATGCGCAATACTTAAAAAGCTCTTGCTGGCATCAATCACATTAATTTGTGCACCAGACCACTAGTCAATGATAAAAGAGAATCACAGATCGGCTACCTTCTGCATGCCCCCTACTGTGTATAGAGCCCACAATCCAGGCATGTGCTCCAACCAGGAATCAAACCATGACCACCTGGTTCATAAATTGATGATCAACCACTGAGCCGTGCCGGCCAGTTTGGGCCAATTCTTATTCAGAACAATGGTACCTGGAAAAATGTTGATGGGGACAAAATTGCCCTCGGTTTCTGTTTGCTCCACAAGACAGAAGCAGCAGGTGGGGTCTGTTGACATAGTGCTGACTGGATAAGCTACTGCTGAGATTCCTCTGTGTCAGAGCAGAGCATCGGGCCCATGGGGCGGGAATCCTGAGCCCAAGCAGGACAGCTTGTGGAAAGCCAAAGGTGACAATCACAGCCAACTCAGTTGAAAACTGTTGCCCTCTGCCCCTTACTGGTATCACTTTATGCTGCTTATCTGCCTGGCACAAGTTAAAACTACTCACGTCCACATGCCAGACTTGTTGCAGAATCCAAAGCTTATGCTGATAAAGCTGCCGCAGAATAAATTCAGTTCTTCCGTGGCAGCCCTGTTGCATCTTGACCCTGACTCTCCAGGTGGCTGTTAGAATGCGCACTCTTGCGGAGAGAACGGGAAAGCTAGGCCTGAGTAGCCTTTCCCTGTATGCCACTCCTGTCTCCACAGTCCAGCTACACTTTTCCATACTCTGCACTTGGACTTCTCTTTGTGCCAGAAGAGAGCGGTGTTTCTGTTTGTGACTGTTCTAATGAAGGAACTAAGCTGGCCTGCCCCATTGATGAATGGCCATTAGTCACAATGCTTCACTCCACATGGATGAGTAGCAATGTCACTGTGACTGAAGGTAGAATTAGTTGTAATTCAGTGATAATTTATAAACAGCCCTGGGCTATGACTGACTAAGTACCGGATGCCATCCCTGCCTTTTCCCATTAAGATTACACTAGGCACATTTTCTTCTAGACTGATCTTTTAAACATGTTTCCAAAAGGAGTATGTGATGCTAGTTAGTTGTTGGAACTCTTCTAAAACTTTATGTTTTAATGTATTTTTATTGATTTCAGAGACGAAGGGAGAGGGAGAGAGAGATAGAAACATCAATGATGAGAAAGAATCATTGATCAACTCTCTCCTGCATGCCCCACAATGGGGATTGAGCCCACTACCCGGGCATGTGCCCTGACCTGGAATCGAACCGTGACCTCCTGATTCATAGGTCAATGCTCAACCACTGAGCCATGCCAGCTGGGCCTAAAACTTTAATATAATGACTTTTATTGTACTAAGTGTCAGTTTGAGTAATTTGTATTATTGGTGTTTCACTGCTTACTTTTAATAAAATTGTCATACTGATTATTTGATTATTCTTCTCCCAATTATAGGTATGGAACAGGCTGCTTCTTACTATGTAATACAGGCCGTAAGGTGGGTTTTTTTTTCCAATTAAAAGATTGGTGAAGGTCTTCTTTAACTTCATATGAATAAATGCTTGAGCATATTTTGCCATTAAGTTACTTTTAAGCTGCAGCTCTTACTCAGTCTTTATTAGGGTTCAATTAAGAACCCAATGATGAATATCACTAAATTTGAATGGTTCGAATAAGAACCATTCTAAGTTCTTTGAATTTTATATGTTTTTTATTGTGTTGGGGGGATATGTACATTGGGACCTTGTTAGGTTCTTAATGCAAACCTAATTTGGAACAAGGGATAAACTTTTTGTACTGTTTAAGTGTATTGCTCCTAATACTGGTAATTTTTACTGATTGATTTATTTTTAAATTGTTATATTTATTGAATAACTTTGTACCTTTATTTTAGGTTTAAAAAATAAGCTATCTTTTCATTTCCCTGACTACAGAAGTCTTTTTGTCTTTGCTATAGTGTGTATTTTCTGAACATGGCCTTCTGACCACAGTGGCTTACAAACTTGGTAGAGATAAACCCGTATATTATGCACTGGAAGTAAGTATTTTTCAATCAATATGGGTAACATGACACACAATCAAAACTAAGAAAATTACAGTGTTTTCTAACACCTTTTCTGATAATTCTTAATATATAGGACTGAAAAACTGTTTTCTTCTTGACATTTGGTTGAGTGGAAGGAACCTGGGACGGTACTGGGGGTCAGGACTCCCAGGAGACCTTGAGTATATTGGTTCCTCAGTTCTTTTACCAATTAATTGTGGGACCTTAACCACATTGCTATTATTCAGCTGTTCACAATGTAATATTTTTCTATTTCTAAAATACAATGAGGCATTGATTTGCTCTAATATTTCTTTCAGCTTGAAAATTCTGGGTTTTTAAAAATATATATTTTTTTATTGAATTCAAACAGGAATGAAGAGGCGGAGAGAGAGAGAAAGAATCATTGATTGGCTGCTTCCTGCACACCCCACACTGGGGATTGAGCCCACAACCTGGGCATGTGCCCTGGCCAGGAATCGAACCAGGGCCTCCTGGTTCATAGGTCGATGCTCAACCACGAGCTATGCCGGCTGGGCGAAAATTCTTTTTTTATGACTACAGTGCCCCAGTGTTCCAAAGATAAATACTGGGCACAAAAGGCAGAGCAGCTTTTCTTCATGTGTGTCTCCATAAAAATAGCTTGTGTCACATTTTGATGTGGGAAATGAAGTGAGAAGATTTATGCCATATTTCACTGAAAGCATTTGTTTCAAAACATGTTTGTAGATTCTAGTAGGAATGTCAGCCTAAGTCTGTAGGGCTTTATGGTAAGCTTGTATTAAAAACCTTAGAAACATTTATTTAAAAAGTCAAAGAAGCAGTACCCTTTGTAAAATGTTTCTGCCTGGCCAGCGTGGCTCAGTGGTTGAACATCGACCTATGAACCAGGAGGTTGCATGTGCTCCAGTTACATGCTCTATCCCCAGTGGGCATGCAGGAGGCAGCCGATCAGTGATTCTCTCTCATCATTAATATTTCTCCCTTCCTCTCTGAAATCAATAGAAAAATACATATTTCTAAAAGTCAGATACATTTCTTTTTTTAAAATCATCATCCAAGGATATTTTTCCCCCATTGCTTTCTAGAGAGAGTGGGAGGGGGAAGGGGGGAGAAAGTGAAAAACATTGATGTGACATGAGAGAGACCAATCAACTGGTTGCCTCCTGCATGTGCCTCACCTGGGACTAGGGAACTTGCAACCAAGGTAAGTACCCATGACCAGGAACTGAACCCAAGACCCTTCAGTCCACAGGCCGATGGTCTAACCATCCAGGGCAATGCATTTCTTAAAAATATTTCTTTACAATTAATTTTAAATGCTCCCTTGTATTATGCAAATATGTTGTATGATATGAAAAGTTATTGAGACTTGTTTCCTGGAGTATCTATATATATATATAAATATATATATATATATATATATATATAAAAGCCTAAGCAACCAGACGGTAGCTGTGACACGCAATGACCACCAGGGGGCAGATGCTCAATGCAGGAGTTGCTGAGCTGTAGTGACTTGGCAGCTGTGGTTCTCGGGTGACGCACCTGGAACCAGAGGAGGGAGTCTGATTCCGGGGTGCGTCATCCAAGAACTGCCCTCTCGCACTCTGCAACCCCTCAGGGGATGTCGGAGAAATGGTTTTGGCCTGATCCCCGCAGGCCAGGCCGAGGGACCCCACCGGTGCACGTGCACTGGGCCTCTAGTCTAATAATAATTTGCTCAAAAGTATTAGATTTGCTTTTAGTTAAAACATTTTTTTTAAAAAATATATTTTATTGATTTTTTACAGAGAGGAAGAGAGAGGGATAGAGAGTTAGAAACATCGATGAGAGAGAAACATCGATCAGCTGCCTCTTGCACACCCCCTAATGGGGATGTGCCCGCAACCAAGGTACATGCCCTTGACCAGAATCGAACCCGGGACCCTTGAGTCCGCAGGCCGACGCTCTATCCACTGAGCCAAACCGGTTTCGGCTAAAACATTTTTTTTAGTTGTTAAGCCTAGAGCATGTGGAGTTTTAGTTTATTTCAGTTATTTCTTGCCCTCTCCCTAAATAAGCACTGTAACCTCAGCCCTAACCCCTTTTCTATGGATAATAGGAGCATTTGTGAAACACTTGATCTGTGTATTAAAGGTATCCTAATACTTCTCAGAACTTAAACTCTTACAAGCCCTTTCTCCCTTTGTTTCCCCCATGGAAAGCTCAGTGGATAGAAAGAACATTGGCCTGTGGACCGAAGGGTCCCAGGTTCGATTCCGGTCAGGGTTGAGTACCTTGTTTGCAGGCTCCTCCTTGGCCCGGGTTCTGGTCAGGGCTCATGTAGGAGGCAACCAATCGATGTGTTTCTCTCACATCATTGTTTCTCTCTGACTTTCCCTCTCTCTTCCACTCTCTTTAAAAATCAATGGAAAAAATATCCTCGGGTGAGGATTAAAAAAAAACCACACTCATGTTACATGATTTCTAAATTCTTCTTAGTTCTGGGCTGCCTTCATTGCATGCATTCCACTTTGCCAGTGTCTTTCAGAACAGAATAGAATATTCCATATACAACCTGATGTGTACTCGAGAGTGATTTGGGCATCTCTGACCATAAACACTACTTTGGCTGCTCTAGCCTGAGAGTTCATTAATTTGATCTGATAACCTCATCATATCCTTGGCTCCAGGAGCACATGCTAAAATATCTAGTGCTTTTTCAAATGAGTCATTGTCAAGACATGTCTGCTCCATTCTGTACTTGCACAGACCTTTTGTTCCTCTAAATTCAGGTCTGCGTTTCTTCCTTTTAAATTTCATGATAGTGATTTCAGCCTATGCCAACATAGACTGAATTCTTTTTCACTCTATTCTGTTACTCTTCCAGTTTTAGCTCATCTGGAGGCTTAATAAGCATATGCTTTCTGATTTTGTTTCAATTCATGTAACTTTGTTTATATTCATAAAATTTTAAAGCAGACAGGGATAATAGATTAGGTGACAACAGGCTTTGCTACACCCTGCTCTCCCCTTGTTTTACACACATGAGGAATCTGAGAGTAGACAGGTGAAATTGGAGTCACTTGGCCATGGTAACTTTTGACAGCCAGTAAGTAGCTGATCCAGGAGGCAAATATCCAGGTTATTGGGCTTCAAAGTCTAGATGGATAAGCCACCCCACTGTGCCTTTTCCTTCCTGTAAATCTGGATAATCAGCACTCCAGTCTCCCAAGTCCAGTATTTTTGGTTTGTTTGTTGTTGTTTTTTATTTACTGAGAGAGGAAGAGAGAAATAAGAGAGAGAGAAACATCGATTTGTTATTCCACTTTTTTATGCATTCATTGGTTGCTTCTTGTATTGCCCTAACCGGCCATCAAACCCGCAACCTTGGCGTGTAAATGATCAAACAATTTTTAAAAAATTAAATCAAACAAGAAAAAGAACAAAATAAAAAAAATTAAATCAAACAAACAAAAAAAGAAGGCAGGGATTAAAGCTAGATTGTTAACACTTTTTCTAACAAATAAGTTCCTGTTTTTCTGTCAGTGCTCACAAAGCATATATTCAATACTCATTTCTTCAATTTGACAGAATGCTGTTAGGCTTGGCAATTACAGGTATTAAAACTTTACTTTCACCCTGGCCAGTTTGGCTCAGTGAATATAGCATCGGCCAGCAGACTGAAGGGTCCTAGGTTCTATTCCAGTCAAGGGCACAATGCCTGGGTTGTGGGCTCGGTCCCCAGTAGGGGGCGTGCAGAAGGCAGCTGATCAATGATTCTCTCTCATCATTGATGTTTCTATATCTCCCTCGCCCTTCCTCTCTGAAATCAATAAAAAATATTTTTTAAAAGGATAGATAATTACTATTATTAAAAAAAAATTTTTAAAAACCTTTACTATCTACCCCTTTTAAAAACTGAAATTAGCTATCCATCTTAGTTTTTAGTCTTTTTTTATTTCTCTCTGATTTGGAAGCTACAAAATGCATTTCTAATATTTTTGTTGTTTTGTTTTTCTTTTATAGTACATTAAAATTTTTGAGGTATTATTTCATTACACATTTTCCTAAGAGTGTTTATAGTTTAGTATTCTTAACCTCCTAGCCATTTGAGGACCCCACCACCTCCACCAGCAATCATGTTGTTGTGCTTAGTTTTTATTTCCCCTTTTTCTTGAACATGCAATAATTAGTCCTGTTTTCTTTTCAGTTGATAGTAAATCATATTTATGAGTCTGGGTTGGTAAACCTGTTATTTATTTTGCCCTCTAAAGTGGGGATCTACTGAGCCAAACCGGCTAGGGCCCTTCTGGCCATTTTTAAGGCTGATGAGACCTCTGCTGCTCTGATCTGTGATTCCTTCTTGTTTATTTTCTGGGAGTTAACACTATCTCCTTATCATTGATGTTCTATAGTTTTATTAGGACATGCCTGGGTTTGGATTTATTTTTATTTATCCCCTTAGGTACTTGGATACAAGTCTGTCTTCAATTCTAGAAAATTTTCGGCAATTATCTCTTCAAATATTGCTTCTCTACCATTATTGCTATCCTCTTCTGTATTGCTGTTTTATGGATATTGGAACCTTTCACCCCACCCTCCCTGTTTCTTAACTGCCCTTTTATATTGTTTTAATCTCTCTGTGTCTGTGTGCTGTATTCCTGGTGAGTTTTTCAGTATCTACCTTACATTTCCAAATTCTCTCTTTAAAACAAATAAAACAAAACAAAACCCTTTTATTATGAAATATAAGTCGCATACAGAAAAATGCATGTAATATCATGTACAGCCTAACCAATTATTATAAAGACAAGACCCATGTAACCTCACGCAGGTCAGGAAACAGAACTCCAGCAACACCCAGGAACCCCCTACATGCCCCTCCCAATCACAGCCTCCTCCCTCTCCCTAAGGCAACCACTTACCCTGACATTTTAAAAAATTTTTAGTTACAGTTGACATACAATATTATATTAGTTTCAGGTGTATACCCCAGTAATTTGACATTATATAACTTACTAAGTGATCATCCCGATAAATCTCATACCCATCTGACACCATACATAGTTATTAAAACATTTCCTTTTTTTATAGTGATAACTCTTAAATGTGCAAACTTAAGCACTAGAGTTTAGTTTTGCATGTTTTTAAAAATATATATTTTATTGATTTTTTACAGAGAGGAAGGGAGAGGGATAAAGAGTTAGAAACATCGATGAGAGAGAAACATCCATCAGCTGCCCTACTGGGGATGTGCCCGAAACCAAGGTACATGCCCTTGACCGGAATCGAACCTGGGACCCTTCAGTCCGCAGGCTGACACTCTATCCACTGAGCCAAACCGGTTAGGGCTAGTTTTGCATGTTTTTAATACACTCTATATTAAAAATATAAGAGAAAGTGAAGAAAGTAAGAGAGACTGAGTTATACAGTATGTATTTTTTAAACATTTAATCACCTTTATTTATTTTTATTTGTTTGTTTGTTTGTTTGTTTTTTTTGTTAATCTTCACCCAAGGATATTTTTCCATTGATTTTTAGAGAGAATGGAAGAGAGAAGGAGAGACAGAGAGAAACATCAATGTGAGAGAAACACATCAATTGGTTGCCTCCTGCAGGAGCCCTGACCAGGGCCCCAGGCCAGGGAGAAGCCTGCAACCAAGGTACATGCCCTTGACCGGAATCAAACCTGGGACCCTTTGGTCCGAAGGCTGATGCTCTATCCACTGAGCCAAACTGGCTAGGGCCAGTATGTATTTTTTGATCTGGCTTGTTTCATTGAACTTTGTGTTTGTGAGATTCATCTATATTGTTAAATAGAGCCATTGTTTTATTCTTTTTTTTTATTACCATATGAAAATACTACCAGTAGTGTCTGGGAACACTAATTTACTCATCATCTTTATCTATTCTACAGTTTATTCCATCTATTACATTTTTTAATTTCACTCAGTAATTTCATTTCTAGGATTCTTAATTGGTTATTTTTATTTCTCCTTTCTTTTGATTCCTAATTTTATTAAATTTTTAATGGAAATCATTAAATCATTTTGATTACTTTTAGCACACACTTATTTTAAAGTCTTTGTCAGACTGGAGTGAATTCTATTCCAGCTGTTAGGTTTTGTTGACTGATGTCTTAATAGATTTCTTCTTATATTTTGGAATTTTCACTTCCTTTTTCTTCTATGAAGCAGTAGCCTTAGGCAACAAGTGGACAAGTTGCTTGTTTGCCAGCGTCCCTACACTGGTAGGAGAGCGCCACCTAGCCCCTGGCTTCAAGCACTGAAACTGATTCTATTCCTTGTCTTTTATACCAAGCATTTGGGTCCCTTTGCTCTGGAGGAGCCAGTTTTTGGCCACCACTCCTGCTCCCACACATACAGAGAAATGAATCCGAACCCATCATGCTGTGGCTTTCAAGCAGTGCATTTCTGTTTCTGTCCACATCTATTCTATATATGAGTCAGCATGTGTTATTTCAGTTTTCTCTTGTTACATTTTGCCTCTAATCCTCTGCATTTACACATCCTCCTGGCGTGTGATTCATCTAGGCCTGACATGGTTCCCATTTTCACTCTGTGAAAAGGAATTGGGTCACATGATCCTTCACTTGCTCCAAGATTTTAAACTCGTATTTAACTGCTTCAATTTGTCACGCTGTTTCTAGTTGGAATTTTTTCTTAGTGGTGGAAGAGACTGAAGTGAAACAGGATGGCTGAGTGTTTCTGCTTTCCTTGTGCTGTCTATTAATAGCGCATTATCTCCCAGAAGCTGTGTTTTCCTCCTTCCTTGTTCATCTGTTTCTAAATATTACTTCACAAAACAGAATCCTTTGGGGGGGCTTTAATATGATTATGAACTAGAGCTTATTTAGGATTTGAGCCTTCTGTGTGCTGTATTCTGTCACTAGGATATAAATACCCTGAGGCCAGGCTACTTGTCTTTTTCACCACGCCACCTCAGCCAGCTGACATGTAGTAGACACTCAATAAATATTGTTTACATTACCAAGTCCTATGTTATGCCATTTTTGTCTATTTAAATACGAGTTTCAAAGGGGGTTCCCTGTATCCCCCACCTTGGTTTATTTAAATGTCCTTTTCCCCATCTCTTCTTTTGTATGATTTATGATTATAGTGTTAAGATTTTAGTTTTTTTTTTATCCCTCTTGAGCCAGCTATCCTATTTTAGCTATAAGCCTATGCATTAGTTAACTATTGCTGTATAACGATATCACCACAAATGTCAGTGGCTTAAACTGTTCCCATGTATTTATTATCTCACAGTTCCCATGGGTCAGGAGTCCCAAAGCTGAAATTTTTAAAATTTTATTCATCTGATAGTGTCATACGCAGAGAATTTGCACAGTAAAACTTTTTATAGTGATAACATATACTTCTCTTGGATTCCTTTTTTTTTTTTTCTTCTTCATAGGGTTCTGTAGCAATAGCCGGTGCTGTCATTCGCTGGCTAAGAGACAATCTTGGAATTATAAACAGCTCAGACGAAATTGGTGAGTATGTTCTAACAAAGGGTTAGAAGCTGAATAACGAAAAATTTAGATATTTTATCTTTGCAATCTGTTAGTATTTGCGCTTTTACCCCGTGCACGATGTTAACATATATGGATCCCTATTATTAGTTTCATTTATACATAAAAGACCAGTTTGTGAAGATTTGAAAAAAACAATGAATTAACATATTTAGTGTTGGTTTTTATTAAACTGGCAAAGTAGGTCATAAAAATTACTCAAGTGTAAAATTGAACACCAAAGATTGCCAGAACCTTCAGGGGAAGTAGTCCAGTTAAATTTATCTGATGAGAAAGAGCTTTAACTCTTGGATTAGAGTGAGAATTAAAACTCTAGTAACTATAATTAACTCCAGTAAGTAAGTATTACTGTGAATATTTTCAATTTATGGATAACTATTTTTTAAAATGTTTTATTGGCTGAAACCGGTTTGGCTCAGTGGATAGAGCGTCGGTCTGCGGACTGGAAGGTCCCAGGTTCGATTCCGGTCAAGGGCATGTACATTGGTTGCGGGCACGTCCCCCGGTGGGGGGGTGTGCAGGAGGCAGCTGGTCGATGTCTCTCTCATTGATGTTTCTGGCTCTCTATCCCTCTCCCTTCCTCTCTGTGAAAAATCAATAAAATAAAATAAATTAAAAAAAATGTTTTATTGATTTTGGAGAGGAAGGGAGAGAGAGCTAGAATGATGAGAGAGAATCATTGACCAGCTGCCTCCGACATGCCCCCTACTGGGGATCAAGCCTGCAACCCCAGCATGTGCCCCACAGGCCAGCACTCTATCCACTGAGCAAAACCAGCTAGGGCTATGCTTTCATTTAACTTGTTTAATTTTGCCCGAAGGTGAGATAATCAGAAACACATATTTGATTAGGGATGCATTGGAGGCCACTTTTTCATTTTTCATTCAACAACCTTAACAGTAGTGGAAATGAGCCAAACTACCTCAACGAAACTAATCCAGTTCTTTTATTTTGGGGGTATAGGTTACATTTTACTTGTGGTGTTCAATGTGAGGCAATTTATTTTGGTTGCTCCTAGCATACTGCTATAGTTAGGAACATTTTATGGTACTAATGAATAGGAAGCCAAAAGTCCTGTCCTAATTTTTTAATAGATGTGTTTCTTGACTAAAGTAAATAGAATATATTAGATTGACTTTTGTTTTTCTTTTATTTCATGTTAGAAAAACTTGCTAAAGAAGTAGGTACTTCTTATGGCTGCTATTTCGTCCCGGCGTTTTCAGGGTTATATGCGCCTTACTGGGAGCCCAGTGCAAGAGGGTAAGAATTAAAATAAGGTATGCTTTTGTGGGTCTAATATTAGTCAATAGTTTCCTATCTATTTTCAAATGATTTTGAATCATCTGACAATAAGCACCCACCATGTCGATATTCGTATTGGTGTTATTATCTTTTTATTGACTTCAGAGAGGGAGAGGGAGAGAGAGATAGAAACATCAATGATGAGAATCATTGATTGGCTGCCTCCTGCACACCCCACACTGAGGATCGAGCCCGCAACCCGGGCATGTGCCCTTGACCAGAATCGAACCTGGGACCCTTCAGTCCGCAGGCTGTAGCTCTATCCATTGAGCCAAACTGGCGAGGACTTATTATTTTTTTTTATCTTCCAGGCATCTGCAAGTTCTGTATCAAAGGGATATCATCTAGATAAATGTTGATTTGGTTTTATATTTTTGTCACCTATTTCTATGGATCATGAACTTTTTCATATGTGGATGCAGGATTTTTGACTACAATGACTTTCTAAGCTACTTAATGTTTATGTCCAGTGTTGGTTTTGGTTTTTGTTTGTTTGTTTAAATTTTTAAATTAAATTGGGGTGACATTGGTCAACATGAACATACAGGTTTCAGGTGTGGGTTTCTATGTTACAAGGTCTGTATTTGCACCCTGTGCCCACCACCCAAAGTCAAATCTTCTCCCATCACCTCATATTAGGAGCCCTTCTCCCTCGACCTCTGTTGTTGTTTTCATTTCTATTTCCCACCCCCCCCCCCCCCCGCCCTCCCGTACATGTCTAACAAACTCAGCCTTTCTGTATTCAGGACATTTCAGAGTGATGATTCATTTCTTATCACTCTAATCTTAAAAATCTTTGTGTTTTTAGGATCATCTGTGGGCTCACTCAGTTCACCAATAAATGCCATATTGCTTTTGCTGCATTAGAAGCTGTTTGTTTCCAAACCCGAGAGGTAATAAATATGGACTTGTTTTCTTATGCTTAATCTGCTTTTATCATTCTTAAACAAATTACATGTGAGTGTCAGAAATTTCGTGAATCAAGTTATTAAATACTTAATCAAAAATTAAACCTTCCTAAACACTAATGTAATAAATGTAAGTTTTTGTTCATTTTGCTAGCTGGCATTACCTTCTGAGTTCCTGTCATCTGCCAGGCACTGGGCATTTTATGGTTGGGGGGACACTCAGTGGGACACATTGGGCAAAGGGAATAGCACTAACAGTCATTGAGGTGGGAAACCTGGGTATAAAATAGAATTTTTTTGTTTGAGTGAGTACCGAAGTGTAGGGAGAGAAAAGGTTGGTTGTGATCAGACCAAAGAGGGCTTAGAAGACCAGAATAAGAGTCTAAATTTTATTCTATAGGCTTTGGGAAGCTCTTGAGCATTTTTTTGGCTAGAAGATCGACATTTTCAGGGATGTTACTATGAAGTGGTTTATGTTCATTATGTTGGTTTATTTAAGATTCTGGATGCCATGAACCGTGACTGTGGAATTCCACTCAGTCATCTGCAGGTAGATGGAGGAATGACCAACAATAAAATCCTTATGCAGCTCCAAGCAGACATTCTGTATATCCCAGTAGGTTAGTAAACCTTTATTCCTTTAAATTCTGAGACTACTGCTTCTTTTGGAGGAGCTGGTGTTGAGGCATCTGTAAAAAATACAAAGTTGTTGATGTTGCTTTCTCCTCTCAGTGAAGCCCTCCATGCCAGAAACCACTGCCCTGGGAGCCGCCATGGCAGCAGGGGCCGCAGAAGGTGTTGGCGTTTGGAGTCTGGAACCTGAGGATCTGTCAGCTGTCACTGTGGAGCGGTTTGAACCCCAGATCAATGCTGAGGGTACATTTGAAAAATGAAACTTTTCATAGTATACTGTGAACAGAGAGAGCTTCCCATTCTGTTTATTCATAAGTTAAGGGACTAAGGACAATAACAAATGCTATTGCTTCAGGTTTGGCTACTAAGCATATTGGGTTACACTGAATGAGTGTGGATGAGAGAAATCGTTTCTTATAAAAATAAATTCTAGCCCAACTAGTGTGGCTCAGTGGTGTTGAACATCAAGCTATGAACCAGGAGGTCATGGTTCAATTCCTGGTCAGGGCACATGCGCGGGTTACAGGCTCAGTCCCCAGTGGGGGGCGTGCAAGAGGCAGCTGATCAATGATTCTCTCTCATCATTGATGTTTCTATCATTCCCTTCCTCTCCCTTCCTCTCTGAAATCAATAAAAATATCTAAAAAATATATGAAATCACATTTTTATTCTTCACATATTTACAGTCCTTTTGTATAGAAGGATAGCACTACCATACTATCAGTTCTAGCTTGTTCGAATAGCCTTTTTATGAAAGGGAGAAGGAGATCTATCAGCTACCCACCCCTAATCTCTACACAGGATCATCTCTGGTGCCAATAGCCCAGTTTTAGGACATGATTAGCCAGGCTCTAGGACATTCTGGTAACTTTTAAGCACATCAGGGTTAACTAGACAAAAGCTGCAACAGTTTAAATAAATGAGCATTAACCTTTTGCACTCGGATGTCAAGTGTGACTCGACACGGTTAGCATCGGTAGCAGCTCGTATGTCGAATTGTATTGAATGTATCAATAATTTGAAATATAAAAAAATCCAAATAAATAAGTTTGTATGAAAAGAAACTCCAGTTTTTTATTCTACTGTCGTGCTTTGTAAAATCTGGGGTATTTAAAAAATTAAATCCCAAGTAGAGTAAAGGAATCGAGAAAAAAGCAAGTGAGTGCAAAGGGTTAAATATCTTATTCACTTTCTAACAAACTAAGCTAAGGCCCAAGTTCTGAATGACACCTTTATTAAATAGTATAGTGATTCATCTCTTAAATTGAAACAAATTTTAGTACAATAATAAGGTTTTATATACACTGAGTAGCCAGATTATTATGATCTCTGAACGTATAATAATCTGGCCACTCAGTGTATATCCTATATAATAAAAGGCTAATATGCAAATTGTCCTCTCGACCAGGAGTTCGACCAGCAGGCAGGCCGGCCAACAGCCCATATCCCCTCCCCTTGGCCAGGCTGGTCGGACCCCACCCATGCACGAAGTCATGCACTGGGCCTCTAACACACACACACACACACACACACACACACACACAGAGTGGTCAGATTATTATGTGTTCAGAGATCATAATAACCTGGCCACTCAGTGTAGATTGAATTTGGTTTTATAACTTTAAAAAAAAACCTATGCAGGCCCAGCTGGTGTGGCTTAGTGGTTGAGCATCAACCTCTGAACCAGGAGGTCATGGTTTGATTCCCCAGTCAGGGCATATGCCCAGGTTGCAGGCTCGATCCCCAGTGTGGGGCATGCAGGAGGCAGCCAGATCAATGATTCTCTTTCATCATTGATGTTTCTATCTCTCTCTCTCTCACTCTCCCTTCCTCTCTGAAATCAAATTTAAAAACCTATGCATAAAAATACCATCAAAGTGAATTTTGAGCTATTAGGAAATAAGTTTTAAATGCATTTTTAATTTTCTGGAAGACTATGCCAGGGCTTTTTAATTTCATTCACTCTTTTCTGTATATAAGAAAATGGATTGTAATACTAATTATTTTAAATTCAGACAGTATGCCATGTACCATGATATAGAAATGTGTTTCAAAATCTGATATTCTATCTGTAAATAATTTTTTACTTTTGCAATATTGTTTAAAATATGAAGCTTAAAAATTTTTTCAACTTCTGAAAAAATTCAACTTTTTAATAAGCAAATAATGTTCACAGCAAGTATATGATCTTGAGATGCTAATCCCACTCTTAAATCTGGGAAGTTTTGTGCAAAGACTTGAGGATCACTGTTTTCCTGAAGAGAACTATCTTTGCAGTTTTTAAGGCTTAGCCCAGAGTTGATTAGTTATGTCTATTGTCCTTGCCTTTATCAGTCCCTCTGGTCTCCCCACAACACGCACATGCACACATGCACGCATGTGTACACACACACTCACAAATGGGCAACTAGATATAGTTTATTTTGTATTTGTTTTGTTTTTAAATATATTTTTATTGATTTCAGAGAGAGGAAAGGAGAGGGAGAGAGAGAGAAACATCAATGATGAGAGAGAATCATTAATCGGCTGCCTCCTGCACGCCCCCCACTGGGGATTGAGCCCGCAACCCAGGCATGTGCCCTGATCAGGAATCAAACTGTGACCTCCTGGTTCATAGGTCAATGATCAACCACTGAGCCACACTGGCAGGGCAATAGTTCATTCTTACAGCAAATAATTGTTTAGAGTTTACAAATGGTCTAGTCTCAGCAGGCAGCCTGTCTCCTAGTCACTGACCATCACTATCAACCACACTCTCTCAAATCAGAGTCCTGGTAAAGTCCCACATCAGTTTAATATGTGTAACAATTTGTCAAGGATGCTGAGTGAACATAAGTGTAGTGCTTAGAACATCTCAGTAAACAGCCTTTCATGTGTGTGTGCTTTTCCTGTCTTCTATTTCTAGAAAGTGAAATTCGTTTTTCTACCTGGAAGAAAGCTGTGATGAAGTCAATGGGCTGGGTTACAGCTGAGTCTTCGGAAAGTGGTAACTATGCTTTTATTATTATTGCCACTTTGTCTCACTATGTTAAATAGCTTATTTAAGCATCTGACCATTTATACTTAGCAAAGCTGCATTACCATATATCTAGAGCTTCTAACATTCTGAAAACACTTTCAAGTTCTAAACATAGTGTAAATTATCAGGTTGCTATGCACACATCCTGCCATGTTATTCATTTCTAGTACTTCGATTTATCGCTGAGTTTTCTAAAAGTAAAATTATTTCTAGTTCCTACTTATTTTTCTAGTTTCTTCTTAATGAAAAAACAATCAACTACAGTCTTTGGTGTTTTATTTTCTCCTAATGTCTTACTTTACCTTTTTGGGGGGCCGTCTTCATGACCAGAACCAATAAATCATTTAGGTAGGAAAGTATTCAGTTGAAGTAGGGAACCATTTAGTTATAAACAGCCTTAAGCTTCTTTTAATATGCCTGTGCTATTTAAACAGCCTTAAACAGGCCTTTAATATAGCATAATATTTTTATTATTTGCTAAATATAAGATTTGGAACATAATGAAATTTATTTACAGAAGCATATACTTTGCTGAAGAAGAGTTTATAAGTGAAATATAACCTGCCTTCCAAACCAAAGTAGGTATAGAACCACTTTTTTCCCCACCTCCACCCCCTACAACCACTTTTATTTATTTGTTTTTTGTTGATTTGAGAGAGAGAGAGAGAAACATCAATTTCTTGTTCTACTTTTTTATGCATTTATTGCTTGCTTCTTATATGTGCCCTGACCGGGGATCAAACCTGTAACCTTGGTGCTCTAACAACTGAGCTACCTGGCCAGGGCCAAAACCACTTTTAATATATCTGGCTTTTAGGAGAAGCTTCTGGAACTGTGCACACCACGAATCACCATGATCTGTATTTTTAGTCTTGGATGTTCCTACTTGAAGCTTTTGTTTTTTCTCCTAAGTAAGCGTAATATCCTTTTTCTTTCAATCTTTTATTCTCAGAAAACATCAAAACTATCATGTTCCCAGGCAATTTTTTAGAATATACATTAATACAATGTAGTTTTCAAATGAGAGTAATATTAACAGTCGGGTGCATTTCCTTATATACCGAATCCTATTTTTTTTAATAAAAGAAAACAAAACCAATAGGGTTTGGCATTTATTTACAGTAGGTTAATATATTTTTTTCTGATAGCCAAAGCATCTATAATTTGAATTTGGGGGGAATTGGATTGCTTACTTTGTATCTTTTGGGGAAGAATCAAGAAAGCTAAAATCAACAGCCTCCCAAAAAGTTCTCCATTGCCTTTCTTTGGCTTTGCCAGTGGAAGGCATATGGTCTACATTCTGTTCTTGGCTACTTGTGGCATGCTCTCTGTATTGTTTGTTAATTGTTACAAGCCTTTAATATTGATTATATTTTTGATTTGAAGTAATAACTCTTTGCTAGCTTTTATGAATATACTATTTTTATAACTTATTTTGTTTTGCTATCATGTGATTCTTAACACAAATATTGTAATTATGTGTCTCTCTTTTGGTTTGCTTGACGGGATATCCCTTCTACTTGGATGACCACAGGTGACCCTAGTATCTTCTGTAGTCTACCCCTGGGCTTTTTTATAATGAGTAGCATGATAATGTTTATCGGAGCAAGGTACATCTCAGGTCAGTTACTCTTTAAATTAGACAATTTTATTAGTTAGCGTTAATATGTTTGTATATAATGCAGCAGAAAGTGTTCAGTGTTTTTCATTCTTCCTATGCTTAGGAACCTGGAAAATCCATTAAGGGTCTAACTAGACGAATTAATCTTTTGTGGCAGTCAAAATTAAGGATTGAGGTGTTGTGTTGTCAACTACAGCAATGAGCAGAAGTGAAAGTACTACTTTTAATGCTAAATGACAGGACTTTCAGAATATTAGCAGAGTATCTGTAAAACCAAAACTGGCGGAAAATGTAGTCACTTTTGCTTTAGTTTAAAAAAATACATTTTTTGAACTGAAGTTTTAAAAATTATTGCTTAAATAAATGAGTTGAACTAAAACTGAATTATTATTTTACACCTTCCACTAAATGTTTTTATGAAAGTAAAATTGCTCAGCATGTGATGAAATAAATTGTGTAACCTATATTCATTTAAATATAACCATCATTTTGGAAGCTGTTCCTGATTATAGCTCAATTTTTCTTAAAATTAATCACTTAAATGGAAACAACTCGTCCCATATGTTGCCAAGAAAGTGTAGCATTTTAAAAATCTTCATGATTAGAGAAAGAGTTCAATTATTTCTCTTAATTAATTAGATGATGACCTAGTTTTAAAATTTAAGCTTTATTGATATGGGGGAAAACATCTGTTTGTAGAAATCTGATAAGCCTTAATTTAGCTTGCCATCACCAGTTTAGTGCTATATATAAATATGGAATGAAAATTATTTATATCAGAAATTAGATTATTTTTTATTAATCATAAAATAAGGGTTACTTGCATGAGAATTTAAAACTAAGATTGCCTTTTTCTGTATTCTTCATATTTGGAATGAATTTGTTTCCATAATAACAGTACCTTATATTGGTATTAGTGCTTTTTTATACCTTACGGAGAACATTGCAGCTAAAAGTTTTCACTGATTTTCTTTCCCCCCTATTTCCCCTTTGGTATCATGACAGGATGGAAAGGCCTGCTGTCTATGAAAATTGAGACATGTAGCATATCTCTAAGCTAAAGGATACATTAAGTTTCCAAATTCCTAGGCTCTCAAAATGGATACGGTAGCCATCTTTAGGTTCTCTGTTGGTAACATATGCTGAGATTTAATAACAGTGGAATTGTTTGCCTTGGTAAAACAATTAGCAATAGTGTTAATATTTGCTAATTCTGGAATTGGCTGTTATATTTGCTGCATTTTTAACTGTGAAGCAATATTTAGAAACCATATGGAATTTCTAACTCTATAAATGATTAACTAGTCTTCATTGCTTTAACTCCTGAATTGCATGTATGTTATTATTGACATGGTTTTTGTCCCCCACTTTAGGTATCCCATAAATAATACAACTCATGGATTCCAACAGTGCGAGCTCTTTACCTAACAAGAGACTCCAGCGATTCTCTTACTCTGATGACACTATTCATAGACTCTGATTTTATTTATAAGCCACTTGCTGCATGACCCTCGAAGTTGACCTGTGGCTCGAAATAAAGAAAATGCAGCAGAAAGAATGATATAGAAACATTGGTGTGTTTTTTAACATCAATCATAAGGTTGGACCAGCCACCTTTGGAGCTGACCCCTCCTTTGCCATCACTTCATGCCCCATTTCCTCTAAGATGTAGAAAGAATCCAGATCCTGTCCATTGGCAGCTTTCCTCAAGCACAGTCAGATGCTGATGGGCCAGGATTTGATTCTCTGCACTACACTTGATCAAGGGGGTTATTGCTAACTGGCTAAAAATGAGCGACTTTGTGTTTCTTTTTAGCAGAAGCCCAAAGTTCTCTTTTCGGCATATGCAGGAGCCCATGAAATCTTCACTGATTGTTTAGGTGGAATCCTCTATTAATCCTTAAAATGAAAATTTAGTATTCTCGTAGATTAGCTATTTTTCTGAAAAGTATTTGCCAAAATCAAAATCCTTCAGCCATTTTATTACATGGTCTCGCTAATTATACTGCATTACTGTCTGGATCTTATAGGGAAGGACACTTTCCTTTTTTGTTCCCATCTCTCCTTTTTATATTTTTTACCTTATATGTATAACATACATGCCTATCTATTTTATATACTGAGGGTACCCCATTTATAAACTAAGAGTACATTTTACATGGCCTCACTAATTACACCGAATTTGCGTCCGGATCTTGTAGAAAAGAACACTTTTTTTTCTTTTTATATTTCTTACTTTGTATGTAGTACATACATGCCTATATATTTTATATACTAAAGGTAACCCATTTATAAATTAAAAGCACATTGTATTCAGTAGGTTATAATGGGGCTGGTCTTAAGTGGACCACTATGTGTATAAATATTTTGGGGAAAACAGCTGTACATGTTTTGGGGCAACAGTTATACATATTATTTACCAGGAGAAACTTTTTCTTAAAGAGCCAACATTTGAAATTTAAAGTATGTGTTCTATGTCAATAAAAGAAAATATACTTTATTGTGACTTCAACTATGTTTCTTATACCTTACATTTTTACTTAAAATTTTTAGCTGGATACGTGCTAAAGAAAGAAAACTGTGGAATACTATAGTAAATACTGTTTTCAAATACAAATACTAGTTCATATAAAGTTATTTTCCTTTAACATAATTTTAAACATATTTGGGGTCCTTTTGAGGGGATACCAAAATAGGTTAAAAATTTAAGTTAAAACACACCTTAGAAATAAAACCAAGATCACTTTCCACCCAAATATGTTATTAATTGCTGATACGCAATTATATTTTCTATTTGAGATGACTATTACCTCTGCTTACTGTCAAAACTTTAAAAGGTTTACTATTAAAAATGGCTTCCAGTGAAACCAAGCATTTCTCAAAATATTTAGTATTGCGTGTGCCTAATGTAGCTTCTTAATGTCAATTTTTAAAACATCCTAAAATTAATTGCCATTTACTACAAGTAAGAATATACTGCCTCCTAATTATTTTATTCAATCAGTGCTGAAAATGGAAATATTTATATGTTAATATGAAAAGTTTTGTTTGGAATTAATGCTAACTTGAATTTGCAGTGCTCATTGTGCTGTTGAATCTGCTGGGTTTTATTGATGCTGCTGCCACGTTAGTGACATAAATATTAAAGAAAGGTACTGTGAAATTACTTTGTGGCAGGGTAATTTTAAACATACTTATGTTTCTACAAAGGTAGTTTAAGTTCATTGTAAATAATTGTGAAAATCACTGTTCAGATCATTTTAAGATTACATTAATTTTCTATAAATTGCAATATTTGTAAATGTTTGAAATTGTACACATTGATTATTTCATGATAAATGTACTTAAAATAAATTGCCCCCTCATTATTACTTGCATTTCTCATTTACAGACTATAACTTAGTTCTAAATCAAATGAAGAAATGAGAAACTCTGCTATTAGCACTTGATCAGGCACATTCTGCAGAAATAACCAACAGCCGAGGAAGTCGTTTCTGGAATGATGAGCACTTCAATCATCCGATTACAAAAGACTACACTGTCTATTTCAGCATCCAGAACATACCCCAGCAAGGTTAGCAGCCTTTATCAATAGGGGTCTCTCGTTGACTGACCATGACCTCCCAGTTTCATTCTATACTTATTTTTCTCTACCTGCATTAGTTGGTGGAGTCAAGTATACCAGTATTCTCTCAACTCAATACCCCACACCTTAATCTTTTGTTCTCTAACTGATTGGTAAAATAATGGATCTTTGCTTCTGAATTTTTTAGTATGTTTCTTTTGAAGTGCCCAAAGCTCAGTTCTTAGGTTTATGGGTGTTTTATATCACGCAGGAATGAAAAATGATAGCTATTAGAAAAAATCACCAAATGAAAAATGTCATAGCAAAGAAACGAACAACATTGGCAGTAGAGTAGGTGGTATTTACTTATAGTGTCTACCTAGTAGTACAACAATTAATTTTATAGCTTTAATGAGGTATAATTGGTATATAGAAAACTGGACATATTTCATGTATGTAATTTGATGAGTTTGGACGTACGCATACACCTATCATACCATCACCACAATCAAGGTAATAAATCTTTCCTTCACCTCCAAAACTTTCCTTGTGTCCCTTTGCTTTGTGTGTGTGTGTAGTAAGAATGCCTAATACAAGATCTACCCTCTTAAATTTTTAAGTGCACAGTATGGTATTTTTCACTATAGGCACTATGTTGGATAGGAGAGCTCCAGAATTTACTCATTCTGTATAACTACCTTTATAGCCATTGGACAACTCAGCATAATATACTCTAGTTCCATCCATAAACTGTGGTACAGCCACAAAATAGAAAATGTGTAGCTTCAGAAAGAATGAGGATACTGTCTAGGAACATGGAAACATCCAGGAAAAGAGAAAAAGCAAGGTGCAGAGGATTGCATGGATTACCTTTCCATTTTTTGGAAGGATCTTTGCCCATGCTGGAAGGACATAGAAGAAGCTGTTAATAGTGTTGTCTTGTTTTACATGCCCTTGAGTCCACTCCAATTCCTGGCAACCCTGTGAATGAGTGATGTGTGCAATGTCCTGTCCTCAACTGCCCCACTCAGCTCCTGGAGACTCATTCCTGTGACTTCTTTTTTTTTTCTTTTTTTTTAAAAAAAATATGTTTTATTGATTTTTTACAGAGAGGAAGGGAGAGGGATAGAGACTTAGAAACATCAATGAGAGAGAAACATCGATCAGCTGCCTCCTGCACACCCCCTACTGGTGATGTGCCCGCAACCAAGGTACATGCCCTTGACCGGAATCGAACCTGGGACCCTTCAGTCCACAGGCCGACGTTCTATCCACTGAGCCAAACCAATTAGGGCTTTTTTTTTCTTTGATTAAGGTATTACATATGTGTCCTTATCCCCCCCATTAGTCCCACCCCCACCCCTTCCCCTCTCATGCCCTCACCCCCCTGGTGTCTGTGTCCATTGGTTAGGCTTATATGCATGCATACAAGTCCTTTGGTTGATCTCTCCTTTACCCCCACCCTCCCCTGCCTTCCCTCTGAGGTTTGACCGTCTGATCGATGCTTCTCTGTCTCTGGATCTGTTTTTGTTCATCAATTTATGTTGTTCATTATATTCCACAAATGAGTGAGATCATGTGATATTTTTCTTTCTCCAACTGACTTATTTCGCTTAGCATAATGCTCTCCAGGTCCATCCATGCCGTTGCAAATCCTGAGCCTTATTTTATGGACTCAATCCATCTCATATTTGGTCTTCTTCTTGTCCTGCTGCCTTCTATTTTTCCCAGCATTATTGTCTTTGCCCAAGGACTCTTCACATGATGTGCCCGAAGTAGGACAGCTTCAGGTTTGTCATTTTTGCTTCCCGCGATGTTTCAGGCTTGATTTGCTCTAGTTCCCACTTGTTTATCTTCCTGGTGGTCCAGGGTATCCATGCCATCTTTAAAATGAATCATTTTTTCCTACCCTATACCCAGATATTTTTCTTAGTAAATTCCGTCAAACACTTAAGGATGAAATAATACAAGTAATCTGCAATCTTTTTCAGAAAATATAAGACGAAGCATTCTTAATTCTTTTAGTGAGGCCAGCATTACCCTAAGCCCAAAGCCAAGTAAATATATTACTAGAAAAGTATAGACAAATATTTCTCATGTACATAGATTTAAAAATCCTTAAAATAATAGCAAAAATCCAGCAGTATATAAGAAGAATAATGCCTCATGAAGTGGGGCTAATTTCCAGAATTTATAAATCAACACTTATAAATCAATTAGTGTGCTTCATCATATAATAGACTGAATTAAAAATGATAATATCAATAAATTTAGAAAAATAATTAAATTTTAATACCCATTTATGTTAAAATCTTTGAAAATTAGGATTAGAAGGGAATTTCCTTAACTTGATACAGGGTACATAAGAAAACAGCTAATACTATGCCTAATGATGAAAGTGAATGCTTTTCTCCAAAGTTTGAAAACAACAAGTATGTCTTATTACTCCTATTCAGTGTTGTAATGGAAGTCCTATTTTGTGCAAGACTACTTTGGAATTAAGAAATCCAAATTAATTTTATCTAAGAGAAGCAATGATATTTTTTTGCATCGTACTATTAGTGAGAAATATAATTGTAGATGTATAGAAGCTAAACATACACAAAGAAGAAGGCATAGTGAAATATTGCCTATTGCCTTGCTTCCAAAACTTCTTGGAGCTCTGCTGTAGAAAGACATTTAAAAAGTTTTTATCCAGCCCGGCCAGTGTGGCTGAGTGGTTGAACATCAACCCATGAACCAGGAGGTCGCCTTTAGATTTCCTGGTCAGGGCCCAATAGGCGGCGTGCAGGAGGCAGCCAATCAATGATTCTCTTTCATTGATTCTATCTCTCCCTTGTCCTCTGAAATCAACAAAAATATATTTTTGAAATCAATAAAAACATAAAAGTTTTAATCCAAAACAGTGAGTAGGATGTTAACTTGCAATCAATGGTCTTGAATGGTCTTGAGTTACACTGTTCCTTTCTCTGACTTCAGGTTTCTAAGTTAAGGAATAATGAGTTTTGTTTCTAAAATTGCTTTTAGTGGCGCTAATTTTAGTCCCCTTAGGGAAGGGATTGGAGAAAGAAAGGTAGAGTTTTTCTTACATGCTTTAGTGATCAATTGACTTTAATATGTCCAAATGAACTTGGTCATTATAACTTAATGTGCTTAAAGATTTTCTGAAATCAAAAGGAAAAAAGGATTAAAATTCAATTCTGACATCAAATATTTGGTTACTAAAGTAAAATATACTTAGATTGTTAGCTTTATGTAAATACCTTCTCAAAACAATAACAAAAAGTTAGTGACTTTTTTAGAGTCAAATTTTCAGTTTAGGGTAGTTGTAGTTTTTGGTAGCTGGGGATATCCGTTATCTATTGTTGCATAGGAGACTACCCCAAAACTTCATGATTTTAAACCATAACCATTTTACTGGTTACAATTCTGTGAACATCACTTTTGCCTGAGCTCAGTGAAGGCAGTTCTGTTGGTCTTGTCTGGATCACCCGTGGGCATGCAGTCAGATGACAAGTTGGCTGGGGGCTGGCTGGCCCCAGTTGACCCCTCTTAACCATCTGACAGCCGAGGCTGCTGGCCAAAGCACCTAAGTTGTTTTCCATGTTGCCTAGCCAGCAGGGTAGCTCAAACTTTTCCCCATGGTTCCAACAGGGCAAAGTGGAAGTTGTAAGGCCTCTTGAGGCCTCAGCTTTGGCAGTTCCACAATGTCACTTCCACCGTTCTCTGTTGGTCAGAGCAAATCATAAGGCTGGCCTAGATTCAAGGGAAGGGAACACTGACTCCCACCTCTTCATAGGAAAAACTGCACATAGTCCACGGCCATATTTATCTATCATACTAGCTTATTTCGATAAACCCACTCATTCAAAATGTCAAAATAGCCCAGCTGGTGTGCCTCATTGTTTGAGCCTTGACCTATGAACCAGGAGGTTACAGTTAGATTCCTGGTCAGGGCACATGCCTGGGTTGCAGGCTTGATCCCCAGTGTGGGGTTTGCCAGAGGCAGCCAATCAATGAATCTCATCATTAATGTCTATCTCTCCCTCTCCTTTCCTCTCTGAAATAAAAGTATTTTTTTTTAAAAAAAAAGTCAAAATAGTAGCCCTGGCTGGTGTAACTCAGTTGGTTGGGCCAGTGCACCCAAGGATTGCCGGTTCAATTCCCAGTCAGGGCACATGCCCTGGTTGTGGCTCAATCCCTAGTCCCCTGCAGGAGGTGATGATCAGAGGTGGCAATCAATGTTTCTCCTCCCCCCCTCTAAAAATCAATTTTAAAAATCTTTGCCTTAAAAGTATTGAAGAGCTGAAAAGATAGTAGTGAACCTCCAGGCTAATTTTTAATTTGGGAATGATAGCCTGTAATCAGAGATATCCTGTATAATAAAAGGCTAATATGCAAATCGACTGAACGGCAGAATGACCGGTCGCTATGATGCACACTGACCACCAGGGGGCAGATGTTCAATGCAGAAGCTGCCCCCTGCTGGTCAGTGCGCTCCCACAGGGGGAGCACAGCTCAACCAGAAAGCCCTGAGCCGGGCTCATGGCTGGGGAGTGCAGTGGTGGTGGCGGGAGCCTCTCCTGCCTCTGCAGTAGCGCTAAGGAGCAGGCCTAAGCCATCAGTTGGACATCCCCCAAGGGCTCCTAGATTGTGAGAGAGTGCAAAGCGGGCTGAAGGACCCCCACCCCCCGTGCATGAGTTTTGTGCACTGGGCCTCTAGTAAGTTATAAGAGCACCAAAGTTGAATAAGCCTCACACTTGGAATCCAGAAGTCCAGAATTAGGACACATTCAAAATAAAGGAAGTCTTATAGGCATTTCTCCAGCATTACAGGAGGATCCAAAAAGACTACACCTCCGGGATAAGGACAGGATCTACTCCCTCAACCCCTATCCCAGGAGACTACAGGGAAGGCTGCCTTGACTCTGAGAGCTAGAGAAGAAAGAAAAAGTGATGATCTTGAGCTCTGCCTGGTTTTGACACAGTCATTAGTTTTGTGGCCTTGGTCTAGTTGTTTAACTTGCATCATTCCCTCATCTAGAAAATAAAGATAAGAATCTTCACCTCTTAAGAGTTGTGAGGGTTAAGGGAAACAATACAAATTGCTTAGAATAGGTGTCATGAGCAACTGGTCAATAAATGTTATTTAATAGTTTGGAAAATAGTCATGATAAGATGAGGTGTTACAAAAGGAAGAGGGTTGCCTGGCTGGGCTGGTTTACCTCTGGTTGTCAACCCATGAACCAGGAGGTCACGGTTTGATTCCAGGTCAGGGCACTTGTCTGGGTTGTGGGCTCGATCCCTGGTCAATGATTCTCTCTCATCCTTGATGTTTCTATCTTCCTCTCCCTCTCCCTCTCCCTCTTTGAAATAAAAAAGAAAAAGGCCTTAGCCGCTTTGGCTCAGTAGATAGAGCTTCGACCTGCTGACTGAAGGGTCCTGAGTTCAATTCCAGTCAAGGACTCATACTCGATTGCAGGCTGGTTCTCCAGCATGCATGAAGGCAACCAATTGATGTGTCTCTTTCGCATCGATGTTTCTCTTTCTGTCACTCCCTCTCTCTTCTACTCTCTCTAAAAATCAGTGGGAAAATATCCTGTGAGGATTAACAAAAAATAAATAAAAATTTCAAAAAGGAAGAGGGTCTACTGGTTTTCTTCTTGCTTCTGTATCCTCCTGGTCCCTTCATGCCCTATGCCCAGGTTGAAATGTCAAGTGCCCACAGAAGCCAGACAAGAAATGTAAAGAGGTGAGAGAAAGTAAAGAAAACAGGGAGAGCCCTAGCTTGTTTGGCTCGGTGGATAGTGTCGGCCTGTGGACTGAAGGGTTCCGGGTTCGATTCTGGTCAAGGGCATATGCCTGGGTTTCGGGTTCTATCCCCAGTAAGGGGTGTGCAGGAGGCAGCCCATCAATGATTCTCTCTCATCATTGATGTTTCCATCTCTCCCTCTCCCTTCCTCTCTGAAATCAATAAAAATATATTAAAAAGAAAGAAAACAGGGAGAGACAGACTCTGTAGATCACATGCCCTATGTGAATGGGGATTGTTGCCATGGGAGAATGCAAGCCCCTGCTACAATATCTTAATTAGCACAAACCTACTCATATAAAGTAGACATTTGGGAAATAAGAATAGATTATATTAAATTCAGAAGCTCTTGGGAGGCAGGTTACCAAAGTATAAAAAATATTGCATGTCCTTGAAAAGGAGGAGCCAGAATTTGAATCTAAATCTGTTTTCAGGGGGAAAATGCCTGCGAGGTTTAATATAAAATATTGACCCTCTGGTTATAAAATGTTGTTCATGTGAGGTGATAGGTAGGCAATAATAATAATATTTATTGAGTTGTTGCTATATATCCAGATTAACTGCTTTATATACTTTCTCATACATTATCACATTTAATTCTCAGAAATACCCTTTACATTAGTTAACACTATTTCCACTCTGCCTAGATAATTTATTGAGCTGTTACAATATGTTTTGTTTCTGCTGTATTTTTTTTCCCTTTTATCACTTGGAGGGGGAGAAAGAGATAAATGCTTCTAAGGACAGTGAGTGAGGAAAAAAAGGAGACTGAGCCCCGAGTTTCTACCACAGGGGACACTCAGGTTCTTCTCCCTACAGAGACTTGGCAAGGGAGCTTCAGAGGCCTCTCAGATGGACAGGAACAGATGATGGAGTGGTTGGTACTCAAGCAGGCTGATCCTAGGACCAGAAACTTCCCCAGGAGCAGACAAGCTCCTTGAATCCCTAAAGGCCTTTCAGAGAAGTTGAGTGATGGGCCCAAGGTCAATAAGCAAGTGAGTAACAGAACAGTCTCTAGCCCAAGTATGTCAGATTCCAAAGCCAATGTTCTTAACCAGACTTCTTCGCATCCTTGACTCTCTTCTGATCATGATTAACTGTTGTTCTACCAGGTGCATTTCTGGGGCCAAAAGCTAAATAATGTACACTTCTAGAAATGGTAGTGGGCCCAGCCGGTGTGGCTCAGTGGTTGAGCATCGACCTATGAAGCAGGAGGTCACGGTTCGATTCCCAGTCAGGGCATATGCTGGGGTTGCAGGCTCGATCCCCATTGTGGGGCGTGCAGGAGGCAGCTGATCAATGATTCTCATCTTTGATGTTTCTCTCTCTCTCTCCCTCTCCCTTCCTCTCTGAAATTAATAAAAAATATATTTTAAAAAGATGGTAGTGGAACAGTAGATGGTGACATGGAATTCAGCCACCTGCCCTGCAATCCTACTGTGTTAGCTTTGATTCCACATTCTAGTGTATGATACAGGCTTGCTTCCTAGAAATGTGGCCCACTTTCGCTCAAAGTTGCTATGATGACTATTTGCAGAGGTATTTACTTTCAAGCCTTTATTTTCTACTTCAGTAACCTCTGCCATTCATATTTATTATTAATCCATAAAGCATACGTAATTATACCTAAGTAGGTGACTCTAAATTAGCAAATTCCCATCCCGTCAACCACAGAAGATTTATCCGTTCTAGGAGTAATTAATCTTTCTCATCACTGATTCTCTGGAGGGATTTCAGAACTTCTTTTCATGGCCATTGCTTCTCTGATAACTGGCAAAGTAGTCTGAGCAGCCTTTGAAAGTGCTGGATGTTTGATAAATGTCTAGAACTTGCATTTAAAGTTGAGGATACAAGGTAATCCTTCCTCTGTGAATAATAATACCAGGAAAGGAAAGAACGTCTTCATAAACTTAGGACAAAAAGGGCACAGTGAGTGATACACTTGATAACGGAGTTTAGTGAAGAAATTTCTTTCCCATCTGTTCCGGCAACTGACAGGTATAGAAATAATAGACAAACTAAAAAGTCTCTGCTAATTTCATAAATAAAATGGATTAAAAAAAAAGGCATCTCGCCCTAGCTGGTTTTGCTCAGTGGACAGAGCGTCAGCCTGTCGACTGAGGGGTCCCAGGTTTGATTCCAGCCAAGGGCACATGCCCGGGTTGCAGGCTCAATCCCCAGTAGGGGACATGCAGGAGGCACCTGATCAATGATTCTCTTTCATCATTGATGTTTCTATCTCTCCGTCTCCTTCCTCTCTGAAATCAATCATATATATATATATATATATATATATATATATATATATATGAAGATAAGTCATTGAAAATTCTTATTTGCTAACCCCATACAGATAAAGGACAGTGAGAAACACAGGGAACACAGGGAGCTGACCCAGGTTCATCTTAGATTAGCAGACTCCCCAGCTGCCTCACAGACATGTAAGCAAAAATCAACATTTATTGTTGTATCCATAGAAATGTGTTTTGTCATTCCAAATATATATGTATGTGTATATATATATATATATACACACACACACACTGAGTGGCCAGATTATTATGATCTCTGAATGCATAATAATCTGGCCACTCAGTGTATATTTTATATAATCCCATATAATAAAAGGCTAATATGCAAATTGTCCCCTCGACCATGAGTTGGACCAGCAGGCAGGCCAGCCAACACTCCATGTCCCCTCCCCCTGGTCAGGCTGGCCGGACCCCACCCATGCACGAATTCATGCACTGGGCCTCTTAATATATATATACTGAGTGGCCAGATTATTATGCATTCAGAGATCATAATAATCTGGCCACTCAGTGTATATGGTGGTTTAGAAGGACAGCCAAGACCTGGGATGAGCACCAATTAACTATGCTCTGGTCTTGACCACTGCAAACATACATCACTATAGCTAGACACTAGGTCAAGAACACTAGGTGAAGCCCAGCCAGCATGGCTCAGTGGTTGAGTGTCGACCTATGGACCAGGAGGTCACCATTCAGTTCCGAGGTTAGGGCACATGCCCAGGTTGTGGGCTCCATCCCCAGTGTGGGGTGTGCTGGAGGCAGCCGATCAATGATTCTCTCTCATCATTGATATTTCTACCTCTCCCTTCCTCTCTGAAATCATTAAGAATCTATTTCTAAAAAAAAATAAAAAAGAACACTAGGTCAAATAGTGGTTGTGCCTAGATAATAATCTATTGTGTCTATATAAGGTAAATAAATCCCTGAGATCATAGAAAATCTGTTAGGGGCAGAAATAGAATATTGGGGACTAGCTACAGTTATAAGAAATATTAATCATGCTCTGTTAACTGTGATTGTTCTGTTCTGATTAGAGAAAGCACATTCTAACCTGGCTGACAGTTGTATGCAGGTCATCCTCCTTTCCCGAGAACTGCCTATCATGGAAAGGTTTACAACCTCATGGCTGAAACAATCTAGTCCTAGAGGAATCCGCCCTTTGCACCCCAGCCCCTATTACCTGTAATCTGATCCTGGAAGTGCCCAGAGGCACCCTTATTCTAGATTCCCCCCTTTTCTCAGCCCACATTGCCTGTAACCATTTATACCTTGCCTACTTCCCCATGCCTGTAATTCTTATTCTCCCACGTAATGTAATTTTTGCCTTCTACCCCATATAAGCAGCTGGCTTATGGTGGGGGGAGGGGGATGGGCAGAGCAAATTTTCATAGATGACCTGCTGCGCTCCCATACTGCCGGCAGTATTGGAATAAACGCTTGTATATGATTCAACCCTGTCTCTGCTGAATTGGCTCAAGTAGTGACAGCAGCCCGGACCCATTGGCTGTCTGGTTACAAATCCACCCCCAAGTTTTGAAGTCACTCACAGTTAAAACAATTAAACCGTGTGTGGCAGGTTGTTTCAGTAATTGTCCCCAATTTGGTCAGAGCTCTCTATATCCACGGCCCTGAGAGATCCTCTTGTGCAATGACTCCGGGAGAGACAATGTGACTTGCTTTGTCCAATGAGACGACAGTAAATGAGGTGCAAGCTGTGGACGAAAGGAGCCACACGCTAACCTGACAAGCTCAGGGGAGGCCTGCGTGGCAGTCTTGCAAACTCAGAGACCTGAAGTAACCACAAAAGATGGTTTGAAAATTAAATATTTAACTACAAACAGGTTATAGTGGGTAGTCATGTCCTAGGCTGATATTTTCCCTGACAAAGATCAACTTAGATCTTTACTGAGCCCATTTGCCTTTTTGCCTCTAAGATAACATATCTGTGAGATGTCTGGGTAACTTGTAACTTCCTTTTTACCCCGGACCCCTCAGGGCACAACAAATGGCACCGGGACATTCCCTCATTGTTATTGTTATCAAGTTAATTGTCAACTGTTAATTACGTTAAAGTATCCTGTATCCATCTCTGTAAGAGAAGCACATGTCCATCATTTCACTTTTCACCCTATCCCAGAGGTTTCCCCGCTTTGCTTTATCCCACCTCCTTAATCTAACACCAATGAATTTCATGTAACTCACCTACGTCCCTTTCCTTTGATTGCAATGTATAAATACAGATGTAACCCTCCATTCTCCGGAGCATTATCTCAATTCATTGAGGTTCTGCTTCCTGGCATATGTCGACAGTTTGGCTCAAATAAACTCACAAAATTCTTTACAGGTTTCAATGTTTTTTTTTTTTTCATTAACAAAGCAAAAGCTTGAAAGGTGATAGCACTTAGGGAATTGCTACTCATGTTATTCTCTGGAGCTCTGAGACCACCAGGTAAAGGAGCCAGGCTTGGCCCCAACTGGTTTGGCTCAGTGGGATAGAGCGTCGGCCTGCGGACTGAAGGGTCCCAGGTTCAGTTCAGGTCAAGGGCATATGCCTGGGATACAGGCTCGATCCCCAGTAGGGGGCGTGCAGGAGGCAGTCGATCAATGCTTCTCTCTCATCATTGATGTTTCTCTCTCTCCTCTCCCTTCCTCTCTGAAATCAATAAAAACATATTTTTAAAAAAGTCAGCCTTGCCCACTGGAGACGAGATCACGCAGAACAATCAATAAGTTCTCAGTTGAGGGCTTTTAGGCAGCAGAACAGACAGCTGACGTGTGAGCCCACAGGCTAGAAGCAGAGGAACTACCTTATACAGTAAATGATTGTTGTTTTAAGCCATTGCATTTTTGGGGTGGTTTACAGCATGGTAGAAGCGAACTGGTAGACCATGTGAACAACCTCATGGATTGCCTTTGCAATTCTTATCCAAAAGAAAGCGGGCCTTGTTTCCACCTCTAATACGTTGGTAATGTGATATTGTGATTTGTAATAAGACATATATATTTGGTCTTTGTCCCAGTTCCTGGCACTGGGCTCCTTAAAACCCTTGGAATTTCCTGTGTTGAGAGCCTTAAGGTGTCTTTTGTAATGTTAATGAGGTGACTTTAGGAAAGTCCCTAGGTCTGATAGGGATGGGGGCTGGTTGCCAGGGAAACCAACCACATGATTAGGGGGTTGGAACTTTCAGTCCCACCCCCAGATCTTTGGGATGGGAAAGGGCTGGAGGTTGAATCAATCACTAATGGCTAATGACTTAAGCACTCTTGCATGGGTAAGGAAGCCTCTATAAAACCCCAAACGGAGGGTATTTGGAGAGCTTGTGAGTTGGTGAACAAACGTGTGGAGGTGCACAGAAAATGATGCTTCAAGAGCTTGGCAGCTCCGTGCCCTTTCTGCAGGCCTTGACCTCCTCACCTCCTCCATCTGGCTGTTTCTGAGTTACATCTTTTTATAATACACCGGTGATCTAGTAAGTAAAATGTTTCTTTGTGCTCTGTGGCCACTCTAGCAGGTCAATTGAACATTGAAGAGGGGGTCTTTGGAACCTCTGAGCTAAAGCTGGTGGGTCCGAAGCATAGTAACAACTTGGACTTGTGATTGGCGTCTGGAGTGGGGGGAGGGGGGCAGTCTTGTAGGACTGGACCCCTAACCTGCGGGATCTGTCGCTATCTCCAGGTAGATAGTGTCAAAATAGAGTTAAATTGTACCCAGCTGGTGTTGGAGATAATTGCGTGGTGGTGGAGGAAAAACCCACACCTTGGAATTGCGTAGAAACCTTACTAAACCATTTGGGGACCTAGAAGTCAAGTCAATTTTGATACCTCCTTCTCCCTCAGCCTGCATATACCCATCACCAAAGTCTGCTTTTACCTCCTATAAATCTGAAATCCATCTTCTGGACTAAAGAGGGAATCCTCCTGCCCATCTCCCTGCATTCACCCTGGCCCCACTCGGATCTGTACCCTAACAATCATTTAAAAAACCAATCTGGCTATGCTTCCCCTCTCACTTAAAACCCTTCGCTCACTTTCATTTATTTCCTGTATTTCCCATGACCTACAGTCCCTCACAGTTTGAGCCACCCCCCCATCCCCCACTGCTAGCCTCATCTCCACAACTTCCCACATTCGTGTCTGCCCAGGCCCTTCCTTTTGTTCTGCTAATGGGCATTGGCAAGCGCTCCTCCTGCTGGAGCCTTTCAATGTGCTGTTGCCCCAACTCTTGCCCCTGTCCCCCACTGACTCTATCCAACCTTCTCATCTTACCTTAGGCATCACTTACTTTGGGGAGCCTTTTTCTGGGGCCCTAGTGCAGGTTATATGCTTTATCTTTATTGTACTTCTCTCTTATTTTATTTTGTGATTGAATATACTCATGTTTGTGTGATTTTTAAGGCTAATATCTGTATTACAAACTACACTATAAACTCCAGAAAGTAAAGAATGCCAAGCTTTGCTCACGCTGGGAGATCTGATGTCTAGCATACTGCCTGGCACAGAACTGACAGTACTAGTATATATATTTGTTGACTGAGTGGATGTGTGGATGAAAAGGGGCCATGTGCTAACCTGACAAGCTCAGGGAAGGCCTGTGAGGTGCCCTTGCAAACTCGGAGACCTAAAGTAACCACAAAGGATGGTCTGAAATTAAAATTTAGTTAAAACACAGTTTATGGTGGGTAGTCATATCCTAGGCCGGTATCTTCCCTGAAAAAGATAAACTTTGATCTTTATTGAGCTTATAGTCTTTTTGCATCTAAGGTAACATACCTGTGAAATGTCAGGGTAACTTGTAACTTCCCTTTTCCCTCAGGACACAACCAATGCACCAGGGCAGAGACCACAAATTCCCTTTGTTAATTGTTGACTGCTAGCTATCCTGTACCCACCGAAGTAAAAGAAGCATGTATCTATCATTTTATTTTTTATCCAATCCCAGAGGTTTTTCCCACTCTGCTTTCTCCCACCTCCCTAACCCCATGGTCGGCAAACTGCGGCTCGAGAGCCACATGCGGCTCTTTGGCCCCTTGAGTGTGGCTCTTCCACAAAATACCACGGCCTGGGCGAGTCTATTTTGAAGAAGTGGTGTTAGAAGAAGTTTAAGTTTAAAAAATTTGGCTCTCAAAAGAAATTTCAATCATTGTACTGTTGATATATGGCTCTGTTGACTAATGAGTTTGCCGACCACTGCCCTAACCTATCACCACTGGATTCCATGTGACCCACTTATGCCTCCTCCTTTAATTGTAATTTAAAAACAAGGTAAACAACTGTGATTCTCTGGAGCATTATCATAATACGTTGAGATTCTGCTTCCAGGCAATCGTCAACTGTTTGGCTCAAATAAACTCACAAAAATTCTTTACAGGTTTGAATTTTTCTTATGTTAACAAACGAGTTTGATATACAGAGCTACACTTTCACTTGGTCATATATAAAATCTGCTCAATAGATAGTTGCTGAATGACTAGGGAATGAATGAATAAGCCTGGGTTAGGGAGAGGATAGCAATAGGAAAAGCCATGTTGCATGGCCTTGTATTCCTTGCACATAAGAAGTTTGCTGTTTTTTGAATGTATGAATAATCTAATTTGAGGATTTTGAAGGGTTAAATAAGAATATGGGCAAAAGGAGAACAAGAACTTGTTTCCTTTACATTTGAATGAATCAATTAAATGGTCTTTTGTGTAGACATGGAATTAATTTGTAAACAAAATATAAATTTAAATGGGTACTTCTCTGGATGTAGATCTATAAACAATGGTGCAATTCTATGGGAAAACATCTTGCGATCATAATTACTTAACATTTCTATAGTCTACAAGATGAATTCTCTTGGTTTGTAGAACACTCAATTTTCCCAGTAGAAAAAAAAATTCTCACTAGAAAAATGAGCATGAAGTCAATTTCTTTAACATAAATAGAAATCAAAACAGAACATATTATCCTGTCCCCTCATCATCCTTATTAACCTTGTTTAAATCTTCATCATTTCTCAAATGTACACAAATGTTATATATATATATGTGTGTATATATATTTTAAATACATTTTATTGATTTATGAGAGGAACCGAGAGTGAGAGAGAGAGATAGAAACATCAATTATGAAAGAGAATCATTGATTGGCTGCCTCCTGCATGCCCCACACTGGGGATCGAACTTGCTGCCCGGGCATGTGCCCTGACCGGGAATTGAATTGTGACCTCCTGGTTCATAGGTTGATGTTCAATCACTGAACCATGCCAGCCGGGCAATATATATCCCAACATCACCTGGGCTACAGAAAACCCACCCACAAGTTGCAAAGTAATTCAGAGATGATACAATGAAACCAACTCTCCCAGTCTTGTGGTTCTGAATTATCTAAACATGAACCTGATATGTCATTCCACTACTTAAAAACCTTCCAAGATTCTATAGCAACCCTGAGGAAGGCTCCCTCAACTCAGGGATCAGGGGATCAATAAGGGGGTTTCTCAGAAGAGAAGTCAAGATTTATTCAGCGGTTTGGTCAGATCTGTGTCTTTGAGTAGGTCAGGGAAAGGCTCAGTGTCCATCAAATGACATATGTTTCTATAGAGTCTAATCTAGGTACAATTTTTTCACCTTATTTTTAAAATTTGAAAGAGTCTCAAATATGGAAACACGGATTGGGGATTTTTTTGCCACACATGACCCTGACCGAGAGTCATAGGGAAGGAGAGATATTGGCAGTTATTTCTCCTTGTTGGGTTCTTTTGCCCTGCATACTCGGCATCTTAATGCCTACTCTGGTTAGGATGCAGTCCCCTTCACATTGTTAAGCAGTGATAAATAGGGCCAGATGCTTTGCATTAAAAAGACATTTTAGTTAATGTTCCTTGAGGAGTAGCAATAGTAACCAGTGTTGCCCATTGTCTGGTCATTCTAGGCTCCAGATGGCCTCATCAGTACTTGAGGAAATAGGAATGTTTTATTGAGTTGGAAGATTAAGTAATATGTGCTGAGCCACTTCAATCACTTTGGGAGGGGTTTTAAATGTGAGCCTACAGCATTTCTGGTAAAATGCACACCAAGTGGGACAGAATAATCAAAACCGCTTTCTCTCTCTCTCACAATAGGATGAGTGAGCTCTTATTGTCTTTTCCACAAACAACATTTTATAGAACTGTCCCTCTTTGCTTACTAGCAGAAAAGCACTTTGGAGCATTATTAGCTAAATTTACAAAGGAACTAGTTATATAGTGTGTCTTTTTTAAAAAAATATTTTTTATTGATTTCAGAGAGGAAGGGAGAGGGAGAGATAGAGACATCCATGATGAGAGAGAATCATGGTGGATCTACTGCCTCCTGCACAACCCCCACTGGGGATCAAGCCTGCAACCCAGGCATGTGCCCTTGACCGGAATCGAACCTGGGACCCTTCAGTTCGCAGGCCAACGCTTTATCCACTGAGTCAAACCAGCTAGGGCTATAGTATGTCTTTGAAATAATTAAATATCCTATCCGAAGTCTTTGAAAATGGGATTGTACCCTGTTAAAATTACAGTAGAAGATTGATTTGAAGTCACTGTTAATTTATAAACTTAAAATATATTTATTGTAAAGTTTGCCTGATTAGTTATGGGACTGTTGTGCCAATGAGATATGATTATAAACATTATCCCACATTACCACTTTTTAAAATGTTTTTTGTTGATTTTTGAAAGAGAGGGAGAGAGAGAAATATCTATCAGTTGCCTCTGCACTGACCCCGATCAGGGACAGAACCTGCAAATTCAGCATGTGCCCTGATGGGGAATTGAACCAGGGACCTTTTTTTTTTTATTTATTTAAAAAAATTTTTTTTTAATACATTTTATTGATTTTTTACAGAGAGGAAGAGAGAGGGATAGAGAGTTAGAAACATCGATGAGAGAGAAACATCGATCAGCTGCCTCCTGCACACCCCCTACTGGGGATGTGCCCGCAACCAAGGTACATGCCCTTGCCGGAATCGAACCCGGGACCCTTGAGTCCGCAGGCCGACGCTCTATCCACTGAGCCAAACCGGCCTCGGCGAACCAGGGACCTTTTAAAAAATATATATTTTCATTGATTTCAGAGAGAAAGGGAGAGGGAGAGAGAGAGAAACATCAATGATGAGAGAGAATCATTGATTGGTTGCCTTCTGCACTCCCCCCCCCCACACACTGGGGATCGAGCCCGCAACCTGGGCATATGCCCTCAACCAGAATCGAACCTGAGACCCTTCAGTCTGCAGGCCGACGCTCTATCCACTGAGCCAAACCAGCTAGGGCTGAACCAGGGACCTTTTGGTGAACAGGACGTCACTCAACCAACTGAGCCACACTGGCCAAGGCTCATTGTACACATCTTTTACTTCCTTGGTTAAATCTATTCCTAAGTATTGTTTTTGAAGCTATTGTGAATGGGATAGTTTCCTTTATTTCGTTTTCAGATGTTTTGTTGTTAGTGTAGAGAAACACAACTGATTACTGTGTGCAGATTTTTATTTTTTGCTTTTTATTTGATGATTTTATTCACTTGGAAATGTGATTGATTGATTGATTTTTGAAATATGATTTAGTATCTTCAAGTAAGATTGATCAGAGTGTGAAGATTAAGGAGAAAAAATAGGAAAACAAAATTACTGGAGAAAGTCAAAACTATTAGGGACAGTTTGGATACAGGTGAGGAGTAGGCAGAGCCTTGGAGTTAATTAGTATTGGAGTTTCCCAGATGACCTCACTGAGAAAGAAAAAGAAAAGAGAATTAAATTTGTAAGTTGGTAAACATCTCCACTTATTGACAAGTTAATCTTAAGTATGACAAAGAAATAATTAAAGACGTGACAAAATTGATAGACAATATTGAAAGTGATGGGTGGGGTGAGATCAACCAAAGAACCTACATGCACACATGCACAACCCATGGACACAGACAACAGTGTGGTGAAGGCAGTGGGGGGTAGGGGTGGGGGGAATGGATGCAGAGTGGAGGGGGAATGGATGTGGAGTGGAGGGGTCAATGGAGGGAAAAAGAGGACATCTATAATATTTTCTTTTTTCTATAATTATAACTTTCTTGTACTTATTTATTTATTTTAAATGTATCTTTAGTTGAAAGTATTACAGATGTCCCATTTTTTTCTCCAACCTGCAACTTGACTGAATAGTTCCGACCATTTTTTTTAATCCTTACTCAAGGATATTTTTCCATTGGTTTTTAGAGAGAGTGGAAGGGAGGGGGAGAGACAGAGAGAGAGAAACATTGATGTGAGAGAGATACATTGATTGGTTGCCTTGTGGCGGAGGATCGAACCTGAAAGTGAGGTATGTGCCCTTGACCAGAATAGAACCCAGACCCTTCAGTCAGTGGGAAAACACTCTATCCACCTAACCAAACCAGCTAGGGCAATTCCAACCATTTTTTTTATTGAGTCCTTAGGGTTGTGGATCATAGCATCTGCAAATAATGACAATTTTACTTCTTTTTTTTTTTTAAATATATTTTATTGATTTTTTTACAGAGAGGAAGGGAGAGGGACAGAAAGCCAGAAACATCGATGAGAGAGAAACATCGATCAGCTGCCTCTTGCACACCCCCCACTGGGGATGTGCCCGCAACCAAGGTACATGCCCTTGACCGGAATCGAACCCGGGACCCTTCAGTCTGCAGGCCGACGCTCTTATCCACTGAGCCAAACGGGTTTTGGCCAATTTTACTTCTTACTTTCTGATTTAGGATGCCTTTTATTTCTGTCTTGTTTAATTGCTATGGCTATGTGGTAGGCAGACAGACATGAGTAGAGCAAGGAAGATGTGGGTTTGTCATATATGCTCTTTATTATGTTGACACACTAGTATATACCTCACTTGTTGAGGGTTTTTATCATGAAAAGATGTTGTACTTTGTTAAATGCTATTTTTTGCCCTGGCCAGTTTAGCTCAGTGGTTAGAGCATCAGCCCACCCACCAAAGGGTCAAGTGTTTGATTCCCAGTCAAGGGCACATACCTGGGTTGCAGGTTTGATCCCCAGCCCTGGTTAGGGTGCGTGTAGAAGGCAACCAATCAATGTGGCTCGGTGTTTCTCTCACATAGATGTTTTTTTCTCACTCTCTAAAAAATCAATGGAAAATATATCTTTAGGTGAGAATTAACAAAAATAACCCCCAAAAACTAAATGCTATTTTTGTATCTATTGAGATGATCATGATTTTTACCTTTCATTCTATTAATGTGGTGTATTACATTTATTGATTTGTGTATGTTGAATCATCCTTGCATCCCAGGAATAAATCCAACTTGGTTGTGGTGTATAATCCTTTTTTATGTGTTGTTGAATTCAGTTTGCTGATATTATTTTTTTTTGAGAATTTTTGCATCTGTATTTATCAAGGATATTGGTCCATAGTTTTGTTTCTAGTGACATTATCTGACTTTGATACCAAGGTGATGCTGGCCTGGTAAAATTAGTTTGGAAGTGTTCATTTAGTTTTTTGAAAGAGTTTGAGAAGAATTAGTACTAATTCTCTTTTAAATGTTTGGTACAATTCATCAGTGAAGCTATCTGATCCTGAGGTTTTCTGTGGGGGGAGGTTTCTGATTACTAATTACATCTCCTTCCTCATTATTGTTCTGTTCAGATTTTTTATTTTTTCATTTTCAATTTTGGTAGGTTATATGTTTCTAGAAATTTATTCATTTCTTCTAGGTTATCTGATTTGTTGGCATATAATTGTTTTTATTTGTTTTAATTAAAAAAAAAATATGTTTTATTGATTTTTTACAGAGAGGAAGGGAGAGGGATAGAGAGTTAGAAACATCGATGAGAGAGAAACATGGATCAGCTGCCTTCTGCGCACCCCCTACTGGGGATGTGCCTGCAACCAAGGTACATGCCCTTGACTGGAATCGAACCTGGGACCTCTCAGTCCACAGGCCTACGCTCTATCCACTGATCCAAACCAGTTTCGGCGGCATATAATTGTTCATAGTGGTCGTTTATGATCCTTTTTATCTTTTCATCTCTGGAGTATCAGTTAATATATCTCATTTCTGATTTTGAGTCTTCTCCCTTTTTAAAAAAAATATTTTGTACTAGAAGCCCGGTGCACAAAATTCGTGCACGGCGGGGAGTTGTCCCTCAGCCCAGCCTGTACCCTCTCCAATCTGGGACTCCTGGAGGATGTCCGACTGCCCATTTAGGCCCAATCCTGGTGGGATCAGGCCTAAACGGGCAGTCAGACATCCCTCTCACAATCCAGGACTGCTGGCTCCCAACTGCTTGCCTGCCTGCCTTCCTGATTGCTCCTAACTGCTTCTGCCTGCCAGCCTGATCACCCCCTAACCACTCTGCTGCCAGCCTGGTTGATGCTTAACTGCTCCCCTGCCAGCCTGTTTGCCCCCAACTTCCCTCCTCTGCCAGCCTGGTCACCCCTAACTGCCCTCTCCTGCAGGGTTGATCACCTCCAACTGCCCTCTCTTGCAGGCCTGGTCCCTCTCAACTGCCCTCCCTTGCAGGCCGGGTGCCTCCCAACTGCTTTCTCCTGCTGGCCATCTTGTGGTGGCCATCCTGTGTCCACATGGGGGCAGGATCTTTGACCACATGGGGGCAGCTATATTGTGTGTTGCAGTGATGATCAATCTGTATATTACTCTTTTATTAGATAGGTAGAGGCCTGGTGCACAGGTGAGGGCCAGCTGGTTTGCCCTGAAGGGTGTCCCTGATCAGGGTGGGGTTCCCTTGGGGCGTGGGGCGGCCTGAGGGAGGGGCCTGTGGTGGATTGCAGGCTGGCCATGCCCCCTGGCAACCCAAGGGGAGGCCCTGGTATCTGGAATTTATTTTCCTTCTACAATTGAAACTTTGTAGCCTGGAGTGGAGCCAAGCCTGCTGCTCCCTCAGGGCTGCAGCCATTTCTGTGGCAGTTAATTCACCTTCTACAATTGAAACTTTGTTGCCTTAAGCGGGTGGGCCCGGCCAGGGTGTGCGGAAAGCTTGCTTCCCCTGTTGCCGCCAGCAACCCTGGCCTGCTCTCTTAAGCTCCATTCTGCCGCCATTTGTTTGAATTTGTTTACCTTACTTTGTAGTTTGAGTGGAGGCTTAGGCCTGGCAAGGGCAGGCGGAAAGCTTGACTTCCTCTGTTACCTAGGAAACCTTGCTCTCTGTGGCTGTAGTCATCTTGGATTGGGGTTAATTTGCATATTCTCCCTGATTGGCTGGTGGGCGTGGCTTGGCTGGTGGGCGTGGTTTATGTGGCGGAGTGATGGTTAATTTGCATATTACCATTTTATTAGAGAGGATTGATTTCAGAGAGGAAGGGAGAGGGAAAGAGAGAGAGAAACATCAATGATGAGAGAGAATCATTGAGTGGCTGCCTCCTGCACACCCTCTACTGGGGATCAAGCCCACAACGTGGGCATGTTCCCTGACCAGGAATCGAACCCTGACCGCCTGGCTGACCGAGCCACACTGGCCAGGCATATTTTGGATTTTAGCCCCTTATTGGCAGTACTGTTTACAAATATCTTCTCCCATTAGGTTGCTTGCCTTTTTGTTAATGGTTTCTTTTTCTGTGCAAAAGCTTTTTAGTTTGATGTAGTTCCATTTATTTATTTTTGATTTTACTTTCTAGCTATTAATATCTTTAAGCTTTCTGCCCTTTTTTCCATCTCTCATCCTTCTGGAAACCTGATTTTTCTAATATTTGTGTTTTTTTTATGATGGAATCACACAAATCACATAAGTTTTCTTCTCTCCTTTTTATTCTTTTTTTGCTGTTGTTCTCTAACTGGGTTACTTCAAAATTTCTATATTCTCATTCTTTATGTATTTTTATAGTTTTAAAATTTATTTATAAAACATATTTTATTGATTTCAGAGAGGAAAGGAGAGGGAGAGAGATAGAAACATCAATCAGAATAATTTGATCAGCTGCCTCCTGCACACCCCCCACTGGGAATCTATCCTGCAACCTGGGCATATGCCCTTGACTGGAACCAAACCTGGGACCCCTCAGTCCACAGGCCAACACCCTATCCACTGAGCTAAATATATTTTTATTGTCTTTTATATGCTCTTCTGTACTGCAGATGTACTGTATTGCATTTCTTAAAATACATTTTATTGATTTTTTACATAGAGGAAGGGAGAGAGATAGAGAGTTAGAAACATAGATGAGAGAGAAACATTGATCAGCTGCCTCCTGTACACCCCCCACTGGAGATGTGCCCGCAACTAAGGCACATGCCCTTGACCGGAATCGAACCTGGGACCCTTCAGTCTGCAGGCCGACGCTCTATCCACTGAGCTAAACTGGTTTAGGCTGTATTGCATTTTTTAAAATTTGTATTCATTGATTTCTTTTTATTATTATTATTTTATTTTATTATTTATTTATTTATTTATTTTTTATTTTCATTTCAATAAATCTTTATTGTTCAGATTATTACAATTGTTCCTCTTTTTTTCCTCAATAGCTCCCCTCCACCCAGTTCCCACCCCACCCTCTGCCCTTACTCCCCCCTCCCACACTGTCCTCATCCATAGGTGTATGATTTTTGTCCTGTCTCTTCCCGCTCCACCCACATCCATTTCCCCCCGAGAATTGTCAGTCCACTCCCTTTCTATGCCCCTGATTCTATTATATTCACCAGTTTATTCTGTTCATCAGATTTTTTATTCACTTGATTTTTAGATTCACTTGTTGATAGATATGTATTTGTTGTTCATAGTTTTTATCTTTACCTTTTTCTTCTTCTTCCTCTTCTTAAAGAATACCTTTCAGCATTTCATATAATACTGGTTTGGCGGTGATGAACTCTTTTAGCTTTTTCTTATCTGTGAAGCTCTTTATCTGCCCTTCAATTCTGAATGATAGCTTTGCTGGGTAGAGTAATCTTGGTTGTAGGTTCTTGCTATTCATCACTTTGAATATTTCTTGCCACTCTGGTCTGGCCTGCATGGTTTCTGTTGAGAAATCAGCTGAAAATCGTATGGGTGCTCCCTTGTTGTTAACTGTTTTCCTCTTGCTGCTTTTAATATTCTCTCTTTGTCTTTTGCCCTTGGCATTTTAATTATGATGTGTCTTGGTGTGGTCCTCTTTGAATTCCTTTTGTCTGGGGTTCTCTGCGCTTCCTGGACTTGTAAATCTATTTCTTTCATCAGGTAGGGGAAGTTTTCTGTCATTATTTCTTCAAATAGGTTTTCAGTATCTTGCTCTCTCTCTCCTTCTGGCACCCCCATAATTCTGATGTTGGTACGCTTGAAGTTGTCCCAGAGGCTCCTTGCACTATCTTCATATTTTTGGATTCTTTTTGCTTTTCCAGTTGGGTGTTTTTTGCTTCTTTGTATTTCAAATCTTTGACTTGATTCTTGGGATCCTCTAGTCTGCTGTTGGATCTCTGTATATCATTCTTTATTTCAGTCAGTGTATGCTTAATTTCTAGTTGGTCCTTTTTCATGTCCTTGAGGGTCTCACTAAATTTATCAGCCTTTTCTAGAAAATTCTTGAAAAACCTTATAACCGTGGTTGTGAACTCTATATCCAGTCATTTGCTTTCCTCCATTTCTTTCATTTGTGATCTGTTTCTTTGTCTCCACATTTTGGCTGCTTCCCTGAGTTGATAGAGTGGCTTTGTGTGCTAGGTGTCATATAGGGCCCAGTGGCTCAACCTCCCCAGTTACCTGAGGTGGACACTCTTGGTGCACCCCTTTGTGGGCTGTGTGCACAGCCTTGTAGTTAAAGTTAAGCCTTGAGTGTTGTTGGTATCACTGGGAGGAATTGACCTCCAGGCCAATTGGCTGTGAGGATCAGCTGTGTCTACGATGGGAGAACTTCTGTGTTGGAGACACCCTTATGAGGCAAGACTTGCTTCAGTGTGGCTTTGGTGCTCACTGAGTCTGTTCCCTGAGTGTGTCCCTTATGGATATGAGGAGTTGTAATCTGGATGGTCCTACTCTGACCCCTGGGTACACTGGCTCTTGGATCTCCAAGGAGGTGCTACTTTAGCCTCTGCCTGAGGCCACCCAGCAGGAGCTATGGAGAGACCTGCAGATTCCTCTTTGTTTGGGTTTTGGAGGTGCCCAGATGAGGCCCAGCTGTGAAGTAATGCAAGCTGCTGTGGGGCCTTGGGCCTTCTTTTGGATGTTCTGGGTCTCACTGACTCAGCTGCAGTTTGTTAGGTAAGTTTAGATTTCAAAGGACCAGGCCATTCATATGCAAAAGCCTCTGTGCACAGCTTGGATGTGGCAGAGTCTCAGGGCAGAGCAAATAGCAATGGCTTCCCATCAGCCCTGCCCTAAGAGGCCTCTGGGTCTCAGTGTCCCTCGATAATTGCTGCAAGCACCTCTGAGAGAAAGCTGCTCTCGAGTTCCAGCGCTGCGACATTCCAGTTTCTCCCCAAATGAGTCTGGGTCCCCAGAGTCTCTCCCAGAACTGGAGTTCAGAGCAGTCGGGAGCTTTTGTCTCCTTCCCGCTTGAAAAAGACAGCTGCGTACTCAGTTGCCAGCCTCTCCGTGCACGTACCTCCATACCTCTGCCTTTACTTCCATAGCTCCTCTGAGTCTCAGTGTGCTTTTCTCTTTCCTTCTAGTTGTAGAATTTCCACTCAACCAGCCTTCCTATGGTTCTGGATGATGGCCGTTTTGTCTTTTAGTTGTAGTTTTTTTTTTTTAAAAAATACATTTTATTGATTTTTTACAGAGAGGAAGGGAGAGGGATAGAGAGTCAGAAACATCGACGAGAGAGAAACATCGACCAGCTGCCTCCTGCACAGCCCCCACCGGGGATGTGCCCGCAACCAAGGTACATGCCCCTGACCGGAATCAAACCTGGGACTCCTCAGTCCGCAGGCCGATGCTCTATCCACCGAACCAAACCGGTTTCGGCGTTTTAGTTGTAGTTTTGAAGTTGTGTGAGGCAGCAGTTCATGTGTTTACCTATGCTGCCATCTTGGTTTCTCTCCTATTCATTGATTTCTTTAGCTTCAGAAGTTTTGCTTTTTTAAAAAAAATTTCTATCTCTTTGTTAAATATCTCATTTTTAACATGTATTTTTTTGTGCTATTATTGAATTGTCTGTAGTTTCTTGTAGTTCCCTGAGTTTCTTCTAAACAGCTCTTTTAAATTTTTTACTAGCTAGATAGCAAAATGTTGTTCTTTTCAACCGTTATTAAAGAATTATTCTTCTTTTGGTGATGACATGTTTCCTTGCTTTTTCATGTTATTTATAGTGTTGCATCACTGCTTTCACACTTGAAGCTGCAGATACCGCCTTAAATCTTTGTTAGTTGCCTTCAGTTGGGGAGTTCTGCTCACTGGCATTGCTCTTTTCTGGGGTTTTCTCTGCTGTTGTATGAGGACTCCAGCTCCACTCTTCTTGCTCCCTCTTGTGGCAGAATTCTTAATTAAACATGTCTTTTTCTGGTTCTTACAACTTAGCAGGCTGGCTGCTAGAAACCTCTTGTTTTCCAGCAGGTGGTGCTACAGTTCAAGTTTGTGGTTTCTCCCATGCCCATAGACCCCATTTCCTGAGCACACTCCTTATCTACTTGATCTTGTCTGACTGCTGCTCTAGCTGCTTGCATTCTCTGCACAGGAAGCCAGCGGCAGAGTGCGGGGAGGTGTGTATTTAGCACTCAGGTTAGGGGTGCCAGCAGAGCTTCTCTGGATGTGGTATCCCATGCCCCCCCACCCCCACCCAGGCTCTTGGTTGGACTTCCTGCTGAGTGTAGTCAACTCTCTTTAATGAGTTTTAAAATATATATATTTTTATTGATTTCAGAGAGGAAGGGAAAGGGATAGAGAGAGAGAGTCAGAAACATCAATGATGAGCCCTAGCTGGTTTGGCTCAGTGGACAGAGCATCGGCCTGCGGACTGAAGGGTCCCGGATTTGATTCCAGTCAAGGGCATATGCCCGGGTTGTTTCTATCTCTCTCCCTTCCTCTCTGAAATCAATAAAAAATATTTAAAAAATTAAAAGAAAAGAAACATCAATGATGAGAGATAATTATTGATCGGCTGCCTCCTGCACACCCCACAATGGGGATCGAGCCCACAACCCTGACCAGGAATCGAGCCTGACCTTCTGATCTCAACCACTGAGCAACACTGGCCGGGCTCTTTAATGCAGTTTTATGTTCTTATCTGCCTCTTTCCTTCGCTACACTCCGGGTCATGGAGGTCCCATTGCTGTATTCTGGGTGCTGCTCCAGCTGCATCCTGTACCACTGGAGCAGCTGGGTACACACTCACTGCTCTCTTTTTCCACTTAGAATTTAAGAGCTTAGAATTTAAGATAGGGTGGTACCACCTGATAGGACAGCCCTGTGCAGTGTTGCTTTAAGCGAGAGATAGTCCTGGTAAAGTTCTTACTATCTCCCATGTCATGTCCAAACTTGTATATATATTTTTGCTCTAAAGGCATGGTGGACTCTCCCCTTTGAAAGCTGGACTTCTGTAATTTCTCTCTCTTCCATGGGTCAGCACTCTCCAGTTTTTTTCTCAGCTAAAAAGAGGGGTTAGGGCAGGTTTGCACAGGTGGGCAAGAATCCTCCCAGGTCCTTGGTGTATGGGTGTTGAATCCCACAACTCTTACAAAAATGCTTTTGTTCAGGGATAGATGTATAATTCTTTTTTTCCCCATGATTTTTTTAAATTAAGGTATTATATGTGTACATATCTTTCCATTGATAATTCTTTTTAAAAATACATATTTTATTGATTTCAAAGAGGAAGGGAAAGGGAGAGAGAGAGAAACATCAATGATGAGAGAGAATCATTGATCAACTGCCTCCTGTATGCCCCCTACTGGGGATTGAGCCTGCAACTCGTGCATATGCCCTGAATGCGAATCGAACTGTGATCTCCTGGTTCATAGGCTGATGCTCAACCACCAAACCACACTGGCCGGGCTCAGATATATTAATATTCTAAGGATTTTATCACTGCATTTCTGTAAGCATGAATACTTATGGTGAGGACAGCTATTGGCTGGTACACTATCTTCTGTGGCCAGAATTCCAGAGTACTGTTTAAAGTACTTCATGAATATGTTAATACTTCACAATTATGTCATGTGGGGCTATTCATAGATCAAACTACCTTAGGGGGGAAGAGATGGAGCAGAAATTTATTATCTTATATACAAATGATTCATAAACACAAAGGTCTCAGTAATGCTCACCCCCCCAACACACACACACGCACACACACACACACACACACTCACACACACTCACACACACACTCACATAGACTATATTATTTCTACTTCTCTCTGCTCTGCCTGGTGACCTCATTCTCTCCCACTGCAGAGAGAATTCTCCACAGAGACTACCTGACCTGGGACATGGAAGCCTTGAGTACCCTTCTTGACTGTGTTCTGACTGAGGAAGGAAAACTTCCTCTGTAGCTGCAATCCAGAATAGTCTGGGAAGAACGTAACTTTGGCCCTGCTGGGGCCATTCACCCACCCCTTGGGCTACTTATTATGGATAAGGAAAAGGAGGGACTATGATTGGCATTTCCAGAAACACTCAGATGAAGTGAGGAAGGAGCAGTTCCTTAAAGAAGATGGTTGTTTTGATGAGTTAAGGTTCTCCAAATAGTCTATAATCCAGTTGTGGGCCAATAGGTCTAAACACAGAGAAGAGAATACAATGCAAAAAGCCTTACCAAAGATTATTTTGAAACTAGTGCCCCAGTGCATGGATGCATGCACATTGAAAGGAAATTAATTAGAAGGTGGCCGGCAGGCCAGACATGCCCTAGAGCCAACCTCCCGTGGTCCCTCCCCAGCTGGTCACACCTGGTTGGCGCCGTGGCTTGAAGGGTGTCTACAGAGTGAGCAGAATTCCTCTGGCAGGTGGGGTGCCTCGGCCTGGCTTATGGGGATCGGGCCGAAACTGGCTCTCCAACATCCCCCAAGGGGTTCTGGTTTGCAAGAGGGCACTTCTCAGGTGACGCACCCCAGAATTGGGCTCCCTCCTCTCTGGTTCTGGGGTGCATCACCCGGGAACTGCTGCTGCCAAGCCACAGCAGCTTGGCAGCTCCTGCATTGAGTGTCTGCCCCCTGGTGGCCAGTGTGCATCATACCTGCCAGCCAGTTGGACAGTTGGATGGTCACTTAGCCTTTTATATATATAGACTAGAGGCCCAGTGCACAAAACTCGTGCACTGGTAGGGCCCTAGCGGCTGGTGGCGGCTGGCCAGGTACTCCCTCCCTTCCCCTGGCTGGCTCTGCCCACTGGTCAAACTCCCAGAAGAACTCCCAGTCGAGGGGACAATTTGCATACTACGCTTTTATTATATAGGATTATCAATATATTATGGTAAACATAATATATAGTTTCCATTTGCCCAGAAATTATAACAAATAATATATTTATGCACTTAATGCAAATAGAAACCTATATAATAAAAGCCTAATATGCTAAGTGTCCAGTCGACCAGTCGGCCCTTCAACCAATCAAAGTGTAATATGCTAATGAGATGCTAAGACCACTCAACTGCTCGCTGTGACATGCACTGACCACCAGGGGGCAGATGCTCCAACTGGTAGGTTAGCTTGCTGCTGGGGTCTAGTTGATCAGGACTGGGCCAGACATGCCCTGGAGCCCTCCTGCGGTCTCTCCCCAGCTGGCCAACCTCCTGCGTTCCTCCTTGACCCTGGATTGTGCACTGGTGGTGTCCCTTGGCCTGGCCTGAACCCTCTTGCAGTCCAGGGCTCCTCAAGGGATGCATAGAGCCGGTTTTGGCCCGATCCCATAGGCCAGGCCAAGGGACCCCACTGGTGCATGAATTCGGGCACTGGGCCTCTAGTCCAATATAATAGAGTCCAATATAATAAACTATATATAGTCAATATATTACATAATATAGAGGGTAAGGCAAAAGTAGATTTACATTGGGAGTATGTGAAATAGTTTATTCTTGTATTATTATTTATTAACTAGAGGCCCAGTGCACAAAATTTGTGCACTGGGGGGGGGTCCCTCAGCCAGGCCTGCGCCCTCTTTCAGTCCTGGACCCCTCGGGGGATTGGGCCTAAGCCAGCAGTCAGACATCCCTCTCACAGTCCGGGGCTCTCGCAGTCCAGGGGAGGCGGGAGAGGCTTCCGCCACCACCGCTGCACTTGCCAACCATGAGCCTGGCTTCTGGCTGAGCAGCGCTCCCCCTGTGGGAGCGCACTGACCACCAGGGGGGAAGCTCCTGCATTGAGCGTCTGCCTCCTGGTGGTCAGTGCGTGTCATAGTGACCAGTTGTTCTGCCATTGGGTCGATTTGCATATTAGGGTTTTATTATATAGGATTATTGTATTACTTTTCATACAAACAACTGTAAACCTACTTTTGCCCCACCCTGTATCTTTTCAAGTTAGTGATTTCATTTTATTTATATATATACTCAGAAATGGAATTGCTGCATGATGTGGTAGTGGTATTTTAAATTTTTTAGGTATTTTAAATTTTAAATTTTTTGAGGAACCTCCAAACTGTTTTCTACAGTGTCCTGACTGGGAATTGAACTGGTGACCTCTTAGTTCATGGGTTGATGCTCAACCACTCAGCCATGCTGGCTGGGCAGAAGTATTTTTATTATGAAAGTATACACCTAACCTGGCCCCAGCCAAATAATTCCAAACAGTTGGCCAAAAGAAAAAAGGACTTTTTCCTAAAATCAATTCTTGTCTATTGTCCTATCCCTTTGGCTTATGTGGACTCTCTGAACCCATCCTATATAATAAAAGGCTAATATGAAAATTGTCCCCTTGACCAGGAGTTTCACCAGGGGTTCAACAAGGGGGCAGGGCCAGCCCTTCCCCCTGGCTGGCCTGGACTGATTGGCCCTGATAAGGGCAGGCGGGCTGGACCCCACCCATGCATGAATTCATGCACCGAGCCTCTAGTTCCATCATAATTGTAATGCTGAAACTGAATAGTCCTAGCCCACTTCATTACCTTTGAAAATTAATTCCAAAAAGATGCATATTTATATATAAAAGCCTAAGCAACCAAATGACTGATCAACCAGTTGCTATGATGCACACTGACCACCAGGGGCCAGATGCTCAATGCAGGAGCTGCCCCCTGGTAGTCAGTGTGCTCCCACAGTGGGAGTGCTGCTCAGCTGACCAATGGATGTCAGACGCCAGGCTCTCAGCTGGTGAGTGCAGCTGCAGAGGTGTGAGCCTCTCCTGCCTCCATGGCAGCGCTACCTAATGGCGGTGGCTACTGAGTGGCAGCGGCAGGTGCAGCGGGCTTGGATGAGCGGGAGCGGTGTGGCGTGCGGCTCAGGTTCCTCCCTGGCCCCCTGTTGCTGCTCGCACTACTACATCCTCGGGGGATGTCGGACTGCCGATTTTGGCCCAATCCCCACAGGCCTGCAGGGATTGGGCGGAAACTGGCAGTCTGACATCCCCCGAGGGATCCCAGATTGCAAGAGGGTGTAGGCCAGGCTGAGGGACCCCACAGGTGCACGAATCCGTGCATTGGGCCTCTAGTTTACATATATCATATGGATGTAGAAAGAGGACCTAAACCTTCATGATGGGAAGTTAGAATTCATTTACTAGTCCTTCCTCCTCTCTTCCTTCCCTCTTTCCTTTCATTAAGTTAGTAAGAAACGTAATGCCTCTGAAACCATCCTGTTTAGATTAGTGGCAGGTCACTAAGTCAATGATGGGTTTTTCATTAAGGTAAAGTTCTTTCTATTTGCCAATGTTACTTTTTTAACCATGTGTAAAGTCTCAGTAATGAAGTAAAAATCTGGTAAATTGAAACAATTTAAACTGCATTCATGTGGCTCATGTGTATTTGTAACAATTTTGAATGGGAAAGACCCCAAGGACATACCAATACACTTGTTGAAAGTTCAATGAGAAAGTCAGTGGGAAATTGGTCAGGGAAGCCAAGAGCTGAATAAGGAGCACATGAAAAACCAGAAGCTGCTGAAAGAGTAGAATATAGTCTGTGTAACAACAAAACCTCTTTTAAAAAGTGGAGTTGCCTTCCACTCTTGCGTGGAAGAGGTACTCTTGGCACAAGGCCCTTGTAATGAGTCAAGTAAAGGAAATGTTTTTGATTATATGAGGATTTTTTTTTAAAGAAGGAACATAAAGCATATTTACTTATAACTTGTCAGTAGTTATTAGTCTTATGGCTATGACTTCTTGTTTGCTGCCAAACAAGCAAGTGCATGGTTTCTGTGTCCTGGCGATCTCTCAACCACCATTCCCTGTGTCCTATTAACAAAAATTAAATGGTATATCAGTTAAATTGTGGGTTTTTTTCAACATGCATATGTTTTGTTTTTTAGACATGCCTCCATTGATTTTTGTAAAGAGAGAGGAAGGGAGAAGGTGAAAGCAAAACATCAATGTGGGAATGAAACATCGATCCTCCCCTCCCCCACCCGCCTAGGTGCCCGGACTGGGGATAAAACCTGCAACCCAGGCATGTGCCCTTGAAATTAGACAACAAATGGGTCTGGGCTGCCTTCCACTACTTGAGCCAATTAAGCAGAGACAAGGTTGAATCATAAGAGCGTTTATTCCAATAATACCGGCAGTGTGGGAGAGCAGCAGGTCATCTATGAAAATCTGTTCTGCCTCTCACCATGAGCCAGCTGCTTATGTGGGGTAGAAGGACAAAGGTTACTTGGGGAAGTAGGCAGAAGGAATAAGAATGGGTAAAATGGTTACAGATTGCAGGCAATATGGGCTGGGGGTTGCAAAGGGCAACAAGGTCGTTAATCTTTCCATGATGTTCGGCAATTCTCGAATAAGGAAAATGGACCACATTTTTAAAAAATTAATTTCTTTATTGATTAAGGTATCACATATTTGTCCTCATCCCCCATTTCCCATCCCACACCCCTCCCCACGCATGCCCCCACCCCCCTGTTGTCCTTAACCACTGGTTAGGCTCATATGCATGCACACAAGTCCTTTGGTTGATCTCTCCCCTATATCCCCACCTTCCCCTCCCCTCCCCTGAGGCCCGACAGTCTGATCCATTCCTCCTTGTTTTTGGGTCTGTTCTTGTTCATCAGTCTATGTTGTTCATTATTTCCCCTAGATGAGTGAGATCATGTGCTATTAGAAATACACTTAATAAGAACCGAAAATGAGACAAGCAATAATGGTTATGCTGACAGGCAAATGAATCAGTCTGTAGTGAGTTTATTTCTGGGCCAACAGTTCTTTTGAGACCCAATTTCAATGTCAAACAGTTCCTTATGTGTACATGTCAGCAATGACATTTCAGTTCTGGATGGTGGACAAATGGTGGTAATGCAGGTCCGACCTTCTCTGGTTTGGTCCTGGGAAACCTGCAGTGATGCACAGCTGCTGACTGCTAGTATGGCAAAGCGCCGTCAGCGTCTTCCATCTCTGGACTGCTTCTCTTCTGTTTTCAAGGCTGGAGTAGTCCTGTCGATTCCTCTCTTGCTGGAATCCACATGGTCTCGGAGTTGTTTTCTGAAAATATACAAACATATTCTTGACCAAAAGTTAATAAAGGGATATTTTCTATAAATTTGACTTGGGATCCTATTTCATTTTTTGCCCAAATGATTTTCCTCTGGCTTGTTTTGACACCTTGTGTGTTTTTCATGGGTGTCTTGCTTTTAGCCTTACAATTAATTTTCTAAAGTATTAATTTTCTAGATGTAATTTACTTAAAGGATATTTTTCCTTATATGATATTCTTCTACTATCCCCTCCTTTTTTGATTTAAATGTTAGGAGGCTTTTGAAAATTTTATAATGTAGTCTTGATGGCTTTTAAATTTTATTTTTTTGCACTATAGTATTACTGTTTTAGGTTCATTACATGGTGCACAATTTTATCATGAGATGAACTACCAATAAAAATTTTAGTTGACACTTTAGGAACACCTTTTTGTCCAGTACAATTAATTTTTCTAGAATATTCGCTTGTTTCAACTAGCCAATTTAAATTTGACTGAAAACTTGACTACTATTTTACTGTCAAATTTATTACTCTAACAACAATCTTACTTTACCCTGTAAATATTAGTGGAAAGGATTATTTGCCTTCTTGAGTAGGTCCTGAGCATTCCTGGTGGTAGGCTGGATTTAGATATCGTAAACCCACTTCCCCACACCATGGGTACAAGACAACTCAAACAATTATTGTTGGAGTGAGAGGGCAGCTGCTGTCGGCCAAGTCTCTGTCTGTTACCCGGGTCCCGATTTGAGCTGGGCATGGGACATTAAGCAGCCCTGGGGGCAGGAGACTTCCTTCAGAAGGGGTGAGTGTTCAGGCCCCTGCAAAGTTGGGGGGTGAGGGTCTGTGCCCCACCTCTGTTGACCCCCAGGTTCTCTCCTGATGGCCCCTCTGACTATGCGTGTCTTAGGTTGTTCCTTTCCTGAGGAATCTTACCCGTCTCTGGCTAACCAGCCATCCTCCGGGGCCAACCAGGGTGATGTGAGGTTCAGTTCTGTCTCCTTGGTAGCCTATGCCCCCATGGCCTCCACGCCCAGCACCTGCCTTGGGATCCCCTCGCCTGCTGGCAGGGCCCCAGCACTGATCACATATCTTTTGGAACCCGGGTTTCTTCTCCAGGGAGGGCTCAGTTTGCCCCCCTGGGCGAGAGACAGATCCATGGTACCAGTCATCACGAGACTTCAACCTTGACATGAACAGAGAGCTCAGGCAACAGCTGTGAGCAATTGAATTGTGAGAAGAGGGTCTCTCTTGGCCTAAAGGGCAAGAGGGACCAATATAGAATGCTCAGGTGCCTTCCCAGGAGGCCTTCTACACAATGAAAGGGATTAAATCCTTACATGTCCTTTTTAAATTGCTGCCAGACATTCAAAGAATTAGTTTGTAAGTTTTCTTGGGATAATTGTATATTATGCTGTTGTAATTCTAACATATCAAGAGGTGTGTTACATTTGTCTCCAAGCACCAAACAGATGATTTTTTTTTTTATCCTCAAGGGTGCGAGGAACTATTATAAGTAATGGGGGTGATCCAAATCTGGGAAAAATTTTAATGACAGTGTAGAATAATATCATATAAGGATATTCTTTGTTCTAGTCCATGGACATTCCCTTTCAAACTGGCTGTCCATTTCTTTTTGTATAGACAAGGTCTTAGTTACATTTTCTGCACCTCTACCGGGAGCAAGTAGTGATAGTAGTGACACCCTTTCTTTGGTGTCCACACAAGCCAGAAACCTCTCTTTAATTGTACACACAAAGGGGCATTGTTTTGATTTTGTGTCATACAAAAGGGAAGCTGGGTGGAGACCCCTGTGTATTTATACTTTATTGCCCCACCCATGGACCTCCTGGATGACCAAGGTGTTTGGTATTATTGGTAACTACATTAGTCAGGGGATCAGCCCACGTAAGGGGTCTTACCCCTGAAGGGTCAGGAGCATAAGACCAAAATACTTACCCTCTTGTCCCAGGTAAAATTACCGTATATCTGATGATTGCTAGCGTGGCTAGAAAGGTGTTCTCAGGCATTCTTGGGTTTCTGGTTACCTCACAATTTCTTCCCTGAGTTTGACGTTCTGATTGATGTTTCTCTGTTTCTGGATCTATTTTTTCCCCATTAGTTTATGTTGTTCATTATATTCCACAAATGAGTGAGATCATGTGATATTTATCTTTCTCTGCCTGGCTTATTTCACTAAGCATAATGTTCTCCATCTCCATCCACATTGTTGCAAATGGTAAGAGCTCCTTCTTTTTTATAGCAGCCTAGTATTCCATTGTGTAGATGTACCACAGTTTTCTAATCCACTCATCTGCTGATGGGCACTTAGGCTGTTTCCAAATCTTAGCTATGGTGAATTGTGCTGCTATGAACATAAGGGTGCATATACACTTTCTGATTGGTGTTTCTAGTTTCTTGGGATATATTCCTAGAAGTGGGATCACTGGGTCAAATGGGAGTTCTATTTTTAGTTTTTTGAGGAAACTCCATACTGTTCTCCACAGTGGCTGCACCAGTCTGCATTCCCACCAGCAGTGCACGAGGGTTCCTTTTTCTCCACATCCTCTCCAGCACTTGTCATTTGTTGACTTGTTGATAATGGCCATTCTGACAGGTGTGAGATGGTACTGCATTGTTGTTTTGATTTGCATCTCTCTGATGATTAGTGATTTAGAGCAGGTTTTCATATGTCTCTTGGCCTTCCTTCTGTCTTCTTTCGAAAAGTGTCTATTTAGATCAGTTGCCCATTTTTTGATTGGGTTGTTTATCTTCTTTTTGTTAAGCTGCATGAGTTCCCTGTAAATGTTGGAGATTAAACCCTTGTCGTTGACATCATTTGCAAATATGTTCTCCCATGCAGTGGGCTTTCTTGTTTTTTGGACCACATTTTGAGATTAACTCCCAGGTCCAGGCCATACAACTCCCAGCCAGGTCAGAATGTGCTTTCTTTAACCAGAAGGAAAAAAACAACAACACACTTAACAGAGCATTGGTTAATATTTCTTATAATTATAGCTAGTCCCCACTATTCTATTGCTGCTTCTAATACCCTAATTTTACCTTTGGTTGTAAACTATTAACAAGATTGAAATTCATAGAAAACAAGGCTGAAGAGGAATCTGATGAAATGTTAAGAGTGGTTCTCTCTTAGGAGTGACATTTTATTGTATTGATTTTTTATTATTTTTTAAAATATATTTTATTGATTTTTTACAGAGAGGAAGGGAGAGAGATAGAGAGTTAGAAACATTGATGAGAGAGAAACATTGATCAGCTGCCTCCTGCACACCGCCTACTGGGGATGTGCCCGCAACCAAGATACATGCCCTTGACCAGAATCGAACCTGGGACCCTTGAGTCTGCAGGCCAACGCTCTATCCACTGAGCCAAACCGGTTTCAGCAGGAATGGCATTTTAATTGATTTTACTTTAATCTTCATACTTTCCTATATTTTTCTACCATGAAGATATACTTCAAAATGAGGAGAAACACAGATATTAAAATGGAAAACATCTCTGACAAAGGCCATGTCAGAACCAGTCCATTTCTCAGGGCAATTATTTAATTTATATAAACAGCACATGTTTACTGACATCCTTTGTTTATCTTTATAGCCTCCACAGTTCCTTGTAAGGTAGTATAACAAAGGGTTTAAGTGTAAGGTACAATGCTAAGCACTGTAAGTGATACAAAGAATTAATATGTAAATACATAAAGAATTACACATTATTTATCTTGCCCGGCCAGCATGGCTCAGTGGTAGAGCATTGACCTGTGAACCAGAAGGTCACGGTTTGATTCCTGGTCAGGGTACATGCCTGGGTTGTGGGCTCGATCCTCAGTAGGGGGCATGCAGGAGGCAGCTAATCAATGATTCTCATCATTGATGTTTCTATCTCTCGATCCCTCTCTCTTCATTTATGAAATAAATATAAATATATATTAAAAATTATTTATCTTTACTAAGACTTTGTGATATAAATTGTATCTGCTTTTTACAGATTAAAGAGATCAAAACTCAGTGGGGTAAGTGACTTGCCGATTGCCACATAACCAGGAAGTGGCTGGGCGAGATTGTTGCAGTAGTGGTCCCCAAAGAAGTACATCTTGTATACATACCCTTTTGTCCATACTGACTGTAGGCCATGTGACCTGCTGTGTCCAATGGGATATTAGCAAAGAAGTGCCAAGGCCCTGTGAGAGGTAGAATTTGGGCTTGAAGATCATGGTTGAATAAGCTTGATCAACACACTAAGAACGGCATTTGATTCAATAGAAAAACAAATATGTAGATTTCTAAGCCAAACTGTAGTAAGATGGCTCAAAAAGCAGGCAATCAGAAGAAAAGAGATGGGGGATAATTGCAGCCATTTAGGGAAGAATCAAGATAATGGCCACAGTGATGGAAAGGGTGTACCAGATTCAAAGCCTGCACAGAAGCTGAATTGTCAGGATATAGTGACTAAGTAGATGTAGGGTGAAATCAAGGAAGAAATATGGGTGCCTAACATTTTGAAAAGTGTATGAAAGGGAAGTAATTTTTTTAAATATATTTTTAATTGATTTTTTACAGAGAGGAAGAGAGAGGGATAGAGAGCTAGAAACATCGATGAGAGAGAAACATAGGTCAGCTGCCTCCTGCACACCCCCCACTGGGGACGTGCCCGCAACCAAGGCACATGCCCTTGACCGGAATCGAACCCGGGACCCCTGAGTCCGCAGGCCGACGCTCTATCCACTGAGCCAAACCGGCCTCGGCAAGGGAAGTAATTTTTGGTATCTGCTGTGTGCCACGCACTTCCCACTCAATGTCTCCTTTAATTTTTACATCAATCCTAAATGAGGTGAGTATTGTTCTTCCCATTGCACAAAAGAGAAAACCCAAGCTTGAGATAGTTTGAAAGATATGCCCCATTTCAAGTCAGAATTTGAACCCAAGCCTGTGTCACATCTGATTGGCTGGGGGAATGGTGGCATCCTGAACATGAGACAGCATAGAGGGAAGAGTTGAGGTGAAGTTGAAAAATGCTGCATCTGAGGCATGGGCTAGCATTCAGGTGTGAATGTTCAGCCACCAGGAGGAACAGGCACTCCTGAGGGTTTTGGAAGAGGCCAGAGGCCAGGAAGCAAATTGAGGTCAGTTGCACATGACTTGCCTCACACAATATCCTCATACATTCAATGATGTATTCTTTTGTTTAAACAAATTAAAATTTAATTCTAAGTAAAACTATGCATATCAATTTAGGGAAGTTATCCAAAAATTGCATCTAAGCCAACCAAGTCAGATGTGAGTTCATCCTTTATGAATCAAAAATAATGCCTGTTAGTTGAAGCATTTTTTTAAAAAAAATCTTTCTTGTTGAAAGTATTACATATGTCCTCTTTTTCCCCCCATTGACCCCCTCTAGGTCGGCCACCCCCACCCCCTGCCACAGGACTTCACCATCCTTTTGTCTGTGTCCATGGGTTATGCATATATGCATACAAGGTCTTTAGTTAATTACCTCCCACACACCCACCCTCCCCCACCTTCCCTCTGAGATTCTGCACTCTGTTCCATGCTTCCATGTCTCTGGATCCACTCTGTTCATCAGTTTATTTTGTTAGTTTGATTCCACATATGAGTGAGATTATGTGATACTTGTCTTTCTCTGGCTGACTTACTAGTATTTCACTTAGCATGATACTCTACAGGTCCCTCCATGCTGTCTCAAAGAGTAAGAGATCCTTCTTTTTTATTGCTGCATAGTATTCTATGGTGTAAATGTACCACTGCTTTTTTATCCACTCATCTGCTGGTGGGCACTTAGGTCGTTTCAAATTCTTAGCTATTGTAAATTGTGCTGCTATGAACATAGGTGTGCATACATTCTTTCTGATTGGTGTTTTGGGTTTCTTAGGATATATTCCTAGAAGAGGGATTACTAGGTCAAGTTGAAGTATTTTAAAAAATATATTTCTTTATTGATTTCAGTGAGGAAGGGAGAGGAGAGAGATAGAAACATCAATGATGAGAGAGAATCATTGATTGGCTGCCTCCTGCATGCCCCCTGCTGGGGATCGAGCCTACAATCCAGCCATGTCCCCTTGGCCAGAATTGAACCTGGGACCCTTCAGTCTGAAGGCTGATGCTCAATCCACTGAGCCAAACTGGCTAGGGCTGAAGTATTTTTAAAATGTTTTCAAAGCAGCAGTGGCACAAGTAATCAAGATCTTATATTACTGATGTTGATTTACTGTCTTCTGAATTTGCAGGGAGCAAAATTGAGAATCAAATGCAGGCAAACATTTGGAGGACAGAATGAAATAAATAAGTTATCTATATTTTGTAGAAACATTCTTCTTTTCCCCCTTAGATAAGGGTTTGGCAAACTTTTTCTGTAAAGGTCCAGATAGTAAATATTTTAGACTTTGTGGGCTGTACAGTTTCCATCACAACTATTGAATTCTGTTGCAACTATTTAATTCAGCACAAATGAGTATGGTGGTGTCCCAATAAAACTTTATATCCGGACAGTGGGCTGTATTTGGTGCACAGGCCACATTTTGTAACCTCAGCCTTAGATTTATGTAAGCTAATAGTAATATATTTTTTATATTCTAAACCTTTTCTTGGAATAAGTATTTAATGTTTTAAAGCTTAGTTTACGTTATCTATGGATCTGGAATATTAGAGATCTTTCTAGTTTTTTAAAAATATATATTTTTATTGATTTCAGAGAGGAAGGGAGAGGAAGAGAGATAGAACCATCACAGATGAGAGATAATCATTGATTGGCTGCCTCCTGTGCACTCCACATTGGGGATCAAGTCCACAACCCAGGTATGTGCCCTGACTGGGAATTGAACTGTGACCTGGTTCATAGGTGGATGCTCAACCACTGAGCCATGCCAGCCAGGCCATTTTTTTTAAGCAGTGCCATTTTATATTTGATGAAAAGCAAACAGTTCAGTTCTAATTAGGCTAAACAGAACACTTCTTATTTGCCTGAAAATAAAACAGTGAGTTGCTGTGACAACTTCAAAAACAAACAAATACACACAGATCCTACCAGAAACATTTCGAAGCTATTTGCTAATTAAAGTTTATTCAATTGCCCTCAATTTAGAATAAGTATTTTTCGGTAGGTGTTTTCTTTTCTTCTCACTATGACGTCAAAACTACCCTTGTACTATGTAATATAAAATATTGGAGACCAAATATTTAGGGAAGATTCAATTTATATAGTCAATGGACCAAAGAGGATTTTAGAAAACTAGGGACAAATCTGAAAGCTAGAGGAAAATTAAACAAAATCTGATAACCTGGGTCATTAATGGGACAGATGGAAATGTTAGGGAATTAGAATATAAAAATAGTGTTAAGAATGAAGCTGTTGCTTACTATTGAATTAATGACAATATGGTATTTTGGCATCATTTTACAATTTTTAGTTATAAGAAGTTAATAAAATAGAGACCCAAAATATAAAAACTAAGAAAAAAGGTAACAAGTTCATGATATAAGTAGGAGTGACAAGTTAAATGTTTGTTTTTTCTAAAGAATAAATTATTTCAGTAGAGAAAGAATTTTTGGTGAAGAAATTATCCTAAGCAGTCTGTCTTTCAAAAAGGACTCAATTTATGATAATAATAAATTGTTGCATGTTTTAAATATCTTGATTTGGGTGTTTTATATTTTCTATATATCAAAAATTATTTTGGATATTCATCTCCCATATCATTTGTATTATTACAGTGCGTCTCACTTTCAAATCATGTAACTAACCAAAAGTTATGATGGACTAACATTTTCATTGACCTGATATTTAATCTTATACTTGTTGGTCCCTGGATTTACATGAAAGGTTTCTATTTCAAAATTGAGAATATGACTTTTTTAAAAATATAACCTCTAAACATCATGAGACAATTGTAGATTCACATGCAGTTGTAAGAACTAATACAGAAAGAGCCCGTGTAGCCTTTTCCTAGTTTCCTCTTGTCTTGCAAATCTATAATATGTACAAGTAGCCGAAACCGGTTTGGCTCAGTGGATAGAGTGTCGGCCTGCGGACTCAAGGGTCCCGGATTCGATTCCGGTCAAGGTCATGTACCTTGGTTGCGGGTGCATCCCCAGTGGGGGGTGTGCAAGAGGCAGCTGATTGATGTTTCTAACTCTCTATCCCTCTCTCTTCCTCTCTGTAAAATTCAATAAAAAAAATATGTACAACTATATCATAATTGTGTCACATTGCTACAATCAAGATATACAACATTCTCAACATCACAGGGATCCCTCACGTTGCCCTTTTATAACCATGCCCATTCCCTCCCATCCTCACCCTTCCTTAACACCTGTGAGCACTATTTAAACCATGTATATATATTTAATGAAACAAGCACCTATTTTTTATATTTTTAAAATGGATTCTTAGAGAAAGAGGAGGGAGAGAGATAGATAGAAACTTTGATGAGAGAGAAACGTCACCGATTGGCTGTCTCCTGCATGCCCCTACTGGGGATTTAGCTCAAAACCCAGGTATGTGCCCTGACTGGGAATTGAACTGTGACCTCCTGGTTCATGGGTGAATGCTCAACCACTGAGCAACACCTGCTGGGCCAAGTATCTTTCCTATTTAATGAAACAAGTATCTTTTCTTTTCTTTTTAATTTTATTTTAAAAAAATTATTGTTTAAAGTATTACATGAGTATCCTCCCCCCCGCCCATTGACCTGTCTCCCACCACCCCCTCCTCCAAGCACAAGACCTCACCCCACTACTGTCCATTGGTTTTGCTCATATGCATGCATACAAGTCCTTTGGTTGATCTCTTACCCTCCATCCCCCACCTTCCCTCATAGGTTGTACAGTCTGTTGGATGCTTCTATGTCTCTGGTTTTATTTTTGTTCATCAGTTTATGTTATTCAATATATTCCACAAATGAGTGAGGTTATGTGATATTAATATTTCTCTGACTGGCTTATTTTGTTTAGCATAATGCTCTCTAGTTCCATCCATGCTATTGCAAATGGTAAGAATTTCTTCTTTTTTACAGCAGTGTAGAAACAAGTATCTTTTCAAATGTGTGGTCCTACTATAAAATAAGTATAAGGGGATCCTTTTCTTTTCCCTCCCTTAATTTAGTGAGTAAACTGGTTAGAAAATCTAATTCTTCTTAATATGATCATGTAAATGGCAAACATTCATGTCTTGAGCAAGGGCTACTGGGGCTTACTGCTTTATTTTTTTAAGTGTTTTATCTACACTAATAAAAGAGTAAGATGCAAATTGACTGTACCTTCACGACGCCCACCACCCAATCAGGAGTGAGTATGCAAATTAACCCAACAAAGATGGTGGGTTAATTTGCATACACAGGCGCCTAGCAGCCAGGGGTGGGGCGGAACGCCTGCTGCCCCAGCCGCTCGGGGCCTCTGGGCAGTGTGGGAAGGTGGAAAGGCGGTTTTGGGCTGGAGAGAAAAAGTGGCTCCAGCCAGAGTGAAGGTGGTGCCGGCAGCCAGGGGAAGGAAGGGCCATTCTTGCATGAATCTTCATGCATCGGCCTCTAGTTTTGCAATAATTTTAGATTTATAGAAAAGTTGTAAAGATAGTATAGAGTTCCCATATACCATGCACGTATTACCCCTAATGTGTCCCCCATCCTCCCTTTGGAGAAAGCTATAAAACTGAGACAGCTTTAAGTCAAATATCCAACATAAGAACAGTCTGCATGTTTTCAGCTCATCTTCCTTTAAACCTGTGGTTGCCCTTCTCCTGCAAGATAAACATAACAGTTGGGAACATTACTTAGCAGAAGTTGATTTAGATTACATTAAAGCCATGCAAAGGACACTACAGTTTTGGTTTTATAAGACAGACTTCCAAGCATCTATTTTACCCATTTTTTTTTCAATTGCAGTATACATTCAATATTCTGTATTAGTTTCAGATGTATGGCTTCCTCTCCTGTTAACATCTTAATAGCTATGATACATTTGTCAAAACTAAGAGATGCATATTAGTACATTATTATTTACTAAACTCCAGACTTTATTTGAAGTTCAGTTTTTCAACTAATTTCCTTTTTCTGTTCCAGAATTCAATTGAAAATACCACAGTGTATTTAATTGTGGCATTATTTTAATTATAAAAATTCATCCAGTGTGTTTGACAACAACAACAAAATTATATAGCAATTCTATTCTGATCCTAAAATACGTAAATGTTAACATAATCTATCCATTTAGTAAATAATATTGTTTTAACACTTTCCCAGGAAAATCTGCCCTAGTACCCAGAGAAAATATTGAACCAATAAACTGAGGGGCCATTATGTATTTCAAACTGCTTAGGGAATTGTGTTCATATTGTTTTCTGGTTATTTGCTTGAGAGAGACTTAAAACTGGGATATTTTTTTTTAAAGTTGAAGTTTCACAAAAACAAGTGCTTTTGTCCTTCAGCTTATTCCCACTTTCTGGGTGGTGGAAATAGCATATGATAATTATTTTAGTAGAAGTTTTCTTTCAAACGTATTCATTATATATTTAATTTAACCTTTTAAAAAATGATAGACACATACTTCTTTTTTTAAAATATATTTTTAATTGATTTTAGAGAGAGGAATGAAGAGGGAGAGAGGGAGAGAGATATAGAAACATCAATGATGAGAATCATTGATCAGCTGCCTCCTGAATGCCCCCTACTGGGGATTGAGCCTGCAACCTGAGCATGTGCTGTTGACCAAAATCGAACCTGAGACCCTTCAGTCCACAGGCCGACACTCTATGCACTGAGCAAAACCGGCCAGGGCTAATTCAACCTTCTTTTATCAGATATTTGTTGAATGCCTATAATATGCCATGTGGGAGGAAGAACTTTTCCTCTTCCCTCCTAGATTCTTCTGGGTAGTCAATAATTTCAACCTGCATGAGACAGATTAACAAGAGAAAAGAACCAAAATTAATTACATTTATAAGTTATGGCCCTAGCCGGTTTGGCTCAGTGGATAAGAGCGTCGGCCTGCGAACTGAAAGGTCCCAGGTTCGATTCTGGTCAAGGGCACATGCCCGGGTTGTGGGCTCGATCCCCAGTGGGGGACTTGCAGGAGGCAGCAGATCCATGGTTCTCTCTCATCATGGATGTTTCTCTCTCTCCCTCTTCCTTCCTCTCTGAAATCAATAAAAATATATTTTTTAAAAAAGAAAATGAGGTATGAAGAAACATTCTGAGCTAAGCATGAGGTAAGGCACCTTGGGCTTCAGAGGGGAGGAAGGTCATTCTCTGGATGGTAAGGAGAGCAGATAGATGTTCAGTAATTAGAAGTTTGCCCTGCCCTGTAGAGAGGTCATAAAAGGTCATCTCTGGTGGTAACTTTTACTATGGGCAAGGTCCCTAATTTAAAATTTTGTAGGTAGTCCAAAGGGGTAGGGGGCAGATATTTCTTGAGCTCACAGGGTCACAGTTGCCTTAAGCGCAAAATGATCCACATGCCACATCTTAGGGTGTCTCATTCTAAACCCTTATGATACCAAGCACTCTTTTAAACCCTTGGACTCCTAGATGCAGTGTGGACATCCTGATTCTGAAGGGTTCTTAGTCTCCACTCACAAATCCCACCAGTTGTCTTAATCACTCGAGCTTTCATCAATCCTATTTGCCTCTTCAGGTATATACATGCCACACTGAAATATTAAACAGTCACTCTCCTCCAATGAGACTATGCTCATTATTATACCCCCTTTTCAAATAAGCAGTGGTGTCCATAGCTCGCCTTGGTTTTTTAAGAATATATTTTTATTGATTTGAAAGAGAGAGAGAGAGAGAGAGAGAGAGAGAGAGAGAGAGAGAGAAACATCAATGATGAGAGAGCCCTAGCTGATTTGGCTTGGTGGCTAGAGCGTCAGCCTGTGGATTGAAGGTTCCCGAGTTCAATTCTGGTCAAGGGCACATGCCTGGGTTGCGGGCTTGATCCCCAGTAGAGGGTGTGCAGGAGGCAGACGATCAATAATTCTCTCTCATCATTGATGTTTCTGTCTCTCTCTCCCTCTCCCTTCCTCTCTGAAATCAATAAAAAATATTTTAAAAATGATTAGAGAGAACCATTGATTGGCTCCCTCCTGCACGTCCCCCACTGGGGATCAAGCCCACAACCTGGGCATGTGCCCCTGACTGGAATCAAACCCAGGGCCCCTCAGTCCACAAACCAATGCTCTGTCCATTGAGCCAAACCAGCCAGGGCTTTTGGTAGAAATAGATCACTTGGAGAGTGAGTATGACTTGGAAAGGGACTTCTTATATTTTATGTTTGTTTTTCTGAATCCCACCATCAAATGTCCTCTAAGCTACAGCAATCTTAGTCCAAACAAACAAACCTAATCTGCAACTAACTGCCCCAGACACAAACTGTATGAATTCTTTTTTAAAAAAATCTGTTTTTATTGATATTTTAGAGAGAGAGGAAGGGAGAGGGAGAGGGAGAAAGAAGGAGCAGAAAGAAGGAGAAGGAAGGAGAAGAAGGAGAAGGAGAAGGAGAAGGAGAAGGAGAAAAGGAGAAGAAGGAGAAGAAGGAGGAGAAGGAGGAGGAGGATAAAGATAAGGAGAAGGAGGGAGAAGCAGAAGGAGGGAGAAGCAGAAGGAGGGAGAAGGAGAAGGAGGGAGAAGCAGAAGAAGGGAGAAGGAGAAGGAGAAGGTGGAGAAGGAAAAGGAGGAGGAGAGGGAGAAGGAGGAGGGAGAAGGAGGAGAAGGAGAAGGAAGGAGAAGGAGAACGTGAGGGAGAATGAGGAGAAGGAGATGGAGGAAGAAGGAGGAGGAGGAGGAGAAGGAAAAGGAGGAAGAAGAAAGGAGAAGGAGAAGAAGAAAGGAGAAGGAGAAGAAGAAAGAGAAGGAGAAGAAGAAAGAAGGAGAAGGAGAGGGAGAAGGTGAAGGAGGGAGAAGGAGAAGGAGATGGAAGGAGAAGAAGGAGGAGAGGGAGAAGGAGGAAAAGGAGAAGGAGGGAGAAGTAGGAGAAGGAGATGGAGGGAGAAGGAGGAGGAGGAGGAGAAGGAGAAGGAGGGAGAAGGAGAAGGAGAAGGAGAAGAAGGAGAAGGAGAGGGAGAAGGAGGAAAAGGAGAAGGAGGGAGAAGTAGGAGAAGGAGAAGGAGAAGGAACAGGAGAAAGAGAAGGAGAAAGAAGGGGAAGGAGAGGGAGAAGGAGGGGGAAGGAGGAGAAGAAGAAAGAAGGAGGAGAAAGAAGGATAAGGAAAGGGAGAAGGGGGAGAAGGAGGAGAAGAAGGAGGAGAAGGAGGAGAAGAAGAAAAAGAAGGAGAAGGAGAAGGAGAAGGAGAAAGAAGGAGAAGGAGAGGGAGGAGAAGGGGGAGAAGGAAATGAGGGAGAAGGAGGGAGAAGGAGAAGGAGGAGAAAGAAGGAGGAGAAAGAAGGAGAAGGAGGGAGAAGGAGAAGAAGGAGAAGGAGAAAGAAGAAGGAGAAGGAGAAGGAGAAGGAGAAGGAGAAACACCCATGAGAGAGAGAGAGAGAGAGAAACATCAACATGGGTTGGCTGCACGCCACTCTTACTTTGGGACTTTATCTTGAGGTCCAAGAGGAATAACTGAGTTGAGAGAGCCCTCTGGTGGACAGGAACTGAAACTGGAGGTGAGGGCCAGTAAGGGCGTGGGGGGCAGTGGTCCCACCTTGTTCTAGTAACCCTTCCTCCACCTTACCCCTGCAGGCCTAGGGACAGAAAGGACTCCCACTGATGCTAGCTTGCAGTGGCTGCACCAAGTCTAGGTAGTCCCTTGAACCTAATCTATAGCTTTGTAAATGGCTCCTTTATCAAACTCTCCTCAAATACTGAGCTTAATAAGAATGACTGTTTTCAGCTGGGACTTTTACATATAGCCTGGGACCGGGCTGTAGACAGAAATTCTGCTTTGGGCTGGCAGGCTAGAGCAACACTCAATGGTGCCCAGAAAGCCTAGTGCAGGACAGGGTATGGGTGGCAGGGTGTGAATGTGGCCCACCAGCCCAGGACTGACCTGCAGGGCCAGGTGAGGTGAGTGCTAACATAGAACACTGTCAGGGCCCTTGCCATTCCTCTCCATCCAGCACCTGGGCCCCTTTCATCTCAGAAGGCAGAAATGCCACATATGCACTTCCCCCAGGGTCTGGAGCCCAACTAAGCAGATGTACCCTCCCTGGAGTTTGCTGGGAGCTGGTGACCAGCAGCAAGACAACAGAGACTCTGCTTTGGTGGCAGCCAGGCTGTGTCTGGGCCAATGGTGAAGGCTGTGTATACCACATTTTCTTTTTCCATTCATCTTTTTAAAAATATATATTTTTATTGATTTCAGAGAGGAAGGAAGAGGGAGAGAGAGATAGAAACATCCACGATGAGAGAGAATCATGGATCAGCTGCCTCCCGCAAGTCCTCCACTGGGGATTGAGCCCACAACCCGGGCATGTGCCCTTGACCGGAATCGAACCTGGGACCTTTCAGTTCGAAGGCTGACACTCTATTCACTGAGCCAAACTGGGCAGGGCTTTTCCCATTCATCTCTTGATGAATACTTCGATTGTTTCCATATCCTGGCATTGTAAATAGTGTGGCAATAAACATGGGTGTGCAGATATCTCTTTGAATTAGTGTCTTTTTTGATTAATAGTCATTCTAACAGGTATGAAGTGTTAGCTCATTGTGATTTTGGGTTGCATTTTCCTGATGACCAATGTTGAGCATCTTTTCATGTACCTGTTGGCCATCTCTGTATTTGGGAACATATCCATTCAGATCTAACTATTCTTAAATTGTATATATATATTGCTATTGAATTGTATGAGGTATTTAAAATATATATTTTGGATATTAACTCCTTGTCAGATATATGATTTGCAAATATTTTATCCCATTCCGTAGATTACCTTTCATTTTGTTGATTGTTCTTTTGCTATGCAGAAGCGTTTTAGTTTGATGTGGTCCCACTTATTTATTTATTTATTTATTTATTATTTTTATTTTTTTGCTTTTGTTGCCTTTGCTTTTGGTGTCAAATCCAAAAAGTCATCACCATGACCAATGTCAGGGAGATTACCACCTATGTTTTCTAAAAGGAATTTTATAGTTTTGTGTCTTGTTTGCAAGTCTTTAATCCATTAAGAATTAATTTTTGTGTATGGTATAAGGTAGAGGTCCAGTTTTATTCTTTTGTATCTGGTGGTTCAATTTTCCCAAAACATTTATTGAAACTGTTCTTTCTCCATTGTATGTTCTTGGCTACTTTGTGATAATTTTTTAAAAATATATTTTTATTAATTTCAGGGAGGAAGGAAGAGGGAGAGAGAGATAGAAACATCATTGATTGGCTACCTCCTGCATACTCCCCACTGGGGATCGAGCCCACAACCTGGGCATGTGCCCTTGACTGGAATTGAACTGAGCCAAAGCGGCTAGGGCTCCTTTGTAATAAATTAATTGACCATATAGATGTGGGTTTATTTCTCAGCTCTCTATTTTGCTCCATTGATCTCTGTTTGTTTTTATGCCAATACTGAGCTGTTTTGATTGCTATAGCTTTGCAATATAGTTTGAAATCAGGATGTGACAACTATTCACACCTTCAACAGCAAAAATATATGCAAATTTTAACATTATAGTTTTATTTTTACAAAGTAGTTTTTATATGTTTAAAATTTATTTTTCTTTTACTTATTTATTAAAATACAATTGACATATGACATTGTATTAACTTAAGGTGAACAGCATGTTAATTTGATACATACAGAGTGTGGCAAAAGTAGGTTTACAGTTGTGAGTATGCAAAGCAAGTGTATTCTTATACTATTATATACTTGCATTTTTATTTATTAATTATTGTATTCCATACAAACAACTGTAAACCTACTTTTACCCCACCCTGTATATAGTAATATGATTGCCATTGTAGCAATAATTAACATTTGTATCATGTTATATAATTATCCTTTCTTTTTAGTGGTTTGGTTAATGCCATAGTCTTTTGTGTGTGTGTGTTTTTAATATTTTTGGCCCTTCATGGACCATATATATATATACATACATATATATATATATATATATATTATTGATTTTAGAGAGGAAGGGAGAGGGAGAGAGAGATAGAAACATCCATGATGAGAGAGAATCATTGATCAGCTGCCTCCTGCATGCCCCCTACTGGGGATCGAGCCCGCAACCCGGGCATGTGCCCTTGGCCGGAATTGAACCTGGGACCCTTCAGTCTGCAGGCCAACGCTCTATCCATTGAGCCAAACCAGCTAGGGCCATGGGTCATACTTCTTTAAAAGGAATATTTTAAAATTGATTTTTAGAGAGAGGAAGGGAGAAGGAGAGAAACATCGGTGTGAGAGCAAAGCATCCATTGGCTGCCTCCTGCACACACACCCCTTAGTGGGGAATGAGCCAGCAACCCAGGCATGTGCGTCCACAGAAATTGAACCAGCAACCTTTTAGCACATGGGTTGACACCCAACCAACTGAGCCATAGTAATAAAAACCATGGCCAAGGCTTAATGCCATAGTTTGAAAAAATTCTATAACTAAGAAAGGCGTAATGAAATTGTTACTTTTGGTCTGTTATTAAGGACATCTCTATACTTAGGTTTAAAAACCAAAGTGGAAATTAGTTTATTGTGTTAATATGAGGTTTGCTTCAGTTTAATTTAGACTTTTGAAAGTTAACACTGCAGGGCACTCTTTTTGAAGAGAATATTGATTGTCCTAGCTCAGTGGTTGGCAAACTCATTAGTCAACAGAGCCAAATATCAACAGTACAATGATTGAAATTTCTTTTTGAGAGCCAAATTTTTTAAACTTAAACTTCTTCTAATGCCACTTCTTTAAAATAGACTCGCCCAGGCTGTGGTATTTTGTGGAAGAGCCACACTCAAGGGGCTAAAGAGCCGACCCCACGGCCCTACCTGGTTTGGCTCAGTGGATGGAGCCTTGGCCTGCGGACTGGAGGGTCCCAGGTTTGATTCTGGTCAAGGGCACATGCCTGGGTTAGAGGTTCGATTCCCAGTACGGGGCATGTAGAAGGCAGCTGATTAGTGATTCTCTTTCATCATTGATGTTACTCTTTCTCTCTCCCTCTCCCTTCCTCTCTGAAATCAATAAAAAAAAAAATTCTTTTTTTTCTTCTTTTTATTGTTTAAAGTATTACATAAGTAGTACATATATCTCCTTCCCCCCCCCCCATTGGCCTTCCCCCGGCCTCCTCTACCCTCTGTCGCATGCCCTCATCCCAACCCCCCAGTGTCTTGAGTCCATTGGTTGTGCTTATATGCATGCATACAAGTCCTTTGGTTGATCTCTTTCCCCCCCTCCCCAACACTCCCTAGCATTCCCGCTGTAATTTGACAGTCTGTTCGGTGCTTTACTGCCTCTGTATCTATCTTTTTGTTCATCTGGTTATAATGTTCCTTATTTTTCATAAATGAGTGAGATCATGTGGTATTTTTCTTTCATTGCCTGGCATATCTCACTTAACACAATGCTCTCCAGGTCCATCCATGCTGCTGCAAATGGTAAAAGTTCCTTCTTTTTTATAGCAGAGTAGTATTCCATTGTGTAGATGTACCATGGTTTACTAATCCACTCATCTGCTGATGGGCATTTAGGCTGTTTTCAAATCTTAGCTATGGTGAATTGTGCTGCTATGAACATAGGGGCGCATATATCTTTTCTGATTGGTGTTTCTAGTTTCTTGGAATATATTCCTAGAAGTGGGATTACTGGGTCAAATGGCAGTTCCATTTTTAGTTTTTTGAGGAAACTCCATACTGTTCTCCACAGTGGCTGCACCAGTCTGCATTTCCACCAGCAGTGCATGAGGGTTCCTTTTTCTCTGCATCCTCGCCAGCACTTGACATTTGTTGATTTGTTGATGATAGCCATTCTGACAGGGGTGAGATGGTACCGCATTGTCCTTTTGATTTGCATCTCTCAGATAATTAGTGACTTTGAGCATGTTTTCATATGTCTCTTGGTCTTCCTTCTGTCTTCCTTCGAAAAGATTCTATTTAGGTCCGTTGCCCATTTTTTTATTGGATCATTTATCTTCCTTTTATTAAGTTGTATGATTTCCCTGTAAATGTTGGAGATTAAACCTTTATCAGTGATAACATTTGCAAATATGTTCTCCCATACAGTAGGCTTTCTTGTTGTTTTGTTGATGGTTTCTTTTGCTGGGCAAAAGCTTTTTATTGTGATGCAGTCCCATTTGTTTATTTTCTCTTTAGTTTCCATTGCCCTAGGAGCAGTATCAGTGAAGAAATTGCTTTGGCATATATCTGAGATTTCTCAGCCTGTGGATTCCTCTAGTATTTTTATGGTTTCCCGTCTTATGTTTAAGTCCTGTATCCATTTTGAGTTTATTTTTGTGTATGGTGTAAGTTGATGGTCTAGTTTCATTTTTTTGCATGTATCTGTCCAATTTTCCCAACACCATTTATTGAAGAGACTGTCTTGACTCGATTGTATGTTCATGCCTCCTTTGTCAAATATTAATTGAGCATAGTAGTTTGGATCGATTTCTGGGTTCTCTATTCTATTCCATTGGTCTATATATCTGTTCTTGTGCCTCCAGTACCAGGCTGTTTTGAGAACAGTGGCTTTGTAATACAGCTTGAAATCTGGTATTGAGATCCTACCTACTTTGTTCTTCTTTCTCAGGATTGCTGTGGCTATTCGGGGTCTTTTTTTTTTTTTTATTCCAGATGAATTTTTGGAGAGTTCTTTCTAGGTCTGTGAAATATGACTTTGGTATTTTAATGGGGAGTGCATTGAATCTGTAGATTGCTTTGGGTAGTATGGACATTTTAATGATGTGGATTCTACCAATCCATGAACACGGTATGTTCTTCCATCTGTTTATGTCTTCCTCTACCTCTTTTTTCAGTGTCCTGTAGTTTTCCGCGTATAGGTCTTTTACCTCCTTAGTTAAGTTTATTCCTAGGTATCTTAATTTTTTTGGTGTGATAGTAAATGGGATTGCTTTCTTAGTCTCTCTGTCTGTAAGTTCACTATTGGTGTATAGAAAGGCCATAGATTTCGTGGCATTAATTTTGTATCCTGCTACATTGCCGAATTCATTTATTAAGTCTAATAGTTTTTTGATGGAGTCTTTCAGGTTTTTTATTTACAATATCATGTCATCTGCGAATAAGGACAGCTTTACTTCTTCTTTTCCAATTTGGATGCCTTTTATTTCTTCTTTTTGTCTAATTGCAATGGCTAGTACTTCAAGTACTATGTCGAACAGGAGTGGTGACAGTGGGCATCCCTGTCTTGTTCCTGTTCTTAGGGGAAATGGTTTTAGTTTTTGCCCATTGAGTATGATGTTGGCTGTGGGTTTATCATATATGGCTTTTATTATGTTGAGGTATGATCCTTCTATTCCCACCTTGCTGAGAGTTTTTATCAAGAAAGGGTGTTGGATTTTGTCAAATGCTTTTTCTGCATCAATTGATATGACTATGTGATTTTTATCTCTCAATTTGTTTATGTGATGCATCACATTTATTGATTTGCAGATATTGTACCATCCTTGCATCCCTGGGATAAATCCTGCTTGGTCATGGTGTATGATCTTTCTGATGTACTGCTGGATCCGGTTTGCTAGAATTTTGTTGAGGATTTTGGCATCTATGTTCATGAGGGATATTGGCCTGTAATTCTCTTTCATTGTGTTATCTTTATGTGGTTTTGGTATTAGGGTGATGCTGGCTTCATAGAATGAGCTTGGGAGTGTTCCTTCCTCTTGAATTGTTTGGAATAGTCTGAGGAGGATAGGTTTTATTTATTCCTTGAATGTTTGGTAAAACTCCCCTGTGAAGCCATCTGGCCCTGGGCTTTTGTTTGCTGGAAGCTTTTTGATGACTGCTTCAATTTATTCCATAGTTATTGGCCTATTGAGCTGTTTAGATTCTTCCTGATTGAGTTTTGCAGGTTATATTTTTCTAAGAATATGTCCATTTCCTCCAGGTTGTCCAGTTTGTTGGAATAGAGTTGTTCATAGTATTTTTTAACAATCCTTTGTATTTTGTTGGTATCTGTTGTTATTTCTCCTCTTTCATTTCTGATTTTGTTTATTTGGGTCCTCTCTCTTTGCTTCTTGGTGAGCCTGGCTAGAGGTTCATCAATCTTATTTATCCTTTCAAAGAACCAGCTCTTGGTTTTGTTGATCTTTTGTATTGTCTTTTTGGTCTCTATGTCGTTTATCTCCACTCTGATCTTTATAATTTCCTTCCTTCCGCTTACACTGGGTTTTTCTTGTTGCTCTCTTTCTAACTCTGAGTTGTAGGGTTAGGTAATTTATTACCATTGTTTCTTGTTTTTTGCAGTGGGCTTGTAGAGCTATGAACTTCCCTCTCAAGACTGCTTTCGCTGTGTCCCATAGATTTTGGATTGTTGAGTTTTCATTGTCATTTGTTGCCATGATGTTTTTTATTTCTTCTTTGATCTCTCTGGTAACTCAGTCATTGTTTAATAGCAAGCTATTTAGTCTCCATGTGTTTGATTTTTTTGGATTGTTTTTATTGTAGTTGATTTCCAATTTTATGCCACTGTGATCTGAGAAGATGCTTGATATGATTTCTATCTTCTTGAATTTAAGAGACTTTACCTATAACCCAATATATGGTCTATCTTTGAAAATGACCCATGTGCACTTAAAAGGATGTATATTCAGTGGCTTTGGGGTGAAATGTTCTGAAGATGTCAATTAATTCCATCTGGTCTAGTGAGTCATTTAGGATTGATGTTTCTTTGCTGATATTTTGTTTAGAGGATTTGTCCAATGGTGATAGTGGGGTATTAAAGTCTCCTACTATGATTGTATTGCTGTCAATATCTCCTTTGATATCCTCCAGGAGTTTTTTTTTAATGTATTTGGGTGCTCCTGTATTGGGTGCATATATGTTTACCAGAGTTATTTCTTCTTGTTGGATTGCTCCCTTTAGTATTATGAAGTGGCCTTCCTTATCTCTTGTTATGTCCTTCATTTTGAGATGTAATTTGTCAGAAATAAATATTGCTACCCTAGCTTTTTTTTCATTTCCATTCACCTGAAAAACCTTTTTCCATCCCTTCACCCTCAGTCCGTGTGCGTCTTTTTTTCTGATGTGGGTTTCTTATAGACAGCAGATATATGGGTCATGTTTTCTTATCCAATCTGTTACCCTTTGTCTTTTGATTGGGGCATTTAATCCATTTACATTTAAAGTTATTATTGATAGGTACTTGTTTGTCGCCATTTTTATTCTTTACCCCATTGTTCCTTCTTCGCTTCCTATTTCTTTTTTCTTTTCTTTTTTTTTTACAGCAGACCCTTTAGCATTTCTTGCATTGCTGGTTTGTTGGTAATGAACTCCCTTAGTCCTTTTTTGTCTGTGAAGCTCCTGATTTCACCTTCAGTTTTGATTGATAGCCTTGTTGGGTACAGTATTCTTGGATTCAGACCCTTCCTTTGCATGACTTTGTATATTTCATTCCATTCCCTTCTGGCCTGATGTGTTTCTGTTGAGAAATCAGTCGCGAGGAGAAACCAAGATTGCGGCATAGGTTAAACACCTAACCTACAGCCTGGCACAACAATTTCAAAAATACAACTAAAAGTCAAAACGGACATCATCCAGAACCACAGGAAAGCTGGCTGACTGAAATGCCCACAACTAGAAGGAAAGAGAAATCCACAAGGAAAATCAGAGGAGCCGTAAAAGCCTGAGGTATGGAGACACGGGCGGAGACACGAGCACGCGCGCGTGCGGGGAGGATGGAGCTGGAGAGGCAGGGGCGGCTGACGGCCTCGCCGGCGTTCTCTAGCAGGAAGGAGATAAAAGCTCCAGATTGCGCTGAACCCCAGCTCCAACTGCACTGAACCCCAGTTCCGGGCGAAACCCTGGGAAGCCAGGCTCATGCTGGGGGAATCTGGGCTGTGGGGCGGAAACACAGAGGAGCGGCGAAAGGCAGAGCTCCGGAGGCGCGCACGGGAATGCGCGCAGAGGACGAACTGTTGCCTGTGCCGCTGAATTGCCCTGGCGGGGAGGAGACAGGGGCTCCGGACCGTGCTGAACCCCAGTTCCGACTGCACTGAACCCCAGTTCCGGGCAAGACCCTGGAAAGCCAGGCTCATACTGGGGAAATCTGGGCTGTAAGGCGGAAATGCAGAGAAGCGGCGAAAGGCAGAGCACCGGAGATGCGCCCAGGAATGCGCCCAGAGGATGGTCTGTTGACTGTGCTGCTGAATTGCCCTGGTGGGAAGGAGACAAAAGTGCCAGACTGCAGTGAGCCCCATTTCCGACTACACTAAAACCCAGTTCTGGGCGAGAATCTGGGAATCCAGATTCATTGGGGGAGAGACTAGACTGTTTGGCAGCGGGCGAAACTCCAGGGCGCTTTTCTCTCAGAGGTGTTTGCAGGGAGTACAGAGGAACACTGAGACACAGGAACCTCATAGGGCGGGGCTGGCGGGAAGCCAAGGCTGTAGGCTCCACCCTGAAACTCCGCCCCATCCAAGCTGAGCACAGAGGCTTTTACAATTTTGCAAGTCTAGTTGGATAAGGCTGTCTCCCGGCATAGACACAGCTGATCCTCACAGCTAATTGGACTGGAGGTCAAATCCTCCCAGTTTACCAACAGCAATCAAGGCTTAACAATACCAAGACTTTGCACTCAGCCCACAAAGGGGGGTATCAAGAGCAACCACCTAGGGAGATTGGGGAAGCTGAGCTATAGGGAGGCAGGTCACGAATAGAAGGGATGAAGGAAAGTAAACTAATGGACGACACAGTGTTCAGAACCACATTTATAAGGTTACTTAAGAATCTTCTGGAGGACCAAGATGGCGGCATAGGGCCGACGCCTGATTGTTGCCTACCACAACAATTTTGAAACTACAACTGGAAAGCAGAGCAGACACCATCCAGAACAATGGCCGGAGGAATTGCTGAGAAGGAATTGACCGATGGGAGTTGGGATCGGGAAGACGAGGCCCCGCTGGGTCCCGGATCCAGGTGCACTTGCCCAGCGACTGGTCGCCGCTGCAGACCTGAGTGCTGCTGCAGCGACCTCGGACAAGCCCGCCGCCGCACACCGGGCGCACCGGAGCTTCGCTGAGCCCGCCGCCCAGCGAGTTCCGTGGCAGCCGCTCCGGAGCTTTGAGAAAATGGCCAAAGGAATTGCTGAGAGGGAATTGACCGACAGGAATTGGGATCAAGAAGACGAAGCCCCGCTGGGTCCCAGGTCCGGGTGAGGCCGCGCCCCTGGGTCCAGGTGAGGCCACGCGCCCCTGGGTCCGGGTGTAGCTGGATCCCAGGTCCGGGTGAGGCCGTGCGCCCCTGGATCTGGGTGAGGCTGAGTCCCCGGGTCCGGGTGAGGCCATGCGCCCCTGGATCCGGTTGAGGCTGGGTCCCGGGTCTGGATGAGGCCGCGCCCCTGGGTCTGGGTGTAGCTGGATCCCGGGTCCGGGTGAGGCCGTGCACCCCTGGATCTGGGTAAGGCTGGGTCCTGGCTCCGGGTGAAGCTGGATCCCGGGTCCGGGTGAGGCTGTGCGCCCCTGGATCTGGGTGAGGCTGTGTCCCGGGTCCAGGTGAGGCCGTGCCCCTGGGTCCGGGAGAGGCCACGCACCCCTGGGTCCGGGTGAGGCCACGCACCCCTGGGTCTGGGTGAGGCTGGATCCCGGGACCAGGTGAGGCCGCGCACACCTGGGTCCGGGTGAGGCCACACGCCCCAGGGCCCGGGTGATGCTGGGTCCCAGGTCTGGGTGAGGCCGCGCGCCCCTGAGTCCAGGTGAAGCTGCGCCCCTGGGTCCGGGCAAGACCAAACCAGAGGGAGTCGGACCTGCATTACCACCATTTGTCCACCATCCAGAGCTGAGGGGTCAGTGCCGACATGTACACATAAAGAACTGGTGGACATTGAAATTGGGTCTCAAAAGAACTGTTGGTCCTGAAAGAAACTTACTACAGACTGATTCATTTGCCTGTCAGCATAACTATTATTGCTCGTCTCACATTCAGTTCTTATAAGTATTATGTCTAGTAACACATGATCTCACTCATCTAGGGGAAATGATGAACAACATAGACTGATGAACAAGAACAGACCCAGAAATAAGGAGGCATCGATTGGACTGTCGGGCCTCAGAGGGAGGGTAGGGGAGGGTGGGGGGAGGGGGAGAGATCAACCAAAGGTCCTGTGTGCATGCATACAAGCCTAACCAATGGTTAGGGACAACAGGGCGGTGGGGGCATCCGTGGGGAGGGGTGGGGGATGGGAATGGGGGGATGAGGACAAATATGTGACACCTTAATCAATAAAGAAATTTAAAAAAAAAAAAGAGAGAGAAATCAGTCGCTAGCCTGATGGGGGATCCTTTGTAGGTAACTTTCTGTCTCTCTCTAGCCACTTTTAATATTCTTACTTTGTCATTGGTGTTTGCCAATTTAATTATAATGTGCCTTGGCGTCGGTCTTTTGGGGTTCATTTTGCTTGGGACTCTGTGAGCTTCTTGGATTTGTGTGAATTTTTTTCTTCCCTATATCAGGGAAGTTTTCTGTCACTATTTCTTCAAATAGGTTTTCTATTCCTTGCTCAGTTTCCTTTCCTTCTGGCACCCCTATTATGTGGATGTTGTTTTGTTTCCTGTTGTCCCAAAGTTCCCTTAGGCTCTCCTCCTGCTTTTTAATTTTTTTTTTCCTAGAAGCTGCTCTATTTTTGTATTTTTTCCTACCCTGTGTTCTAGCTCACTGATGTGGTCCTCTGCTTCTTCTAGTCTACTCTTGATGCTTTCTATTGAGTTCTTTACAGCAGCGATGTCATTTTTCATTTCTTCTTGGTTCTTCTTCATTTCCTCTTGGTTCTTACACATATTGTCGAATTTGTCTTCCATTCTTTTCAGCCACCTTATGACCATTTCTCTGAATTCTTTCTCTGACAGGTTGCTTGCCTCCATTTTGTTTACTTCCTTTTCTGGTGATGCCTGCTTTTCTTTCATATGCAGGCTGTTTCTTTGTCTCCCCATGATCTCTCTTTTCCGGGTGTCTGGTTATGTAGTTCTCTCTCTCCTTTCTGTGGTGGAGTGTAGAGCTCCTCTGAATCCGTGTGCTTGTGCCACTTAGGGACCGATGTTCTCGGGTTCGCAGCTGTTCGGTGGGTGTTGTAGCTGTAGATTTTCAGGCTTCCGATAACATCCACTTTCCCCTTCAAGATGGCGTGGTCTCTGCGTCCGATCCAGTCACTCTGGGAGGGAGCCCAGCAGCAGTGGGGGCTGCCTGATCAGGAGAGCCCTGTCCAGCAGTTCCCCATTGTCTCCAGGAGTATAGCCATCCCTCAACTCACCAACAAACACTCCCCGTGCGACCACACACTCTCCCTTTGTTTTCTCACTCTCACAGTATCTTGCAGTCTGCCTTCCCATTGGCAGCCATCTTCTTTCAAAAAATATATTTAAAAAAATAAAAAAATATTGATTTGAGAGAGAGAGAGAGAGAGAGATTTGTGGTTCCACTTACTTATGCATTCAATGGTTGATTCTTGCATGTGCTCTGACCAGGGATCAAACCCACTGTCTTTGCTTATTGGGATGATGCTCTAATCAACTTAGCTACCAGCCAGGGCTACAGAGCACAGTGATGTTTTGTACCAAAATTTGGAAACTAGATCTGACCTCTGACCTGAATGTAGCATTTAATGAATCACTTTGTAGAGCAGGGTTATGGTTTAGGTACCTGAAACAATTTGATTTTTTTCAATGTTATGGTATCTTGTAGATCATATTGCAATTATCTGTTTGCATGTCTGTGTTCCTATCAATTCTTTTTCTTTAATTTTTCAATTATGGTTAGTTTCAATTATAGTTAACATAAAATATTATTAGTTTCAGGTATATAACATAGTGATTAGACATTTATATAGCTTACTATAAGTCTTGTACCCACCTGGCACCATACATAATTATTACAGTGACAATTTGATGTCTTTACAAACATTTTTTATGCCCTATCTGGTTTGGCTCAGTGGATAGAGCATCAGCCTGTGGACTGAAGGGTCCCAGGTTCAATTCTGGTCAAGAGCACATGCCTAGGTTGTGGGTTCAATCCCCAGTAGGGGGCATGCGGGAGGCAGCCAATCAATGATTTTCTCTCATCATTAATGTTTCTATTACTCTCTCCCCTCTCCCTTCTTCTTTGAAATCAATAAAAAATATATAAAAATATTTTTTACTTTGAAATGATTATGGACTCACAGGAAGTAGCAAAGTAGTACAGAGTCCCATTAACCCTTTACCCAGCTTCCCCCCAATGGTGAGATATTATATAACTGTAGTGTAATATCATGACATCATTTTATATTAATAGTGGTTTAGAGTTGAGTCAATATATGCAGCAGAGAAAACAAACCAATTGTCCAAAATTAATTTTCTCTCAGATGTAATTTCATCTGGCTCTACTGAAGATTACATAGAGAAGTGGTGGCATGCTTTTTTAAGATAAATAACTTTTAGGCTGGCCAGTTTTGCTCAGTGTTGAGCATTGACCTATGAACCAGAGGTTATATTTTGATTCCTGGTCAGGGCACATGCCCAGGTTGCTGGCTGGATCCCCAGTGTGGGGCATGCAAGAGGCAACCAATCAATGATTCTCTCTCATCATTGATGTCTCTATCTCTCCCTTCCTCTCTGAAATCAATAAAAAGAATATATCTTTTAAAAAGATAAACTTTAATCATGTAAAAGGTGGTAATTCTTGTGTGCAAGAGAACACTTCAATAGTTAGAATATGCTTTGTTAAACTTCATCTGCTTTAAATTTAACACAGTGCATAATGTTTAGTTGATCAACCTTTGATTCTTTCCAAATTCATATGTCCTCAAAATTTTAGTTGAATGTCTTCTATATTCAGTTTCCTATAATTTAATGTGACAATTCTTAAGTCACATCATAGCACATTTAATTCTGTAGAATAGATTGTGCTATTCTAAGAGATAATATGGCAGTTTAAGACCTAATGGTACTCCTACACATTAATATCTCAATATAAATAATCATTATATTCACTACTTATCTGCTTTAAGTGAAATATGTATAAATATTTTGGCAAAGCAGCCCACCCATGTGGATGGATGAACAGAGCTAAGATTTCCTGTGCCTTTAGGTTTATAATCTATTCTGTAGGCATCTGAAATTTGCCTTCCAGGCATGCTGAGAGCTCAGTGATATGGACTAGCAAAGTGGAAGAGAAGCTGAGAACCATCAAGGCCAAGATGAAAAGAACTAATTCAACCACACACCTGGTTCTAGGGAAGCATATTTTGCATTTTTAAAACAGAATATTTTCCACAACTGAACCTTTAAACATACTGGTATGATCTGTGCATCTGGATTTCAAGGAGAGGAAGAAAAAAATATTTTTCAGGAAAAAGTCCGCAATTCAGGGCCCATCATATGTTTTACCTTTTAATATACAAAACAAGGTTGGACATTTCCAACCATATATATAATGTCTTTTAAAGAGAGAGGACGGGTGAAGGAGGGGGAGAGAGAAACATCGGCTGCCTCCTGCACGCCCCTACTGGGGCATGTGTCTTGACTGGGAACCCTTCATTGCACGGGAATACTCCCAACCAACTGAACCACACCGGCCAGGGCATGTTAACCATTTTTAAGTGTCTAATTCAGTGGCATTCAATATATTCACAATGTTGTGCAACCATCAACACTAACTGTTTCCAAAACGTTTTCATCACTCCAAACAGAACTCTAATCATTAAGCACTTTCTCTCATTTCCCCATTCCCCTGGTAACCTCTATTCTACTTTCTGTCGCTGTTAACTTGATTTTTCTAGATATTTCATGGAAGTGGAATTATACATTATTTGTCCTTTTGTGTTTGGCTTATTTCCCTTGCATAATGTTTTCAAGATTTATCTATGTTGTAGCATGTGTCAGAATGTTATTCTTTTTAAAAAAAAATGTCTGAATAATCCATTGTATGTATATGCCACGTTGTATTTATCCATTCCTCCTCTGCTGGACGCTTAACGTTGTTTCCACCTTTTGGCCACTGTGAATAATCTGCAATGAACATTTCTGTCCAAGTATCTGAGTCCATTTTTAGTTCTTTTGGGTATATACCCAGGAGCAGTTGCTGGGTCTTATGGTAATTTTATGTTATGATTTTGAGGATCTATCACTGTTTTCCCTAGCAACTGCCACATTTTAAATTCTCACCAGCAAAGTACAAGTGTTCCAATTTCTCTATACTCTTGCTAACACTTGTTATTTTATGTTTTTTTAATAGCCATTTTAATAAGTTTAAGGTTCATAGTACCTCACTGTACTTTTGATTTGCATTTCCCTAGTGCAATGATGGGCAACCTTTTGAGCTTGGTATGTCAAACTTCGCCAAAAAACTGAGCATAACTCGGGTAGTGTGTCACTTTGAGGAAAAAACTAACTCCAAGACTCTAGTCGCAAATGTTTCATCCTCAGGCGCAGCAAATGTTTCATCCTTGCCATGCGGCCGCGTGTCATCAGAAATGGCTACGCGTGTCAGTGCTGACATGCGTGTCATATGTTTGCCATCACTGCCCTAGTGACTTATGACATTGAGTATATTTTCTTTCTTTTTAAAAATATATTTTTATTGATTTCAGAGAGGAAGGGAGAGGGAGAGAGAGAGAGAAACATCAATGATGAGAGAGAATCATTGATAAGCTGCCTCCTGCACGCCCCACACTGGGGATCAAGCCCACAACCTGAGCATGTGCCCTGACCAGGATTAAACTCGGTGATCTCCTGGTTTATAGGTTGGCGCTCAATGACTGAGCCACACTGGCCGGACTTGAGCATCTTTTCATGTGCTTATTGGCCTTTTCTAGCTATATCTTTGTAGAAAGACTCTATGCAAGTCCTTTACCCAATTTCGAATTGGTTTTTGTTGATGTTGATTGTAGGAGTTGTAAATGTTCTAAATATTCTACATATTAAACTTATCAGATACATGATTTGTAGATATTTTCTCTCATTCTGTAAGTTGTCTTTTCACTTTTTTGATGTTGTCCTTTAATGCACAAAAGTTTTTAATTTTGGTGTTCACTTCATTTTTTTTCTTTTGTTGCTCATACGTTTGATGCCATATGTAAGAATTCATTGCCAAATACAAGGCCATGAAGATCTATTCTTATGGTTTCTACTAAGTTTTATGGTTTGGGCTCTTATATTTAGGTCATTGATGCATTTTGAGTTAATTTTTATATCTTTGCTGTGGCATAGGAACCCAAATGTATTCTTTTTAAAAAATTTTTATTGATTTCAGAGAGGAAAGGAGAGGGAGAGAGATAGAAACATCAATGATGAGACATTGATCTGCTGCCTCCTGCAGGCCCCACACAGGGGATTGAGCCCACAACATGGGCATGTGCCCTGACCGGGAATCAACCATGACTTCCTAGTTCATAGGTCAAAGCTCAACCACTGAGCCACACCGGCCAGGCCAAATTTATTCTTTCTTTTTCAAATTTATTCTTTAATTGTAGAAATCTAGTTGTTCCAGCACCATCTGTTGAGGAGACTATTTTTTCTCCATTGAAGGGATGTGGCACCCTTATTAAAAATCAATTTGCCATAGACACAGGGATTTATTTCTGGACTCTCGGTTCTATTTTATTGGTCTATTTGTCTACCTTTATGCCAGTACCAGACAATGTTTTGAAATCAGGAAGGTGAGACCTCTGTCATTGTTATATTTTAGGATTGTGTTGGCTATTCAGGTCCTTTGAAATTCCATATGAATTTCAGCATCAATTTTTGCATTTCTGCAAAAACGAAGCTGTTGGAATTTTGATAGGGATTGCATTGAATCTGTAGGTCACTTTGGGTAGTATTGTCAAGCTAACAATATTGTCTTATTTGATGAACAAAAACAGATCCAGAGACAGAGAAGCATCGATCAGACTGTCAAACCTCAGAGGGAAGGTAGGGGAGGGTGGGGGTAAGGGGGAGAGATCAACCAAATGACGTGTATGCATGCATATAAGCCTAAACAATAGACACAGACAACAAGGGGGTGAGGGCATGAGTGGGGTGGTGGTGGAGGGGTAATGGGGGGATGAGGACACATATGTAATACCTTAATCAATAAAGAAATTAAAAACAAACAAACAATATTGTCTTCTTACCCATGAACACAGGATATCTTTCCATTTATTTAAGTCATGTTTAATTTCTTTCAGCAATATTTTGTAGTTTTCAGTGTAAAAGTCTCTCATTCCTTGGTTACATTTATTCCTAGGCATTTTATTTTATTGATTTATTTTTAAATATATATTTTTATTGATTTCAGAGAGAAAGAGAGAAGAGGAGAGGAATAAAAACATCAATGATGAGAGAGAATCATTGATCGGCTGCCTCCTGCACGCCCCACACTGGGGATCGAGCCCACAACCAGGGCATGTGCCCTGACCGGGAATCTAACTGTGATCTCCTGGTTCATAGGTTGATGCTCAATCACTAAGCCACACTGGCTGGGCAACATTTTATTATTTTAGATGATCTTATAAATGAAATTACTTAATTTCATTTTCAGATTGCTCATTGTTGGAATGTAGAAACAAAACGGATTTTTGCATGCTGTTCTTGTACCCAGCAACTTTGCTGGATTTGTTTAGTAGCTTTCATGTGAAATGTTTAATATATGGGATTATGTTTTCTGAGAATAGAGATAGTTTTACTCCTTCCTTTTTCAATATGGATGCTGCTATTTATTTCTTTTTCTTGGCTATTGCTCTGTCTAGAACTTCCAGTACAATGTTGAATAGCAGTGGTGAAAGCAGGCATCATTCTTTTGTTCCTAATCTTAGGGGAAGAGCTTTTAGTCTCTCACCATTGAGTATAATGTTAGCTGTGAGTTGTTCATAAATGCTCATTATTGTGTTGAAGAGGTTCCCTTCTAAGCATAGTTTCCTGAGTGTTTTTTTTTTTTTTATCATGAAAGGATATTGATTTTGTCAAATGCCTTTTCTGCATCAATTGAGATGATCATGTGAGTTTTTCCCTTTTTTCCATTAATGTGATGAACTACTCATGCATTCTTGGAATAAATCTCATTTGGTCATGGAGTATAATTCTTTTAATACTAGAGGCCTGGTGCATGACATTCATGTACTGGGGGGGGGGAATGGGGGGCACTCAGCCCGGCCTGTGCCCTCTTGCAGTCCAGGACCCCTCAGGGTATGTCCACCTGCCAGCTTAGGCCCGCTCCCCCGAGGGGTCCTTAGCACTGCCACAGAGGTGGGAGAGGCTCCTGCCATGGCAGCTGCACTTGCCAGCAAGCCAGGCTCACAGCTGGAGAGCACAGCGGCAGCGCTAAGGAGCAACGAGTCCTGTGAGAGCACACTGACCACCAGGGGGCAGCTCCTGCATTGAGCGTCTGCCCCCTGGTGGTCAGTGCACGTCATAGCGACCGGTCATTCTATTGTTCAGTCTATTTGCATATTAAGGTTTTATTATTTAGGATGCTGTTGGATTCAGTTTGCTAGTCTTTTCTTGAGAAATGTTGCATCTATGACATTATTATTTTGCATAAGGGATATTAATCTGTAATTTTCTTTTCTTTTAATCCTCATCTGAGGATATTTTTCCATTGATTTTTAGAGAGAATGGAAGGGAGGAGGTGAGTGAGAGGGAGGAACATCAATGAGAGACACGTTGATTGGTTGCCTCCCGCACGCACCCCAACCAGGGCCAGGTATAGAGCCTGCAACCAAGGTATGTGTCCTTGACCGGAATTGAACCTGGGACCCTTTAGTCTGCAGGCCGACACTCTATCCACTGAGCCAAACTGGCTAGGACTGTACTTTTATTTTCCTGTGATGTGTTTATCTGGCTTTAGGATCTATCTAGCTAGCTTCATAGAATAAGTATTTTTTTTGGAAGGGCTTGAAAAGGATTGGTGTTAATTTTCCTTTATAGTTTTGGTAGAATTCAACAGTGAAGCAAGCAATCTGAGCTTTTCTTTTTTTGGGAGGTTTTTGATAAGAGACCTCTAACAAGCAAAGACACTAAATCTGTTAAGATTTTCTGCTTCTTCTTAAACCATTTAGGTAATGTGTGTTTCTAGAAATTTGTCCATTTCATCTAGATTATCTAATTTCTCAATGTGCAGTTGTTCCATCATTAATGTCCCCATTTAATTTTTTAAATATATATTTTTATTGATTTCAGAGAGAGGAAGGGAAAGGGAGATAGAAACGTCAATGATGAGAGAGAATCATTGATCAGCTGCCTCCTGCACACCCCCTACTGGGGATGTGCCCGCAACCAAGGTACATGCTCTTGACCGGAATCGAACCTGGGACCCTTCAGTCTGTAGGCCAACGCTCTATCCACTGAGCCAAACCAGTCAGGGCTATTTCTCCTGTTTTTCTATTCTCATTTATTTGTCTCTGCTCTAGTTTTTTTAATCTTTATTGTTGAGAGTATTACAGAGGCCCTCCTTTACTTCCCCCATTGTCCTTCTCCACCCAGTTCCCATCCTTCTCACGAGAGGCTTCCAGCCGAGATTTTTAAAAAAAACCACATGTGGGTGTCAGACTAGCTCATTCAGCGCATCCACCCCTCCTACCAGTATTGATGTGCTTTCTTATTTACTTCGCTAGTTGTAGGATTTCCATTCAGCCAGATTTCAGGTGGGTCTGAATGATGGTTGTTCTGTATTTTAGTTGTACATTTTTTAAAAAAATATTTTTTATTGATTTCAGAGAGGAAGGGAGAGGAAGAGAGAGAGAGAGATAGAAAAGCAACATCAATGATGAGGGAATCATTGATTGGCTGCCTCCTGATCACCCCCCCCTACTGGGGATTGATAGCACAACCCGGGCATGTGCCCTTGACTGGAATCAAACCTGGGACCCTTCAGTCCACAGGCCAATGCTCTACCACTGAGCCAAACCAGCTAAGGCTTAGTTCTAAATTTTGATGTGGCTGTGGGAGGCAGCAAGTACTGGCATTTACCTACACTGCCATCTTGGTTCTCCTAGCTTTAAAAATATGTTTTTATTGATTTTAGAGAGAGTGGAAGGGAGAGGGATATAGAGATTGAAACATCAATGAGAGAGACATTTATCAGTTGCCTCCTGTATTCCACCCTGGGGAATGAGCCCACAACCTGGGCATGTACCCTGAATGGGAATTTTTTTTTATTTTTTTTATTTTTTTTAATGAATCTTTATTGTTCAGATTACAATTGTTTCTCCTTTTTCCCCACATATCTCCCCACCACCCAGTTCCTACCCTCCCTCTGCCCTTACCTCCCCCCTGCCGCTGTCCTTATCCATAGGTGTATGATTTTTGTCCAGTCTCTTCCCATACTCCCCACACAGACACCCCTTTCCCCCTGAGAATTATCAATCCACTCCCATTCTATGCCTGATTCTATTAAGTTCACCAGTTTATTCTGTTCCTCAGATTTTTAATACACTTGACTTTTAGATTCACTTGTTGATAGATATGTATTTGTTGTTCATAATTTTTATCTTTCTTCTTCTTTTTCCTCTTTTTAAAGAATACCTTTCAGCATTTCATATAATGCTGGTTTGGTGGTGATGAACTCCTTTAGCTTTTTCTTATCTGTGAAGCTCTTTATCTGCCCTTCAATTCTGAATGATAACTTTGCTGGGTAGAGTAGTCTTGGTTGTAGGTTCCTGCTATTCATCACTTTGAATATTTCTTGCCACTCCCGTCTGGCCTGCATGGTTTCTGTTGAGAAATTAGCTGATAATCGTATGGGAGCTCCCTTGTAGGTAACTAACTGTTTTTCTCTTGCTGCTTGTAAGATTCCCTCTTTGACTTTTGCTCTTGGCATTTTAATTATGATGTGTCTTGGTGTGGTCCTCTTTGGATTCCTTTTGTTTGGGGTTCTGTGCGCTTCCTGGACTTGTAAGTCTATTTCTTTCATCAGGTGGGGGAAGTTTTCATTCATTATTTCTTCAAATAGGTTTTCAGCATCTTGCTCTCTCTCTTCTTCTGGTACCCCCATAATTCTGATGTTGGTTCGCTTGAAGTTGTCCCAGAGGCTTCTTACACTATCTTCAACTTTCTGAATTCTCTTCTCTTCATGCTTCTCTGGAGGAGTGTCCTTGGCCTCTTTGTATTCCAAATCTTTGAGTTGATTCTTGCAATCCTCTAGTCTGCTTTTGGGTCTCTGTATAATATTTTTTATCTCAGCCAGTGTATGTTTAATTTCTAGTTGGTCCTCATTGAATTTATCGGCCTTTTCCATGAAATTCTTGAAAAACCTTATAACCGTGGTTTTGAACAATATGTCCAGTCGCTTGTTCTCCTCCATTTCTTTGGTTTGTGATCTGTTTCCTTGCCTTCTCATATTCTCTGCTTCCCTAATTTGGTAGGGTAGTTTTGTGTACAAGGTGTCCTATTGGTTCAACGGGTCAGCCTCCCAGTTACTTGAGGTGGACACTCTTGGTGTACCCTTGTGTACTGTGTGTCCCCCAGCAGGAGCTACAGCAAGGGCTAGTTTTCTCCTCCTTTGCTTGGGCGGTTTTGGAGCAGTCTGACTGGAGCTGCAGTTAATTTGGTTGAGCTGCCCCAGAACAGGCCATTTATATGCAAAAGCCGCTGAGTGGAGCCTGGGCGGGTTTGTAGAATGTGCGGGGCGGGGTCTCAGGGCTGGGCGGGGTCTCAGGGCGTCACTAGGCTGGGGCGTGGCCAACGGCGATGGCTGCCGTCAGCTGTCTCTGCCTTTCCACTTTTCCAAGTCCCTGCGCCCTGCACTCCAGCGCAGTAAACAATGATTGCTGGGCGCACCTCTGCAAAAAAGTCACTCTCACTTTCCGACCCGATGGCCGAGAGTCCAGCTTCTCCCCGTAGGTGCCTGGGTCCCCCGAGTGTCCCCAGAAACTGGATTTCAGAGTGATCGGGAGCTTGTCTCCCTGCGGGTTGAAGAAAAGCCGCGCACCCAGCCGCCCACCGCCGGCCCGATTCGCATGCCTCCGTACCTCAGCTTTTCAGCGATTATGTTCCTTTCTCTTCTTAGTTGTAAATCTTCCACTCAGCCAGCTTTCCCGTGGTTCTGGGTGGTAGACGTTTTTGTCTTTTAGTTGTATTTTTGAAATTGTTGTGTGAGGCAGCAGATTAGTTGTTTAACTATGCCGCCATCTTGGTTCCTCTCCCTGAATGGGAATTGAACCATGATCTTCTGGTTCATAGGTCGATGTTCAACCATTGAGCCATGTCCACCGGGCAGTAGTTCACTTTTAACAATATATATATTTTTATTGATTTCAGAGAGGAAGGGAGAGGGAAAGAGAGATTGAAACATCAATGATGAGAGAGAATCACTGATCATCTGCCTCCTGCACGCCCCTAACTGGGGATCGAGCCCGCAACCTGGTCATGTGCCTTTGACCAGAACTGAACCCAGGACCCTTCAGTCCGCAGGCGGACACTCGATCCATTGAGCCAAACCAGCTAGGGACAGTAGTTCACTTTTAATCTCCTTCATTGCATGCTTCATTTCCAGAATTTCTGATTGGTCCTTTTTAAAAGTTTCATTATCTTTGGTAAAGTACTTGTTTTGTTCATTGATTTGTTTTCTAAGTGTACTAAATTACCTGTCACTATTTTCTTGCATCTTGTTGAGTATTTTCAGAATTGCAATCTTGAAATCTCTGTCCTTTATATCACATATTTCCATGTGTTCCTGCTTGCTTTCTAGGGACTTTTCATTTCCTTTCTCGTCATCCTTGTTGCTGGGTTGTCCATGGTATTTGCTGTCCTCCTTTGCTTACGCATTTATCTCTGAGGAGGTGTTTGTATTATTTTCCAGTAGATGGCACTGACTAGCAAGATTTTATACCTCTGTGGTCTCCCAGTCTTAAACCTCCATGGCTTCTGTTTAACAGTACAGTCATGCTGCTTGGGGGTGGCGTTTGCTTTGCCCTCACCATTATGGTGATCCTGACCTCCATGGGGTCCTGTGGCAAGCACTCCTCCTGGGGATCAGTCTCAGAGGGGAACAGTGGTTTTCCTGCAACAGCTCTTGGTTTACAGATAATATGCTCCTGGACCCAACTCCAAGTGCAACAGGAGGTGAGTTTTGGGAGTCAGGTGGCGTCAGAGCTCTATTTTCATTTCTTTGACTGAAATACCACCGCTGGCCTGATAGTGGAAAGCCACATGGCACAACCCCGTGCTCTGTCAGGTGTCTGCTGGCACAGTCACTGTTTGCTGCACTTTGCTCTCCCTGCTGGGCTGCACCCCCCTCACAGCTCTCTGTTCTTCCTGGCTTGCTGAAGGAAGTGTCTGCTACCACGGGCTTCCTCCCCTCTTCTGGCCCCTTTCTGTAGGGCTGTGTCTGTGGGCCTTCTGCGCTTTCCTCCCTTCTCATCTCTCCCAGTTGCCCACCTTAAGATGTTTCAGTTCATGGGTCTCTCAGGAGCGCATCTATGTTGAGCAGGGACTTCTTTGTTGAATTATAGTTGGTTGGCTTGTTGAAATTTCAGAGGGAGAGGGAAAAGTACACTCTTACATCACCAGCCCACATGTTCTATTTTGGAGAATGTTCCCTGTGCACTTGAGAAGAATGTGCATTCTGCTGTTGTCAGAGCATTCTGTGTGTCTGCAGGTATAGATGGTTTATAGTGTTGTTCCAGTTCTGTTTCTTTTTGTTGTTAAATCTTTTTGTTTGTTTTAAATTTCTTTTAATCTTCATTGTTGAAATGATTATGTATGTCTCTTTTTTCCCCTATAGACCCCTTCCAGCACCTCCCCACCCCCCCACTCCAGGCACCTCACCACCCAACTGTCTGTGTCCATGAGTTATGCATAAATGCATATAAGGTCTTTGGTTGATTACTTCCCACTCACCCACACTCCCCTGCCTTCCCTCTTGAGATTCCACACTCTGTTCCATGTCTCTGGATCCACTCTGCTCATCAGTTTATTTTGTTAAATTAGATTCCACATATGAGTATGATGATGTGATAACTTGTCTTTCTATGACTTATCTCACTTAGGTCATACTCTCCAGGTCCCTCCATGCTGTCTCAAAGGGTAAGAGATACTTCTTTTTTACAGCTGCATAGTATTCCATGGTATAAATGTACCACAGCTTTTATATCCACTTATCTACTGACTAGAGGCCCAGTGCACAAAATTCATGCACTTGGGGCAGGGAGGGTCCCTCAGCCTGGGCTATATCCTCTCGCAGTCCGGGAGCCTTCAGGGGATGTCTGACTGATAGCTTAGGCTCGCTCCCTACAGGGAGCAGGCCTAACCTGTCAGTTGGACACCTTTAGTGCTGCGTTGGAGGCAGGAGAGGCTCCCGCCACCACCGCTGCGCTCGCCAGGTGTGAGCCTGTGCTGAGTGGTACTCCCCCTGTGGGAGCGCACTGACCATCAGGGGGCAGCTCCTTCATTGAGCATCTGCCCCCTGGTGGTCAGTGTATGTCATAGCAACCAGTCATTCTGCCATCAGGCCAAAACTGGCTCTTCGACATCCCCCAAGGGGTCCCAGATTGCGAGATGGTGCAGGCCAGGCTGAGGGACTCCACCAGTGCATGACCAGGGCTGAGGATGGATGTGGGAGGTTGGCCAGCTGGGGAGGAACTGCGGCAAGGCTCCAGGGCATGTCTGGCCTGTCTTGCTCAGTCCCGATCAGCCGGACCCCAGCAGCAAGCTAACCTACTGGTCAGAGCATCTGCCCCTTGGTGGTCAGTGCATATCATAGCGACTGGCTGACCAGTCGACTGTCTGCCCCCTGGTAGTTAGTGCACATCATAGCGAGCAGTTGAGCGGCCTTAGCATATCATTAGCATATTACTCTTTGATTGGTTGAATAGCCAACTGGATGACTGGACACTTAGCATATTAGGCTTTTATTATAAGCATGGGCACTTGGGCCGGTTTCAGATCTTAGCTATTGTAAATTGTGCTGCTATGAACATAGAGGTGCATACATTCTTTCTGATTGGTGTTTGGTTTTCTTAGGATATATTCCTGGAAGAGGGATCACTGGGTCAAATGGCAGTTCTATATTTAATTTCTTGAGGAAACTCCATTCTGTTTTCCATAATGATTGCACCAGTCTGCATTCCCACCAGCAGTGAAGGGTTCCTTTTTCTCCATATCCTCGCCGGCACTTATCATTTGTTGATTTGTTGATGATAGCCATTCTGACAGGTGTGAGGTGATACCTCATAGTTGTTTTAATTTGCATCTCTCTAGTGATCAGTGACTTTGAGCATTTTTTTCATATGTCTCTTGGCCACCTGTGTGTCCTCTTTGGAGAAGTGTCTACTAGTAGGTCCTTTGCCCATTTTAATTGGATTGTTGTGTCTTCCTTTTGTTAAGTTGTATGAGTTCCTTATATATTTTGGATATTAACCCTTTATCAGATGTATCATTGCCAAATATGTTCTCCCATGCGTTGTGTTCCCTTTTCATTTTGTTGGTTTCTTTTGCTGTGCAGAAGCTTTTTATTTTGATATAGTCCCATTTATTTATTTTCTTCTTAGTTTCCTTTGCCTTAGGAGATGTAGCTATAAACGTATTGCTATGAGAGATATCTGAGATTTTGCTGCCTGTGGTTTCTTCGAGGATTTTTATGGTTTCACGACTTACATTTAAGTTTTTTATCCATTTTAAGCTTATTCTTGTGTATGGTGGCAAGTTGGTGGTCTATTTTCATTTTTTTTGCATGTATCTGTCCAATTTTCCCAACACCATTTATTGAAGAGACTCTCTTACCTCCTTTGTCAAATATTAATTGAGCGTAATGGCTTGGGAAAGTTTCTGAGTTCTCTGTTCTGTTCCATTGATCTGTTCCATTCCAGGCTGTTTTGATTACGGTGGCTTTGTAGTATAACTTGAAATCTGGTATTGTGATTCCTCCAACTCACCACCCCCTCAAGATTGCTGTAGCTATTCAGGATCCTTTTTGATTCCATATAAATTTCCAACGTATTTGTTCTAGGTCTGTGAAATATGCCATTGGTATTTTACTAGGGATTGCATTGAATCTGTAGATTGCCTCGGATAGTATGGACAGTTTAATGATGTTGATTCTACCAATCCATGAACACAATATATTCTTCCAGTTGTTTATATCTTCTTATCTTTTTTTTTTTCAATGTCCTGAAGTTTTCTGAGAACAGGTCTTTTGCCTCTTTGGTTAAGTTTATTCCTAAGTATCTTAATTTTTTGTTGTTGTTGCAATGGTTAATGGAATTGTTTTTTTTAGTTTCTCTTTCTGAGAATTCATTATTTGTGTATAAAAAAGCCATTGATTTTTGGGTGTTGATTTTGTATCCTGCTACATTGCCAAATTCATTTATTAAACCTAGTAGTTTTTTTATGGAGTATTTAGGGTTTTCTATGTACAATATTATGTCATCTGAGAGTTTTTCTTCCTCCTTTTCAATTTGGATGCCTTTTATTTCTTCTTTTTGTCTGATCGCTATGGCTAGGACTTCCAATACTATCTATCTATAATAATAAAACTGTAATATGCTAATTAGACCAGACAACCTTCTGGACAAATCCAGAGCTGTGAGGGAAGCCCGGGTCCCGGGTGCCAGAGGGAAGCCTAGGTCCCAGGTGCCAAAGGGTAGCCCATACTGGAAGCCATGGGAAGGAAGACCTAGTCTTACATGAATTTTGTGCATCGGGCCTCTAGTGTGTGTATATATATATATATATATATATATATATATATATATATATATATATAAGCCTAAGCAACCGTTACAACTGAATGACCGGAACGACTGGTCTACCAGTCACTGTGACTCACACTCACCACCAGGGAGCAGATGCTCAATGCAGGAGCTGCCCCCTGGTGGTCAGTGCACTCCCACAGCCAACCTTCTGTGGCTGGCCAACCTCCTGTGGTTCCTACCCCCAGTCGGCCAGCCAACCTCCCCCGCGGCTGGTCCCTTCCTCTGGCCAGCCGCCCCGATCTCACTGATCAAAGCTGGCTGGCCAAACTCCTGCAGTCCATCCCCCTGGCTGGTCCCTCCCCCCGGCTGACCGGCCCTGATCCACCTCAATCAGGGCTGGTGAACCTCCTGCCAGCCGCCGGCCAACCTCCCTTTGTCCCTCCCCCCGGCCAGCTGGCCAACCTCCTGCAGTCTTTCCTCCCAGCTGTCAGGCCTCGATCGGCCCAGCCCCGATCAGGACTGGGCGAGATGACTGGGTGAGATGGCCCCGTTCAGCCCTGATCGCCGGCCAGGCATAGGGATCCCACACATGCACAAATTTGTGCACCAGGCCTCTAGTATTGAATAAGTGTGGTGAAAGCAGACAACCCTGTCTTTTTCCTCTTCTTAGGGGAGATGGTTTTGGTTTTTGCCCATTGAGGATGATGTTTGCTATAGGTTTGTTATATATGGCCTTATCATGTTGAGATATGCTCCCTCTATTCCCACTTTCCTGAGAGTTTTTATAAAAAATGGGTGTCAGATTTTTTCGAATGCTTTTTCTTCATCTATTGATTTGATCATGTGATTTTTGCCTTTCAGTTTGTTTATGTGATGTATCACATTTATTGATTTGCGAATATTGTACCAGCCTTGCATCCTGGAATGAATCCCACTTGGTCATGGTGTATAATCTTTTTAATGTATTGCTGAATCCAATTTGCTAATATTTTGTTTAGGATTTTAGCATCTATGTTTATTAGGGATATTGGCCTGTAATTCTCTTTCTCTGTAGTGTCTTTATCTGGTTTTGGAATTAGGATAATGCTGGCCTCATAAAAACAATTTGATAGTGTTCCTTCCTCTTGGATTTAAATATATATATATATATATATATATATATATATATATATATATATATATCTTTATTGATTTCAGAGAGGAAGCGAGAGGGAGAGAGAGATAGAAACATCAATGATAAGAGAGAATCATTGATCAGCTGCCTCCTGCACACCCCCTATGAGGGATCAAGCCCACAACCCAGGCATGTGCCCTTGACCAGAATCAAACCTGTGACTCTTCAGTTGGTAGGCCGATACTCTATCCACTTAGCCAAATTGGCCAGGGCCCTCTTGGATTTTTTGAAGTAGTGTGAGGTGTCAGTTCTTCTTTGAATGTTTGGTAAAACTCCCCAGTGAAGCTGTCCAGACCTGGGCTTTTGTTTGCTGGGAGTTTTTTTATTTTATTTTATTTATTTTTTATTACTGCTTCTATTTCATCAGTTGTTATTGGCCTCTTCAGGTTTTCTGATTCTTCCTGATTCAGTTTTGGGAGATTGTATTTTTCTAGAAATTTGTCCATTTCATCCAGTGTCCAGCTTTTGGCATATAGTTGTTCATTGTATTTTCTTACAATCCTTTGTATGTCTGTGGTGTCAGTGGTTACTTCTCCACTTTTGTTTCTGATTTTATTTATTTGGGTCCTCTCTGTTTCTTGATGAGTCTGGCTAATGGTTTATCAATTTTGTTTATTCTTTCAAAGAACCAGCTCTTGCTTTTATTGATTTATTGTAATGTTTATTTAGTCACTATGTCATTTTTTTTCTGCTCTACTTTTTATTATTTCCTTCCTTCTACTTACTCTGGTCTTTTCTTGTTGTTCTCTTTCTAGTTTTTTAAGCTGTTAAACAGTTTATTATTGATTTTTTTTTTTTTTTGTCTTTTGTCTCATGAGAGAATGACTTAGCACAGAAAACCGGGGGTGTCTGCCTGAGTCCCCAATCCTGGCTTCTGCTCACACAGCTCCAGTCCACTCTGCCCTCCCTCTGCCAGAACACAAGGTGGGTGGCTCCACAGGGAATTTTGTGCATTGGTCCTTTAAGAAGGTGCCTGAATTTCCAGTCTTCACTCCCTGGCAGACAACAACCCTGCTTCTTTTCACAGTCCAATGTTAGGTGGGTACCCTTCTCAGTTCTGGTGCTCTCTGGTGGGAGACCCAGCTTTGGGATTAGACCCCAGAGTTCTCAGTGGTGACCCCCACAGCCGAGATATCTCTCCAAAACTTCAGTTGCTGTCTGTGGGGGCTCGGCCAACACTTTCATGCCTCCGCCACTCCTACCAGTCTTTGTGCAGTCTCCACTTTCAGTCCTTGGGTATCAGGAATCTCTCCAGTGAGTCTTCCATTGATTGTTCAGGAAGTTTTTCTGTATTTTAGTTGTAATGCCAGTTTGTTCCTGGGAGCATGTCCGTGCAGCATCCACTCACTCTGCCACCATTTTCCCACCTCCAGTTCTGTTTCTTTATTGATCTTTTGTCTAGATGTTTAATTTATTATTTAAAGTGTTATATTGAAGACTCCAGCTATTTTAGAACTATTTTTCCTTCAATTGACACTTTGCTGTATATATTTTGTAATACTAATGGTAGTTCTATTAATGTTTTTATTGATTTTAGAGGGAGAGAAGGAGAGGGATAGAGAGCTAGAAATATCAGTGAGAGAGAATCATTGATCGGTTGCCTCTTGCACGCCTCGCCCCACTGGGAATCGAGCCCACAATGGGCGTGTTCCCTGACAGTGAATCGAATTGGTGACCTCTTGGTTCATAGGTCAACACTCAACCACGGAGCCATATCAGCTGAGCTATTGTGATAGTTTTAAAATAGCAATAACATAATGATAATAGTTAACAAAGATTTTGAGCATTTAGAATATGCTAGTAACTATTCTATGTGCTTTAAATATAACTTATTTAACCCTCACACTCAATGAGATAGAGTGCTATTATTGTCCACCTTTCACAGATGAGGTGACTGAGTTTGAGAGAAAGTAACTTGTAGAAGATCACACAACAAGTAGGTTGTAGGCAGGTCAGATAGTCCACCTCCACAACTGTTATCCTTAATGGTTAATAGTTCAGGCAATTCTCACACTTCAAAGGAAAATACTGTCATAAGAATTTGTGTGGCGTAAAAAAGTTGTGTGCCCTAGATGGTTTGGCTCAGTGGATAGAATGTCGTCCCATACACCAAAAAGTTTCCAGTTAGGATACATACATAGGCTGTGGGTTCGATTCCCCAGTCAGGATATGTGCAGGAGGCTACCAATTCATCTTCTCCCCACAACCCAAAATACCTTTCAAATATCCTTTTGAATCATGCACACCCAAAGCAGACTACTCTTAGTGATTTAAATCAGAAATGGGGGATGTGATTTAGAAATGGCTATACATGTTAGTGGTTCTTGATCAAGGGAACAGAACTATCTAAAAACAGGCTCAGTCCCCAACACAATAAATTATACAAGTCCAAAAAAGCAGAGTATATAATATATAATACTAGAGGCCCAGTGCATGAATTCATGCACCAGTGGGGTCCCTCAGCCTGGCCTGTGGGATTGGGCTGAAACTGGCTCTCTGACATCCCCCGAGGGGTCCCGGATTGCAAGAGGGTGCTGGCCAGGCCAAGGGACCCCACTGGTGCACGATCAGGGCCGAGGAGGGATGCAGGAGGTTGGCCAGCCTGGGAGGGACCGTGGAGGGGCTCCAGGGTGTGTATGAACTATCTCGCCCAGTCTCAATCAGCTGGAACCCAGCAGCAAGCTAACCTAGCGGTTGGAGCATCTGCCCCCTGGTGGTCAGTGCATGTCATAGTGACTGGTCAACCGGTCGACTGTCTGCCCCCTGGTGGTCAGTGCATGTCATAGTGAGCAGTTTAGCAGCCTTAGCATATCATTAGCATATTATGCTTTGATTGGTTGAACAGCCAACTAGCCGACCAGACACTTAGCATATTAGGCTTTAATTATATAGGATAATAATTAGCATTTTGTTTCCAAACTACAATGCAAAACTTTAGGAAGTTAGGCTGTATTACCTGATTTTTCTTACAAGCCATGGAAGGGTGATCAAAAGCACACCCATCACCATTCAGGAGATGACTGCTATGAGAATCTGGATCTGATGAACCAAAATCTTATCCACATATTATATACTCTATTATTAAAACCTTTGAAACCTCAGACATCAAACATCACCTGGGTAATGTCCTGAAAAAAGGCCAACAGGCCAAAGTCAAGTCAAGAAGTCTTTGTAGAAATGGAGGTGGGAGACAAACACTGGGCATCCATGCCCAGCAGTCCCCCACACTTCTGCGTGGAAAACTGAGCTAATCACTACCTAGAGAAATCATTATACAGATAGTGGATTACAGGTTGGTGTTTCCCTCTGATATTGCTTCTCTCTCCCCCTCCCCCTTCTTCTCTTTCTAAAACTCAAATTAATTCTTTAAAAAGCGACAATCCAAGGATGCAGGAAATGATTACAAGGGGAATAAGAAAAATACTTTACATACTATTTTTTAAATTGTTGCCAGTATTACAGGTATCTCCCATTTACCCTTCTTCCCCCTCCCCAACCCCTCCCCACCCCCTAGGTCTTCACTACCCTATTGCCTATGCCCATGGGCTATGCATAGCTTACTAATAAAAGCCTAGGTGGTCCTCACGCTGTGTTGCCCTCATGCTGTCACAAGATGGCTGTGTGCACAGCGGGTGCACGCAGGTGGGTGGGGATGGGCTTGACGCTGAGGGCACGAGGGCGCTGGAGGGAAGTTAACCAGGAGGTGCATCTGGGGAGTCCCACAGGGCGCTGGCCACAGGGCTGTGGGACTCCAGGACTCGAGGGAGTCGCCCCGCAGGGCACTGGCCCCGTGGGCTAAGCATCAGGGCAAAGGGCACCACCTCCACTCCACCTTCACCTGGGGGAAATGAGATTCAGCTCCAGTGTCGGGATAAACCTGGGGTAGTGGGAGCTGCCCACACTCCACATCCACCCCCTAGCCTTGACCTGAGTTATTAACATGACAGAAAACCTCTCTGGTCACTGCCTGGTCCCCTACCCTGAGCTTCTCCCCACACAAAAGCAGTGATTTCATTTCCTGACAAGAGCAGTGACCTCACTTCCTGACGTGAAACCCAACAGAACATGGAACCTTGGTAGCCAGGCAGCCACATTCTGAAACAGCCCCTGCCCAGCTCATTTGATAGAGACATTCCCACCAAGGCATGTTTGGCTGTTTTCCGCAGTCCCGCCGCCATGATAGGCAAAGAGCCAGCCATGACAGCTTCTTCTACCACTGCTGCGGCTGGCTCCACACTCAGCCCCGACGCCTCTGGCCCTTTTCACGAAGGAACTCAGAGGTAACCCAGGGAGGCCCAGGGTGGTTTTCTTAGAGCCAGACCACCACTCTCATCCCCCTCACCAGCCCCATGTCCCCTGGGGTGCCAGCCTCATGGGGCTGAGGAACTCCGGGACTTGGGGGGAGTCCTGCAGCCCCGTGGGGTGCCGGCTTTGACCCTGCGTCCCCGTGGGCAGGGCGCCATCACAGACTCTGATAGGAGGGAGTAGGGAGCCAGATATCCGCACCCAGGACTTGGCAAATAGTGATATTAAAATATTTCTTCTAATTAATTCCCTTTCAATATGCACGAATTCGTGCACCGGGCCACTAGTCCTATCTAATAAAAGGGTAATATGCAAATTGACCATCACTCCAACACAAGATGGCTGCCCCCATGTGGACACAAGATGGCCTCCACAAGATGGCCAGCAGGGGAGGGCAGTTGTGGGCGATCAGGCCAGCAGGGGATGGCAGTTAGGGGTGACCAGGCCAGCAGAGGAGGGCAGTTGGGGGTGACCAGGCCTGCAGGGAGGGCAGTTGGAGGGGACCAGGCCAACAGGAGAGGGCAGTTGAGGGCGACCCAGGCCTGCAGGGGAGGGCAATTAGGGGTGACTGGGCTGGCAGGGGAGGGCAGTTGTGGGCAATCAGGCCAGCAGGGGAGGGCAGTTGGGGGGGACCAGGCCGGCAGGGGAGGGCAGTTAGGGGCTACTAGGCCAGCAAGGGAGGGCAGTTAGGGGTGAATGGGCTGGCAGGGGAGGGCAGTTGAGAGGGACAAGGCCTGCAGGGGAGGGCAGTTGGGGGGAACCAGACCTGCAGGGAGGGCAGTTGGGGGGGACCAGGCCAACAGGAGAGGGCAGTTGAGGGCGACCCAGGCCTGCAGGGGAGGGCAGTTGGGGGGGACCAGGCCAGCAGGGGAGAGCAGTTAGGGACTATTAGGCCAGCAAGGGAGGGCAATTAGGGGTGACTGGGCTGGCAGGGGAGGGCAGTTGTGGGCAATCAGGCCAGCAGGGGAGGGCAGTTGGGAGTGACCAGGCCTGCAAGGGAGGGCAGCTGGGAGAGACAAGGCCTGCATGGGAGTGCTGTTGTGGGGGGGGACTAGGTCTGCAAGGGAGGGCAGTTGTGGGCGATCAGGCCAGCAGGGGAGGGCAGTTGGGGGTGACCAGGTTGACAGGGGAGGGCATTTGGGAGGAACAAAGCCTGCAGGGGAGGGCTGTTGTGGGGGGGACTAGGCCTGCAGGGGAGGGCAGTTGTGGGTGATCAGGCCAGCAGGTGAGGGCAGTTGTGAGGGACCAGGTTGGCAGGGGAGGGCAGTTGGGGGGGGGGGAACCAGGCCTGCAGAGGAGGGCAGTTGGTGGGGACCCAGGCCTGCAGGGGAGGGCAGTTGGGGGGGATTAGGCCAGCAGGGGAGAGCAGTTAGGGGCTACTAGGCCAGCAAGGGAGGGCATTTAGGGGTGACTGGGCTGGCAGGGGAGGGCAGTTGTGGGCAATCAGGCCAGCAGGGGAGGGCAGTTAGGGGCAACTGGGCCTGCAGGGAAGGGCAGTTGGGAGCGACCAGGCCTGCAAAGGAGGACAGTTTGGGGGGACGAGGCCTGCAGGGGAGGGCAGTTGAGAGGGACAAGGCCTGCAGGGGAGGGCAGTTGGGGGGACTAGGCCTGCAGGGGAGGGCAGTTAGGGGCAACCAGGCCGGCAAGGGAGGGCAGTTAGGAGTGACTGGGCCAGCAGGGGAGGGAAGTTAGTGGTGATCGGGCCATCAGGGGAGGGCAGTTGGGCGTGACCAGGCCTGCAAGGGAGGGCAGTGCGGCGGGGGGTGGGGGGGGGGGAAACCAGGCCTGCAGGGGAGGGCAGTTGGGAGGAACAAGGCCTGCAGGGGAGGGCAGTTGGGGGTGACCAGGCCAGCAAGGGAGGGCAGTTAGCTTTGACTGGGACAGCAGGAGAGGGCAGTTAGGGGTGACCAGGCTGGCAGGGGAGGGCAGTTAGGGGCAATTGGGTTGGCAGGGGAGCAGTTAGGCGTCGATCAGGCTGGCAGGGGAGTGGTTAGGGGGTGATCAGGCTGGCAGGCAGAAGCAGATAGGGGCAATCAAGCAGGTTAGCAGGAGAGCAGTTGGGAGCCAGTAGTCCTGGATTGTGAGAGGGATGTCCCAGATTGGAGATGGTGCAGGCTGGGCTGAGGGACACCCCCCACCCCTCCGTGCACGAATTTCATGCACCGGGCCTCTAGTAAGTATATAAGTTCGTTGGTTTATCTCTTCTTATCTACCCAATTCCACATTGAGGTATGTCATTCTGTTCCATGCCTTCCTGCTTTGAGTCTTATTTTGTTGGTCAATTCATTTTGTTTATTAGATTCCACAAATAAGTGAGATCATGTGATATTTGTCTTTCTCAGTTTGGCTTATTTCACTGAGCATAATATTTTCCGGGTCCATCCATGCTGTCCCGAAGGGTAAGAAAGAGATCTGTCTTTTTTTTTTTAAATATATTTTATTGGTTTTTACAGAGAGGAAGGGAGAGGGATAGAGTCAGAAATATCAATGAGAGAGAAACATTGATCAGCTGCCTCCTGCACACCTCCTACTGGGGATGTGCCAGCAACCAAGGTATATGCCCTTGACCAGAATCGAAACCTGGGACCCTTCAGTCCGCAGGTTGATGCTCTATCCACTGAACCAAACCGGTTAGGGCAAGAGATCTGTCTTTTTTACAGCTGCATAGTATTGCATTTTGTAAATGTCCCACTTTTTTTTATATACATTCATTTACTGATGAGCTCTTGGGCCGTTTCCAAATCTTAGCTATTGGAAATAACACTGCTATGAACATAAGGGTGCATATATTCTAATTGGTGTTCTGGAGTATTCAGGATATATTCTTAAAAGTGGGATTGCTGGGTCAAGTGGAATACATACTATTTTTAAAAAATCAAGTCTCTATTTTTAAAATTTTATTATTTTTAAGTATTTTTATTGATTTTAGAAAGGGAGGATAGAAACATCGATCAGCTGCCTCCTGCACAGCCCCTACTGAGGATCGAGCCCATAACCTGGGTATGTGCCCTAACAGGGAATTGAAACAGTGACCTCTTGGTTCGTGGGTTAATGCTCAACTACTGAGCCACACTGGCCAGGTGCTTTACATACTATTTTTAAAGTTATCTTTGATCTTTCTATGCATTACTTTACTGTAAGATGTGGTGGAAGATAACCATATAGTTGATGAGGTAAAGTATCCTTATGATTTCTGACAGAAAGGGAGGGGAAATATATAAACAGATTAAAGATGTAAGAGACAATTTCAAGTGTTCTATTTATACCCTAATTTAGACATGCTTGTAAAAAAATTCGTAAGAAAACTTGGGTAATTTAACACTAGATATTTAATAAAACATTATTTTGTAAGGTGTGATATGAGTATATGGTGCTTATGTTAAATTTAGATGACTTGCTATGTGTGAGATTTGTTTCAAAATAATCAGAGAGGTGGATTAGAACATTGATGAAATAAGATTGCTTATATATGGATAATTTTGGAAGTTGGGTGATAAGTAAATGCAGGATCATGATTCTTCTGTACTTGTCTGAAAATTTTCTTATAGTAAAAATTTAATAGAAATTATTGACTTGAAATACATTTTTTCAGTAGTTTTTTTCAATAGGACATGAGATTTATCTTTTTAAAAATTTAATTTATTGTTGAAAGTAGTACATATGTCTCCTTTTCCCCCCATGGACCTCTCCCTAGCCGCTCCCACTCCCCAGCACATACCTCACCCACTACTAGTCTGTGTCCATTGGTTATGCTTATGTGCATGCATACAAGTCCTTTGGTTGATCTCTAACCCCTCCATTCTCCCTCCCTGCCTTCCCTCTGAGGTTTGATGGTCTGTTCGATGTTTCTGTAATAAATACATATTCTTAATCACTGAAAAGCCTATCTACTATAATTCATCTGTGGAGATTTCTATACAAAAGCTGGGAAGTTGACTCCAAATCCTAGCAAAACGAGGTTCAGGGCCTCTGTGATTATTTGCCTTTGAAAAATTAGCTACAAACGATATAAAGATAAAAAAAAATTACTTTCTTTTGTAAGAAATAATGTAAGTTCCTAACATATTCTACCTTTTATATAAAATTTGCTTATATATACTTTGACCCAACTTAAAATTAGAGTAATATACATATAATAACTCAAAATTTAACATTAGTACATATTCTAATAGAACAGAAATGTGACCAAAGAGTAGGTCTCTGAGAGTATATTTCAGACCAGAAATAATATGTGTTGGAACTAGAACAGGTTTGATACTGTAAGTCATTTCTAACTACACAGAAAAGATGCAGAATGTAAAGTTTACTTTTTGTTTATTAATTTATTTTTCAGGAATCATTGATTTTCCGAATATGTGTTGTTTGGAGGTACAATGCATGCATAGCCTTTTAAAATGCCTTTGTACAATTTCACTTCAAAATAATTTGATTCACAGCATACACAGAAATCTGAGACAAGGTATTTACAAGACTTAATAAGTTCTTGCTGTTTTAATAAAGAAATGGATAAATTCTTTTACAGTAGGGAAACATGGACATTGGGTATCATTAAGAATTCAGAATTGTTCAGTCGCAAAGTAACTTTTCATGGCTTTAAAAATTAAAATTGAGCCATTCTATTAATTTTTGAATGCCCATGCCATGCAAAATCTAGTTTTAAGTATCTGGGGTTGCACATGATATAGGAAAAAATGCATTTCTGGTGAATGTGAAAACGTCATCAGAATTAAATTTTACAGAAAGAAAACACTGTTAATTCTCTCAGAACGATTCAGTAGTGGTGCAACACAGACAGTGCCTAATTTAAGGATTTTTTTAAAGTAACATTTCAGTGATCATTTTTCCTTCTTTACAGATATACAGACACACACTGTAACATGAACTCATTCAAAGTCTGAACAATGACTACAGTATTAAAATAAATCAGTTTTAACTATAAAGGGACATCTTCACATTCCAGGATACATTGTTGATATTTTCAAAGAACAATCTTCCTATACCTTATATTCTTTTTGTTTATAGCATCAGACATTACAATTACCTCTTAAAATACTATATAAAACTCGAGTTGCCATAGAAAGCTGGGTATGAACCTTAGATAATTGGGACAAAGCAATGACAAAATTTTAGGAAGTAATTAAAATACTAAACTTGAGACCAGCTCTTTAAAAATTATTAAACTTCTCATCACACATCCCATTTCTTTCAGGGAAATAAACAAATTAGCAACACTTCCCCCACCATCGTTAGTCTGCTCTAAAAACTACTTTTACAATGCATTTCTTTGTTTCTTTAAAACCCTGCCTCTACCCGCTTCCAAACAAGGTCATTATCAACTTGAAACATTTTTACAATGCTTATTAGAAAATTTGTGGCTCCTCTATAAACTTTTAAGACCTACTCCAAAATTTAGGGGGCCATGCACTTTACCAAAATGGTAAATGTGTTCTCCAAAAACCCAGTTTTTTAAACAGTGAAATACGATTTGAAATGTGTCTGGCCTGGCTGGCGTTGCATGGTGGTTAGAGCGTCAGCTTGCCCACCAAAGGGTTGCGGGCTTGATTCCCAGTCAAGGTCACATACCTGGTTCACTCTGCTCTGAGAGGGTGTCTGCATGAGGCAACCATTCCATGTATATGTATCTGTCACATGAATGGTTCTCTCCCCCCCCCCTCTCTCTCTGTCCCTCCCTTTCTCCCTTTCACTCTCTGAAAAAATCAATGGAAAACAATATCCTCAGATGAGGATTAACAACAACAAAAAAGTGTCGTTAGGTCTGTGTTAAGAAAAAAAGTTTTTAATAGAAACAAGAAGTGTACCAATTGATCTAAAGAGCATAGGCACCCCTCAGCAGGCAGGCACCATCCAATTTGTATCCTACCATTTATATGCCAATTGTCTGTATATATCAACCTAACTAGGAGATCCTTTACCTTGAAAGTTGACTGAATTCTTGTTCAAACTGGTCACAGACAAGAAGTAATGGATATATGGGACACAGTTAAATGTTTCAGATTTATCAGTGTCAAATGATTTTGCTTATTTAAAAAACTGAATACAGCCTATGTTGGTGTATGAAACTTGTGCACAATCAGAAATGAACACATACAAAAAACACTTCCTTAAAATCAATCTGATGTGTCATACCCCACTCTCTATACCTATCAAATAGACTGGTTTCTCATTTTCCCTGGCAGGTGAAAACAATGATTGACTAGATATATCACCTAAGGTCTGGAACCATGCATCAACTGTATGACAGCAGCTTAGTAACCTGGATGTGTGTTCATGCAATAGTTTTAAAGTCATCTACATGGTTTTAATAAAGCATCAAACTGTTTTCATAACATGCTACTTTCATTCTCAACTGTCAACTGCCAAGTTAGTTGCTGCCACTTGAGCGTATCACTAAGAATACTGGTAAACCTTTAGCTAGAACACCAACCAGTATATAGATTTCCCCCTAAATTGTTACTAAATACCAAGTGGGGTCCACCATCACTAAAGAGATAATGAAACCATACAAAGGCAAAGATGGAATGTTACAGAATAGGACTGTTATTGGAGACTGACAGATAGGTGTTACAAAAGCCTTTAAAGGACGCTGTTTTCAGGTCAATGCTTTTAATAAGTCCATCTGCTTTCTCACCATTGTTTTCACAGTTTTGCCACAGTTGTATGAGAGATGTTTTATCCGTGTAATTACATAGCCACACTTTGTAGAGTGTGAAAGTAGGATTTTGATGGAAAACTATGATGAACTGTTATGCCTTTGGTTTCATTGTGCTATTAAATGCAGCTTATTTTTCTAGGTCTGCCAGAGATTACTGCCAAATTAGAATGCAATGACAGCTTAAAGTGTGTGCGTGGGGGGTGGGGGAGGGAAGGTGGATATTTCTAAATTTATAACCTCAGGAAAAATCCTTAAGGATTAGAAAAACTTTCAATTTTATTGCTGTTTATAGTTACCCAAATAAGGGGAAGATTCCAAAATCCAATTCTCAACGATGGTAGAATCCTTAATTGAATGTCTTATTAAAATTTTTCCAGTGGTGCATTCTAGGGAATCACATGATTTTACATCTCTTCAGTTGTGCACACCCTAAAGTTCTAGTTTCATAAATAAGGAGTGCTTCAGTATCACTTGAACTACTTGGAACTCAGTGTTATTTCTGAATATAGTATGTTAAATTTTAAAAGTTCTTAGCTTCAAAGTCCCATTTATTCACCTTATTCTTAATCATATTTTTTTGACTAGCCTTCTCTTCCTCCCCAACTTTATGATATTGGCCCACTGTACTTTCCCTCTCTGGTTTATGAATGTATGTGCAAATAAATATTTATTGAACTAATATTAATTTTTTTCAGCTAAGTTAGGATTATGGCACAAAGTATTATCTGTGCTGTAAACATCATGAATCCCTCACCAAACTGAAAGGAGGGGGCAAAAAAGGCCCTATGCACTGCAAATGTATCTTGTAGAACCACAGCTGAGATCAAGGTTTCCAAATGGATTTTGGAATGGATTTACAATTGGCATACATTCATTGTGCTACTGACAGCACAGTTTTTCGAGAAGGTCATTCATAAAATCATACTTTGTAAGGACTCGTTTTTTTATTTTTAAAACCAATGACCTAATAAAAGCATGCAGTAACTTCAAAAATATATCTATTATGTGGCGTAATTAGGTCTTGGTTACCAGTGTTGATATAGCTTGATGAATCATTGTACAAGCAATGATTATACTTTTGACAAAGGGCACAATATGCCTAATTCCTGACTACTGCAAATCACATTTTAAAACATCTTGTTTGTGTGTTGGAAATTACCCCTGAAAAAAGCAGCAGTTACAAATACCCTATTATTTTGCCCCCCGCCCATCATATTCTAAGTGCTTCTTCCTGTTCTCTTCAGTAGGAAGCAATGGGAAAAAAACATGGGGGGGGGGGACTCTTACTTTTTCAGAGAGCTGTGACCAGATAAGTCTGCTACGGGGATTCACAGTTTGTCTGCATAAACTGTAACAAGTCACAATATGATTCAAAGTTCTAGTTTATAAAATAAGGGCCACTCAGCAGTAACTTCAACAACTGGATTCCACAGATGAGCTCTTGACTTCTCTGTGTACATTCTTTCAGGAGAGAATCCTTTCCCAGTTTCAAGTATCCCTTTCTCTCACTCTGTAATGAGTTAAGACAGGGAAAAAACCTTCCCCATTTTTCCTGTAGTGAACACAGGCAGCTCCAGTGCCATTCCTCCTCCCCCTATGGAATCTGAAATAAAAAGGCTGGACAGATGAAGATCCCCACAGTTTCCTTTTCTTCTAATGGGCACTCAGCTTCACTGTCAACCTGGTGCAGACTCTTCTCAACTCAGGTGTACCGGGGCATCTCACACTGCTCACAGCGATTTAGTGCTGGGTGGTTCAGAAACGTGCAGCTGTCACAATTCCATGGGGCACCTTCATAGTCTTCATCTCGGGGCTGTGTCTGAGGATTGTGCTTGGAGCCAGGTAGATGCTCTGAGGGAAGTTAGAATAGAAAGAGAGAAAAGAGATTGATTTTTTCCCCCCAAGTATAATCCAAACTGAAATTAAAAACTACCAAAAAACAAGAAGTCTAGTATAGATTACCTTCCAAGCTCATTATCCATAGATAGTAGTTATTCCAGCCAAATGAAAAAAATGAGATGTTATATAGCATGTTAAAAATAATTCTACCACTGGCCAGTGTGGCTCAGTGGTTGAGCATCGACCCATGAACCAGGAGATTGTGGTTCGATTCAGGTCAGGGCACATGCCTGGGTTGCTGGCTCAATCTCCAACCAATCAATGATTCTCTCTCATCATTGATGTTTCTACCTCTCCCTCTCCCTTCTTACAAAATCAATAAAAAAGATATTTAAAAAATTAATTTTGCTTCTTCCTGCCATCTTTAGTCTTATGTGTCTTCCCCTCATACTAGCCATACTACATTAAGCATCTGATTAAATGTGTGACTTCTTTTAGATCATCGGTTTCACAATATGCATGTGCTTAATAATGATGGTTCATAAATGGCAGTAAGAGTTCATAACAAAGTTATGGCAGGAGGAAGCTGGGTAGTTCAGTTAGAATGTGGACCTAATATACCAAGGTTGTGGGTTCAACCCCTGGTCAGGGCACATACAAGAAACAACCAATTAATGAATACATGGGTGAAACAACAATACATGGGTGAAACATGAATACATGTTGTTTCTCTCTCTTAAAAAGATAAAAACAAAACAAAAAGAACCTTGAAACTTAACATGCTCTTCCTAAGTCCTCATTCTCTCTGGCCTTGTGCTCAAAAAGGCTTCTAGAGTTAATTTGTAAATCCTGCCTTTTAGGAACAGTCCCTTCTGAAAATGGGGTCAATAACTAGAGGCTAAAGATCTCTGGATGGAATTTATCCTGGAATCTGGAGCAAGGTCAGGAGGCTGTGAAGATTCACCATAAAATACTGGAAAATCCTCTCTGTGAACTGGAGATGACATTATAATCTAAGGTAAGCAGCCTTCTAAGCAGGTAAAAGAAATTGAGACATGGTAAAGTTTTAATTAATTACCATTCCGGGTTAAGCATATCTTCCCTTGAAAGTAAATGAGCTGACTGTGGTTTACCTATTTGTCTTTAATGACAAATGGCTGGTGTGAACATTTCCCTAGACTCTAGAGATAAAGAAAATTGGGTGTTAGACCCCTGAACCTTACCGCAAGCTTAAGGCTCAGGCTCAATCAGGAGGCGGTCTTAGCCTTACAAGAGAACCATTGGGTTCTCTAACCTAGTCCTGTGACTATAAAAAGATGGGCTTGCCCTACCACGTTTGGCTCAGTGGATAAGGGCATCAGCCCACAGACTCAGGGTCGTGGTTCGATTCCAGTCAAGGGCACATACCTTGGTTGCAGGCTCTATCCACAGCCCTGGTTGGAGTGCATGCTGGAGGCAACCAATTGCTGTATCTCTCTCCGAAATAACTTCTCAACAAATATATTTAAAAGGCACCTAATTTATAATTTTTTTGATCCTCACCCAAGGAGTGAGGATATTTTTTCCATTGATTTTAGAGAGTGGAAGTGAGGGGGGGGGGAGAGGGGAGAGAGAGAGAAACATCAATGTGAGAGAGACATATCCATTGGTTATCTCCCTGTGGGGATCCCACCTGCAACCCCAGGTACATGCCCTTGACCAGGAATTGAACCTGCGACCCTCTGGTGCACAGAGTTGGTGCTCTAAGCATTGAACCATGCTGGCCAGGGCTAAAAGGCACCTAATTTAGAATTATTGTTGGCCCTAAAAAAAGATACTGATAAAAAAAAAAAGACACTGTTCATTTCATCTTAAGGAAGTAGTGTTTAAATAGAAGCATCTAAAACACAAAATACATTTTAGATGTCTATTTTCATATGACTTGCAGGTGTGAAATATTTATGGAACAGTTTACAAGTTAAGATAGTTCAGACCTCATGAAAAATAAAACAAAATAATATGCATGTTTATACACAATAAAACGGAAATAGGTGTTTCCTTTAATTGGCTAAATTTCCACAAAATGACCATTCTCATAAATATCACATCAATTTAATACTGTTTATATTACATAATTATTAGCATACAGAAGAAAAAAATGCTCAAAAGGATGCAAATAAAATTTTCAAAAATTCTAAATATTTTCTACACTTTCAAAGATAGTTGATATTTCTCCAAAATGGGAAATATGCCAATGATAAAGAAAGACAAATTTCTTTTAACTATATGAAGTATAATACAGTTTCATGCTTGGTTTGTATTTAGGTTGGGATCTTTCCATCTAGTTAATATCAAGAAATATCAAGTAGAATACTTGTACAAATCCAACATGTGCAATATTTTTAGAAACCTTATTTTCACTGAATCACAGGATATAGTTCAAGAAGCGTTATAAATGCTCACTGAGAAGTTATAAAGTCCAGAGCTTTCAAGTTACATTTACTTGGCATTGCTTTCATTTAAAAAAAAACTTTATTATTGAGAATATTACAAATACCACCCCTTCCCCCCCCCCCATTGCCCTCCTCCACCCAGTTTCTGCCCTGACCCAGGCCTTCATCACCCTATTGTCTGTGTCCATAGGTAATGCATATATGCATACAAGTTCTTTGGTTAATCTCTTCCCGCCCCCTCCCCCCACCTTCCCTCTGAGATTCCTCAGTCTGTTCCATGTTTCCATGCCTCTGGTTTTATTTTATTAACTAGTTTATTTTGTTCATTACATTCTTTGTTCATTTGATTTTTTTACATTGTATTGATAGATATGTATTTATTGCCATTTTATTCATATTTTTATCTTTTTTCTTCTTCCTCTTCAACTTCTTTCTCTTCTTAAAGAATACCTTCAACATTTCATGTAGTACTGGTTTGGTGGTGATGGACTCTTTTAGCTTTTTCTTGTCTGTGAAGCTCTTTATCTGACATTCAAGTCTAAATGATAGCTTTTCTGGGTAATCTTGCTTGTAGGTGCTTGCTATTCATCACTTTGAATATTTCTTGCCACTCCCTTCTGGCCTGCATAGTTTCTGTTGAGAATCAGATGACAGTTGTATGGGTACTCCCTTGGAGGTAACTAACTGCTTTTCTCTTGCTGCTTTTAAGATTCTCTCTTTGTCTTTAGCCCTTGGCATTTTAATTATGATGTGTCTTGGTGTGGTCCTCTTTGAGTTCCTCTGTTTGAGATTCTGTGCGCTTCCTGAACTTGTAAGTCTATTTCTTTCACCAGGTGGGGGAAGTTTTCTGTCATTATTTCTTCAAATAGGTTTTCAATATCTTGCTCTTTCTCTTCTCCTTCTGGCACCCCCGTAATGCAAATGTTGGTATGCTTGAAGTTGTTCCAGAGGCTCCTTACACTGTTTTCATATTTCTGGGTGGTTTTTTTCTTTTTGCTCTTCTGATTGGGTGTTCTTTGCTTTCTCATATTCCAAATCATTGATTTGATTCTCAGAATACTCTACTCCTCTGTTGAGTCCCTGTAAATTTTTTTTTTTTCAGTTAGTATATGCTTAATTTCTGACTGGTCCTTTTTCATGTCTTTGAAATTCTCACTAATATCCTTGAAAATCTCACTAAGTCCCTGAAGCTCTCATTAAGATCCTTGAGCATCCTAATAATCATTGTTTTAAACTCTGTGTCTAGTAGTTTGTTTGCTTCCATTTCATTTGGTTATTTTTTGGAGATTTCTTCTGTTCTTTCATTTGTGACATGTTTCTGTGTCTTCACCTTTTGTCTTCTTCCCTGTGTTTGTTTCTATGTATTAGGTACAGCACCTATGTCTCCTGGAATTGGTAAAGTGGCCTTGTATAGTAGGTGTCCTATAGGGCCCAGTGGTTCAACCTCTCCAGTCACCTGAGCTGGACACTCTAGGTGTGTCCCTGTGTGGGTTTGTGCATAGTCTTGTTGTAGTTGAGCCTTGATTGCTATTGGAGTTACTGAGAGGAATTGACCTCTAGGTCAATGGCTGTGAGGACCAGCTGCAACTACAATGGGAGAGCTGCTGAGCAGGAGACACCCCTATGGAGCAGGACTTGTTTCAGTGGGGCTTTGGTGCTCACTGAGTCTTCCCCTTGAGTGTGTTGCTTGTGGATTTGTAGAGTTGTAATCTGGCATGGTCTGAAGCTGTCCACCAGGTGCACTGGCTTTGGGACTTCCTGGCAGGTACAAAGTCAACCACTACATGGGGCCACCTAGCAGGAGCTACAGAGATCCACAGATAGCTTCTCCTTGTGTTGGGCTTGAAATTGCTCAGGCAAGGACAAG